>NW_028263211.1:5000-1260844 GCF_982192425.1 Myodes glareolus | reverse complement strand
TTTCAGAGAAAATCACTTTCCTTTGAAAGTGCCTTAAGCTACTTACAAGCATTCACCAGAAACTCACATGCGTTTCTTTGAAAGAGAAGCAGGCTGTTCCAACACTTCAATTCACTGTGCGAAGTGAATGGAGTGTTGCTTCACTTTCTAAATGCTGTCCTTTCAGAGAAAATCACTTTCCTTTGAAAGTGCCTTATGGTACTTACAAGCATTCAACAGAAACCTACGTGCATTTCTCTGAAAGAGAAGCAGTCTGTTCCAACACTTCAATTCACTGTGCGAAGTGAATGGAGTGTTGCTTCACTTTCTAAATGCTGTCCTTTCAAAGAAAATCACTTTCCTTTGAAAGTGCCTTAAGTTACTTGCAAGCATTAGGAAGAAACTCACATGCGTTTCTCTGAAAGAGAAGCAGTCTGTTCCAACACTTCAATTCACTGCACGAAGGGAATGGAGTGTTGCTTCACTTTCTAAATTCTGTCCTTTCAGAGAAAATCACTTTCCTTTGAAAGTGCCTTAAACTACTTTCAAGCATTCACAAAAAACTCACATGCGTTTCTCTGAAAGAGAAGCAGTCTGTTCCAACACTTCAATTCACTGTGCGAAGTGAATGGAGTGTTGCTTCACTTTCTAAATGCTGTCCTTTCAGAGAAAATCACTTTCCTTTGAAAGTGCCTTAAGCTAATTACAAGCATTCAACAGAAACTCACATGCATTTCTCTGAAAGAGAAGCAGTCTGTTCCAACACTTCAATTCACTGTGCGAAGTGAATGGAGTGTTGCTTCACTTTCTAAATGCTGTCCTTTCAGAGAAAATCACTTTCCCTTGAAAGTGCCTTAAGCTACTTACAAGCATTCACCAGAAACTCACATGCATTTCTCTGAAAGAGAAGCAGTCTGTTCCAACACTTCAATTCACTGTGCGAAGTGAATGGAGTGTTGCTTCACTTTCTAAATGCTGTCCTTTCAAAGAAAATCACTTTCCTTTGAAAGTGCCTTAAGTTACTTGCAAGCATTAGGAAGAAACTCACATGCGTTTTTCTGAAAGAGAAGCAGTCTGTTCCAACACTTCAATTCACTGCACGAAGGGAATGGAGTGTTGCTTCACTTTCTAAATTCTGTCCTTTCAGAGAAAATCACTTTCCTTTGAAAGTGCCTTAAGCTACTTTCAAGCATTCACAAGAAACACACATGCGTTTCTCTGAAATAGAAGCAGTCTGTTCCAACACTTCAATTCACTGTGCGAAGTGAATGGAGTGTTGCTTCACTTTCTAAATGCTGTCTTTTCCGAGAAAATCACTTTCCTTTGAAAGTGCCTTAAGGAACTTACAAGCATTCAACAGAAACTCACATGCATTTCTCTGAAATAGAAGCAGTCTGTTCCAACACTTCAATTCACTGCACGAAGGGAATGGAGTGTTGCTTCACTTTCTAAATTCTGTCCTTTCAGAGAAAATCACTTTCCTTTGAAAGTGCCTTAAACTACTTTCAAGCATTCACAAAAAACTCACATGCGTTTCTCTGAAAGAGAAGCAGTCTGTTCCAACACTTCAATTCACTGTGCGAAGTGAATGGAGTGTTGCTTCACTTTCTAAATGCTGTCCTTTCAGAGAAAATCACTTTCCTTTGAAAGTGCCTTAAGCTAATTACAAGCATTCAACAGAAACTCACATGCATTTCTCTGAAAGAGAAGCAGTCTGTTCCAATACTTCAATTCACTGTGCAAAGTGAATGAAGTGTTGCTTCACTTTCTAAATGCTGTCCTTTCAGAGAAAATCACTTTCCCTTGAAAGTGCCTTAATCTACTTACAAGCATTCACCAGAAACTCACATGCATTTCTCTGAAAGAGAAGCAGTCTGTTCCAACACTTCAATTCACTGTGCGAAGTGAATGGAGTGTTGCTTCACTTTCTAAATGCTGTCCTTTCAAAGAAAATCACTTTCCTTTGAAAGTGCCCTAAGTTACTTGCAAGCATTAGGAAGAAACTCACATGCGTTTCTCTGAAAGAGAAGCAGTCTGTTCCAACACTTCAATTCACTGCACGAAGGGAATGGAGTGTTGCTTCACTTTCTAAATTCTGTCCTTTCAGAGAAAAACACTTTCCTTTGAAAGTGCCTTAAGCTACTTACAAGCATTCACAAAAAACTCACATGCGTTTCTCTGAAAGAGAAGCAGTCTGTTCCAACACTTCAATTCACTGTGCGAAGTGAATGGAGTGTTGCTTCACTTTCTAAGTGCTGTCCTTTCAGAGAAAATCACTTTCCTTTGAAAGTGCCTTAAGCTAATTACAAGCATTCAACAGAAACTCACATGCATTTCTCTGAAAGAGAAGCAGTCTGTTCCAACACTTCATTTCACTGCACGAAGGGAATGGAGTGTTGCTTCACTTTCTAAATGATTTCCTTTCAGAGAAAATCACTTTCCTTTGAAAGTGCATTAAGCTACTTACAAGAATTCACCAGAAACTCACATGCTTTTCTCTGAAAGAGAAGCAGTCTGTTCCAACACTTCAATTCACTGTGCGAAGTGAATGGAGTGTTGCTTCACTTTCTAAATGCTGTCCTTTCAGAGAAAATCACTTTCCTTTGAAAGTGCCTTAAGTTACTTGCAAGCATTAGGAAGAAACTCACATGCGTTTCTCTGAAAGAGAAGCAGTCTGTTCCAACACTTCAATTCACTGTGCGAAGTGAATGGAGTGTTGCTTCACTTTCTTAATGCTGTCCTTTCAGAGAAAATCACTTTCCTTTGAAAGTGCCTTAAGCTAATTACAAGCATTCAACAGAAACTCACATGCATTTCTCTGAAAGAGAAGCAGTCTGTTCCAACACTTCAATTCACTGCACGAAGTGAATGGAGTGTTGCTTCACTTTCTAAATGCTGTCTTTTCAGAGAAAATTACTTTCCTTTGAAACTGCCTTGAGCTACTTACAAACATTCAACAGAAACTCACATGCATTTCTCTGAAAGAGAAGCAGTCTGTTCCAACACTTCAATTCACTGTGCGAAGTGAATGGAGTGTTGCTTCACTTTCTAAATGCTGTCTTTTCCGAGAAAATCACTTTCCTTTGAAAGTGCCTTAAGGAACTTACAAGCATTCAACAGAAACTCACATGCATTTCTCTGAAAGAGAAGCAGTCTGTTCCAACACTTCAATTCACTGTGCGAAGTGAATGGAGTGTTGCTTCACTTTCTAAATGCTGTCCTTTCAGAGAAAATCACTTTCCTTTGAAAGTGCCTTAAGCTTCTTACAAGCATTCACCAGAAACTCACATACGTTTCTTTGAAAGAGAAGCAGAATGTTCCAACACTTCAATTCACTGTGCGAAGTGAATGGAGTGTTGCTTCACTTTCTAACTGCTGTCCTTCCAAAGAAAATCACTTTCCTTTGAAAGTGCCTTAAGTTACTTGCAAGCATTAGGAAGAAACTCACATGCATTTCTCTGAAATAGAAGCAGTCTGTTCCAACACTTCAATTCACTGTGCGAAGTGAATGGAGTGTTGCTTCACTTTCTTAATGCTGTCCTTTCAGAGAAAATCACGTTCCTTTGAAAGTGCCTTAAGCTAATTACAAGCATTCAACAGAAACTCACATGCATTTCTCTGAAATAGAAGCAGTCTGTTCAAACACTTCAATTCACTGCACGAAGGGAATGGAGTGTTGCTTTACTTTCTAAATGCTGTCCTTTCAGAGAAAATCACTTTCCTTTCAAAGTGCATTAAGCTAATTACAAGCATTCAACAGAAACTCACATGCATTTCTCTGAAAGAGAAGCAGTCTGTTCCAACACTTCAATTCACTGCACGAAGGAAATGGAGTGTTGCTTCACTTTCTAAATGCTGTCCTTTCAGAGAAAATCACTTTCCTTTGAAAGTGCCTTAAGCTACTTACAAGCATTCACCAGAAACTCACATGCGTTTCTTTGAAAGAGAAGCAGGCTGTTCCAACACTTCAATTCACTGTGCGAAGTGAATGGAGTGTTGCTTCACTTTCTAAATGCTGTCCTTTCAGAGAAAATCACTTTCCTTTGAAAGTGCCTTAAACTACTTTCAAGCATTCAACAGAAACTCACATGCATTTCTATGAAAGAGAAGCAGTCTGTTCCAACACTTCAATTCACTGTGCGAAGTGAATGGAGTGTTGCTTCACTTTCTAAATGCTGTCCTTTCAGAGAAAATCACTTTTCTTTGATAGTGCCTTAAGCTACTTTCAAGCATTCACAAGAAACACACATGCGTTTCTCTGAAATAGAAGCAGTCTGTTCCAACACTTCAATTCACTGTGCGAAGTGAATGGAGTGTTGCTTCACTTTCTAAATGCTGTCTTTTCCGAGAAAATCACTTTACTTTGAAAGTGCCTTACGGTACTTACAAGCATTCAACAGAAACTCACATGCATTTCTCTGAAAGAGAAGCAGTCTGTTCCAACACTTCAATTCACTGTGCGAAGTGAATGAAGTGTTGCTTCACTTTCTAAATGCTGTCCTTTCAGAGAAAATAACTTTCCCTTGAAAGTGCCTTAAGCTACTTACAAGCATTCACCAGAAACTCACATGCGTTTCTTTGAAAGAGAAGCAGTCTGTTCCAACACTTCAATTCACTGTGCGAAGTGAATGGAGTGTTGCTTCACTTTCTAAATTCTGTCCTTTCAGAGAAAATCACTTTCCTTTGAAAGTGCCTTAAACGACTTTCAAGCATTCACAAAAAACTCACATGCGTTTCTCTGAAAGAGAAGCAGTCTGTTCCAACACTTCAATTCACTGTGCGAAGTGAATGGAGTGTTGCTTCGCTTTCTAAATGCTGTCCTTTCAGAGAAAATCACTTTCCTTTGAAAGTGCCTTAAGCTAATTACAAGCATTCAACAGAAACTCACATGCATTTCTCTGAAAGAGAAGCAGTCTGTTCCAACACTTCAATTCACTGCACGAAGGGAATGGAGTGTTGCTTCACTTTCTAAATGCTGTCCTTTCAGAGAAAATCACTTTCCTTTGAAAGTGCCTTAAGCTACTTACAAGCATTCACCAGAAACTCACATGCGTTTCTTTGAAAGAGACGCAATCTGTTCCAACACTTCAATCCACTGTGCGAAGTGAATGGAGTGTTGCTTCACTTTCTAAATGCTGTCTTTTCCGAGAAAATCACTTTCCTTTGAAAGTGCCTTATGGTACTTACAAGCATTCAACAGAAACCTACGTGCATTTCTCTGAAAGAGAAGCAGTCTGTTCCAACACTTCAATTCACTGTGCGAAGTGAATGGAGTGTTGCTTCACTTTCTAAATGCTGTCCTTTCAAAGAAAATCACTTTCCTTTGAAAGTGCCTTAAGTTACTTGCAAGCATTAGGAAGAAACTCACATGCGTTTCTCTGAAAGAGAAGCAGTCTGTTCCAACACTTCAATTCACTGCACGAAGGGAATGGAGTGTTGCTTCACTTTCTAAATTCTGTCCTTTCAGAGAAAATCACTTTCCTTTGAAAGTGCCTTAAACTACTTTCAAGCATTCACAAAAAACTCACATGCGTTTCTCTGAAAGAGAAGCAGTCTGTTCCAACACTTCAATTCACTGTGCGAAGTGAATGGAGTGTTGCTTCACTTTCTAAATGCTGTCCTTTCAGAGAAAATCACTTTCCTTTGAAAGTGCCTTAAGCTAATTACAAGCATTCAACAGAAACTCACATGCATTTCTCTGAAAGAGAAGCAGTCTGTTCCAACACTTCAATTCACTGTGCGAAGTGAATGGAGTGTTGCTTCACTTTCTAAATGCTGTCCTTTCAGAGAAAATCACTTTCCCTTGAAAGTGCCTTAAGCTACTTACAAGCATTCACCAGAAACTCACATGCATTTCTCTGAAAGAGAAGCAGTCTGTTCCAACACTTCAATTCACTGTGCGAAGTGAATGGAGTGTTGCTTCACTTTCTAAATGCTGTCCTTTCAAAGAAAATCACTTTCCTTTGAAAGTGCCTTAAGTTACTTGCAAGCATTAGGAAGAAACTCACATGCGTTTTTCTGAAAGAGAAGCAGTCTGTTCCAACACTTCAATTCACTGCACGAAGGGAATGGAGTGTTGCTTCACTTTCTAAATTCTGTCCTTTCAGAGAAAATCACTTTCCTTTGAAAGTGCCTTAAGCTACTTTCAAGCATTCACAAGAAACACACATGCGTTTCTCTGAAATAGAAGCAGTCTGTTCCAACACTTCAATTCACTGTGCGAAGTGAATGGAGTGTTGCTTCACTTTCTAAATGCTGTCTTTTCCGAGAAAATCACTTTCCTTTGAAAGTGCCTTAAGGAACTTACAAGCATTCAACAGAAACTCACATGCATTTCTCTGAAATAGAAGCAGTCTGTTCCAACACTTCAATTCACTGTGCAAAGTGAATGGAGTGTTGCTTCACTTTCTAAATGCTGTCCTTTCAGAGAAAATCACTTTCCTTTGAAAGTGCCTTAAGCTACTTACAAGCATTCAACAGAAACTCACATACGTTTCTTTGAAAGAGAAGCAGAATGTTCCAACACTTCAATTCACTGTGCGAAGTGAATGGAGTGTTGCTACACTTTCTAACTGCTGTCCTTTCAAAGAAAATCACTTTCCTTTGAAAGTGCCTTAAGTTACTTGCAAGCATTAGGAAGAAACTCACATGCATTTCTCTGAAATAGAAGCAGTCTGTTCCAACACTTCAATTCACTGTGCGAAGTGAATGGAGTGTTGCTTCACTTTCTTAATGCTGTCCTTTCAGAGAAAATCACGTTCCTTTGAAAGTGCCTTAAGCTAATTACAAGCATTCAACAGAAACTCACATGCATTTCTCTGAAATAGAAGCAGTCTGTTCCAACACTTCAATTCACTGCACGAAGGGAATGGAGTGTTGCTTCACTTTCTAAATGCTGTCCTTTCAGAGAAAATCACTTTCCTTTGAAAGTGCCTTAAGCTAATTACAAGCATTCAACAGAAACTCACATGCATTTCTCTGAAATAGAAGCAGTCTGTTCCAACACTTCAGTTCACTGCACGAAGGGAATGGAGTGTTGCTTCACTTTCTAAATGCTGTCTTTTCCGGGAAAATCACTTTCCTTTGAAAGTGCCTTACGGTACTTACAAGCATTCAACAGAAACTCACATGCATTTCTCTGAAAGAGAAGCAGTCTGTTCCAACACTTCAATTCACTGTGCGAAGTGAATGAAGTGTTGCTTCACTTTCTAAATGCTGTCCTTTCAGAGAAAATAACTTTCCCTTGAAAGTGCCTTAAGCTACTTACAAGCATTCACCAGAAACTCACATGCGTTTCTTTGAAAGAGAAGCAGTCTGTTCCAACACTTCAATTCACTGTGCGAAGTGAATGGAGTATTGCTTCACTTTCTAAATTCTGTCCTTTCAGAGAAAATCACTTTCCTTTGAAAGTGCCTTAAACGACATTCAAGCATTCACAAAAAACTCACATGCGTTTCTCTGAAAGAGAAGCAGTCTGTTCCAACACTTCAATTCACTGTGCGAAGTGAATGGAGTGTTGCTTCGCTTTCTAAATGCTGTCCTTTCAGAGAAAATCACTTTCCTTTGAAAGTGCCTTAAGCTACTTTCAAGCATTCACCAGAAACTCACATGCGTTTCTTTGAAAGAGAAGCAGTCTGTTCCAACACTTCAATCCACTGTGCGAAGTGAATGGAGTGTTGCTTCACTTTCTAAATGCTGTCTTTTCCGAGAAAATCACTTTCCTTTGAAAGTGCCTTATGGTACTTACAAGCATTCAACAGAAACTCACGTGCATTTCTCTGAAAGAGAAGCAGTCTGTTCCAACACTTCAATTCACTGTGCGAAGTGAATGGAGTGTTGCTTCACTTTCTAAATGCTGTCCTTTCAAAGAAAATCACTTTCCTTTGAAAGTGCCTTAAGTTACTTGCAAGCATTAGGAAGAAACTCACATGCGTTTTTCTGAAAGAGAAGCAGTCTGTTCCAACACTTCAATTCACTGCACGAAGGGAATGGAGTGTTGCTTCACTTTCTAAATTCTGTCCTTTCAGAGAAAATCACTTTCCTTTGAAAGTGCCTTAAACTACTTACAAGCATTCACAAAAAACTCACATGCGTTTCTCTGAAAGAGAAGCCGTCTGTTCCAACACTTCAATTCACTGTGCGAAGTGAATGGAGTGTTGCTTCACTTTCTAAATGCTGTCCTTTCAGAGAAAATCACTTTCCTTTGAAAGTGCCTTAAGCTAATTACAAGCATTCAACAGAAACTCACATGCATTTCTCTGAAAGAGAAGCAGTCTGTTCCAACACTTCATTTCACTGCACGAAGGGAATGGAGTGTTGCTTCACTTTCTAAATGCTTTCCTTTCAGAGAAAATCACTTTCCTTTGAAAGTGCATTAAGCTACTTACAAGCATTCACCAGAAACTCATATGCTTTTCTCTGAAAGAGAAGCAGTCTGTTCCAACACTTCAATTCACTGTGCGAAGTGAATGGAGTTTTGCTTCACTTTCTAAATGCTGTCCTTTCAGAGAAAATCACTTTCCTTTGAAAGTGCCTTAAGTTACTTGCAAGCATTAGGAAGAAACTCACATGCGTTTCTCTGAAAGAGAAGCAGTCTGTTCCAACACTTCAATTCACTGTGCGAAGTGAATGGAGTGTTGCTTCACTTTCTTAATGCTGTCCTTTCAGAGAAAATCACTTTCCTTTGAAAGTGCCTTAAGCTAATTACAAGCATTCAACAGAAACTCACATGCATTTCTCTGAAAGAGAAGCAGTCTGTTCCAACACTTCAATTCACTGCACGAAGTGAATGGAGTGTTGCTTCACTTTCTAAATGCTGTCTTTTCAGAGAAAATTACTTTCCTTTGAAACTGCCTTGAGCTACTTACAAGCATTCAACAGAAACTCACATGCATTTCTCTGAAAGAGAAGCAGTCGGTTCCAACACTTCAATTCACTGTGCGAAGTGAATGGAGTGTTGCTTCACTTTCTAAATGCTGTCATTTCATAGAAAATCACTTTCCTTTGAAAGTGCCTTAAGCTGCTTATAAGCATTAGGAAGAAACTCACATGCGTTTCTTTGAAAGAGAAGCAGTGTGTTCCAACACTTCAATTCACTGTGCGAAGTGAATGGAGTGTTGCTTCACTTTCTAAATGCTGTCCTTTCAGAGAAAATCACTTTCCCTTGAAAGTGCCTTAAGCTACTTACAAGCATTCACCAGAAATTCACATGTATTTCTCTGAAAGAGAAGCAGTCTGTTCCAACACTTCAATTCACTGTGCGAAGTGAATGGAGTGTTGCTTCACTTTCTAAATGCTGTCCTTTCAAAGAAAATCACTTTCCTTTGAAAGTGCCTTAAGTTACTTGCAAGCATTAGGAAGAAACTCACATGCGTTTCTCTGAAAGAGAAGCAGTCTGTTCCAAGACATCAATTCACTGCACGAAGGGAATGGAGTGTTGCTTCACTTTCTAAATTCTGTCCTTTCAGAGAAAATCACTTTCCTTTGAAAGTGCCTTAAACTAATTTCAAGCATTCACAGAAAACGCACATGCGTTTCTCTGAAAGAGAAGCAGTCTGTTCCAACACTTCAATTCACTGTGCAAAGTCATGGAGTGTTGCCTCACTTTTGAAATGCTGTCCTTTCCGAGAAAATCATTTTCCTTTGAAAGTGCCTTAAGCTACTTTCAAGCATTCACAAAAAACTCACATGTGTTTCTCTGAAAGAGAAGCAGTCTCTTCCAACACTTCAATTCTCTGTGCGAAGTGAATGGAGTGTTGCTTCACTTTCTAAATGCTGTCCTTTCAATGAAATTCACTTTCCTTTGAAAGTGCCTTAAGTTACTTGCAAGCATTAGGAAGAAACTCACATGCGTTTCTCTGAAAGAGAAGCAGTCTGTTCCAACACTTCAATTCACTGTGTGAAGTGAATGGAGTGTTGCTTCACTTTCTAAATTCTGTCCTTTCAGAGAAAATCACTTTCCTTTGTAAGTGCCTTAAGTTACTTACAAGCATTCAACAGAAACTTACATGCATTTCTCTGAAAGAGAAGCAGTCTGTTCCAACACTTCATTTCACTGCACGAAGGGAATGGAGTGTTGCTTCACTTTCTAAATGCTGTCCTTTCAGAGAAAATCACTTTCCTTTGAAAGTGCCTTAAGCTACTTACAAGCATTCACCAGAAACTCACATACGTTTCTTTGAAAGAGAAGCAGTCTGTTCCAACACTTCAATTCACTGTGCGAAGTGAATGGAGTGTTGCTTCACTTTCTAACTGCTGTCCTTTCAAAGAAAATCACTTTCCTTTGAAAGTGCCTTAAGTTACTTGCAAGCATTAGGAAGAAACTCACATGCGTTTCTATGAAAGAGAAGCAGTCTGTTCCAACACTTCAATTCACTGTGCGAAGTGAATGGAGTGTTGCTTCACTTTCTTAATGCTGTCCTTTCAGAGAAAATCACTTTCCTTTGAAAGTGCCTTAAGCTAATTACAAGCATTCAACAGAAACTCACATGCATTTCTCTGAAAGAGAAGCAGTCTGTTCCAACACTTCATTTCACTGCATGAAGTGAATGGAGTGTTGCTTCACTTTCTAAATGCTGTCCTTTCAAAGAAAATCACTTTCCTTTGAAAGTGCCTTAAGTTACTTGCAAGCATTAGGAAGAAACTCACATGCGTTTTTCTGAAAGAGAAGCAGTCTGTTCCAACACTTCAATTCACTGCACGAAGGGAATGGAGTGTTGCTTCACTTTCTAAATTCTGTCCTTTCAGAGAAAATCACTTTCCTTTGAAAGTGCCTTAAGCTACTTTCAAGCATTCACAAGAAACACACATGCGTTTCTCTGAAATAGAAGCAGTCTGTTCCAACACTTCAATTCACTGTGCGAAGTGAATGGAGTGTTGCTTCACTTTCTAAATGCTGTCTTTTCCGAGAAAATCACTTTCCTTTGAAAGTGCCTTAAGGAACTTACAAGCATTCAACAGAAACTCACATGCATTTCTCTGAAAGAGAAGCAGTCTGTTCCAACACTTCAATTCACTGTGCGAAGTGAATGGAGTGTTGCTTCACTTTCTAAATGCTGTCCTTTCAGAGAAAATCACTTTCCTTTGAAAGTGCCTTAAGCTTCTTACAAGCATTCACCAGAAACTCACATACGTTTCTTTGAAAGAGAAGCAGAATGTTCCAACACTTCAATTCACTGTGCGAAGTGAATGGAGTGTTGCTTCACTTTCTAACTGCTGTCCTTCCAAAGAAAATCACTTTCCTTTGAAAGTGCCTTAAGTTACTTGCAAGCATTAGGAAGAAACTCACATGCATTTCTCTGAAATAGAAGCAGTCTGTTCCAACACTTCAATTCACTGTGCGAAGTGAATGGAGTGTTGCTTCACTTTCTTAATGCTGTCCTTTCAGAGAAAATCACGTTCCTTTGAAAGTGCCTTAAGCTAATTACAAGCATTCAACAGAAACTCACATGCATTTCTCTGAAATAGAAGCAGTCTGTTCAAACACTTCAATTCACTGCACGAAGGGAATGGAGTGTTGCTTCACTTTCTAAATGCTGTCCTTTCAGAGAAAATCACTTTCCTTTCAAAGTGCATTAAGCTAATTACAAGCATTCAACAGAAACTCACATGCATTTCTCTGAAAGAGAAGCAGTCTGTTCCAACACTTCAATTCACTGCACGAAGGAAATGGAGTGTTGCTTCACTTTCTAAATGCTGTCCTTTCAGAGAAAATCACTTTCCTTTGAAAGTGCCTTAAGCTACTTACA
Source organism: Myodes glareolus (assembly GCF_982192425.1). Lineage (NCBI taxonomy): Eukaryota > Metazoa > Chordata > Mammalia > Rodentia > Cricetidae > Myodes > Myodes glareolus. The sequence goes on along the minus strand of NW_028263211.1, from coordinate 1,249,118 downwards.
AGCATTCACCAGAAACTCACATGCGTTTCTTTGAAAGAGAAGCAGGCTGTTCCAACACTTCAATTCACTGTGCGAAGTGAATGGAGTGTTGCTTCACTTTCTAAATGCTGTCCTTTCAGAGAAAATCACTTTCCTTTGAAAGTGCCTTAAACTACTTTCAAGCATTCAACAGAAACTCACATGCATTTCTCTGAAAGAGAAGCAGTCTGTTCCAACACTTCAATTCACTGTGCGAAGTGAATGGAGTGTTGCTTCACTTTCTAAATGCTGTCCTTTCAGAGAAAATCACTTTTCTTTGATAGTGCCTTAAGCTACTTTCAAGCATTCACAAGAAACACACATGCGTTTCTCTGAAATAGAAGCAGTCTGTTCCAACACTTCAATTCACTGTGCGAAGTGAATGGAGTGTTGCTTCACTTTCTAAATGCTGTCTTTTCCGAGAAAATTACTTTACTTTGAAAGTGCCTTACGGTACTTACAAGCATTCAACAGAAACTCACATGCATTTCTCTGAAAGAGAAGCAGTCTGTTCCAACACTTCAATTCACTGTGCGAAGTGAATGAAGTGTTGCTTCACTTTCTAAATGCTGTCCTTTCAGAGAAAATAACTTTCCCTTGAAAGTGCCTTAAGCTACTTACAAGCATTCACCAGAAACTCACATGCGTTTCTTTGAAAGAGAAGCAGTCTGTTCCAACACTTCAATTCACTGTGCGAAGTGAATGGAGTGTTGCTTCACTTTCTAAATTCTGTCCTTTCAGAGAAAATCACTTTCCTTTGAAAGTGCCTTAAACGACTTTCAAGCATTCACAAAAAACTCACATGCGTTTCTCTGAAAGAGAAGCAGTCTGTTCCAACACTTCAATTCACTGTGCGAAGTGAATGGAGTGTTGCTTCGCTTTCTAAATGCTGTCCTTTCAGAGAAAATCACTTTCCTTTGAAAGTGCCTTAAGCTAATTACAAGCATTCAACAGAAACTCACATGAATTTCTCTGAAAGAGAAGCAGTCTGTTCCAACACTTCAATTCACTGCACGAAGGGAATGGAGTGTTGCTTCACTTTCTAAATGCTGTCCTTTCAGAGAAAATCACTTTCCTTTGAAAGTGCCTTAAGCTACTTACAAGCATTCACCAGAAACTCACATGCGTTTCTTTGAAAGAGAAGCAATCTGTTCCAACACTTCAATCCACTGTGCGAAGTGAATGGAGTGTTGCTTCACTTTCTAAATGCTGTCTTTTCCGAGGAAATCACTTTCCTTTGAAAGTGCCTTATGGTACTTACAAGCATTCAACAGAAACCTACGTGCATTTCTCTGAAAGAGAAGCAGTCTGTTCCAACACTTCAATTCACTGTGCGAAGTGAATGGAGTGTTGCTTCACTTTCTAAATGCTGTCCTTTCAAAGAAAATCACTTTCCTTTGAAAGTGCCTTAAGTTACTTGCAAGCATTAGGAAGAAACTCACATGCGTTTCTCTGAAAGAGAAGCAGTCTGTTCCAACACTTCAATTCACTGCACGAAGGGAATGGAGTGTTGCTTCACTTTCTAAATTCTGTCCTTTCAGAGAAAATCACTTTCCTTTGAAAGTGCCTTAAACTACTTTCAAGCATTCACAAGAAACACACATGCGTTTCTCTGAAAGAGAAGCAGTCTGTTCCAACACTTCAATTCACTCTGCGAAGTGAATGGAGTGTTGCTTCACTTTCTAAATGCTGTCTTTTCCGAGAAAATCACTTTCCTTTGAAAGTGCCTTAAGCAACTTGCAAGCATTCAACAGAAACTCACATGCATTTCTCTGAAATAGAAGCAGTCTGTTCCAACACTTCAATTCACTGTGCAAAGTGAATGGAGTGTTGCTTCACTTTCTAAATGCTGTCCTTTCAGAGAAAATCACTTTCCTTTGAAAGTGCCTTAAGCTACTTACAAGCATTCAACAGAAACTCACATACGTTTCTTTGAAAGAGAAGCAGAATGTTCCAACACTTCAATTCACTGTGCGAAGTGAATGGAGTGTTGCTACACTTTCTAACTGCTGTCCTTTCAAAGAAAATCACTTTCCTTTGAAAGTGCCTTAAGTTACTTGCAAGCATTAGGAAGAAACTCACATGCATTTCTCTGAAATAGAAGCAGTCTGTTCCAACACTTCAATTCACTGTGCGAAGTGAATGGAGTGTTGCTTCACTTTCTTAATGCTGTCCTTTCAGAGAAAATCACGTTCCTTTGAAAGTGCCTTAAGCTAATTACAAGCATTCAACAGAAACTCACATGCATTTCTCTGAAATAGAAGCAGTCTGTTCCAACACTTCAATTCACTGCACGAAGGGAATGGAGTGTTGCTTCACTTTCTAAATGCTGTCCTTTCAGAGAAAATCACTTTCCTTTGAAAGTGCCTTAAGCTAATTACAAGCATTCAACAGAAACTCACATGCATTTCTCTGAAATAGAAGCAGTCTGTTCCAACACTTCAATTCACTGCACGAAGGGAATGGAGTGTTGCTTCACTTTCTAAATGCTGTCTTTTCCGGGAAAATCACTTTCCTTTGAAAGTGCCTTACGGTACTTACAAGCATTCAACAGAAACTCACATGCATTTCTCTGAAAGAGAAGCAGTCTGTTCCAACACTTCAATTCACTGTGCGAAGTGAATGAAGTGTTGCTTCACTTTCTAAATGCTGTCCTTTCAGAGAAAATAACTTTCCCTTGAAAGTGCCTTAAGCTACTTACAAGCATTCACCAGAAACTCACATGCGTTTCTTTGAAAGAGAAGCAGTCTGTTCCAACACTTCAATTCACTGTGCGAAGTGAATGGAGTGTTGCTTCACTTTCTAAATTCTGTCCTTTCAGAGAAAATCACTTTCCTTTGAAAGTGCCTTATGGTACTTACAAGCATTCAACAGAAACTCACGTGCATTTCTCTGAAAGAGAAGCAGTCTGTTCCAACACTTCAATTCACTGTGCGAAGTGAATGGAGTGTTGCTTCACTTTCTAAATGCTGTCCTTTCAAAGAAAATCACTTTCCGTTGAAAGTGCCTTAAGTTACTTGCAAGCATTAGGAAGAAACTCACATGCGTTTCTCTGAAAGAGAAGCAGTCTGTTCCAACACATCAATTCACTGCACGAAGGGAATGGAGTGTTGCTTCACTTTCTAAATTCTGTCCTTTCAGAGAAAATCACTTTCCTTTGAAAGTGCCTTAAACTACTTTCAAGCATTCACAAAAAACTCACATGCGTTTCTCTGAAAGAGAAGCCGTCTGTTCCAACACTTCAATTCACTGTGCGAAGTGAATGGAGTGTTGCTTCACTTTCTAAATGCTGTCCTTTCAGAGAAAATCACTTTCCTTTGATAGTGCCTTAAGCTAATTACAAGCATTCAACAGAAACTCACATGCATTTCTCTGAAAGAGAAGCAGTCTGTTCCAATACTTCAATTCACTGTGCGAAGTGAATGAAGTGTTGCTTCACTTTCTAAATGCTGTCCTTTCAGAGAAAATCACTTTCCTTTGAAAGTGCCTTAAGTTACTTGCAAGCATTAGGAAGAAACTCACATGCGTTTCTCTGAAAGAGAAGCAGTCTGTTCCAACACTTCAATTCACTGCACGAAGGGAATGGAGTGTTGCTTCACTTTCTAAATTCTGTCCTTTCAGAGAAAATCACTTTCCTTTGAAAGTGCCTTAAACTACTTTCAAGCATTCACAAAAAACTCACATGCGTTTCTCTGAAAGAGAAGCAGTCTGTTCCAACACTTCAATTCACTGTGCGAAGTGAATGGAGTGTTGCTTCACTTTCTAAATGCTGTCCTTTCAGAGAAAATCACTTTCCTTTGAAAGTGCCTTAAGCTAATTACAAGCATTCAACAGAAACTCACATGCATTTCTCTGAAAGAGAAGCAGTCTGTTCCAACACTTCATTTCACTGCACGAAGGGAATGGAGTGTTGCTTCACTTTCTAAATGCTTTCCTTTCAGAGAAAATCACTTTCCTTTGAAAGTGCATTAAGCTACTTACAAGCATTCATCAGAAACTCACATGCTTTTCTCTGAAAGAGAAGCAGTCTGTTCCAACACTTCAATTCACTGTGCGAAATGAATGGAGTTTTGCTTCACTTTCTAAATGCTGTCCTTTCAGAGAAAATCACTTTCCTTTGAAAGTGCCTTAAGTTACTTGCAAGCATTAGGAAGAAACTCACATGCGTTTCTCTGAAAGAGAAGCAGTCTGTTCCAACACTTCAATTCACTGTGCGAAGTGAATGGAGTGTTGCTTCACTTTTTTAATGCTGTCCTTTCAGAGAAAATCACTTTCCTTTGAAAGTGCCTTAAGCTAATTACAAGCATTCAACAGAAACTCACATGCATTTCTCTGAAAGAGAAGCAGTCTGTTCCAACACTTCAATTCACTGCACGAAGTGAATGGAGTGTTGCTTCACTTTCTAAATGCTGTCTTTTCAGAGAAAATTACTTTCCTTTGAAACTGCCTTGAGCTACTTACAAGCATTCAACAGAAACTCACATGCATTTCTCTGAAAGAGAAGCAGTCGGTTCCAACACTTCAATTCACTGTGCGAAGTGAATGGAGTGTTGCTTCACTTTCTAAATGCTGTCATTTCATAGAAAATCACTTTCCTTTGAAAGTGCCTTAAGCTGCTTATAAGCATTAGGAAGAAACTCACATGCGTTTCTTTGAAAGAGAAGCAGTCTGTTCCAACACTTCAATTCACTGTGCGAAGTGAATGGAGTGTTGCTTCACTTTCTAAATGCTGTCCTTTCAGAGAAAATCACTTTCCCTTGAAAGTGCCTTAAGCTACTTACAAGCATTCACCAGAAATTCACATGCATTTCTCTGAAAGAGAAGCAGTCTGTTCCAACACTTCAATTCACTGTGCGAAGTGAATGGAGTGTTGCTTCACTTTCTAAATGCTGTCCTTTCAAAGAAAATCACTTTCCTTTGAAAGTGCCTTAAGTTACTTGCAAGCATTAGGAAGAAACTCACATGCGTTTTTCTGAAAGAGAAGCAGTCTGTTCCAACACTTCAATTCACTGCACGAAGGGAATGGAGTGTTGCTTCACTTTCTAAATTCTGTCCTTTCAGAGAAAATCACTTTCCTTTGAAAGTGCCTTAAAATACTTTCAAGCATTCACAAAAAACTCACATGCGTTTCTCTGAAAGAAAAGCAGTCTGTTCCAACACTTCAATTCACTGTGCGAAGTGAATGGAGTGTTGCTTCACTTTCTAAATGCTGTCCTTTCAGAGAAAATCACTTTCCTTTGAAATTGCCTTAAGGTAATTACAAGCATTCAACAGAAACTCACATGCATTTCTCTGAAAGAGAAGCCGTCTGTTCCAATACTTCAATTCACTGTGCGAAGTGAATGAAGTGTTGCTTCACTTTCAAAATGCTGTCCTTTCAGAGAAAATCACTTTCCCTTGAAAGTGCCTTAAGCTACTTACAAGCATTCACCAGAAACTCACATGCATTTCTCTGAAAGAGAAGCAGTCTGTTCCAACACTTCAATTCACTGTGCGAAGTGAATGGAGTGTTGCTTCACTTTCTAAATGCTGTCCTTTCAGAGAAAATCACTTTCCTTTGAAAGTGCCTTAAGCTAATTACAAGCATTCAACAGAAACTCACATGCATTTCTCTGAAAGAGAAGCCGTCTGTTCCAATACTTCAATTCACTGTGCGAAGTGAATGGAGTGTTGCTTCACTTTCTAAATGCTGTCCTTTCAAAGAAAATCACTTTCCTTTGAAAGTGCCTTAAGTTACTTGCAAGCATTAGGAAGAAACTCACATGCGTTTCTCTGAAAGAGAAGCAGTCTGTTCCAACACTTCAATTCACTGTGCGAAGTGAATGGAGTCTTGCTTCACTTTCTAAATGCTGTCCTTTCAGAGAAAATCACTTTCCTTTGAAAGTGCCTTAAGCTAATTACAAGCATTCAACAGAAACTCACATGCATTTCTCTGAAAGAGAAGCAGTCTGTTCCAACACTTCAATTCACTGTGCGAAGTGAATGGAGTGTTGCTTCACTTTCTAAATGCTGTCCTTTCAGAGAAAATCACTTTCCTTTGAAAGTGCCTTAAACTAATTTCAAGCATTCACAGAAAACGCACATGCGTTTCTCTGAAAGAGAAGCAGTCTGTTCCAACACTTCAATTCACTGTGCAAAGTCATGGAGTGTTGCCTCACTTTTGAAATGCTGTCCTTTCCGAGAAAATCATTTTCCTTTGAAAGTGCCTTAAGCTACTTTCAAGCATTCACAAAAAACTCACATGTGTTTCTCTGAAAGAGAAGCAGTCTGTTCCAACACTTCAATTCTCTGTGCGAAGTGAATGGAGTGTTGCTTCACTTTCTAAATGCTGTCCTTTCAATGAAATTCACTTTCCTTTGAAAGTGCCTTAAGTTACTTGCAAGCATTAGGAAGAAACTCACATGCGTTTCTCTGAAAGAGAAGCAGTCTGTTCCAACACTTCAATTCACTGTGTGAAGTGAATGGAGTGTTGCTTCACTTTCTAAATTCTGTCCTTTCAGAGAAAATCACTTTCCTTTGTAAGTGCCTTAAGTTACTTACAAGCATTCAACAGAAACTTACATGCATTTCTCTGAAAGAGAAGCAGTCTGTTCCAACACTTCATTTCACTGCACGAAGGGAATGGAGTGTTGCTTCACTTTCTAAATGCTGTCCTTTCAGAGAAAATCACTTTCCTTTGAAAGTGCCTTAAGCTACTTACAAGCATTCACCAGAAACTCACATACGTTTCTTTGAAAGAGAAGCAGTCTGTTCCAACACTTCAATTCACTGTGCGAAGTGAATGGAGTGTTGCTTCACTTTCTAACTGCTGTCCTTTCAAAGAAAATCACTTTCCTTTGAAAGTGCCTTAAGTTACTTGCAAGCATTAGGAAGAAACTCACATGCGTTTCTATGAAAGAGAAGCAGTCTGTTCCAACACTTCAATTCACTGTGCGAAGTGAATGGAGTGTTGCTTCACTTTCTTAATGCTGTCCTTTCAGAGAAAATCACTTTCCTTTGAAAGTGCCTTAAGCTACTTACAAGCATTCAACAGAAACTCACATGCATTTCTCTGAAAGAGAAGCAGTCTGTTCCAACACTTCATTTCACTGCATGAAGTGAATGGAGTGTTGCTTCACTTTCTAAAGGCTGCCCTTTCAGAGAAAATCACTTTCCTTTGAAAGTGCCTTAAGCTACTTACTAGCATTCACCAGAGACTCACATGCGTTACTCTAAAAGAGAAGCAGTCTGTTCCAACACTTCAATTCACTTTGCGAAGTGAATGGAGTGTTGCTTCACTTTCTTAATGCTGTCCTTTCAGAGAAAATCACTTTCCTTTGAAAGTGCCTTAAGCTACTTTCAAGCATTCACAAGAAACACACATGCGTTTCTCTGAAATAGAAGCAGTCTGTTCCAACACTTCAACTCACTGTGCTAAGTGAATGGAGTGTTGCTTCACTTTCTAAATGCTGTCTTTTCAGAGAAAATTACTTTCCTTTGAAACTGCCTTGAGCTACTTACAAGCATTCAACAGAAACTCACATGCATTTCTCTGAAAGAGAAGCAGTCGGTTCCAACACTTCAATTCACTGTGCGAAGTGAATGGAGTGTTGCTTCACTTTCTAAATGCTGTCATTTCATAGAAAATCACTTTCCTTTGAAAGTGCCTTAAGCTACTTATAAGCATTAGGAAGAAACTCACATGCGTTTCTTTGAAAGAGAAGCAGTCTGTTCCAACTCTTCAATTCACTGTGCGAAGTGAATGGAGTGTTGCTTCACTTTCTAAATGCTGTCCTTTCAGAGAAAATCACTTTATTTGAAAGTGCCTTAAGGCACTTACAAGCATTCAACAGAAACTCACATGCATTTCTCTGAAAGATAAGCAGTCTGTTCCAACACTTCAATTCACTGTGCGAAGTGAATGGAGTGTTGCTTCACTTTCTAAATGCTGTACTTTCAGAGAAAATCACTTTCCTTTGATAGTGCCTTAAGCTACTTTCAAGCATTCACAAGAAACACACATGCGTTTCTCTGAAATAGAAGCAGTCTGTTCCAACACTTCAATTCACTGTGCGAAGTGAATGGAGTGTTGCTTCACTTTCTAAAGGCTGCCCTTTCAGAGAAAATCACTTTCCTTTGAAAGTGCCTTAAGCTACTTACTAGCATTTACCAGAGACTCACATGCGTTACTCTGAAAGAGAAGCAGTCTGTTCCAACACTTCAATTCACTGTGCGAAGTGAATGGAGTGTTGCTTCACTTTCTTAATGCTGTCCTTTCAGAGAAAATCACTTTCCTTTGAAAGTGCCTTAAGCTAATTACAAGCATTCAACAGAAACTCACATGCATTTCTCTGAAAGAGAAGCAGTCTGTTCCAACACTTCAATTCACTGCACGAAGGGAATGGAGTGTTGCTTCACTTTCTAAATGCTGTCCTTTGAGAGAAAATCACTTTCCTTTGAAAGTGCATTAAGCTACTTGCAAGCATTCACCAGAAACTCACATGCGTTTCTCTGAAAGAGAAGCAGTCTGTTCCAACACTTCAATTCACTATGCGAAGTGAATGGAGTGTTGCTTCACTTTCTAAATGCTGTCTTTTCCGAGAAAATCACTTTCCTTTGAAAGTGCCTTAAGCTACTTGCAAGTATTCAACAGAAACTCACATGCATTTCTCTGAAAGAGAAGCAGTCTGTTCCAACACTTCAATTCACTGTGCGAAGTGAATGGAGTGTTGCTTCACTTTCTAAATGCTGTCCTTTCAGAGAAAATCACTTTCCTTTGAAAGTGCCTTAAGCTACTTACAAGCATTCACCAGAAACTCACATACGTTTCTTTGAAAGAGAAGCAGAATGTTCCAACACTTCAATTCACTGTGCGAAGTGAATGGAGTGTTGCTTCACTTTCTAACTGCTGTCCTTTCAAAGAAAATCACTTTCCTTTGAAAGTGCCTTAAGTTACTTGCAAGCATTAGGAAGAAACTCACATGCATTTCTCTGAAATAGAAGCAGTCTGTTCCAACACTTCAATTCACTGTGCGAAGTGAATGGAGTGTTGCTTCACTTTCTTAATGCTGTCCTTTCAGAGAAAATCACGTTCCTTTGAAAGTGCCTTAAACTAATTACAAGCATTCAACAGAAACTCACATGCATTTCTCTGAAAGAGAAGCAGTCTGTTCCAACACTTCAATTCACTGCACGAAGGGAATGGAGTGTTGCTTCACTTTCTAAATGCTGTCCTTTCAGAGAAAATCACTTTCCTTTGAAAGTGCATTAAGCTAATTACAAGCATTCAACAGAAACTCACATGCATTTCTCTGAAAGAGAAGCAGTCTGTTCCAACACTTCAATTCACTGCACGAAGGGAATGGAGTGTTGCTTCACTTTCTAAATGCTGTCCTTTCAGAGAAAATCACTTTCCTTTGAAAGTGCCTTAAGCTACTTACAAGCATTCACCAGAAACTCACATGCGTTTCTTTGAAAGAGAAGCAGTCTGTTCCAACACTTCAATTCACTGTGCAAAGTGAATGGAGTGTTGCTTCACTTTCTAAATGCTGTCCTTTCAGAGAAAATCACTTTCCTTTGAAAGTGCCTTAAACTACTTTCAAGCATTCAACAGAAACTCACATGCATTTCTCTGAAAGAGAAGCAGTCTGTTCCAACACTTCAATTCACTGTGCGAAGTGAATGGAGTGTTGCTTCACTTTCTAAATGCTGTCCTTTCAGAGAAAATCACTTTTCTTTGATAGTGCCTTAAGCTACTTTCAAGCATTCACAAGAAACACACATGCGTTTCTCTGAAATAGAAGCAGTCTGTTCCAACACTTCAATTCACTGTGCGAAGTGAATGGAGTGTTGCTTCACTTTCTAAATGCTGTCTTTTCTGAGAAAATCACTTTCCTTTGAATGTGCCTTACGGTACTTACAAGCACTCAACAGAAACTCACATGCATTTCTCTGAAAGAGAAGCAGTCTGTTCCAACACTTCAATTCACTGTGCGAAGTGAAAGAGGTGTTGCTTCACTTTCTAAATGCGGTCCTTTCAGAGAAAATAACTTTCCCTTGAAAGTGCCTTAAGCTACTTACAAGCATTCACCAGAAACTCACATGCGTTTCTTTGAAAGAGAAGCAGTCTGTTCCAACACTTCAATTCACTGTGCGAAGTGAATGGAGTGTTGCTTCACTTTCTAAATGCTGTCCTTTCAAAGAAAATCACTTTCCTTTGAAAGTGCCTTAAGTTACTTGGAAGCATTAGGAAGAAACTCACATGCGTTTCTCTGAAAGAGAAGCAGTCTGTTCCAACACTTCAATTTACTGCACGAAGGGAATGGAGTGTTGCTTCACTTTCTAAATTCTGTCCTTTCAGAGAAAATCACTTTCCTTTGAAAGTGCCTTAAACGACTTTCAAGCATTCACAAAAAACTCACATGCGTTTCTCTGAAAGAGAAGCAGTCTGTTCCAACACTTCAATTCACTGTGCGAAGTGAATGGAGTGTTGCTTCACTTTCTAAATGCTGTCCTTTCAGAGAAAATCACTTTCCTTTGAAAGTGCCTTAAGCTAATTACAAGCATTCAAAAGAAACTCACATGCATTTCTCTGAAAGAGAAGCAGTCTGTTCCAACACTTCAATTCACTGCACGAAGGGAATGGAGTGTTGCTTCACTTTCTAAATGCTGTCCTTTCAGAGAAAATCACTTTCCTTTGAAAGTGCCTTAAGCTACTTTCAAGCATTCACCAGAAACTCACATGCGTTTCTTTGAAAGAGAAGCAGTCTGTTCCAACACTTCAATCCACTGTGCGAAGTGAATGGAGTGTTGCTTCACTTTCTAAATGCTGTCTTTTCCGAGAAAAACACTTTCCTTTGAAAGTGCCTAATGGTACTTACAAGCATTCAGCAGAAACTCACATTCATTTCTCTGAAAGAGAAGCAGTCTGTTCCAACACTTCAATTCACTGTGCGAAGTGAATGGAGTGTTGCTTCACTTTCTAAATGCTGTCCTTTCAGAGAAAATCACTTTCCTTTGAAAGTGCCTTAAACTAATTTCAAGCATTCACAGAAAACGCACATGCGTTTCTCTGAAAGAGAAGCACTCTGTTCCAACACTTCAATTCACTGTGCGAAGTGAATGGAGTGTTGCTTCACTTTCTAAATTCTGTCCTTTCAGAGAAAATCACTTTCCTTTGAAAGTGCATTAAGCTACTTACAAGCATTCACCAGAAACTCACATGCGTTTCTTTGAAAGAGAAGCAGTCTGTTCCAACACTTCAATTCACTGTGCGAAGTGAATGGAGTGTTGCTTCACTTTCTAAATGCTGTCCTTTCAGAGAAAATCACTTTCCTTTGAAAGTGCCTTAAGTTACTTGCAAGCATTAGGAAGAAACTCACATGCGTTTCTCTGAAAGAGAAGCAGTCTGTTCCAACACTTCAATTCACTGTGCGAAGTGAATGGAGTGTTGCTTCACTTTCTAAATGCTGTCCTTTCAGAGAAAATCACTTTCCTTTGAAAGTGCCTTAAGCTACTTACAAGCATTCACCAGAAACTCACATACGTTTCTTTGAAAGAGAAGCAGTCTGTTCCAACACTTCAATTCACTGTGCGAAGTGAATGAAGTGTTGCTTCACTTTCTAACTGCTGTCCTTTCAAAGAAAATCACTTTCCTTTGAAAGTGCCTTAAGTTACTTGCAAGCATTAGGAAGAAACTCACATGCGTTTCTCTGAAAGAGAAGCAGTCTGTTCCAACACTTCAATTCACTGCACGAAGGGAATGGAGTGTTGCTTCACTTTCTAAATGCTGTCCTTTCAGAGAAAATCACTTTCCTTTGAAAGTGCATTAAGCTACTTACAAGCATTCACCAGAAACTCACATGCGTTTCTTTGAAAGAGAAGCAGTCTGTTTCAATACTTCAATTCACTGTGCGAAGTGAATGGAGTGTTGCTTCACTTTCTAAAGGCTGTTCTTTCAGAGAAAATCACTTTCCTTTGAAAGTGCCTTAAGCTACTTACAAGCATTCACCAGAAACTCACATACGTTTCTTTGAAAGAGAAGCAGTCTGTTCCAACACTTCAGTTCACTGTGCGAAGTGAATGGAGTGTTGCTTCACTTTCCTAATGCTGTCCTTTCAGAGAAAATCACTTTCCTTTGAAAGTGCCTTAAGCTAATTACAAGCATTCAACAGAAACTCACATGCATTTCTCTGAAAGAGAAGCAGTCTGTTCCAACACTTCAATTCACTGCACGAAGTGAATGGAGTGTTGCTTCACTTTCTAAAGGCTGCCCTTTCAGAGAAAATCACTTCCCTTTGAAAGTGCCTTAGGCTACTTACTAGCATTCACCAGAGACTCCCATGCGTTACTCTGAAAGAGAAGCAGTCTGTTCCAACACTTCAATTCACTGTGCGAAGTGAATGGAGTGTTGCTTCACTTTCTTAATGCTGTCCTTTCAGAGAAAATCACTTTCCTTTGAAAGTGCCTTAAGCTAATTACAAGCATTCAACAGAAACTCACATGCATTTCTCTGAAAGAGAAGCAGTCTGTTCCAACACTTCATTTCACTGCATGAAGTGAATGGAGTGTTGCTTCACTTTCTAAAGGCTGCCCTTTCAGAGAAAATCACTTTCCTTTGAAAGTGCCTTAAGCTACTTACTAGCATTCACCAGAGACTCACATGCGTTACTATAAAAGAGAAGCAGTCTGTTCCAACACTTCAATTCACTTTGCGAAGTGAATGGAGTGTTGCTTCACTTTCTTAATGCTGTCCTTTCAGAGAAAATCACTTTCCTTTGAAAGTGCCTTAAGCTACTTTCAAGCATTCACAAGAAACACACATGCGTTTCTCTGAAATAGAAGCAGTCTGTTCCAACACTTCAACTCACTGTGCTAAGTGAAAGGAGTGTTGCTTCACTTTCTAAATGCTGTCTTTTCAGAGAAAATTACTTTCCTTTGAAACTGCCTTGAGCTACTTACAAGCATTCAACAGAAACTCACATGCATTTCTCTGAAAGAGAAGCAGTCGGTTCCAACACTTCAATTCACTGTGCGAAGTGAATGGAGTGTTGCTTCACTTTCTAAATGCTGTCATTTCATAGAAAATCACTTTCCTTTGAAAGTGCCTTAAGCTACTTATAAGCATTAGGAAGAAACTCACATGCGTTTCTTTGAAAGAGAAGCAGTCTGTTCCAACTCTTCAATTCACTGTGCGAAGTGAATGGAGTGTTGCTTCACTTTCTAAATGCTGTCCTTTCAGAGAAAACCACTTTATTTGAATGTGCCTTAAGGCACTTACAAGCATTCAACAGAAACTCACATGCATTTCTCTGAAAGATAAGCAGTCTGTTCCAACACTTCAATTCACTGTGCGAAGTGAATGGAGTGTTGCTTCACTTTCTAAATGCTGTACTTTCAGAGAAAATCACTTTCCTTTGATAGTGCCTTAAGCTACTTTCAAGCATTCACAAGAAACACACATGCGTTTCTCTGAAATAGAAGCAGTCTGTTCCAACACTTCAATTCACTGTGCGAAGTGAATGGAGTGTTGCTTCACTTTCTAAAGGCTGCCCTTTCAGAGAAAATCACTTTCCTTTGAAAGTGCCTTAAGCTACTTACTAGCATTTACCAGAGACTCACATGCGTTACTCTGAAAGAGAAGCAGTCTGTTCCAACACTTCAATTCACTGTGCGAAGTGAATGGAGTGTTGCTTCACTTTCTTAATGCTGTCCTTTCAGAGAAAATCACTTTCCTTTGAAAGTGCCTTAAGCTAATTACAAGCATTCAACAGAAACTCACATGCATTTCTCTGAAAGAGAAGCAGTCTGTTCCAACACTTCAATTCACTGTGCGAAGGGAATGGAGTGTTGCTTCACTTTCTAAATGCTGTCCTTTGAGAGAAAATCACTTTCCTTTGAAAGTGCATTAAGCTACTTGCAAGCATTCACCAGAAACTCACATGCGTTTCTCTGAAAGAGAAGCAGTCTGTTCCAACACTTCAATTCACTATGCGAAGTGAATGGAGTGTTGCTTCACTTTCTAAATGCTGTCTTTTCCGAGAAAATCACTTTCATTTGAAAGTGCCTTAAGCTACTTGCAAGTATTCAACAGAAACTCACATGCATTTCTCTGAAAGAGAAGCAGTCTGTTCCAACACTTCAATTCACTGTGCGAAGTGAATGGAGTGTTGCTTCACTTTCTAAATGCTGTCCTTTCAGAGAAAATCACTTTCCTTTGAAAGTGCCTTAAGCTACTTACAAGCATTCACCAGAAACTCACATACGTTTCTTTGAAAGAGAAGCAGAATGTTCCAACACTTCAATTCACTGTGCGAAGTGAATGGAGTGTTGCTTCACTTTCTAACTGCTGTCCTTTCAAAGAAAATCACTTTCCTTTGAAAGTGCCTTAAGTTACTTGCAAGCATTAGGAAGAAACTCACATGCATTTCTCTGAAATAGAAGCAGTCTGTTCCAACACTTCAATTCACTGTGCGAAGTGAATGGAGTGTTGCTTCACTTTCTTAATGCTGTCCTTTCAGAGAAAATCACGTTCCTTTGTAAGTGCCTTAAGCTAATTACAAGCATTCAACAGAAACTCACATGCATTTCTCTGAAAGAGAAGCAGTCTGTTCCAACACTTCAATTCACTGCACGAAGGGAATGGAGTGTTGCTTCACTTTCTAAATGCTGTCCTTTCAGAGAAAATCACTTTCCTTTGAAAGTGCATTAAGCTAATTACAAGCATTCAACAGAAACTCACATGCATTTCTCTGAAAGAGAAGCAGTCTGTTCCAACACTTCAATTCACTGCACGAAGGGAATGGAGTGTTGCTTCACTTTCTAAATGCTGTCCTTTCAGAGAAAATCACTTTCCTTTGAAAGTGCCTTAAGCTACTTACAAGCATTCACCAGAAACTCACATGCATTTCTCTGAAATAGAAGCAGTCTGTTCCAACACTTCAAATCACTGTGCGAAGTGAATGGAGTGTTGCTTCACTTTCTAAATGCTCTCCTTTCAGAGAAAATCACTTTTCTTTGATAGTGCCTTAAGCTACTTTCAAGCATTCACAAGAAACACACATGCGTTTCTCTGAAATAGAAGCAGTCTGTTCCAACACTTCAATTCACTGTGCGAAGTGAATGGAGTGTTGCTTCACTTTCTAAATGCTGTCTTTTCTGAGAAAATCACTTTCCTTTGAATGTGCCTTACGGTACTTACAAGCACTCAACAGAAACTCACATGCATTTCTCTGAAAGAGAAGCAGTCTGTTCCAACACTTCAATTCACTGTGCGAAGTGAAAGAGGTGTTGCTTCACTTTCTAAATGCTGTCCTTTCAGAGAAAATAACTTTCCCTTGAAAGTGCCTTAAGCTACTTACAAGCATTCACCAGAAACTCACATGCGTTTCTTTGAAAGAGAAGCAGTCTGTTCCAACACTTCAATTCACTGTGCGAAGTGAATGGAGTGTTGCTTCACTTTCTAAATGCTGTCCTTTCAAAGAAAATCACTTTCCTTTGAAAGTGCCTTAAGTTACTTGGAAGCATTAGGAAGAAACTCACATGCGTTTCTCTGAAAGAGAAGCAGTCTGTTCCAACACTTCAATTCACTGCACGAAGGGAATGGAGTGTTGCTTCACTTTCTAAATTCTGTCCTTTCAGAGAAAATCACTTTCCTTTGAAAGTGCCTTAAACGACTTTCAAGCATTCACAAAAAACACACATGCGTTTCTCTGAAAGAGAAGCAGTCTGTTCCAACACTTCAATTCACTGTGCGAAGTGAATGGAGTGTTGCTTCACTTTCTAAATGCTGTCCTTTCAGAGAAAATCACTTTCCTTTGAAAGTGCCTTAAGCTAATTACAAGCATTCAAAAGAAACTCACATGCATTTCTCTGAAAGAGAAGCAGTCTGTTCCAACACTTCAATTCACTGCACGAAGGGAATGGAGTGTTGCTTCACTTTCTAAATGCTGTCCTTTCAGAGAAAATCACTTTCCTTTGAAAGTGCCTTAAGCTACTTTCAAGCATTCACCAGAAACTCACATGCGTTTCTTTGAAAGAGAAGCAGTCTGTTCCAACACTTCAATCCACTGTGCGAAGTGAATGGAGTGTTGCTTCACTTTCTAAATGCTGTCTTTTCCGAGAAAAACACTTTCCTTTGAAAGTGCCTTATGGTACTTACAAGCATTCAACAGAAACTCACATGCATTTCTCTGAAAGAGAAGCAGTCTGTTCCAACACTTCAATTCACTGTGCGAAGTGAATGGAGTGTTGCTTCACTTTCTAAATGCTGTCCTTTCAGAGAAAATCACTTTCCTTTGAAAGTGCCTTAAACTAATTTCAAGCATTCACAGAAAACGCACATGCGTTTCTCTGAAAGAGAAGCACTCTGTTCCAACACTTCAATTCACTGTGCGAAGTGAATGGAGTGTTGCTTCACTTTCTAATTTCTGTCCTTTCAGAGAAAATCACTTTCCTTTGAAAGTGCATTAAGCTACTTACAAGCATTCACCAGAAACTCACATGCGTTTCTTTGAAAGAGAAGCAGTCTGTTCCAACACTTCAATTCACTGTGCGAAGTGAATGGAGTGTTGCTTCACTTTCTAAATGCTGTCCTTTCAGAGAAAATCACTTTCCTTTGAAAGTGCCTTAAGTTACTTGCAAGCATTAGGAAGAAACTCACATGCGTTTCTCTGAAAGAGAAGCAGTCTGTTCCAACACTTCAATTCACTGTGCGAAGTGAATGGAGTGTTGCTTCACTTTCTAAATGCTGTCCTTTCAGAGAAAATCACTTTCCTTTGAAAGTGCCTTAAGCTACTTACAAGCATTCACCAGAAACTCACATACGTTTCTTTGAAAGAGAAGCAGTCTGTTCCAACACTTCAATTCACTGTGCGAAGTGAATGAAGTGTTGCTTCACTTTCTAACTGCTGTCCTTTCAAAGAAAATCACTTTCCTTTGAAAGTGCCTTAAGTTACTTGCAAGCATTAGGAAGAAACTCACATGCGTTTCTCTGAAAGAGAAGCAGTCTGTTCCAACACTTCAATTCACTGCACGAAGGGAATGGAGTGTTGCTTCACTTTCTAAATGCTGTCCTTTCAGAGAAAATCACTTTCCTTTGAAAGTGCATTAAGCTACTTACAAGCATTCATCAGAAACTCACATGCGTTTCTTTGAAAGAGAAGCAGTCTGTTTCAATACTTCAATTCACTGTGCGAAGTGAATGGAGTGTTGCTTCACTTTCTAAAGGCTGTTCTTTCAGAGAAAATCACTTTCCTTTGAAAGTGCCTTAAGCTACTTACAAGCATTCACCAGAAACTCACATACGTTTCTTTGAAAGAGAAGCAGTCTGTTCCAACACTTCAGTTCACTGTGCGAAGTGAATGGAGTGTTGCTTCACTTTCCTAATGCTGTCCTTTCAGAGAAAATCACTTTCCTTTGAAAGTGTCTTAAGCTAATTACAAGCATTCAACAGAAACTCACATGCATTTCTCTGAAAGAGAAGCAGTCTGTTCCAACACTTCAATTCACTGCACGAAGTGAATGGAGTGTTGCTTCACTTTCTAAAGGCTGCCCTTTCAGAGAAAATCACTTCCCTTTGAAAGTGCCTTAGGCTACTTACTAGCATTCACCAGAGACTCCCATGCGTTACTCTGAAAGAGAAGCAGTCTGTTCCAACACTTCAATTCACTGTGCGAAGTGAATGGAGTGTTGCTTCACTTTCTTAATGCTGTCCTTTCAGAGAAAATCACTTTCCTTTGAAAGTGCCTTAAGCTACTTTCAAGCATTCACAAGAAACACACATGCGTTTCTCTGAAATAGAAGCAGTCTGTTCCAACACTTCAACTCACTGTGCGAAGTGATTGGAGTGTTGCTTCACTTTCTAAATGCTGTCCTTTCAGAGAAAATTACTTTCCTTTGAAACTGCCTTGAGCTACTTACAAGCATTCAACAGAAACTCACATGCATTTCTCTGAAAGAGAAGTAGTCGGTTCCAACTCTTCAATTCACTGTGCGAAGTGAATGGAGTGTTGCTTCACTTTCTAAATGCTGTCATTTCATAGAAAATCACTTTCCTTTGAAAGTGCCTTAAGCTACTTACAAGCATTAGGAAGAAACTCACATGCGTTTCTTTCAAAGAGAAGCAGTCTGTTCCACACTTCAATTCACTGTGCGAAGTGAATGGAGTGTTGCTTCACTTTCTAAATGCTGTCCTTTCAGAGAAAATCACTTTCCTTTGAAAGTGCCTTAAGGTACTTACAAGCATTCAACAGAAACTCACATGCATAACTCTGAAAGAGAAGCAGTCTGTTCCAACACTTCAATTCACTGTGTGAAGTGAATGGAGTGTTGCTTCACTTTCTAAATGCTGTCCTTTCAGAGAAAATCACTTTCCTTTGATAGTGCCTTAAGCTACTTTCAAGCATTCACAAGAAACACACATGCGTTTCTCTGAAATAGAAGCAGTCTGTTCCAACAGTTCAATTCACTGTGCGAAGTGAATGGAGTGTTGCTTCACTTTCTAAATGCTGTCTTTTCCGAGAAAATCACTTTCCTTTGAAAGTGACTTAAGGTACTTACAAGCATTCAACAGAAACTCACATGCATTTCTCTGAAAGAGAAGCAGTCTGTTCCAACACTTCAATTCACTGTGCGAAGTGAATGGAGTGTTGCTTCACTTTCTAAATGCTGTCCTTTCAGAGAAAATCACTTTCCTTTGAAAGTGCCTTAAGTTACTTGCAAGCATTAGGAAGAAACTCACATGCGTTTCTCTGAAAGAGAAGCAGTCTGTTCCAACACTTCAATTCACTGTGCGAAGTGAATGGAGTGTTGCTTCACTTTCTAAATGCTGTCCTTTCAGAGAAAATCACTTTCCTTTGAAAGTGCCTTAAGCTACTTACAAGCATTCACCAGAAACTCACATACGTTTCTTTGAAAGAGAAGCAGTCTGTTCCAACACTTCAATTCACTGTGCGAAGTAAATGAAGTGTTGCTTCACTTTCTAACTGCTGTCCTTTCAAAGAAAATCACTTTCCTTTGAAAGTGCCTTAAGTTACTTGCAAGCATTAGGAAGAAACTCACATGCGTTTCTCTGAAAGAGAAGCAGTCTGTTCCAACACTTCAATTCACTGCACGAAGGGAATGGAGTGTTGCTTCACTTTCTAAATGCTGTCCTTTCAGAGAAAATCACTTTCCTTTGAAAGTGCATTAAGCTACTTACAAGCATTCACCAGAAACTCACATGCGTTTCTTTGAAAGAGAAGCAGTCTGTTTCAATACTTCAATTCACTGTGCGAAGTGAATGGAGTGTTGCTTCACTTTCTAAAGGCTGTTCTTTCAGAGAAAATCACTTTCCTTTGAAAGTGCCTTAAGCTACTTACAAGCATTCACCAGAAACTCACATACGTTTCTTTGAAAGAGAAGCAGTCTGTTCCAACACTTCAGTTCACTGTGCGAAGTGAATGGAGTGTTGCTTCACTTTCCTAATGCTGTCCTTTCAGAGAAAATCACTTTCCTTTGAAAGTGCCTTAAGCTAATTACAAGCATTCAACAGAAACTCACATGCATTTCTCTGAAAGAGAAGCAGTCTGTTCCAACACTTCAATTCACTGCACGAAGTGAATGGAGTGTTGCTTCACTTTCTAAAGGCTGTCCTTTCAGAGAAAATCACTTCCCTGTGAAAGTGCCTTAGGCTACTTACTAGCATTCACCAGAGACTCCCATGCGTTACTCTGAAAGAGAAGCAGTCTGTTCCAACACTTCAATTCACTGTGCGAAGTGAATGGAGTGTTGCTTCACTTTCTTAATGCTGTCCTTTCAGAGAAAATCACTTTCCTTTGAAAGTGCCTTAAGCTACTTTCAAGCATTCACAAGAAACACACATGCGTTTCTCTGAAATAGAAGCAGTCTGTTCCAACACTTCAACTCACTGTGCGAAGTGATTGGAGTGTTGCTTCACTTTCTAAATGCTGTCCTTTCAGAGAAAATTACTTTCCTTTGAAACTGCCTTGAGCTACTTACAAGCATTCAACAGAAACTCACATGCATTTCTCTGAAAGAGAAGCAGTCGGTTCCAACTCTTCAATTCACTGTGCGAAGTGAATGGAGTGTTGCTTCACTTTCTAAATGCTGTCATTTCATAGAAAATCACTTTCCTTTGAAAGTGCCTTAAGCTACTTACAAGCATTAGGAAGAAACTCACATGCGTTTCTTTCAAAGAGAAGCAGTCTGTTCCACACTTCAATTCACTGTGCGAAGTGAATGGAGTGTTGCTTCGCTTTCTAAATGCTGTCCTTTCAGAGAAAATCACTTTCCTTTGAAAGTGCCTTAAGGTACTTACAAGCATTCAACAGAAACTCACATGCATAACTCTGAAAGAGAAGCAGTCTGTTCCAACACTTCAATTCACTGTGTGAAGTGAATGGAGTGTTGCTTCACTTTCTAAATGCTGTCCTTTCAGAGAAAATCACTTTCCTTTGATAGTGCCTTAAGCTACTTTCAAGCATTCACAAGAAACACACATGCGTTTCTCTGAAATAGAAGCAGTCTGTTCCAACAGTTCAATTCACTGTGCGAAGTGAATGGAGTGTTGCTTCACTTTCTAAATGCTGTCTTTTCCGAGAAAATCACTTTCCTTTGAAAGTGACTTAAGGTACTTACAAGCATTCAACAGAAACTCACATGCATTTCTCTGAAAGAGAAGCAGTCTGTTCCAACACTTCAATTCACTGTGCGAAGTGAATGGAGTGTTGCTTCACTTTCTAAATGCTGTCCTTTCAGAGAAAATCACTTTCCTTTGAAAGTGCCTAAAGCTACTTACAAGCATTCACCAGAAACTCACATACGTTTCTTTGAAAGAGAAGCAGTCTGTTCCAACACTTCAATTCACTGTGCGAAGTGAATGGAGTGTTGCTTCACTTTCTTAATGCTGTCCTTTCAGAGAAAATCACTTTCCTTTGAAAGTGCCTTAAGCTAATTACAAGCATTCAACAGAAACTCACATGCATTTCTTTGTAAGAGGAGCAGTCTGTTCCAACACTTCAATTCACTGCACGAAGGGAATGGAGTGTTGCTTCACTTTCTAAATGCTGTCCTTTCAGAGAAAATCACTTTCCTTTGAAAGTGCCTTAAGCTACTTACAAGCATTCACCAGAAACTCACATGCGTTTCTTTGAAAGAGAAGCAGTCTGTTCCAACACTTCAATTCACTGTGCGAAGTGAATGGAGTGTTGCTTCACTTTCTAAATGCTGTCCTTTCAGAGAAAATCACTTTCCTTTGAAAGTGCCTTAAACTACTTTCAAGCATTCAACAGAAACTCACATGCATTTCTCTGAAAGAGAAGCAGTCTGTTCCAACACTTCAATTCACTGTGCGAAGTGAATGGAGTGTTGCTTCACTTTCTAAATGCTGTCCTTTCAGAGAAAATCACTTTTCTTTGATAGTGCCTTAAGCTACTTTCAAGCATTCACAAGAAACACACATGCGTTTCTCTGAAATAGAAGCAGTCTGTTCCAACACTTCAATTCACTGTGCGAAGTGAATGGAGTGTTGCTTCACTTTCTAAATGCTGTCTTTTCCGAGAAAATCACTTTCCTTTGAAAGTGCCTTACGGTACTTACAAGCATTCAACAGAAACTCACATGCATTTCTCTGAAAGAGAAGCAGTCTGTTCCAACACTTCAATTCACTGTGCGAAGTGAATGAAGTGTTGCTTCACTTTCTAAATGCTGTCCTTTCAGAGAAAATAACTTTCCCTTGAAAGTGCCTTAAGCTACTTACAAGCATTCACCAGAAACTCACATGCGTTTCTTTGAAAGAGAAGCAGTCTGTTCCAACACTTCAATTCACTGTGCGAAGTGAATGGAGTGTTGCTTCACTTTCTAAATGCTGTCCTTTCAAAGAAAATCACTTTCCTTTGAAAGTGCCTTAAGTTACTTGGAAGCATTAGGAAGAAACTCACATGCGTTTCTCTGAGAGAAGCAGTCTGTTCCAACACTTCAATTCACTGCACGAAGGGAATGGAGTGTTGCTTCACTTTCTAAATTCTGTCCTTTCAGAGAAAATCACTTTCCTTTGAAAGTGCCTTAAACGACTTTCAAGCATTCACAAAAAACTCACATGCGTTTCTCTGAAATAGAAGCAGTCTGTTCCAACACTTCAGTTCACTGTGCGAAGTGAATGGAGTGTTGCTTCACTTTCCTAATGCTGTCCTTTCAGAGAAAATCACTTTCCTTTGAAAGTGCCTTAAGCTAATTACAAGCATTCAACAGAAACTCACATGCATTTCTCTGAAAGAGAAGCAGTCTGTTCCAACACTTCAATTCACTGCACGAAGTGAATGGAGTGTTGCTTCACTTTCTAAAGGCTGCCCTTTCAGAGAAAATCACTTCCCTTTGAAAGTGCCTTAGGCTACTTACTAGCATTCACCAGAGACTCCCATGCATTACTCTGAAAGAGAAGCAGTCTGTTCCAACACTTCAATTCACTGTGCGAAGTGAATGGAGTGTTGCTTCACTTTCTTAATGCTGTCCTTTCAGAGAAAATCACTTTCCTTTGAAAGTGCCTTAAGCTACTTTCAAGCATTCACAAGAAACACACATGCGTTTCTCTGAAATAGAAGCAGTCTGTTCCAACACTTCAACTCACTGTGCGAAGTGAATGGATTGTTGCTTCACTTTCTAAATGCTGTCCTTTCAGAGAAAATTACTTTCCTTTGAAACTGCCTTGAGCTACTTACAAGCATTCAACAGAAACTCACATGCATTTCTCTGAAAGAGAAGCAGTCGGTTCCAACTCTTCAATTCACTGTGCGAAGTGAATGGAGTGTTGCTTCACTTTCTAAATGCTGTCATTTCTTAGAAAATCACTTTCCTTTGAAAGTGCCTTAAGCTACTTACAAGCATTAGGAAGAAACTCACATGCGTTTCTTTGAAAGAGAAGCAGTCTGTTCCACACTTCAATTCACTGTGCGAAGTGAATGGAGTGTTGCTTCACTTTCTAAATGCTGTCCTTTCAGAGAAAATCACTTTCCTTTGAAAGTGCCTTAAGGTACTTACAAGCATTCAACAGAAACTCACATGCATAACTCTGAAAGAGAAGCAGTCTGTTCCAACACTTCAATTCACTGTGTGAAGTGAATGGAGTGTTGCTTCACTTTCTAAATGCTGTCCTTTCAGAGAAAATCACTTTCCTTTGATAGTGCCTTAAGCTACTTTCAAGCATTCACAAGAAACACACATGCGTTTCTCTGAAATAGAAGCAGTCTGTTCCAACAGTTCAATTCACTGTGCGAAGTGAATGGAGTGTTGCTTCACTTTCTAAATGCTGTCTTTTCCGAGAAAATCACTTTCCTTTGAAAGTGACTTAAGGTACTTACAAGCATTCAACAGAAACTCACATGCATTTCTCTGAAAGAGAAGCAGTCTGTTCCAACACTTCAATTCACTGTGCGAAGTGAATGGAGTGTTGCTTCACTTTCTAAATGCTGTCCTTTCAGAGAAAATCACTTTCCTTTGAAAGTGCCTTAAGCTACTTTCAAGCATTCACAAGAAACACACATGCGTTTCTCTGAAATAGAAGCAGTCTGTTCCAACACTTCAATTCACTGTGCGAAGTGAATGGAGTGTTGCTTCACTTTCTAAATGCTGTCTTTTCCGAGAAAATCACTTTCCTTTGAAAGTGCCTTAAGGAACTTACAATCATTCAACAGAAACTCACATGCATTTCTCTGAAAGAGAAGCAGTCTGTTCCAACACTTCAATTCACTGTGCGAAGTGAATGGAGTGGTGCTTCACTTTCTAAATGCTGTCCTTTCAGAGAAAATCACTTTCCTTTGAAAGTGCCTTAAGCTACTTACAAGCAATCACCAGAAACTCACATACGTTTCTTTGAAAGAGAAGCAGTCTGTTCCAACACTTCAATTCACTGTGCGAAGTGAATGGAGTGTTGCTTCACTTTCTTAATGCTGTCCTTTCAGAGAAAATCACTTTCCTTTGAAAGTGCCTTAAGCTAATTACAAGCATTCAACAGAAACTCACATGCATTTCTTTGTAAGAAAAGCAGTCTGTTCCAACATTTCAATTCACTGCACGAAGGGAATGGAGTGTTGCTTCACTTTCTAAATGCTGTCCTTTCAGAGAAAATCACTTTCCTTTGAAAGTGCATTAAGCTACTTACAAGCATTCAACAGAAACTCACATGCGTTTCTTTGAAAGAGAAGCAGTCTGTTCCAACACTTCAATTCACTGTGCGAAGTGAATGGAGTGTTGCTTCACTTTCTAAATTCTGTCCTTTCAGAGAAAATCACTTTCCTTTGAAAGTGCCTTATGTTACTTGCAAGCATTAGGAAGAAACTCACTTGCGTTTCTCTGAAAGAGAAGCAGTCTCTTCCAACACTTCAATTCACTGTGCGAAGTGAATGGAGTGTTGCTTCACTTTCTAAATGCTGTCCTTTCAGAGAAAATCACTTTCCTTTGAAACTGCCTTGAGCTACTTACAAGCATTCAACAGAAATTCACATGCATTTCTCTGAAAGAGAAGCAGTCGGTTCCAACTCTTCAATTCACTGTGTGAAGTGAATGGAGTGTTGCTTCACTTTCTAAATGCTGTCATTTCTTAGAAAATCACTTTCCTTTGAAAGTGCCTTAAGTTACTTGCAAGCATTAGGAAGAAACTCACATGCGTTTCTCTGAAAGAGAAGCAGTCTGTTCCAACACTTCAATTCACTTTGCGAAGTGAATGGAGTGTTGCTTCACTTTCTTAATGCTGTTCTTTCAGAGAAAATCACTTTCCTTTGAAAATGCCTTAAGCTAATTACAAGCATTCAACAGAAACTCACATGCATTTCTCTGAAAGAGAAGCAGTCTGTTCCAACACTTCAATTCACTGCACGAAGGGAATGGAGTGTTGCTTCACTTTCTAAATGCTGTCCTTTCAGAGAAAATCACTTTCCTTTGAAAGTGCATTAAGCTACTTACAAGCATTCACCAGAAACTCACATGCGTTTCTTTTAAAGAGAAGCAGTCTGTTCCAACACTTCAGTTCACTGTGCGAAGTGAATGGAGTGTTGCTTCACTTTCCTAATGCTGTCCTTTCAGAGAAAATCACTTTCCTTTGAAAGTGCCTTAAGCTAATTACAAGCATTCAACAGAAACTCACATGCATTTCTCTGAAAGAGAAGCAGTATGTTCCAACACTTCAATTCACTGCACGAAGTGAATGGAGTGTTGCTTCACTTTCTAAAGGCTGCCCTTTTAGAGAAAATCACTTCCCTTTGAAAGTGCCTTAGGCTACTTACTAGCATTCACCAGAGACTCCCATGCGTTACTCTGAAAGAGAAGCAGTCTGTTCCAACACTTCAATTCACTGTGCGAAGTGAATGGAGTGTTGCTTCACTTTCTTAATGCTGTCCTTTCAGGGAAAATCACTTTCCTTTGAAAGTGCCTTAAGCTACTTTCAAGCATTCACAAGAAACACACATGCGTTTCTCTGAAATAGAAGCAGTCTGTTCCAACACTTCAACTCACTGTGCGAAGTGAATGGAGTGTTGCTTCACTTTCTAAATGCTGTCCTTTCAGAGAAAATTACTTTCCTTTGAAACTGCCTTGAGCTACTTACAAGCATTCAACAGAAACTCACATGCATTTCTCTGAAAGAGAAGCAGTCGGTTCCAACTCTTCAATTCACTGTGCGAAGTGAATGGAGTGTTGCTTCACTTTCTAAATGCTGTCATTTCATAGAAAATCACTTTCCTTTGAAAGTGCCTTAAGCTACTTACAAGCATTAGGAAGAAACTCACATGCGTTTCTTTCAAAGAGAAGCAGTCTGTTCCACACTTCAATTCACTGTGCGAAGTGAATGGAGTGTTGCTTCACTTTCTAAATGCTGTCCTTTCAGAGAAAATCACTTTCCTTTGAAAGTGCCTTAAGGTACTTACAAGCATTCAACAGAAACTCACATGCATAACTCTGAAAGAGAAGCAGTCTGTTCCAACACTTCAATTCACTGTGTGAAGTGAATGGAGTGTTGCTTCACTTTCTAAATGCTGTCCTTTCAGAGAAAATCACTTTCCTTTGATAGTGCCTTAAGCTACTTTCAAGCATTCACAAGAAACACACATGCGTTTCTATGAAATAGAAGCAGTCTGTTCCAACAGTTCAATTCACTGTGCGAAGTGAATGGAGTGTTGCTTCACTTTCTAAATGCTGTCTTTTCCGAGAAAATCACTTTCCTTTGAAAGTGACTTAAGGTACTTACAAGCATTCAACAGAAACTCACATGCATTTCTCTGAAAGAGAAGCAGTCTGTTCCAACACTTCAATTCACTGTGCGAAGTGAATGGAGTGTTGCTTCACTTTCTAAATGCTGTCCTTTCAGAGAAAATCACTTTCCTTTGAAAGTGCCTTAAGCTACTTTCAAGCATTCACAAGAAACACACATGCGTTTCACTGAAATAGAAGCAGTCTGTTCCAACACTTCAATTCACTGTGCGAAGTGAATGGAGTGTTGCTTCACTTTCTAAATGCTGTCTTTTCCGAGAAAATCACTTTCCTTTGAAAGTGCCTTAAGGAACTTACAATCATTCAACAGAAACTCACATGCATTTCTCTGAAAGAGAAGCAGTCTGTTCCAACACTTCAATTCACTGTGCGAAGTGAATGGAGTGTGGCTTCACTTTCAAAATGCTGTCCTTTCAGAGAAAATCACTTTCCTTTGAAAGTGCCTAAAGCTACTTACAAGCATTCACCAGAAACTCACGTACGTTTCTTTGAAAGAGAAGCAGTCTGTTCCAACACTTCAATTCACTGTGCGAAGTGAATGGAGTGTTGCTTCACTTTCTAAATTCTGTCCTTTCAGAGAAAATCACTTTCCTTTGAAAGTGCCTTATGTTACTTGCAAGCATTAGGAAGAAACTCACTTGCGTTTCTCTGAAAGAGAAGCAGTCTCTTCCAACACTTCAATTCACTGTGCGAAGTGAATGGAGTGTTGCTTCACTTTCTAAATGCTGTCCTTTCAGAGAAAATCACTTTCCTTTGAAACTGCCTTGAGCTACTTACAAGCATTCAACAGAAACTCACATGCATTTCTCTGAAAGAGAAGCAGTCGGTTCCAACTCTTCAATTCACTGTGTGAAGTGAATGGAGTGTTGCTTCACTTTCTAAATGCTGTCATTTCTTAGAAAATCACTTTCCTTTGAAAGTGCCTTAAGTTACTTGCAAGCATTAGGAAGAAACTCACATGCGTTTCTCTGAAAGAGAAGCAGTCTGTTCCAACACTTCAATTCACTGTGCGAAGTGAATGGAGTGTTGCTTCACTTTCTTAATGCTGTTTTTTCAGAGAAAATCACTTTCCTTTGAAAATGCCTTAAGCTAATTACAAGCATTCAACAGAAACTCACATGCATTTCTCTGAAAGAGAAGCAGTCTGTTCCAACACTTCAATTCACTGCACGAAGGGAATGGAGTGTTGCTTCACTTTCTAAATGCTGTCCTTTCAGAGAAAATCACTTTCCTTTGAAAGTGCATTAAGCTACTTACAAGCATTCACCAGAAACTCACATGCGTTTCTTTTAAAGAGAAGCAGTCTGTTTCAATACTTCAATTCACTGTGCGAAGTGAATGGAGTGTTGATTCACTTTCTAAAGGCTGTTCTTTCAGAGAAAATCACTTTCCTTTGAAAGTGCCTTAAGCTACTTACAAGCATTCACCAGAAACTCACATACGTTTCTTTGAAAGAGAAGCAGTCTGTTCCAACACTTCAGTTCACTGTGCGAAGTGAATGGAGTGTTGCTTCACTTTCCTAATGCTGTCCTTTCAGAGAAAATCACTTTCCTTTGAAAGTGCCTTAAGCAAATTACAAGCATTCAACAGAAACTCACATGCATTTCTCTGAAAGAGAAGCAGTCTGTTCCAACACTTCAATTCACTGCACGAAGTGAATGGAGTGTTGCTTCACTTTCTAAAGGCTGCCCTTTCAGAGAAAATCACTTCCCTTTGAAAGTGCCTTAGGCTACTTACTAGCATTCACCAGAGACTCCCATGCGTTACTCTGAAAGAGAAGCAGTCTGTTCCAACACTTCAATTCACTGTGCGAAGTGAATGGAGTGTTGCTTCACTTTCTTAATGCTGTCCTTTCAGGGAAAATCACTTTCCTTTGAAAGTGCCTTAAGCTACTTTCAAGCATTCACAAGAAACACACATGCGTTTCTCTGAAATAGAAGCAGTCTGTTCCAACACTTCAACTCACTGTGCGAAGTGAATGGAGTGTTGCTTCACTTTCTAAATGCTGTCCTTTCAGAGAAAATTACTTTCCTTTGAAACTGCCTTGAGCTACTTACAAGCATTCAACAGAAACTCACATGCATTTCTCTGAAAGAGAAGCAGTCGGTTCCAACTCTTCAATTCACTGTGCGAAGTGAATGGAGTGTTGCTTCACTTTCTAAATGCTGTCATTTCATAGAAAATCACTTTCCTTTGAAAGTGCCTTAAGCTACTTACAAGCATTAGGAAGAAACTCACATGCGTTTCTTTCAAAGAGAAGCAGTCTGTTCCACACTTCAATTCACTGTGCGAAGTGAATGGAGTGTTGCTTCACTTTCTAAATGTTGTCCTTTCAGAGAAAATCACTTTCCTTTGAAAGTGCCTTAAGGTACTTACAAGCATTCAACAGAAACTCACATGCATAACTCTGAAAGAGAAGCAGTCTGTTCCAACACTTCAATTCACTGTGTGAAGTGAATGGAGTGTTGCTTCACTTTCTAAATGCTGTCCTTTCAGAGAAAATCACTTTCCTTTGATAGTGCCTTAAGCTACTTTCAAGCATTCACAAGAAACACACATGCGTTTCTATGAAATAGAAGCAGTCTGTTCCAACAGTTCAATTCACTGTGCGAAGTGAATGGAGTGTTGCTTCACTTTCTAAATGCTGTCTTTTCCGAGAAAATCACTTTCCTTTGAAAGTGACTTAAGGTACTTACAAGCATTCAACAGAAACTCACATGCATTTCTCTGAAAGAGAAGCAGTCTGTTCCAACACTTCAATTCACTGTGCGAAGTGAATGGAGTGTTGCTTCACTTTCTAAATGCTGTCCTTTCAGAGAAAATCACTTTCCTTTGAAAGTGCCTTAAGCTACTTTCAAGCATTCACAAGAAACACACATGCGTTTCACTGAAATAGAAGCAGTCTGTTCCAACACTTCAATTCACTGTGCGAAGTGAATGGAGTGTTGCTTCACTTTCTAAATGCTGTCTTTTCCGAGAAAATCACTTTCCTTTGAAAGTGCCTTAAGGAACTTACAATCATTCAACAGAAACTCACATGCATTTCTCTGAAAGAGAAGCAGACTGTTCCAACACTTCAATTCACTGTGCGAAGTGAATGGAGTGTGGCTTCACTTTCAAAAGGCTGTCCTTTCAGAGAAAATCACTTTCCTTTGAAAGTGCCTAAAGCTACTTACAAGCATTCACCAGAAACTCACGTACGTTTCTTTGAAAGAGAAGCAGTCTGTTCCAACACTTCAATTCACTGTGCGAAGTGAATGGAGTGTTGCTTCACTTTCTTAATGCTGTCCTTTCAGAGAAAATCACTTTCCTTTGAAAGTGCCTTAAGCTAATTACAAGCATTCAACAGAAACTCACATGCATTTCTTTGTAAGAGGAGCAGTCTGTTCCAACACTTCAATTCACTGCACGAAGGGAATGGAGTGTTGCTTCACTTTCTAAATGCTGTCCTTTCAGAGAAAATCACTTTCCTTTGAAAGTGCCTTAAGCTACTTACAAGCATTCACCAGAAACTCACATGCGTTTCTTTTAAAGAGAAGCAGTCTGTTTCAATACTTCAATTCACTGTGCGAAGTGAATGGAGTGTTGATTCACTTTCTAAAGGCTGTTCTTTCAGAGAAAATCACTTTCCTTTGAAAGTGCCTTAAGCTACTTACAAGCATTCACCAGAAACTCACATACGTTTCTTTGAAAGAGAAGCAGTCTGTTCCAACACTTCAGTTAACTGTGCGAAGTGAATGGAGTGTTGCTTCACTTTCCTAATGCTGTCCTTTCAGAGAAAATCACTTTCCTTTGAAAGTGCCTTAAGCTAATTACAAGCATTCAACAGAAACTCACATGCATTTCTCTGAAAGAGAAGCAGTCTGTTCCAACACTTCAATTCACTGCACGAAGTGAATGGAGTGTTGCTTCACTTTCTAAAGGCTGCCCTTTCAGAGAAAATCACTTCCCTTTGAAAGTGCCTTAGGCTACTTACTAGCATTCACCAGAGACTCCCATGCGTTACTCTGAAAGAGAAGCAGTCTGTTCCAACACTTCAATTCACTGTGCGAAGTGAATGGAGTGTTGCTTCACTTTCTTAATGCTGTCCTTTCAGGGAAAATCACTTTCCTTTGACAGTGCCTTAAGCTATTTTCAAGCATTCACAAGAAACACACATGCGTTTCTCTGAAATAGAAGCAGTCTGTTCCAACACTTCAACTCACTGTGCGAAGTGAATGGAGTGTTGCTTCACTTTCTAAATGCTGTCCTTTCAGAGAAAATTACTTTCCTTTGAAACTGCCTTGAGCTACTTACAAGCATTCAACAGAAACTCACATGCATTTCTCTGAAAGAGAAGCAGTCGGTTCCAACTCTTCAATTCACTGTGCGAAGTGAATGGAGTGTTGCTTCACTTTCTAAATGCTGTCATTTCATAGAAAATCACTTTCCTTTGAAAGTGCCTTAAGCTACTTACAAGCATTAGGAAGAAACTCACATGCGTTTCTTTCAAAGAGAAGCAGTCTGTTCCACACTTCAATTCACTGTGCGAAGTGAATGGAGTGTTGCTTCACTTTCTAAATGCTGTCCTTTCAGAGAAAATCACTTTCCTTTGAAAGTGCCTTAAGGTACTTACAAGCATTCAACAGAAACTCACATGCATAACTCTGAAAGAGAAGCAGTCTGTTCCAACACTTCAATTCACTGTGTGAAGTGAATGGAGTGTTGCTTCACTTTCTAAATGCTGTCCTTTCAGAGAAAATCACTTTCCTTTGATAGTGCCTTAAGCTACTTTCAAGCATTCACAAGAAACACACATGCGTTTCTATGAAATAGAAGCAGTCTGTTCCAACAGTTCAATTCACTGTGCGAAGTGAATGGAGTGTTGCTTCACTTTCTAAATGCTGTCTTTTCCGAGAAAATCACTTTCCTTTGAAAGTGACTTAAGGTACTTACAAGCATTCAACAGAAACTCACATGCATTTCTCTGAAAGAGAAGCAGTCTGTTCCAACACTTCAATTCACTGTGCGAAGTGAATGGAGTGTTGCTTCACTTTCTAAATGCTGTCCTTTCAGAGAAAATCACTTTCCTTTGAAAGTGCCTTAAGCTACTTTCAAGCATTCACAAGAAACACACATGCGTTTCACTGAAATAGAAGCAGTCTGTTCCAACACTTCAATTCACTGTGCGAAGTGAATGGAGTGTTGCTTCACTTTCTAAATGCTGTCTTTTCCGAGAAAATCACTTTCCTTTGAAAGTGCCTTAAGGAACTTACAATCATTCAACAGAAACTCACATGCATTTCTCTGAAAGAGAAGCAGTCTGTTCCAACACTTCAATTCACTGTGCGAAGTGAATGGAGTGTGGCTTCACTTTCAAAATGCTGTCCTTTCAGAGAAAATCACTTTCCTTTGAAAGTGCCTAAAGCTACTTACAAGCATTCACCAGAAACTCACGTACGTTTCTTTGAAAGAGAAGCAGTCTGTTCCAACACTTCAATTCACTGTGCGAAGAGAATGGAGTGTTGCTTCACTTTCTTAATGCTGTCCTTTCAGAGAAAATCACTTTCCTTTGAAAGTGCCTTAAGCTAATTACAAGCATTCAACAGAAACTCACATGCATTTCTTTGTAAGAGGAGCAGTCTGTTCCAACAGTTCAATTCACTGCACGAAGGGAATGGAGTGTTGCTTCACTTTCTAAATGCTGTCCTTTCAGAGAAAATCACTTTCCTTTGAAAGTGCCTTAAACTACTTTCAAGCATTCAACAGAAACTCACATGCATTTCTCTGAAAGAGAAGCAGTCTGTTCCAACACTTCAATTCACTGTGCGAAGTGAATGGAGTGTTGCTTCACTTTCTAAATGCTGTCTTTTCCGAGAAAATCACTTTCCTTTGAAAGTGCCTTTCGGTACTTACAAGCATTCAACAGAAACTCACATGCATTTCTCTGAAAGAGAAGCAGACTGTTCCAACACTTCAGTTCACTGTGCGAAGTGAATGGAGTGTTGCTTCACTTTCCTAATGCTGTCCTTTCAGAGAAAATCACTTTCCTTTGAAAGTGCCTTAAGCTAATTACAAGCATTCAACAGAAACTCACATGCATTTCTCTGAAAGAGAAGCAGTCTGTTCCAACACTTCAATTCACTGCACGAAGTGAATGGAGTGTTGCTTCACTTTCTAAAGGCTGCCCTTTCAGAGAAAATCACTTCCCTTTGAAAGTGCCTTAGGCTACTTACTAGCATTCACCAGAGACTCCCATGCGTTACTCTGAAAGAGAAGCAGTCTGTTCCAACACTTCAATTCACTGTGCGAAGTGAATGGAGTGTTGCCTCACTTTCTTAATGCTGTCCTTTCAGAGAAAATCACTTTCCTTTGAAAGTGCCTTAAGCTACTTTCAAGCATTCACAAGAAACACACATGCGTTTCTCTGAAATAGAAGCAGTCTGTTCCAACACTTCAACTCACTGTGCGAAGTGAATGGAGTGTTGCTTCACTTTCTAAATGCTGTCCTTTCAGAGAAAATTACTTTCCTTTGAAAGTGCCTTAAGGTACTTACAAGCATTCAACAGAAACTCACATGCATAACTCTGAAAGAGAAGCAGTCTGTTCCAACACTTCAATTCACTGTGTGAAGTAAATGGAGTGTTGCTTCACTTTCTAAATGCTGTCCTTTCAGAGAAAATCACTTTCCTTTGATAGTGCCTTAAGCTACTTTCAAGCATTCACAAGAAACACACATGCGTTTCTCTGAAATAGAAGCAGTCTGTTCCAACAGTTCAATTCACTGTGCAAAGTGAATGGAGTGTTGCTTCACTCTCTAAATGCTGTCTTTTCCGAGAAAATCACTTTCCTTTGAAAGTGACTTAAGGTACTTACAAGCATTCAACAGAAACTCACATGCATTTCTCTGAAAGAGAAGCAGTCTGTTCCAACACTTCAATTCACTGTGCGAAGTGAATGGAGTGTTGCTTCACTTTCTAAATGCTGTCTTTTCCGAGAAAATCACTTTCCTTTGAAAGTGCCTTAAGGAACTTACAATCATTCAACAGAAACTCACATGCATTTCTCTGAAAGAGAAGCAGTCTGTTCCAACACTTCAATTCACTGTGCGAAGTGAATGGAGTGTTGCTTCACTTTCTAAATGCTGTCCTTTCAGAGAAAATCATTTTCCTTTGAAAGTGCCTTAAGCTACTTACAAGCATTCACCAGAAACTCACATACGTTTCTTTGAAAGAGAAGCAGTCTGTTGCAACACTTCAATTCACTGTGCGAAGTGAATGGAGTGTTGCTTCACTTTCTTAATGCTGTCCTTTCAGAGAAAATCACTTTCCTTTGAAAGTGCCTTAAGCTAATTACAAGCATTCAACAGAAACTCACATGCATTTCTTTGTAAGAAAAGCAGTCTGTTCCAACACTTCAATTCACTGCACGAAGGGAATGGAGTGTTGCTTCACTTTCTAAATGCTGTCCTTTCAGAGAAAATCACTTTCCTTTGAAAGTGCATTAAGCTACTTACAAGCATTCACCAGAAACTCACATGCGTTTCTTTGAAAGAGAAGCAGTCTGTTCCAACACTTCAATTCACTGTGCGAAGTGAATGGAGTGTTGCTTCACTTTCTAAATGCTGTCCTTTCAGAGAAAATCACTTTCCTTTTAAAGTGCCTTAAGTTACTTGCAAGCATTAAGAAGAAACTCACATGCTTTTCTCTGAAAGAGAAGCAGTCTGTTCCAACACTTCAATTCACTGTGCAAAGTGAATGGAGTGTTGCTTCACTTTCTAAAGGCTGCCCTTTCAGAGAAAATCACTTTCCTTTGAAAGTGCCTTAAGCTACTTACTAGCATTCACCAGAGACTCACATGCGTTACTCTGAAAGAGAAGCAGTCTGTTCCAACACTTCAATTCACTGTGCGAAGTGAATGGAGTGTTGCTTCACTTTCTTAATGCTGTCCTTTCAGAGAAAATCACTTTCCTTTGAAAGCGCCTTAAGCTACTTTCAAGCATTCACAAGAAACACACATGCGTTTCTCTGAAATAGAAGCAGTCTGTTCCAACACTTCAACTCACTGTGCGAAGTGAATGGAGTGTTGCTTCACTTTCTAAATGATGTCCTTTCAGAGAAAATTACTTTCCTTTGAAACTGCCTTGAGCTACTTACAAGCATTCAACAGAAACTCACATGCATTTCTCTGAAAGAGAAGCAGTCGGTTGCAACACTTCTATTCACTGTGCGAAGTGAATGGAGTGTTGCTTCACTTTCTAAATGCTGTCTTTTCCGAGAAAATCACTTTCCTTTGAAAGTGCCTTAAGCTAATTACAAGCATTCAACAGAAACTCACATGCATTTCTCTGAAAGAGAAGCAGTCTGTTCCAACACTTCAATTCACTGCACGAAGTGAATGGAGTGTTGCTTCACTTTCTAAATGCTGTCCTTTCAGAGAAAATCACTTTCCTTTGAAAGTGCCTTAAGCTACTTACAAGCATTCACAAGAAACACACATGCGTTTCTCTGAAATAGAAGCAGTCTGTTCCAACACTTCAACTCACTGTGCGAAGTGAATGGAGTGTTGCTTCACTTTCTAAATGCTGTCCTTTCAGAGAAAATTACTTTCCTTTGAAACTGCCTTGAGCTACTTACAAGCATTCAACAGAAACTCACATGCATTTCTCTGAAAGAGAAGCAGTCGGTTCCAACACTTCAATTCACTGTGCGAAGTGAATGGAGTGTTGCTTCACTTTCTAAATGCTGTCCTTTCAGAGAAAATCACTTTCCTTTGAAAGTGCCTTAAGCTACTTACTAGCATTCACCAGAAACTCACATAGGTTTCTTTGAAAGAGAAGCAGTCTGTTCCAACACTTCAATTCACTGTGCGAAGTGAATGGAGTGTTGCTTCACTTTCTAACTGCTGTCCTTTCAAAGAAAATCACTTTCCTTTGAAAGTGCCTTAAGTTACTTGCAAGCATTAGGAAGTAACTCACATGCGTTTCTCTGAAATAGAAGCAGTCTGTTCCAACACTTCAATTCACTGCACGAAGTGAATGGAGTGTTGCTTCACTTTCTTAATGCTGTCATTTCAGAGAAAATCACTTTCCTTTGAAAGTGCCTTAAGCTAATTACAAGCATTCAACAGAAACTCACATGCATTTCTCTGAAAGAGAAGCAGTCTGTTCCAACATTTCAATTCACTGCACGAAGGGAATGGAGTGTTGGTTCACTTTCTAAATGCTGTCCTTTCAGAGAAAATCACTTTCCTTTGAAAGTGCATTAAGCTACTTACAAGCATTCACCAGAAACTCACATGCGTTTCTTTGAAAGAGAAGCAGTCTGTTCCAACACTTCAATTCACTGTGCGAAGTGAATGGAGTGTTGCTTCACTTTCTAAATGCTGTCCTTTCAGAGAAAATCACTTTCCTTTGAAAGTGCCTTAAGTTACTTGCAAGCATTAGGAAGAAACTCACATGCGTTTCTCTGAAAGAGAAGCAGTCTGTTCCAACACTTCAATTCACTGTGCGAAGTGAATGGAGTGTTGCTTCACTTTCTAAATGCTGTCCTTTCAGAGAAAATCACTTTCCTTTGAAAGTGCCTTAAGCTAATTACAAGCATTCAACAGAAACTCACATGCATTTCTCTGAAAGAGAAGCAGTCTGTTCCAACACTCAATTCACTGCACGAAGTGAATGGAGTGTTGCTTCACTTTCTAAATGCTGTCCTTTCAGAGAAAATCACTTTCCTTTGAAAGTGCCTTAAGCTACTTACAAGCATTCACCAGAAACTCACATACGTTTCTTTGAAAGAGAAGCAGTCTGTTCCAACACTTCAATTCACTGTGCGAAGTGAATGGAGTGTTGCTTCACTTTCTAACTGCTCTCCTTTCAAAGAAAATCACTTTCCTTTGAAAGTGCCTTAAGTTACTTGCAAGCATTAGGAAGAAACTCACATGCGTTTCTCTGAAATGGAAGCAGTCTGATCCAACACTTCAATTCACTGTGCGAAGTGAATGGAGTGTTGCTTCACTTTCTTAATGCTATCATTTCAGAGAAAATCACTTTCCTTTGAAAGTGCCTTAAGCTAATTACAAGCATTCAACAGAAACTTACATGCATTTCTCTGAAAGAGAAGCAGTCTGTTCCAACATTTCAATTCAGTGCACGAAGGGAATGGAGTGTTGCTTCACTTTCTAAATGCTGTCCTTTCAGAGAAAATCACTTTCCTTTGAAAGTGCATTAAGCTACTTACAAGCATTCACCAGAAACTCACATGCGTTTCTTTGAAAGAGAAGCAGTCTGTTCCAACACTTCAGTTCACTGTGCGAAGTGAATGGAGTGTTGCTTCACTTTCTAAATGCTGTCCTTTCAGAGAAAATCACTTTCCTTTGAAAGTGCCTTAAGTTACTTGCAAGCATGAGGAAGAAACTCACATGCGTTTCTCTGAAAGAGAAGCAGTCTGTTCCAACACTTCAATTCACTGTGCGAAGTGAATGGAGTGTTGCTTCACTTTCTAAATGCTGTCCTTTCAGAGAAAATCACTTTCCTTTGAAAGTGCCTTAAGCTACTTTCAAGCATTCACAAGAAACACACATGCGTTTCTCTGAAATAGAAGCAGTCTGTTCCAACACTTCAATTCACTGTGCGAAGTGAATGGAGTGTTGCTTCACTTTCTAACTGCTGTCCTTTCAAAGAAAATCACTTTCTTTTGAAAGTGCCTTAAGTTACTTGCAAGCATTAGGAAGAAACTCACATACGTTTCTTTGAAAGAGAAGCAGTCTGTTCCAACACTTCAATTCACTGTGCGAAGTGAACGGAGTGTTGCTTCACTTTCTAACTGCTGTCCTTTCAAAGAAAATCACTTTTCTTTGAAAGTGCCATAAGTTACTTGCAAGCATTAAGAAGAAACTCACGTGCGTTTCTCTGAAATAGAAGCAGTCTGTTCCAACACTTCAATTCACTGTGCGAAGTGAATGGAGTGTTGCTTCACTTTCTTAATGCTGTCCTTTCAGAGAAAATCACTTTCCTTTGAAAGTGCCTTAAGCTAATTACAAGCATTCAACAGAAACTCACATGCATTTCTCTGAAAGAGAAGCAGTCTGTTCCAACACTTCAATTCACTGTGCGAAGTGAATGGAGTGTTGCTTCACTTTCTTAATGCTGTCCTTTCAGAGAAAATCATTTTCCTTTGAAAGTGCCTTAAGCTAATTACAAGCATTCAACAGAAACTCACATGCATTTCTCTGAAAGAGAAGCAGTCTGTTCCAACACTTCAATTCACTGCACGGAGGGAATGGATTTTTGCTTCACTTTCTAACTGCTGTCCTTTCAGAGAAAATCACTTTCCTTTGAAAGTGCATTAAGCTACTTACAAGCATTCATCAGAAACTCACATGCGTTTCTTTGAAAGAGAAGCAGTCTGTTCCAACACTTCAATTCACTGTGTGAAATGAATGGAGTGTTGCTTCACTTTCTAAATGCTGTCCTTTCAGAGAAAATCACTTTCCTTTGAAAGTGCCTTAAGTTACTTGCAAGCATTAGGAAGAAACTCACATGCGTTTCTCTGAAAGAGAAGCAGTCTGTTCCAACACTTCAATTCACTGTGCGAAGTGAATGGAGTGCTGCTTCACTTTCTAAATGCTGTCCTTTCAGAGAAAATCACTTTCCTTTGAAAGTGCCTTAAGCTAATTACAAGCATTCAACAGAAACTCACATGCATTTCTCTGAAAGAGAAGCAGTCTGTTCCAACACTCAATTCACTGCACGAAGGGAATGGAGTGTTGCTTCACTTTCTAAATGCTGTCCTTTCAGAGAAAATCACTTTCCTTTGAAAGTGCCTTAAGCTACTTTCAAGCATTCACCAGAAACTCACATGTGTTTCTTTGAAAGAGAAGCAGTCTGTTCCAACACTTCAATCCACTGTGCGAAGTGAATGGAGTGTTGCTTCACTTTCTAAATGCTGTTTTTTCCGAGAAAATCACTTTCCTTTGAAAGTGCCTTAAGGTACTTACAAGCATTCAACAGAAACTCACATGCATTTCTCTGAAAGAGAAGCAGTCTGTTCCAACACTTCAATTCACTGTGCGAAGTGAATGGAATGTTGCTTCACTTTTTAAATGCTGTCCTTTCAGAGAAAATCACTATCCTTTGAAAGTGCCTTAAACTAATTTCAAGCATTCACAGAAAACGCACATGCGTTTCTCTGAAAGAGAAGCAATCTGTTCCAAAACTTCAATTCACTGTGCGAAGTGAATGGAGTGTTGCTTCACTTTCGAAATGCTGTCCTTTCAGAGAAAATCACGTTACTTTGAAAGTGCCTTAAGCTACTTACAAGCATTCACAGGAAACTCACATGCGTTTCTCTGAAAGAGAATCAATCTGTTCCAACACTTCAATTCACTGTGCAAAGTTCATGGAGTGTTGCCTCACTTTTGAAATGCTGTCCTTTCCGAGAAAATCACTTTCCTTTGAAAGTGCCTTAAGCTACTTTCAAGCATTCACAAAAAACTCACATGTGTTTCTCTGAAAGAGAAGCAGTCTGTTCCAACACTTCAATTCTCTGTGCGAAGTGAATGGAGTGTTGCTTCACTTTCTAAATGCTGTCCTTTCAAAGAAAATCACTTTCCTTTGAAAGTGCCTTAAGTTACTTGCAAGCATTAGGAAGAAACTCACATGCGTTTCTCTGAAAGAGAAGCAGTCTGTTCCAACACTTCAATTCACTGTGCGAAGTGAATGGAGTGTTAGTTCACTTTCTAAATGCTGTCCTTTCAGAGAAAATCACTTTCCTTTGAAAGTGCCTTAAGTTACTTACAAGCATTCACCAGAAACTCACATAGGTTTCTTTGAAAGAGAAGCAGTCTGTTCCAACACTTCAATTCACTGTGCGAAGTGAATGGAGTGTTGCTTCACTTTCTAACTGCTGTCCTTTTAAAGAAAATCACTTTCCTTTGAAAGTGCCTTAAGTTACTTGCAAGCATTAGGAAGAAACTCACATGCGTTTCTCTGAAATAGAAGCAGTCTGTTCCAACACTTCAATTCACTGCACGAAGTGAATGGAGTGTTGCTTCACTTTCTTAATGCTGTCATTTCAGAGAAAATCACTTTCCTTTGAAAGTGCCTTAAGCTAATTACAAGCATTCAACAGAAACTCACATGCATTTCTCTGAAAGAGAAGCAGTCTGTTCCAACATTTCAATTCACTGCACGAAGGGAATGGAGTGTTGCTTCACTTTCTAAATGCTGTCCTTTCAGAGAAAATCACTTTCCTTTGAAAGTGCATTAAGCTACTTACAAGCATTCACCAGAAACTCACATGCGTTTCTTTGAAAGAGAAGCAGTCTGTTCCAACACTTCAATTCACTGTGCGAAGTGAATGGAGTGTTGCTTCACTTTCTAAATGCTGTCCTTTCAGAGAAAATCACTTTCCTTTGAAAGTGCCTTAAGTTACTTGCAAGCATTAGGAAGAAACTCACATGCGTTTCTCTGAAAGAGAAGCAGTCTGTTCCAAACTTCAATTCACTGTGCGAAGTGAATGGAGTGTTGCTTCACTTTCTAAATGCTGTCCTTTCAGAGAAAATCACTTTCCTTTGAAAGTGCCTTAAGCTAATTACAAGCATTCAACAGAAACTCACATGCATTTCTCTGAAAGAGAAGCAGTCTGTTCCAACACTTCAATTCACTGCACGAAGGGAATGGAGTGTTGCTTCACTTTCTAAATGCTGTCCTTTCAGAGAAAATCACTTTCCTTTGAAAGTGCATTAAGCTACTTACACGCATTCACGAGAAACTCACATGCATTTCTTTGAAAGAGAAGCAGTCTGTTCCAACACTTCAATTCACTGTGCGAAGTGAATGGAGTGTTGCTTCACTTTCTAAATTCTGTGCTTTCAGAGAAAATCACTTTCCTTTGAAAGTGCCTTATGTTACTTGCAAGCATTAGGAAGAAACTCACATGCATTTCTCTGAAAGAGAAGCAGTCTGTTCCAACACTTCAATTCACTGTGCGAAGTGAATGGAGTGTTGCTTCACTTTCTTAATGCTGTCCTTTCAGAGAAAATCATTTTCCTTTGAAAGTGCCTTAAGCTAATTACAAGCATTCAACAGAAACTCACATGCATTTCTCTGAAAGAGAAGCAGTCTGTTCCAACACTTCAATTCACTGCACGAAGGGAATGGATTTTTGCTTCACTTTCTAAATGCTGTCCTTTCAGAGAAAATCACTTTCCTTTGAAAGTGCATTAAGCTACTTACAAGCATTCATCAGAAACTCACATGCGTTTCTTTGAAAGAGAAGCAGTCCGTTCCAACACTTCAATTCACTGTGCGAAATGAATGGAGTGTTGCTTCACTTTCTAAATGCTGTCCTTTCAGAGAAAATCACTTTCCTTTGAAAGTGCCTTAAGTTACTTGCAAGCATTAGGAAGAAACTCACATGCGTTTCTCTGAAAGAGAAGCAGTCTGTTCCAACACTTCAATTCACTGTGCGAAGTGAATGGAGTGTTGCTTCATTTTCTAAATGCTGTCCTTTCAGAGAAAATCACTTTCCTTTGAAAGTGCCTTAAGCTAATTACAAGCATTCAACAGAAACTCACATGCATTTCTCTGAAAGAGAAGCAGTCTGTTCCAACACTCAATTCACTGCACGAAGGGAATGGAGTGTTGCTTCACTTTCTAAATGCTGTCCTTTCAGAGAAAATCACTTTCCTTTGAAAGTGCCTTAAGTTACTTGCAACCATTAGGAAGAAACTCACATGCGTTTCTCTGAAAGAGAAGCAGTCTGTTCCAACACTTCAATTCACTGTGCGAAGTGAATGGAGTGTTGCTTCACTTTCTAAATGCTGTCCTTTCAGAGAAAATCACTTTCCTTTGAAAATGCCTTAAGCTACTTACAAGTATTCAACAGAAATTCACATGCGTTTCTCTGAAAGAGAAGCAGTCTGTTCCAACACTTCAATTCACTGCACGAAGGGAATGGAGTGTTGCTTCACTTTCTTAATGCTGTCATTTCAGAGAAAATCACTTTCCTTTGAAAGTGCCTTAAGCTAATTACAAGCATTCAACAGAAACTCACATGCATTTCTCTGAAAGAGAAGCAGTCTGTTCCAACATTTCAATTCACTGCACGAAGGGAATGGAGTGTTGGTTCACTTTCTAAATGCTGTCCTTTCAGAGAAAATCACTTTCCTTTGAAAGTGCATTAAGCTACTTACAAGCATTCACCAGAAACTCACATGCGTTTCTTTGAAAGAGAAGCAGTCTGTTCCAACACTTCAATTCACTGTGCGAAGTGAATGAAGTGTTGCTTCACTTTCTAAATGCTGTCCTTTCAGAGAAAATCACTTTCCTTTGAAAGTGCCTTAAGTTACTTGCAAGCATTAGGAAGAAACTCACATGCGTTTCTCTGAAAGAGAAGCAGTCTGTTCCAACACTTCAATTCACTGTGCGAAGTGAATGGAGTGTTGCTTCACTTTCTAAATGCTGTCCTTTCAGAGAAAATCACTTTCCTTTGAAAGTGCCTTAAGCTAATTACAAGCATTCAACAGAAACTCACATGCATTTCTCTGAAAGAGAAGCAGTCTGTTCCAACATTTCAATTCACTGCACGAAGGGAATGGAGTGTTGGTTCACTTTCTAAATGCTGTCCTTTCAGAGAAAATCACTTTCCTTTGAAAGTGCATTAAGCTACTTACAAGCATTCACCAGAAACTCACATGCGTTTCTTTGAAAGAGAAGCAGTCTGTTCCAACACTTCAATTCACTGTGCGAAGTGAATGGAGTGTTGCTTCACTTTCTAAATGCTGTCCTTTCAGAGAAAATCACTTTCCTTTGAAAGTGCCTTAAGTTACTTGCAAGCATTAGGAAGAAACTCACATGCGTTTCTCTGAAAGAGAAGCAGTCTGTTCCAACACTTCAATTCACTGTGCGAAGTGAATGGAGTGTTGCTTCACTTTCTAAATGCTGTCCTTTCAGAGAAAATCACTTTCCTTTGAAAGTGCCTTAAGCTAATTACAAGCATTCAACAGAAACTCACATGCATTTCTCTGAAAGAGAAGCAGTCTGTTCCAACACTCAATTCACTGCACGAAGTGAATGGAGTGTTGCTTCACTTTCTAAATGCTGTCCTTTCAGAGAAAATCACTTTCCTTTGAAAGTGCCTTAAGCTACTTACAAGCATTCACCAGAAACTCACATACGTTTCTTTGAAAGAGAAGCAGTCTGTTCCAACACTTCAATTCACTGTGCGAAGTGAATGGAGTGTTGCTTCACTTTCTAACTGCTCTCCTTTCAAAGAAAATCACTTTCCTTTGAAAGTGCCTTAAGTTACTTGCAAGCATTAGGAAGAAACTCACATGCGTTTCTCTGAAATGGAAGCAGTCTGATCCAACACTTCAATTCACTGTGCGAAGTGAATGGAGTGTTGCTTCACTTTCTTAATGCTATCATTTCAGAGAAAATCACTTTCCTTTGAAAGTGCCTTAAGCTAATTACAAGCATTCAACAGAAACTTACATGCATTTCTCTGAAAGAGAAGCAGTCTGTTCCAACATTTCAATTCAGTGCACGAAGGGAATGGAGTGTTGCTTCACTTTCTAAATGCTGTCCTTTCAGAGAAAATCACTTTCCTTTGAAAGTGCATTAAGCTACTTACAAGCATTCACCAGAAACTCACATGCGTTTCTTTGAAAGAGAAGCAGTCTGTTCCAACACTTCAATTCACTGTGCGAAGTGAATGGAGTGTTGCTTCACTTTCTAAATGCTGTCCTTTCAGAGAAAATCACTTTCCTTTGAAAGTGCCTTAAGTTACTTGCAAGCATGAGGAAGAAACTCACATGCGTTTCTCTGAAAGAGAAGCAGTCTGTTCCAACACTTCAATTCACTGTGCGAAGTGAATGGAGTGTTGCTTCACTTTCTAAATGCTGTCCTTTCAGAGAAAATCACTTTCCTTTGAAAGTGCCTTAAGCTACTTTCAAGCATTCACAAGAAACACACATGCGTTTCTCTGAAATAGAAGCAGTCTGTTCCAACACTTCAATTCACTGTGCGAAGTGAATGGAGTGTTGCTTCACTTTCTAACTGCTGTCCTTTCAAAGAAAATCACTTTCTTTTGAAAGTGCCTTAAGTTACTTGCAAGCATTAGGAAGAAACTCACATACGTTTCTTTGAAAGAGAAGCAGTCTGTTCCAACACTTCAATTCACTGTGCGAAGTGAACGGAGTGTTGCTTCACTTTCTAACTGCTGTCCTTTCAAAGAAAATCACTTTTCTTTGAAAGTGCCATAAGTTACTTGCAAGCATTAAGAAGAAACTCACGTGCGTTTCTCTGAAATAGAAGCAGTCTGTTCCAACACTTCAATTCACTGTGCGAAGTGAATGGAGTGTTGCTTCACTTTCTTAATGCTGTCCTTTCAGAGAAAATCACTTTCCTTTGAAAGTGCCTTAAGCTAATTACA
The DNA here is from genome assembly GCF_982192425.1 of Myodes glareolus. NCBI lineage: Eukaryota > Metazoa > Chordata > Mammalia > Rodentia > Cricetidae > Myodes > Myodes glareolus. The sequence goes on along the minus strand of NW_028263211.1, from coordinate 1,205,454 downwards.
AGCATTCAACAGAAACTCACATGCATTTCTCTGAAAGAGAAGCAGTCTGTTCCAACACTTCAATTCACTGTGCGAAGTGAATGGAGTGTTGCTTCACTTTCTTAATGCTGTCCTTTCAGAGAAAATCATTTTCCTTTGAAAGTGCCTTAAGCTAATTACAAGCATTCAACAGAAACTCACATGCATTTCTCTGAAAGAGAAGCAGTCTGTTCCAACACTTCAATTCACTGCACGGAGGGAATGGATTTTTGCTTCACTTTCTAACTGCTGTCCTTTCAGAGAAAATCACTTTCCTTTGAAAGTGCATTAAGCTACTTACAAGCATTCATCAGAAACTCACATGCGTTTCTTTGAAAGAGAAGCAGTCTGTTCCAACACTTCAATTCACTGTGTGAAATGAATGGAGTGTTGCTTCACTTTCTAAATGCTGTCCTTTCAGAGAAAATCACTTTCCTTTGAAAGTGCCTTAAGTTACTTGCAAGCATTAGGAAGAAACTCACATGCGTTTCTCTGAAAGAGAAGCAGTCTGTTCCAACACTTCAATTCACTGTGCGAAGTGAATGGAGTGCTGCTTCACTTTCTAAATGCTGTCCTTTCAGAGAAAATCACTTTCCTTTGAAAGTGCCTTAAGCTAATTACAAGCATTCAACAGAAACTCACATGCATTTCTCTGAAAGAGAAGCAGTCTGTTCCAACACTCAATTCACTGCACGAAGGGAATGGAGTGTTGCTTCACTTTCTAAATGCTGTCCTTTCAGAGAAAATCACTTTCCTTTGAAAGTGCCTTAAGCTACTTTCAAGCATTCACCAGAAACTCACATGTGTTTCTTTGAAAGAGAAGCAGTCTGTTCCAACACTTCAATCCACTGTGCGAAGTGAATGGAGTGTTGCTTCACTTTCTAAATGCTGTTTTTTCCGAGAAAATCACTTTCCTTTGAAAGTGCCTTAAGGTACTTACAAGCATTCAACAGAAACTCACATGCATTTCTCTGAAAGAGAAGCAGTCTGTTCCAACACTTCAATTCACTGTGCGAAGTGAATGGAATGTTGCTTCACTTTTTAAATGCTGTCCTTTCAGAGAAAATCACTATCCTTTGAAAGTGCCTTAAACTAATTTCAAGCATTCACAGAAAACGCACATGCGTTTCTCTGAAAGAGAAGCAATCTGTTCCAAAACTTCAATTCACTGTGCGAAGTGAATGGAGTGTTGCTTCACTTTCGAAATGCTGTCCTTTCAGAGAAAATCACGTTACTTTGAAAGTGCCTTAAGCTACTTACAAGCATTCACAGGAAACTCACATGCGTTTCTCTGAAAGAGAATCAATCTGTTCCAACACTTCAATTCACTGTGCAAAGTTCATGGAGTGTTGCCTCACTTTTGAAATGCTGTCCTTTCCGAGAAAATCACTTTCCTTTGAAAGTGCCTTAAGCTACTTTCAAGCATTCACAAAAAACTCACATGTGTTTCTCTGAAAGAGAAGCAGTCTGTTCCAACACTTCAATTCTCTGTGCGAAGTGAATGGAGTGTTGCTTCACTTTCTAAATGCTGTCCTTTCAAAGAAAATCACTTTCCTTTGAAAGTGCCTTAAGTTACTTGCAAGCATTAGGAAGAAACTCACATGCGTTTCTCTGAAAGAGAAGCAGTCTGTTCCAACACTTCAATTCACTGTGCGAAGTGAATGGAGTGTTAGTTCACTTTCTAAATGCTGTCCTTTCAGAGAAAATCACTTTCCTTTGAAAGTGCCTTAAGTTACTTACAAGCATTCACCAGAAACTCACATAGGTTTCTTTGAAAGAGAAGCAGTCTGTTCCAACACTTCAATTCACTGTGCGAAGTGAATGGAGTGTTGCTTCACTTTCTAACTGCTGTCCTTTTAAAGAAAATCACTTTCCTTTGAAAGTGCCTTAAGTTACTTGCAAGCATTAGGAAGAAACTCACATGCGTTTCTCTGAAATAGAAGCAGTCTGTTCCAACACTTCAATTCACTGCACGAAGTGAATGGAGTGTTGCTTCACTTTCTTAATGCTGTCATTTCAGAGAAAATCACTTTCCTTTGAAAGTGCCTTAAGCTAATTACAAGCATTCAACAGAAACTCACATGCATTTCTCTGAAAGAGAAGCAGTCTGTTCCAACATTTCAATTCACTGCACGAAGGGAATGGAGTGTTGCTTCACTTTCTAAATGCTGTCCTTTCAGAGAAAATCACTTTCCTTTGAAAGTGCATTAAGCTACTTACAAGCATTCACCAGAAACTCACATGCGTTTCTTTGAAAGAGAAGCAGTCTGTTCCAACACTTCAATTCACTGTGCGAAGTGAATGGAGTGTTGCTTCACTTTCTAAATGCTGTCCTTTCAGAGAAAATCACTTTCCTTTGAAAGTGCCTTAAGTTACTTGCAAGCATTAGGAAGAAACTCACATGCGTTTCTCTGAAAGAGAAGCAGTCTGTTCCAAACTTCAATTCACTGTGCGAAGTGAATGGAGTGTTGCTTCACTTTCTAAATGCTGTCCTTTCAGAGAAAATCACTTTCCTTTGAAAGTGCCTTAAGCTAATTACAAGCATTCAACAGAAACTCACATGCATTTCTCTGAAAGAGAAGCAGTCTGTTCCAACACTTCAATTCACTGCACGAAGGGAATGGAGTGTTGCTTCACTTTCTAAATGCTGTCCTTTCAGAGAAAATCACTTTCCTTTGAAAGTGCATTAAGCTACTTACACGCATTCACGAGAAACTCACATGCATTTCTTTGAAAGAGAAGCAGTCTGTTCCAACACTTCAATTCACTGTGCGAAGTGAATGGAGTGTTGCTTCACTTTCTAAATTCTGTGCTTTCAGAGAAAATCACTTTCCTTTGAAAGTGCCTTATGTTACTTGCAAGCATTAGGAAGAAACTCACATGCATTTCTCTGAAAGAGAAGCAGTCTGTTCCAACACTTCAATTCACTGTGCGAAGTGAATGGAGTGTTGCTTCACTTTCTTAATGCTGTCCTTTCAGAGAAAATCATTTTCCTTTGAAAGTGCCTTAAGCTAATTACAAGCATTCAACAGAAACTCACATGCATTTCTCTGAAAGAGAAGCAGTCTGTTCCAACACTTCAATTCACTGCACGAAGGGAATGGATTTTTGCTTCACTTTCTAAATGCTGTCCTTTCAGAGAAAATCACTTTCCTTTGAAAGTGCATTAAGCTACTTACAAGCATTCATCAGAAACTCACATGCGTTTCTTTGAAAGAGAAGCAGTCCGTTCCAACACTTCAATTCACTGTGCGAAATGAATGGAGTGTTGCTTCACTTTCTAAATGCTGTCCTTTCAGAGAAAATCACTTTCCTTTGAAAGTGCCTTAAGTTACTTGCAAGCATTAGGAAGAAACTCACATACATTTCTCTGAAATAGAAACAGTCTGTTTCAACACTTCAATTCAATGTGCGAAGTGAATGGAGTGTTGCTTCACTTTCTTAATGCTGTCCTTTCAGAGAAAATCACTTTCCTTTGAAAGTGCCTTAAGCTAATTACAAGCATTCAACAGAAACTCACATGCATTTCTCTGAAAGAGAAGCAGTGTGTTCCAACACTTCAATTCACTGCACGAAGTGAATGGAGTGTTGCTTCACTTTCTAAATGCTGTCCTTTCAGAGAAAATCACTTTCCTTTGAAAGTGCATTAAGCTACTTACAAGCATTCACGAGAAACTCACATGCATTTCTTTGAAAGAGAAGCAGTCTGTTCCAACACTTCAATTCACTGTGCGAAGTGAATGGAGTGTTGCTTCACTTTCTAAATTCTGTCCTTTCAGAGAAAATCACTTTCCTTTGAAAGTGCCTTAAACTAATTTCAAGCATTCACAGAAAACGCACATGCGTTTCTCTGATAGAGAAGCAATCTGTTCCAAAACTTCAATTCACTGTGCGAAGTGAATGGAGTGTTGCTTCACTTTCGAAATGCTGTCCTTTCAGAGAAAATCACGTTACTTTGAAAGTGCCTTAAGCTACTTACAAGCATTCACCAGAAACTCACATGCGTTTCTCTGAAAGAGAATCAATCTGTTCCAACACTTCAATTCACTGTGCAAAGTTCATGGAGTGTTGCCTCACTTTTGAAATGCTGTCCTTTTCGAGAAAATCACTTTCCTTTGAAAGTGCCTTAAGCTACTTTCAAGCATTCACAAAAAACTCACATGTGTTTCTCTGAAAGAGAAGCAGTCTGTTCCAACACTTCAATTCTCTGTGCGAAGTGAATGGAGTGTTGCTTCACTTTCTAAATGCTGTCCTTTCAAAGAAAATCACTTTCCTTTGAAAGTGCCTTAAGTTACTTGCAAGCATTAGGAAGAAACTCACATGCGTTTCTCTGAAAGAGAAGCAGTGTGTTCCAACACTTCAATTCACTGTGCGAAGTGAATGGAGTGTTGCTTCACTTTCTAAATGCTGTCCTTTCAGAGAAAATCACTTTCCTTTGAAAATGCCTTAAGCTACTTACAAGTATTCAACAGAAATTCACATGCGTTTCTCTGAAAGAGAAGCAGTCTGTTCCAACACTTCAATTCACTGCACGAAGGGAATGGAGTGTTGCTTCACTTTCTAAATGCTGTCCTTTCAGAGAAAATCACTTTCCTTTGAAAGTGCATTAAGCTACTCACAAGCATTCACCAGAAACTCACATGCGTTTCTTTGAAAGAGAAGCAGTCTGTTCCAACACTTCAATTCACTGTGCGAAGTGAATGGAGTGTTGCTTCACTTTCTAAATGCTGTCCTTTCAGAGAAAATCACTTTCCTTTGAAAGTGCCTTAAGTTACTTGCAAGCATGAGGAAGAAACTCACATGCGTTTCTCTGAAAGAGAAGCAGTCTGTTCCAACACTTCAATTCACTGTGCGAAGTGAATGGAGTGTTGCTTCACTTTCTAAATGCTGTCCTTTCAGAGAAAATCACTTTCCTTTGAAAGTGCCTTAAGCTACTTTCAAGCATTCACAAGAAACACACATGCGTTTCTCTGAAATAGAAGCAGTCTGTTCCAACACTTCAATTCACTGTGCGAAGTGAATGGAGTGTTGCTTCACTTTCTAAATGCTGTCCTTTCAGAGAAAATCACTTTCCTTTGAAAGTGCCTTAAGCTACTTACAAGCATTCACCAGAAACTCACATACGTTTCTTTGAAAGAGAAGCAGTCTGTTCCAACACTTCAATTCACTGTGCGAAGTGAATGGAGTGTTGCTTCACTTTCTAACTGCTGTCCTTTCAAAGAAAATCACTTTCCTTTGAAAGTGCCTTAAGTTACTTGCAAGCATTAGGAAGAAACTCACATGCATTTCTCTGAAATAGAAGCAGTCTGTTCCAACACTTCAATTCACTCTGCGAAGTGAATGGAGTGTTGCTTCACTTTCTTAATGCTGTCCTTTCAGAGAAAATCACTTTCCTTTGAAAGTGCCTTAAGAAAATTACAAGCATTCAACAGAAACTCACATGCATTTCTCTGAAAGAGAAGCAGTCTGTTCCAACACTTCAATTCACTGCACGAAGGGAATGGAGTGTTGCTTCACTTTCTAAATGCTGTCCTTTCAGAGAAAATCACTTTCCTTTGAAAGTGCATTAAGCTACTTACAAGCATTCACGAGAAACTCACATGCATTTCTTTGAAAGAGAAGCAGTCTGTTCCAACACTTCAATTCACTGTGCGAAGTGAATGGAGTGTTGCTTCACTTTCTAAATTCTGTCCTTTCAGAGAAAATCACTTTCCTTTGAAAGTGCCTTATGTTACTAGCAAGCATTAGGAAGAAACTCACATGCATTTCTCTGAAAGAGAAGCAGTCTGTTCCAACACTTCAATTCACTGTGCGAAGTGAATGGAGTGTTGCTTCACTTTCTTAATGCTGTCCTTTCAGAGAAAATCATTTTCCTTTGAAAGTGCCTTAAGCTAATTACAAGCATTCAACAGAAACTCACATGCATTTCTCTGATAGAGAAGCAGTCTGTTCCAACACTTCAATTCACTGCACGAAGGGAATGGATTTTTGCTTCACTTTCTAAATGCTGTCCTTTCAGAGAAAATCACTTTCCTTTGAAAGTGCATTAAGCTACTTACAAGCATTCATCAGAAACTCACATGCGTTTCTTTGAAAGAGAAGCAGTCTGTTCCAACACTTCAATTCACTGTGCGAAATGAATGGAGTGTTGCTTCACTTTCTAAATGCTGTCCTTTCAGAGAAAATCACTTTCCTTTGAAAGTGCCTTAAGTTACTTGCAAGCATTAGGAAGAAACTCACATGTGTTTCTCTGAAAGAGAAGCAGTCTGTTCCAACACTTCAATTCACTGTGCGAAGTGAATGGAGTGTTGCTTCACTTTCTAAATGCTGTCCTTTCAGAGAAAATCACTTTCCTTTGAAAGTGCCTTAAGCTAATTACAAGCATTCAACAGAAACTCACATGCATTTCTCTGAAAGAGAAGCAGTCTGTTCCAACACTCAATTCACTGCACGAAGGGAATGGAGTGTTGCTTCACTTTCTAAATGCTGTCCTTTCAGAGAAAATCACTTTCCTTTGAAAGTGCCTTAAGCTACTTTCAAGCATTCACAAAAAACTCACATGTGTTTCTTTGAAAGAGAAGCAGTCTGTTCCAACACGTCAATCCACTGTGCGAAGTGAATGGAGTGTTGCTTCACTTTCTAAATGCTGTTTTTTCCGAGAAAATCACTTTCCTTTGAAAGTGCCTTAAGGTACTTACAAGCATTCAACAGAAACTCACATGCATTTCTCTGAAAGAGAAGCAGTCTGTTCCAACACTTCAATTCACTGTGCGAAGTGAATGGAGTGTTGCTTTACTTTTTAAATGCTGTCCTTTCAGAGAAAATCACTTTCCTTTGAAAGTGCCTTAAACTAATTTCAAGCATTCACAGAAAACGCACATGCGTTTCTCTGAAAGAGAAGCAATCTGTTCCAAAACTTCAATTCACTGTGCGAAGTGAATGGAGTGTTGCTTCACTTTCTAAATGCTGTCCTTTCAGAGAAAATCACGTTACTTTGAAAGTGCCTTAAGCTACTTACAAGCATTCACCAGAAACTCACATGCGTTTCTCTGAAAGAGAATCAATCTATTCCAACACTTCATTTCACTGTGCAAAGTTCATGGAGTGTTGCCTCACTTTTGAAATGCTGTTCTTTCCGAGAAAATCACTTTCCTTTGAAAGTGCCTTAAGCTACTTTCAAGCATTCACAAAAAACTCACATGTGTTTCTCTGAAAGAGAAGCAGTCTGTTCCAACACTTCAATTCTCTGTGCGAAGTGAATGGAGTGTTGCTTCACTTTCTAAATGCTGTCCTTTCAAAGAAAATCACTTTCCTTTGAAAGTGCCTTAAGTTACTTGCAAGCATTAGGAAGAAACTCACATGCGTTTCTCTGAAAGAGAAGCAGTCTGTTCCAACATTTCAATTCACTGTGCGAAGTGAATGGAGTGTTGCTTCACTTTCGAAATGCTGTCCTTTCAGAGAAAATCACTTTCCTTTGAAGGTGCCTTAAGCTACTTACAAGCATTCACCAGAAACTCACATACGTTTCTTTGAAAGAGAAGCAGTCTGTTCCAACACTTCAATTCACTGTGCGAAGTGAATGGAGTGTTGCTTCACTTTCTTAATGCTGTCCTTTCAGAGAAAATCACTTTCCTTTGAAAGTGCCTTAAGCTAATTACAAGCATTCAACAGAAACTCACATGCATTTCTCTGAAAGAGAAGCAGTCTGTTCCAACACTTCAATTCACTGCACGAAGGGAATGGAGTGTTGCTTCACTTTCTAAATGCTGTCCTTTCAGAGAAAATCACTTTCCTTTGAAAGTGCCTTAAGTTACTTGCAAGCATTAGGAAGAAACTCACGTGCGTTTCTCTGAAAGAGAAGCAGTCTGTTCCAACACTTCAATTCACTGTGCGAAGTGAATGGAGTGTTGCTTCACTTTCTAACGGCTGCCCTTTCAGAGAAAATCACTTTCCTTTGAAAGTGCCTTAAGCTACTTACTAGCATTCACCAGAGACTCACATGCGTTACTCTGAAAGAGAAGCAGTCTGTTCCAACACTTCAATTCACTGTGTGAAGTGAATGGAGTGTTGCTTCACTTTCTAAATGCTGTCCTTTCAGAGAAAATCACTTTCCTTTGATAGTGCCTTAAGCTATTATCATCATTCACCAGAAACTCACATGCGTTTCTTTGAAAGAGAAGCAGTCTGTTCCAACACTTCAATCCACTGTGCGAAGTGAATGGAGTGTTGCTTCACTTTCTAAATGCTGTCTTTTCCGAGAAAATCACTTTCATTTGAAAGTGCCTTAAGGTACTTACAAGCATTCAACAGAAACTCACATGCATTTCTCGGAAAGAGAAGCAGTCTGTTCCAACACTTCAATTCACTGTGCGAAGTGAATGGAGTGTTGCTTCACTTTCTAAATGCTGTCCTTTCAGAGAAAATCACTTTCCTTTGAAAGTGCCTTAAACTAATTTCAAGCATTCACAGAAAACGCACATGCGTTTCTCTGAAAGAGAAGCACTCTGTTCCAACACTTCAATTCACTGTGCGAAGTGAATGGAGTGTTGCTTCACTTTCTAAATGCTGTCCTTTCAGAGAAAATCACTTTCCTTTGATAGTGCCTTAAGCTACTTTCAAGCATTCACAAGAAACACACATGCGTTTCTCTGAAATAGAAGCAGTCTGTTCCAACAGTTCAATTCACTGTGCGAAGTGAATGGAGTGTTGCTTCACTTTCTAAATGCTGTCTTTTCCGAGATAATCACTTTCCTTTGATAGTGACTTAAGGTACTTACAAGCATTCAACAGAAACTCACATGCATTTCTCTGATCGAGAATCAGTCTGTTCCAACACTTCAATTCACTGTGCGAAGTGAATGGAGTGTTGCTTCACTTTCTAAATGCTGTCCTTTCAGAGAAAATCACTTTCCTTTGAAGTGCCTTAAGCTACTTTCAAGCATTCACAAGAAACACACATGCGTTTCTCTGAAATAGAAGCAGTCTGTTCCAACACTTCAACTCACTGTGCGAAGTGAATGGAGTGTTGCTTCACTTTCTAAATGCTGTCTTTTCCGAGAAAATCACTTTCCTTTGAAAGTGCCTTAAGGAACTTACAAGCATTCAACAGAAACTCACATGCATTTCTCTGAAAGAGAAGCAGTCTGTTCCAACACTTCAATTCTCTGTGCGAAGTGAATGGAGTGTTGCTTCACTTTCTAAATGCTGTCCTTTCAGAGAAAATCACTTTCCTTTGAAAATGCCTTAAGCTAATTACAAGCATTCACCAAAAACTCACATATGTTTCTTTGAAAGAGAAGCAGAATGTTCCAACACTTCAATTCACTGTGCGAAGTGAATGGAGTGTTGCTTCACTTTCTACCTGCTGTCCTTTCAAAGAAAATCACTTTCCTTTGAAAGTGCCTTAAGTTACTTGCAAGCATTAGGAAGAAACTCACATGCGTTTCTCTGAAAGAGAAGCGGTCTGTTCCAACACTTCAATTCACTGTGCGAAGTGAATGGAGTGTTGCTTCACTTTCTTAATGCTGTCCTTTCAGAGAAAATCACTTTCCTTTGAAAGTGCCTTAAGCTAATTACAAGCATTCAACAGAAACTCACATGCATTTCTCTGAAAGAGAAGCAGTCTGTTCCAACACTTCAATTCACTGTGCGAAGTGAATGGAGTGTTGCTTCACTTTCTAAATGCTGTCCTTTCAGAGAAAATCACTTTCCTTTGAAAGTGCATTAAGCTACTTACAAGCATTCACCAGAAACTCACATGCGTTTCTTTGAAAGAGAAGCAGTCTGTTCCAACACTTCAATTCACTGTGCGAAGTGAATGGAGTGTTGCTTCACTTTCTAAATGCTGTCCTTTCAGAGAAAATCACTTTCCTTTGAAAGTGCCTTATGTTACTTGCAAGCATTAGGAAGAAACTCACATGCGTTTCTCTGAAAGAGAAGCAGTCTGTTCCAACACTTCAATTCACTGTGCGAAGTGAATGGAGTGTTGCTTCACTTTCTTAATGCTGTCCTTTCAGAGAAAATCACTTTCCTTTGAAAGTGCCTTAAGCTAATTACAAGCATTCAACAGAAACTCACATGCATTTCTCTGAAAGAGAAGCAGTCTGTTCCAACACTTCAATTCACTGCACGAAGGGAATGGATTGTTGCTTCACTTTCTAAATGCTGTCCTTTCAGAGAAAATCACTTTCCTTTGAAAGTGCATTAAGCTACTTACAAGCATTCACCAGAAACTCACATGCGTTTCTTTGAAAGAGAAGCAGTCTGTTCCAACACTTCAATTCACTGTGCGAAGTGAATGGAGTGTTGCTTCACATTCTAAATGCTGTCCTTTCAGAGAAAATCATTTTCCTTTTAAAGTGCCTTAAGTTACTTGCAAGCATTAGGAAGAAACTCACATGCGTTTCTCTGAAAGAGAAGCAGTCTGTTCCAACACTTCAATTCACTGTGTGAAGTGAATGGAGTGTTGCTTCACTTTCTAAAGGATGCCCTTTCAGAGAAAATCACTTTCTTTGAAAGTGCCTTAAGCTACTTACTAGCATTTACCAGAGACTCACATGCGTTACTCTGAAAGAGAAGCAGTCTGTTCCAACACTTCAATTCACTGTGCGAAGTGAATGGAGTGTTGCTTCACTTTCTTAATGCTGTCCTTTCAGAGAAAATCACTTTCCTTTAATGTGCCTTAAGCTACTTTCAAGCATTCACAAGAAACACACATGCGTTTCTCTGAAATAGAAGCAGTCTGTTCCAACACTTCAACTCACTGTGCGAAGTGAATGGAGTGTTGCTTCACTTTCTAAATGCTGTCCTTTCAGAGAAAATTACTTTCCTTTGAAACTGCCTTGAGCTACTTACATGCATTCAACAGAAACTCACATGCATTTCTCTGAAAGAGAAGCAGTCTGTTCCAACACTTCAATTCACTGTGCGAAGTGAATGGAGTGTTGCTTCACTTTCTAAATGCTGTCTTTTCCGAAAAAATCACTTTCCTTTGAAAGTGTCTTAAGGTACTTACAAGTATTCAACAGAAACTCACATGCATTTCTCTGAAAGAGAAGCAGTCTGTTCCAACACTTCAATTCACTGTGCGAAGTGAATTCAGTGTTGCTTCACTTTCTAAATGCTGTCCTTTCAGAGAAAATCACTTTCCTTTGAAAGTGCCTTAAACTAATTTCAAGCATTCACAGAAAACGCACATGCGTTTCTCTGAAAGAGAAGCAGTCTATTCCAAAACTTCAATTCACTGTGCGAAGTGAATGGAGTGTTGCTTCACTTTCTAAATGCTGTCCTTTCAGAGAAAATCACGTTAATTTGAAAGTGCCTTAAGCTACTTACAAGCATTCACCAGAAACTCACATGCGTTTCTCTGAAATAGAAGCAGTCTGTTCCAACACTTCAATTCTCTGTGCGAAGTGAATGGAGTGTTGCTTCACTTTCTAAATGCTGTCCTTCCAAAGAAAATCACTTTCCTTTGAAAGTGCCTTAAGTTACTTGCAAGCATTAGGAAGAAACTCACATGCGTTTCTCTGAAAGAGAAGCAGTCTGTTCCAACATTTCAATTCACTGTGCGAAGTGAATGGAGTGTTGCTTCACTTTCGAAATGCTGTCCTTTCAGAGAAAATCACTTTCCTTTGAAGGTGCCTTAAGCTACTTGCAAGCATTCACCAGAAACTCACATACATTTCTTTGAAAGAGAAGCAGTCTGTTCCAACACTTCAATTCACTGTGCGAAGTGAATGGAGTGTTGCTTCACTTTCTAACTGCTGTCCTTTCAAAGAAAATCACTTTCCTTTGAAAGTGCCTTAAGTTACTTGCAAGCATTAGGAAGAAACCCACATTCATTTCTCTGAAATAGAAGCAGTCTGTTCCAACACTTCAATTCACTGTGCGAAGTGAATGGAGTGTTGCTTCACTTTCTTAATTCTGTCCTTTCAGAGAAAATCACTTTCCTTTGAAAGTGCCTTAAGCTAATTGCGAGCATTCAAAAGAAACTCACATGCATTTCTCTGAAAGAGAAGCAGTCTGTTCCAACACTTCAATTCACTGCACGAAGGGAATGGAGTGTTGCTTCACTTTCTAAATGCTGTCCTTTCAGAGAAAATCACTTTCCGTTGAAAGTGCATTAAACTACTTACAAGCATTCACCAGAAACTCACATGCGTTTCTTTGAAAGAGAAGCAGTCTGTTCCAACACTTCAATTCACTGTGCGAAGTGAATGGAGTGTTGCTTCACTTTCTACATTCTGTCCTTTCAGAGAAAATCACTTTCCTTTGAAAGTGCCTTATGTTACTTGCAAGCATTAGGAAGAAACTCACATGCGTTTCTCTGAAAGAGAAGCAGTCTGTTCCAACACTTCAATTCACTGTGCGAAGTGAATGGAGTGTTGCTTCACTTTCTTAATGCTGTCCTTTCAGAGAAAATCATTTTCATTTGAAAGTGCCTTAAGGTACTTACAAGCATTGAACAGAAACTCACATGCATTTCTCTGAAAGAGAAGCAGTCTGTTCCAACACTTCAATTCACTGTGCGAAGTGAATGGAGTGTTGCTTCACTTTCTAAATGCTGTCCTTTCAGAGAAAATCACTTTCCTTTGAAAGTGCCTTAAACTAATTTCAAGCATTCACAGAAAACGCACATGCGTTTCTCTGAAAGAGAAGCACTCTGTTCCAACACTTCAATTCACTGTGCGAAGTGAATGGAGTGTTGCTTCACTTTCTAAATGCTGTCCTTTCAGAGAAAATCACTTTCCTTTGATAGTGCCTTAAGCTACTTTCAAGCATTCACAAGAAACACACATGCGTTTCTCTGAAATAGAAGCAGTCTGTTCCAACAGTTCAATTCACTGTGCGAAGTGAATGGAGTGTTGCTTCACTTTCTAAATGCTGTCTTTTCCGAGAAAATCACTTTCCTTTGAAAGTGACTTAAGGTACTTACAAGCATTCAACAGAAACTCACATGCATTTCTCTGATCGAGAATCAGTCTGTTCCAACACTTCAATTCACTGTGCGAAGTGAATGGAGTGTTGCTTCACTTTCTAAATGCTGTCCTTTCAGAGAAAATCACTTTCCTTTGAAGTGCCTTAAGCTACTTTCAAGCATTCACAAGAAACACACATGCGTTTCTCTGAAATAGAAGCAGTCTGTTCCAACACTTCAACTCACTGTGCGAAGTGAATGGAGTGTTGCTTCACTTTCTCAATGCTGTCTTTTCCGAGAAAATCACTTTCCTTTGAAAGTGCCTTAAGGAACTTACAAGCATTCAACAGAAACTCACATGCATTTCTCTGAAAGAGAAGCAGTCTGTTCCAACACTTCAATTCTCTGTGCGAAGTGAATGGAGTGTTGCTTCACTTTCTAAATGCTGTCCTTTCAAAGAAAATCACTTTCCTTTGAAAGTGCCTTAAGTTACTTGCAAGCATTAGGAAGAAACTCACATGCGTTTCTCTGAAAGAGAAGCAGTCTGTTCCAACATTTCAATTCACTGTGCGAAGTGAATGGAGTGTTGCTTCACTTTCGAAATGCTGTCCTTTCAGAGAAAATCACTTTCCTTTGAAGGTGCCTTAAGCTACTTACAAGCATTCACCAGAAACTCACATACGTTTCTTTGAAAGAGAAGCAGTCTGTTCCAACACTTCAATTCACTGTGCGAAGTGAATGGAGTGTTGCTTCACTTTCTTAATGCTGTCCTTTCAGAGAAAATCACTTTCTTTGAAAGTGCCTTAAGCTAATTACAAGCATTCAACAGAAACTCACATGCATTTCTCTGAAAGAGAAGCAGTCTGTTCCAACACTTCAATTCACTGCACGAAGGGAATGGAGTGTTGCTTCACTTTCTAAATGCTGTCCTTTCAGAGAAAATCACTTTCCTTTGAAAGTGCCTTAAGTTACTTGCAAGCATTAGGAAGAAACTCACGTGCGTTTCTCTGAAAGAGAAGCAGTCTGTTCCAACACTTCAATTCACTGTGCGAAGTGAATGGAGTGTTGCTTCACTTTCTAACGGCTGCCCTTTCAGAGAAAATCACTTTCCTTTGAAAGTGCCTTAAGCTACTTACTAGCATTCACCAGAGACTCACATGCGTTACTCTGAAAGAGAAGCAGTCTGTTCCAACACTTCAATTCACTGTGTGAAGTGAATGGAGTGTTGCTTCACTTTCTAAATGCTGTCCTTTCAGAGAAAATCACTTTCCTTTGATAGTGCCTTAAGCTATTATCATCATTCACCAGAAACTCACATGCGTTTCTTTGAAAGAGAAGCAGTCTGTTCCAACACTTCAATCCACTGTGCGAAGTGAATGGAGTGTTGCTTCACTTTCTAAATGCTGTCTTTTCCGAGAAAATCACTTTCATTTGAAAGTGCCTTAAGGTACTTACAAGCATTCAACAGAAACTCACATGCATTTCTCGGAAAGAGAAGCAGTCTGTTCCAACACTTCAATTCACTGTGCGAAGTGAATGGAGTGTTGCTTCACTTTCTAAATGCTGTCCTTTCAGAGAAAATCACTTTCCTTTGAAAGTGCCTTAAACTAATTTCAAGCATTCACAGAAAACGCACATGCGTTTCTCTGAAAGAGAAGCACTCTGTTCCAACACTTCAATTCACTGTGCGAAGTGAATGGAGTGTTGCTTCACTTTCTAAATGCTGTCCTTTCAGAGAAAATCACTTTCCTTTGATAGTGCCTTAAGCTACTTTCAAGCATTCACAAGAAACACACATGCGTTTCTATGAAATAGAAGCAGTCTGTTCCAACAGTTCAATTCACTGTGCGAAGTGAATGGAGTGTTGCTTCACTTTCTAAATGCTGTCTTTTCCGAGATAATCACTTTCCTTTGAAAGTGACTTAAGGTACTTACAAGCATTCAACAGAAACTCACATGCATTTCTCTGATCGAGAATCAGTCTGTTCCAACACTTCAATTCACTGTGCGAAGTGAATGGAGTGTTGCTTCACTTTCTAAATGCTGTCCTTTCAGAGAAAATCACTTTCCTTTGAAGTGCCTTAAGCTACTTTCAAGCATTCACAAGAAACACACATGCGTTTCTCTGAAATAGAAGCAGTCTGTTCCAACACTTCAACTCACTGTGCGAAGTGAATGGAGTGTTGCTTCACTTTCTAAATGCTGTCTTTTCCGAGAAAATCACTTTCCTTTGAAAGTGCCTTAAGGAACTTACAAGCATTCAACAGAAACTCACATGCATTTCTCTGAAAGAGAAGCAGTCTGTTCCAACACTTCAATTCTCTGTGCGAAGTGAATGGAGTGTTGCTTCACTTTCTAAATGCTGTCCTTTCAGAGAAAATCACTTTCCTTTGAAAGTGCCTTAAGCTAATTACAAGCATTCACCAAAAACTCACATATGTTTCTTTGAAAGAGAAGCAGAATGTTCCAACACTTCAATTCACTGTGCGAAGTGAATGGAGTGTTGCTTCACTTTCTACCTGCTGTCCTTTCAAAGAAAATCACTTTCCTTTGAAAGTGCCTTAAGTTACTTGCAAGCATTAGGAAGAAACTCACATGCGTTTCTCTGAAAGAGAAGCGGTCTGTTCCAACACTTCAATTCACTGTGCGAAGTGAATGGAGTGTTGCTTCACTTTCTTAATGCTGTCCTTTCAGAGAAAATCACTTTCCTTTGAAAGTGCCTTAAGCTAATTACAAGCATTCAACAGAAACTCACATGCATTTCTCTGAAAGAGAAGCAGTCTGTTCCAACACTTCAATTCACTGTGCGAAGTGAATGGAGTGTTGCTTCACTTTCTAAATGCTGTCCTTTCAGAGAAAATCACTTTCCTTTGAAAGTGCATTAAGCTACTTACAAGCATTCACCAGAAACTCACATGCGTTTCTTTGAAAGAGAAGCAGTCTGTTCCAACACTTCAATTCACTGTGCGAAGTGAATGGAGTGTTGCTTCACTTTCTAAATGCTGTCCTTTCAGAGAAAATCACTTTCCTTTGAAAGTGCCTTATGTTACTTGCAAGCATTAGGAATAAACTCACATGCGTTTCTCTGAAAGAGAAGCAGTCTGTTCCAACACTTCAATTCACTGTGCGAAGTGAATGGAGTGTTGCTTCACTTTCTTAATGCTGTCCTTTCAGAGAAAATCACTTTCCTTTGAAAGTGCCTTAAGCTAATTACAAGCATTCAACAGAAACTCACATGCATTTCTCTGAAAGAGAAGCAGTCTGTTCCAACACTTCAATTCACTGCACGAAGGGAATGGATTGTTGCTTCACTTTCT
Organism: Myodes glareolus; assembly: GCF_982192425.1. Classification (NCBI taxonomy): domain Eukaryota; kingdom Metazoa; phylum Chordata; class Mammalia; order Rodentia; family Cricetidae; genus Myodes; species Myodes glareolus. The sequence goes on along the minus strand of NW_028263211.1, from coordinate 1,189,203 downwards.
AAATGCTGTCCTTTCAGAGAAAATCACTTTCCTTTGAAAGTGCATTAAGCTACTTACAAGCATTCACCAGAAACTCACATGCGTTTCTTTGAAAGAGAAGCAGTCTGTTCCAACACTTCAATTCACTGTGCGAAGTGAATGGAGTGTTGCTTCACATTCTAAATGCTGTCCTTTCAGAGAAAATCATTTTCCTTTTAAAGTGCCTTAAGTTACTTGCAAGCATTAGGAAGAAACTCACATGCGTTTCTCTGAAAGAGAAGCAGTCTGTTCCAACACTTCAATTCACTGTGTGAAGTGAATGGAGTGTTGCTTCACTTTCTAAAGGATGCCCTTTCAGAGAAAATCACTTTCTTTGAAAGTGCCTTAAGCTACTTACTAGCATTTACCAGAGACTCACATGCGTTACTCTGAAAGAGAAGCAGTCTGTTCCAACACTTCAATTCACTGTGCGAAGTGAATGGAGTGTTGCTTCACTTTCTTAATGCTGTCCTTTCAGAGAAAATCACTTTCCTTTAATGTGCCTTAAGCTACTTTCAAGCATTCACAAGAAACACACATGCGTTTCTCTGAAATAGAAGCAGTCTGTTCCAACACTTCAACTCACTGTGCGAAGTGAATGGAGTGTTGCTTCACTTTCTAAATGCTGTCCTTTCAGAGAAAATTACTTTCCTTTGAAACTGCCTTGAGCTACTTACATGCATTCAACAGAAACTCACATGCATTTCTCTGAAAGAGAAGCAGTCTGTTCCAACACTTCAATTCACTGTGCGAAGTGAATGGAGTGTTGCTTCACTTTCTAAATGCTGTCTTTTCCGAAAAAATCACTTTCCTTTGAAAGTGTCTTAAGGTACTTACAAGTATTCAACAGAAACTCACATGCATTTCTCTGAAAGAGAAGCAGTCTGTTCCAACACTTCAATTCACTGTGCGAAGTGAATTCAGTGTTGCTTCACTTTCTAAATGCTGTCCTTTCAGAGAAAATCACTTTCCTTTGAAAGTGCCTTAAACTAATTTCAAGCATTCACAGAAAACGCACATGCGTTTCTCTGAAAGAGAAGCAGTCTATTCCAAAACTTCAATTCACTGTGCGAAGTGAATGGAGTGTTGCTTCACTTTCTAAATGCTGTCCTTTCAGAGAAAATCACGTTAATTTGAAAGTGCCTTAAGCTACTTACAAGCATTCACCAGAAACTCACATGCGTTTCTCTGAAATAGAAGCAGTCTGTTCCAACACTTCAATTCTCTGTGCGAAGTGAATGGAGTGTTGCTTCACTTTCTAAATGCTGTCCTTCCAAAGAAAATCACTTTCCTTTGAAAGTGCCTTAAGTTACTTGCAAGCATTAGGAAGAAACTCACATGCGTTTCTCTGAAAGAGAAGCAGTCTGTTCCAACATTTCAATTCACTGTGCGAAGTGAATGGAGTGTTGCTTCACTTTCGAAATGCTGTCCTTTCAGAGAAAATCACTTTCCTTTGAAGGTGCCTTAAGCTACTTGCAAGCATTCACCAGAAACTCACATACATTTCTTTGAAAGAGAAGCAGTCTGTTCCAACACTTCAATTCACTGTGCGAAGTGAATGGAGTGTTGCTTCACTTTCTAACTGCTGTCCTTTCAAAGAAAATCACTTTCCTTTGAAAGTGCCTTAAGTTACTTGCAAGCATTAGGAAGAAACCCACATTCATTTCTCTGAAATAGAAGCAGTCTGTTCCAACACTTCAATTCACTGTGCGAAGTGAATGGAGTGTTGCTTCACTTTCTTAATTCTGTCCTTTCAGAGAAAATCACTTTCCTTTGAAAGTGCCTTAAGCTAATTGCGAGCATTCAAAAGAAACTCACATGCATTTCTCTGAAAGAGAAGCAGTCTGTTCCAACACTTCAATTCACTGCACGAAGGGAATGGAGTGTTGCTTCACTTTCTAAATGCTGTCCTTTCAGAGAAAATCACTTTCCGTTGAAAGTGCATTAAACTACTTACAAGCATTCACCAGAAACTCACATGCGTTTCTTTGAAAGAGAAGCAGTCTGTTCCAACACTTCAATTCACTGTGCGAAGTGAATGGAGTGTTGCTTCACTTTCTACATTCTGTCCTTTCAGAGAAAATCACTTTCCTTTGAAAGTGCCTTATGTTACTTGCAAGCATTAGGAAGAAACTCACATGCGTTTCTCTGAAAGAGAAGCAGTCTGTTCCAACACTTCAATTCACTGTGCGAAGTGAATGGAGTGTTGCTTCACTTTCTTAATGCTGTCCTTTCAGAGAAAATCATTTTCATTTGAAAGTGCCTTAAGGTACTTACAAGCATTGAACAGAAACTCACATGCATTTCTCTGAAAGAGAAGCAGTCTGTTCCAACACTTCAATTCACTGTGCGAAGTGAATGGAGTGTTGCTTCACTTTCTAAATGCTGTCCTTTCAGAGAAAATCACTTTCCTTTGAAAGTGCCTTAAACTAATTTCAAGCATTCACAGAAAACGCACATGCGTTTCTCTGAAAGAGAAGCACTCTGTTCCAACACTTCAATTCACTGTGCGAAGTGAATGGAGTGTTGCTTCACTTTCTAAATGCTGTCCTTTCAGAGAAAATCACTTTCCTTTGATAGTGCCTTAAGCTACTTTCAAGCATTCACAAGAAACACACATGCGTTTCTCTGAAATAGAAGCAGTCTGTTCCAACAGTTCAATTCACTGTGCGAAGTGAATGGAGTGTTGCTTCACTTTCTAAATGCTGTCTTTTCCGAGAAAATCACTTTCCTTTGAAAGTGACTTAAGGTACTTACAAGCATTCAACAGAAACTCACATGCATTTCTCTGATCGAGAATCAGTCTGTTCCAACACTTCAATTCACTGTGCGAAGTGAATGGAGTGTTGCTTCACTTTCTAAATGCTGTCCTTTCAGAGAAAATCACTTTCCTTTGAAGTGCCTTAAGCTACTTTCAAGCATTCACAAGAAACACACATGCGTTTCTCTGAAATAGAAGCAGTCTGTTCCAACACTTCAACTCACTGTGCGAAGTGAATGGAGTGTTGCTTCACTTTCTCAATGCTGTCTTTTCCGAGAAAATCACTTTCCTTTGAAAGTGCCTTAAGGAACTTACAAGCATTCAACAGAAACTCACATGCATTTCTCTGAAAGAGAAGCAGTCTGTTCCAACACTTCAATTCACTGTGCGAAGTGAATGGAGTGTTGCTTCACTTTCTAAATGCTGTCCTTTCAGAGAAAATCACTTTCCTTTGAAAGTGCCTTAAGCTACTTACAAGCATTCACCAGAAACTCACATACGTTTCTTTGAAAGAGAAGCAGAATGTTCCAACACTTCAATTCACTGTGCGAAGTGAATGGAGTGTTGCCTCACTTTCTACCTGCTGTCCTTTCAAAGAAAATCACTTTCCTTTGAAAGTGCCTTAAGTTACTTGCAAGCATTAGGAAGAAACTCACATGCGTTTCTCTGAAAGAGAAGCAGTCTGTTCCAACACTTTAATTCACTGTGCGAAGTGAATGGAGTGTTGCTTCACTTTCTTAATGCTGTCCTTTCAGAGAAAATCACTTTCCTTTGAAAGTGCCTTAAGCTAATTACAAGCATTCAACAGAAACTCACATGCATTTCTCTGAAAGAGAAGCAGTCTGTTCCAACACTTCAATTCACTGCACGAAGGGAATGGAGTGTTGCTTCACTTTCTAAATGCTGTCCTTTCAGAGAAAATCACTTTCCTTTGAAAGTGCATTAAGCTACTTACAAGCATTCACCAGAAACTCACATGCGTTTCTTTGAAAGAGAAGCAGTCTGTTCCAACACTTCAATTCACTGTGCGAAGTGAATGGAGTGTTGCTTCACTTTCTAAATGCTGTCTTTTCCGAGAAAATCACTTTCCTTTGAAAGTGACTTAAGGTACTTACAAGCATTCAACAGAAACTCACATGCATTTCTCTGATCGAGAATCAGTCTGTTCCAACACTTCAATTCACTGTGCGAAGTGAATGGAGTGTTGCTTCACTTTCTAAATGCTGTCCTTTCAGAGAAAATCACTTTCCTTTGAAGTGCCTTAAGCTACTTTCAAGCATTCACAAGAAACACACATGCGTTTCTCTGAAATAGAAGCAGTCTGTTCCAACACTTCAACTCACTGTGCGAAGTGAATGGAGTGTTGCTTCACTTTCTAAATGCTGTCTTTTCCGAGAAAATCACTTTCCTTTGAAAGTGCCTTAAGGAACTTACAAGCATTCAACAGAAACTCACATGCATTTCTCTGAAAGAGAAGCAGTCTGTTCCAACACTTCAATTCTCTGTGCGAAGTGAATGGAGTGTTGCTTCACTTTCTAAATGCTGTCCTTTCAGAGAAAATCACTTTCCTTTGAAAGTGCCTTAAGCTAATTACAAGCATTCACCAAAAACTCACATATGTTTCTTTGAAAGAGAAGCAGAATGTTCCAACACTTCAATTCACTGTGCGAAGTGAATGGAGTGTTGCTTCACTTTCTACCTGCTGTCCTTTCAAAGAAAATCACTTTCCTTTGAAAGTGCCTTAAGTTACTTGCAAGCATTAGGAAGAAACTCACATGCGTTTCTCTGAAAGAGAAGCGGTCTGTTCCAACACTTCAATTCACTGTGCGAAGTGAATGGAGTGTTGCTTCACTTTCTTAATGCTGTCCTTTCAGAGAAAATCACTTTCCTTTGAAAGTGCCTTAAGCTAATTACAAGCATTCAACAGAAACTCACATGCATTTCTCTGAAAGAGAAGCAGTCTGTTCCAACACTTCAATTCACTGTGCGAAGTGAATGGAGTGTTGCTTCACTTTCTAAATGCTGTCCTTTCAGAGAAAATCACTTTCCTTTGAAAGTGCATTAAGCTACTTACAAGCATTCACCAGAAACTCACATGCGTTTCTTTGAAAGAGAAGCAGTCTGTTCCAACACTTCAATTCACTGTGCGAAGTGAATGGAGTGTTGCTTCACTTTCTAAATGCTGTCCTTTCAGAGAAAATCACTTTCCTTTGAAAGTGCCTTATGTTACTTGCAAGCATTAGGAAGAAACTCACATGCGTTTCTCTGAAAGAGAAGCAGTCTGTTCCAACACTTCAATTCACTGTGCGAAGTGAATGGAGTGTTGCTTCACTTTCTTAATGCTGTCCTTTCAGAGAAAATCACTTTCCTTTGAAAGTGCCTTAAGCTAATTACAAGCATTCAACAGAAACTCACATGCATTTCTCTGAAAGAGAAGCAGTCTGTTCCAACACTTCAATTCACTGCACGAAGGGAATGGATTGTTGCTTCACTTTCTAAATGCTGTCCTTTCAGAGAAAACCACTTTCCTTTGAAAGTGCATTAAGCTACTTACAAGCATTCACCAGAAACTCACATGCGTTTCTTTGAAAGAGAAGCAGTCTGTTCCAACACTTCAATTCACTGTGCGAAGTGAATGGAGTGTTGCTTCACATTCTAAATGCTGTCCTTTCAGAGAAAATCATTTTCCTTTTAAAGTGCCTTAAGTTACTTGCAAGCATTAGGAAGAAACTCACATGCGTTTCTCTGAAAGAGAAGCAGTCTGTTCCAACACTTCAATTCACTGTGTGAAGTGAATGGAGTGTTGCTTCACTTTCTAAAGGATGCCCTTTCAGAGAAAATCACTTTCTTTGAAAGTGCCTTAAGCTACTTACTAGCATTTACCAGAGACTCACATGCGTTACTCTGAAAGAGAAGCAGTCTGTTCCAACACTTCAATTCACTGTGCGAAGTGAATGGAGTGTTGCTTCACTTTCTTAATGCTGTCCTTTCAGAGAAAATCACTTTCCTTTAATGTGCCTTAAGCTACTTTCAAGCATTCACAAGAAACACACATGCGTTTCTCTGAAATAGAAGCAGTCTGTTCCAACACTTCAACTCACTGTGCGAAGTGAATGGAGTGTTGCTTCACTTTCTAAATGCTGTCCTTTCAGAGAAAATTACTTTCCTTTGAAACTGCCTTGAGCTACTTACATGCATTCAACAGAAACTCACATGCATTTCTCTGAAAGAGAAGCAGTCTGTTCCAACACTTCAATTCACTGTGCGAAGTGAATGGAGTGTTGCTTCACTTTCTAAATGCTGTCTTTTCCGAAAAAATCACTTTCCTTTGAAAGTGTCTTAAGGTACTTACAAGTATTCAACAGAAACTCACATGCATTTCTCTGAAAGAGAAGCAGTCTGTTCCAACACTTCAATTCACTGTGCGAAGTGAATTCAGTGTTGCTTCACTTTCTAAATGCTGTCCTTTCAGAGAAAATCACTTTCCTTTGAAAGTGCCTTAAACTAATTTCAAGCATTCACAGAAAACGCACATGCGTTTCTCTGAAAGAGAAGCAGTCTATTCCAAAACTTCAATTCACTGTGCGAAGTGAATGGAGTGTTGCTTCACTTTCTAAATGCTGTCCTTTCAGAGAAAATCACGTTACTTTGAAAGTGCCTTAAGCTACTTACAAGCATTCACCAGAAACTCACATGCGTTTCTCTGAAATAGAAGCAGTCTGTTCCAACACTTCAATTCTCTGTGCGAAGTGAATGGAGTGTTGCTTCACTTTCTAAATGCTGTCCTTTCAAAGAAAATCACTTTCCTTTGAAAGTGCCTTAAGTTACTTGCAAGCATTAGGAAGAAACTCACATGCGTTTCTCTGAAAGAGAAGCAGTCTGTTCCAACATTTCAATTCACTGTGCGAAGTGAATGGAGTGTTGCTTCACTTTCGAAATGCTGTCCTTTCAGAGAAAATCACTTTCCTTTGAAGGTGCCTTAAGCTACTTGCAAGCATTCACCAGAAACTCACATACATTTCTTTGAAAGAGAAGCAGTCTGTTCCAACACTTCAATTCACTGTGCGAAGTGAATGGAGTGTTGCTTCACTTTCTAACTGCTGTCCTTTCAAAGAAAATCACTTTCCTTTGAAAGTGCCTTAAGTTACTTGCAAGCATTAGGAAGAAACCCACATTCATTTCTCTGAAATAGAAGCAGTCTGTTCCAACACTTCAATTCACTGTGCGAAGTGAATGGAGTGTTGCTTCACTTTCTTAATTCTGTCCTTTCAGAGAAAATCACTTTCCTTTGAAAGTGCCTTAAGCTAATTGCGAGCATTCAAAAGAAACTCACATGCATTTCTCTGAAAGAGAAGCAGTCTGTTCCAACACTTCAATTCACTGCACGAAGGGAATGGAGTGTTGCTTCACTTTCTAAATGCTGTCCTTTCAGAGAAAATCACTTTCCGTTGAAAGTGCATTAAACTACTTACAAGCATTCACCAGAAACTCACATGCGTTTCTTTGAAAGAGAAGCAGTCTGTTCCAACACTTCAATTCACTGTGCGAAGTGAATGGAGTGTTGCTTCACTTTCTACATTCTGTCCTTTCAGAGAAAATCACTTTCCTTTGAAAGTGCCTTATGTTACTTGCAAGCATTAGGAAGAAACTCACATGCGTTTCTCTGAAAGAGAAGCAGTCTGTTCCAACACTTCAATTCACTGTGCGAAGTGAATGGAGTGTTGCTTCACTTTCTTAATGCTGTCCTTTCAGAGAAAATAATTTTCATTTGAAAGTGCCTTAAGGTACTTACAAGCATTGAACAGAAACTCACATGCATTTCTCTGAAAGAGAAGCAGTCTGTTCCAACACTTCAATTCACTGTGCGAAGTGAATGGAGTGTTGCTTCACTTTCTAAATGCTGTCCTTTCAGAGAAAATCACTTTCCTTTGAAAGTGCCTTAAACTAATTTCAAGCATTCACAGAAAACGCACATGCGTTTCTCTGAAAGAGAAGCACTCTGTTCCAACACTTCAATTCACTGTGCGAAGTGAATGGAGTGTTGCTTCACTTTCTAAATGCTGTCCTTTCAGAGAAAATCACTTTCCTTTGATAGTGCCTTAAGCTACTTTCAAGCATTCACAAGAAACACACATGCGTTTCTCTGAAATAGAAGCAGTCTGTTCCAACAGTTCAATTCACTGTGCGAAGTGAATGGAGTGTTGCTTCACTTTCTAAATGCTGTCTTTTCCGAGAAAATCACTTTCCTTTGAAAGTGACTTAAGGTACTTACAAGCATTCAACAGAAACTCACATGCATTTCTCTGATCGAGAATCAGTCTGTTCCAACACTTCAATTCACTGTGCGAAGTGAATGGAGTGTTGCTTCACTTTCTAAATGCTGTCCTTTCAGAGAAAATCACTTTCCTTTGAAGTGCCTTAAGCTACTTTCAAGCATTCACAAGAAACACACATGCGTTTCTCTGAAATAGAAGCAGTCTGTTCCAACACTTCAACTCACTGTGCGAAGTGAATGGAGTGTTGCTTCACTTTCTCAATGCTGTCTTTTCCGAGAAAATCACTTTCCTTTGAAAGTGCCTTAAGGAACTTACAAGCATTCAACAGAAACTCACATGCATTTCTCTGAAAGAGAAGCAGTCTGTTCCAACACTTCAATTCACTGTGCGAAGTGAATGGAGTGTTGCTTCACTTTCTAAATGCTGTCCTTTCAGAGAAAATCACTTTCCTTTGAAAGTGCCTTAAGCTACTTACAAGCATTCACCAGAAACTCACATACGTTTCTTTGAAAGAGAAGCAGAATGTTCCAACACTTCAATTCACTGTGCGAAGTGAATGGAGTGTTGCCTCACTTTCTACCTGCTGTCCTTTCAAAGAAAATCACTTTCCTTTGAAAGTGCCTTAAGTTACTTGCAAGCATTAGGAAGAAACTCACATGCGTTTCTCTGAAAGAGAAGCAGTCTGTTCCAACACTTCAATTCACTGTGCGAAGTGAATGGAGTGTTGCTTCACTTTCTTAATGCTGTCATTTCAGAGAAAATCACTTTCCTTTGAAAGTGCCTTAAGCTAATTACAAGCATTCAACAGAAACTCACATGCATTTCTCTGAAAGAGAAGCAGTCTGTTCCAACACTTCAATTCACTGCACGAAGGGAATGGAGTGTTGCTTCACTTTCTAAATGCTGTCCTTTCAGAGAAAATCACTTTCCTTTGAAAGTGCATTAAGCTACTTACAAGCATTCACCAGAAACTCACATGCGTTTCTTTGAAAGAGAAGCAGTCTGTTCCAACACTTCAATTCACTGTGCGAAGTGAATGGAGTGTTGCTTCACTTTCTAAATGCTGTCTTTTCCGAAAAAATCAATTTCCTTTGAAAGTGCCTTAAGGTACTTACAAGCATTCAACAGAAACTCACATGCATTTCTCTGAAAGAGAAGCAGTCTGTTCCAACACTTCAATTCACTGTGCGAAGTGAATGGAGTGTTGCTTCACTTTCGAAATGCTGTCCTTTCAGAGAAAATCACTTTCCTTTGAAAGTGCCTTAAGCTACTTACAAGCATTCACCAGAAATTCACATGCGTTTCTTTGAAAGAGAAGCAGTCTGTTCCAACACTTCATTTCACTGTGCGAAGTGAATGGAGTGTTGCTTCACTTTCTAAATGCTGTCCTTTCAAAGAAAATCACTTTCCTTTGAAAGTGCCTTAAGTTACTTGCAAGCATTTGGAAGAAACTCACATGTGTTTCTCTGAAAGAGAAGCAGTCTGTTCCAACACTTCAATTCACTGTGCAAAGTGAATGGAGTGTTGCTTCACTTTCTAAATGCTGTCCTTTCAGAGAAAATCACTTTCCTTTGAAAGTGCCTTAAACTACTTTCAAGCATTCACAAAAAACTCACATGCGTTTCTCTGAAAGAGAAGCAGTCTGTTCCAACACTTCAATTCACTGTGCGAAGTGAATGGAGTGTTGCTTCACTTTCTAAATGCTGTCCTTTCAGAGAAAATCACTTTCCTTTGAAAGTGCCTTAAACGACTTTCAAGCATTCACAAAAAACTCACATGCGTTTCTCTGAAATAGAAGCAGTCTGTTCCAACACTTCAGTTCACTGTGCGAAGTGAATGGAGTGTTGCTTCACTTTCCTAATGCTGTCCTTTCAGAGAAAATCACTTTCCTTTGAAAGTGCCTTAAGCTAATTACAAGCATTCAACAGAAACTCACATGCATTTCTCTGAAAGAGAAGCAGTCTGTTCCAACACTTCAATTCACTGCACGAAGTTAATGGAGTGTTGCTTCACTTTCTAAAGGCTGCCCTTTCAGAGAAAATCACTTCCCTTTGAAAGTGCCTTAGGCTACTTACTAGCATTCACCAGAGACTCCCATGCATTACTCTGAAAGAGAAGCAGTCTGTTCCAACACTTCAATTCACTGTGCGAAGTGAATGGAGTGTTGCTTCACTTTCTTAATGCTGTCCTTTCAGAGAAAATCACTTTCCTTTGAAAGTGCCTTAAGCTACTTTCAAGCATTCACAAGAAACACACATGCGTTTCTCTGAAATAGAAGCAGTCTATTCCAACACTTCAACTCACTGTGCGAAGTGAATGGATTGTTGCTTCACTTTCTAAATGCTGTCCTTTTAGAGAAAATTACTTTCCTTTGAAACTGCCTTGAGCTACTTACAAGCATTCAACAGAAACTCACATGCATTTCTCTGAAAGAGAAGCAGTCGGTTCCAACTCTTCAATTCACTGTGCGAAGTGAATGGAGTGTTGCTTCACTTTCTAAATGCTGTCATTTCTTAGAAAATCACTTTCCTTTGAAAGTGCCTTAAGCTACTTACAAGCATTAGGAAGAAACTCACATGCGTTTCTTTGAAAGAGAAGCAGTCTGTTCCACACTTCAATTCACTGTGCGAAGTGAATGGAGTGTTGCTTCACTTTCTAAATGCTGTCCTTTCAGAGAAAATCACTTTCCTTTGAAAGTGCCTTAAGGTACTTACAAGCATTCAACAGAAACTCACATGCATAACTCTGAAAGAGAAGCAGTCTGTTCCAACACTTCAATTCACTGTGTGAAGTGAATGGAGTGTTGCTTCACTTTCTAAATGCTGTCCTTTCAGAGAAAATCACTTTCCTTTGATAGTGCCTTAAGCTACTTTCAAGCATTCACAAGAAACACACATGCGTTTCTCTGAAATAGAAGCAGTCTGTTCCAACAGTTCAATTCACTGTGCGAAGTGAATGGAGTGTTGCTTCACTTTCTAAATGCTGTCTTTTCCGAGAAAATCACTTTCCTTTGAAAGTGACTTAAGGTACTTACAAGCATTCAACAGAAACTCACATGCATTTCTCTGAAAGAGAAGCAGTCTGTTCCAACACTTCAATTCACTGTGCGAAGTGAATGGAGTGTTGCTTCACTTTCTAAATGCTGTCCTTTCAGAGAAAATCACTTTCCTTTGAAAGTGCCTTAAGCTACTTTCAAGCATTCACAAGAAACACACATGCGTTTCTCTGAAATAGAAGCAGTGTGTTCCAACACTTCAATTCACTGTGCGAAGTGAATGGAGTGTTGCTTCACTTTCTAAATGCTGTCTTTTCCGAGAAAATCACTTTCCTTTGAAAGTGCCTTAAGGAACTTACAATCATTCAACAGAAACTCACATGCATTTCTCTGAAAGAGAAGCAGTCTGTTCCAACACTTCAATTCACTGTGCGAAGTGAATGGAGTGTTGCTTCACTTTCTAAATGCTGTCCTTTCAGAGAAAATCACTTTCCTTTGAAAGTGCCTTAAGCTACTTACAAGCATTCACCAGAAACTCACATACGTTTCTTTGAAAGAGAAGCAGTCTGTTCCAACACTTCAATTCACTGTGCGAAGTGAATGGAGTGTTGCTTCACTTTCTTAATGCTGTCCTTTCAGAGAAAATCACTTTCCTTTGAAAGTGCCTTAAGCTAATTACAAGCATTCAACAGAAACTCACATGCATTTCTTTGTAAGAAAAGCAGTCTGTTCCAACACTTCAATTCACTGCACGAAGGGAATGGAGTGTTGCTTCACTTTCTAAATGCTGTCCTTTCAGAGAAAATCACTTTCCTTTGAAAGTGCATTAAGCTACTTACAAGCATTCAACAGAAACTCACATGCGTTTCTTTGAAAGAGAAGCAGTCTGTTCCAACACTTCAATTCACTGTGCGAAGTGAATGGAGTGTTGCTTCACTTTCTAAATTCTGTCCTTTCAGAGAAAATCACTTTCCTTTGAAAGTGCCTTATGTTACTTGCAAGCATTAGGAAGAAACTCACTTGCGTTTCTCTGAAAGAGAAGCAGTCTCTTCCAACACTTCAATTCACTGTGCGAAGTGAATGGAGTGTTGCTTCACTTTCTAAATGCTGTCCTTTCAGAGAAAATCACTTTCCTTTGAAACTGCCTTGAGCTACTTACAAGCATTCAACAGAAACTCACATGCATTTCTCTGAAAGAGAAGCAGTCGGTTCCAACTCTTCAATTCACTGTGTGAAGTGAATGGAGTGTTGCTTCACTTTCTAAATGCTGTCATTTCTTAGAAAATCACTTTCCTTTGAAAGTGCCTTAAGTTACTTGCAAGCATTAGGAAGAAACTCACATGCGTTTCTCTGAAAGAGAAGCAGTCTGTTCCAACACTTCAATTCACTGTGCGAAGTGAATGGAGTGTTGCTTCACTTTCTTAATGCTGTTCTTTCAGAGAAAATCACTTTCCTTTGAAAATGCCTTAAGCTAATTACAAGCATTCAACAGAAACTCACATGCATTTCTCTGAAAGAGAAGCAGTCTGTTCCAACACTTCAATTCACTGCACGAAGGGAATGGAGTGTTGCTTCACTTTCTAAATGCTGTCCTTTCAGAGAAAGTCACTTTCCTTTGAAAGTGCATTAAGCTACTTACAAGCATTCACCAGAAACTCACATGCGTTTCTTTTAAAGAGAAGCAGTCTGTTTCAATACTTCAATTCACTGTGCAAAGTGAATGGAGTGTTGATTCACTTTCTAAAGGCTGTTCTTTCAGAGAAAATCACTTTCCTTTGAAAGTGCCTTAAGCTACTTACAAGCATTCACCAGAAACTCACATACGTTTCTTTGAAAGAGAAGCAGTCTGTTCCAACACTTCAGTTCACTGTGCGAAGTGAATGGAGTGTTGCTTCTTTTTCCTAATGCTGTCCTTTCAGAGAAAATCACTTTCCTTTGAAAGTGCCTTAAGCTAATTACAAGCATTCAACAGAAACTCACATGCATTTCTCTGAAAGAGAAGCAGTCTGTTCCAACACTTCAATTCACTGCACGAAGTGAATGGAGTGTTGCTTCACTTTCTAAATGCTGTCCTTTCAGAGAAAATTACTTTCCTTTGAAACTGCCTTGAGCTACTTACAAGCATTCAACAGAAACTCACATGCATTTCTCTGAAAGAGAAGCAGTCGGTTCCAACTCTTCAATTCACTGTGCGAAGTGAATGGAGTGTTGCTTCACTTTCTAAATGCTGTCATTTCTTAGAAAATCACTTTCCTTTGAAAGTGCCTTAAGCTACTTACAAGCATTAGGAAGAAACTCACATGCGTTTCTTTCAAAGAGAAGCAGTCTGTTCCACACTTCAATTCACTGTGCGAAGTGAATGGAGTGTTGCTTCACTTTCTAAATGCTGTCCTTTCAGAGAAAATCACTTTCCTTTGAAAGTGCCTTAAGGTACTTACAAGCATTCAACAGAAACTCACATGCATAACTCTGAAAGAGAAGCAGTCTGTTCCAACACTTCAATTCACTGTGTGAAGTGAATGGAGTGTTGCTTCACTTTCTAAATGCTGTCCTTTCAGAGAAAATCACTTTCCTTTGATAGTGCCTTAAGCTACTTTCAAGCATTCACAAGAAACACACATGCGTTTCTATGAAATAGAAGCAGTCTGTTCCAACAGTTCAATTCACTGTGCGAAGTGAATGGAGTGTTACTTCACTTTCTAAATGCTGTCTTTTCCGAGAAAATCACTTTCCTTTGAAAGTGACTTAAGGTACTTACAAGCATTCAACAGAAACTCACATGCATTTCTCTGAAAGAGAAGCAGTCTGTTCCAACACTTCAATTCACTGTGCGAAGTGAATGGAGTGTTGCTTCACTTTCTAAATGCTGTCCTTTCAGAATAAATCACTTTCCTTTGAAAGTGCCTTAAGCTACTTTCAAGCATTCACAAGAAACACACATGCGTTTCACTGAAATAGAAGCAGTCTGTTCCAACACTTCAATTCACTGTGCGAAGTGAATGGAGTGTTGCTTCACTTTCTAAATGCTGTCTTTTCCGAGAAAATCACTTTCCTTTGAAAGTGCCTTAAGGAACTTACAATCATTCAACAGAAACTCACATGCATTTCTCTGAAAGAGAAGCAGTCTGTTCCAACACTTCAATTCACTGTGCGAAGTGAATGGAGTGTGGCTTAACTTTCAAAATGCTGTCCTTTCAGAGAAAATCACTTTCCTTTGAAAGTGCCTAAAGCTACTTACAAGCATTCACCAGAAACTCACGTACGTTTCTTTGAAAGAGAAGCAGTCTGTTCCAACACTTCAATTCACTGTGCGAAGTGAATGGAGTGTTGCTTCACTTTCTTAATGCTGTCCTTTCAGAGAAAATCACTTTCCTTTGAAAGTGCCTTAAGCTAATTACAAGCATTCAACAGAAACTCACATGCATTTCTTTGTAAGAGGAGCAGTCTGTTCCAACACTTCAATTCACTGCACGAAGGGAATGGAGTGTTGCTTCACTTTCTAAATGCTGTCCTTTCAGAGAAAATCACTTTCCTTTGAAAGTGCCTTAAGCTACTTACAAGCATTCACCAGAAACTCACATGCGTTTCTTTTAAAGAGAAGCAGTCTGTTTCAATACTTCAATTCACTGTGCGAAGTGAATGGAGTGTTGATTCACTTTCTAAATGCTGTCCTTTCAGAGAAAATCACTTTCCTTTGATAGTGCCTTAAGCTACTTTCAAGCATTCACAAGAAACACACATGCGTTTCTCTGAAATAGAAGCAGTCTGTTCCAACAGTTCAATTCACTGTGCGAAGTGAATGGAGTGTTGCTTCACTTTCTAAATGCTGTCTTTTCCGAGAAAATCACTTTCCTTTGAAAGTGACTTAAGGTACTTACAAGCATTCAACAGAAACTCACATGCATTTCTCTGATCGAGAATCAGTCTGTTCCAACACTTCAATTCACTGTGCGAAGTGAATGGAGTGTTGCTTCACTTTCTAAATGCTGTCCTTTCAGAGAAAATCACTTTCCTTTGAAGTGCCTTAAGCTACTTTCAAGCATTCACAAGAAACACACATGCGTTTCTCTGAAATAGAAGCAGTCTGTTCCAACACTTCAACTCACTGTGCGAAGTGAATGGAGTGTTGCTTCATTTTCTCAATGCTGTCTTTTCCGAGAAAATCACTTTCCTTTGAAAGTGCCTTAAGGAACTTACAAGCATTCAAAAGAAACTCACATGCATTTCTCTGAAAGAGAAGCAGTCTGTTCCAACACTTCAATTCACTGTGCGAAGTGAATGGAGTGTTGCTTCACTTTCTAAATGCTGTCCTTTCAGAGAAAATCACTTTCCTTTGAAAGTGTCTTAAGCTACTTACAAGCATTCACCAGAAACTCACATACGTTTCTTTGAAAGAGAAGCAGAATGTTCCAACACTTCAATTCACTGTGCGAAGTGAATGGAGTGTTGCCTCACTTTCTACCTGCTGTCCTTTCAAAGAAAATCACTTTCCTTTGAAAGTGCCTTAAGTTACTTGCAAGCATTAGGAAGAAACTCACATGCGTTTCTCTGAAAGAGAAGCAGTCTGTTCCAACACTTCAATTCACTGTGCGAAGTGAATGGAGTGTTGCTTCACTTTCTTAATGCTGTCCTTTCAGAGAAAATCACTTTCCTTTGAAAGTGCCTTAAGCTAATTACAAGCATTCAACAGAAACTCACATGCATTTCTCTGAAAGAGAAGCAGTCTGTTCCAACACTTCAATTCACTGCACGAAGGGAATGGAGTGTTGCTTCACTTTCTAAATGCTGTCCTTTCAGAGAAAATCACTTTCCTTTGAAAGTGCATTAAGCTACTTACAAGCATTCACCAGAAACTCACATGCGTTTCTTTGAAAGAGAAGCAGTCTGTTCCAACACTTCAATTCACTGTGCGAAGTGAATGGAGTGTTGCTTCACTTTCTAAATGCTGTCTTTTCCGAAAAAATCAATTTCCTTTGAAAGTGCCTTAAGGTACTTACAAGCATTCAACAGAAACTCACATGCATTTCTCTGAAAGAGAAGCAGTCTGTTCCAACACTTCAATTCACTGTGCGAAGTGAATGGAGTGTTGCTTCACTTTCGAAATGCTGTCCTTTCAGAGAAAATCACTTTCCTTTGAAAGTGCCTTAAGCTACTTACAAGCATTCACCAGAAATTCACATGCGTTTCTTTGAAAGAGAAGCAGTCTGTTCCAACACTTCATTTCACTGTGCGAAGTGAATGGAGTGTTGCTTCACTTTCTAAATGCTGTCCTTTCAAAGAAAATCACTTTCCTTTGAAAGTGCCTTAAGTTACTTGCAAGCATTTGGAAGAAACTCACATGTGTTTCTCTGAAAGAGAAGCAGTCTGTTCCAACACTTCAATTCACTGTGCAAAGTGAATGGAGTGTTGCTTCACTTTCTAAATGCTGTCCTTTCAGAGAAAATCACTTTCCTTTGAAAGTGCCTTAAACTACTTTCAAGCATTCACAAAAAACTCACATGCGTTTCTCTGAAAGAGAAGCAGTCTGTTCCAACACTTCAATTCACTGTGCGAAGTGAATGGAGTGTTGCTTCACTTTCTAAATGCTGTCCTTTCAGAGAAAATCACTTTCCTTTGAACGTGCCTTAAACGACTTTCAAGCATTCACAAAAAACTCACATGCGTTTCTCTGAAATAGAAGCAGTCTGTTCCAACACTTCAGTTCACTGTGCGAAGTGAATGGAGTGTTGCTTCACTTTCCTAATGCTGTCCTTTCAGAGAAAATCACTTTCCTTTGAAAGTGCCTTAAGCTAATTACAAGCATTCAACAGAAACTCACATGCATTTCTCTGAAAGAGAAGCAGTCTGTTCCAACACTTCAATTCACTGCACGAAGTGAATGGAGTGTTGCTTCACTTTCTAAAGGCTGCCCTTTCAGAGAAAATCACTTCCCTTTGAAAGTGCCTTAGGCTACTTACTAGCATTCACCAGAGACTCCCATGCATTACTCTGAAAGAGAAGCAGTCTGTTCCAACACTTCAATTCACTGTGCGAAGTGAATGGAGTGTTGCTTCACTTTCTTAATGCTGTCCTTTCAGAGAAAATCACTTTCCTTTGAAAGTGCCTTAAGCTACTTTCAAGCATTCACAAGAAACACACATGCGTTTCTCTGAAATAGAAGCAGTCTATTCCAACACTTCAACTCACTGTGCGAAGTGAATGGATTGTTGCTTCACTTTCTAAATGCTGTCCTTTTAGAGAAAATTACTTTCCTTTGAAACTGCCTTGAGCTACTTACAAGCATTCAACAGAAACTCACATGCATTTCTCTGAAAGAGAAGCAGTCGGTTCCAACTCTTCAATTCACTGTGCGAAGTGAATGGAGTGTTGCTTCACTTTCTAAATGCTGTCATTTCTTAGAAAATCACTTTCCTTTGAAAGTGCCTTAAGCTACTTACAAGCATTAGGAAGAAACTCACATGCGTTTCTTTGAAAGAGAAGCAGTCTGTTCCACACTTCAATTCACTGTGCGAAGTGAATGGAGTGTTGCTTCACTTTCTAAATGCTGTCCTTTCAGAGAAAATCACTTTCCTTTGAAAGTGCCTTAAGGTACTTACAAGCATTCAACAGAAACTCACATGCATAACTCTGAAAGAGAAGCAGTCTGTTCCAACACTTCAATTCACTGTGTGAAGTGAATGGAGTGTTGCTTCACTTTCTAAATGCTGTCCTTTCAGAGAAAATCACTTTCCTTTGATAGTGCCTTAAGCTACTTTCAAGCATTCACAAGAAACACACATGCGTTTCTCTGAAATAGAAGCAGTCTGTTCCAACAGTTCAATTCACTGTGCGAAGTGAATGGAGTGTTGCTTCACTTTCTAAATGCTGTCTTTTCCGAGAAAATCACTTTCCTTTGAAAGTGACTTAAGGTACTTACAAGCATTCAACAGAAACTCACATGCATTTCTCTGAAAGAGAAGCAGTCTGTTCCAACACTTCAATTCACTGTGCGAAGTGAATGGAGTGTTGCTTCACTTTCTAAATGCTGTCCTTTCAGAGAAAATCACTTTCCTTTGAAAGTGCCTTAAGCTACTTTCAAGCATTCACAAGAAACACACATGCGTTTCTCTGAAATAGAAGCAGTGTGTTCCAACACTTCAATTCACTGTGCGAAGTGAATGGAGTGTTGCTTCACTTTCTAAATGCTGTCTTTTCCGAGAAAATCACTTTCCTTTGAAAGTGCCTTAAGGAACTTACAATCATTCAACAGAAACTCACATGCATTTCTCTGAAAGAGAAGCAGTCTGTTCCAACACTTCAATTCACTGTGCGAAGTGAATGGAGTGTTGCTTCACTTTCTAAATGCTGTCCTTTCAGAGAAAATCACTTTCCTTTGAAAGTGCCTTAAGCTACTTACAAGCATTCACCAGAAACTCACATACGTTTCTTTGAAAGAGAAGCAGTCTGTTCCAACACTTCAATTCACTGTGCGAAGTGAATGGAGTGTTGCTTCACTTTCTTAATGCTGTCCTTTCAGAGAAAATCACTTTCCTTTGAAAGTGCCTTAAGCTAATTACAAGCATTCAACAGAAACTCACATGCATTTCTTTGTAAGAAAAGCAGTCTGTTCCAACACTTCAATTCACTGCACGAAGGGAATGGAGTGTTGCTTCACTTTCTAAATGCTGTCCTTTCAGAGAAAATCACTTTCCTTTGAAAGTGCATTAAGCTACTTACAAGCATTCAACAGAAACTCACATGCGTTTCTTTGAAAGAGAAGCAGTCTGTTCCAACACTTCAATTCACTGTGCGAAGTGAATGGAGTGTTGCTTCACTTTCTAAATTCTGTCCTTTCAGAGAAAATCACTTTCCTTTGAAAGTGCCTTATGTTACTTGCAAGCATTAGGAAGAAACTCACTTGCGTTTCTCTGAAAGAGAAGCAGTCTCTTCCAACACTTCAATTCACTGTGCGAAGTGAATGGAGTGTTGCTTCACTTTCTAAATGCTGTCCTTTCAGAGAAAATCACTTTCCTTTGAAACTGCCTTGAGCTACTTACAAGCATTCAACAGAAACTCACATGCATTTCTCTGAAAGAGAAGCAGTCGGTTCCAACTCTTCAATTCACTGTGTGAAGTGAATGGAGTGTTGCTTCACTTTCTAAATGCTGTCATTTCTTAGAAAATCACTTTCCTTTGAAAGTGCCTTAAGTTACTTGCAAGCATTAGGAAGAAACTCACATGCGTTTCTCTGAAAGAGAAGCAGTCTGTTCCAACACTTCAATTCACTGTGCGAAGTGAATGGAGTGTTGCTTCACTTTCTTAATGCTGTTCTTTCAGAGAAAATCACTTTCCTTTGAAAATGCCTTAAGCTAATTACAAGCATTCAACAGAAACTCACATGCATTTCTCTGAAAGAGAAGCAGTCTGTTCCAACACTTCAATTCACTGCACGAAGGGAATGGAGTGTTGCTTCACTTTCTAAATGCTGTCCTTTCAGAGAAAATCACTTTCCTTTGAAAGTGCATTAAGCTACTTACAAGCATTCACCAGAAACTCACATGCGTTTCTTTTAAAGAGAAGCAGTCTGTTTCAATACTTCAATTCACTGTGCGAAGTGAATGGAGTGTTGATTCACTTTCTAAAGGCTGTTCTTTCAGAGAAAATCACTTTCCTTTGAAAGTGCCTTAAGCTACTTACAAGCATTCACCAGAAACTCACATACGTTTCTTTGAAAGAGAAGCAGTCTGTTCCAACACTTCAGTTCACTGTGCGAAGTGAATGGAGTGTTGCTTCACTTTCTTAATGCTGTCCTTTCAGGGAAAATCACTTTCCTTTGAAAGTGCCTTAAGCTACTTTCAAGCATTCACAAGAAACACACATGCGTTTCTCTGAAATAGAAGCAGTCTGTTCCAACACTTCAACTCACTGTGCGAAGTGAATGGAGTGTTGCTTCACTTTCTAAATGCTGTCCTTTCAGAGAAAATTACTTTCCTTTGAAACTGCCTTGAGCTACTTACAAGCATTCAACAGAAACTCACATGCATTTCTCTGAAAGAGAAGCAGTCGGTTCCAACTCTTCAATTCACTGTGCGAAGTGAATGGAGTGTTGCTTCACTTTCTAAATGCTGTCATTTCATAGAAAATCACTTTCCTTTGAAAGTGCCTTAAGCTACTTACAAGCATTAGGAAGAAACTCACATGCGTTTCTTTCAAAGAGAAGCAGTCTGTTCCACACTTCAATTCACTGTGCGAAGTGAATGGAGTGTTGCTTCACTTTCTAAATGCTGTCCTTTCAGAGAAAATCACTTTCCTTTGAAAGTGCCTTAAGGTACTTACAAGCATTCAACAGAAACTCACATGCATAACTCTGAAAGAGAAGCAGTCTGTTCCAAAACTTCAATTCACTGTGTGAAGTGAATGGAGTGTTGCTTAACTTTCTAAATACTGTCCTTTCAGAGAAAATCACTTTCCTTTGATAGTGCCTTAAGCTACTTTCAAGCATTCACAAGAAACACACATGCGTTTCTATGAAATAGAAGCAGTCTGTTCCAACAGTTCAATTCACTGTGCGAAGTGAATGGAGTGTTGCTTCACTTTCTAAATGCTGTCTTTTCCGAGAAAATCACTTTCCTTTGAAAGTGACTTAAGGTACTTACAAGCATTCAACAGAAACTCACATGCATTTCTCTGAAAGAGAAGCAGTCTGTTCCAACACTTCAATTCACTGTGCGAAGTGAATGGAGTGTTGCTTCACTTTCTAAATGCTGTCCTTTCAGAGAAAATCACTTTCCTTTGAAAGTGCCTTAAGCTACTTTCAAGCATTCACAAGAAACACACATGCGTTTCACTGAAATAGAAGCAGTCTGTTCCAACACTTCAATTCACTGTGCGAAGTGAATGGAGTGTTGCTTCACTTTCTAAATGCTGTCTTTTCCGAGAAAATCACTTTCCTTTGAAAGTGCCTTAAGGAACTTACAATCATTCAACAGAAACTCACATGCATTTCTCTGAAAGAGAAGCAGTCTGTTCCAACACTTCAATTCACTGTGCGAAGTGAATGGAGTGTGGCTTCACTTTCAAAATGCTGTCCTTTCAGAGAAAATCACTTTCCTTTGAAAGTGCCTAAAGCTACTTACAAGCATTCACCAGAAACTCACGTACGTTTCTTTGAAAGAGAAGCAGTCTGTTCCAACACTTCAATTGACTGTGCGAAGTGAATGGAGTGTTGCTTCACTTTCTTAATGCTGTCCTTTCAGAGAAAATCACTTTCCTTTGAAAGTGCCTTAAGCTAATTACAAGCATTCAACAGAAACTCACATGCATTTCTTTGTAAGAGGAGCAGTCTGTTCCAACACTTCAATTCACTGCACGAAGGGAATGGAGTGTTGCTTCACTTTCTAAATGCTGTCCTTTCAGAGAAAATCACTTTCCTTTGAAAGTGCCTTAAGCTACTTACAAGCATTCACCAGAAACTCACATGCGTTTCTTTGAAAGAGAAGCAGTCTGTTCCAACACTTCAATTCACTGTGCGAAGTGAATGGAGTGTTGCTTCACTTTCTAAATGCTGTCCTTTCAGAGAAAATCACTTTCCTTTGAAAGTGCCTTAAACTACTTTCAAGCATTCAACAGAAACTCACATGCATTTCTCTGAAAGAGAAGCAGTCTGTTCCAACACTTCAATTCACTGTGCGAAGTTAATGGAGTGTTGCTTCACTTTCTAAATGCTGTCTTTTCCGAGAAAATCACTTTCCTTTGAAAGTGCCTTACGGTACTTACAAGCATTCAACAGAAACTCACATGCATTTCTCTGAAAGAGATGCAGTCTGTTCCAACACTTCAATTCACTGCACGAAGTGAATGGAGTGTTGCTTCACTTTCTAAAGGCTGCCCTTTCAGAGAAAATCACTTCCCTTTGAAAGTGCCTTAGGCTACTTACTAGCATTCACCAGAGACTCCCATGCGTTACTCTGAAAGAGAAGCAGTCTGTTCCAACACTTCAATTCACTGTGCGAAGTGAATGGAGTGTTGCCTCACTTTCTTAATGCTGTCCTTTCAGAGAAAATCACTTTCCTTTGAAAGTGCCTTAAGCTACTTTCAAGCATTCACAAGAAACACACATGCGTTTCTCTGAAATAGAAGCAGTCTGTTCCAACACTTCAACTCACTGTGCGAAGGGAATGGAGTGTTGCTTCACTTTCTAAATGCTGTCCTTTCAGAGAAAATTACTTTCCTTTGAAAGTGCCTTAAGGTACTTACAAGCATTCAACAGAAACTCACATGCATAACTCTGAAAGAGAAGCAGTCTGTTCCAACACTTCAATTCACTGTGTGAAGTGAATGGAGTGTTGCTTCACTTTCTAAATGCTGTCCTTTCAGAGAAAATCACTTTCCTTTGATAGTGCCTTAAGCTACTTTCAAGCATTCACAAGAAACACACATGCGTTTCTCTGAAATAGAAGCAGTCTGTTCCAACAGTTCAATTCACTGTGCAAAGTGAATGGAGTGTTGCTTCACTCTCTAAATGCTGTCTTTTCCGAGAAAATCACTTTCCTTTGAAAGTGACTTAAGGTACTTACAAGCATTCAACAGAAACTCACATGCATTTCTCTGAAAGAGAAGCAGTCTGTTCCAACACTTCAATTCACTGTGCGAAGTGAATGGAGTGTTGCTTCACTTTCTAAATGCTGTCTTTTCCGAGAAAATCACTTTCCTTTGAAAGTGCCTTAAGGAACTTACAATCATTCAACAGAAACTCACATGCATTTCTCTGAAAGAGAAGCAGTCTGTTCCAACACTTCAATTCACTGTGCGAAGTGAATGGAGTGTTGCTTCACTTTCTAAATGCTGTCCTTTCAGAGAAAATCATTTTCCTTTGAAAGTGCCTTAAGCTACTTACAAGCATTCACCAGAAACTCACATACGTTTCTTTGAAAGAGAAGCAGTCTGTTCCAACACTTCAATTCACTGTGCGAAGTGAATGGAGTGTTGCTTCACTTTCTTAATGCTGTCCTTTCAGAGAAAATCACTTTCATTTGAAAGTGCCTTAAGCTAATTACAAGCATTCAACAGAAACTCACATGCATTTCTTTGTAAGAAAAGCAGTCTGTTCCAACACTTCAATTCACTGCACGAAGGGAATGGAGTGTTGCTTCACTTTCTAAATGCTGTCCTTTCAGAGAAAATCACTTTCCTTTGAAAGTGCATTAAGCTACTTACAAGCATTCACCAGAAACTCACATGCGTTTCTTTGAAAGAGAAGCAGTCTGTTCCAACACTTCAATTCACTGTGCGAAGTGAATGGAGTGTTGCTTCACTTTCTAAATGCTGTCCTTTCAGAGAAAATCACTTTCCTTTTAAAGTGCCTTAAGTTACTTGCAAGCATTAAGAAGAAACTCACATGCTTTTCTCTGAAAGAGAAGCAGTCTGTTCCAACACTTCAATTCACTGTGCAAAGTGAATGGAGTGTTGCTTCACTTTCTAAAGGCTGCCCTTTCAGAGAAAATCACTTTCCTTTGAAAGTGCCTTAAGCTACTTACTAGCATTCACCAGAGACTCACATGCGTTACTCTGAAAGAGAAGCAGTCTGTTCCAACACTTCAATTCACTGTGCGAAGTGAATGGAGTGTTGCTTCACTTTCTTAATGCTGTCCTTTCAGAGAAAATCACTTTCCTTTGAAAGCGCCTTAAGCTACTTTCAAGCATTCACAAGAAACACACATGCGTTTCTCTGAAATAGAAGCAGTCTGTTCCAACACTTCAACTCACTGTGCGAAGTGAATGGAGTGTTGCTTCACTTTCTAAATGATGTCCTTTCAGAGAAAATTACTTTCCTTTGAAACTGCCTTGAGCTACTTACAAGCATTCAACAGAAACTCACATGCATTTCTCTGAAAGAGAAGCAGTCGGTTGCAACACTTCAATTCACTGTGCGAAGTGAATGGAGTGTTGCTTCACTTTCTAAATGCTGTCTTTTCCGAGAAAATCACTTTCCTTTGAAAGTGCCTTAAGCTAATTACAAGCATTCAACAGAAACTCACATGCATTTCTCTGAAAGAGAAGCAGTCTGTTCCAACACTTCAATTCACTGTGCGAAGTGAATGGAGTGTTGCTTCACTTTCTAAATGCTGTCCTTTCAGAGAAAATCACTTTCCTTTGAAAGTGCCTTAAGCTACTTACAAGCATTCACAAGAAACACACATGCGTTTCTCTGAAATAGAAGCAGTCTGTTCCAACACTTCAACTCACTGTGCGAAGTGAATGGAGTGTTGCTTCACTTTCTAAATGCTGTCCTTTCAGAGAAAATTACTTTCCTTTGAAACTGCCTTGAGCTACTTACAAGCATTCAACAGAAACTCACATGCATTTCTCTGAAAGAGAAGCAGTCGGTTCCAACACTTCAATTCACTGTGCGAAGTGAATGGAGTGTTGCTTCACTTTCTAAATGCTGTCCTTTCAGAGAAAATCACTTTCCTTTGAAAGTGCCTTAAGCTACTTACAAGCATTCACCAGAAACTCACATAGGTTTCTTTGAAAGAGAAGCAGTCTGTTCCAACACTTCAATTCACTGTGCGAAGTGAATGGAGTGTTGCTTCACTTTCTAACTGCTGTCCTTTCAAAGAAAATCACTTTCCTTTGAAAGTGCCTTAAGTTACTTGCAAGCATTAGGAAGTAACTCACATGCGTTTCTCTGAAATAGAAGCAGTCTGTTCCAACACTTCAATTCACTGCACGAAGTGAATGGAGTGTTGCTTCACTTTCTTAATGCTGTCATTTCAGAGAAAATCACTTTCCTTTGAAAGTGCCTTAAGCTAATTACAAGCATTCAACAGAAACTCACATGCATTTCTCTGAAAGAGAAGCAGTCTGTTCCAACATTTCAATTCACTGCACGAAGGGAATGGAGTGTTGGTTCACTTTCTAAATGCTGTCCTTTCAGAGAAAATCACTTTCCTTTGAAAGTGCATTAAGCTACTTACAAGCATTCACCAGAAACTCACATGCGTTTCTTTGAAAGAGAAGCAGTCTGTTCCAACACTTCAGTTCACTGTGCGAAGTGAATGGAGTGTTGCTTCACTTTCTAAATGCTGTCCTTTCAGAGAAAATCACTTTCCTTTGAAAGTGCCTTAAGTTACTTGCAAGCATTAGGAAGAAACTCACATGCGTTTCTCTGAAAGAGAAGCAGTCTGTTCCAACACTTCAATTCACTGTGCGAAGTGAATGGAGTGTTGCTTCACTTTCTAAATGCTGTCCTTTCAGAGAAAATCACTTTCCTTTGAAAGTGCCTTAAGCTAAATACAAGCATTCAACAGAAACTCACATGCATTTCTCTGAAAGAGAAGCAGTCTGTTCCAACACTCAATTCACTGCACGAAGTGAATGGAGTGTTGCTTCACTTTCTAAATGCTGTCCTTTCAGAGAAAATCACTTTCCTTTGAAAGTGCCTTAAGCTACTTACAAGCATTCACCAGAAACTCACATACGTTTCTTTGAAAGAGAAGCAGTCTGTTCCAACACTTCAATTCACTGTGCGAAGTGAATGGAGTGTTGCTTCACTTTCTAACTGCTGTCCTTTCAAAGAAAATCACTTTCCTTTGAAAGTGCCTTAAGTTACTTGCAAGCATTAGGAAGAAACTCACATGCGTTTCTCTGAAATGGAAGCAGTCTGATCCAACACTTCAATTCACTGTGCGAAGTGAATGGAGTGTTGCTTCACTTTCTTAATGCTATCATTTCAGAGAAAATCACTTTCCTTTGAAAGTGCCTTAAGCTAATTACAAGCATTCAACAGAAACTTACATGCATTTCTCTGAAAGAGAAGCAGTCTGTTCCAACATTTCAATTCAGTGCACGAAGGGAATGGAGTGTTGCTTCACTTTCTAAATGCTGTCCTTTCAGAGAAAATCACTTTCCTTTGAAAGTGCATTAAGCTACTTACAAGCATTCACCAGAAACTCACATGCGTTTCTTTGAAAGAGAAGCAGTCTGTTCCAACACTTCAATTCACTGTGCGAAGTGAATGGAGTGTTGCTTCACTTTCTAAATGCTGTCCTTTCAGAGAAAATCACTTTCCTTTGAAAGTGCCTTAAGTTACTTGCAAGCATGAGGAAGAAACTCACATGCATTTCTCTGAAAGAGAAGCAGTCTGTTCCAACACTTCAATTCACTGTGCGAAGTGAATGGAGTGTTGCTTCACTTTCTAAATGCTGTCCTTTCAGAGAAAATCACTTTCCTTTGAAAGTGCCTTAAGCTACTTTCAAGCATTCACAAGAAACACACATGCGTTTCTCTGAAATAGAAGCAGTCTGTTCCAACACTTCAATTCACTGTGCGAAGTGAATGGAGTGTTGCTTCACTTTCTAACTGCTGTCCTTTCAAAGAAAATCACTTTCTTTTGAAAGTGCCTTAAGTTACTTGCAAGCATTAGGAAGAAACTCACATACGTTTCTTTGAAAGAGAAGCAGTCTGTTCCAACACTTCAATTCACTGTGCGAAGTGAACGGAGTGTTGCTTCACTTTCTAACTGCATCCCTTTCAAAGAAAATCACTTTTCTTTGAAAGTGCCATAAGTTACTTGCAAGCATTAAGAAGAAACTCACGTGCGTTTCTCTGAAATAGAAGCAGTCTGTTCCAACACTTCAATTCACTGTGCGAAGTGAATGGAGTGTTGCTTCACTTTCTTAATGCTGTCCTTTCAGAGAAAATCACTTTCCTTTGAAAGCGCCTTAAGCTAATTACAAGCTTTCAACAGAAACTCACATGCATTTCTCTGAAAGAGAAGCAGTCTGTTCCAACACTTCAATTCACTGTGCGAAGTGAATGGAGTGTTGCTTCACTTTCTTAATGCTGTCCTTTCAGAGAAAATCATTTTCCTTTGAAAGTGCCTTAAGCTAATTACAAGCATTCAACAGAAACTCACATGCATTTCTCTGAAAGAGAAGCAGTCTGTTCCAACACTTCAATTCACTGCACGAAGGGAATGGATTTTTGCTTCACTTTCTAACTGCTGTCCTTTCAGAGAAAAACACTTTCCTTTGAAAGTGCATTAAGCTACTTACAAGCATTCATCAGAAACTCACATGCGTTTCTTTGAAAGAGAAGCAGTCTGTTCCAACACTTCAATTCACTGTGTGAAATGAATGGAGTGTTGCTTCACTTTCTAAATGCTGTCCTTTCAGAGAAAATCACTTTCCTTTGAAAGTGCCTTAAGTTACTTGCAAGCATTAGGAAGAAACTCACATGCGTTTCTCTGAAAGAGAAGCAGTCTGTTCCAACACTTCAATTCACTGTGCGAAGTGAATGGAGTGCTGCTTCACTTTCTAAATGCTGTCCTTTCAGAGAAAATCACTTTCCTTTGAAAGTGCCTTAAGCTAATTACAAGCATTCAACAGAAACTCACATGCATTTCTCTGAAAGAGAAGCAGTCTGTTCCAACACTCAATTCACTGCACGAAGGTAATGGAGTGTTGCTTCACTTTCTAAATGCTGTCCTTTCAGAGAAAATCACTTTCCTTTGAAAGTGCCTTAAGCTACTTTCAAGCATTCACCAGAAACTCACATGTGTTTCTTTGAAAGAGAAGCAGTCTGTTCCAACACTTCAATCCACTGTGCGAAGTGAATGGAGTGTTGCTTCACTTTCTAAATGCTGTTTTTTCCGAGAAAATCACTTTCCTTTGAAAGTGCCTTAAGGTACTTACAAGCATTCAACAGAAACTCACATGCATTTCTCTGAAAGTGAAGCAGTCTGTTCCAACACTTCAATTCACTGTGCGAAGTGAATGGAATGTTGCTTCACTTTTTAAATGCTGTCCTTTCAGAGAAAATCACTTTCCTTTGAAAGTGCCTTAAACTAATTTCAAGCATTCACAGAAAACGCACATGCGTTTCTCTGAAAGAGAAGCAATCTGTTCCAAAACTTCAATTCACTGTGCGAAGTGAATGGAGTGTTGCTTCACTTTCTAAATGCTGTCCTTTCAGAGAAAATCACGTTACTTTGAAAGTGCCTTAAGCTACTTACAAGCATTCACAGGAAACTCACATGCGTTTATCTGAAAGAGAATCAATCTGTTCCAACACTTCAATTCACTGTGCAAAGTTCATGGAGTGGTGCCTCACTTTTGAAATGCTGTCCTTTCCGAGAAAATCACTTTCCTTTGAAAGTGCCTTAAGCTACTTTCAAGCATTCACAAAAAACTCACATGTGTTTCTCTGAAAGAGAAGCAGTCTGTTCCAACACTTCAATTCTCTGTGCGAAGTGAATGGAGTGTTGCTTCACTTTCTAAATGCTGTCCTTTCAAAGAAAATCACTTTCCTTTGAAAGTGCCTTAAGTTACTTGCAAGCATTAGGAAGAAACTCACATGCGTTTCTCTGAAAGAGAAGCAGTCTGTTCCAACACTTCAATTCACTGTGCGAAGTGAATGGAGTGTTAGTTCACTTTCTAAATGCTGTCCTTTCAGAGAAAATCACTTTCCTTTGAAAGTGCCTTAAGTTACTTTCAAGCATTCACCAGAAACTCACATAGGTTTCTTTGAAAGAGAAGCAGTCTGTTCCAACACTTCAATTCACTGTGCGAAGTGAATGGAGTGTTGCTTCACTTTCTAACTGCTGTCCTTTTAAAGAAAATCACTTTCCTTTGAAAGTGCCTTAAGTTACTTGCAAGCATTAGGAAGAAACTCACATGCGTTTCTCTGAAATAGAAGCAGTCTGTTCCAACACTTCAATTCACTGCACGAAGTGAATGGAGTGTTGCTTCACTTTCTTAATGCTGTCATTTCAGAGAAAATCACTTTCCTTTGAAAGTGCATTAAGCTAATTACAAGCATTCAACAGAAACTCACATGCATTTCTCTGAAAGAGAAGCAGTCTGTTCCAACATTTCAATTCACTGCACGAAGGGAATGGAGTGTTGCTTCACTTTCTAAATGCTGTCCTTTCAGAGAAAATCACTTTCCTTTGAAAGTGCATTAAGCTACTTACAAGCATTCACCAGAAACTCACATGCGTTTTTTGAAAGAGAAGCAGTCTGTTCCAACACTTCAATTCACTGTGCGAAGTGAATGGAGTGTTGCTTCACTTTCTAAATGCTGTCCTTTCAGAGAAAATCACTTTCCTTTGAAAGTGCCTTAAGTTACTTGCAAGCATTAGGAAGAAACTCACATGCGTTTCTCTGAAAGAGAAGCAGTCTGTTCCAAACTTCAATTCACTGTGCGAAGTGAATGGAGTGTTGCTTCACTTTCTAAATGCTGTCCTTTCAGAGAAAATCACTTTCCTTTGAAAGTGCCTTAAGCTAATTACAAGCATTCAACAGAAACTCACATGCATTTCTCTGAAAGAGAAGCAGTCTGTTCCAACACTTCAATTCACTGCACGAAGGGAATGGAGTGTTGCTTCACTTTCTAAATGCTGTCCTTTCAGAGAAAATCACTTTCCTTTGAAAGTGCATTAAGCTACTTACACGCATTCACGAGAAACTCACATGCATTTCTTTGAAAGAGAAGCAGTCTGTTCCAACACTTCAATTCAATGTGCGAAGTGAATGGAGTGTTGCTTCACTTTCTAAATTCTGTCCTTTCAGAGAAAATCACTTTCCTTTGAAAGTGCCTTATGTTACTTGCAAGCATTAGGAAGAAACTCACATGCATTTCTCTGAAAGAGAAGCAGTCTGTTCCAACACTTCAATTCACTGTGCGAAGTGAATGGAGTGTTGCTTCACTTTCTTAATGCTGTCCTTTCAGAGAAAATCATTTTCCTTTGAAAGTGCCTTAAGCTAATTACAAGCATTCAACAGAAACTCACATGCATTTCTCTGAAAGAGAAGCAGTCTGTTCCAACACTTCAATTCACTGCACGAAGGGAATGGATTTTTGCTTCACTTTCTAAATGCTGTCCTTTCAGAGAAAATCACTTTCCTTTGAAAGTGCATTAAGCTACTTACAAGCATTCATCAGAAACTCACATGCGTTTCTTTGAAAGAGAAGCAGTCCGTTCCAACACTTCAATTCACTGTGCGAAATGAATGGAGTGTTGCTTCACTTTCTAAATGCTGTCCTTTCAGAGAAAATCACTTTCCTTTGAAAGTGCCTTAAGTTACTTGCAAGCATTAGGAAGAAACTCACATGCGTTTCTCTGAAAGAGAAGCAGTCTGTTCCAACACTTCAATTCACTGTGCGAAGTGAATGGAGTGTTGCTTCACTTTCTAAATGCTGTCCTTTCAGAGAAAATCACTTTCCTTTGAAAGTGCCTTAAGCTAATTACAAGCATTCAACAGAAACTCACATGCATTTCTCTGAAAGAGAAGCAGTCTGTTCCAACACTCAATTCACTGCACGAAGGGAATGGAGTGTTGCTTCACTTTCTAAATGCTGTCCTTTCAAAGAAAATCACTTTCCTTTGAAAGTGCCTTAAGTTACTTGCAACCATTAGGAAGAAACTCACATGCGTTTCTCTGAAAGAGAAGCAGTCTGTTCCAACACTTCAATTCACTGTGCGAAGTGAATGGAGTGTTGCTTCACTTTCTAAATGCTGTCCTTTCAGAGAAAATCACTTTCCTTTGAAAATGCCTTAAGCTACTTACAAGTATTCAACAGAAATTCACATGCGTTTCTCTGAAAGAGAAGCAGTCTGTTCCAACACTTCAATTCACTGCACGAAGGGAATGGAGTGTTGCTTCACTTTCTAAATGCTGTCCTTTCAGAGAAAATCACTTTCCTTTGAAAGTGCATTAAGCTACTTACAAGCATTCACCAGAAACTCACATGCGTTTCTTTGAAAGAGAAGCAGTCTGTTCCAACACTTCAATTCACTGTGCGAAGTGAATGGAGTGTTGCTTCACTTTCTAAATGCTGTCCTTTCAGAGAAAATCACTTTCCTTTGAAAGTGCCTTAAGTTACTTGCAAGCATGAGGAAGAAACTCACATGCGTTTCTCTGAAAGAGAAGCAGTCTGTTCCAACACTTCAATTCACTGTGCGAAGTGAATGGAGTGTTGCTTCACTTTCTAAATGCTGTCCTTTCAGAGAAAATCACTTTCCTTTGAAAGTGCCTTAAGCTACTTTCAAGCATTCACAAGAAACACACATGCGTTTCTCTGAAATAGAAGCAGTCTGTTCCAACACTTCAATTCACTGTGCGAAGTGAATGGAGTGTTGCTTCACTTTCTAAATGCTGTCCTTTCAGAGAAAATCACTTTCCTTTGAAAGTGCCTTAAGCTACTTACAAGCATTCACCAGAAACTCACATACGTTTCTTTGAAAGAGAAGCAGTCTGTTCCAACACTTCAATTCACTGTGCGAAGTGAATGGAGTGTTGCTTCACTTTCTAACTGCTGTCCTTTCAAAGAAAATCACTTTCCTTTGAAAGTGCCTTAAGTTACTTGCAAGCATTAGGAAGAAACTCACATACATTTCTCTGAAATAGAAACAGTCTGTTTCAACACTTCAATTCACTGTGCGAAGTGAATGGAGTGTTGCTTCACTTTCTTAATGCTGTCCTTTCAGAGAAAATCACTTTCCTTTGAAAGTGCCTTAAGCTAATTACAAGCATTCAACAGAAACTCACATGCATTTCTCTGAAAGAGAAGCAGTGTGTTCCAACACTTCAATTCACTGCACGAAGGGAATGGAGTGTTGCTTCACTTTCTAAATGCTGTCCTTTCAGAGAAAATCACTTTCCTTTGAAAGTGCATTAAGCTACTTACAAGCATTCACGAGAAACTCACATGCATTTCTTTGAAAGAGAAGCAGTCTGTTCCAACACTTCAATTCACTGTGCGAAGTGAATGGAGTGTTGCTTCACTTTCTAAATTCTGTCCTTTCAGAGAAAATCACTTTCCTTTGAAAGTGCCTTAAACTAATTTCAAGCATTCACAGAAAACGCACATGCGTTTCTCTGATAGAGAAGCAATCTGTTCCAAAACTTCAATTCACTGTGCGAAGTGAATGGAGTGTTGCTTCACTTTCGAAATGCTGTCCTTTCAGAGAAAATCACGTTACTTTGAAAGTGCCTTAAGCTACTTACAAGCA
This sequence comes from Myodes glareolus, assembly GCF_982192425.1. Lineage (NCBI taxonomy): Eukaryota > Metazoa > Chordata > Mammalia > Rodentia > Cricetidae > Myodes > Myodes glareolus. The sequence goes on along the minus strand of NW_028263211.1, from coordinate 1,157,158 downwards.
TTCACCAGAAACTCACATGCGTTTCTCTGAAAGAGAATCAATCTGTTCCAACACTTCAATTCACTGTGCAAAGTTCATGGAGTGTTGCCTCACTTTTGAAATGCTGTCCTTTTCGAGAAAATCACTTTCCTTTGAAATTGCCTTAAGCTACATTCAAGCATTCACAAAAAACTCACATGTGTTTCTCTGAAAGAGAAGCAGTCTGTTCCAACACTTCAATTCTCTGTGCGAAGTGAATGGAGTGTTGCTTCACTTTCTAAATGCTGTCCTTTCAAAGAAAATCACTTTCCTTTGAAAGTGCCTTAAGTTACTTGCAAGCATTAGGAAGAAACTCACATGCGTTTCTCTGAAAGAGAAGCAGTGTGTTCCAACACTTCAATTCACTGTGCGAAGTGAATGGAGTGTTGCTTCACTTTCTAAATGCTGTCCTTTCAGAGAAAATCACTTTCCTTTGAAAATGCCTTAAGCTACTTACAAGTATTCAACAGAAATTCACATGCGTTTCTCTGAAAGAGAAGCAGTCTGTTCCAACACTTCAATTCACTGCACGAAGGGAATGGAGTGTTGCTTCACTTTCTAAATGCTGTCCTTTCAGAGAAAATCACTTTCCTTTGAAAGTGCATTAAGCTACTCACAAGCATTCACCAGAAACTCACATGCGTTTCTTTGAAAGAGAAGCAGTCTGTTCCAACACTTCAATTCACTGTGCGAAGTGAATGGAGTGTTGCTTCACTTTCTAAATGCTGTCCTTTCAGAGAAAATCACTTTCCTTTGAAAGTGCCTTAAGTTACTTGCAAGCATGAGGAAGAAACTCACATGCGTTTCTCTGAAAGAGAAGCAGTCTGTTCCAACACTTCAATTCACTGTGCGAAGTGAATGGAGTGTTGCTTCACTTTCTAAATGCTGTCCTTTCAGAGAAAATCACTTTCCTTTGAAAGTGCCTTAAGCTACTTTCAAGCATTCACAAGAAACACACATGCGTTTCTCTGAAATAGAAGCAGTCTGTTCCAACACTTCAATTCACTGTGCGAAGTGAATGGAGTGTTGCTTCACTTTCTAAATGCTGTCCTTTCAGAGAAAATCACTTTCCTTTGAAAGTGCCTTAAGCTACTTACAAGCATTCACCAGAAACTCACATACGTTTCTTTGAAAGAGAAGCAGTCTGTTCCAACACTTCAATTCACTGTGCGAAGTGAATGGAGTGTTGCTTCACTTTCTAACTGCTGTCCTTTCAAAGAAAATCACTTTCCTTTGAAAGTGCCTTAAGTTACTTGCAAGCATTAGGAAGAAACTCACATGCATTTCTCTGAAATAGAAGCAGTCTGTTCCAACACTTCAATTCACTCTGCGAAGTGAATGGAGTGTTGCTTCACTTTCTTAATGCTGTCCTTTCAGAGAAAATCACTTTCCTTTAAAGTGACTTAAGAAAATTACAAGCATTCAACAGAAACTCACATGCATTTCTCTGAAAGATAAGCAGTCTGTTCCAACACTTCAATTCACTGCACGAAGGGAATGGAGTGTTGCTTCACTTTCTAAATGCTGTCCTTTCAGAGAAAATCACTTTCCTTTGAAAGTGCATTAAGCTACTTACAAGCATTCACGAGAAACTCACATGCATTTCTTTGAAAGAGAAGCAGTCTGTTCCAACACTTCAATTCACTGTGCGAAGTGAATGGAGTGTTGCTTCACTTTCTAAATTCTGTCCTTTCAGAGAAAATCACTTTCCTTTGAAAGTGCCTTATGTTACTAGCAAGCATTAGGAAGAAACTCACATGCATTTCTCTGAAAGAGAAGCAGTCTGTTCCAACACTTCAATTCACTGTGCGAAGTGAATGGAGTGTTGCTTCACTTTCTTAATGCTGTCCTTTCAGAGAAAATCATTTTCCTTTGAAAGTGCCTTAAGCTAATTACAAGCATTCAACAGAAACTCACATGCATTTCTCTGATAGAGAAGCAGTCTGTTCCAACACTTCAATTCACTGCACGAAGGGAATGGATTTTTGCTTCACTTTCTAAATGCTGTCCTTTCAGAGAAAATCACTTTCCTTTGAAAGTGCATTAAGCTACTTACAAGCATTCATCAGAAACTCACATGCGTTTCTTTGAAAGAGAAGCAGTCTGTTCCAACACTTCAATTCACTGTGCGAAATGAATGGAGTGTTGCTTCACTTTCTAAATGCTGTCCTTTCAGAGAAAATCACTTTCCTTTGAAAGTGCCTTAAGTTACTTGCAAGCATTAGGAAGAAACTCACATGTGTTTCTCTGAAAGAGAAGCAGTCTGTTCCAACACTTCAATTCACTGTGCGAAGTGAATGGAGTGTTGCTTCACTTTCTAAATGCTGTCCTTTCAGAGAAAATCACTTTCCTTTGAAAGTGCCTTAAGCTAATTACAAGCATTCAACAGAAACTCACATGCATTTCTCTGAAAGAGAAGCAGTCTGTTCCAACACTCAATTCACTGCACGAAGGGAATGGAGTGTTGCTTCACTTTCTAAATGCTGTCCTTTCAGAGAAAATCACTTTCCTTTGGAAGTGCCTTAAGCTACTTTCAGGCATTCACAAAAAACTTACATGTGTTTCTTTGAAAGAGAAGCAGTCTGTTCCAACACGTCAATCCACTGTGCGAAGTGAATGGAGTGTTGCTTCACTTTCTAAATGCTGTTTTTTCCGAGAAAATCACTTTCCTTTGAAAGTGCCTTAAGGTACTTACAAGCATTCAACAGAAACTCACATGCATTTCTCTGAAAGAGAAGCAGTCTGTTCCAACACTTCAATTCACTGTGCGAAGTGAATGGAGTGTTGCTTTACTTTTTAAATGCTGTCCTTTCAGAGAAAATCACTTTCCTTTGAAAGTGCCTTAAACTAATTTCAAGCATTCACAGAAAACGCACATGCGTTTCTCTGAAAGAGAAGCAATCTGTTCCAAAACTTCAATTCACTGTGCGAAGTGAATGGAGTGTTGCTTCACTTTCTAAATGCTGTCCTTTCAGAGAAAATCACGTTACTTTGAAAGTGCCTTAAGCTACTTACAAGCATTCACCAGAAACTCACATGCGTTTCTCTGAAAGAGAATCAATCTGTTCCAACACTTCATTTCACTGTGCAAAGTTCATGGAGTGTTGCCTCACTTTTGAAATGCTGTTCTTTCCGAGAAAATCACTTTCCTTTGAAAGTGCCTTAAGCTACTTTCAAGCATTCACAAAAAACTCACATGTGTTTCTCTGAAAGAGAAGCAGTCTGTTCCAACACTTCAATTCTCTGTGCGAAGTGAATGGAGTGTTGCTTCACTTTCTAAATGCTGTCCTTTCAAAGAAAATCACTTTCCTTTGAAAGTGCCTTAAGTTACTTGCAAGCATTAGGAAGAAACTCACATGCGTTTCTCTGAAAGAGAAGCAGTCTGTTCCAACATTTCAATTCACTGTGCGAAGTGAATGGAGTGTTGCTTCACTTTCGAAATGCTGTCCTTTCAGAGAAAATCACTTTCCTTTGAAGGTGCCTTAAGCTACTTACAAGCATTCACCAGAAACTCACATACGTTTCTTTGAAAGAGAAGCAGTCTGTTCCAACACTTCAATTCACTGTGCGAAGTGAATGGAGTGTTGCTTCACTTTCTTAATGCTGTCCTTTCAGAGAAAATCACTTTCCTTTGAAAGTGCCTTAAGCTAATTACAAGCATTCAACAGAAACTCACATGCATTTCTCTGAAAGAGAAGCAGTCTGTTCCAACACTTCAATTCACTGCACGAAGGGAATGGAGTGTTGCTTCACTTTCTAAATGCTGTCCTTTCAGAGAAAATCACTTTCCTTTGAAAGTGCCTTAAGTTACTTGCAAGCATTAGGAAGAAACTCACGTGCGTTTCTCTGAAAGAGAAGCAGTCTGTTCCAACACTTCAATTCACTGTGCGAAGTGAATGGAGTGTTGCTTCACTTTCTAACGGCTGCCCTTTCAGAGAAAATCACTTTCCTTTGAAAGTGCCTTAAGCTACTTACTAGCATTCACCAGAGACTCACATGCGTTACTCTGAAAGAGAAGCAGTCTGTTCCAACACTTCAATTCACTGTGTGAAGTGAATGGAGTGTTGCTTCACTTTCTAAATGCTGTCCTTTCAGAGAAAATCACTTTCCTTTGATAGTGCCTTAAGCTATTATCATCATTCACCAGAAACTCACATGCGTTTCTTTGAAAGAGAAGCAGTCTGTTCCAACACTTCAATCCACTGTGCGAAGTGAATGGAGTGTTGCTTCACTTTCTAAATGCTGTCTTTTCCGAGAAAATCACTTTCATTTGAAAGTGCCTTAAGGTACTTACAAGCATTCAACAGAAACTCACATGCATTTCTCTGAAAGAGAAGCAGTCTGTTCCAACACTTCAATTCACTGTGCGAAGTGAATGGAGTGTTGCTTCACTTTCTAAATGCTGTCCTTTCAGAGAAAATCACTTTCCTTTGAAAGTGCCTTAAACTAATTTCAAGCATTCACAGAAAACGCACATGCGTTTCTCTGAAAGAGAAGCACTCTGTTCCAACACTTCAATTCACTGTGCGAAGTGAATGGAGTGTTGCTTCACTTTCTAAATGCTGTCCTTTCAGAGAAAATCACTTTCCTTTGATAGTGCCTTAAGCTACTTTCAAGCATTCACAAGAAACACACATGCGTTTCTCTGAAATAGAAGCAGTCTGTTCCAACAGTTCAATTCACTGTGCGAAGTGAATGGAGTGTTGCTTCACTTTCTAAATGCTGTCTTTTCCGAGAAAATCACTTTCCTTTGAAAGTGACTTAAGGTACTTACAAGCATTCAACAGAAACTCACATGCATTTCTCTGATCGAGAATCAGTCTGTTCCAACACTTCAATTCACTGTGCGAAGTGAATGGAGTGTTGCTTCACTTTCTAAATGCTGTCCTTTCAGAGAAAATCACTTTCCTTTGAAGTGCCTTAAGCTACTTTCAAGCATTCACAAGAAACACACATGCGTTTCTCTGAAATAGAAGCAGTCTGTTCCAACACTTCAACTCACTGTGCGAAGTGAATGGAGTGTTGCTTCACTTTCTAAATGCTGTCTTATCCGAGAAAATCACTTTCCTTTGAAAGTGCCTTAAGGAACTTACAAGCATTCAACAGAAACTCACATGCATTTCTCTGAAAGAGAAGCAGTCTGTTCCAACACTTCAATTCTCTGTGCGAAGTGAATGGAGTGTTGCTTCACTTTCTAAATGCTGTCCTTTCAGAGAAAATCACTTTCCTTTGAAAGTGCCTTAAGCTACTTACAAGCATTCACCAAAAACTCACATATGTTTCTTTGAAAGAGAAGCAGAATGTTCCAACACTTCAATTCACTGTGCGAAGTGAATGGAGTGTTGCTTCACTTTCTACCTGCTGTCCTTTCAAAGAAAATCACTTTCCTTTGAAAGTGCCTTAAGTTACTTGCAAGCATTAGGAAGAAACTCACATGCGTTTCTCTGAAAGAGAAGCGGTCTGTTCCAACACTTCAATTCACTGTGCGAAGTGAATGGAGTGTTGCTTCACTTTCTTAATGCTGTCCTTTCAGAGAAAATCACTTTCCTTTGAAAGTGCCTTAAGCTAATTACAAGCATTCAACAGAAACTCACATGCATTTCTCTGAAAGAGAAGCAGTCTGTTCCAACACTTCAATTCACTGTGCGAAGTGAATGGAGTGTTGCTTCACTTTCTAAATGCTGTCCTTTCAGAGAAAATCACTTTCCTTTGAAAGTGCATTAAGCTACTTACAAGCATTCAGCAGAAACTCACATGCGTTTCTTTGAAAGAGAAGCAGTCTGTTCCAACACTTCAATTCACTGTGCGAAGTGAATGGAGTGTTGCTTCACTTTCTAAATGCTGTCCTTTCAGAGAAAATCACTTTCCTTTGAAAGTGCCTTATGTTACTTGCAAGCATTAGGAAGAAACTCACATGCGTTTCTCTGAAAGGGAAGCAGTCTGTTCCAACACTTCAATTCACTGTGCGAAGTGAATGGAGTGTTGCTTCACTTTCTTAATGCTGTCCTTTCAGAGAAAATCACTTTCCTTTGAAAGTGCCTTAAGCTAATTACAAGCATTCAACAGAAACTCACATTCATTTCTCTGAAAGAGAAGCAGTCTGTTCCAACACTTCAATTCACTGCACGAAGGGAATGGATTGTTGCTTCACTTTCTAAATGCTGTCCTTTCAGAGAAAATCACTTTCCTTTGAAAGTGCATTAAGCTACTTACAAGCATTCACCAGAAACTCACATGCGTTTCTTTGAAAGAGAAGCAGTCTGTTCCAACACTTCAATTCACTGTGCGAAGTGAATGGAGTGTTGCTTCACATTCTAAATGCTGTCCTTTCAGAGAAAATCATTTTCCTTTTAAAGTGCCTTAAGTTACTTGCAAGCATTAGGAAGAAACTCACATGCGTTTCTCTGAAAGAGAAGCAGTCTGTTCCAACACTTCAATTCACTGTGTGAAGTGAATGGAGTGTTGCTTCACTTTCTAAAGGATGCCCTTTCAGAGAAAATCACTTTCTTTGAAAGTGCCTTAAGCTACTTACTAGCATTTACCAGAGACTCACATGCGTTACTCTGAAAGAGAAGCAGTCTGTTCCAACACTTCAATTCACTGTGCGAAGTGAATGGAGTGTTGCTTCACTTTCTTAATGCTGTCCTTTCAGAGAAAATCACTTTCCTTTAATGTGCCTTAAGCTACTTTCAAGCATTCACAAGAAACACACATGCGTTTCTCTGAAATAGAAGCAGTCTGTTCCAACACTTCAACTCACTGTGCGAAGTGAATGGAGTGTTGCTTCACTTTCTAAATGCTGTCCTTTCAGAGAAAATTACTTTGCTTTGAAACTGCCTTGAGCTACTTACATGCATTCAACAGAAACTCACATGCATTTCTCTGAAAGAGAAGCAGTCTGTTCCAACACTTCAATTCACTGTGCGAAGTGAATGGAGTGTTGCTTCACTTTCTAAATGCTGTCTTTTCCGAAAAAATCACTTTCCTTTGAAAGTGTCTTAAGGTACTTACAAGTATTCAACAGAAACTCACATGCATTTCTCTGAAAGAGAAGCAGTCTGTTCCAACACTTCAATTCACTGTGCGAAGTGAATTCAGTGTTGCTTCACTTTCTAAATGCTGTCCTTTCAGTGAAAATCACTTTCCTTTGAAAGTGCCTTAAACTAATTTCAAGCATTCACAGAAAACGCACATGCGTTTCTCTGAAAGAGAAGCAGTCTATTCCAAAACTTCAATTCACTGTGCGAAGTGAATGGAGTGTTGCTTCACTTTCTAAATGCTGTCCTTTCAGAGAAAATCACGTTACTTTGAAAGTGCCTTAAGCTACTTACAAGCATTCACCAGAAACTCACATGCGTTTCTCTGAAATAGAAGCAGTCTGTTCCAACACTTCAATTCTCTGTGCGAAGTGAATGGAGTGTTGCTTCACTTTCTAAATGCTGTCCTTTCAAAGAAAATCACTTTCCTTTGAAAGTGCCTTAAGTTACTTGCAAGCATTAGGAAGAAACTCACATGCGTTTCTCTGAAAGAGAAGCAGTCTGTTCCAACATTTCAATTCACTGTGCGAAGTGAATGGAGTGTTGCTTCACTTTCGAAATGCTGTCCTTTCAGAGAAAATCACTTTCCTTTGAAGGTGCCTTAAGTTACTTGCAAGCATTCACCAGAAACTCACATACATTTCTTTGAAAGAGAAGCAGTCTGTTCCAACACTTCAATTCACTGTGCGAAGTGAATGGAGTGTTGCTTCACTTTCTAACTGCTGTCCTTTCAAAGAAAATCACTTTCCTTTGAAAGTGCCTTAAGTTACTTGCAAGCATTAGGAAGAAACCCACATTCATTTCTCTGAAATAGAAGCAGTCTGTTCCAACACTTCAATTCACTGTGCGAAGTGAATGGAGTGTTGCTTCACTTTCTTAATGCTGTCCTTTCAGAGAAAATCACTTTCCTTTGAAAGTGCCTTAAGCTAATTGCGAGCATTCAAAAGAAACTCACATGCATTTCTCTGAAAGAGAAGCAGTCTGTTCCAACACTTCAATTCACTGCACGAAGGGAATGGAGTGTTGCTTCACTTTCTAAATGCTGTCCTTTCAGAGAAAATCACTTTCCGTTGAAAGTGCATTAAGCTACTTACAAGCATTCACCAGAAACTCACATGCGTTTCTTTGAAAGAGAAGCAGTCTGTTCCAACACTTCAATTCACTGTGCGAAGTGAATGGAGTGTTGCTTCACTTTCTACATTCTGTCCTTTCAGAGAAAATCACTTTCCTTTGAAAGTGCCTTATGTTACTTGCAAGCATTAGGAAGAAACTCACATGCGTTTCTCTGAAAGAGAAGCAGTCTGTTTCTTAATGCTGTCCTTTCAGAGAAAATCATTTTCATTTGAAAGTGCCTTAAGGTACTTACAAGCATTGAACAGAAACTCACATGCATTTCTCTGAAAGAGAAGCAGTCTGTTCCAACACTTCAATTCACTGTGCGAAGTGAATGGAGTGTTGCTTCACTTTCTTAATGCTGTCCTTTCAGAGAAAATCATTTTCATTTGAAAGTGCCTTAAGGTACTTACAAGCATTGAACAGAAACTCACATGCATTTCTCTGAAAGAGAAGCAGTCTGTTCCAACACTTCAATTCACTGTGCGAAGTGAATGGAGTGTTGCTTCACTTTCTAAATGCTGTCCTTTCAGAGAAAATCACTTTCCTTTGAAAGTGCCTTAAACTAATTTCAAGCATTCACAGAAAACGCACATGCGTTTCTCTGAAAGAGAAGCACTCTGTTCCAACACTTCAATTCACTGTGCGAAGTGAATGGAGTGTTGCTTCACTTTCTAAATGCTGTCCTTTCAGAGAAAATCACTTTCCTTTGATAGTGCCTTAAGCTACTTTCAAGCATTCACAAGAAACACACATGCGTTTCTCTGAAATAGAAGCAGTCTGTTCCAACAGTTCAATTCACTGTGCGAAGTGAATGGAGTGTTGCTTCACTTTCTAAATGCTGTCTTTTCCGAGAAAATCACTTTCCTTTGAAAGTGACTTAAGGTACTTACAAGCATTCAACAGAAACTCACATGCATTTCTCTGATCGAGAATCAGTCTGTTCCAACACTTCAATTCACTGTGCGAAGTGAATGGAGTGTTGCTTCACTTTCTAAATGCTGTCCTTTCAGAGAAAATCACTTTCCTTTGAAGTGCCTTAAGCTACTTTCAAGCATTCACAAGAAACACACATGCGTTTCTCTGAAATAGAAGCAGTCTGTTCCAACACTTCAACTCACTGTGCGAAGTGAATGGAGTGTTGCTTCACTTTCTAAATGCTGTCTTTTCCGAGAAAATCACTTTCCTTTGAAAGTGCCTTAAGGAACTTACAAGCATTCAACAGAAACTCACATGCATTTCTCTGAAAGAGAAGCAGTCTGTTCCAACACTTCAATTCACTGTGCGAAGTGAATGGAGTGTTGCTTCACTTTCTAAATGCTGTCCTTTCAGAGAAAATCACTTTCCTTTGAAAGTGCCTTAAGCTACTTACAAGCATTCACCAGAAACTCACATACGTTTCTTTGAAAGAGAAGCAGAATGTTCCAACACTTCAATTCACTGTGCGAAGTGAATGGAGTGTTGCCTCACTTTCTACCTGCTGTCCTTTCAAAGAAAATCACTTTCCTTTGAAAGTGCCTTAAGTTACTTGCAAGCATTAGGAAGAAACTCACATGCGTTTCTCTGAAAGAGAAGCAGTCTGTTCCAACACTTCAATTCACTGTGCGAAGTGAATGGAGTGTTGCTTCACTTTCTTAATGCTGTCCTTTCAGAGAAAATCACTTTCCTTTGAAAGTGCCTTAAGCTAATTACAAGCATTCAACAGAAACTCACATGCATTTCTATGAAAGAGAAGCAGTCTGTTCCAACACTTCAATTCACTGCACGAAGGGAATGGAGTGTTGCTTCACTTTCTAAATGCTGTCCTTTCAGAGAAAATCACTTTCCTTTGAAAGTGCATTAAGCTACTTACAAGCATTCACCAGAAACTCACATGCGTTTCTTTGAAAGAGAAGCAGTCTGTTCCAACACTTCAATTCACTGTGCGAAGTGAATGGAGTGTTGCTTCACTTTCTAAATGCTGTCTTTTCCGAAAAAATCAATTTCCTTTGAAAGTGCCTTAAGGTACTTACAAGCATTCAACAGAAACTCACATGCATTTCTCTGAAAGAGAAGCAGTCTGTTCCAACACTTCAATTCACTGTGCGAAGTGAATGGAGTGTTGCTTCACTTTCGAAATGCTGTCCTTTCAGAGAAAATCACTTTCCTTTGAAAGTGCCTTAAGCTACTTACAAGCATTCACCAGAAATTCACATGCGTTTCTTTGAAAGAGAAGCAGTCTGTTCCAACACTTCATTTCACTGTGCGAAGTGAATGGAGTGTTGCTTCACTTTCTAAATGCTGTCCTTTCAAAGAAAATCACTTTCCTTTGAAAGTGCCTTAAGTTACTTGCAAGCATTTGGAAGAAACTCACATGTGTTTCTCTGAAAGAGAAGCAGTCTGTTCCAACACTTCAATTCACTGTGCAAAGTGAATGGAGTGTTGCTTCACTTTCTAAATGCTGTCCTTTCAGAGAAAATCACTTTCCTTTGAAAGTGCCTTAAACTACTTTCAAGCATTCACAAAAAACTCACATGCGTTTCTCTGAAAGAGAAGCAGTCTGTTCCAACACTTCAATTCACTGTGCGAAGTGAATGGAGTGTTGCTTCACTTTCTAAATGCTGTCCTTTCAGAGAAAATCACTTTCCTTTGAAAGTGCCTTAAGCTAATTACAAGCATTCAACAGAAACTCACATGCATTTCTCTGAAAGAGAAGCAGTCTGTTCCAACACTCAATTCACTGCACGAAGGGAATGGAGTGTTGCTTCACTTTCTAAATGCTGTCCTTTCAGAGAAAACCACTTTCCCTTGAAAGTGCCTTAAGCTACTTTCAAGCATTCACCAGAAACTCACATGTGTTTCTTTGAAAGAGAAGCAGTCTGTTCCAACACTTCAATCCACTGTGCAAAGTGAATGGAGTGTTGCTTCACTTTCTAAATGCTGTTTTTTCCGAGAAAATCACTTTCCTTTGAAAGTGCATTAAGGTACTTACAAGCATTCAACAGAAACTCACATGCATTTCTCTGAAAGAGAAGCAGTCTGTTCCAACACTTCAATTCACTGTGCGAAGTGAATGGAGTGTTGCTTCACTTTCTAAATGCTGTCCTTTCAGAGAATATAACTTTCCTTTGAAAGTGCCTTAAACTAATTTCAAACATTCACAGAAAACGCACATGCGTTTCTCTGAAAGAGAAGCAATCTGTTCCAAAACTTCAATTCACTGTGCGAAGTGAATGGAGTGTTGCTTCACTTTCTAAATGCTGTCCTTTCAGAGAAAATCACTTTCCTTTGAAAGTGACTTAAGGTACTTACAAGCATTCAACAGAAACTCACATGCATTTCTCTGATAGAGAAGCAGTCTGTTCCAACACTTCAATTCACTGTGCGAAGTGAATGGAGTGTTGCTTCACTTTCTAAATGCAGTCCTTTCAGAGAAAATCACTTTCCTTTGAAAGTGCCTTAAGCTACTTTCAAGCATTCACAAGAAACACACATGCGTTTCTCTGAAATAGAAGCCGTCTGTTCCAACACTTCAATTCACTGTGCGAAGTGAATGGAGTGTTGCTTCACTTTCTAAATGCTGTCTTTTCCGAGAAAATCACTTTGCTTTGAAAGTGCCTTAAGGAACTTACAAGCATTCAACAGAAACTCACATGCATTTCTCTGAAAGAGAAGCAGTCTGTTCCAACACTTCAATTCACTGTGCGAAGTGAATGGAGTGTTGCTTCACTTTCTAAATGCTGTCCTTTCAGAGAAAATCACTTTCCTTTGAAAGTGCCTTAAGCTACTTACAAGCATTCACCAGAAACTCACATACGTTTCTTTGAAAGAGAAGCAGAATGTTCCAACACTTCAATTCACTGTGCGAAGTGAATGGAGTGTTGCTTCACTTTCTAACTGCTGTCCTTTCAAAGAAAATCACTTTCCTTTGAAAGTGCCTTAAGTTACTTGCAAGCATTAGGAAGAAACTCACATGCGTTTCTCTGAAAGAGAAGCAGTCTGTTCCAACACTTCAATTCACTGTGCGAAGTGAATGGAGTGTTGCTTCACTTTCTTAATGCTGTCCTTTCAGAGAAAATCACTTTCCTTTGAAAGTGCCTTAAGCTAATTACAAGCATTCAACAGAAACTCACATGCATTTCTCTGAAAGAGAAGCAGTCTGTTCCAACACTTCAATTCACTGCACGAAGGGAATGGAGTGTTGCTTCACTTTCTAAATGCTGTCCTTTCAGAGAAAATCACTTTCCTTTGAAAGTGCATTAAGCTTCTTACAAGCATTCAACAGAAACTCACATGCGTTTCTTTGAAAGAGAAGCAGTCTGTTCCAACACTTCAATTCACTGTGCGAAGTGAATGGAGTGTTGCTTAACTTTCTAAATTCTGTCCTTTCAGAGAAAATCACTTTCCTTTGAAAGTGCCTTATGTTACTTGCAAGCATTAGGAAGAAACTCACATGCGTTTGTCTGAAAGAGAAGCAGTCTGTTCCAACACTTCAATTCACTGTGCGAAGTGAATGGAGTGTTGCTTCACTTTCTTAATGCTGTCCTTTCAGAGAAAATCACTTTCCTTTGAAAGTGCCTTAAGCTAATTACAAGCATTCAACAGAAACTCACATGCATTTCTCTGAAAGAGAAGCAGTCTGTTCCAACACTTCAATTCACTGCACGAAGGGAATGGATTGTTGCTTCACTTTCTAAATGCTGTCCTTTCAGAGAAAATCACTTTCCTTTGAAAGTGCATTAAGCTACTTACAAGCATTCACCAGACACTCACATGCGTTTCTTTGAAAGAGAAGCAGTCTGTTCCAACACTTCAATTCACTGTGCGAAGTGAATGGAGTGTTGCTTCACATTCTAAATGCTGTCCTTTCAGAGAAAATCACTTTCCTTTTAAAGTGCCTTAAGTTACTTGCAAGCATTAGGAAGAAACTCACATGCGTTTCTCTGAAAGAGAAGCAGTCTGTTCCAACACTTCAATTCACTGTGCGAAGTGAATGGAGTGTTGCTTCACTTTCTAAAGGATGCCCTTTCAGAGAAAATCACTTTCTTTGAAAGTGCCTTAAACTACTTACTAGCATTCACCAGAGACTCACATGCGTTACTCTGAAAGAGAAGCAGTCTGTTCCAACACTTCATTTCACTGTGCGAAGTGAATGGAGTGTTGCTTCACTTTCTAAATGCTGTCCTTTCAGAGAAAATCACTTTCCTTTAATGTGCCTTTAGCTACTTTCAAGCATTCACAAGAAACACACATGCGTTCCTCTGAAATAGAAGCAGTCTGTTCCAACACTTCAACTCACTGTGCGAAGTGAATGGAGTGTTGCTTCACTTTCTAAATGCTGTCCTTTCAGAGAAAATCACTTTCCTTTGAAACTGCCTTGAGCTACTTACAAGCATTCAACAGAAACTCACATGCATTTCTCTGAAAGAGAAGCAGTCTGTTCCAACACTTCAATTCACTGTGCGAAGTGAATGGAGTGTTGCTTCACTTTCTAAATGCTGTCATTTCCGAAAAAATCACTTTCCTTTGAAAGTGCCTTAAGGTACTTACAAGCATTCAACAGAAACTCACATGCATTTCTCTGAAAGAGAAGCAGTCATTCCAACACTTCAATTCACTGTGCGAAGTGAATGGAGTGTTGCTTCACTTTCTAAATGCTGTCCTTTCAGAGAAAACCACTTTCCTTTGAAAGTGCCTTAAGCTACTTACAAGCATTCACCAGAAACTCACATGCGTTTCTTTGAAAGAGAAGCAGTCTGTTCCAACACTTCAATCCACTGTGCGAAGTGAATGGAGTGTTGCTTCACTTTCTAAATGCTGTCTTTTCCGAGAAAATCACTTTCATTTGAAAGTGCCTTAAGGTACTTACAAGCATTCAACAGAAACTCACATGCATTTCTCTGAAAGAGAAGCAGTCTGTTCCAACACTTCAATTCACTGTGCGAAGTGAATGGAGTGTTGCTTCACTTTCTAAATGCTGTCCTTTCAGAGAAAATCACTTTCCTTTGAAAGTGCCTTAAACTAATTTCAAGCATTCACAGAAAACGCACATGCGTTTCTCTGAAAGAGAAGCACTCTGTTCCAACACTTCAATTCACTGTGCGAAGTGAATGGAGTGTTGCTTCACTTTCTAAATGCTGTCCTTTCAGAGAAAATCACTTTCCTTTGAAAGTGCCTTAAGCTACTTTCAAGCATTCACAAGAAACACACATGCGTTTCTCTGAAATAGAAGCCGTCTGTTCCAACACTTCAATTCACTGTGCGAAGTGAATGGAGTGTTGCTTCACTTTCTAAATGCTGTCTTTTCCGAGAAAATCACTTTCCTTTGAAAGTGCCTTAAGGAACATACAAGCATTCAACAGAAACTCACATGCATTTCTCTGAAAGAGAAGCAGTCTGTTCCAACACTTCAATTCACTGTGCGAAGTGAATGGAGTGTTGCTTCACTTTCTAAATGCTGTCCTTTCAGAGAAAATCACTTTCCTTTGAAAGTGCATTAAGCTACTTACAAGCATTCACCAGAAACTCACATACGTTTCTTTGAAAGAGAAGCAGAATGTTCCAACACTTCAATTCACTGTGCGAAGTGAATGGAGTGTTGCTTCACTTTCTAACTACTGTCCTTTCAAAGAAAATCACTTTCCTTTGAAAGTGCCTTAAGTTACTTGCAAGCATTAGGATGAAACTCACATGCGTTTCTCTGAAAGAGAAGCAGTCTGTTCCAACACTTCAATTCACTGTGCGAAGTGAATGGAGTGTTGCTTCACTTTCTTAATGCTTTCCTTTCAGAGAAAATCACTTTCCTTTGAAAGTGCCTTAAGCTAATTACAAGCATTCAACAGAAACTCACATGCATTTCTCTGAAAGAGAAGCAGTCTGTTCCAACACTTCAATTCACTGCACGAAGGGAATGGAGTGTTGCTTCACTTTCTAAATGCTGTCCTTTCAGAGAAAATCACTTTCCTTTGAAAGTGCATTAAGCTACTTACAAGCATTCAACAGTAACTCACATGCGTGTCTTTGAAAGAGAAGCAGTCTGTTCCAACACTTCAATTCACTGTGCGAAGTTAATGGAGTGTTGCTTCACTTTCTAAATTCTGTCCTTTCAGAGAAAATCACTTTCCTTTGAAAGTGCCTTATGTTACTTGCAAGCATTAGGAAGAAACTCACATGCGTTTCTCTGAAAGAGAAGCAGTCTGTTCCAACACTTCAATTCACTGTGCGAAGTGAATGGAGTGTTGCTTCACTTTCTTAATGCTGTCCTTTCAGAGAAAATCACTTTCCTTTGAAAGTGCCTTAAGCTAATTACAAGCATTCAACAGAAACTCACATGCATTTCTCTGAAAGAGAAGCAGTCTGTTCCAACACTTCAATTCACTGCACGAAGGGAATGGATTGTTGCTTCACTTTCTAAATGCTGTCCTTTCAGAGAAAATCACTTTCCTTTGAAAGTGCATTAAGCTACTTGCAAGCATTCACCAGAAACTCACATGCGTTTCTTTGAAAGAGAAGCAGTCTGTTCCAACACTTCAATTCACTGTGCGAAGTGAATGGAGTGTTGCTTCACATTCTAAATGCTGTCCTTTCAGAGAAAATCACTTTCCTTTTAAAGTGCCTTAAGTTACTTGCAAGCATTAGGAAGAAACTCACATGCGTTTCTCTGAAAGAGAAGCAGTCTGTTCCAACACTTCAATTCACTGTGCGAAGTGAATGGAGTGTTGCTTCACTTTCTAAAGGATGCCCTTTCAGAGAAAATCACTTTCTTTGAAATTGCCTTAAGCTACTTACTGGCATTCACCAAAGACTCACATGAGTTACTCTGAAAGAGAAGCAGTCTGTTCCAACACGTCAATTCACTGTGTGAAGTGAATGGAGTGTTGCTTCACTTTCTTAACGCTGTCCTTTCAGAGAAAATCACTTTCCTTTAATGTGCTTTAAGCTACTTTCAAGCATTCACAAGAAACACACATACGTTTCTATGAAATAGAAGCAGTCTGTTCCAACACTTCAACTCACTGTGCGAAGTGAATGGAGTGTTGCTTCACTTTCTAAATGCTGTCCTTTCAGAGAAAATTACTTTCCTTTGAAACTACCTTGAGCTACTTACAAGCATTCAACAGAAACTCACATGCGTTTCTCTGAAAGAGAAGCAGTCTGTTCAAACACTTCAATTCACTGTGCGAAGTGAATGGAGTGTTGCTTCACTTTCTAAATGCTGTCTTTTCCGAAAAAATCAATTTCCTATGAAAGTGCCTTAAGGTACTTACAAGCATTCAACAGAAACTCACATGCATTTCTCTGAAAGAGAAGCAGTCTGTTCCAACACTTCAATTCACTGTGCGAAGTGAATGGAGTCTTGCTTCATTTCTAAATGCTGTCCTTTCAGAGAAAATCACTTTCCTTTGAAAGTGCCTTAAGCTACTTACAAGCATTCACCAGAAACTCACATGCGTTTCTTTGAAAGAGAAGCAGTCTGTTCCAACACTTCAATTCACTGTGCGAAGTGAATGGAGTGTTGCTTCACTTTCTAAATGCTGTCCTTTCAAAGAAAATCACTTTCCTTTGAAAGTGCCTTAAGTTACTTGCAAGCATTAGGAAGAAACTCACATGTGTTTCTCTGAAAGAGAAGCAGTCTGTCCCAACACTTCAATTCACTGTGCAAAGTGAATGGAGTGTTGCTTCACTTTCTAAATGCTGTCCTTTCAGAGAAAATCACTTTCCTTTGAAAGTGCCTTAAACTACTTTCAAGCATTCCCAAAAAACTCACATGCGTTTCTCTGAAAGAGAAGCAGTCTGTTCCAACACTTCAATTCACTGTGCGAAGTGAATGGAGTGTTGCTTCACTTTCTAAATGCTGTCCTTTCAGAGAAAATCACTTTCCTTTGAAAGTGCCTTAAGCTAATTACAAGCATTCAACAGAAACTCATATGCATTTCTCTGAAAGAGAAGCAGTCTGTTCCAACACTCAATTCACTGCACGAAGGGAATGGAGTGTTGCTTCACTTTCTAAATGCTGGCCTTTCAGAGAAAATCACTTTCCTTTGAAAGTGCCTTAAACTACTTTCAAGCATTCACCAGAAACTCACATGTGTTTCTTTGAAAGAGAAGCAGTCTGTTCCAACACTTCAATCCACTGTGCAAAGTGAATGGAGTGTTGCTTCACTTTCTAAATGCTGTTTTTCCGAGAAAATCACTTTCCTTTGAAAGTGCCTTAAGGTACTTACAAGCATTCAACAGAAACTCACATGCATTTCTCTGAAAGAGAAGCAGTCTGTTCCAACACTTCAATTCACTGTGCGAAGTGAATGGAGTGTTGCTTCACTTTCTAAATGCTGTCCTTTCAGAGAAAATCACTTTCCTTTGAAAGTGCCTTAAACTAATTTCAAGCATTCACAGAAAACGCACATGCGTTTCTCTGAAAGAGAAGCAATCTGTTCCAAAACTTCAATTCACTGTGCGAAGTGAATGGAGTGTTGCTTCACTTTCTAAATGCTGTCCTTTCAGAGAAAATCACGTTACTTTGAAAGTGCCTTAAGCTACTTACAAGCATTCAACAGAAACTCACATGCATTTCTCTGAAAGAGAATCAATCTGTTCCAACACTTCAATTCACTGTGCAAAGTTCATGGAGTGTTACCTCACTTTTGAAATGCTGTCCTTTCCGAGAAAATCACTTTCCTTTGAAAGTGCCTTAAGCTACTTTCAAGCATTCACAAAAAACTCACATGTGTTTCTCTGAAAGAGAAGCAGTCTGTTCCAACACTTCAATTCTCTGTGCGAAGTGAATGGAGTGTTGCTTCACTTTCTAAATGCTGTCCTTTCAAAGAAAATCACTTTCCTTTGAAAGTGCCTTAAGTTACTTGCAAGCATTAGGAAGAAACTCACATGCGTTTCTCTGAAAGAGAAGCAGTCTATTCCAACACTTCAATTCACTGTGCGAAGTGAATGGAGTCTTGCTTCATTTCTAAATGCTGTCCTTTCAGAGAAAATCACTTTCCTTTGAAAGTGCCTTAAGCTACTTACAAGCATTCACCAGAAACTCACATGCGTTTCTTTGAAAGAGAAGCAGTCTGTTCCAACACTTCAATTCACTGTGCGAAGTGAATGGAGTGTTGCTTCACTTTCTAAAAGCTGTCTTTTCCGAAAAAATCAATTTCCTATGAAAGTGCCTTAAGGTACTTACAAGCATTCAACAGAAAGTCACATGCATTTCTCTGAAAGAGAAGCAGTCTGTTCCAACACTTCAATTCACTGTGCGAAGTGAATGGAGTCTTGCTTCATTTCTAAATGCTGTCCTTTCAGAGAAAATCACTTTCCTTTGAAAGTGCCTTAAGCTACTTACAAGCATTCACCAGAAACTCACATGCGTTTCTTTGAAAGAGAAGCAGTCTGTTCCAACACTTCAATTCACTGTGCGAAGTGAATGGAGTGTTGCTTCACTTTCTAAATGCTGTCCTTTCAAAGAAAATCACTTTCCTTTGAAAGTGCCTTAAGTTACTTGCAAGCATTAGGAAGAAACTCACATGTGTTTCTCTGAAAGAGAAGCAGTCTGTCCCAACACTTCAATTCACTGTGCAAAGTGAATGGAGTGTTGCTTCACTTTCTAAATGCTGTCCTTTCAGAGAAAATCACTTTCCTTTGAAAGTGCCTTAAACTACTTTCAAGCATTCCCAAAAAACTCACATGCGTTTCTCTGAAAGAGAAGCAGTCTGTTCCAACACTTCAATTCACTGTGCGAAGTGAATGGAGTGTTGCTTCACTTTCTA
Source organism: Myodes glareolus (assembly GCF_982192425.1). Classification (NCBI taxonomy): domain Eukaryota; kingdom Metazoa; phylum Chordata; class Mammalia; order Rodentia; family Cricetidae; genus Myodes; species Myodes glareolus. The sequence continues at coordinate 1,138,245 of NW_028263211.1, read as the reverse complement.
AATGCTGTCCTTTCAGAGAAAATCACTTTCCTTTGAAAGTGCCTTAAGCTAATTACAAGCATTCAACAGAAACTCATATGCATTTCTCTGAAAGAGAAGCAGTCTGTTCCAACACTCAATTCACTGCACGAAGGGAATGGAGTGTTGCTTCACTTTCTAAATGCTGGCCTTTCAGAGAAAATCACTTTCCTTTGAAAGTGCCTTAAGCTACTTTCAAGCATTCACCAGAAACTCACATGTGTTTCTTTGAAAGAGAAGCAGTCTGTTCCAACACTTCAATCCACTGTGCAAAGTGAATGGAGTGTTGCTTCACTTTCTAAATGCTGTTTTTCCGAGAAAATCACTTTCCTTTGAAAGTGCCTTAAGGTACTTACAAGCATTCAACAGAAACTCACATGCATTTCTCTGAAAGAGAAGCAGTCTGTTCCAACACTTCAATTCACTGTGCGAAGTGAATGGAGTGTTACTTCACTTTCTAAATGCTGTCCTTTCAGAGAAAATCACTTTCCTTTGAAAGTGCCTAAAACTAATTTCAAGCATTCACAGAAAACGCACATGCGTTTCTCTGAAAGAGAAGCAATCTGTTCCAAAACTTCAATTCACTGTGCGAAGTGAATGGAGTGTTGCTTCACTTTCTAAATGCTGTCCTTTCAGAGAAAATCACGTTCCTTTGAAAGTGCCTTAAGCTACTTACAAGCATTCAACAGAAACTCACATGCATTTCTCTGAATGAGAATCAATCTGTTCCAACACTTCAATTCACTGTGCAAAGTTCATGGATTTTTGCTTCACTTTCTAAATGCTGTCCTTTCAGAGAAAATCACTTTTTTTTGAAAGTGCATTAAGCTACTTACAAGCATTCACCAGAAACTCACATGCGTTTCTTTGAAAGAGAAGCAGTCTGTTCCAACACTTCAATTCACTGTGCGAAGTGAATGGAGTGTTGCTTCACTTTCTAAATGCTGTCCTTTCAGAGAAAATCACTTTCCTTTGAAAGTGCCTTAAGTTACTTCCAAGCATTAGGAAGAAACTCACATGCGTTTCTCTGAAAGAGAAGCAGTCTGTTCCAACACTTCAATTCACTGTGCGAAGTGAATGGAGTGTTGCTTCACTTTCTAAAGGCTGCCCTTTCAGAGAAAATCACTTTCCTTTGAAAGTGCCTTAAGCTACTTACTAGCATTCACCAGAGACTCACATGCGTTACTCTGAAAGAGAAGCAGTCTGTTCCAACACTTCAATTCACTGTGTGAAGTTAATGGAGTGTTGCTTCACTTTCTAAATTCTGTCCTTTAGGAGAAAATCACTTTCCTTTGAAAGTGCCTTAAGCTACTTACAAGCATTCACCAGAAACTCACATGCGTTTCTTTGAAAGAGAAGCAGTCTGTTCCAACACTTCAATCCACTGTGCGAAGTGAATGGAGTGTTGCTTCACTTTCTTAATGCTGTCCTTTCAGAGAAAATCACTTTCCTTTGAAAGTGCCTTAAGCTAATTACAAGCATTCAACAGAAACTCACATGCATTTCTCTGAAAGAGAAGCAGTCTGTTCCAACACTTCAATTCACTGCACGAAGGGAATGGAGTGTTGCTTCACTTTCTAAATGCTGTCCTTTCAGAGAAAACCACTTTCCTTTGAAAGTGCATTAAGCTACTTACAAGCATTCACCAGAAACTCACATGCGTTTCTTTGAAAGAGAAGCAGTCTGTTCCAACACTTCAATTCACTGTGCGAAGTGAATGGAGTGTTGCTTCACTTTCTAAATTCTGTCCTTTCAGAGAAAATCACTTTCCTTTGAAATTGCCTTATGTTACTTGCAAGCATTAGGAAGAAACTCACATGCGTTTCTCTGAAAGAGAAGCAGTCTGTTCCAACACTTCAATTCACTGTGTGAAGTGAATGGAGTGTTGCTTCACTTTCTTAATGCTGTCCTTTCAGAGAAAATCATTTTCCTTTGAAAGTGCCTTAAGCTAATTACAAGCATTCAACAGAAACTCACATGCATTTCTCTGAAAGAGAAGCAGTCTGTTCCAACACTTCAATTCACTGCACGAAGGGAATGGATTTTCGCTTCACTTTCTAAATGCTGTCCTTTCAGAGAAAATCACTTTCCTTTGAAAGTGCATTAAGCTACTTACAAGCATTCACCAGAAACTCAAATGCGTTTCTTTGAAAGAGAAGCAGTCTGTTCCAACACTTCAATTCACAGTGCGAAGTGAATGGAGTGTTGCTTCACTTTCTAAATGCTGTCCTTTCAGAGAAAATCACTTTCCTTTGAAAGTGCCTTAAGTTACTTGCAAGCATTAGAAGAAAGTCACATGCGTTTCTCTGAAAGAGAAGCAGTCTGTTCCAACACTTCACTTCACTGTGCGAAGTGAATGGAGTGTTGCTTCACTTTCTAAAGGCTGCCCTTTCAGAGAAAATCACTTTCCTTTGAAAGTGCCTTAAGCTACTTACTAGCATTCACCAGAGACTCACATGCGTTACTCTGAAAGAGAAGCAGTCTGTTCCAACTCTTCAATTCACTGTGCGAAGTGAATGGAGTGTTGCTTCACTTTCTAAATGCTGTCCTTTCAGAGAAAATCACTTTCCTTTGAAAGTGTCTTAAGGTACTTACAAGCATTCAACAGAAACTCACATGCGTTTCTCTGAAAGAGAAGCAGTCTGTTCCAACACTTCAATTCACTGTGCGAAGTGAATGAAGTGTTGCTTCACTTTCTAAATGCTGTCCTTTCAGAGAAAATCACTTTCCTTTGATAGTGCCTTAAGCTAATTACAAGCATTCACCAGAAACTCACATGCGTTTCTCTGAAAGAGAAGCAGTCTGTTCCAACACTTCAATTCACTGTGTGAAGTGAATGGAGTGTTGCTTCACTTTCTAAATTCTGTCCTTTCAGAGAAAATCACTTTCCTTTGAAAGTGCCTTAAACTACTTTCAAGCATTCACAAAAAACTCACATGCGTTTCTCTGAAAGAGAAGCAGTCTGTTCCAACACTTCAATTCACTGTGCAAAGTGAATGGAGTGTTGCTTCACTTTCTAAATGCTCTCCTTTCAGAGAAAATCACTTTCCTTTGAAAGTGCATTAAGCTACTTACAAGCATTCACCAGAAACTCACATGCGTTTCTTTGAAAGAGAAGCAGTCTGTTACAACACTTCAATTCACTGCACGAAGGGAATGGAGTGTTGCTTCACTTTCTAAATGCTGTCCTTTCAGAGAAAATCACTTTCCTTTGAAAGTGCCTAAAACTAATTTCAAGCATTCACAGAAAACGCACACGCGTTTCTCTGAAAGAGAAGCACTCTGTTCCAAAACTTCAATTCACTCTGCGAAGTGAATGTAGTGTTGCTTCACTTTCTAAATGCTGTCCTTTCAGAGAAAATCACGTTCCTTTGAAAGTGCCTTAAGCTACTTACAAGCATTCACCAGAAACTCACATGCGTTTCTCTGAAAGAGAATCAATCTGTTCCAACACTTCAATTCATTGTGCAAAGTTCATGGAGTGTTGCCTCACTTTTGAAATGCTGTCCTTTCCCAGAAAATCACATTCCTTTGAAAGTGCCTTAAGCTACTTTCAAGCATTCACAAAAAACTCACATGTGTTTCTCTGAAAGAGAAGCAGTCTGTTCCAACACTTCAATTCTCTGTGCGAAGTGAATGGAGTGTTGCTTCACTTTCTAAATGCTGTTCTTTCAAAGAAAATCACTTTCCTTTGAAAGTGCCTTAAGTTACTTGCAAGCATTAGGAAGAAACTCACATGCGTTTCTCTGAAAGAGAAGCAGTCTTTTCCAACACTTCAATTCACTGTGTGAAGTGAATGGAGTGTTGCTTCACTTTCTAAATTCTGTCCTTTCAGAGAATATCACTTTCCTTTGAAAGTGCCTTAAGGTACTTACAAGCATTCAACAGAAACTCACATGCATTTCTCTGAAAGGGAAGCAGTCTGTTCCAACACTTCAATTCACTGTGCGAAGTGAATGGAGTGTGGCTTCACTTTCGAAATGCTGTCCTTTCAGAGAAAATCACTTTCCTTTGAAAGCGCCTTAAGCTACTTACAAGCATTCACCAGAAACTCACATGCGTTTCTTTGAAAGAGAAGCAGTCTGTTCCTACACTTCAATCCACTGTGCGAAGTGAATGGAGTGTTGCTTCACTTTCTAAATGCTGTCCTTTCCGAGAAAATCACTTTACTTTTAAAGTGCCTTAAGGTACTTACAAGCATTCAACAGAAACTCACATGCATTTCTCTGAAAGAGAATCAATCTGTTCCAACACTTCAATTCACTGTGCGAAGTGAATGGAGTGTTGCTTCACTTTCTAAATGCTGTCCTTTCAGAGAAAATCACGTTTCTTTGAAAGTGCCTTAAGCTACTTTCAAGCATTCACAAAAAACTCACATGTGTTTCTCTGAAAGAGAAGCAGTCTGTTCCAACACTTCAATTCTCTGTGTGAAGTGAATGGAGTGTTGCTTCACTTTCTAAATGCTGTCCTTTCAGAGAAAATCACGTTCCTTTGAAAGTGCCTTAAGTTACTTGCAAGCATTAGGAAGAAACTCACATGCGTTTCTCTGAAAGAGAAGCAGTCTGTTCCAACACTTCAATTCACTGTGTGAAGTGAATGGAGTGTTGCTTCACTTTCTAAATTCTGTCCTTTCAGAGAAAATCACTTTACTTTGAAAGTGCCTTAAGGTACTTACAAGCATTCAACAGAAACTCACATGCATTTCTCTGAAAGGGAAGCAGTCTGTTCCAACACTTCAATTCACTGTGCGAAGTGAATGGAGTGTGGCTTCACTTTCTAAATGCTGTCCTTTCAGAGAAAATCACTTTCCTTTGAAAGTGCCTTAAGGTACTTACAAGCATTCAACAGAACCTCACATGCATTTCTCTGAAAGAGAAGCAGTCTGTTCCAACACTTCAATTCACTGCACGAAGGGAATGGAGTGTTGCTTCACTTTCTAAATGCTGTCCATTCTGAGAAAATCACTTTCCTTTGAAAGCGCCTTAAGCTACTTACAAGCATTCACCAGAAACTCACATGCGTTTCTTTGAAAGAGAAGCAGTCTGTTCCAACACTTCAATTCACTGTGCGAAGTGAATGGAGTGTTGCTTCACTTTCTAAATGCTGTCCTTTCAAAGAAAATCACTTTCCTTTGAAAGTGCCTTAAGTTACTTGCAAGCATTAGGAAGAAACTCACATGTGTTTCTCTGAAAGAGAAGCAGTCTGTTCCAACACTTCAATTCACTGCACGAAGGGAATGGAGTGTTGCTTCACTTTCTAAATGCTGTCCTTTCAGAGAAAATCACTTTCCTTTGAAAGTGCCTTAAACTACTTTCAAGCATTCACAAAAAACTCACATGCGTTTCTCTGAAAGAGAAGCAGTCTGTTCCAACACTTCAATTCACTGTGCGAAGTGAATGGAGTGTTGCTTCACTTTCTAAATGCTGTCTTTTCGGAGAAAATCACTTTCCTTTGAAAGTGCCTTAAGCTAATTACAAGCATTCAACAGAAACTCACATGCATTTCTCTGAAAGAGAAGCAGTCTGTTCCAACACTTCAATTCACTGCACGAAGGGAATGGAGTGTTGCTTCACTTTCTTAATGCTGTCCTTTCAGAGAAAATCACTTTCCTTTGAAAGTGCCTTAAGCTACTTACAAGCATTCACCAGAAACTCACATGCGTTTCTTTGAAAGAGAAGCAGTCTGTTCCAACACTTCAATTCACTGTGCGAAGTGAATGGAGTGTTGCTTCACTTTCTAAATGCTGTCCTTTCAGAGAAAATCACTTTCCTTTGAAAGTGCCTTAAACTACTTTCAAGCATTCACAAGAAACACACATGCGTTTCTCTGAAATAGAAGCAGTCTGTTCCAACTCTTCAATTCACTGTGCGAAGTGAATGGAGTGTTGCTTCACTTTCTACCTGCTGTCCTTTCAAAGAAAATCACTTTCCTTTGAAACTGCCTTAAGTTACTTGCAAGCATTAGGAAGAAACTCACATGCGTTTCTCTGAAAGAGAAGCAGTCTGTTCCAACACTTCAATTCACTGTGCGAAGTGAATGGAGTGTTGCTTCACTTTCTTAATGCTGTCCTTTCAGAGAAAATCACTTTCCTTTGAAAGTGCCTTAAGCTAATTACAAGCATTCAACAGAAACTCACATGCATTTCTCTGAAAGAGAAGCAGTCTGTTCCAACACTTCAATTCACTGTGCGAAGTGAATGGAGTGTTGCTTCACTTTCTAAATGCTGTCCTTTCAGAGAAAATCACTTTCCTTTGAAAGTGCCTTAAGTTACTTGCAAGCATTAGGAAGAAACTCACATGCATTTCTCTGAAAGAGAAGCAGTCTGTTCCAACACTTCAATTCACTGTGCGAAGTGAATGGAGTGTTGCTTCACTTTCTAAAGGCTACCCTTTCAGAGAAAATCACTTTCCTTTGAAAGTGCCTTAAGCTACTTACAAGCATTCACCAGAAACTCACATGCGTTTCTTTGAAAGAGAAGCAGTCTGTTCCAACACTTCAATCCACTGTGCGAAGTGAATGGAGTGTTGCTTCACTTTCTAAATGCTGTCCTTTCAGAGAAAATCACGTTCCTTTGAAAGTGCCTTAAGCTACTTACAAGCATTCACCAAAAACTCACATGCGTTTCTCTAAAAGAGAATCAATCTGTTCCAACACTTCAATTCATTGTGCAAAGTTCATGGAGTGTTGCCTCACTTTTGAAATGCTGTCCTTTCCGAGAAAATCACTTTCCTTTGAAAGTGCCTTAAGCTACTTTCAAGCATTCACAAAAAACTCACATGTGTTTCTCTGAAAGAGAAGCAGTCTGTTCCAACACTTCAATTCTCTGTGCGAAGTGAATGGAGTGTTGCTTCACTTTCTAAATGCTGTCCTTTCAAAGAAAATCACTTTCCTTTGAAAGTGCCTTAAGTTACTTGCAAGCATTAGGAAGAAACTCACATGCGTTTCTCTGAAAGAGAAGCAGTCTGTTCCAACACTTCAATTCACTGTGTGAAGTGAATGGAGTGTTGCTTCACTTTCTAAATTCTGTCCTTTCAGAGAAAATCACTTTCCTTTGAAAGTGCCTTAAGGTACTTACAAGCATTCAACAGAAACTCACATGCATTTCTCTGAAAGGGAAGCAGTCTGTTCCAACACTTCAATTCACTGTGCGAAGTGAATGGAGTGTGGCTTCACTTTCTAAATGCTGTCCTTTCAGAGAAAATCACTTTCCTTTGAAAGCGCCTTAAGCTACTTACAAGCATTCACCAGAAACTCACATGCGTTTCTTTGAAAGAGAAGCAGTCTGTTCCAACACTTCAATTCACTGTGCGAAGTGAATGGAGTGTTGCTTCACTTTCTAAATGCTGTCCTTTCAGAGAAAATCACTTTCCTTTGAAAGCGCCTTAAGCTACTTACAAGCATTCACCAGAAACTCACATGCGTTTCTTTGAAAGAGAAGCAGTCTGTTCCAACACTTCAATTCACTGTGCGAAGTGAATGGAGTGTTGCTTCACTTTCTAAATGCTGTCCTTTCAAAGAAAATCACTTTCCTTTGAAAGTGCCTTAAGTTACTTGCAAGCATTAGGAAGAAACTCACATGCGTTTCTCTGAAAGAGAAGCAGTCTGTTCCAACACTTCAATTCACTTTACAAAGGGAATGGAGTGTTGCTTCACTTTCTAAATGCTGTCCTTTCAGAGAAAATCACTTTCCTTTGAAAGTGCCTTAAACTACTTTCAAGCATTCACAAAAAACTCACATGCGTTTCTCTGAAAGAGAAGCAGTCTGTTCCAACACTTCAATTCACTGTGCGAAGTGAATGGAGTGTTGCTTCACTTTCTAAATGCTGTCTTTTCGGAGAAAATCACTTTCCTTTGAAAGTGCCTTAAGCTAATTACAAGCATTCAACAGAAACTCACATGCATTTCTCTGAAAGAGAAGCAGTCTGTTCCAACACTTCAATTCACTGCACGAAGGGAATGGAGTGTTGCTTCACTTTCTTAATGCTGTCCTTTCAGAGAAAATCACTTTCCTTTGAAAGTGCCTTAAGCTACTTACAAGCATTCACCAGAAACTCACATGCGTTTCTTTGAAAGAGAAGCAGTCTGTTCCAACACTTCAATTCACTGTGCGAAGTGAATGGAGTGTTGCTTCACTTTCTAACTGCTGTCCTTTCAAAGAAAATCACTTTCCTTTGAAACTGCCTTAAGTTACTTGCAAGCATTAGGAAGAAACTCACATGCGTTTCTCTGAAAGAGAAGCAGTCTGTTCCAACACTTCAATTCACTGTGCGAAGTGAATGGAGTGTTGCTTCACTTCCTTAATGCTGTCCTTTCAGAGAAAATCACTTTCCTTTGAAAGTGCCTTAAGCTAATTACAAGCATTCAACAGAAACTCACATGCATTTCTCTGAAAGAGAAGCAGTCTGTTCCAACACTTCAATTCACTGTGCGAAGTGAATGGAGTGTTGCTTCACTTTCTAAATGCTGTCCTTTCAGAGAAAATCACTTTCCGTTGAAAGTGCCTTAAGTTACTTGCAAGCATTAGGAAGAAACTCACATGCATTTCTCTGAAAGAGAAGCAGTCTGTTCCAACACTTCAATTCACTGTGCGAAGTGAATGGAGTGTTGCTTCACTTTCTAAAGGCTGCCCTTTCAGAGAAAATCACTTTCCTTTGAAAGTGCCTTAAGCTACTTACAAGCATTCACCAGAAACTCTCATGCGTTTCTTTGAAAGAGAAGCAGTCTGTTCCAACACTTCAATCCACTGTGCGAAGTGAATGGAGTGTTGCTTCAATTTCTAAATGCTGTCCTTTCAGAGAAAATCACGTTCCTTTGAAAGTGCCTTAAGCTACTTACAAGCATTCACCAGAAACTCACATGCGTTTCTCTGAAAGAGAATCAATCTGTTCCAACACTTCAATTCATTGTGCAAAGTTCATGGAGTGTTGCCTCACTTTTGAAATGCTGTCCTTTCCGAGAAAATCACTTTCCTTTGAAAGTGCCTTACGCTACTTTCAAGCATTCACAAAAAACTCACATGTGTTTCTCTGAAAGAGAAGCAGTCTGTTCCAACACTTCAATTCTCTGTGCGAAGTGAATGGAGTGTTGCTTCACTTTCTAAATGCTGTCCTTTCAAAGAAAATCTCTTTCCTTTGAAAGTGCCTTAAGTTACTTCCAAGCATTAGGAAGAAACTCACATGCGTTTCTCTGAAAGAGAAGCAGTCTGTTCCAACACTTCAATTCACTGTGTGAAGTGAATGGAGTGTTGCTTCACTTTCTAAATTCTGTCCTTTCAGAGAAAATCACTTTCCTTTGAAAGTGCCTTAAGGTACTTACAAGCATTCAACAGAAACTCACATGCATTTCTCTGAAAGGGAAGCAGTCTGTTCCAACACTTCAATTCACTGTGCGAAGTGAATGGAGTGTGGCTTCACTTTCTAAATGCTGTCCTTTCAGAGAAAATCACTTTCCTTTGAAAGCGCCTTAAGCTACTTACAAGCATTCACTAGAAACTCACATGCGTTTCTTTGAAAGAGAAGCAGTCTGTTCCAACACTTCAATTCACTGTGCGAAGTGAATGGAGTGTTGCTTCACTTTCTAAATGCTGTCCTTTCAGAGAAAATCACTTTCCTTTGAAAGCGCCTTAAGCTACTTACAAGCATTCACCAGAAACTCACATGCGTTTCTTAGAAAGAGAAGCAGTCTGTTCCAACACTTCAATTCACTGTGCGAAGTGAATGGAGTGTTGGTTCACTTTCTAAATGCTGTCTTTTCGGAGAAAATCACTTTCCTTTGAAAGTGCCTTAAGCTAATTACAAGCATTCAACAGAAACTCACATGCATTTCTCTGAAAGAGTAGCAGTCTGTTCCAACACTTCAATTCACTGCAAGAAGGGAATGGAGTGTTGCTGCACTTTCTTAATGCTGTCCTTTCAGAGAAAATCACTTTCCTTTGAAAGTGCCTTAAGCTACTTACAAGCATTCACCAGAAACAAACATGCGTTTCTTTGAAAGAGAAGCAGTCTGTTCCAACACTTCAATTCACTGTGCGAAGTGAATGGAGTGTTGCTTCACTTTCTAAATGCTGTCCTTTCAGAGAAAATCACTTTCCTTTGAAAGTGCCTTAAGCTACTTTCAAGCATTCACAAGAAACACACATGCGTTTCTCTGAAATAGAAGCAGTCTGTTCCAACACTTCAATTCACTGTGCGAAGTGAATGGAGTGTTGCTTCACTTTCTTAATGCTGTCCTTTCAGAGAAAATCACTTTCCTTTGAAAGTGCCTTAAGCTAATTACAAGCATTCAACAGAAACTCACATGCATTTCTCTGAAAGAGAAGCAGTCTGTTCCAACACTTCAATTCACTGTGCGAAGTGAATGGAGTGTTGCTTCACTTTCTAAAGGCTGCCCTTTCAGAGAAAATCACTTTCCTTTGAAAGTGCCTTAAGCTACTTACAAGCATTCACCAGAAACTCACATGCGTTTCTGTGAAAGAGAAGCAGTCTGTTCCAACACTTCAATCCACTGTGCGAAGTGAATGGAGTGTTGCTTCACTTTCTAAATGCTGTCCTTTCAGAGAAAATCACGTTCCTTTGAAAGTGCCTTAAGCTACTTACAAGCATTCACCAGAAACTCACATGCATTTCTCTGAAAGAGAAGCAGTCTGTTCCAACACTTCAATTCACTGTGCAAAGTTCATGGAGTGTTGCCTCACTTTTGAAATGCTGTCCTTTCCGAGAAAATCACTTTCCTTTGAAAGTGCCTTAAGCTACTTTCAAGCATTCACAAAAAACTCACATGTGTTTCTCTGAAAGAGAAGCAGTCTGTTCCAACACTTCAATTCTCTGTGCGAAGTGAATGGAGTGTTGCTTCACTTTCTAAATGCTGTCCTTTCAAAGAAAATCACTTTCCTTTGAAAGTGCCTTAAGTTACTTGCAAGCATTAGGAAGAAACTCACATGCGTTTCTCTGAAAGAGAAGCAGTCTGTTCCAACACTTCAATTCACTGTGTGAAGTGAATGGAGTGTTGCTTCACTTTCTAAATGCTGTCCTTTCAGAGAAAATCACTTTCCTTTGAAAGCGCCTTAAGCTACTTACAAGCATTCACCAGAAACTCACATGCGTTTCTTTGAAAGAGAAGCAGTCTGTTCCAACACTTCAATTCACTGTGCGAAGTGAATGGAGTGTTGCTTCACTTTCTAAATGCTGTCCTTTCAAAGAAAATCACTTTCCTTTGAAAGTGCCTTAAGTTACTTGCAAGCATTAGGAAGAAACTCACATGCGTTTCTCTGAAAGAGAAGCAGTCTGTTCCAACACTTCAATTCACTTTACGAAGGGAATGGAGTGTTGCTTCACTTTCTAAATGCTGTCCTTTCAGATAAAATCACTTTCCTTTGAAAGTGCCTTAAACTACTTTCAAGCATTCACAAAAAACTCACATGCGTTTCTCTGAAAGAGAAGCAGTCCGTTCCAACACTTCAATTCACTGTGCGAAGTGAATGGAGTGTTGCTTCACTTTCTAAATGCTGTCCTTTCAGAGAAAATCACTTTCCTTTGAAAGTGCCTTAAGCTACTTTCAAGCATTCACAAGAAACACACATGCGTTTCTCTGAAATAGAAGCAGTCTGTTCCAACTCTTCAATTCACTGTGCGAAGTGAATGGAGTGTTGCTTCACTTTCTAACTGCTGTCCTTTCAAAGAAAATCACTTTCCTTTGAAACTGCGTTAAGTTACTTGCAAGCATTAGGAAGAAACTCACATGCGTTTCTCTGAAAGAGAAGCAGTCTGTTCCAACACTTCAATTCACTGTGCGAAGTGAATGGAGTGTTGCTTCACTTCCTTAATGCTGTCCTTTCAGAGAAAATCACTTTCCTTTGAAAGTGCCTTAAGCTAATTACAAGCATTCAACAGAAACTCACATGCATTTCTCTGAAAGAGAAGCAGTCTGTTCCAACACTTCAATTCACTGTGCGAAGTGAATGGAGTGTTGCTTCACTTTCTAAATGCTGTCCTTTCAGAGAAAATCACTTTCCTTTGAAAGTGCCTTAAGTTACTTGCAAGCATTAGGAAGAAACTCACATGCATTTCTCTGAAAGAGAAGCAGTCTGTTCCAACACTTCAATTCACTGTGCGAAGTGAATGGAGTGTTGCTTCACTTTCTAAAGGCTGCCCTTTCAGAGAAAATCACTTTCCTTTGAAAGTGCCTTAAGCTACTTACAAGCATTCACCAGAAACTCACATGCGTTTCTTTGAAAGAGAAGCAGTCTGTTCCAACACTTCAATCCACTGTGCGAAGTGAATGGAGTGTTGCTTCACTTTCTAAATGCTGTCCTTTCAGAGAAAATCACGTTCCTTTGAAAGTGCCTTAAGCTACTTACAAGCATTCACCAGAAACTCACATGCGTTTCTCTGAAAGAGAATCAATCTGTTCCAACACTTCAATTCATTGTGCAAAGTTCATGGAGTGTTGCCTCACTTTTGAAATGCTGTCCTTTCCGAGAAAATCACTTTCCTTTGAAAGTGCCTTAAGCTACTTTCAAGCATTCACAAAAAACTCACATGTGTTTCTCTGAAAGAGAAGCAGTCTGTTCCAACACTTCAATTCTCTGTGCGAAGTGAATGGAGTGTTGCTTCACTTTCTAAATGCTGTCCTTTCAAAGAAAATCTCTTTCCTTTGAAAGTGCCTTAAGTTACTTGCAAGCATTAGGAAGAAACTCACATGCGTTTCTCTGAAAGAGAAGCAGTCTGTTCCAACACTTCAATTCACTGTGTGAAGTGAATGGAGTGTTGCTTCACTTTCTAAATTCTGTCCTTTCAGAGAAAATCACTTTCCTTTGAAAGTGCCTTAAGGTACTTACAAGCATTCAACAGAAACTCACATGCATTTCTCTGAAAGGGAAGCAGTCTGTTCCAACACTTCAATTCACTGTGCGAAGTGAATGGAGTGTGGCTTCACTTTCTAAATGCTGTCCTTTCAGAGAAAATCACTTTCCTTTGAAAGCGCCTTAAGCTACTTACAAGCATTCACCAGAAACTCACATGCGTTTCTTTGAAAGAGAAGCAGTCTGTTCCAACACTTCAATTCACTGTGCGAAGTGAATGGAGTGTTGCTTCACTTTCTAAATGCTGTCCTTTCAGAGAAAATCACTTTCCTTTGAAAGCGCCTTAAGCTACTTACAAGCATTCACCAGAAACTCACATGCGTTTCTTAGAAAGAGAAGCAGTCTGTTCCAACACTTCAATTCACTGTGCGAAGTGAATGGAGTGTTGCTTCACTTTCTAAAGGCTGCCCTTTCAGAGAAAATCACTTTCCTTTGAAAGTGCCTTAAGCTACTTACAAGCATTCACCAGAAACTCACATGCGTTTCTGTGAAAGAGAAGCAGTCTGTTCCAACACTTCAATCCACTGTGCGAAGTGAATGGAGTGTTGCTTCACTTTCTAAATGCTGTCCTTTCAGAGAAAATCACGTTCCTTTGAAAGTGCCTTAAGCTACTTACAAGCATTCACCAGAAACTCACATGCGTTTCTCTGAAAGAGAATCAATCTGTTCCAACACTTCAATTCATTGTGCAAAGTTCATGGAGTGTTGCCTCACTTTTGAAATGCTGTCCTTTCCGAGAAAATCACTTTCCTTTGAAAGTGCCTTAAGCTACTTTCAAGCATTCACAAAAAACTCACATGTGTTTCTCTGAAAGAGAAGCAGTCTGTTCCAACACTTCAATTCTCTGTGCGAAGTGAATGGAGTGTTGCTTCACTTTCTAAATGCTGTCCTTTCAAAGAAAATCACTTTCCTTTGAAAGTGCCTTAAGTTACTTGCAAGCATTAGGAAGAAACTCACATGCGTTTCTCTGAAAGAGAAGCAGTCTGTTCCAACACTTCAATTCACTCTGTGAAGTGAATGGAGTGTTGCTTCACTTTCTAAATGCTGTCCTTTCAGAGAAAATCACTTTCCTTTGAAAGCGCCTTAAGCTACTTACAAGCATTCACCAGAAACTCACATGCGTTTCTTTGAAAGAGAAGCAGTCTGTTCCAACACTTCAATTCACTGTGCGAAGTGAATGGAGTGTTGCTTCACTTTCTAAATGCTGTCCTTTCAAAGAAAATCACTTTCCTTTGAAAGTGCCTTAAGTTACTTGCAAGCATTAGGAAGAAACTCACATGCGTTTCTCTGAAAGAGAAGCAGTCTGTTCCAACACTTCAATTCTCTTTACGAAGGGAATGGAGTGTTGCTTCACTTTCTAAATGCTGTCCTTTCAGAGAAAATCACTTTCCTTTGAAAGTGCCTTAAACTACTTTCAAGCATTCACAAAAAACTCACATGCGTTTCTCTGAAAGAGAAGCAGTCTGTTCCAACACTTCAATTCACTGTGCGAAGTGAATGGAGTGTTGCTTCACTTTCTAAATGCTGTCCTTTCAGAGAAAATCACTTTCCTTTGAAAGTGCCTTAAGCTACTTTCAAGCATTCACAAGAAACACACATGCGTTTCTCTGAAATAGAAGCAGTCTGTTCCAACTCTTCAATTCACTGTGCGAAGTGAATGGAGTGTTGCTTCACTTTCTAACTGCTGTCCTTTCAAAGAAAATCACTTTCCTTTGAAACTGCCTTAAGTTACTTGCAAGCATTAGGAAGAAATTCACATGCGTTTCTCTGAAAGAGAAGCAGTCTGTTCCAACACTTCAATTCACTGTGCGAAGTGAATGGAGTGTTGCTTCACTTCCTTAATGCTGTCCTTTCAGAGAAAATCACTTTCCTTTGAAAGTGCCTTAAGCTAATTACAAGCATTCAACAGAAACTCACATGCATTTCTCTGAAAGAGAAGCAGTCTGTTCCAACACTTTAATTCACTGTGCGAAGTGAATGGAGTGTTGCTTCACTTTCTAAATGCTGTCCTTTCAGAGAAAATCACTTTCCTTTGAAAGTGCCTTAAGTTACTTGCAAGCATTAGGAAGAAACTCACATGCATTTCTCTGAAAGAGAAGCAGTCTGTTCCAACACTTCAATTCACTGTGCGAAGTGAATGGAGTGTTGCTTCACTTTCTAAAGGCTGCCCTTTCAGAGAAAATCACTTTCCTTTGAAAGTGCCTTAAGCTACTTACAAGCATTCACCAGAAACTCACATGCGTTTCTTTGAAAGAGAAGCAGTCTGTTCCAACACTTCAATCCACTGTGCGAAGTGAATGGAGTGTTGCTTCACTTTCTAAATGCTGTCCTTTCAGAGAAAATCACGTTCCTTTGAAAGTGCCTTAAGCTACTTACAAGCATTCACCAGAAACTCACATGCGTTTCTCTGAAAGAGAATCAATCTGTTCCAACACTTCAATTCATTGTGCAAAGTTCATGGAGTGTTGCCTCACTTTTGAAATGCTGTCCTTTCCGAGAAAATCACTTTCCTTTGAAAGTGCCTTAAGCTACTTTCAAGCATTCACAAAAAACTCACATGTGTTTCTCTGAAAGAGAAGCAGTCTGTTCCAACACTTCAATTCTCTGTGCGAAGTGAATGGAGTGTTGCTTCACTTTCTAAATGCTGTCCTTTCAAAGAAAATCTCTTTCCTTTGAAAGTGCCTTAAGTTACTTGCAAGCATTAGGAAGAAACTCACATGCGTTTCTCTGAAAGAGAAGCAGTCTGTTCCAACACTTCAATTCACTGTGTGAAGTGAATGGAGTGTTGCTTCACTTTCTAAATTCTGTCCTTTCAGAGAAAATCACTTTCCTTTGAAAGTGCCTTAAGGTACTTACAAGCATTCAACAGAAACTCACATGCATTTCTCTGAAAGGGAAGCAGTCTGTTCCAACACTTCAATTCACTGTGCGAAGTGAATGGAGTGTGGCTTCACTTTCTAAATGCTGTCCTTTCAGAGAAAATCACTTTCCTTTGAAAGCGCCTTAAGCTACTTACAAGCATTCACCAGAAACTCACATGCGTTTCTTTGAAA
Organism: Myodes glareolus; assembly: GCF_982192425.1. Lineage (NCBI taxonomy): Eukaryota > Metazoa > Chordata > Mammalia > Rodentia > Cricetidae > Myodes > Myodes glareolus. The sequence continues at coordinate 1,122,315 of NW_028263211.1, read as the reverse complement.
GAGAAGCAGTCTGTTCCAACACTTCAATTCACTGTGCGAAGTGAATGGAGTGTTGCTTCACTTTCTAAATGCTGTCCTTTCAGAGAAAATCACTTTCCTTTGAAAGCGCCTTAAGCTACTTACAAGCATTCACCAGAAACTCACATGCGTTTCTTAGAAAGAGAAGCAGTCTGTTCCAACACTTCAATTCACTGTGCGAAGTGAATGGAGTGTTGGTTCACTTTCTAAATGCTGTCTTTTCGGAGAAAATCACTTTCCTTTGAAAGTGCCTTAAGCTAATTACAAGCATTCAACAGAAACTCACATGCATTTCTCTGAAAGAGAAGCAGTCTGTTCCAACACTTCAATTCACTGCACGAAGGGAATGGAGTGTTGCTTCACTTTCTTAATGCTGTCCTTTCAGAGAAAATCACTTTCCTTTGAAAGTGCCTTAAGCTACTTACAAGCATTCACCAGAAACAAACATGCGTTTCTTTGAAAGAGAAGCAGTCTGTTCCAACACTTCAATTCACTGTGCGAAGTAAATGGAGTGTTGCTTCACTTTCTAAATGCTGTCCTTTCAGAGAAAATCACTTTCCTTTGAAAGTGCCTTAAGCTACTTTCAAGCATTCACAAGAAACACACATGCGTTTCTCTGAAATAGAAGCAGTCTGTTCCAACACTTCAATTCACTGTGCGAAGTGAATGGAGTGTTGCTTCACTTTCTAACTGCTGTCCTTTCAAAGAAAATCACTTTCCTTTGAAACTGCCTTAAGTTACTTGCAAGCATTAGGAAGAAACTCACATGCGTTTCTCTGAAAGAGAAGCAGTCTGTTCCAACACTTCAATTCACTGTGCGAAGTGAATGGAGTGTTGCTTCACTTTCTTAATGCTGTCCTTTCAGAGAAAATCACTTTCCTTTGAAAGTGCCTTAAGCTAATTACAAGCATTCAACAGAAACTCACATGCATTTCTCTGAAAGAGAAGCAGTCTGTTCCAACACTTCAATTCACTGTGCGAAGTGAATGGAGTGTTGATTAACTTTCTAAATGCTGTCCTTTCAGAGAAAATCACTTTCCTTTGAAAGTGCCTTAAGTTACTTGCAAGCATTAGGAAGAAACTCACATGCGTTTCTCTGAAAGAGAAGCAGTCTGTTCCAACACTTCAATTCACTGTGCGAAGTGAATGGAGTGTTGCTTCACTTTCTAAAGGCTGCCCTTTCAGTGAAAATCACTTTCCTTTGAAAGTGCCTTAAGCTACTTACTAGCATTCACCAGAGACTCACATGCGTTACTCTGAAAGAGAAGCAGTCTGTTCCAACACTTCAATTCACTGTGTGAAGTGAATGGAGTGTTGCTTCACTTTCTAAATGCTGTCCTTTCAGAGAAAATCACTTTCCTTTGATAGTGCCTTAAGCTACTTACAAGCATACACCAGAAACTCACATGCGTTTCTTTGAAAGAGAAGCAGTCTGTTCCAACACTTCAATCCACTGTGCGAAGTGAATGGAGTGTTGCTTCACTTTCTAAATGCTGTCTTTTCCGAGAAAATAACTTTCCTTTGAAAGTGCCTTAAGGTACTTACAAGCATTCAACAGAAACTCACATGCATTTCTCTGAAAGAGAAGCAGTCTGTTCCAACACTTCAATTCACTGTGCGAAGTGAATGGAGTGTTGCTTCACTTTAAATGCTGTCCTTTCAGAGAAAATCACTTTACTTTGAAAGTGCCTTAAACTAATTTCAAGCATTCACAGAAAACGCACATGCGTTTCTCTGAAAGAGAAGCACTCTGTTCCAACACTTCAATTCACTGTGCGAAGTGAATGGAGTGTTGCTTCACTTTCTAAATGCTGTCCTTTCAGAGAAAATCACTTTCCTTTGAAAGTGTCTTAAGGTACTTACAAGCATTCAACAGAAACTCACATGCATTTCTCTGAAAGAGAAGCAGTCTGTTCCAACACTTCAATTCACTGTGCGAAGTGAATGGAGTGTTGCTTCACTTTCTAAATGCTGTCCTTTCAGAGAAAATCACTTTCCTTTGATAGTGCCTTAAGCTACTTTCAAGCATTCACAAGAAAAACACATGCGTTTCTCTGAAATAGAAGCAGTCTGTTCCAACACTTCAATTCACTGTGTGAAGTAAATGGAGTGTTGCTTCACTTTCTAAATTCTGTCCTTTCAGAGAAAATCACTTTCCTTTGAAAGTGCCTTAAGGTACTTACAAGCATTCAACAGAAACTCACATGCATTTCTCTGAAAGAGAAGCAGTCTGTTCCAACACTTCAATTCACTGTGCGAAGTGAATGGAGTGTTGCTTCACTTTCTAAATTCTGTCCTTTCAGAGAAAATCACTTTCCTTTGAAAGTGCCTTAAGGTACTTACAAGCATTCAACAGAAACTCACATGCATTTCTCTGAAAGAGAAGCAGTCTGTTCCAACACTTCAATTCACTGTGCGAAGTGAATGGAGTGTTGCTTCACTTTCTAAATGCTGTCCTTTCAGAGAAAATCACTTTCCTTTGAAAGCGCCTTAAGCTACTTACAAGCATTCACCAGAAACTCACATGCGTTTCTTTGAAAGAGAAGCAGTCTGTTCCAACACTTCAATTCACTGTGCGAAGTGAATGGAGTGTTGCTTCACTTTCTAAATGCTGTCCTTTCAAAGAAAATCACTTTCCTTTGAAAGTGCCTTAAGTTACTTGCAAGCATTAGGAAGAAACTCACATGCGTTTCTCTGAAAGAGAAGCAGTCTGTTCCAACACTTCAATTCACTGCACGAAGGGAATGGAGTGTTGCTTCACTTTCTAAATTCTGTCCTTTCAGAAAAAATCACTTTCCTTTGAAAGTGCCTTAAACTACTTTCAAGCATTCACAAAAAACTCACATGCGTTTCTCTGAAAGAGAAGCAGTCTGTTCCAACACTTCAATTCACTGTGCGAAGTGAATGGAGTGTTGCTTCACTTTCTAAATGCTGTTCTTTCAGAGAAAATCACTTTCCTTTGAAAGTGCCTTAAGCTAATTACAAGCATTCAACAGAAACTCACATGCATTTCTCTGAAAGAGAAGCAGTCTGTTCCAACACTTCAATTCACTACACGAAGGGAATGGAGTGTTGCTTCACTTTCTAAATGCTGTTCTTTCAGAGAAAATCACTTTCCTTTGATAGTGCCTTAAGCTACTTACAAGCATTCACCAGAAACTCACATGCGTTTCTTTGAAAGAGAAGCAGTCTGTTCCAACACTTCAATCCACTGTGCGAAGTGAATGGAGTGTTCCTTCACTTTCTAAATGCTGTCTTTTTCGAGAAAATCACTTTCCTTTGAAAGTGCCTTAAGGTACTTACAAGCATTCAACAGAAACTCACATGCATTTCTCTGAAAGAGAAGCAGTCTGTTCCAACACTTCAATTCACTGTGCGAAGTGAATGGAGTGTTGCTTCACTTTCTAAATGCTGTCCTTTCAGAGAAAATCACTTTCCTTTGAAAGTGCCTTAAACTAATTTCAAGCATTCACAGAAAACGCACACGCGTTTCTCTGAAAGAGAAGCACTCTGTTCCAACACTTCAATTCACTGTGCGGAGTGAATTGAGTGTTGCTTCACTTTCTAAATGCTGTCCTTTCAGAGAAAATCACTTTCCTTTGAAAGTGTCTTATGGTACTTACAAGCATTCAACAGAAACTCACATGCATTTCTCTGAAAGAGAAGCAGTCTGTTCCAACACTTCAATTCACTGTGCGAAGTGAATGGAGTGTTGCTTCACTTTCTAAATGCTGTCCTTTCAGAGAAAATCACTTTCCTTTGATAGTGCCTTAAGCTACTTTCAAGCATTCACAAGAAACACACATGTGTTTCTCTGAAATAGAAGCAGTCTGTTCCAACACTTCAATTCACTGTACGAAGTGAATGGAGTGTTGCTTCACTTTCTAAATTCTGTCCTTTCAGAGAAAATCACTTTCCTTTGAAAGTGCCTTAAGCTAATTACAAGCATTCAACAGAAACTCACATGCATTTCTCTGAAAGAGAATCAATCTGTTCCAACACTTCAATTCACTGTGCAAAGTTCATAGAGTGTTGCCTCACTTTTGAAATGCTGTCCTTTCCAAGAAAATCACTTTCCTTTGCAAGTGCCTTAAGCTACTTTCAAGCATTCACAAAAAACTCACATGTGTTTCTCTGAAAGAGAAGCAGTCTTTTCCAACACTTCAATTCTCTGTGCGAAGTGAATGGAGTGTTGCTTCACTTTCTAAATGCTGTCCTTTCAAAGAAAATCACTTTACTTTGAAAGTGCCTTAAGCTACTTACTAGCATTCACCAGAGACTCACATGCATTACTCTGAAAGAGAAGCAGTCTGTTCCAACACTTCAATTCACTGTGTGAAGTGAATGGAGTGTTGCTTCACTTTCTAAATTCTGTCCTTTCAGAGAAAATCACTTTCCTTTGATAGTGCCTTAAGCTACTTACAAGCATTCACCAGAAACTCACATGCGTTTCTATGAAAGAGAAGCAGTCTGTTCCAACACTTCAATCCACTGTGCGAAGTGAATGGAGTGTTGCTTCACTTTCTAAATGTTGTCCTTTCAAAGAAAATCACTTTCCTTTGAAAGTGCCTTAAGGTACTTGCAAGCATTAGGAAGAAACTCACATGCGTTTCTCTGAAAGAGAAGCAGTCTGTTCCAACACTTCATTTCACTGCACGAAGGGAATGGAGTGTTGCTTCACTTTCTAAATTCTGTCCTTTCAGAGAAAATCACTTTCCTTTGAAAGTGCCTTAAACTGCTTTCAAGCATTAACAAAAAACTCACATGCGTTTCTCTGAAAGAGAAGCAGTCTGTTCCAACACTTCAATTCACTGTGCGAAGTGAATGGAGTGTTGCTTCACTTTCTAAATGCTGTACTTTCAGAGAAAATCACTTTCCTTTGAAAGTGCCTTAAGCTAATTACAAGCATTCAACAGAAACTCACATGCATTTCTCTGAAAGAGAAGCAGTCTGTTCCAACACTTCAATTCACTACACGAAGGGAATGGAGTGTTGCTTCACTTTCTAAATGCTGTCCTTTCAGAGAAAATCAATTTCCTTTGATAGTGCCTTAAGCTACTTACAAGCATTCACCAGAAACTCACATGCGTTTCTTTGAAAGAGAAGCAGTCTGTTCCAACACTTCAATCCACTGTGCGAAGTGAATGGAATGTTGCTTCACTTTCTAAATGCTGTCTTTTCCGAGAAAATCACTTTCCTTTGAAAGTGCCTTAAGGTACTTACAAGCATTCAACAGAAACTCACATGCATTTCTCTGAAAGAGAAGCAGTCTGTTCCAACACTTCAATTCACTGTGCGAAGTGAATAGAGTGTTGCTTCACTTTCTAAATGCTGTCCTTTCAGAGAAAATCACTTTCCTTTGATAGTGCCTTAAGCTACTTTCAAGCATTCACAAGAAACACACATGTGTTTCTCTGAAATAGAAGCAGTCTGTTCCAACACTTCAATTCACTGTGCGAAGTGAATGGAGTGTTGCTTCACTTTCTAAATTCTGTCCTTTCAGAGAAAATCACTTTCCTTTGAAAGTGCCTTAAGGTACTTACAAGCATTCAACAGAAACTCACATGCGTTTCTCTGAAAGAGAAGCAGTCTGTTCCAACACTTCAATTCACTGTGCGAAGTGAATGGAGTGTTGCTTCACTTTCTAAATGCTGTCCTTTCAGAGAAAATCACTTTCCTTTGAAAGTGCCTTTAGTTACTTGCAAGCATTAAGAAGAAACTCACATGCGTTTCTCTGAAAGAGAAGCAGTCTGTTCCAACACTTCAATTCACTGTGCAAAGTTCATGGAGTGTTGCCTCACTTTTGAAATGCTGTCCTTTCCGAGAAAATCACTTTCCTTTGAAAGTGCCTTAAGCGACTTTCAAGCATTCCAAAAAACTCACATGTGTTAACCTGAAAGAGAAGCAGTCTGTTCCAACACTTCAATTCTCTGTGCGAAGTGAATGGAGTGTTGCTTCACTTTCTAAATGCTGTCCTTTCAAAGAAAATCACTTTCCTTTGAAAGTGCCTTAAGTTACTTGCAAGCATTAGGAAGAAACTCACATGCGTTTCTCTGAAAGAGAAGAGGTCTGTTCCAACACTTCAATTCACTGCACGAAGGGAATGGAGTGTTGCTTCACTTTCTAAATTCTGTCCTTTCAGAGAAAATCACTTTCCTTTGAAAGTGCCTTAAACTACTTTCAAGCATTCACAAAAAACTCACATGCGTTTCTCTGAAAGAGAAGCAGTCTGTTCCAACACTTCAATTCACTGTGCGAAGTGAATGGAGTGTTGCTTCACTTTTTAAATGCTGTCCTTTCAGAGAAAATCACTTTCCTTTGAAAGTGCCTTAATCTAATTACAAGCATTCAACAGAAACTCACATGCATTTCTCTGAAAGAGAAGCAGTCTGTTCCAACACTTCAATTCACTGCACGAAGGGAATGGAGTGTTGCTTCACTTTCTAAATGCTGTCCTTTCAGAGAAAATCACTTTTCTTTGAAAGTGCCTAAAGCTACTTACAAGCATTCACCAGAAACTCACATGCGTTTCTTTGAAAGAGAAGCAGTCTGTTCCAACACTTCAATCCACTGTGCAAAGTGAATTGAGTGTTGCTTCACTTTCTAAATGCTGTCCTTTCAGAGAAAATCACTTTCCTTTGAAAGTGCCTTAAGGTACTTACAAGCATTCAACAGAAACTCACATGCATTTCTCTGAAAGAGAAGCAGTCCGTTCCAACACTTCAATTCACTGTGCGAAGTTAATGGAGTGTTGCTTCACTTTCTAAATGCTGTCCTTTCAGAGAAAATCACTTTCCTTTGAAAGTGCCTTAAAATAATTTCAAGCATTCACAGAAAACGCACATGCGTTTCTCTGAAAGAGAAGCAGTCTGTTCCAACACTTCAATTCACTGTGCGAAGTGAATGGAGTGTTGCTTCACTTTCTAAATGCTGTCCTTTCAGAGAAAATCACTTTCCTTTGAAAGTGCCTTAAGCTACTTACAAGCATTCACCAGAAACTCACATGCGTTTCTCTGAAAGAGAATCAATCTGTTCCAACACTTCAATTCACTGTGCAAAGTTCATGGATTGTTGCCTCACTTTCTAAATGCTGTCCTTTCCGAGAAAATCACTTTCCTTTGAAAGTGCCTTAAGCTACTTTCAAGCATTCACAAAAAACTCACATGTGGTTCTCTGAAAGAGAAGCAGTCTGTTCCAACACTTCAATTCTCTGTGCGAAGTGAATGGAGTGTTGCTTCACTTTCTAAATGCTGTCCTTTCAAAGAAAATCACTTTCCTTTGAAAGTGCCTTAAGTTACTTGCAAGCATTAGGAAGAAACTCACATGCGTTTCTCTGAAAGAGATGCAGTCTGTTCCAACACTTCAATTCACTGCACGAAGGGAATGGAGTGTTGCTTCACTTACTAAATTCTGTCCTTTCAGAGAATATCACATTCCTTTGAAAGTGCCTTAAACTACTTTCAAGCATTCACAAAAAACTCACATGCGTTTCTCTGAAAGAGAAGCAGTCTGTTCCAACATTTCAATTCACTGTGTGAAGTGAATGGAGTGTTGCTTCACTTTCTAAATGCTGTCCTTTCAGAGAAAATCACTTTCCTTTGAAAGTGCCTAAAACTAATTTCAAGCATTCACAGAAAACGCACACGCGTTTCTCTGAAAGAGAAGCACACTGTTCCAAAACTTCAATTCACTGTGCGAAGTGAATGGAGTGTTGCTTCACTTTCTAAATTCTGTCCTTTCAGAAAAAATCACGTTCCTTTGAAAGTGCCTTAAGCTACTTACAAGCATTCACCAGAAACTCACATGCGTTTCTCTGAAAGAGAATCAATCTGTTCCAACACTTCAATTCACTGTGCAATGTTCATGGAGTGTTGCCTCACTTTTGAAATGCTGTCCTTTCCAAGAAAATCACTTTCCTTTGCAAGTGCCTTAAGCTACTTTCAAGCATTCACAAAAAACTCACATGTGTTTCTCTGAAAGAGAAGCAGTCTGTTCCAACACTTCAATTCTCTGTGCGAAGTGAATGGAGTGTTGCTTCACTTTCTAAATGCTGTCCTTTCAAAGAAAATCACTTTACTTTGAAAGTGCCTTAAGCTACTTACTAGCATTCACCAGAGACTCACATGCATTACTCTGAAAGAGAAGCAGTCTGTTCCAACACTTCAATTCACTGTGTGAAGTGAATGGAGTGTTGCTTCACTTTCTAAATGCTGTCCTTTCAGAGAAAATCACTTTCCTTTGATAGTGCCTTAAGCTACTTACAAGCATTCACCAGAAACTCACATGCGTTTCTTTGAAAGAGAAGCAGTCTGTTCCAACACTTCAATCCACTGTGCGAAGTGAATGGAGTGTTGCTTCACTTTCTAAATGCTGTCCTTTCAAAGAAAATCACTTTCCTTTGAAAGTGCCTTAAGGTACTTGCAAGCATTAGGAAGAAACTCACATGCGTTTCTCTGAAAGAGAAGCATTCTGTTCCAACACTTCATTTCACTGCACGAAGGGAATGGAGTGTTGCTTCACTTTCTAAATTCTGTCCTTTCAGAGAAAATCACTTTCCTTTGAAAGTGCCTTAAACTACTTTCAAGCATTAACAAAAAACTCACATGCGTTTCTCTGAAAGAGAAGCAGTCTGTTCCAACACTTCAATTCACTGTGCGAAGTGAATGGAGTGTTGCTTCACTTTCTAAATGCTGTACTTTCAGAGAAAATCACTTTCCTTTGAAAGTGCCTTAAGCTAATTACAAGCATTCAACAGAAACTCACATGCATTTCTCTGAAAGAGAAGCAGTCTGTTCCAACACTTCAATTCACTACACGAAGGGAATGGAGTGTTGCTTCACTTTCTAAATGCTGTCCTTTCAGAGAAAATCAATTTCCTTTGATAGTGCCTTAAGATACTTACAAGCATTCACCAGAAACTCACATGCGTTTCTTTGAAAGAGAAGCAGTCTGTTCCAACACTTCAATCCACTGTGCGAAGTGAATGGAGTGTTGCTTCACTTTCTAAATGCTGTTTTTTCCGAGAAAATCACTTTCCTTTGAAAGTGCCTTAAGGTACTTACAAGCATTCAACAGAAACTCACATACATTTCTCTGAAAGAGAAGCAGTCTGTTCCAACACTTCAATTCACTGTGCGAAGTGAATAGAGTGTTGCTTCACATTCTAAATGCTGTCCTTTCAGAGAAAATCACTTTCCTTTGATAGTGCCTTAAGCTACTTTCGAGCATTCACAAGAAACACACATGTGTTTCTCTGAAATAGAAGCAGTCTGTTCCAACACTTCAATTCACTGTGCGAAGTGAATGGAGTGTTGCTTCACTTTCTAAATTCTGTCCTTTCAGAGAAAATCACTTTCCTTTGAAAGTGCCTTAAGGTACTTACAAGCATTCAACAGAAACTCACATGCATTTCTCTGAAAGAGAAGCAGTCTGTTCCAATACTTCAATTCACTGTGCGAAGTGAATGGAGTGTTGCTTCACTTTCTAAATGCTGTCCTTTCAGAGAAAATCACTTTCCTTTGAAAGTGCCTTAAGTTACTTGCAATCATTAAGAAGAAACTCACATGCGTTTCTCTGAAAGAGAAGCAGTCTGTTCCAACACTTCAATTCACTGTGCAAAGTTCATGGAGTGTTGCCTCACTTTTGAAATGCTGTCCTTTCCGAGAAAATCACTTTCCTTTGAAAGTGCCTTAAGCGACTTTCAAGCATTCACAAAAAACTCACATGTGTTTCTCTGAAAGAGAAGCAGTCTGTTCCAACACTTCAATTCTCTGTGCGAAGTGAATGGAGTGTTGCTTCACTTTCTAAATGCTGTCCTTTCAAAGAAAATCACTTTCCTTTGAAAGTGCCTTAAGTTACTTGCAAGCATTAGGAAGAAACTCACATGCGTTTCTCTGAAAGAGAAGAGGTCTGTTCCAACACTTCAATTCACTGCACGAAGGGAATGGAGTGTTGCTTCACTTTCTAAATTCTGTCCTTTCAGAGAAAATCACTTTCCTTTGAAAGTGCCTTAAACTACTTTCAAGCATTCACAAAAAACTCACATGCGTTTCTCTGAAAGAGAAGCAGTCTGTTCCAACACTTCAATTCACTGTGCGAAGTGAATGGAGTGTTGCTTCACTTTTTAAATGCTGTCCTTTCAGAGAAAATCACTTTCCTTTGAAAGTGCCTTAAGCTAATTACAAGCATTCAACAGAAACTCACATGCATTTCTCTGAAAGAGAAGGAGTCTGTTCCAACACTTCAATTCACTGCACGAAGGGAATGGAGTGTTGCTTCACTTTCTAAATGCTGTCCTTTCAGAGAAAATCACTTTTCTTTGAAAGTGCCTAAAGCTACTTACAAGCATTCACCAGAAACTCACATGCGTTTCTTTGAAAGAGAAGCAGTCTGTTCCAACACTTCAATCCACTGTGCGAAGTGAATGGAGTGTTGCTTCACTTTCTAAATGCTGTCCTTTCAGAGAAAATCACTTTCCTTTGAAAGTGCCTTAAGCTACTTACAAGCATTCACCAGAAACTCACATGCGTTTCTCTGAAAGAGAATCAATCTGTTCCAACACTTCAATTCACTGTGCAAAGTTCATGGATTGTTGCCTCACTTTTGAAATGCTGTCCTTTCCGAGAAAATCACTTTCCTTTGAAAGTGCCTTAAGCTACTTTCAAGCATTCACAAAAAACTCACATGTGGTTCTCTGAAAGAGAAGCAGTCTGTTCCAACACTTCAATTCTCTGTGCGAAGTGAATGGAGTGTTGCTTCACTTTCTAAATGCTGTCCTTTCAAAGAAAATCACTTTCCTTTGAAAGTGCCTTAAGTTACTTGCAAGCATTAGGAAGAAACTAACATGCCTTTCTCTGAAAGAGAAGCAGTCTGTTCCAACACTTCAATTCACTGTGCGAAGTGAATGGAGTGTTGCTTCACTTTCTAAATGCTGTCCTTTCAGAGAAAATCACTTTCCTTTGAAAGTGCCTTAAACTACTTTCAAGCATTCACAAAAAAACTCACATGCATTTCTCTGAAAGAGAAGCAGTCTGTTCCAACACTTCAATTCACTGCACGAAGGGAATGGAGTGTTGCTTCACTTTCTTAATGCTGTCCTTTCAGAGAAAATCACTTTCCTTTGAAAGTGCCTTAAGCTACTTACAAGCATTCACCAGAAACTCACATGCGTTTCTTTGAAAGAGAAGCAGTCTGTTCCAACACTTCAATTCACTGTGTGAAGTGAATGGAGTGTTGCCTCACTTTCTAAAAGCTGTCCTTTCCGAGAAAATCACTTTCCTTTGAAAGTGCCTTAAGCTACTTTCAAGCATTCACAAAAAACTCACATGTGTTTCTCTGAAAGAGAAGGAGTCTGTTCCAACACTTCAATTCTCTGTGCGAAGTGAATGGAGTGTTTCTTCACTTTCTAAATGCTGTCCTTTCAAAGAAAATCACTTTCCTTTGAAAGTGCCTTAAGTTACTTGCAAGCATTAGGAAGAAACTCACATGCGTTTCTCTGAAAGAAAAGCAGTCTGTTCCAACACTTCAATTCACTGTGCGAAGTGAATGGAGTGTTGCTTCACTTTCTAAATTCTGTCCTTTCGGAGAAAATCACTTTCCTTTGAAAGTGCCTTAAGGTACTTACAAGCATTCAACAGAAACTCACATGCATTTCTCTGAAAGAGAAGCAGTCTGTTCCAACACTTCAATTCACTGTGCGAAGTGAATGGAGTGTTGCTTCACTTTCTAAATGCTGTCCTTTCAGAGAAAATCACTTTCCTTTGAAAGTGCCTTAAGTTACTTACAAGCATTAACCAGAAACTCACATACGTTTCTTTGAAAGAGAAGCAGTCTGTTCCAACACTTCAATTCACTGTGCGAAGTGAATGGAGTGTTGCTTCACTTTCTAACTGCTGTCCTTTCAAAGAAAATCACTTTCCTTTGAAAGTGCCTTAAGTTACTTGCAAGCATTAGGAAGAAACTCACATGCGTTTCTCTGAAATAGAAGCAGTCTGTTCCAAAACTTCAATTCACTGTGCGAAGTGAATGGAGTGTTGCTTCACTTTCTTAATGCTGTCCTTTCAGAGAAAATCACTTTCCTTTGAAAGTGCCTTAAGCTAATTACAAGCATTCAACAGAAACTCACATGCATTTCTCTGAAAGAGAAGCAGTCTGTTCCAACACTTCAATTCACTGCACGAAGGGAATGGAGTGTTGCTTCACTTTCTAAATGCTGTCCTTTCAGAGAAAATCACTTTCCTTTGAAAGTGCATTAAGCTACTTACAAGCATTCACCAGAAACTCACATGTGTTTCTTTGAAAGAGAAGCAGTCTGTTCTAACACTTCAATTCACTGTGCGAAGTGAATGGAGTGTTGCTTCACTTTCTAAATGCTGTCCTTTCAGAGAAAATCACTTTCCTTTGAAAGTGCCTTAAGTTACTTGCAAGCATTAGGAAGAAACTAACATGCGTTTCTCTGAAAGAGAAGCCGTCTGTTCCAACACTTCAATTCACTGTGCGAAGTGAATGGAGTGTTGCTTCACTTTCTTAATGCTGTCCTTTCAGAGAAAATCACTTTCCTTTGAAAGTGCCTTAAGCTAATTACAAGCATTCAACAGAAACTCACATGCATTTCTCTGAAAGAGAAGCAGTCTGTTCCAACACTTCAATTCACTGCACGAAGCTAATGGAGTGTTGCTTCACTTTCTAAAGGCTGCCCTTTCAGAGAAAATCACTTTCCTTTGAAAGTGCCTTAAGCTACTTACTAGCATTCACCAGAGACTCACATGCGTTACTCTGAAAGAGAAGCAGTCTGTTCCAACACTTCAATTCACTGTGCGAAGTGAATGGAGTGTTGCTTCACTTTCTTAATGCTGTCCTTTCAGAGAAAATCACTTTCCTTTGAAAGTGCCTTAAGCTAATTTCAAGCATTCACAAGAAACACACATGAGTTTCTCTGAAATAGAAGCAGTCTGTTCCAACCCTTCAATTCACTGTGCGAAGTGAATGGAGTGTTGCTTCACTTTCTAAATGCTGTCATTTCATAGAAAATCACTTTCCTTTGAAAGTGCCTTAAGCTACTTACAAGCATTAGGAAGAAACTCACATGCATTTCTTTGAAAGAGAAGCAGTCTGTTCCAACACTTCAATTCACTGTGCGAGGTGAATGGAGTGTTGCTTCACTTTCTAAATGCTGTCCTTTCAGAGAAAATCACTTTCCTTTGAAAGTGCCTTAAGGTACTTACAAGCATTCAACAGAAACTCACATGCATATCTCTGAAAGAGAAGCAGTCTGTTCCAACACTTCAATTCACTGTGCGAAGTGAATGTAGTGTTCCTTCACTTTCTAAATGCTGTCCTTTCAGAGAAAATCACTTTCCTTTGATAGTGCCTTAAGCTACTTTCAAGCATTCACAAGAAACACACATGCGTTTCTCTGAAATAGAAGCAGTCTGTTCCAACACTTCAATTCACTGTGTGAAGTGAATGGAGTGTTGCCTCACTTTATAAATGCTGTCCTTTCTGAGAAAATCACTTTCCTTTGAAAGTGCCTTAAGCTACTTTCAAGCATTCACAAAAAACTCACATGTGTTTCTCTGAAAGAGAAGGAGTCTGTTCCAACACTTCAATTCTCTGTGCGAAGTGAATGGAGTGTTGCTTCACTTTCTAAATGCTGTCCTTTCAAAGAAAATCACTTTCCTTTGAAAGTGCCTTAAGTTACTTGCAAGCATTAGGAAGAAACTCACATGCGTTTCTCTGAAAGAGAAGCAGTCTGTTCCAACACTTCAATTCACTGTGCGAAGTGAATGGAGTGTTGCTTCACTTTCTAAATTCTGTCCTTTCAGAGAAAATCACTTTTCTTTGAAAGTGCCTTAAGGTACTTACAAGCATTCAACAGAAACTCACATGCATTTCTCTGAAAGAGAAGCAGTCTGTTCCAACACTTCAATTCACTGTGCGAAGTGAATGGAGTGTTGCTTCACTTTCTAAATGCTGTCCTTTCAGAGAAAATCACTTTCCTTTGAAAGTGCCTTAAGCTACTTACAAGCATTAACCAGAAACTCACATACGTTTCTTTGAAAGAGAAGCAGTCTGTTCCAACACTTCAATTCACTGTGCGAAGTGAATGGAGTGTTGCTTCACTTTCTAACTGCTGTCTTTTCAAAGAAAATCACTTTCCTTTGAAAGTGCCTTAAGTTACTTGCAAGCATTAGGAAGAAACTCACATGCGTTTCTCTGAAATAGAAGCAGTCTGTTCCAACACTTCAATTCACTGTGCGAAGTGAGTGGAGTGTTGCTTCACTTTCTTAATGCTGTCCTTTCAGAGAAAATCACTTTCCTTTGAAAGTGCCTTAAGCTACTTACAAGCATTCAACAGAAACTCACATGCATTTCTCTGAAAGAGAAGCAGTCTGTTCCAACACTTCAATTCACTGCACGAAGGGAATGGAGTGTTGCTTCACTTTCTAAATGCTGTCCTTTCAGAGAAAATCACTTTCCTTTGAAAGTGCCTTAAGTTACTTGCAAGCATTAGGAAGAAACTAACATGCGTTTCTCTGAAAGAGAAGCAGTCTGTTCCAACACTTCAATTCACTGTGCGAAGTGAATGGAGTGTTGCTTCACTTTCTTAATGCTGTCCTTTCAGAGAAAATCACTTTCCTTTGAAAGTGCCTTAAGCTAATTACAAGCATTCAACAGAAACTCACATGCATTTCTCTGAAAGAGAAGCAGTCTGTTCCAACACTTCAATTCACTGCACGAAGGGAATGGAGTGTTGCTTCACTTTCTAAAGGCTGCCCTTTCAGAGAAAATCACTTTCCTTTGAAAGTGCCTTAAGCTACTTACTAGCATTCACCAAAGACTCACATGCGTTACTCTGAAAGAGAAGCAGTCTGTTCCAACACTTCAATTCACTGTGCGAAGTGAATGGAGTGTTGCTTCACTTTCTTAATGCTGTACTTTCAGAGAAAATCACTTTCCTTTGAAAGTGCCTTAAGCTACTTTCAAGCATTCACAAGAAACACACATGAGTTTCTCTGAAATAGAAGCAGTCTGTTACAACCCTTCAATTCACTGTGCGAAGTGAATGGAGTGTTGCTTCACTTTCTAAATGCTGTCATTTCATAGAAAATCACTTTCCTTTGAAAGTGCCTTAAGTTAATTGCAAGCATTAGGAAGAAACTCACATGCGTTTCTCTGAAAGAGAAGCAGTCTGTTCCAACACTTCAATTCACTGTGCGAAGTGAATGGAGTGTTGCTTCACTTTCTAAATTCTGTCCTTTCAGAGAAAATCACTTATCTTTGAAAGTGCCTTAAGGTACTTACAAGCATTCAACAGAAACTCACATGCATTTCTCTGAAAGAGAAGCAGTCAGTTCCAACACTTCAATTCACTGTGCGAAGTGAATGGAGTGTTGCTTCACTTTCTAAATGCTGTCCTTTCAGAGAAAATCACTTTCCTTTGAAAGTGCCTTAAGCTACTTACAAGCATTAACCAGAAACTCACATACGTTTCTTTGAAAGAGAAGCAGTCTGTTCCAACACTTCAATTCACTGTGCGAAGTGAATGGAGTGTTGCTTCACTTTCTAACTGCTGTCTTTTCAAAGAAAATCACTTTCCTTTGAAAGTGCCTTAAGTTACTTGCAAGCATTAGGAAGAAACTCACATGCGTTTCTCTGAAATCGAAGCAGTCTGTTCCAACACTTCAATTCACTGTGCGAAGTGAATGGAGTGTTGCTTCACTTTCTTAATGCTGTCCTTTCAGAGAAAATCACTTTCCTTTGAAAGTGCCTTAAGCTAATTACAAGCATTCAACAGAAACTCACATGCATTTCTCTGAAAGAGAAGCAGTCTGTTCCAACACTTCAATTCACTGCACGAAGGGAATGGAGTGTTGCTTCACTTTCTAAAGGCTGCCCTTTCAGAGAAAATCACTTTCCTTTGAAAGTGCCTTAAGCTACTTACTAGCATTCACCAAAGACTCACATGCGTTACTCTGAAAGAGAAGCAGTCTGTTCCAACACTTCAATTCACTGTGCGAAGTGAATGGAGTGTTGCTTCACTTTCTTAATGCTGTACTTTCAGAGAAAATCACTTTCCTTTGAAAGTGCCTTAAGCTACTTTCAAGCATTCACAAGAAACACACATGAGTTTCTCTGAAATAGAAGCAGTCTGTTACAACCCTTCAATTCACTGTGCGAAGTGAATGGAGTGTTGCTTCACTTTCTAAATGCTGTCATTTCATAGAAAATCACTTTCCTTTGAAAGTGCCTTAAGTTAATTGCAAGCATTAGGAAGAAACTCACATGCGTTTCTCTGAAAGAGAAGCAGTCTGTTCCAACACTTCAATTCACTGTGCGAAGTGAATGGAGTGTTGCTTCACTTTCTAAATTCTGTCCTTTCAGAGAAAATCACTTATCTTTGAAAGTGCCTTAAGGTACTTACAAGCATTCAACAGAAACTCACATGCATTTCTCTGAAAGAGAAGCAGTCAGTTCCAACACTTCAATTCACTGTGCGAAGTGAATGGAGTGTTGCTTCACTTTCTAAATGCTGTCCTTTCAGAGAAAATCACTTTCCTTTGAAAGTGCCTTAAGCTACTTACAAGCATTAACCAGAAACTCACATACGTTTCTTTGAAAGAGAAGCAGTCTGTTCCAACACTTCAATTCACTGTGCGAAGTGAATGGAGTGTTGCTTCACTTTCTAACTGCTGTCTTTTCAAAGAAAATCACTTTCCTTTGAAAGTGCCTTAAGTTACTTGCAAGCATTAGGAAGAAACTCACATGCGTTTCTCTGAAATCGAAGCAGTCTGTTCCAACACTTCAATTCACTGTGCGAAGTGAATGGAGTGTTGCTTCACTTTCTTAATGCTGTCCTTTCAGAGAAAATCACTTTCCTTTGAAAGTGCCTTAAGCTAATTACAAGCATTCAACAGAAACTCACATGCATTTCTTTGAAAGAGAAGCAGTCTGTTCCAACACTTCAATTCACTGCACGAAGGGAATGGAGTGTTGCTTCACTTTCTAAATGCTGTCCTTTCAAGAAAATCACTTTCCTTTGAAAGTGCCTTAAGTTACTTGCAAGCATTAGGAAGAAACTAACATGCGTTTCTCTGAAAGAGAAGCAGTCTGTTCCAACACTTCAATTCACTGCACGAAGGGAATGGAGTGTTGCTTCACTTTCTAAAGGCTGCCCTTTCAGAGAAAATCACTTTCCTTTGAAAGTGCCTTAAGCTACTTACTAGCATTCACCAGAGACTAACATGCATTACTCTGAAAGAGAAGCAGTCTGTTCCAACACTTCAATTCACTGTGCGAAGTGAATGGAGTGTTGCTTCACTTTCTTAATGCTGTCCTTTCAGAGAAAATCACTTTCCTTTGAAAGTGCCTTAAGCTACTTTCAAGCATTCACAAGAAACACACATGAGTTTCTCTGAAATAGAAGCAGTCTGTTCCAACCCTTCAATTCACTGTGCGAAGTGAATGGAGTGTTGCTTCACTTTCTAAATGCTGTCATTTCATAGAAAATCACTTTCCTTTGAAAGTGCCTTAAGCTACTTACATGCATTAGGAAGAAACTCACATGCGTTTCTTTGAAAGAGAAGCAGTCTGTTCCAACACTTCAATTCACTGTGCGAAGTGAATGGAGTGTTTCTTCACTTTCTAAATGCTGTCTTTTCCGAGAAAATCACTTTCCTTTGAAAGTGCCTTAAGGTACTTACAAGCATTCAACAGAAACTCACATGCATTTCTCTGAAAGAGAAGCAGTCTGTTCCAACAATTCAATTCACTGTGCGAAGTGAATGGAGTGTTGCTTCACTTTCTAAATGCTGTCTTTTCCGAGAAAATAACTTTCCTTTGAAAGTGCCTTAAGGAACTTACAAGCATTCAACAGAAACTCACATGCATTTCTCTGAAAGAGAAGCAGTCTGTTCCAACACTTCAATTCACTGTGCGAAGTGAATGGAGTGTTGCTTCACTTTCTTAATGCTGTCCTTTCAGAGAAAATCACTTTCCTTTGAAAGTGCCTTAAGCTAATTACAAGCATTCAACAGGAACTCACATGCATTTCTCTGAAAGAGAAGCAGTCTGTTCCAACACTTCAATTCACTGTGCGAAGTGAATGGAGTGTAGCTTCACTTTCTAAATGCTGTCTAGTCCGAGAAAATCACTTTCCTTTGAAACTGCCTTAAGGAACTTGCAAGCATTCAACAGAAACTCACATGCATTTCTCTGAAAGAGAAGCAGTCTTTTCCAACACTTCAATTCACTGTGCGAAGTGAATGGAGTGTTGCTTCACTTTCTAAAGGCTGTCCTTTCAGAGAAAATCACTTTCCTTTGAAAGTGCCTTAAGTTACTTGCAAGCATAAGGAAGAAACTCACATGCGTTTCTCTGAAAGAGAAGCAGTCTGTTCCAACACTTCAATTCACTGTGCGAAGTGAATGGAGTGTTGCTTCACTTTCTTAATGCTGTCCTTTCAGAGAAAATCACTTTCCTTTGAAAGTGCCTTAAGCTATTTACAAGCATTCAACAGAAACTCACATGCATTTCTCTGAAAGAGAAGCAGTCTGTTCCAACACTTCAAAACACTGCACGAAGGGAATGGAGTGTTTCTTCACTTTCTAAATTCTGTCCTTTCAGAGAAAATCACTTTCCTTTGAAAGTGCCTTAAAATACTTTCAAGCATTCACAAAAAACTCACATGCGTTTCTCTGAAAGAGAAGCAGTCTGTTCCAACACTTCAATTCACTGTGCGAAGTGAATGGAGTGTTGCTTCACTTTTTAAATGCTGTCCTTTCAGAGAAAATCACTTTCCTTTGAAAGTGCCTTAGGCTAATTACAAGCATTCAACAGAAACTCACATGCATTTCTCTGAAAGAGTAGCAGTCTGTTCCAAAACTTCAATTCACTGCACGAAGGGAATGGAGTTTTGCTTCACTTTCTAAATGCTGTCCTTTCAGAGAAAATCACTTTTCTTTGAAAGTGCCTTAAGCTACTTACAAGCATTCACCAGAAACTCACATGCGTTTCTTTGAAAGAGAAGCAGTCTCTTCCAACACTTCAACCCACTGTGCGAAGTGAATGGAGTGTTGCATCACTTTCTAAATGCTGTCTTTTCCGAGAAAATCACTTTCCTTTGAAAGTGCCTTAAGGTACTTACAAGCATTCAACAGAAACTCACATGCATTTCTCTGAAAGAGAAGCATTCTGTTCCAACACTTCAATTCACTGTGCGAAGTTAATGGAGTGTTGCTTCACTTTCTAAATGCTGTCCTTTCAGAGAAAATCACTTTCCTTTGAAAGTGCCTTAAACTAATTTCAAGCATTCACAGAAAATGCACATGCGTTTCTCTGAAAGAGAAGCAGTCTGTTCCAACACTTCAATTCACTGTGCGAAGTGAATGGAGTGTTGCTTCACTTTCTAAATGCTGTCCTTTCAGAGAAAATCACTTTCCTTTGAAAGTGCCTTAAGCTAATTACAAGCATTCACAAGAAACTCACATGCATTTCTCTGAAAGAGAATCAATCTGTTCCAACACTTCAATTCACTGTGCAAAGTTCATGGATTGTTGCCTCACTTTTGAAATGCTGTCCTTTCCGAGAAAATCACTTTCCTTTGAAAGTGTCTTAAGCTACTTTCAAGCATTCACAAAAAACTCACATGTGTTTCTCTGAAGGAGAAGCAGTCTGTTCCAACACTTCAATTCTCTGTGCGAAGTGAATGGAGTGTTGCTTCACTTTCTAAATGCTGTCCTTTCAAAGAAAATCACTTTCCTTTGAAAGTGCCTTAAGTTACTTGCAAGCATTAGGAAGAAACTCACATGCCTTTCTCTGAAAGAGAAGCAGTCTGTTCCAACACTTCAATTCACTGTGTTAAGTGAATGGAGTGTTGCTTCACTTTCTAAATTCTGTCCTTTCAGAGAAAATCACTTTCCTTTGAAAGTGCCTTAAGCTAATTACAAGCATTCAACAGAAACTCACATGCATTTCTCTGAAAGAGAAGCAGTCTGTTCCAACACTTCAATTCACTGCACGAAGGGAATGGAGTGTTGCTTCAATTTCTAAATTCTGTCCTTTCAGACTAAATCACTTTCCTTTGAAAGTGCCTTAAACTACTTTCAAGCATTCACAAAAAACTCACATGCACTTCTCTGAAAGAGAAGCAGTCTGTTCCAACACTTCAATTCACTGTGCGAAGTGAATGGAGTGTTGCTTCACTTTCTAAATGCTGTCATTTCAGAGAAAATCACTTTCCTTTGAAAGTGCCTTAAGCTACTTACAAGCATTAGGAAGAAACTCACATGCGTTTCTCTGAAAGAGAAGCTTTCCGTTCCAACACTTCAATTCACTGTGCGAAGTGAATGGAGTGTTGCTTCACTTTCTAAATGCTGTACTTTAAGAGAAAATCACTTTTGTTTGAAAGTGCCTTAAGCAATTTTCAAGCATTCACAAGGAACTCACATGCATTTCTCTGAAAGAGAAGCAGTCTGTTCCAACACTTCAATTCACTGCACGAAGGGAATGGAGTGTTGCTTCACTTTCTAAATTCTGTCCTTTCAGAGAAAATCACTTTCCTTTGAAAGTGCCTTAAACTACTTTCAAGCATTTACAAAAAACTCACATGCACTTCTCTGAAAGAGAAGCAGTCTGTTCCCACACTTCAATTCACTGTGCGAAGTGAATGGAGTGTTGCTTCACTTTCTAAATGCTGTCCTTTCAGAGAAAATCACTTTCCTTTAAAAGTGCCTTAAGCTAATTACAAGCATTCAACAGAAACTCACATGCATTTCTCTGAAAGAGAAGCAGTCTGTTCCAACACTTCAATTCACTGCACGATTTGAATGGAGTGTTGCTTTACTTTCTAAATGCTGTCCTTTCAGAGAAAATCACTTTCCTTTGAAAGTGCCTTAAGCTAATTACAAGCATTCAACAGGAACTCACATGCATTTCTCTGAAAGAGAAGCAGTCTGTTCCAACACTTCAATTCACTGTGCGAAGTGAATGGAGTGTAGCTTCACTTTCTAAATGCTGTCTAGTCCGAGAAAATCACTTTCCTTTGAAACTGCCTTAAGGAACTTGCAAGCATTCAACAGAAACTCACATGCATTTCTCTGAAAGAGAAGCAGTCTGTTCCAACACTTCAATTCACTGTGCGAAGTGAATGGAGTGTTGCTTCACTTTCTTAATGCTGTCCTTTCAGAGAAAATCACTTTCCTTTGAAAGTGCCTTAAGCTATTTACAAGCATTCAACAGAAACTCACATGCATTTCTCTGAAAGAGAAGCAGTCTGTTCCAACACTTCAAAACACTGCACGAAGGGAATGGAGTGTTTCTTCACTTTCTAAATTCTGTCCTTTCAGAGAAAATCACTTTCCTTTGAAAGTGCCTTAAACTACTTTCAAGCATTCACAAAAAACTCACATGCGTTTCTCTGAAAGAGAAGCAGTCTGTTCCAACACTTCAATTCACTGTGCGAAGTGAATGGAGTGTTGCTTCACTTTTTAAATGCTGTCCTTTCTTAGAAAATCACTTTCCTTTGAAAGTGCCTTAGGCTAATTACAAGCATTCAACAGAAACTCACATGCATTTCTCTGAAAGAGTAGCAGTCTGTTCCAAAACTTCAATTCACTGCACGAAGGGAATGGAGTTTTGCTTCACTTTCTAAATGCTGTCCTTTCAGAGAAAATCACTTTTCTTTGAAAGTGCCTTAAGCTACTTACAAGCATTCACCAGAAACTCACATGCGTTTCTTTGAAAGAGAAGCAGTCTCTTCCAACACTTCAACCCACTGTGCGAAGTGAATGGAGTGTTGCATCACTTTCTAAATGCTGTCTTTTCCGAGAAAATCACTTTCCTTTGAAAGTGCCTTAAGGTACTTACAAGCATTCAACAGAAACTCACATGCATTTCTCTGAAAGAGAAGCAGTCTGTTCCAACACTTCAATTCACTGTGCGAAGTTAATGGAGTGTTGCTTCACTTTCTAAATGCTGTCCTTTCAGAGAAAATCACTTTCCTTTGAAAGTGCCTTAAACTAATTTCAAGCATTCACAGAAAATGCACATGCGTTTCTCTGAAAGAGAAGCAGTCTGTTCCAACACTTCAATTCACTGTGCGAAGTGAATGGAGTGTTGCTTCACTTTCTAAATGCTGTCCTTTCAGAGAAAATCACTTTCCTTTGAAAGTGCCTTAAGCTAATTACAAGCATTCACAAGAAACTCACATGCATTTCTCTGAAAGAGAATCAATCTGTTCCAACACTTCAATTCACTGTGCAAAGTTCATGGATTGTTGCCTCACTTTTGAAATGCTGTCCTTTCCGAGAAAATCACTTTCCTTTGAAAGTGTCTTAAGCTACTTTCAAGCATTCACAAAAAACTCACATGTGTTTCTCTGAAGGAGAAGCAGTCTGTTCCAACACTTCAATTCTCTGTGCGAAGTGAATGGAGTGTTGCTTCACTTTCTAAATGCTGTCCTTTCAAAGAAAATCACTTTCCTTTGAAAGTGCCTTAAGTTACTTGCAAGCATTAGGAAGAAACTCACATGCCTTTCTCTGAAAGAGAAGCAGTCTGTTCCAACACTTCAATTCACTGTGTTAAGTGAAAGGAGTGTTGCTTCACTTTCTAAATTCTGTCCTTTCAGAGAAAATCACTTTCCTTTGAAAGTGCCTTAAGCTAATTACAAGCATTCAACAGAAACTCACATGCATTTCTCTGAAAGAGAAGCAGTCTGTTCCAACACTTCAATTCACTGCACGAAGGGAATGGAGTGTTGCTTCACTTTCTAAATTCTGTCCTTTCAGAGAAAATCACTTTCCTTTGAAAGTGCCTTAAACTACTTTCAAGCATTCACAAAAAACTCACATGCACTTCTCTGAAAGAGAAGCAGTCTGTTCCAACACTTCAATTCACTGTGCGAAGTGAATGGAGTGTGGCTTCACTTTCTAAATGCTGTCATTTCAGAGAAAATCACTTTCCTTTGAAAGTGCCTTAAGCTACTTACAAGCATTAGGAAGAAACTCACATGTGTTTCTCTGAAAGAGAAGCTTTCCGTTCCAACACTTCAATTCACTGTGCGAAGTGAATGGAGTGTTGCTTCACTTTCTAAATGCTGTCCTTTAAGAGAAAATCACTTTTGTTTTAAAGTGCCTTAAGCAATTTTCAAGCATTCACAAGGAACTCACATGCATTTCTCTGAAAGAGAAGCAGTCTGTTCCAACACTTCAACCCACTGTGCGAAGTGAATGGAGTGTTGCATCACTTTCTAAATGCTGTCTTTTCCGAGAAAATCACTTTCCTTTGAAAGTGCCTTAAGGTACTTACAAGCATTCAACAGAAACTCACATGCATTTCTCTGAAAGAGAAGCAGTCTGTTCCAACACTTCAATTCACTGTGCGCAGTTAATGGAGTGTTGCTTCACTTTCTAAATGCTGTCCTTTCAGAGAAAATCACTTTCCTTTGAAAGTGCCTTAAACTAATTTCAAGCATTCACAGAAAATGCACATGCGTTTCTCTGAAAGAGAAGCAGTCTGTTCCAACACTTCAATTCACTGTGCGAAGTGAATGGAGTGTTGCTTCACTTTCTAAATGCTGTCCTTTCAGAGAAAATCACTTTCCTTTGAAAGTGCCTTAAGCTAATTACAAGCATTCACAAGAAACTCACATGCATTTCTCTGAAAGAGAATCAATCTGTTCCAACACTTCAATTCACTGTGCAAAGTTCATGGATTGTTGCCTCACTTTTGAAATGCTGTCCTTTCCGAGAAAATCACTTTCCTTTGAAAGTGTCTTAAGCTACTTTCAAGCATTCACAAAAAACTCACATGTGTTTCTCTGAAGGAGAAGCAGTCTGTTCCAACACTTCAATTCTCTGTGCGAAGTGAATGGAGTGTTGCTTCACTTTCTAAATGCTGTCCTTTCAAAGAAAATCACTTTCCTTTGAAAGTGCCTTAAGTTACTTGCAAGCATTAGGAAGAAACTCACATGCCTTTCTCTGAAAGAGAAGCAGTCTGTTCCAACACTTCAACGCACTGTGTGAAGTTAATGGAGTGTTGCTTCACTTTCTAAATTCTGTCCTTTCAGAGAAAATCACTTTCCTTTGAAAGTGCCTTAAGCTAATAACAAGCATTCAACAGAAACTCACATGCATTTCTCTGAAAGAGAAGCAGTCTGTTCCAACACTTCAATTCACTGCACGAAGGGAATGGAGTGTTGCTTCAATTTCTAAATTCTGTCCTTTCAGACTAAATCACTTTCCTTTGAAAGTGCCTTAAACTACTTTCAAGCATTCACAAAAAACTCACATGCACTTCTCTGAAAGAGAAGCAGTCTGTTCCAACACTTCAATTCACTGTGCGAAGTGAATGGAGTGTTGCTTCACTTTCTAAATGCTGTCATTTCAGAGAAAATCACTTTCCTTTGAAAGTGCCTTAAGCTACTTACAAGCATTAGGAAGAAACTCACATGCGTTTCTCTGAAAGAGAAGCTTTCCGTTCCAACACTTCAATTCACTGTGCGAAGTGAATGGAGTGTTGCTTCACTTTCTAAATGCTGTACTTTAAGAGAAAATCACTTTTGTTTGAAAGTGCCTTAAGCAATTTTCAAGCATTCACAAGGAACTCACATGCATTTCTCTGAAAGAGAAGCAGTCTGTTCCAACACTTCAATTCACTGCACGAAGGGAATGGAGTGTTGCTTCACTTTCTAAATTCTGTCCTTTCAGAGAAAATCACTTTCCTTTGAAAGTGCCTTAAACTACTTTCAAGCATTTACAAAAAACTCACATGCACTTCTCTGAAAGAGAAGCAGTCTGTTCCCACACTTCAATTCACTGTGCGAAGTGAATGGAGTGTTGCTTCACTTTCTAAATGCTGTCCTTTCAGAGAAAATCACTTTCCTTTAAAAGTGCCTTAAGCTAATTACAAGCATTCAACAGAAACTCACATGCATTTCTCTGAAAGAGAAGCAGTCTGTTCCAACACTTCAATTCACTGCACGATTTGAATGGAGTGTTGCTTTACTTTCTAAATGCTGTCCTTTCAGAGAAAATCACTTTCCTTTGAAAGTGCCTTAAGCTAATTACAAGCATTCAACAGGAACTCACATGCATTTCTCTGAAAGAGAAGCAGTCTGTTCCAACACTTCAATTCACTGTGCGAAGTGAATGGAGTGTAGCTTCACTTTCTAAATGCTGTCTAGTCCGAGAAAATCACTTTCCTTTGAAACTGCCTTAAGGAACTTGCAAGCATTCAACAGAAACTCACATGCATTTCTCTGAAAGAGAAGCAGTCTGTTCCAACACTTCAATTCACTGTGCGAAGTGAATGGAGTGTTGCTTCACTTTCTTAATGCTGTCCTTTCAGAGAAAATCACTTTCCTTTGAAAGTGCCTTAAGCTATTTACAAGCATTCAACAGAAACTCACATGCATTTCTCTGAAAGAGAAGCAGTCTGTTCCAACACTTCAAAACACTGCACGAAGGGAATGGAGTGTTTCTTCACTTTCTAAATTCTGTCCTTTCAGAGAAAATCACTTTCCTTTGAAAGTGCCTTAAACTACTTTCAAGCATTCACAAAAAATTCACATGCGTTTCTCTGAAAGAGAAGCAGTCTGTTCCAACACTTCAATTCACTGTGCGAAGTGAATGGAGTGTTGCTTCACTTTTTAAATGCT
This sequence comes from Myodes glareolus, assembly GCF_982192425.1. NCBI lineage: Eukaryota > Metazoa > Chordata > Mammalia > Rodentia > Cricetidae > Myodes > Myodes glareolus. The sequence goes on along the minus strand of NW_028263211.1, from coordinate 1,096,645 downwards.
GTCCTTTCTTAGAAAATCACTTTCCTTTGAAAGTGCCTTAGGCTAATTACAAGCATTCAACAGAAACTCACATGCATTTCTCTGAAAGAGTAGCAGTCTGTTCCAAAACTTCAATTCACTGCACGAAGGGAATGGAGTTTTGCTTCACTTTCTAAATGCTGTCCTTTCAGAGAAAATCACTTTTCTTTGAAAGTGCCTTAAGCTACTTACAAGCATTCACCAGAAACTCACATGCGTTTCTTTGAAAGAGAAGCAGTCTCTTCCAACACTTCAACCCACTGTGCGAAGTGAATGGAGTGTTGCATCACTTTCTAAATGCTGTCTTTTCCGAGAAAATCACTTTCCTTTGAAAGTGCCTTAAGGTACTTACAAGCATTCAACAGAAACTCACATGCATTTCTCTGAAAGAGAAGCAGTCTGTTCCAACAATTCAATTCACTGTGCGAAGTTAATGGAGTGTTGCTTCACTTTCTAAATGCTGTCCTTTCAGAGAAAATCACTTTCCTTTGAAAGTGCCTTAAACTAATTTCAAGCATTCACAGAAAATGCACATGCGTTTCTCTGAAAGAGAAGCAGTCTGTTCCAACACTTCAATTCACTGTGCGAAGTGAATGGAGTGTTGCTTCACTTTCTAAATGCTGTCCTTTCAGAGAAAATCACTTTCCTTTGAAAGTGCCTTAAGCTAATTACAAGCATTCACAAGAAACTCACATGCATTTCTCTGAAAGAGAATCAATCTGTTCCAACACTTCAATTCACTGTGCAAAGTTCATGGATTGTTGCCTCACTTTTGAAATGCTGTCCTTTCCGAGAAAATCACTTTCCTTTGAAAGTGTCTTAAGCTACTTTCAAGCATTCACAAAAAACTCACATGTGTTTCTCTGAAGGAGAAGCAGTCTGTTCCAACACTTCAATTCTCTGTGCGAAGTGAATGGAGTGTTGCTTCACTTTCTAAATGCTGTCCTTTCAAAGAAAATCACTTTCCTTTGAAAGTGCCTTAAGTTACTTGCAAGCATTAGGAAGAAACTCACATGCCTTTCTCTGAAAGAGAAGCAGTCTGTTCCAACACTTCAATTCACTGTGTTAAGTGAAAGGAGTGTTGCTTCACTTTCTAAATTCTGTCCTTTCAGAGAAAATCACTTTCCTTTGAAAGTGCCTTAAGCTAATTACAAGCATTCAACAGAAACTCACATGCATTTCTCTGAAAGAGAAGCAGTCTGTTCCAACACTTCAATTCACTGCACGAAGGGAATGGAGTGTTGCTTCACTTTCTAAATTCTGTCCTTTCAGAGAAAATCACTTTCCTTTGAAAGTGCCTTAAACTACTTTCAAGCATTCACAAAAAACTCACATGCACTTCTCTGAAAGAGAAGCAGTCTGTTCCAACACTTCAATTCACTGTGCGAAGTGAATGGAGTGTGGCTTCACTTTCTAAATGCTGTCATTTCAGAGAAAATCACTTTCCTTTGAAAGTGCATTAAGCTACTTACAAGCATTAGGAAGAAACTCACATGTGTTTCTCTGAAAGAGAAGCTTTCCGTTCCAACACTTCAATTCACTGTGCGAAGTGAATGGAGTGTTGCTTCACTTTCTAAATGCTGTCCTTTAAGAGAAAATCACTTTTGTTTTAAAGTGCCTTAAGCAATTTTCAAGCATTCACAAGGAACTCACATGCATTTCTCTGAAAGAGAAGCAGTCTGTTCCAACACTTCAACCCACTGTGCGAAGTGAATGGAGTGTTGCATCACTTTCTAAATGCTGTCTTTTCCGAGAAAATCACTTTCCTTTGAAAGTGCCTTAAGGTACTTACAAGCATTCAACAGAAACTCACATGCATTTCTCTGAAAGAGAAGCAGTCTGTTCCAACACTTCAATTCACTGTGCGCAGTTAATGGAGTGTTGCTTCACTTTCTAAATGCTGTCCTTTCAGAGAAAATCACTTTCCTTTGAAAGTGCCTTAAACTAATTTCAAGCATTCACAGAAAATGCACATGCGTTTCTCTGAAAGAGAAGCAGTCTGTTCCAACACTTCAATTCACTGTGCGAAGTGAATGGAGTGTTGCTTCACTTTCTAAATGCTGTCCTTTCAGAGAAAATCACTTTCCTTTGAAAGTGCCTTAAGCTAATTACAAGCATTCACAAGAAACTCACATGCATTTCTCTGAAAGAGAATCAATCTGTTCCAACACTTCAATTCACTGTGCAAAGTTCATGGATTGTTGCCTCACTTTTGAAATGCTGTCCTTTCCGAGAAAATCACTTTCCTTTGAAAGTGTCTTAAGCTACTTTCAAGCATTCACAAAAAACTCACATGTGTTTCTCTGAAGGAGAAGCAGTCTGTTCCAACACTTCAATTCTCTGTGCGAAGTGAATGGAGTGTTGCTTCACTTTCTAAATGCTGTCCTTTCAAAGAAAATCACTTTCCTTTGAAAGTGCCTTAAGTTACTTGCAAGCATTAGGAAGAAACTCACATGCCTTTCTCTGAAAGAGAAGCAGTCTGTTCCAACACTTCAATTCACTGTGTTAAGTGAATGGAGTGTTGCTTCACTTTCTAAATTCTGTCCTTTCAGAGAAAATCACTTTCCTTTGAAAGTGCCTTAAGCTAATTACAAGCATTCAACAGAAACTCACATGCATTTCTCTGAAAGAGAAGCAGTCTGTTCCAACACTTCAATTCACTGCACGAAGGGAATGGAGTGTTGCTTCACTTTCTAAATGCTGTCCTTTCAGAGAAAATCACTTTCCTTTAAAAGTGCCTTAAGCTAATTACAAGCATTCAACAGAAACTCACATGCATTTCTCTGAAAGAGAAGCAGTCTGTTCCAACACTTCAATTCACTGCACGATTTGAATGGAGTGTTGCTTTACTTTCTAAATGCTGTCCTTTCAGAGAAAATCACTTTCCTTTGAAAGTGCCTTAAGCTAATTACAAGCATTCAACAGGAACTCACATGCATTTCTCTGAAAGAGAAGCAGTCTGTTCCAACACTTCAATTCACTGTGCGAAGTGAATGGAGTGTAGCTTCACTTTCTAAATGCTGTCTAGTCCGAGAAAATCACTTTCCTTTGAAACTGCCTTAAGGAACTTGCAAGCATTCAACAGAAACTCACATGCATTTCTCTGAAAGAGAAGCAGTCTGTTCCAACACTTCAATTCACTGTGCGAAGTGAATGGAGTGTTGCTTCACTTTCTTAATGCTGTCCTTTCAGAGAAAATCACTTTCCTTTGAAAGTGCCTTAAGCTATTTACAAGCATTCAACAGAAACTCACATGCATTTCTCTGAAAGAGAAGCAGTCTGTTCCAACACTTCAAAACACTGCACGAAGGGAATGGAGTGTTTCTTCACTTTCTAAATTCTGTCCTTTCAGAGAAAATCACTTTCCTTTGAAAGTGCCTTAAACTACTTTCAAGCATTCACAAAAAACTCACATGCGTTTCTCTGAAAGAGAAGCAGTCTGTTCCAACACTTCAATTCACTGTGCGAAGTGAATGGAGTGTTGCTTCACTTTTTAAATGCTGTCCTTTCTTAGAAAATCACTTTCCTTTGAAAGTGCCTTAGGCTAATTACAAGCATTCAACAGAAACTCACATGCATTTCTCTGAAAGAGTAGCAGTCTGTTCCAAAACTTCAATTCACTGCACGAAGGGAATGGAGTTTTGCTTCACTTTCTAAATGCTGTCCTTTCAGAGAAAATCACTTTTCTTTGAAAGTGCCTTAAGCTACTTACAAGCATTCACCAGAAACTCACATGCGTTTCTTTGAAAGAGAAGCAGTCTCTTCCAACACTTCAACCCACTGTGCGAAGTGAATGGAGTGTTGCATCACTTTCTAAATGCTGTCTTTTCCGAGAAAATCACTTTCCTTTGAAAGTGCCTTAAGGTACTTACAAGCATTCAACAGAAACTCACATGCATTTCTCTGAAAGAGAAGCAGTCTGTTCCAACACTTCAATTCACTGTGCGAAGTTAATGGAGTGTTGCTTCACTTTCTAAATGCTGTCCTTTCAGAGAAAATCACTTTCCTTTGAAAGTGCCTTAAACTAATTTCAAGCATTCACAGAAAATGCACATGCGTTTCTCTGAAAGAGAAGCAGTCTGTTCCAACACTTCAATTCACTGTGCGAAGTGAATGGAGTGTTGCTTCACTTTCTAAATGCTGTCCTTTCAGAGAAAATCACTTTCCTTTGAAAGTGCCTTAAGCTAATTACAAGCATTCACAAGAAACTCACATGCATTTCTCTGAAAGAGAATCAATCTGTTCCAACACTTCAATTCACTGTGCAAAGTTCATGGATTGTTGCCTCACTTTTGAAATGCTGTCCTTTCCGAGAAAATCACTTTCCTTTGAAAGTGTCTTAAGCTACTTTCAAGCATTCACAAAAAACTCACATGTGTTTCTCTGAAGGAGAAGCAGTCTGTTCCAACACTTCAATTCTCTGTGCGAAGTGAATGGAGTGTTGCTTCACTTTCTAAATGCTGTCCTTTCAAAGAAAATCACTTTCCTTTGAAAGTGCCTTAAGTTACTTGCAAGCATTAGGAAGAAACTCACATGCCTTTCTCTGAAAGAGAAGCAGTCTGTTCCAACACTTCAATTCACTGTGTTAAGTGAATGGAGTGTTGCTTCACTTTCTAAATTCTGTCCTTTCAGAGAAAATCACTTTCCTTTGAAAGTGCCTTAAGCTAATTACAAGCATTCAACAGAAACTCACATGCATTTCTCTGAAAGAGAAGCAGTCTGTTCCAACACTTCAATTCACTGCACGAAGGGAATGGAGTGTTGCTTCACTTTCTAAATTCTGTCCTTTCAGAGAAAATCACTTTCCTTTGAAAGTGCCTTAAACTACTTTCAAGCATTCACAAAAAACTCACATGCACTTCTCTGAAAGAGAAGCAGTCTGTTCCAACACTTCAATTCACTGTGCGAAGTGAATGGAGTGTGGCTTCACTTTCTAAATGCTGTCATTTCAGAGAAAATCACTTTCCTTTGAAAGTGCCTTAAGCTACTTACAAGCATTAGGAAGAAACTCACATGCGTTTCTCTGAAAGAGAAGCTTTCCGTTCCAACACTTCAATTCACTGTGCGAAGTGAATGGAGTGTTGCTTCACTTTCTAAATGCTGTCCTTTAAGAGAAAATCACTTTTGTTTGAAAGTGCCTTAAGCAATTTTCAAGCATTCACAAGGAACTCACATGCATTTCTCTGAAAGAGAAGCAGTCTGTTCCAACACTTCAACCCACTGTGCGAAGTGAATGGAGTGTTGCATCACTTTCTAAATGCTGTCTTTTCCGAGAAAATCACTTTCCTTTGAAAGTGCCTTAAGGTACTTACAAGCATTCAACAGAAACTCACATGCATTTCTCTGAAAGAGAAGCAGTCTGTTCCAACACTTCAATTCACTGTGCGCAGTTAATGGAGTGTTGCTTCACTTTCTAAATGCTGTCCTTTCAGAGAAAATCACTTTCCTTTGAAAGTGCCTTAAACTAATTTCAAGCATTCACAGAAAATGCACATGCGTTTCTCTGAAAGAGAAGCAGTCTGTTCCAACACTTCAATTCACTGTGCGAAGTGAATGGAGTGTTGCTTCACTTTCTAAATGCTGTCCTTTCAGAGAAAATCACTTTCCTTTGAAAGTGCCTTAAGCTAATTACAAGCATTCACAAGAAACTCACATGCATTTCTCTGAAAGAGAATCAATCTGTTCCAACACTTCAATTCACTGTGCAAAGTTCATGGATTGTTGCCTCACTTTTGAAATGCTGTCCTTTCCGAGAAAATCACTTTCCTTTGAAAGTGTCTTAAGCTACTTTCAAGCATTCACAAAAAACTCACATGTGTTTCTCTGAAGGAGAAGCAGTCTGTTCCAACACTTCAATTCTCTGTGCGAAGTGAATGGAGTGTTGCTTCACTTTCTAAATGCTGTCCTTTCAAAGAAAATCACTTTCCTTTGAAAGTGCCTTAAGTTACTTGCAAGCATTAGGAAGAAACTCACATGCCTTTCTCTGAAAGAGAAGCAGTCTGTTCCAACACTTCAATTCACTGTGTTAAGTGAATGGAGTGTTGCTTCACTTTCTAAATTCTGTCCTTTCAGAGAAAATCACTTTCCTTTGAAAGTGCCTTAAGCTAATTACAAGCATTCAACAGAAACTCACATGCATTTCTCTGAAAGAGAAGCAGTCTGTTCCAACACTTCAATTCACTGCACGAAGGGAATGGAGTGTTGCTTCACGTTCTAAATTCTGTCCTTTCAGAGAAAATCACTTTCCTTTGAAAGTGCCTTAAACTATTTTCAAGCATTTACAAAAAACTCACATGCACTTCTCTGAAAGAGAAGCAGTCTGTTCCAACACTTCAATTCACTGTGCGAAGTGAATGGAGTGTTGCTTCACTTTCTAAATGCTGTCCTTTCAGAGAAAATCACTTTCCTTTAAAAGTGCCTTAAGCTAATTACAAGCATTCAACAGAAACTCACATGCATTTCTCTGAAAGAGAAGCAGTCTGTTCCAACACTTCAATTCACTGCACGATTTGAATGGAGTGTTGCTTTACTTTCTAAATGCTGTCCTTTCAGAGAAAATCACTTTTCTTTGAAAGTGCCTTAAGCTACTTACAAGCATTCACCAGAAACTCACATGCGTTTCTTTGAAAGAGAAGCAGTCTCTTCCAACACTTCAACCCACTGTGCGAAGTGAATGGAGTGTTGCATCACTTTCTAAATGCTGTCTTTTCCGAGAAAATCACTTTCCTTTGAAAGTGCCTTAAGGTACTTACAAGCATTCAACAGAAACTCACATGCATTTCTCTGAAAGAGAAGCATTCTGTTCCAACACTTCAATTCACTGTGCGAAGTTAATGGAGTGTTGCTTCACTTTCTAAATGCTGTCCTTTCAGAGAAAATCACTTTCCTTTGAAAGTGCCTTAAACTAATTTCAAGCATTCACAGAAAATGCACATGCGTTTCTCTGAAAGAGAAGCAGTCTGTTCCAACACTTCAATTCACTGTGCGAAGTGAATGGAGTGTTGCTTCACTTTCTAAATGCTGTCCTTTCAGAGAAAATCACTTTCCTTTGAAAGTGCCTTAAGCTAATTACAAGCATTCACAAGAAACTCACATGCATTTCTCTGAAAGAGAATCAATCTGTTCCAACACTTCAATTCACTGTGCAAAGTTCATGGATTGTTGCCTCACTTTTGAAATGCTGTCCTTTCCGAGAAAATCACTTTCCTTTGAAAGTGTCTTAAGCTACTTTCAAGCATTCACAAAAAACTCACATGTGTTTCTCTGAAGGAGAAGCAGTCTGTTCCAACACTTCAATTCTCTGTGCGAAGTGAATGGAGTGTTGCTTCACTTTCTAAATGCTGTCCTTTCAAAGAAAATCACTTTCCTTTGAAAGTGCCTTAAGTTACTTGCAAGCATTAGGAAGAAACTCACATGCCTTTCTCTGAAAGAGAAGCAGTCTGTTCCAACACTTCAATTCACTGTGTTAAGTGAATGGAGTGTTGCTTCACTTTCTAAATTCTGTCCTTTCAGAGAAAATCACTTTCCTTTGAAAGTGCCTTAAGCTAATTACAAGCATTCAACAGAAACTCACATGCATTTCTCTGAAAGAGAAGCAGTCTGTTCCAACACTTCAATTCACTGCACGAAGGGAATGGAGTGTTGCTTCACTTTCTAAATTCTGTCCTTTCAGAGAAAATCACTTTCCTTTGAAAGTGTCTTAAACTACTTTCAAGCATTCACAAAAAACTCACATGCACTTCTCTGAAAGAGAAGCAGTCTGTTCCAACACTTCAATTCACTGTGCGAAGTGAATGGAGTGTGGCTTCACTTTCTAAATGCTGTCATTTCAGAGAAAATCACTTTCCTTTGAAAGTGCCTTAAGCTACTTACAAGCATTAGGAAGAAACTCACATGCGTTTCTCTGAAAGAGAAGCTTTCCGTTCCAACACTTCAATTCACTGTGCGAAGTGAATGGAGTGTTGCTTCACTTTCTAAATGCTGTCCTTTAAGAGAAAATCACTTTTGTTTGAAAGTGCCTTAAGCAATTTTCAAGCATTCACAAGGAACTCACATGCATTTCTCTGAAAGAGAAGCAGTCTGTTCCAACACTTCAACCCACTGTGCGAAGTGAATGGAGTGTTGCATCACTTTCTAAATGCTGTCTTTTCCGAGAAAATCACTTTCCTTTGAAAGTGCCTTAAGGTACTTACAAGCATTCAACAGAAACTCACATGCATTTCTCTGAAAGAGAAGCAGTCTGTTCCAACACTTCAATTCACTGTGCGAAGTTAATGGAGTGTTGCTTCACTTTCTAAATGCTGTCCTTTCAGAGAAAATCACTTTCCTTTGAAAGTGCCTTAAACTAATTTCAAGCATTCACAGAAAATGCACATGCGTTTCTCTGAAAGAGAAGCAGTCTGTTCCAACACTTCAATTCACTGTGCGAAGTGAATGGAGTGTTGCTTCACTTTCTAAATGCTGTCCTTTCAGAGAAAATCACTTTCCTTTGAAAGTGCCTTAAGCTAATTACAAGCATTCACAAGAAACTCACATGCATTTCTCTGAAAGAGAATCAATCTGTTCCAACACTTCAATTCACTGTGCAAAGTTCATGGATTGTTGCCTCACTTTTGAAATGCTGTCCTTTCCGAGAAAATCACTTTCCTTTGAAAGTGTCTTAAGCTACTTTCAAGCATTCACAAAAAACTCACATGTGTTTCTCTGAAGGAGAAGCAGTCTGTTCCAACACTTCAATTCTCTGTGCGAAGTGAATGGAGTGTTGCTTCACTTTCTAAATGCTGTCCTTTCAAAGAAAATCACTTTCCTTTGAAAGTGCCTTAAGTTACTTGCAAGCATTAGGAAGAAACTCACATGCCTTTCTCTGAAAGAGAAGCAGTCTGTTCCAACACTTCAATTCACTGTGTTAAGTGAATGGAGTGTTGCTTCACTTTCTAAATTCTGTCCTTTCAGAGAAAATCACTTTCCTTTGAAAGTGCCTTAAGCTAATTACAAGCATTCAACAGAAACTCACATGCATTTCTCTGAAAGAGAAGCAGTCTGTTCCAACACTTCAATTCACTGCACGAAGGGAATGGAGTGTTGCTTCACTTTCTAAATTCTGTCCTTTCAGAGAAAATCACTTTCCTTTGAAAGTGCCTTAAACTACTTTCAAGCATTCACAAAAAACTCACATGCACTTCTCTGAAAGAGAAGCAGTCTGTTCCAACACTTCAATTCACTGTGCGAAGTGAATGGAGTGTGGCTTCACTTTCTAAATGCTGTCCTTTCAGAGAAAATCACTTTCCTTTGAAAGTGCCTTAAGCTACTTACAAGCATTAGGAAGAAACTCACATGCGTTTCTCTGAAAGAGAAGCTTTCCGTTCCAACACTTCAATTCACTGTGCGAAGTGAATGGAGTGTTGCTTCACTTTCTAAATGCTGTCCTTTAAGAGAAAATCACTTTTGTTTGAAAGTGCCTTAAGCAATTTTCAAGCATTCACAAGGAACTCACATGCATTTCTCTGAAAGAGAAGCAGTCTGTTCCAACACTTCAACCCACTGTGCGAAGTGAATGGAGTGTTGCATCACTTTCTAAATGCTGTCTTTTCCGAGAAAATCACTTTCCTTTGAAAGTGCCTTAAGGTACTTACAAGCATTCAACAGAAACTCACATGCATTTCTCTGAAAGAGAAGCAGTCTGTTCCAACACTTCAATTCACTGTGCGAAGTTAATGGAGTGTTGCTTCACTTTCTAAATGCTGTCCTTTCAGAGAAAATCACTTTCCTTTGAAAGTGCCTTAAACTAATTTCAAGCATTCACAGAAAATGCACATGCGTTTCTCTGAAAGAGAAGCAGTCTGTTCCAACACTTCAATTCACTGTGCGAAGTGAATGGAGTGTTGCTTCACTTTCTAAATGCTGTCCTTTCAGAGAAAATCACTTTCCTTTGAAAGTGCCTTAAGCTAATTACAAGCATTCACAAGAAACTCACATGCATTTCTCTGAAAGAGAATCAATCTGTTCCAACACTTCAATTCACTGTGCAAAGTTCATGGATTGTTGCCTCACTTTTGAAATGCTGTCCTTTCCGAGAAAATCACTTTCCTTTGAAAGTGTCTTAAGCTACTTTCAAGCATTCACAAAAAACTCACATGTGTTTCTCTGAAGGAGAAGCAGTCTGTTCCAACACTTCAATTCTCTGTGCGAAGTGAATGGAGTGTTGCTTCACTTTCTAAATGCTGTCCTTTCAAAGAAAATCACTTTCCTTTGAAAGTGCCTTAAGTTACTTGCAAGCATTAGGAAGAAACTCACATGCCTTTCTCTGAAAGAGAAGCAGTCTGTTCCAACACTTCAATTCACTGTGTTAAGTGAATGGAGTGTTGCTTCACTTTCTAAATTCTGTCCTTTCAGAGAAAATCACTTTCCTTTGAAAGTGCCTTAAGCTAATTACAAGCATTCAACAGAAACTCACATGCATTTCTCTGAAAGAGAAGCAGTCTGTTCCAACACTTCAATTCACTGCACGAAGGGAATGGAGTGTTGCTTCACTTTCTAAATTCTGTCCTTTCAGAGAAAATCACTTTCCTTTGAAAGTGCCTTAAACTACTTTCAAGCATTTACAAAAAACTCACATGCACTTCTCTGAAAGAGAAGCAGTCTGTTCCAACACTTCAATTCACTGTGCGAAGTGAATGGAGTGTTGCTTCACTTTCTAAATGCTGTCCTTTCAGAGAAAATCACTTTCCTTTAAAAGTGCCTTAAGCTAATTACAAGCATTCAACAGAAACTCACATGCATTTCTCTGAAAGAGAAGCAGTCTGTTCCAACACTTCAATTCACTGCACGATTTGAATGGAGTGTTGCTTTACTTTCTAAATGCTGTCCTTTCAGAGAAAATCACTTTCCTTTGAAAGTGCCTTAAGCTACTTACAAGCATTCACCAGAAACTCACATGCGTTTCTTTGAAAGAGAAGCAGTCTGTTCCAACACTTCAATTCACTGTGCGAAGTGAATGGAGTGTTGCTTCACTTTCTAAATGCTGTCTTTTCCGAGAAAATCACTTTCCTTTGAAAGTGCCTTAAGGTACTTACAAGCATTAGGAAGAAACTCAGATGCATTTCTCTGAAAGAGAAGCAGTCTGTTCCAACACTTCAATTCACTGTGCGAAGTGAATGGAGTGTTGCTTCACTTTCTTAATGCTGTCCTTTTAGAGAAAATCACTTTCCTTTGAAAGTGCCTTAAACTAATTTCAAGCATTCACAGAAAACGCACATGCGTTTTTCTGAAAGAGAAGCACTCTGTTCCAACACTTCAATTCACTGTGCGAAGTGAATGGAGTGTTGCTTCACTTTCTAAATGCTGTCCTCTCAGAGAAAATCACGTTCCTCTGAAAGTGCCTTAAGCTACTTACAAGCATTCACCAGAAACTCACATGCGTTTCTCTGAAAGAGAAGCAATCTGTTCCAACACTTCAATTCACTGTGCGAAGTGAATGGAGTGTTGCCTCACTTTTGAAATGCTGTCCTTTCCGAGAAAATCACTTTCCTTTGAAAGTGCCTTAAGCTACTTTCAAGCATTCACAAAAAACTCACATGTGTTTCTCTGAAAGAGAAGCAGTCTGTTCCAACACTTCAATTCTCTGTGCGAAGTGAATGGAGTGTTGCTTCACTTTCTAAATGCTGTCCTTTCAAAGAAAATCCCTTTCCTTTGAAAGTGCCTTAAGTTACTTGCAAGCATTAGGAAGAAACTCACATGCGTTTCTCTGAAAGCGAAGCAGTCTGTTCCAACACTTCAATTCACTGTGCGAAGTGAATGGAGTGTTGCTTCACTTTCTAAATTCTGTCCTTTCAGAGAAAATCACTTTCCTTTGAAAGTGCCTTAAACTACTTTCAAGCATTCACAAAAAACTCACATGCGTTTCTCTGAAAGAGAAGCAGTCTGTTCCAACACTTCAATTCAATGTGCGAAGTGAATGGAGTGTTGCTTCACTTTCTAAATGCTGTCTTTTCCGAGAAAATCACTTTCCTTTGAAAGTGCCTTAAGCTACTTACAAGCATTCACCAGAAACTCACATGCGTTTCTTTGAAAGAGAAGCAGTCTGTTCCAACACTTCAATTCACTGTGCGAAGTGAATGGAGTGTTGCTTCACTTTCTAAATGCTGTCCTTTCAAAGAAAATCACTTTCCTTTGAAAGTGCCTTAAGTTACTTGCAAGCATTAAGAAGAAACTCACATGCGTTTCTCTGAAAGAGAAGCAGTCTGTTCCAACACTTCAATTCACTGTGCGAAGTGAATGGAGTGTTGCTTCACTTTCTAAATTCTGTCCTTTCAGAGAAAATCACTTTCCTTTGAAAGTGCCTTAAACTACTTTCAAGCATTCACAAAAAACTCACATGCGTTTCTCTGAAAGAGAAGCAGTCTGTTCCAACACTTCAATTCAATGTGCGAAGTGAATGGAGTGTTGCTTCACTTTCTAAATGCTGTCTTTTCCGAGAAAATCACTTTCCTTTGAAAGTGCCTTAAGCTACTTACAAGCATTCACCAGAAACTCACATGCGTTTCTTTGAAAGAGAAGCAGTCTGTTCCAACACTTCAATTCACTGTGCGAAGTGAATGGAGTGTTGCTTCACTTTCTAAATGCTGTCCTTTCAAAGAAAATCACTTTCCTTTGAAAGTGCCTTAAGTTACTTGCAAGCATTAAGAAGAAACTCACATGCGTTTCTCTGAAAGAGAAGCAGTCTGTTCCAACACTTCAATTCACTGTGCGAAGTGAATGGAGTGTTGCTTCGCTTTCTTAATCCTGTCCTTTCAGAGAAAATCACTTTCCTTTGAAAGTGCCTTAAGCTAATTACAAGCATTCAACAGAAACTCACATGCATTTCTCTGAAAGAGAAGCAGTCTGTTCCAACACTTCAATTCACTGTGCGAAGTGAATGGAATGTTACTTCACTTTCTAAATGCTGTACTTTCAGAGAAAATCACTTTCCTTTGAAAGTGCCTTAAGCTACTTTCAAGCATTCAAAAGAAACACACATGCGTTTCTCTGAAATAGAAGCAGTCTGTTCCAACACTTCAATTCACTGTGCGAAGTGAATGGAGTGTTGCTTCACTTTCTAAATGCTGTCCTTTCAGAGAAAATCACTTTCTTTGAAAGTGCCTTAAGCTACTTACAAGCATTCACCAGAAACTCACATGCGTTTCTTTGAAAGAGAAGCAGTCGGTTCCAACACATCAATTCTCTGTGCGAAGTGAATGGAGTGTTGCTTCACTTTCTAAATGTTGTCCTTTCAAAGAAAATCACTTTCCTTTGAAAGTGCCTTAAGTTACTTGCAAGCATTAGGAAGAAACTCACATGCGTTTCTCTGAAAGAGAAGCAGACTGTTCGAACACTTCAACTCACTGTACGAAGTGAATGGAGTGTTGCTTCACTTTCGAAATTCTGTCCTTTCAGAGAAAATCACTTTCCTTTGAAAGTGCCTTAAACTACTTTCAAGCATTCACAAAAAACTCACATGCGTTTCTCTGAAAGAGAAGCAGTCTGTTCCAACACTTCAATTCACTGTGCGAAGTGAATGGAGTGTTGCTTCACTTTCTAAATGCTGTCCTTTCAGAGAAAATCACGTTCCTTTGAAAGTGCCTTAAGCTACTTACAAGCATTCACTAGAAACTCACATGCGTTTCTCTGAAAGAGAAGCAGTCTGTTCCAACACTTCAATTCACTGTGCGAAGTGAATGGAGTGTTGCTTCACTTTCTAACTGCTGTCCTTTCAAAGAAAATCACTTTCCTTTGAAAGTGCCTTAAGCTACTTTCAAGCATTCACAAAAAACTCACATGTGTTTCTCTGAAAGAGAAGCAGTCTGTTCCAACACTTCAATTCTCTGTGCGAAGTGAATGGAGTGTGCTTCACTTTCTAAATGCTGTCCTTTCAAAAAAAATCACTTTCCTTTGAAAGTGCCTTAAGTTACTTGCAAGCATTAGGAAGAAACTCACATGCGTTTCTCTGAAAGAGAAGCAGTCTGTTCCAACACTTCAATTCACTGCACGAAGGGAATGGAGTGTTGCTTCACTTTCTAAATGCTGTCCTTTCAGAGAAAATCACTTTCCTTTGAAAGTGCATTAAGCTACTTACAAGCATTCACCAGAAACTCGCATGCGTTTCTTTGAAAGAGAAGCAGTCTGTTCCAACACTTCAATTCACTGTGCGAAGTGAAGGGAGTGTTGCTTCACTTTCTAAATGCTGTCCTTTCAGAGAAAATCACTTTCCTTTGAAAGTGCCTTAAGCTACTTTCAAGCATTCACAAGAAACACACATGCGTTTCTCTGATATAGAAGCAGTCTGTTCCAACACTTCAACTCACTGTACGAAGTGAATGGAGTGTTGCTTCACTTTCTAAATGCTGTCCTTTCAGAGAAAATTACTTTCCTTTGAAACTGCCTTGAGCTACTTACAAGCATTCAACAGAAACTCACATGCATTTCTCTGAAAGAGAAGCAGTCGGTTCCAACACTTCAATTCACTATGCGAAGTGAATGGAGTGTTGCTTCACTTTCTAAATGCTGTCATTTCAGAGAAAATCACTTTCCTTTGAAAGTGCCTTAAACTACTTACAATCATTAGGAAGAAACTCACATGCGTTTCTCTGAAAGAGAATCTTTCTGTTCCAACACTTCAATTCACTGTGCGAAGTGAATGGAGTGTTGCTTCACTTTCTAAATGCTGTCCTTTCAGAGAAAATCACTTTTGTTTGAAAGTGCCTTAAGCAACTTTCAAGCATTCACAAGAAACTCACATGCATTTCTCTGAAAGCGAAGCAGTCTGTTCCAACACTTCAATTCACTGTGCGAAGTGAATGGAGTGTTGCTTCACTTTCTAAATGCTGTCCTTTCAGAGAAAATCACTTTCCTTTGAAAGTGCCTTAAGCTACTTATAAGCATTCACCAGAAACTCACATGCATTTCTTGAAAGAGAAGCAGTCTGTTCCAACACTTCAATTCACTGTGCGAAGTGAATGGAGTGTTGCTTCACTTTCTAAATGCTGTCCTTTCAAAGAAAATCACTTTCCTTTGAAAGTGCCTTAAGTTACTTGCAAGCATTAGGAAGAAACTCACATGCCTTTCTCTGAAAGAGAAGCAGTCTGTTCCAACACTTCAATTCACTGTGTTAAGTGAATGGAGTGTTGCTTCACTTTCTAAATTCTGTCCTTTCAGAGAAAATCACTTTCCTTTGAAAGTGCCTTAAGCTAATTACAAGCATTCAACAGAAACTCACATGCATTTCTCTGAAAGAGAAGCAGTCTGTTCCAACACTTCAATTCACTGCACGAAGGGAATGGAGTGTTGCTTCACTTTCTAAATTCTGTCCTTTCAGAGAAAATCACTTTCCTTTGAAAGTGCCTTAAACTACTTTCAAGCATTTACAAAAAACTCACATGCACTTCTCTGAAAGAGAAGCAGTCTGTTCCAACACTTCAATTCACTGTGCGAAGTGAATGGAGTGTTGCTTCACTTTCTAAATGCTGTCCTTTCAGAGAAAATCACTTTCCTTTAAAAGTGCCTTAAGCTAATTACAAGCATTCAACAGAAACTCACATGCATTTCTCTGAAAGAGAAGCAGTCTGTTCCAACACTTCAATTCACTGCACGATTTGAATGGAGTGTTGCTTTACTTTCTAAATGCTGTCCTTTCAGAGAAAATCACTTTCCTTTGAAAGTGCCTTAAGCTACTTACAAGCATTCACCAGAAACTCACATGCGTTTCTTTGAAAGAGAAGCAGTCTGTTCCAACACTTCAATTCACTGTGCGAAGTGAATGGAGTGTTGCTTCACTTTCTAAATGCTGTCTTTTCCGAGAAAATCACTTTCCTTTGAAAGTGCCTTAAGGTACTTACAAGCATTAGGAAGAAACTCAGATGCATTTCTCTGAAAGAGAAGCAGTCTGTTCCAACACTTCAATTCACTGTGCGAAGTGAATGGAGTGTTGCTTCACTTTCTTAATGCTGTCCTTTTAGAGAAAATCAGTTTCCTTTGAAAGTGCCTTAAACTAATTTCAAGCATTCACAGAAAACGCACATGCGTTTTTCTGAAAGAGAAGCACTCTGTTCCAACACTTCAATTCACTGTGCGAAGTGAATGGAGTGTTGCTTCACTTTCTAAATGCTGTCCTCTCAGAGAAAATCACGTTCCTCTGAAAGTGCCTTAAGCTACTTACAAGCATTCACCAGAAACTCACATGCGTTTCTCTGAAAGAGAAGCAATCTGTTCCAACACTTCAATTCACTGTGCGAAGTGAATGGAGTGTTGCCTCACTTTTGAAATGCTGTCCTTTCCGAGAAAATCACTTTCCTTTGAAAGTGCCTTAAGCTACTTTCAAGCATTCACAAAAAACTCACATGTGTTTCTCTGAAAGAGAAGCAGTCTGTTCCAACACTTCAATTCTCTGTGCGAAGTGAATGGAGTGTTGCTTCACTTTCTAAATGCTGTCCTTTCAAAGAAAATCCCTTTCCTTTGAAAGTGCCTTAAGTTACTTGCAAGCATTAGGAAGAAACTCACATGCGTTTCTCTGAAAGCGAAGCAGTCTGTTCCAACACTTCAATTCACTGTGCGAAGTGAATGGAGTGTTGCTTCACTTTCTAAATTCTGTCCTTTCAGAGAAAATCACTTTCCTTTGAAAGTGCCTTAAACTACTTTCAAGCATTCACAAAAAACTCACATGCGTTTCTCTGAAAGAGAAGCAGTCTGTTCCAACACTTCAATTCAATGTGCGAAGTGAATGGAGTGTTGCTTCACTTTCTAAATGCTGTCTTTTCCGAGAAAATCACTTTCCTTTGAAAGTGCCTTAAGCTACTTACAAGCATTCACCAGAAACTCACATGCGTTTCTTTGAAAGAGAAGCAGTCTGTTCCAACACTTCAATTCACTGTGCGAAGTGAATGGAGTGTTGCTTCACTTTCTAAATGCTGTCCTTTCAAAGAAAATCACTTTCCTTTGAAAGTGCCTTAAGTTACTTGCAAGCATTAAGAAGAAACTCACATGCGTTTCTCTGAAAGAGAAGCAGTCTGTTCCAACACTTCAATTCACTGTGCGAAGTGAATGGAGTGTTGCTTCGCTTTCTTAATCCTGTCCTTTCAGAGAAAATCACTTTCCTTTGAAAGTGCCTTAAGCTAATTACAAGCATTCAACAGAAACTCACATGCATTTCTCTGAAAGAGAAGCAGTCTGTTCCAACACTTCAATTCACTGTGCGAAGTGAATGGAATGTTACTTCACTTTCTAAATGCTGTACTTTCAGAGAAAATCACTTTCCTTTGAAAGTGCCTTAAGCTACTTTCAAGCATTCAAAAGAAACACACATGCGTTTCTCTGAAATAGAAGCAGTCTGTTCCAACACTTCAATTCACTGTGCGAAGTGAATGGAGTGTTGCTTCACTTTCTAAATGCTGTCCTTTCAGAGAAAATCACTTTCTTTGAAAGTGCCTTAAGCTACTTACAAGCATTCACCAGAAACTCACATGCGTTTCTTTGAAAGAGAAGCAGTCGGTTCCAACACTTCAATTCTCTGTGCGAAGTGAATGGAGTGTTGCTTCACTTTCTAAATGTTGTCCTTTCAAAGAAAATCACTTTCCTTTGAAAGTGCCTTAAGTTACTTGCAAGCATTAGGAAGAAACTCACATGCGTTTCTCTGAAAGAGAAGCAGACTGTTCGAACACTTCAACTCACTGTACGAAGTGAATGGAGTGTTGCTTCACTTTCGAAATTCTGTCCTTTCAGAGAAAATCACTTTCCTTTGAAAGTGCCTTAAACTACTTTCAAGCATTCACAAAAAACTCACATGCGTTTCTCTGAAAGAGAAGCAGTCTGTTCCAACACTTCAATTCACTGTGCGAAGTGAATGGAGTGTTGCTTCACTTTCTAAATGCTGTCCTTTCAGAGAAAATCACGTTCCTTTGAAAGTGCCTTAAGCTACTTACAAGCATTCACTAGAAACTCACATGCGTTTCTCTGAAAGAGAAGCAGTCTGTTCCAACACTTCAATTCACTGTGCGAAGTGAATGGAGTGTTGCTTCACTTTCTAACTGCTGTCCTTTCAAAGAAAATCACTTTCCTTTGAAAGTGCCTTAAGCTACTTTCAAGCATTCACAAAAAACTCACATGTGTTTCTCTGAAAGAGAAGCAGTCTGTTCCAACACTTCAATTCTCTGTGCGAAGTGAATGGAGTGTGCTTCACTTTCTAAATGCTGTCCTTTCAAAAAAAATCACTTTCCTTTGAAAGTGCCTTAAGTTACTTGCAAGCATTAGGAAGAAACTCACATGCGTTTCTCTGAAAGAGAAGCAGTCTGTTCCAACACTTCAATTCACTGCACGAAGGGAATGGAGTGTTGCTTCACTTTCTAAATGCTGTCCTTTCAGAGAAAATCACTTTCCTTTGAAAGTGCATTAAGCTACTTACAAGCATTCACCAGAAACTCGCATGCGTTTCTTTGAAAGAGAAGCAGTCTGTTCCAACACTTCAATTCACTGTGCGAAGTGAAGGGAGTGTTGCTTCACTTTCTAAATGCTGTCCTTTCAGAGAAAATCACTTTCCTTTGAAAGTGCCTTAAGCTACTTTCAAGCATTCACAAGAAACACACATGCGTTTCTCTGATATAGAAGCAGTCTGTTCCAACACTTCAACTCACTGTACGAAGTGAATGGAGTGTTGCTTCACTTTCTAAATGCTGTCCTTTCAGAGAAAATTACTTTCCTTTGAAACTGCCTTGAGCTACTTACAAGCATTCAACAGAAACTCACATGCATTTCTCTGAAAGAGAAGCAGTCGGTTCCAACACTTCAATTCACTATGCGAAGTGAATGGAGTGTTGCTTCACTTTCTAAATGCTGTCATTTCAGAGAAAATCACTTTCCTTTGAAAGTGCCTTAAACTACTTACAATCATTAGGAAGAAACTCACATGCGTTTCTCTGAAAGAGAATCTTTCTGTTCCAACACTTCAATTCACTGTGCGAAGTGAATGGAGTGTTGCTTCACTTTCTAAATGCTGTCCTTTCAGAGAAAATCACTTTTGTTTGAAAGTGCCTTAAGCAACTTTCAAGCATTCACAAGAAACTCACATGCATTTCTCTGAAAGTGAAGCAGTCTGTTCCAACACTTCAATTCACTGTGCGAAGTGAATGGAGTGTTGCTTCACTTTCTAAATGCTGTCCTTTCAGAGAAAATCACTTTCCTTTGAAAGTGCCTTAAGCTACTTATAAGCATTCACCAGAAACTCACATGCATTTCTTGAAAGAGAAGCAGTCTGTTCCAACACTTCAATTCACTGTGCGAAGTGAATGGAGTGTTGCTTCACTTTCTAAATGCTGTCCTTTCAAAGAAAATCACTTTCCTTTGAAAGTGCCTTAAGTTACTTGCAAGCATTAGGAAGAAACTCACATGCCTTTCTCTGAAAGAGAAGCAGTCTGTTCCAACACTTCAATTCACTGTGTTAAGTGAATGGAGTGTTGCTTCACTTTCTAAATTCTGTCCTTTCAGAGAAAATCACTTTCCTTTGAAAGTGCCTTAAGCTAATTACAAGCATTCAACAGAAACTCACATGCATTTCTCTGAAAGAGAAGCAGTCTGTTCCAACACTTCAATTCACTGCACGAAGGGAATGGAGTGTTGCTTCACTTTCTAAATTCTGTCCTTTCAGAGAAAATCACTTTCCTTTGAAAGTGCCTTAAACTACTTTCAAGCATTTACAAAAAACTCACATGCACTTCTCTGAAAGAGAAGCAGTCTGTTCCAACACTTCAATTCACTGTGCGAAGTGAATGGAGTGTTGCTTCACTTTCTAAATGCTGTCCTTTCAGAGAAAATCACTTTCCTTTAAAAGTGCCTTAAGCTAATTACAAGCATTCAACAGAAACTCACATGCATTTCTCTGAAAGAGAAGCAGTCTGTTCCAACACTTCAATTCACTGCACGATTTGAATGGAGTGTTGTTTTACTTTCTAAATGCTGTCCTTTCAGAGAAAATCACTTTCCTTTGAAAGTGCCTTAAGCTACTTACAAGCATTCACCAGAAACTCACATGCGTTTCTTTGAAAGAGAAGCAGTCTGTTCCAACACTTCAATTCACTGTGCGAAGTGAATGGAGTGTTGCTTCACTTTCTAAATGCTGTCTTTTCCGAGAAAATCACTTTCCTTTGAAAGTGCCTTAAGGTACTTACAAGCATTAGGAAGAAACTCAGATGCATTTCTCTGAAAGAGAAGCAGTCTGTTCCAACACTTCAATTCACTGTGCGAAGTGAATGGAGTGTTGCTTCACTTTCTTAATGCTGTCCTTTTAGAGAAAATCACTTTCCTTTGAAAGTGCCTTAAACTAATTTCAAGCATTCACAGAAAACGCACATGCGTTTTTCTGAAAGAGAAGCACTCTGTTCCAACACTTCAATTCACTGTGCGAAGTGAATGGAGTGTTGCTTCACTTTCTAAATGCTGTCCTCTCAGAGAAAATCACGTTCCTCTGAAAGTGCCTTAAGCTACTTACAAGCATTCACCAGAAACTCACATGCGTTTCTCTGAAAGAGAAGCAATCTGTTCCAACACTTCAATTCACTGTGCGAAGTGAATGGAGTGTTGCCTCACTTTTGAAATGCTGTCCTTTCCGAGAAAATCACTTTCCTTTGAAAGTGCCTTAAGCTACTTTCAAGCATTCACAAAAAACTCACATGTGTTTCTCTGAAAGAGAAGCAGTCTGTTCCAACACTTCAATTCTCTGTGCGAAGTGAATGGAGTGTTGCTTCACTTTCTAAATGCTGTCCTTTCAAAGAAAATCCCTTTCCTTTGAAAGTGCCTTAAGTTACTTGCAAGCATTAGGAAGAAACTCACATGCGTTTCTCTGAAAGCGAAGCAGTCTGTTCCAACACTTCAATTCACTGTGCGAAGTGAATGGAGTGTTGCTTCACTTTCTAAATTCTGTCCTTTCAGAGAAAATCACTTTCCTTTGAAAGTGCCTTAAACTACTTTCAAGCATTCACAAAAAACTCACATGCGTTTCTCTGAAAGAGAAGCAGTCTGTTCCAACACTTCAATTCAATGTGCGAAGTGAATGGAGTGTTGCTTCACTTTCTAAATGCTGTCTTTTCCGAGAAAATCACTTTCCTTTGAAAGTGCCTTAAGCTACTTACAAGCATTCACCAGAAACTCACATGCGTTTCTTTGAAAGAGAAGCAGTCTGTTCCAACACTTCAATTCACTGTGCGAAGTGAATGGAGTGTTGCTTCACTTTCTAAATGCTGTCCTTTCAAAGAAAATCACTTTCCTTTGAAAGTGCCTTAAGTTACTTGCAAGCATTAAGAAGAAACTCACATGCGTTTCTCTGAAAGAGAAGCAGTCTGTTCCAACACTTCAATTCACTGTGCGAAGTGAATGGAGTGTTGCTTCGCTTTCTTAATCCTGTCCTTTCAGAGAAAATCACTTTCCTTTGAAAGTGCCTTAAGCTAATTACAAGCATTCAACAGAAACTCACATGCATTTCTCTGAAAGAGAAGCAGTCTGTTCCAACACTTCAATTCACTGTGCGAAGTGAATGGAATGTTACTTCACTTTCTAAATGCTGTACTTTCAGAGAAAATCACTTTCCTTTGAAAGTGCCTTAAGCTACTTTCAAGCATTCAAAAGAAACACACATGCGTTTCTCTGAAATAGAAGCAGTCTGTTCCAACACTTCAATTCACTGTGCGAAGTGAATGGAGTGTTGCTTCACTTTCTAAATGCTGTCCTTTCAGAGAAAATCACTTTCTTTGAAAGTGCCTTAAGCTACTTACAAGCATTCACCAGAAACTCACATGCGTTTCTTTGAAAGAGAAGCAGTCGGTTCCAACACTTCAATTCTCTGTGCGAAGTGAATGGAGTGTTGCTTCACTTTCTAAATGTTGTCCTTTCAAAGAAAATCACTTTCCTTTGAAAGTGCCTTAAGTTACTTGCAAGCATTAGGAAGAAACTCACATGCGTTTCTCTGAAAGAGAAGCAGACTGTTCGAACACTTCAACTCACTGTACGAAGTGAATGGAGTGTTGCTTCACTTTCGAAATTCTGTCCTTTCAGAGAAAATCACTTTCCTTTGAAAGTGCCTTAAACTACTTTCAAGCATTCACAAAAAACTCACATGCGTTTCTCTGAAAGAGAAGCAGTCTGTTCCAACACTTCAATTCACTGTGCGAAGTGAATGGAGTGTTGCTTCACTTTCTAAATGCTGTCCTTTCAGAGAAAATCACGTTCCTTTGAAAGTGCCTTAAGCTACTTACAAGCATTCACTAGAAACTCACATGCGTTTCTCTGAAAGAGAAGCAGTCTGTTCCAACACTTCAATTCACTGTGCGAAGTGAATGGAGTGTTGCTTCACTTTCTAACTGCTGTCCTTTCAAAGAAAATCACTTTCCTTTGAAAGTGCCTTAAGCTACTTTCAAGCATTCACAAAAAACTCACATGTGTTTCTCTGAAAGAGAAGCAGTCTGTTCCAACACTTCAATTCTCTGTGCGAAGTGAATGGAGTGTGCTTCACTTTCTAAATGCTGTCCTTTCAAAAAAAATCACTTTCCTTTGAAAGTGCCTTAAGTTACTTGCAAGCATTAGGAAGAAACTCACATGCGTTTCTCTGAAAGAGAAGCAGTCTGTTCCAACACTTCAATTCACTGCACGAAGGGAATGGAGTGTTGCTTCACTTTCTAAATGCTGTCCTTTCAGAGAAAATCACTTTCCTTTGAAAGTGCATTAAGCTACTTACAAGCATTCACCAGAAACTCGCATGCGTTTCTTTGAAAGAGAAGCAGTCTGTTCCAACACTTCAATTCACTGTGCGAAGTGAAGGGAGTGTTGCTTCACTTTCTAAATGCTGTCCTTTCAGAGAAAATCACTTTCCTTTGAAAGTGCCTTAAGCTACTTTCAAGCATTCACAAGAAACACACATGCGTTTCTCTGATATAGAAGCAGTCTGTTCCAACACTTCAACTCACTGTACGAAGTGAATGGAGTGTTGCTTCACTTTCTAAATGCTGTCCTTTCAGAGAAAATTACTTTCCTTTGAAACTGCCTTGAGCTACTTACAAGCATTCAACAGAAACTCACATGCATTTCTCTGAAAGAGAAGCAGTCGGTTCCAACACTTCAATTCACTATGCGAAGTGAATGGAGTGTTGCTTCACTTTCTAAATGCTGTCATTTCAGAGAAAATCACTTTCCTTTGAAAGTGCCTTAAACTACTTACAATCATTAGGAAGAAACTCACATGCGTTTCTCTGAAAGAGAATCTTTCTGTTCCAACACTTCAATTCACTGTGCGAAGTGAATGGAGTGTTGCTTCACTTTCTAAATGCTGTCCTTTCAGAGAAAATCACTTTTGTTTGAAAGTGCCTTAAGCAACTTTCAAGCATTCACAAGAAACTCACATGCATTTCTCTGAAAGCGAAGCAGTCTGTTCCAACACTTCAATTCACTGTGCGAAGTGAATGGAGTGTTGCTTCACTTTCTAAATGCTGTCCTTTCAGAGAAAATCACTTTCCTTTGAAAGTGCCTTAAGCTACTTATAAGCATTCACCAGAAACTCACATGCATTTCTTGAAAGAGAAGCAGTCTGTTCCAACACTTCAATTCACTGTGCAAAGTGAATGGAGTGTTGCTTCACTTTCTAAATGCTGTCCTTTCAAAGAAAATCACTTTCCTTTGAAAGTGCCTTAAGTTACTTGCAAGCATTAGGAAGAAACTCACATGCGTTTCTCTGAGAGAGAAGCAGTCTGTTCCTACACTTCAATTCACTGTGCGAAGTGAATGGAGTGTTGCTTCACTTTCTTAATGCTGTCTTTTCAGAGAAAATCACTTTCATTTGAAAGTGCCTTAAGCTAATTACAAGCATTCAACAGAAACTCACATGCATTTCTCTGAAAGAGAAGCAGTCTGTTCCAACACTTCAATTCAATGCACGAAGGGAATGGAGTGTTGCTTCACTCTCTAAATGCTGTCCTTTCAGAGAAAATCACTTTCCTTTGAAAGTGCCTTAAGGTACTTAGAAGCATTCACCAGAAACTCACATGCATTTCTCTGAAAGAGAAGCAGTCTGTTCCAACACTTCAATTCACTGTGCGAAGTGAATGGAGTGTTGCTTCACTTTCTAAATGCTGTCCTTTCAGAGAAAATCACTTTCCTTTGAAAGTGCGTTATGCTACTTACAAGCATTCACCAGAAACTCACATGCGTTTCTTTGAAAGAGAACCAGTCTGTTCCAACACTTCAATTCACTGTGCGAAGTGAATGGAGTGTTGCTTCACTTTCTAAATGCTGTCCTTTCAGAGAAAATCACTTTCCTTTGAAAGTGCCTTAAATTACTTGCAAGCATTAGGAAGAAACTCACATGCGTTTCTCTGAAAGAGAAGCAGTCTGTTCCAACACTTCAATTCACTGTGCGAAGTGAATGGAGTGTTGCTTCACTCTCTAAAGGCTGCCCTTTCAGAGAAAATAACTTTCCTTTGAAAGTGCCTTAAGCTACTTTCAAGCATTCACAAGAAACACACATGCGTTTCTCTGAAATAGAAGCAGTCTGTTCCAACACTTCAACTCACTGTACGAAGTGAATGGAGTGTTGCTTCACTTTCTAAATGCTGTCCTTTCAGAGAAAATTACTTTCCTTTGAAACTGCCTTGAGCTACTTACAAGCATTCACCAGAAACTCACATGCATTTCTCTGAAAGAGAAGCAGTCGGTTCCAACACTTCACTTCACTGTGCGAAGTGAATGGAGTGTTGCTTCACTTTCTAAAGGCTGCCCTTTCAGAGAAAATCACTTTCCTTTGAAAGTGCCTTAAGCTACTTACTAGCATTCACCAGAGACTCACATGCGTTACTCTGAAAGAGAAGCAGTCTGTTCCAACACTTCAATTCACTGTGCGAAGTGAATGGAATGTTACTTCACTTTCTAAATGCTGTCCTTTCAGAGAAAATCACTTTCCTTTGAAAGTGCCTTAAACTACTTTCAAGCATTCACAAAAAACTCACATGCACTTCTCTGAAAGAGAAGCAGTCTGTTCCAACACTTCAATTCACTGTGCGAAGTGAATGGAGTGTTGCTTCACTTTCTAAATGCTGTCCTGTCAGAGAAAATCACTTTCCTTTAAAAGTGCCTTAAGCTAATTACAAGCATTCAACAGAAACTCACATGCATTTCTCTGAAAGAGAAGCAGTCTGTTCCAACACTTCAATTCACTTTGCGAAGTGAATGGAGTGTTGTTTTGCTTTCTTAATGCTGTCCTTTCAGAGAAAATCACTTTCCTTTGAAAGTGCCTTAAGCTAATTACAAGCATTCAACAGAAACTCACATGCATTTCTCTGAAAGAGAAGCAGTCTGTTCCAACACTTCAATTCACTGTGCGAAGTGAATGGAATGTTACTTCACTTTCTAAATGCTGTACTTTCAGAGAAAATCACTTTCCTTTGAAAGTGCCTTAAGCTACTTTCAAGCATTAAAAAGAAACACACATGCGTTTCTCTGAAATAGAAGCAGTCTGTTCCAACACTTCAATTCACTGTGCGAAGTGAATGGAGTGTTGCTTCACTTTCTAAATGCTGTCCTTTCAGAGAAAATCACTTTCTTTGAAAGTGCCTTAAGCTACTTACAAGCATTCAACAGAAACTCACATGCATTTCTCTGAAAGAGAAGCAGTCGGTTCCAACACTTCAATTCACTATGCGAAGTGAATGGAGTGTTGCTTCACTTTCTAAATGCTGTCATTTCAGAGAAAATCACTTTCCTTTGAAAGTGCCTTAAGCTACTTACAAGCATTAGGAAGAAACTCACATGCATTTCTCTGAAAGAGAATCTCTCTGTTCCAACACTTCAATTCACTGTGCGAAGTGAATGGAGTGTTGCTTCACTTTCTAAATGCTGTCCTTTCAGAGAAAATCACTTTTGTTTGAAAGTGCCTTAAGCAACTTTCAAGCATTCACAAGAAACTCACATGCATTTCTCTGAAAGCGAAGCAGTCTGTTCCAACACTTCAATTCACTGTGCGAAGTGAATGGAGTGTTGCTTCACTTTCTAAATGCTGTCCTTTCAGAGAAAATCACGTTCCTTTGAAAGTGCCTTAAGCTACTTACAAGCATTCACTAGAAACTCAAATGCTTTTCTCTGAAAGAGAAGCAATCTGTTCCAACACTTCAATTCACTGTGCGAAGTGAATGGAGTGTTGCTTCACTTTCTAACTGCTGTCCTTTCAAAGAAAATCACTTTCCTTTGAAAGTGCCTTAAGCTACATTCAAGCATTCACAAAAAACTCACATGTGTTTCTCTGAAAGAGAAGCAGTCTGTTCCAAAACTTCAATTCTCTGTGCGAAGTGAATGGAGTGTGCTTCACTTTCTAAATGCTGTCATTTCAGAGAAAATCACTTTCCTTTGAAAGTGCCTTAAGCTACTTATAATCATTAGGAAGAAACTCACATGCGTTTCTCTGAAAGAGAATCTTTCTGTTCCAACACTTCAATTCACTGTGCGAAGTGAATGGAGTGTTGCTTCACTTTTTAAATGCTGTCCTTTCAGAGAAAATCACTTTTGTTTGAAAGTGCCTTAAGCAACTTTCAAGCATTCACAAGAAACTCACATGCATTTCTCTGAAAGCGAAGCAGTCTGTTCCAACACTTCAATTCACTGTGCGAAGTGAATGGAGTGTTGCTTCACTTTCTAAATGCTGTCCTTTCAGAGAAAATCACTTTCCTTTGAAAGTGCCTTAAGCTACTTACAAGCATTCACCAGAAACTCACATGCATTTCTTGAAAGAGAAGCAGTCTGTTCCAACACTTCAATTCACTGTGCAAAGTGAATGGAGTGTTGCTTCACTTTCTAAATGCTGTCCTTTCAAAGAAAATCACTTTCCTTTGAAAGTGCCTTAAGTTACTTGCAAGCATTAGGAAGAAACTCACATGCGTTTCTCTGACAGAGAAGCAGTCTGTTCCAACACTTCAATTCACTGTGCGAAGTGAATGGAGTGTTGCTTCACTTTCTTAATGCTGTCCTTTCAGAGAAAATCACTTTCCTTTGAAAGTGCCTTAAGCTAATTACAAGCATTCAACAGAAACTCACATGCATTTCTCTGAAAGAGAAGCAGTCTGTTCCAACACTTCAATTCACTGCACGAAGGGAATGGAGTGTTGCTTCACTTTCTAAATGCTGTCCTTTCAGAGAAAATCACTTTCCTTTGGAAGTGCCTTAAGGTACTTACAAGCATTCAACAGAAACTCACATGCATATCTCTGAAAGAGAAGCAGTCTGTTCCAACACTTCAATTCACTGTGCGAAGTGAATGGAGTGTTCCTTCACTTTCTAAATGCTGTCCTTTCAGAGAAAATCACTTTCCTTTGAAAGTGCCTTAAATTACTTGCAAGCATTAGGAAGAAACTCACATGCGTTTCTCTGAAAGAGAAGCAGTCTGTTCCAACACTTCAATTCACTGTGCGAAGTGAATGGAGTGTTGCTTCACTCTCTAAAGGCTGCCCTTTCAGAGAAAATAACTTTCCTTTGAAAGTGCCTTAAGCTACTTTCAAGCATTCACAAGAAACACACATGCGTTTCTCTGAAATAGAAGCAGTCTGTTCCAACACTTCAACTCACTGTTCGAAGTGAATGGAGTGTTGCTTCACTTTCTAAATGCTGTCCTTTCAGAGAAAATTACTTTCCTTTGAAACTGCCTTGAGCTACTTACAAGCATTCACCAGAAACTCACATGCATTTCTCTGAAAGAGAAGCAGTCGGTTCCAACACTTCACTTCACTGTGCGAAGTGAATGGAGTGTTGCTTCACTTTCTAAAGGCTGCCCTTTCAGAGAAAATCACTTTCCTTTGAAAGTGCCTTAAGCTACTTACAAGCATTCACCAGAAACTCACATGCGTTTCTTTGAAAGAGAAGCAGTCTGTTCCAACACTTCAATTCACTGTGCGAAGTGAATGGAGTGTTGCTTCACTTTCTAAATGCTGTACTTTCAGAGAAAATCACTTTCCTTTGAAAGTGCCTTAAGCTACTTTCAAGAATTCACAAGAAACACACATGCGTTTCTCTGATATAGAAGCAGTCTGTTCCAACACTTCAACTCACTGTACGAAGTGAATGGAGTGTTGCTTCACTTTCTAAATGCTGTCCTTTCAGAGAAAATTACTTTCCTTTGAAACTGCCTTGAGCTACTTACAAGCATTCAACAGAAACTCACATGCATTTCTCTGAAAGAGAAGCAGTCGGTTCCAACACTTCAATTCATTATGCGAAGTGAATGGAGTGTTGCTTCACTTTCTAAATGCTGTCATTTCAGAGAAAATCACTTTCCTTTGAAAGTGCCTTAAGCTACTTACAAGCATTAGGAAGAAACTCACATGCATTTCTCTGAAAGAGAATCTTTCTGTTCCAACACTTCAATTCACTGTGCGAAGTGAATGGAGTGTTGCTTCACTTTCTAAATGCTGTCCTTTCAGAGAAAATCACTTTTGTTTGAAAGTGCCTTAAGCAACTTTCAAGCATTCACAAGAAACTCACATGCATTTCTCTGAAAGCGAAGCAGTCTGTTCCAACACTTCAATTCACTGTGCGAAGTGAATGGAGTGTTGCTTCACTTTCTAAATGCTGTCCTTTCAGAGAAAATCACTTTTGTTTGAAAGTGCCTTAAGCAACTTTCAAGCATTCACAAGAAACTCACATGCATTTCTCTGAAAGCGAAGCAGTCTGTTCCAACACTTCAATTCACTGTGCGAAGTGAATGGAGTGTTGCTTCACTTTCTAAATGCTGTCCTTTCAGAGAAAATCACGTTCCTTTGAAAGTGCCTTAAGCTACTTACAAGCATTCACTAGAAACTCACATGCATTTCTCTGAAAGCGAAGCAGTCTGTTCCAACACTTCAATTCACTGTGCGAAGTGAATGGAGTGTTGCTTCACTTTCTAAATGCTGTCCTTTCAGAGAAAATCACTTTCCTTTGAAAGTGCCTTAAGCTACTTACAAGCATTCACCAGAAACTCACATGCATTTCTTGAAAGAGAAGCAGTCTGTTCCAACACTTCAATTCACTGTGCAAAGTGAATGGAGTGTTGCTTCACTTTCTAAATGCTGTCCTTTCAAAGAAAATCACTTTCCTTTGAAAGTGCCTTAAGTTACTTGCAAGCATTAGGAAGAAACTCACATGCGTTTCTCTGAAAGAGAAGCAGTCTGTTCCAACACTTCAATTCACTGTGCGAAGTGAATGGAGTGTTGCTTCACTTTCTTAATGCTGTCCTTTCAGAGAAAATCACTTTCCTTTGAAAGTGCCTTAAGCTAATTACAAGCATTCAACAGAAACTCACATGCATTTCTCTGAAAGAGAAGCAGTCTGTTCCAACACTTCAATTCACTGCACGAATGGAATGGAGTGTTGCTTCACTTTCTAAATGCTGTCCCTTCAGAGAAAATCACTTTCCTTTGGAAGTGCCTTAAGGTACTTACAAGCATTCAACAGAAACTCACATGCATTTCTCTGAAAGAGAAGCAGTCTGTTCCAACACTTCAATTCACTGTGCGAAGTGAATGGAGTGTTGCTTCACTTTCTAAATGCTGTCCTTTCAGAGAAAATCACTTTCCTTTGAAAGTGCATTAAGCTACTTACAAGCATTCACCAGAAACTCACATGCGTTTCTTTGAAGGAGAACCAGTCTGTTCCAACACTTCAATTCACTGTGCGAAGTGAATGGAGTGTTGCTTCACTTTCTAAATGCTGTCCTTTCAGAGAAAATCACTTTCCTTTGAAAGTGCCTTAAATTACTTGCAAGCATTAGGAAGAAACTCACATGCGTTTCTCTGAAAGAGAAGCAGTCTCTTCCAACACTTCAATTCACTGTGCGAAGTGAATGGAGTGTTGCTTCACTTTCTAAATGCTGTCCTTTCAGAGAAAATCACTTTCCTTTGAAAGTGCCTTAAGTTACTTACAAGCATTCACCAGAAACTCACATGCGTTTCTTTGAAGGAGAACCAGTGTGTTCCAACACTTCAATTCACTGTGCGAAGTGAATGGAGTGTTGCTTCACTTTCTAACTGCTGTCCTTTCAAAGAAATTCACTTTCCTTTGAAAGTGCCTTAAGCTACTTTCTAGCATTCACAAAAAACTCACATGTGTTTCTCTGAAAGAGAAGCAGTCTGTTCCAAAACTTCAATTCTCTGTGCGAAGTGAATGGAGTGTGCTTCACTTTCTAAATGCTGTCCTTTCAAAGAAAATCACTTTCCTTTGAAAGTGCCTTAAGTTACTTGCAAGCATTAGGAAGAAACTCACATGCGTTTCTCTGAAAGAGAAGCAGTCTGTTCCAACACTTCAATTCACTGCACGAAGGGAATGGAGTGTTGCTTCACTTTCTAAATGCTGTCCTTTCAGAGAAAATCACTTTCCTTTGAAAGTGCATTAAGCTACTTACAAGCATTCACCAGAAACTCACATGCGTTTCTTTGAAAGAGAAGCAGTCTGTTCCAACACTTCAATTCACTGTGCGAAGTGAATGGAGTGTTGCTTCACTTTCTAAATGCTGTACTTTCAGAGAAAATCACTTTCCTTTGAAAGTGCCTTAAGCTACTTTCAAGCATTCACAAGAAACACACATGCGTTTCTCTGATATAGAAGCAGTCTGTTCCAACACTTCAACTCACTGTACGAAGTGAATGGAGTGTTGCTTCACTTTCTAAATGCTGTCCTTTCAGAGAAAATTACTTTCCTTTGAAATTGCCTTGAGCTACTTACAAGCATTCAACAGAAACTCACATGCATTTCTCTGAAAGAGAAGCAATCTGTTCCAACACTTCAATTCACTGTGCGAAGTGAATGGAGTGTTGCTTCACTTTCTAACTGCTGTCCTTTCAAAGAAAATCACTTTCCTTTGAAAGTGCCTTAAGCTACTTTCAAGCATTCACAAAAAACTCACATGTGTTTCTCTGAAAGAGAAGCAGTCTGTTCCAACACTTCAATTCTCTGTGCGAAGTGAATGGAGTGTTGCTTCACTTTCTAAATGCTGTCCTTTCAAAGAAAATCACTTTCCTTTGAAAGTGCCTTAAGTTACTTGCAAGCATTAGGAAGAAACTCACATGCGTTTCTCTGAAAGAGAAGCAGTCTGTTCCAACACTTCAATTCTCTGTGCGAAGTGAATGGAGTGTGCTTCACTTTCTAAATGCTGTCCTTTCAAAGAAAATCACTTTCCTTTGAAAGTGCCTTAAGTTACTTGCAAGCATTAGGAAGAAACTCACATGCGTTTCTCTGAAAGAGAAGCAGTCTGTTCCAACACTTCAATTCACTGCACGAAGGGAATGGAGTGTTGCTTCACTTTCTAAATGCTGTCCTTTCAGAGAAAATCACTTTCCTTTGAAAGTGCATTAAGCTACTTACAAGCATTCACCAGAAACTCACATGCGTTTCTTTGAAAGAGAAGCAGTCTGTTCCAACACTTCAATTCACTGTGCGAAGTGAATGGAGTGTTGCTTCACTTTCTAAATGCTGTACTTTCAGAGAAAATCACTTTCCTTTGAAAGTGCCTTAAGCTACTTTCAAGCATTCACAAGAAACACACATGCGTTTCTCTGATATAGAAGCAGTCTGTTCCAACACTTCAACTCACTGTACGAAGTGAATGGAGTGTTGCTTCACTTTCTAAATGCTGTCTTTTCAGAGAAAATTACTTTCCTTTGAAACTGCCTTGAGCTACTTACAAGCATTCAACAGAAACTCACATGCATTTCTCTGAAAGAGAAGCAGTCGGTTCCAACACTTCAATTCACTATGCGAAGTGAATGGAGTGTTGCTTCACTTTCTAAATGCTTTCATTTCAGAGAAAATCACTTTCCTTTGAAAGTGCCTTAAGCTACTTACAAGCATTAGGAAGAAACTCACATGCGTTTCTATGAAAGAGAATCTTTATGTTCCAACACTTCAATTCACTGTGCGAAGTGAATGGAGTGTTGCTTCACTTTCTAAATGCTGTCCTTTCAGAGAAAATCACTTTTGTTTGAAAGTGCCTTAAGCAACTTTCAAGCATTCACAAGAAACTCACATGCATTTCTCTGAAAGCGAAGCAGTCTGTTCCAACACTTCAATTCACTGTGCGAAGTGAATGGAGTGTTGCTTCACTTTCTAAATGCTGTCCTTTCAGAGAAAATCACTTTCCTTTGAAAGTGCATTAAGCTACTTACAAGCATTCACCAGAAACTCACATGCATTTCTTGAAAGAGAAGCAGTCTGTTCCAACACTTCAATTCACTTTGCATAGTGAATGGAGTATTGCTTCACTTTCTAAATGCTTTCCTTTCAAAGAAAATCACTTTCCTTTGAAAGTGCCTTAAGTTACTTGCAAGCATTAGGAAGAAACACACATGCGTTTCTCTGAAAGAGAAGCAGTCTGTTCCAACACTTCAATTCACTGTGCGAAGTGAATGGAGTGTTGCTTCACTTTCTTAATGCTGTCCTTTCAGAGAAAATCACTTTCCTTTGAAAGTGCCTTAAGCTAATTACAAGCATTCAACAGAAACTCACATGCATTTCTCTGAAAGAGAAGCAGTCTGTTCCAACACTTCAATTCACTGCACGACGGGAATGGAGTGTTGCTTCACTTTCTAAATGCTGTCCTTTCAGAGAAAATCACTTTCCTTTGAAAGTGCCTTAAGGTACTTACAAGCATTCAACAGAAACTCACATGCATTTCTCTGAAAGAGAAGCAGTCTGTTCCAACACTTCAATTCACTGTGCGAAGTGAATGGAGTGTTGCTTCACTTTCTAAATGCTGTCCTTTCAGAGAAAATCACTTTCCTTTGAAAGTGCATTAAGCTACTTACAAGCATTCACCAGAAACTCACATGCGTTTCTTTGAAAGAGAACCAGTCTGTTCCAACACTTCAATTCACTGTGCGAAGTGAGTGGAGTGTTGCTTCACTTTCTAAATGCTGTCCTTTCAGAGAAAATCACTTTCCTTTGAAAGTGCCTTAAATTACTTGCAAGCATTAGGAAGAAACTCACATGCGTTTCTCTGAAAGAGAAGCAGTCTGTTCCAACACTTCAATTCAATGTGCGAAGTGAATGGAGTGTTGCTTCACTTTCTAAAGGCTGCCCTTTCAGAGAAAATCACTTTCCTTTGAAAGTGCCTTAAGCTACTTACTAGCATTCACCAGAGACTCACATGCGTTACTCTGAAAGAGAAGCAGTCTGTTCCAACACTTCAATTCACTGTGCGAAGTGAATGGAATGTTACTTCACTTTATAAATGCTGTACTTTCAGAGAAAATAACTTTCCTTTGAAAGTGCCTTAAGCTACTTTCAAGCATTCACAAGAAACACACATGCGTTTCTCTGAAATAGAAGCAGTCTGTTCCAACACTTCAACTCACTGTACGAAGTGAATGGAGTGTTGCTTCACTTTCTAAATGCTGTCCTTTCAGAGAAAATTACTTTCCTTTGAAACTGCCTTGAGGTACTTACAAGCATTCACCAGAAACTCACATGCATTTCTCTGAAAGAGAAGCAGTCGGTTCCAACACTTCAATTCACTGTGCGAAGTGAATGGAGTGTTGCTTCACTTTCTAAAGGCTGCCCTTTCAGAGAAAATCACTTTCCTTTGAAAGTGCCTTAAGCTACTTACTAGCATTCACCAGAGACTCACATGCGTTACTCTGAAAGAGAAGCAGTCTGTTCCAACACTTCAATTCACTGTGCGAAGTGAATGGAATGTTACTTCACTTTCTAAATGCTGTCCTTTCAGAGAAAATCACTTTCCTTTGAAAGTGCCTTAAGCTACTTTCAAGCATTCACAAGAAACACACATGCATTTCTCTGAAAGAGAAGCAGTCTCTTCCAACACTTCAATTCACTGTGCGAAGTGAATGGAGTGTTGCTTCACTTTCTAAATGCTGTCATTTCAGAGAAAATCACTTTCCTTTGAAAGTGCCTTAAGCTACTTACAAGCATTAGGAAGAAACTCACATGCGTTTCTCTGAAAGAGAAGCTCTCTGTTCCAACACTTTAATTCACTGTGCGAAGTGAATGGAGTGTTGCTTCACTTTCTAAATGCTGTCCTTTCAGAGAAAATCACTTTTGTTTGAAAGTGCCTTAAGCAACTTTCAAGCATTCACAAGAAACTCACATGCATTTCTCTGAAAGAGAAGCAGTCTGTTCCAACACTTCAATTCACTGTGCGAAGTGAATGGAGTGTTGCTTCACTTTCTAAATGCTGTCCTTTCAGAGAAAATCACTTTCCTTTGAAAGTGCCTTAAGCTACTTACAAGCATTCACCAGAAACTCACATGCGTTTCTTTGAAAGAGAAGCAGTCTGTTCAAACACTTCAATTCAATGTGCGAAGTGAATGGAGTGTTGCTTCACTTTCTAAATGCTGTCCTTTCACAGAAAATCACTTTCCTTTGAAAGTGCCTTAAGTTACTTGCAAGCATTAGGAAGAAACTCACATGCGTTTCTCTGAAAGAGAAGCAGTCTGTTCCAACACTTCAATTCACTGCAAGAAGGGAATGGAGTGTTGCTTCACTTTCTAAATTCTATCCTTTCAGAGAAAATCACGTTCCTTTGAAAATGCCTTAAGCTACTTACAAGCATTCACCAGAAACTCACATGCATTTCTCTGAAAGAGAAGCAGTCTGTTCCAACACTTCAATTCACTGTGCAAAGTTCATGGAGTGTTGCCTCACTTTCTTAATGCGGTCCTTTCAGAGAAAATCACTTTCCTTTGAAAGTGCCTTAAGCTACTTTCAAGCATTCACAAAAAACTCACATGTGTTTCTCTGAAAGAGAAGCAGTCTGTTCCAACCCTTCAATTCTCTGTGCGA
Organism: Myodes glareolus; assembly: GCF_982192425.1. NCBI lineage: Eukaryota > Metazoa > Chordata > Mammalia > Rodentia > Cricetidae > Myodes > Myodes glareolus. Next base: position 1,061,815 of record NW_028263211.1, on the reverse strand, counting down.
AGTGAATGGAGTGTTGCTTCACTTTCTAAATGCTGTCCTTTCAAAGAAAATCACTTTCCTTTGAAAGTGCCTTAAGTTACTTGCAAGCATTAGGAAGAAACTCACATGCGTTTCTCTGAAAGAGAAGCAGTCTGTTCCAACACTTCAATTGACTGTGCGAAGTGAATGGAGTGTTGCTTCACTTTCTAAATTCTGTCCTTTCAGAGAATATCACTTTCCTTTGAAAGTGCCTTAAACTACTTTCAAGCATTCACAAAAAACTCACATGCGTTTCTCTGAAAGAGAAGCAGTCTGTTCCAACACTTCAATTCACTGTGCGAAGTGAATGGAGTGTTGCTTCACTTTCTAAATGCTGTCCTTTCAGAGAAAATCACTTTCCTTTGAAAGTGCCTTAAGGTACTTACAAGCATTCAACAGAAACTCACATGCATTTCTCTGAAAGAGAAGCAGTCTGTTCCAACACTTCAATTCACTGCACGATGGGAATGGAGTGTTGCTTCACTTTCTAAATGCTGTCCTTTCAGAGAAAATCACTTTTCTTTGAAAGTGCCTTAAGCTACTTACAAGCGTTCACCAGAAACTCACATGCGTTTCTTTGAAAGAGAAGCAGTCTGTTCCAACACTTCAATTCACTGTGCGAAGTGAATGGAGTGTTGCTTCACTTTCTAAAGGCTGCCCTTTCAGAGAAAATCACTTTCCGTTGAAAGTGCCTTAAGCTACTTACTAGCATTCACCAGAGACTCACATGCGTTACTCTGAAAGAGAAGCAGTCTGTTCCAACACTTCAATTCACTGTGCGAAGTGAATGGAATGTTACTTCACTTTCTAAATGCTGTACTTTCAGAGAAAATCACTTTCCTTTGAAAGTGCCTTAAGCTAATTTCAAGCATTCACAAGAAACACACATGCGTTTCTCTGAAATAGAAGCAGTCTGTTCCAACACTTCAATTCACTGTGCGAAGTGAATGGAGTGTTGCTTCACTTTCTAAATGCTGTCCTTTCAGAGAAAATCACTTTCTTTGAAAGTGCCTTAAGCTACTTACAAGCATTCACCAGAAACTCACATGCATTTCTTTGAAAGAGAAGCAGTCTGTTCCAACACTTCAATTCTCTGTGCGAAGTGAATGGAGTGTTGCTTCACTTTCTAAATGCTGTCCTTTCAAAGAAAATCACTTTCCTTTGAAAGTGCCTTAAGTTACTTGCAAGCATTAAGAAGAAACTCACATGCGTTTCTCTGAAAGAGAAGCAGTCTGTTCCAACACTTCAATTCACTGCACGAAGGGACTGGAGTGTTGCTTCACTTTCTAAATGCTGTCCTTTCAGAGAAAATCACTTTCCTTTGAAAGTGCCTTAAACTACTTTCAAGCATTCACAAAAAACTCACATGCGTTTCTCTGAAAGAGAAGCAGTCTGTTCCAACACTTCAATTCACTGTGCGAAGTGAATGGAGTGTTGCTTCACTTTCTAAATGCTGTCCTTTCAGAGAAAATCACTTTCCTTTGAAAGTGCCTTAAGCTAATTACAAGCATTCAACGGAAACTCACATGCATTTCTCTGAAAGAGAAGCAGTCTGTTCCAACACTTCAATTCACTGCACGATGGGAATGGAGTGTTGCTTCACTTTCTAAATGCTGTCCTTTCAGAGAAAATCACTTTTCTTTGAAAGTGCCTTAAGCTACTTACAAGCGTCACCAGAAACTCACATGCGTTTCTTTGAAAGAGAAGCAGTCTGTTCCAACACTTCAATTCACTGTGCGAAGTGAATGGAGTGTTGCTTCACTTTCTAAATGCTGTCTTTTCCGAGAAAATCACTTTCCTTTGAAAGTGCTTTAAGGTACTTACAAGCATTCAACAGAAACTTACATGCATTTCTCTGAAAGAGAAGCAATCTGTTCCAACACTTCAATTCACTGTGCGAAGTGAATGGAGTGTTGCTTCACTTTCTTAATGCTGTCCTTTTAGAGAAAATCACTTTCCTTTGAAAGTGCCTTAAACTAATTTCAAGCATTCACAGAAAACACACATGCGTTTTTCTGAAAGAGAAGCAGTCTGTATCAACACTTCAATTCACTGTGTGAAGTGAATGGAGTGTTGCTTCACTTTCTAAATGCTGTCCTTTCAGAGAAAATCACGTTCCTTTGAAAGTGCCTTAAGCTACTTACAAGCATTCACCAGAAACTCACATGCGTTTCTCTGAAAGAGAAGCAGTCTGTTCCAACACTTCAATTCACTGTGCGAAGTGAATGGAGTGTTGCTTCACTTTCTAACTGCTGTCCTTTCAAAGAAAATCACTTTCCTTTGAAAGTGCCTTAAGCTACTATCAAGCATTCACAAAAAACTCACATGTGTTTCTCTGAAAGAGAAGCAGTCTGTTCCAACACTTCAATTCTCTGTGCGAAGTGAATGGAGTGTTGCTTCACTTTCTAAAGGCTGTCCTTTCAAAGAAAATCACTTTCCTTTGAAAGTGCCTTAAGTTACTTGCAAGCATTAGGAAGAAATTCACATGCGTTTCTCTGAAAGAGAAGCAGTCTGTTCCAACACTTCAATTCATTGTGCGAAGTGAATGGAGTGTTGCTTCACTTTCTAAATTCTGTCCTTTCAGAGAAAATCACTTTCCTTTGAAAGTGCCTTAAACTACTTTCAAGCATTCACAAAAAACTCACATGCGTTTCTCTGAAAGAGAAGCAGTCTGTTCCAACACTTCAATTCACTCTGCGAAGTGAATGGAGTGTTGCTTCACTTTCTAAATGCTGTCCTTTCAGAGAAAATCACTTCCTTTGAAAGTGCCTTAAGCTACTTTCAAGCATTCACAAGAAACACACATGCATTTCTCTGAAATAGAAGCAGTCTGTTCCAACACTTCAATTCACTGTGCGAAGTGAATGGAGTGTTGCTTCACTTTCTAAATGCTGTCCTTTCAGAGAAAATCACTTTCCTTTGAAAGTGCCTTAAGCTACTTACAAGCATTCAACAGAAACTCACATGCATTTCTCTGAAAGAGAAGCAGTCTGTTCCAAAACTTCAATTCACTGTGCGAAGTGAATGGAGTGTTGCTTCACTTTCTAAATGCTGTCCTTTCAAAGAAAATCACTTTCCTTTGAAAGTGCCTTAAGTTACTTGCAAACATTAAGAAGAAACTCACATGCGTTTCTCTGAAAGAGAAGCAGTCTGTTCCAACACTTCAATTCACTGTGCGAAGTGAATGGAGTGTTGCTTCACTTTCTTAATGCTGTCCTTTCAGAGAAAATCACTTTCCTTTGAAAGTGCCTTAAGCTAATTACAAGCATTCAACAGAAACTCACATGCATTTCTCTGAAAGAGAAGCAGTCTGTTCCAACACTTCAATTCACTGCACGAAGGGAATGGAGTGTTGCTTCACTTTCTAAATGCTGTCCTTTCAGAGAAAATCACTTTCCTTTGAAAGTGCATTAAGCTACTTACAAGCATTCACCAGAAACTCACATGCGTTTCTTTGAAAGAGAAGCAGTCGGTTCCAACACTTCAATTCTCTGTGCGAAGTGAATGGAGTGTTGCTTCACTTTCTAAATGCTGTCCTTTCACAGAAAATCACTTTCCTTTGAAAGTGCCTTAAGTTACTTGCAAGCATTAAGAAGAAACTCACATGCGTTTCTCTGAAAAAGAAGCAGTCTGTTCCAACATTTCAATTCACTGTACGAAGGGAATGGAGTGTTGCTTCACTTTCTAAATGCTGTCCTTTCAGAGAAAATCACTTTCCTTTGAAAGTGCCTTAAACTACTTTCAAGCATTCACAAAAAACTCACATGCGTTTCTCTGAAAGAGAAGCAGTCTGTTCCAACACTTCAATTCACTGTGCGAAGTGAATGGAGTGTTGCTTCACTTTCTAAATGCTGTCCTTTCAGAGAAAATCACTTTCCTTTGAAAGTGCCTTAAGCTAATTACAAGCATTCAACGGAAACTCACATGCATTTCTCTGAAAGAGAAGCAGTCTGTTCCAACACTTCAATTCACTGCACGATGGGAATGGAGTGTTGCTTCACTTTCTAAATGCTGTCCTTTCAGAGAAAATCACTTTCCTTTGAAAGTGCCTTAAGCTACTTACAAGCGTTCACCAGAAACTCACATGCGTTTCTTTGAAAGAGAAGCAGTCTGTTCCAACACTTCAATTCACTGTGCGAAGTGAATGGAGTGTTGCTTCACTTTCTAAATGCTGTCTTTTCCGAGAAAATCACTTTCCTTTGAAAGTGCCTTAAGGTACTTACAAGCATTCAACAGAAACTCACATGCATTTCTCTGAAAGAGAAGCAGTCTGTTCCAACACTTCAATTCACTGTGCGAAGTGAATGGAGTGTTGCTTCACTTTCTTAATGCTGTCCTTTCAGAGAAAATCACTTTCCTTTGAAAGTGCCTTAAACTAATTTCAAGCATTCACAGAAAACGCATATGCGTTTTTCTGAAAGAGAAGCAGTCTGTATCAACACTTCAATTCACTGTGCGAAGTGAATGGAGTGTTGCTTCACTTTCTAAATGCTGTCCTTTCAGAGAAAATCACGTTCCTTTGAAAGTGCCTTAAGCTACTTACAAGCATTCACCAGAAACTCACATGCGTTTCTCTGAAAGAGAAGCAATCTGTTCCAACACTTCAATTCACTGTGCGAAGTGAATGGAGTGTTGCTTCACTTTCTAACTGCTGTCCTTTCAAAGAAAATCACTTTCCTTTGAAAGTGCCTTAAGCTACTTTCAAGCATTCACAAAAAACTCACATGCGTTTCTTTGAAAGAGAAGCAGTCTGTTCCAACACTTCAATTCACTGTGCGAAGTGAATGGAGTGTTGCTTCACTTTCTAAATGCTGTCTTTTCCGAGAAAATCACTTTCCTTTGAAAGTGCTTTAAGGTACTTACAAGCATTCAACAGAAACTTACATGCATTTCTCTGAAAGAGAAGCAATCTGTTCCAACACTTCAATTCACTGTGCGAAGTGAATGGAGTGTTGCTTCACTTTCTTAATGCTGTCCTTTTAGAGAAAATCACTTTCCTTTGAAAGTGCCTTAAACTAATTTCAAGCATTCACAGAAAACACACATGCGTTTTTCTGAAAGAGAAGCAGTCTGTATCAACACTTCAATTCACTGTGCGAAGTGAATGGAGTGTTGCTTCACTTTCTAAATGCTGTCCTTTCAGAGAAAATCACGTTCCTTTGAAAGTGCCTTAAGCTACTTACAAGCATTCACCAGAAACTCACATGCGTTTCTCTGAAAGAGAAGCAGTCTGTTCCAACACTTCAATTCACTGTGCGAAGTGAATGGAGTGTTGCTTCACTTTCTAACTGCTGTCCTTTCAAAGAAAATCACTTTCCTTTGAAAGTGCCTTAAGCTACTTTCAAGCATTCACAAAAAACTCACATGTGTTTCTCTGAAAGAGAAGCAGTCTGTTCCAACACTTCAATTCTCTGTGCGAAGTGAATGGAGTGTTGCTTCACTTTCTAAAGGCTGTCCTTTCAAAGAAAATCACTTTCCTTTGAAAGTGCCTTAAGTTACTTGCAAGCATTAGGAAGAAATTCACATGCGTTTCTCTGAAAGAGAAGCAGTCTGTTCCAACACTTCAATTCATTGTGCGAAGTGAATGGAGTGTTGCTTCACTTTCTAAATTCTGTCCTTTCAGAGAAAATCACTTTCCTTTGAAAGTGCCTTAAACTACTTTCAAGCATTCACAAAAAACTCACATGCGTTTCTCTGAAAGAGAAGCAGTCTGTTCCAACACTTCAATTCACTCTGCGAAGTGAGTGGAGTGTTGCTTCACTTTCTAAATGCTGTCCTTTCAGAGAAAATCACTTTCCTTTGAAAGTGCCTTAAGCTACTTTCAAGCATTCACAAGAAACACACATGCATTTTTCTGAAATAGAAGCAGTCTGTTCCAACACTTCAATTCACTGTGCGAAGTGAATGGAGTGTTGCTTCACTTTCTAAATGCTGTCCTTTCAGAGAAAATCACTTTCCTTTGAAAGTGCCTTAAGCTACTTACAAGCATTCAACAGAAACTCACATGCATTTCTCTGAAAGAGAAGCAGTCTGTTCCAAAACTTCAATTCACTGTGCGAAGTGAATGGAGTGTTGCTTCACTTTCTAAATGCTGTCCTTTCAAAGAAAATCACTTTCCTTTGAAAGTGCCTTAAGTTACTTGCAAACATTAAGAAGAAACTCACATGCGTTTCTCTGAAAGAGAAGCAGTCTGTTCCAACACTTCAATTCACTGTGCGAAGTGAATGGAGTGTTGCTTCACTTTCTTAATGCTGTCCTTTCAGAGAAAATCACTTTCCTTTGAAAGTGCCTTAAGCTAATTACAAGCATTCAACAGAAACTCACATGCATTTCTCTGAAAGAGAAGCAGTCTGTTCCAACACTTCAATTCACTGCACGAAGGGAATGGAGTGTTGCTTCACTTTCTAAATGCTGTCCTTTCAGAGAAAATCACTTTCCTTTGAAAGTGCATTAAGCTACTTACAAGCATTCACCAGAAACTCACATGCGTTTCTTTGAAAGAGAAGCAGTCGGTTCCAACACTTCAATTCTCTGTGCGAAGTGAATGGAGTGTTGCTTCACTTTCTAAATGCTGTCCTTTCACAGAAAATCACTTTCCTTTGAAAGTGCCTTAAGTTACTTGCAAGCATTAAGAAGAAACTCACATGCGTTTCTCTGAAAGAGAAGCAGTCTGTTCCAACATTTCAATTCACTGTACGAAGGGAATGGAGTGTTGCTTCACTTTCTAAATGCTGTCCTTTCAGAGAAAATCACTTTCCTTTGAAAGTGCCTTAAACTACTTTCAAGCATTCACAAAAAACTCACATGCGTTTCTCTGAGAGAAGCAGTCTGTTCCAACACTTCAATTCACTGTGCGAAGTGAATGGAGTGTTGCTTCACTTTCTAAATGCTGTCCTTTCAGAGAAAATCACTTTCCTTTGAAAGTGCCTTAAGCTAATTACAAGCATTCAACGGAAACTCACATGCATTTCTCTGAAAGAGAAGCAGTCTGTTCCAACACTTCAATTCACTGCACGATGGGAATGGAGTGTTGCTTCACTTTCTAAATGCTGTCCTTTCAGAGAAAATCACTTTCCTTTGAAAGTGCCATAAGCTACTTACAAGCGTTCACCAGAAACTCACATGCGTTTCTTTGAAAGAGAAGCAGTCTGTTCCAACACTTCAATTCACTGTGCGAAGTGAATGGAGTGTTGCTTCACTTTCTAAATGCTGTCTTTTCCGAGAAAATCACTTTCCTTTGAAAGTGCCTTAAGGTACTTACAAGCATTCAACAGAAACTCACATGCATTTCTCTGAAAGAGAAGCAGTCTGTTCCAACACTTCAATTCACTGTGCGAAGTGAATGGAGTGTTGCTTCACTTTCTTAATGCTGTCCTTTCAGAGAAAATCACGTTCCTTTGAAAGTGCCTTAAGCTACTTACAAGCATTCACCAGAAACTCACATGCGTTTCTCTGAAAGAGAAGCAATCTGTTCCAACACTTCAATTCACTGTGCGAAGTGAATGGAGTGTTGCTTCACTTTCTAACTGCTGTCCTTTCAAAGAAAATCACTTTCCTTTGAAAGTGCCTTAAGCTACTTTCAAGCATTCACAAAAAACTCACCTGTGTTTCTCTGAAAGAGAAGCAGTCTGTTCCAACACTTCAATTCTCTGTGCGAAGTGAATGGAGTGTTGCTTCACTTTCTAAATGCTGTCCTTTCAAAGAAAATCACTTTCCTTTGAAAGTGCCTTAAGTTACTTTCAAGCATTAGGAAGAAACTCACATGCGTTTCTCTGAAAGAGAAGCAGTCTGTTCCAACACTTCAATTCATTGTGCGAAGTGAATGGAGTGTTGCTTTACTTTCTAAATTCTGTCCTTTCAGAGAAAATCACTTTCCTTTGAAAGTGCCTTAAACTACTTTCAAGCATTCATTAAAAACTCACATGCGTTTCTCTGAAAGAGAAGCAGTCTGTTCCAACACTAAATTCTCTGTGCGAAGTGAATGGAGTGTTGCTTCACTTTCTTAATGCTGTCCTTTCAAGAAAATCACTTTCCTTTGAAAGTGCCTTAAGCTAATTACAAGCATTCAACAGAAACTCACATGCATTTCTCTGAAAGAGAAGCAGTCTGTTCCAACACTTCAATTCACTGCACGAAGAGAATGGAGTGTTGCTTCACTTTCTAAATGCTGTCCTTTCAGAGAAAATCACTTTCCTTTGAAAGTGCCTTAAGTTACTTGCAAGCATTAGGAAGAAACTCACATGCGTTTCTCTGAAAGAGAAGCAGTCTGTTCCAACACTTCAATTTACTGTGCGAAGTTAATGGAGTGTTGCTTCACTTTCTTAATGCTGTCCTTTCAGAGAAAATCACTTTCCTTTGAAAGGGCCTTAAGCTAATTACAAGCATTCAACAGAAACTCACAAGCATTTCTCTGAAGAGAAGCAGTCTGTTCCAACACTTCAATTCACTGCACGAAGGGAATGGAGTGTTGCTTCACTTTCTAAATGCTGTCCTTTCAGAGAAAATCACTTTCCTTGAAAGTGCATTAAGCTACTTACAAGCATTCACCAGAAACTCACATGCGTTTCTCTGAAAGAGAAGCAGTCTGTTCCAACACTTCAATTCACTGCACGAAGTGAATGGAGTGTTGCTTCACTTTCTAAAGGCTGCCCTTTCAGAGAAAATCACTTTCCTTTGAAAGTGCCTTTAGCTACTTACTAGCATTCACCAGAGACTCACATGCGTTACTCTGAAAGAGAAGCAGTCTGTTCCAACACTTCAATTCACTGTGCGAAGTGAATGGAATGTTACTTCACTTTCTAAATGCTGTACTTTCAGAGAAAATCACTTTCCTTTGAAAGTGCCTTAAGCTACTTTCAAGCATTCACAAGAAACACACATGCGTTTCTCTGAAATAGAAGCAGTCTGTTCCAACACTTCAATTCACTGTGCGAAGTGAATGGAGTGTTGCTTCACTTTCTTAATGCTGTCCTTTCAAGAAAATCACTTTCCTTTGAAAGGGCCTTAAGCTAATTACAAGCATTCAACAGAAACTCACATGCATTTCTCTGAAAGAGAAGCAGTCGGTTCCAACACTTCAATTCACTATGCGAAGTGAATGGAGTGTTGCTTCACTTTCTAAATGCTGTCATTTCAGAGAAAATCACTTTCCTTTGAAAGTGCCTTAAGCTACTTACAAGCATTAGGAAGAAACTCACATACATTTCTCTGAAAGAGAAGCTTTCTGTTCCAACACTTCAATTCACTGTGCGAAGTGAATGGAGTGTTGCTTCACTTTCTAAATGCTGTCCTTTCAGAGAAAATCACTTTTGTTTGAAAGTGCCTTAAGCAACTTTCAAGCACTCACAAGAAACTCACATGCATTTCTCTGAAAGAGAAGCAGTCTGTTCCAACACTTCAATTCACTGTGCGAAGTGAATGGAGTGTTGCTTCACTTTCTAAATGTTGTCCTTTCAGAGAAAATCACTTTCCTTTGAAAGTGCCTTAAGCTACTTACAAGCATTCACCAGAAACTCACATGCGTTTCTTGAAAGAGAAGCAGTCTGTTCCAACACTTCAATTCACTGTGCGAAGTGAATGGAGTGTTGCTTCACTTTCTAAATGCTGTCCTTTCAAAGAAAATCACTTTCCTTTGAAAGTGCCTTAAGTTACTTGCAAGCATTAGGAAGAAACTCACATGCGTTTCTCTGAAAGAGAAGCAGTCTCTTCCAACACTTCAATTCACTGTGCGAAGTGAATGGAGTGTTGCTTCACTTTGTTAATGCTGTCCTTTCAGAGAAAATCACTTTCCTTTGAAAGTGCCTTAAGCTAATTACAAGCATTCAACAGAAACTCACATGCATTTCTCTGAAAGAGAAGCAGTCTGTTCCAAAACTTCAATTCACTGTGCGAAGTGAATGGAGTGTTGCTTCACTTTCTAAATGCTGTCCTTTCAAAGAAAATCACTTTCCTTTGAAAGTGCCTTAAGTTACTTGTAAACATTAAGAAGAAACTCACATGCGTTTCTCTGAAAGAGAAGCAGTCTGTTCCAACACTTAAATTCACTGTGCGAAGTGAATGGAGTGTTGCTTCACTTTCTTAATGCTGTCCTCTCAGAGAAAATCACTTTCCTTTGAAAGTGCCTTAAGCTAATTACAAGCATTCAACAGAAACTCACATGCATTTCTCTGAAAGAGAAGCAGTCTGTTCCAACACTTCAATTCACTGCACGACGGGAATGGAGTGTTGCTTCACTTTCTAAATGCTGTCCTTTCAGAGAAAATCACTTTCCTTTGAAAGTGCATTAAGCTACTTACAAGCATTCACCAGAAACTCACATGCGTTTCTTTGAAAGAGAAGCAGTCTGTTCCAACACTTCAATTCACTGTGCGAAGTGAATGGAGTGTTGCTTCACTTTCTAAATGCTGTCCTTTCAGAGAAAATCACTTTCCTTTGAAAGTGCCTTAAGTTACTTGCAAGCATTAGGAAGAAACTCACATGCGTTTCTCTGAAAGAGAAGCAGTCTATTCCAACACTTCAATTCACTGTGCGAAGTGAATGGAGTGTTGCTTCACTTTCTAAAGGCTGCCATTTCAGAGAAAATCACTTTCCTTTGAAAGTGCCTTAAGCTACTTACTAGCATTCACCAGAGACTCACATGCGTTACTCTGAAAGAGAAGCAGTCTGTTCCAACACTTCAATTCACTGTGCGAAGTGAATTGAATGTTACTTCACTTTCTAATTGCTGTACTTTCAGAGAAAATCACTTTCCTTTGAAAGTGCCTTAAGCTACTTTCAAGCATTCACAAGAAACACACATGCGTTTCTCTGAAATAGAAGCAGTCTGTTCCAACACTTCAATTCACTGTGCGAAGTGAATGGAGTGTTGCTTCACTTTCTTAATGCTGTCCTTTCAAGAAAATCACTTTCCTTTGAAAGGGCCTTAAGCTAATTACAAGCATTCAACAGAAACTCACATGCATTTCTCTGAAAGAGAAGCAGTCGGTTCCAACACTTCAATTCACTATGCGAAGTGAATGGAGTGTTGCTTCACTTTCTAAATGCTGTCATTTCAGAGAAAATCACTTTCCTTTGAAAGTGCCTTAAGCTACTTACAAGCATTAGGAAGAAACTCACATACATTTCTCTGAAAGAGAAGCTTTCTGTTCCAACACTTCAATTCACTGTGCGAAGTGAATGGAGTGTTGCTTCACTTTCTAAATGCTGTCCTTTCAGAGAAAATCACTTTTGTTTGAAAGTGCCTTAAGCAACTTTCAAGCACTCACAAGAAACTCACATGCATTTCTCTGAAAGAGAAGCAGTCTGTTCCAACACTTCAATTCACTGTGCGAAGTGAATGGAGTATTGCTTCACTTGCTAAATGTTGTCCTTTCAGAGAAAATCACTTTCCTTTGAAAGTGCCTTAAGCTACTTACAAGCATTCACCAGAAACTCACATGCGTTTCTTGAAAGAGAAGCAGTCTGTTCCAACACTTCAATTCACTGTGCGAAGTGAATGGAGTGTTGCTTCACTTTCTAAATGCTGTCCTTTCAAAGAAAATCACTTTCCATTGAAAGTGCCTTAAGTTACTTGCAAGCATTAGGAAGAAACTCACATGCGTTTCTCTGAAAGAGAAGCAGTCTCTTCCAACACTTCAATTCACTGTGCGAAGTGAATGGAGTGTTGCTTCACTTTGTTAATGCTGTCCTTTCAGAGAAAATCACTTTCCTTTGAAAGTGCCTTAAGCTAATTACAAGCATTCAACAGAAACTCACATGCATTTCTCTGAAAGAGAAGCAGTCTGTTCCAAAACTTCAATTCACTGTGCGAAGTGAATGGAGTGTTGCTTCACTTACTAAATGCTGTCCTTTCAAAGAAAATCACTTTCCTTTGAAAGTGCCTTAAGTTACTTGTAAACATTAAGAAGAAACTCACATGCGTTTCTCTGAAAGAGAAGCAGTCTGTTCCAACACTTAAATTCACTGTGCGAAGTGAATGGAGTGTTGCTTCACTTTCTTAATGCTGTCCTTTCAGAGAAAATCACTTTCCTTTGAAATTGCCTTAAGCTAATTACAAGCATTCAACAGAAACTCACATGCATTTCTCTGAAAGAGAAGCAGTATGTTCCAACACTTCAATTCACTGCACGAAGGGAATGGAGTGTTGCTTCACTTTCTAAATGCTGTCCTTTCAGAGAAAATCACTTTCCTTTGAAAGTGCATTAAGCTACTTACAAGCATTCACCAGAAACTCACATGCGTTTCTTTGAAAGAGAAGCAGTCTGTTCCAACACTTCAATTCACTGTGCGAAGTGAATGGAGTGTTGCTTCACTTTCTAAATGCTGTCCTTTCAGAGAAAATCACTTTCCTTTGAAAGTGCCTTAAGTTACTTGCAAGCATTAGGAAGAAACTCACATGCGTTTCTTTGAAAGAGAAGCAGTCTATTCCAACACTTCAATTCACTGTGCGAAGTGAATGGAGTGTTGCTTCACTTTCTAAAGGCTGCCATTTCAGAGAAAATCACTTTCCTTTGAAAGTGCCTTAAGCTACTTACTAGCATTCACCAGAGACTCACATGCGTTACTCTGAAAGAGAAGCAGTCTGTTCCAACACTTCAATTCACTGTGCGAAGTGAATTGAATGTTACTTCACTTTCTAAATGCTGTACTTTCAGAGAAAATCACTTTCCTTTGAAAGTGCCTTAAGCTACTTTCAAGCATTCACAAGAAACACACATGCGTTTCTCTGAAATAGAAGCAGTCTGTTCCAACACTTCAATTCTCTGTGCGAAGTGAATGGAGTGTTGCTTCACTTTCTAAATGCTGTCCTTTCAGAGGAAATCACTTTCTTTGAAAGTGCCTTAAGCTACTTACAAGCATTTACCAGAAACCCACATGCGTTTCTTTGAAAGAGAAGCAGTCGGTTCCAACACTTCAATTCTCTGTGCGAAGTGAATGGAGTGTTGCTTCACTTTCTAAATGCTGTCCTTTCACAGAAAATCACTTTCCTTTGAAAGTGCCTTAAGTTACTTGCAAGCATTAAGAAGAAACTCACATGCGTTTCTCTGAAAGAGAAGCAGTCTGTTCCAACACTTCAATTCACTGCACGAAGGGAATGGAGTGTTGCTTCACTTTCTAAATGCTGTCCTTTCAGAGAAAATCACTTTCCTTTGAAAGTGCCTTAAACTACTTTCAAGCATTCACAAAAAACTCACATGCGTTTCTCTGAAAGAGAAGCAGTCTGTTCCAACACTTCAATTCATTGTGCGAAGTGAATGGAGTGTTGCTTCACTTTCTAAATGCTGTCCTTTCAGAGAAAATCACTTTCCTTTGAAAGTGCCTTAAGCTAATTACAAGCATTCAACGGAAACTCACATGCATTTCTCTGAAAGAGAAGCAGTCTGTTCCAACACTTCAATTCACTGCACGATGGGAATGGAGTGTTGCTTCACTTTCTAAATGCTGTCCTTTCAGAGAAAATAACTTTCCTTTGAAAGTGCCTTAAGCTACTTACAAGCGTTCACCAGAAACTCACATGCGTTTCTTTGAAAGAGAAGCAGTCTGTTCCAACACTTCAATTCACTGTGCGAAGGGAATGGAGTGTTGCTTCACTTTCTAAATGCTGTCTTTTCCGAGAAAATCACTTTCCTTTGAAAGTTCCTTAAGGTACTTACAAGCATTCAACAGAAACTCACATGCATTTCTCTGAAAGAGAAGCAGTCTGTTCCAACACTTCAATTCACTGTGCGAAGTGAATGGAGTGTTGCTTCACTTTCTTAATGCTGTCCTTTTAGAGAAAATCACTTTCCTTTGAAAGTGCCTTAAACTAATTTCAAGCATTCACAGAAAACGCACATGCGTTTTTCTGAAAGAGAAGCAGTCTGTATCAACACTTCTATTCACTGTGCGAAGTGAATGGAGTGTTGCTTCACTTTCTAAATGCTGTCCTTTCAGAGAAAATCACTTTCCTTTGAAAGTGCCTTAAGCTACTTACAAGCATTCACCAGAAACTCACATGCGTTTCTCTGAAAGAGAAGCAATCTGTTCCAACACTTCAATTCACTGTGCGAAGTGAATGGAGTGTTGCTTCACTTTCTAACTGCTGTCCTTTCAAAGAAAATCACTTTCCTTTGAAAGTGCCTTAAGCTACTTTCAAGCATTCACAAAAAATTCACATGTGTTTCTCTGAAAGAGAAGCAGTCTGTTCCAACACTTCAATTCTCTGTGCGAAGTGAATGGAGTGTTGCTTCACTTTCTAAAGGCTGTCCTTTCAAAGAAAATCACTTTCCTTTGAAAGTGCCTTAAGTTACTTTCAAGCATTAGGAAGAAACTCACATGCGTTTCTCAGAAACAGAAGCAGTCTGTTCCAACACTTCAATTCATTATGCGAAGTGAATGGAGTGTTGCTTCACTTTCTAAATTCTGTCCTTTCAGAGAAAATCACTTTCCTTTGAAAGTGCCTTAAACTACTTTCAAGCATTCACAAAAAACTCACATGCGTTTCTCTGAAAGAGAAGCAGTCTGTTCCAACACTTCAATTCACTGTGCGAAGTGAATGGAGTGTTGCTTCACTTTCTTAATGCTGTCCTTTCAGAGAAAATCACTTTCCTTTGAAAGTGCCTTAAGCTAATTACAAGCATTCAACAGAAACTCACATGCATTTCTCTGAAAGAGAAGCAGTCTGTTCCAACACTTCAATTCACTGCACGAAGGGAATGGAGTGTTGCTTCACTTTCTAAATGCTGTCCTTTCAGAGAAAATCACTTTCCTTTGAAAGTGCATTAAGCTACTTACAAGCATTCACCAGAAACTCACATGCGTTTCTTTGAAAGAGAAGCAGTCTGTTCCAACACTTCAATTCACTGTGCGAAGTGAATGGAGTGTTGCTTCACTTTCTAAATGCTGTCCTTTCAGAGAAAATCACTTTCCTTTGAAAGTGCCTTAAGTTACTTGCAAGCATTAGGAAGAAACTCACATGCGTTTCTCTGAAAGAGAAGCAGTCTGTTCCAACACTTCAATTCACTGTGCGAAGTGAATGGAGTGTTGCTTCACTTTCTAAATGCTGTCCTTTCAGAGAAAATCACTTTCCTTTGAAAGTGCATTAAGCTACTTACAAGCATTCACCAGAAACTCACATGCGTTTCTCTGAAAGAGAAGCAGTCTGTTCCAACACTTCAATTCACTGTGCGAAGTGAGTGGAGTGTTGCTTCACTTTCTAAAGGCTGCCCTTTCAGAGAAAATCACTTTCCTTTGAAAGTGCCTTAAGCTACTTACTAGCATTCACAAGAAACACACATGCATTTCTCTGAAAGAGAAGCAGTCTGTTCCAACACTTTAACTCACTGCACGAAGGGAATGGAGTGTTGCTTCACTTTCTTAATGCTGTCCTTTCAGAGAAAATCACTTTCCTTTGAAAGTGCCTTAAGCTAATTACAAGCATTCAACAGAAACTCACATGCATTTCTCTGAAAGAGAAGCAGTCTGTTCCAACACTTTAACTCACTGCACGAAGGGAATGGAGTGTTGCTTCACTTTCTAAATGCTGTCCTTTCAGAGAAAATTACTTTCCTTTGAAACTGCCTTGAGCTACTTACAAGTATTCACCAGAAACTCACATGCATTTCTCTGAAAGAGAAGCAGTCGGTTCCAACACTTCAATTCACTGTGCGAAGTGAATGGAGTGTTGCTTCACTTTCTAAATGCTGTCCTTTCAGAGAAAATCACTTTCCTTTGAAAGTGCCTTAAGCTACTTACAAGCATTAGGAAGAAACTCACATGCGTTTCTCTGAAAGAGAAGCTTTCTGTTCCAACACTTCAATTCACTGTGCGAAGTGAATGGAGCGTTGCTTCACTTTCTGAATGCTGTCCTTTAAGAGAAAATCACATTTGTTTGAAAGTGCCTTAAGCAACTTTCAAGCATTCACAAGAAACTCACATGCATTTCTCTGAAAGAGAAGCAGTCTGTTTCAACACTTCAATTCACTGTGCGAAGTGAATGGAGTGTTGCTTCACTTTCTTAATGCTGTCCTTTCAGAGAAAATCACTTTCCTTTGAAAGTGCCTTAAGCTAATTACAAGCATTCAACAGAAACTCACATGCATTTCTCTGAAAGAGAAGCAGTCTGTTCCAACACTTCAATTCACTGCACGAAGGGAATGGAGTGTTGCTTCACTTTCTAAATGCTGTCCTTTCAGAGAAAATCACTTTCCTTTGAAAGTGCATTAAGCTACTTACAAGCATTCACCAGAAACTCACATGTGTTTCTTTGAAAGAGAAGCAGTCTGTTCCAACACTTCAATTCACTGTGCGAAGTGAATGGAGTGTTGCTTCACTTTCTAAATGCTGTCCTTTCAGAGAAAATCACTTTCCTTTGAAAGTGCCTTAAGTTACTTGCAAGCATTAGGAAGAAACTCACATGCGTTTCTCTGAAAGAGAAGCAGTCTTTTCCAACACTTCAATTCACTGTGCGAAGTGAATGGAGTGTTGCTTCACTTTCTAAATGCTGTCCTTTCAGAGAAAATCACTTTCCTTTGAAAGTGCATTAAGCTACTTACAAGCATTCACCAGAAACTCACATGCGTTTCTCTGAAAGAGAAGCAGTCTGTTCCAACACTTCAATTCACTGTGCGAAGTGAGTGGAGTGTTGCTTCACTTTCTAAAGGCTGCCCTTTCAGAGAAAATCACTTTCCTTTGAAAGTGCCTTAAGCTACTTACTAGCATTCACAAGAAACACACATGCATTTCTCTGAAAGAGAAGCAGTCTGTTCCAACACTTTAACTCACTGCACGAAGGGAATGGAGTGTTGCTTCACTTTCTTAATGCTGTCCTTTCAGAGAAAATCACTTTCCTTTGAAAGTGCCTTAAGCTAATTACAAGCATTCAACAGAAACTCACATGCATTTCTCTGAAAGAGAAGCAGTCTGTTCCAACACTTTAACTCACTGCACGAAGGGAATGGAGTGTTGCTTCACTTTCTAAATGCTGTCCTTTCAGAGAAAATTACTTTCCTTTGAAACTGCCTTGCGCTACTTACAAGTATTCACCAGAAACTCACATGCATTTCTCTGAAAGAGAAGCAGTCGGTTCCAACACTTCAATTCACTGTGCGAAGTGAATGGAGTGTTGCTTCACTTTCTAAATGCTGTCCTTTCAGAGAAAATCACTTTCCTTTGAAAGTGCCTTAAGCTACTTACAAGCATTAGGAAGAAACTCACATGCGTTTCTCTGAAAGAGAAGCTTTCTGTTCCAACACTTCAATTCACTGTGCGAAGTGAATGGAGCGTTGCTTCACTTTCTGAATGCTGTCCTTTAAGAGAAAATCACATTTGTTTGAAAGTGCCTTAAGCAACTTTCAAGCATTCACAAGAAACTCACATGCATTTCTCTGAAAGAGAAGCAGTCTGTTCCAACACTTCAATTCACTGTGCGAAGTGAATGGAGTGTTGCTTCACTTTCTAAATGCTGTTATTTAAGAGAAAATCACTTTCCTATGAAAGTGCCTTAAGCTACTTACAAGCATTCACCAGAAACTCACATGCGTTTCTTTGAAAGAGAAGCAGTCTGTTCCAACACTTCAATTCAATGTGCGAAGTGAATGGAGTGTTGCTTCACTTTCTAAATGCTGTCCTTTCAGAGAAAATCACTTTCCTTTGAAAGTGCCTTAAGCTACTTACAAGCATTCACCAGAAACTCACATGCGTTTCTCTGAAAGAGAAGCAGTCTGTTCCAACACTTCAATTCACTGCACGAAGGGAATGGAGTGTTGCTTCACTTTCTAAATTCTGTCCTTTCAGAGAAAATCACTTTCCTTTGAAAGTGCCTTAAACTACTTTCAAGCATTCACAAAAAACTCACATGCACTTCACTGAAAGAGAAGCAGTCTGTTCCAACACTTCAATTCACTGTGCGAAGTGAATGGAGTGTTGCTTCACTTTCTAAATGCTGTCCTTTCAGAGAAAATCACTTTCCTTTAAAAGTGCCTTAAGCTAATTACAAGCATTCAACAGAAACTCACATGCATTTCTCTGAAAGAGAAGCAGTCTGTTCCAACACTTCAATTCACTGCACGATTTGAATGGAGTGTTGCTTCACTTTCTAAATGCTTTCCTTTCAGAGAAAATCACTTTCCTTTGAAAGTGCCTTAAGCTACTTACAAGCATTCACCAGAAACTCACATGCGTTTCTTTGAAAGAGAAGCAGTCTGTTCCAACACTTCAATTCACTGTGCGAAGTGAATGGAGTGTTGCTTCACTTTCTAAATGCTGTCTTTTCCGAGAAAATCACTTTCCTTTGAAAGTGCCTTAAGGTACTTACAAGCATTAGGAAGAAACTCACATGCATTTCTCTGAAAGAGAAGCAGTCTGTTCCAACACTTCAATTCACTGCACGAAGGGAATGGAGTGTTGCTTCACTTTCTAAATTCTGTCCTTTCAGAGAAAATCACTTTCCTTTGAAAGTGCCTTAAACTACTTTCAAGCATTCACAAAAAACTCACATGCACTTCTCTGAAAGAGAAGCAGTCTGTTCCAACACTTCAATTCACTGTGCGAAGTGAATGGAGTGTTGCTTCACTTTCTAAATGCTGTACTTTCAGAGAAAATCACTTTCCTTTAAAAGTGCCTTAAGCTAATTACAAGCATTCAACAGAAACTCACATGCATTTCTCTGAAAGAGAAGCAGTCTGTTCCAACACTTCAATTCACTGCACGATTTAAATGGAGTGTTGCTTCACTTTCTAAATACTGTCCTTTCAGAGAAAATCACTTTCCTTTGAAAGTGCCTTAAGCTACTTACAAGCATTCACCAGAAACTCACATGCGTTTCCTTGAAAGAGAAGCAGTCTGTTCCAACACTTCAATTCACTGTGCGAAGTGAATGGAGTGTTGTTTCACTTTCTAAATGCTGTCTTTTCCGAGAAAATCACTTTCCTTTGAAAGTGCCTTAAGGATCTTACAAGCATTAGGAAGAAACTCACATGCAGTTCTCTGAAAGAGAAGCAGTCTGTTCCAACACTTCAATTCACTGTGCGAAGTGAATGGAGTGTTGCTTCACTTTCTTAATGCTGTCCTTTTAGAGAAAATCACTTTCCTTTGAAAGTGCCTTAAACTAATTTCAAGCATTCACAGAAAACGCACATGCGTTTTTCTGAAAGAGAAGCACTCTGTTCCAACACTTCAATTCACTGTGCGAAGTGAATGGAGTGTTGCTTCACTTTCTAAATGCTGTCCTTTCAGAGAAAATCACGTTCCTTTGAAAGTGCCTTAAGCTACTTACAAGCATTCACCAGAAACTCACATGCGTTTCTCTGAAAGAGAAGCAATCTGTTCCAACACTTCAATTCACTGTGCGAAGTGAAGGGAGTGTTGCCTCACTTTTGAAATGCTGTCCTTTCCGAGAAAATCACTTTCCTTTGAAAGTGCCTTAAGCTACTTTCAAGCATTCACAAAAAACTCACATGTGTTTCTCTGAAAGAGAAGCAGTCTGTTCCAACACTTCAATTCTCTGTGCGAAGTGAATGGAGTGTTGCTTCACTTTCTAAATGCTGTCCTTTCAAAGAAAATCACTTTCCTTTGAAAGTGCCTTAAGTTACTTGCAAGCATTAGGAAGAAACTCACATGCGTTTCTCTGAAAGAGAAGCAGTCTGTTCCAACACTTCAATTCACTGTGCGAAGTGAATGGAGTGTTGCTTCACTTTCTTAATGCTGTCCTTTCAGAGAAAATCACTTTCCTTTGAAAGTGCCTTAAGCTAATTACAAGCATTCAACAGAAACTCACATGCATTTTTCTGAAAGAGAAGCAGTCTGTTCCAACACGTCAATTCACTGCACGAGGGGAATGGAGTGTTGCTTAACTTTCTAAATGCTGTCCTTTCAGAGAAAATCACTTTCCTTTGGAAGTGCCTTAAGGTACTTACAAGCATTCAACAGAAACTCACATGCATTTCTCTGAAAGAGAAGCAGTCTGTTCCAACACTTCAATTCACTGTGCGAAGTGAATGGAGTGTTGCTTCACTTTCTAAATGCTGTCCTTTCAGAGAAAATCACTTTCCTTTGAAAGTGCATTAAGCTACTTACAAGCATTCACCAGAAACTCACATGCGTTTCTTTGAAAGAGAACCAGTCTGTTCCAACACTTCAATTCACTGTGCGAAGTGAATGGAGTGTTGCTTCACTTTCTAAATGCTGTCCTTTCAGAGAAAATCACTTTCCTTTGAAAGTGCCTTAAATTACTTGCAAGCATTAGGAAGAAACTCACATGCGTTTCTCTGAAATAGAAGCAGTCTGTTCCAACACTTCAACTCACTGTACGAAGTGAATGGAGTGTTGCTTCACTTTCTAAATGCTGTCCTTTCAGAGAAAATTACTTTCCTTTGAAACTGCCTTGAGCTACTTGCAAGCATTCACCAGAAACTCACATGCATTTCTCTGAAAGAGAAGCAGTCTGTTCCAACACTTCAATTCACTGTGCGAAGTGAATGGAGTGTTGCTTCACTTTCTAAAGGCTGCCCTTTCAGAGAAAATCACTTTGCTTTGAAAGTGCCTTAAGCTACTTACTAGCATTCACCAGAGACTCACATGCGTTTCTCTGAAAGAGAAGCAGTCTGTTCCAACACTTCAATTCACTCTGCGAAGTGAATGGAATATTACTTCACTTTCTAAATGCTGTACTTTCAGAGAAAATCACTTTCCTTTGAAAGTGCCTTAAGCTACTTACTAGCATTCACAAGAAACACACATGCATTTCTCTGAAAGAGAAGCAGTCTGTTCCAACACTTTAACTCACTGCACGAAGGGAATGGAGTGTTGCTTCACTTTCTTAATGCTGTCCTTTCAGAGAAAATCACTTTCCTTTGAAAGTGCCTTAAGCTAATTACAAGCATTCAACAGAAACTCACATGCATTTCTCTGAAAGAGAAGCAGTCTGTTCCAACACTTTAACTCACTGCACGAAGGGAATGGAGTGTTGCTTCACTTTCTAAATGCTGTCCTTTCAGAGAAAATTACTTTCCTTTGAAACTGCCTTGCGCTACTTACAAGTATTCACCAGAAACTCACATGCATTTCTCTGAAAGAGAAGCAGTCGGTTCCAACACTTCAATTCACTGTGCGAAGTGAATGGAGTGTTGCTTCACTTTCTAAATGCTGTCCTTTCAGAGAAAATCACTTTCCTTTGAAAGTGCCTTAAGCTACTTACAAGCATTAGGAAGAAACTCACATGCGTTTCTCTGAAAGAGAAGCTTTCTGTTCCAACACTTCAATTCACTGTGCGAAGTGAATGGAGCGTTGCTTCACTTTCTGAATGCTGTCCTTTAAGAGAAAATCACATTTGTTTGAAAGTGCCTTAAGCAACTTTCAAGCATTCACAAGAAACTCACATGCATTTCTCTGAAAGAGAAGCAGTCTGTTCCAACACTTCAATTCACTGTGCGAAGTGAATGGAGTGTTGCTTCACTTTCTAAATGCTGTTATTTAAGAGAAAATCACTTTCCTATGAAAGTGCCTTAAGCTACTTACAAGCATTCACCAGAAACTCACATGCGTTTCTTTGAAAGAGAAGCAGTCTGTTCCAACACTTCAATTCAATGTGCGAAGTGAATGGAGTGTTGCTTCACTTTCTAAATGCTGTCCTTTCAGAGAAAATCACTTTCCTTTGAAAGTGCCTTAAGCTACTTACAAGCATTCACCAGAAACTCACATGCGTTTCTCTGAAAGAGAAGCAGTCTGTTCCAACACTTCAATTCACTGCACGAAGGGAATGGAGTGTTGCTTCACTTTCTAAATTCTGTCCTTTCAGAGAAAATCACTTTCCTTTGAAAGTGCCTTAAACTACTTTCAAGCATTCACAAAAAACTCACATGCACTTCACTGAAAGAGAAGCAGTCTGTTCCAACACTTCAATTCACTGTGCGAAGTGAATGGAGTGTTGCTTCACTTTCTAAATGCTGTCCTTTCAGAGAAAATCACTTTCCTTTAAAAGTGCCTTAAGCTAATTACAAGCATTCAACAGAAACTCACATGCATTTCTCTGAAAGAGAAGCAGTCTGTTCCAACACTTCAATTCACTGCACGATTTGAATGGAGTGTTGCTTCACTTTCTAAATGCTTTCCTTTCAGAGAAAATCACTTTCCTTTGAAAGTGCCTTAAGCTACTTACAAGCATTCACCAGAAACTCACATGCGTTTCTTTGAAAGAGAAGCAGTCTGTTCCAACACTTCAATTCACTGTGCGAAGTGAATGGAGTGTTGCTTCACTTTCTAAATGCTGTCTTTTCCGAGAAAATCACTTTCCTTTGAAAGTGCCTTAAGGTACTTACAAGCATTAGGAAGAAACTCACATGCATTTCTCTGAAAGAGAAGCAGTCTGTTCCAACACTTCAATTCACTGCACGAAGGGAATGGAGTGTTGCTTCACTTTCTAAATTCTGTCCTTTCAGAGAAAATCACTTTCCTTTGAAAGTGCCTTAAACTACTTTCAAGCATTCACAAAAAACTCACATGCACTTCTCTGAAAGAGAAGCAGTCTGTTCCAACACTTCAATTCACTGTGCGAAGTGAATGGAGTGTTGCTTCACTTTCTAAATGCTGTACTTTCAGAGAAAATCACTTTCCTTTAAAAGTGCCTTAAGCTAATTACAAGCATTCAACAGAAACTCACATGCATTTCTCTGAAAGAGAAGCAGTCTGTTCCAACACTTCAATTCACTGCACGATTTAAATGGAGTGTTGCTTCACTTTCTAAATACTGTCCTTTCAGAGAAAATCACTTTCCTTTGAAAGTGCCTTAAGCTACTTACAAGCATTCACCAGAAACTCACATGCGTTTCCTTGAAAGAGAAGCAGTCTGTTCCAACACTTCAATTCACTGTGCGAAGTGAATGGAGTGTTGTTTCACTTTCTAAATGCTGTCTTTTCCGAGAAAATCACTTTCCTTTGAAAGTGCCTTAAGGATCTTACAAGCATTAGGAAGAAACTCACATGCAGTTCTCTGAAAGAGAAGCAGTCTGTTCCAACACTTCAATTCACTGTGCGAAGTGAATGGAGTGTTGCTTCACTTTCTTAATGCTGTCCTTTTAGAGAAAATCACTTTCCTTTGAAAGTGCCTTAAACTAATTTCAAGCATTCACAGAAAACGCACATGCGTTTTTCTGAAAGAGAAGCACTCTGTTCCAACACTTCAATTCACTGTGCGAAGTGAATGGAGTGTTGCTTCACTTTCTAAATGCTGTCCTTTCAGAGAAAATCACGTTCCTTTGAAAGTGCCTTAAGCTACTTACAAGCATTCACCAGAAACTCACATGCGTTTCTCTGAAAGAGAAGCAATCTGTTCCAACACTTCAATTCACTGTGCGAAGTGAAGGGAGTGTTGCCTCACTTTTGAAATGCTGTCCTTTCCGAGAAAATCACTTTCCTTTGAAAGTGCCTTAAGCTACTTTCAAGCATTCACAAAAAACTCACATGTGTTTCTCTGAAAGAGAAGCAGTCTGTTCCAACACTTCAATTCTCTGTGCGAAGTGAATGGAGTGTTGCTTCACTTTCTAAATGCTGTCCTTTCAAAGAAAATCACTTTCCTTTGAAAGTGCCTTAAGTTACTTGCAAGCATTAGGAAGAAACTCACATGCGTTTCTCTGAAAGAGAAGCAGTCTGTTCCAACACTTCAATTCACTGTGCGAAGTGAATGGAGTGTTGCTTCACTTTCTTAATGCTGTCCTTTCAGAGAAAATCACTTTCCTTTGAAAGTGCCTTAAGCTAATTACAAGCATTCAACAGAAACTCACATGCATTTTTCTGAAAGAGAAGCAGTCTGTTCCAACACGTCAATTCACTGCACGAGGGGAATGGAGTGTTGCTTAACTTTCTAAATGCTGTCCTTTCAGAGAAAATCACTTTCCTTTGGAAGTGCCTTAAGGTACTTACAAGCATTCAACAGAAACTCACATGCATTTCTCTGAAAGAGAAGCAGTCTGTTCCAACACTTCAATTCACTGTGCGAAGTGAATGGAGTGTTGCTTCACTTTCTAAATGCTGTCCTTTCAGAGAAAATCACTTTCCTTTGAAAGTGCATTAAGCTACTTACAAGCATTCACCAGAAACTCACATGCGTTTCTTTGAAAGAGAACCAGTCTGTTCCAACACTTCAATTCACTGTGCGAAGTGAATGGAGTGTTGCTTCACTTTCTAAATGCTGTCCTTTCAGAGAAAATCACTTTCCTTTGAAAGTGCCTTAAATTACTTGCAAGCATTAGGAAGAAACTCACATGCGTTTCTCTGAAATAGAAGCAGTCTGTTCCAACACTTCAACTCACTGTACGAAGTGAATGGAGTGTTGCTTCACTTTCTAAATGCTGTCCTTTCAGAGAAAATTACTTTCCTTTGAAACTGCCTTGAGCTACTTGCAAGCATTCACCAGAAACTCACATGCATTTCTCTGAAAGAGAAGCAGTCTGTTCCAACACTTCAATTCACTGTGCGAAGTGAATGGAGTGTTGCTTCACTTTCTAAAGGCTGCCCTTTCAGAGAAAATCACTTTGCTTTGAAAGTGCCTTAAGCTACTTACTAGCATTCACCAGAGACTCACATGCGTTTCTCTGAAAGAGAAGCAGTCTGTTCCAACACTTCAATTCACTCTGCGAAGTGAATGGAATATTACTTCACTTTCTAAATGCTGTACTTTCAGAGAAAATCACTTTCCTTTGAAAGTGCCTTAAGCTACTTTCAAGCATTCACAAGAAACACACATGCATTTCTCTGAAAGAGAAGCAGTCTCTTCCAACACTTCAATTCACTGTGCGAAGTGAATGGAGTGTTGCTTCACTTTCTAAATGCTGTACTTTCAGAGAAAATCACTTTCCTTTGAAAGTGCCTTAAGCTACTTTCAAGCATTCACAAGAAACACACATGCGTTTCTCTGAAATAGAAGCAGTCTGTTCCAACACTTCAACGCACTGTGTGAAGTTAATGGAGTGTTGCTTCACTTTCTAAATGCTGTCCTTTCAAAGAAAATCACTTTCCTTTGAAAGTGCCTTAAGTTACTTGCAAGCATTCAACAGAAACTCACATGCATTTCTCTGAAAGAGAAGCAGTCTGTTCCAACACTTCA
This sequence comes from Myodes glareolus, assembly GCF_982192425.1. Taxonomy (NCBI): domain Eukaryota; kingdom Metazoa; phylum Chordata; class Mammalia; order Rodentia; family Cricetidae; genus Myodes; species Myodes glareolus. The sequence continues at coordinate 1,036,722 of NW_028263211.1, read as the reverse complement.
ATTCACTGTGCGAAGTGAATGGAGTGTTGCTTCACTTTCTAAATGCTGTCCTTTCAGAAAAAATCACTTTCCTTTGAAAGTGCCTTAAGCTAATTACAAGCATTCAACAGAAAATCACATACGTTTCTTTGAAAGAGAAGCAGTCTGTTCCAACACTTCAATTCACTGTGCGAAGTGAATGGAGTGTTGCTTCACTTTCTAAAGGCTGCCCTTTCAGAGAAAATCACTTTCCTTTGAAAGTGCCTTAAGCTACTTACTAGCATTCACAAGAAACACACATGCATTTCTCTGAAAGAGAAGCAGTCTGTTCCAACATTTTAACTCACTGCACGAAGGGAATGGAGTGTTGCTTCACTTTCTTAATGCTGTCCTTTCAGAGAAAATCACTTTCCTTTGAAAGTGCCTTAAGCTAATTACAAGCATTCAACAGAAACTCACATGCATTTCTCTGAAAGAGAAGCAGTCTGTTCCAACACTTCAATTCACTGTGCGAAGTGAATGGAGTGTTGCTTCACTTTCTAAATGCTGTCCTTTCAGAGAAAATCACGTTCCTTTGAAAGTGCCTTAAGCTACTTACAAGCATTCACTAGAAACTCACATGCGTTTCTCTGAAAGAGAAGCAATCTGTTCCAACACTTCAATTCACTGTGCGAAGTGAATGGAGTGTTGCTTCACTTTCTAACTGCTGTCCTTTCAAAGAAAATCACTTTCCTTTGAAAGTGCCTTAAGCTACTTTCAAGCATTCACAAAAAACTCACATGTGTTTCTCTGAAAGAGAAGCAGTCTGTTCCAACACTTCAATTCTCTGTGCGAAGTGAATGGAGTGTTGCTTCACTTTCTAAATGCTGTCCTTTCAAAGAAAATCACTTTCCTTTGAAAGTGCCTTAAGCTAATTACAAGCATTCAACAGAAACTCACATGCATTTTTCTGAAAGAGAAGCAGTCTGTTCCAACACGTCAATTCACTGCACGAGGGGAATGGAGTGTTGCTTAACTTTCTAAATGCTGTCCTTTCAGAGAAAATCACTTTCCTTTGGAAGTGCATTAAGGTACTTACAAGCATTCAACAGAAACTCACATGCATTTCTCTGAAAGAGAAGCAGTCTGTTCCAACACTTCAATTCACTGTGCGAAGTGAATGGAGTGTTGCTTCACTTTCTAAATGCTGTCCTTTCAGAGAAAATCACTTTCCTTTGAAAGTGCATTAAGCTACTTACAAGCATTCACCAGAAACTCACATGCGTTTCTTTAAAAGAGAACCAGTCTGTTCCAACACTTCAATTCACTGTGCGAAGTGAATGGAGTGTTGCTTCACTTTCTAAATGCTGTCCTTTCAGAGAAAATCACTTTCCTTTGAAAGTGCCTTAAATTACTTGCAAGCATTAGGAAGAAACTCACATGCGTTTCTCTGAAATAGAAGCAGTCTGTTCCAACACTTCAACTCACTGTACGAAGTGAATGGAGTGTTGCTTCACTTTCTAAATGCTGTCCTTTCAGAGAAAATTACTTTCCTTTGAAACTGCCTTGAGCTACTTGCAAGCATTCACCAGAAACTCACATGCATTTCTCTGAAAGAGAAGCAGTCTGTTCCAACACTTCAATTCACTGTGCGAAGTGAATGGAGTGTTGCTTCACTTTCTAAAGGCTGCCCTTTCAGAGAAAATCACTTTCCTTTGAAAGTGCCTTAAGCTACTTACTAGCATTCACCAGAGACTCACATGCGTTTCTCTGAAAGAGAAGCAGTCTGTTCCAACACTTCAATTCACTCTGCGAAGTGAATGGAATATTACTTCACTTTCTAAATGCTGTACTTTCAGAGAAAATCACTTTCCTTTGAAAGTGCCTTAAGCTACTTTCAAGCATTCACAAGAAACACACATGCATTTCTCTGAAAGAGAAGCAGTCTCTTCCAACACTTCAATTCACTGTGCGAAGTGAATGGAGTGTTGCTTCACTTTCTAAATGCTGTACTTTCAGAGAAAATCACTTTCCTTTGAAAGTGCCTTAAGCTACTTTCAAGCATTCACAAGAAACACACATGCGTTTCTCTGAAATAGAAGCAGTCTGTTCCAACACTTCAACGCACTGTGTGAAGTTAATGGAGTGTTGCTTCACTTTCTAAATGCTGTCCTTTCAAAGAAAATCACTTTCCTTTGAAAGTGCCTTAAGTTACTTGCAAGCATTCAACAGAAACTCACATGCATTTCTCTGAAAGAGAAGCAGTCTGTTCCAACACTTCAATTCACTGTGCGAAGTGAATGGAGTGTTGCTTCACTTTCTAAATGCTGTCCTTTCAGAAAAAATCACTTTCCTTTGAAAGTGCCTTAAGCTAATTACAAGCATTCAACAGAAAATCACATACGTTTCTTTGAAAGAGAAGCAGTCTGTTCCAACACTTCAATTCACTGTGCGAAGTGAATGGAGTGTTGCTTCACTTTCTAAAGGCTGCCCTTTCAGAGAAAATCACTTTCCTTTGAAAGTGCCTTAAGCTACTTACTAGCATTCACAAGAAACACACATGCATTTCTCTGAAAGAGAAGCAGTCTGTTCCAACATTTTAACTCACTGCACGAAGGGAATGGAGTGTTGCTTCACTTTCTTAATGCTGTCCTTTCAGAGAAAATCACTTTCCTTTGAAAGTGCCTTAAGCTAATTACAAGCATTCAACAGAAACTCACATGCATTTCTCTGAAAGAGAAGCAGTCTGTTCCAACACTTCAATTCACTGTGCGAAGTGAATGGAGTGTTGCTTCACTTTCTAAATGCTGTCCTTTCAGAGAAAATCACGTTCCTTTGAAAGTGCCTTAAGCTACTTACAAGCATTCACTAGAAACTCACATGCGTTTCTCTGAAAGAGAAGCAATCTGTTCCAACACTTCAATTCACTGTGCGAAGTGAATGGAGTGTTGCTTCACTTTCTAACTGCTGTCCTTTCAAAGAAAATCACTTTCCTTTGAAAGTGCCTTAAGCTACTTTCAAGCATTCACAAAAAACTCACATGTGTTTCTCTGAAAGAGAAGCAGTCTGTTCCAACACTTCAATTCTCTGTGCGAAGTGAATGGAGTGTTGCTTCACTTTCTAAATGCTGTCCTTTCAAAGAAAATCGCTTTCCTTTGAAAGTGCCTTAAGTTACTTGCAAGCATTAGGAAGAAACTCACATGCGTTTCTCTGAAAGAGAAGCAGTCTGTTCCAACACTTCAATTCACTGCACGAAGGGAATGGAGTGTTGCTTCACTTTCTAAATGCTGTCCTTTCAGAGAAAATCACTTTCCTTTGAAAGTGCACTAAGCTACTTACAAGCATTCACCAGAAACTCACATGCGTTTCTTTGAAAGAGAAGCAGTCTGTTCCAACACTTCAATTCACTGCACGAAGGGAATGGAGTGTTGCTTCACTTTCTAAATGCTGTCCTTTCAGAGAAAATCACTTTCCTTTGAAAGTGCATTAAGCTACTTACAAGCATTCACCAGAAACTCACATGCGTTTCTCTGATATAGAAGCAGTCTGTTCCAACACTTCAACTCACTGTACGAAGTGAATGGAGTGTTGCTTCACTTTCTAAATGCTGTCCTTTCAGAGAAAATTACTTTCCTTTGAAACTGCCTTGAGCTACTTACAAGCATTCAACAGAAACTCACATGCATTTCTCTGAAAGAGAAGCAGTCGGTTCCAACACTTCAATTCACTATGCGAAGTGAATGGAGTGTTGCTTCACTTTCTAAATGCTGTCATTTCAGAGAAAATCACTTTCCTTTGAAAGTGCCTTAAGCTACTTACAAGCATTAGGAAGAAACTCACATGCTTTTCTATGAAAGAGAATCTTTATGTTCCAACACTTCAATTCACTGTGCGAAGTGAATGGAGTGTTGCTTCACTTTCTAAATGCTGTCCTTTCAGAGAAAATCACTTTTGTTTGAAAGTGCCTTAAGCAACTTTCAAGCATTCACAAGAAACTCACATGCATTTCTCTGAAAGCGAAGCAGTCTGTTCCAACACTTCAATTCACTGTGCGAAGTGAATGGAGTGTTGCTTCACTTTCTAAATGCTGTCCTTTCAGAGAAAATCACTTTCCTTTGAAAGTGCATTAAGCTACTTACAAGCATTCACCAGAAACTCACATGCATTTCTTGAAAGAGAAGCAGTCTGTTCCAACACTTCAATTCACTGTGCAAAGTGAATGGAGTATTGCTTCACTTTCTAAATGCTGTCCATTCAAAGAAAATCACTTTCCTTTGAAAGTTCCTTAAGTTACTTGCAAGCATTAGGAAGAACCTCACATGCGTTTCTCTGAAAGAGAAGCAGTCTGTTCCAACACTTCAATTCACTGTGCGAAGTGAATGGAGTGTTGCTTCACTTTCTTAATGCTGTCCTTTCAGAGAAAATCACTTTCCTTTGAAAGTGCCTTAAGCTAATTACAAGCATTCAACAGAAACTCACATGCATTTCTCTGAAAGAGAAGCAGTCTGTTCCAACACTTCAATTCACTGCACGAAGGGAATGGAGTGTTGCTTCACTTTCTAAATGCTGTCCTTTCAGAGAAAATCACTTTCCTTTGAAAGTGCCTTAAGGTACTTACAAGCATTCAACAGAAACTCACATGCATTTCTCTGAAAGAGAAGCAGTCTGTTCCAACACTTCAATTCACTGTGCGAAGTGAATGGAGTGTTGCTTCACTTTCTAAATGCTGTCCTTTCAGAGAAAATTACTTTCCTTTTAAACTGCATTAAGCTACTTACAAGCATTCACCAGAAACTCACATGCGTTTCTTTGAAAGAGAACCAGTCTGTTCCAACACTTCAATTCACTGTGCGAAGTGAATGGAGTGTTGCTTCACTTTCTAAATGCTGTCCTTTCAGAGAAAATCACTTTCCTTTGAAAGTGCCTTAAATTACTTGCAAGCATTAGGAAGAAACTCACATGCGTTTCTCTGAAAGAGAAGCAGTCTGTTCCAACACTTCAATTCACTGTGCGAAGTGAATGGAGTGTTGCTTCACTTTCTAAAGGCTGCCCTTTCAGAGAAAATCACTTTCCTTTGAAAGTGCCTTAAGCTACTTACTAGCATTCACCAGAGACTCACATGCGTTACTCTGAAAGAGAAGCAGTCTGTTCCAACACTTCAATTCACTGTGCGAAGTGAATGGAATGTTACTTCACTTTATAAATGCTGTACTTTCAGAGAAAATAACTTTCCTTTGAAAGTGCCTTAAGCTACTTTCAAGCATTCACAAGAAACACACATGCGTTTCTCTGAAATAGAAGCAGTCTGTTCCAACACTTCAACTCACTGTACGAAGTGAATGGAGTGTTGCTTCACTTTCTAAATGCTGTCCTTTCAGAGAAAATTACTTTCCTTTGAAACTGCCTTGAGCTACTTACAAGCATTCACCAGAAACTCACATGCATTTCTCTGAAAGAGAAGCAGTCGGTTCCAACACTTCAATTCACTGTGCGAAGTGAATGGAGTGTTGCTTCACTTTCTAAAGGCTGCCCTTTCAGAGAAAATCACTTTCCTTTGAAAGTGCCTTAAGCTACTTACTAGCATTCACCAGAGACTCACATGCGTTACTCTGAAAGAGAAGCAGTCTGTTCCAACACTTCAATTCACTGTGCGAAGTGAATGGAATGTTACTTCACTTTCTAAATGCTGTCCTTTCAGAGAAAATCACTTTCCTTTGAAAGTGCCTTAAGCTACTTTCAAGCATTCACAAGAAACACACATGCATTTCTCTGAAAGAGAAGCAGTCTCTTCCAACACTTCAATTCACTGTGCGAAGTGAATGGAGTGTTGCTTCACTTTCTAAATGCTGTACTTTCAGAGAAAATCACTTTCCTTTGAAAGTGCCTTAAGCTACTTTCAAGCATTCACAAGAAACACACATGCGTTTCTCTGAAATAGAAGCAGTCTGTTCCAACTCTTCAACTCACTGTGCGAAGTGAATGGAGTGTTGCTTCACTTTCTAAATGCTGTCCTTTCAAAGAAAATCACTTTCCTTTGAAAGTGCCTTAAATTACTTGCAAGCATTCAACAGAAACTCACATGCATTTCTCTGAAAGAGAAGCAGTCTGTTCCAACACTTCAATTCACTGTGCGAAGTGAATGGAGTGTTGCTTCACTTTATAAATGCTGTCCTTTCAGAGAAAATCACTTTCCTTTGAAAGTGCCTTAAGCTACTTACAAGCATTCAACAGAAACTCACATGCATTTCTCTGAAAGAGAAGCAGTCTGTTCCAACACTTCAATTCACTGCACGAAGGGAATGGAGTGTTGCTTCACTTTCTAAATGCTGTCCTTTCAGAGAAAATCACTTTCCTTTGAAAGTGCATTAAGCTACTCACAAGCATTCACCAGAAACTCACATGCGTTTCTCTGAAAGAGAAGCAGTCTGTTCCAACACTTCAATTCACTGTGCGAAGTGAATGGAGTGTTGCTTCACTTTCAAAATGCTGTCCTTTCAGAGAAAATCACTTTCCTTTGAAAGTGCCTTAAGTTACTTGCAAGCATTAGGAAGAAACTCACATGCGTTTCTCTGAAAGAGAAGCAGTCTGTTCCAACACTTCAATTCACTGTGCGAAGTGAATGGAGTGTTGCTTCACTTTCTAAAGGCTGTCCTTTCAGAGAAAATCACTTTCCGTTGAAAGGGCCTTAAGCTACTTACTAGCATTCACCAGAGACTCACATGCGTTACTCTGAAAGAGGAGCAGTCTGTTCAAACACTTCAATTCACTGTGCGAAGTGAATGGAATGTTACTTCACTTTCTAAATGCTGTCCTTTCAGAGAAAATCACTTTCCTTTGAAAGTGCCTTAAGCTACTTTCAAGCATTCACAAGAAAAACACATGCGTTTCTCTGAAATAGATGCAGTCTGTTCCAACACTTCAACAAACTGTACGAAGAGAATGGAGTGTTGCTTCACTTTCTAAATGCTGTCCTTTCAGAGAAAATTACTTTCCTTTGAAACTGCCTTGAGCTACTTACAAGCATTCAACAGAAACTCACATGCATTTCTCTGAAAGAGAAGCAGTCGGTTCCAACACTTCAATTCACTGTGCGAAGTGAATGGAGTGTTGCTTGACTTTCTAAAGGCTGCCCTTTCAGAGAAAATCACTTTCCTTTGAAAGTGCCTTAAGCTACTTACTAGCATTCACCAGAGACTCACATGCGTTACTCTGAAAGAGAAGCAGTCTGTTCCAACACTTCAATTCACTGTGCGAAGTGAATGGAATGTTACTTCACTTTCTAAATGCTGTATTTTCAGAGAAAATCACTTTCCTTTGAAAGTGCCTTAAGCTACTTTCAAGCATTCACAAGAAACACACATGCATTTCTCTGAAAGAGAAGCAGTCTCTTCCAACACTTCAATTCACTGTGCGAAGTGAATGGAGTGTTGCTTCACTTTCTAAATGCTGTCATTTCAGAGAAAATCACTTTCCTTTGAAAGTGCCTTAAGCTACTTACAAGCATTTGGAAGAAACTCACATGCGTTTCTCTGAAAGAGAAGCTTTCTGTTCCAACACTTTAATTCACTGTGCGAAGTGAATGGAGTGTTGCTTCACTTTCTAAATGCTGTCCTTTCAGAGAAAATCACTTTTGTTTGAAAGTGCCTTAAGCAACTTTCAAGCATTCACAAGAAACTCACATGCATTTCTCTGAAAGAGAAGCAGTCTGTTCCAACACTTCAATTCACTGTGCGAAGTGAATGGAGTGTTGCTTCACTTTCTAAATGCTGTCCTTTTAGAGAAAATTACTTTCCTTTGAAAGTGCCTAAAGCTACTTACAAGCATTCACCAGAAACTCACATGCGTTTCTTTGAAAGAGAAGCAGTCTGTTCAAACACTTCAATTCAATGTGCGAAGTGAATGGAGTGTTGCTTCACTTTCTAAATGCTGTCCTTTCAAAGAAAATCACTTTCCTTTGAAAGTGCCTTAAGTTACTTGCAAGCATTAGGAAGAAACTCACATGCGTTTCTCTGAAAGAGAAGCTGTCTGTTCCAACACTTCAATTCACTGCACGAAGGGAATGGAGTGTTGCTTCACTTTCTAAATTCTGTCCTTTCAGAGAAAATCACGTTCCTTTGAAAGTGCCTTAAGCTACTTACAAGCATTCACCAGAAACTCACATGCATTTCTCTGAAAGAGAAGCAGTCTGTTCCAACACTTCAATTCACTGTGCAAAGTTCATGGAGTGTTGCCTCACTTTTGAAATGCTGTCCTTTCCGAGAAAATCACTTTCCTTTGAAAGTGCCTTAAGCTACTTTCAAGCATTCACAAAAAACTCACATGCGTTTCTCTGAAAGAGAAGCAGTCTGTTCCAACACTTCAATTCACTCTGCGAAGTGAATGGAGTGTTACTTCACTTTCTAAATGCTGTCCTTTCAGAGAAAATCACTTTCCTTTGAAAGTGCCTTAAGCTACTTTCAAGCATTCACAAGAAACACACATGCATTTCTCTGAAATAGAAGCAGTCTGTTTCAACACTTCAATTCACTGTGCGAAGTGAATGGAGTGTTGCTTCACTTTCTAAATGCTGTCCTTTCAGAGAAAATCACTTTCCTTTGAAAGTGCCTTAAGCTACTTACAAGCATTCAACAGAAACTCACATGCATTTCTCTGAAAGAGAAGCAGTCTGTTCCAAAACTTCAATTCACTGTGCGAAGTGAATGGAGTGTTGCTTCCCTTTCTAAATGCTGTCCTTTCAAAGAAAATCACTTTCCTTTGAAAGTGCCTTAAGTTACTTGCAAACATTAAAAAGAAACTCACATGCGTTTCTTTGAAAGAGAAGCAGTCTGTTCCAACACTTCAATTCACTGTGCGAAGTGAATGGAGTGTTGCTTCACTTTCTTAATGCTGTCCTTTCAGAGAAAATCACTTTCCTTTGAAAGTGCCTTAAGTTACTTGCAGGCATTAGGAAGAAACTCACATGCGTTTCTCTGAAAGAGAAGCAGTCTATTCCAACACTTCAATTCACTGTGCGAAGTGAATGGAGTGTTGCTTCACTTTCTAAAGGCTGCCCTTTCAGAGAAAATCAATTTCCTTTGAAAGTGCCTTAAGCTACTTACTAGCATTCACCAGAGACTCACATGCGTTACTCTGAAAGAGAAGCAGTCTGTTCCAACACTTCAATTCACTGTGCGAAGTGAATTGAATGTTACTTCACTTTCTAAATGCTGTACTTTCAGAGAAAATCACTTTCCTTTGAAAGTGCCTTAAGCTACTTTCAAGCATTCACAAGAAACACACATGCGTTTCTCTGAAATAGAAGCAGTCTGTTCCAACACTTCAATTCACTGTGCGAAGTGAATGGAGTGTTGCTTCACTTTCTAAATGCTGTCCTTTCAGAGAAAATCACTTTCTTTGAAAATGCCTTAAGCTACTTACAGGCATTCACCAGAAAGTCACATGCGTTTCTTTGAAAGAGAAGCAGTCGGTTCCAACACTTCAATTCTCTGTGCGAAGTGAATGGAGTGTTGCTTCACTTTCTAAATGCTGTCCTTTCACAGAAAATCACTTTCCTTTGAAAGTGCCTTAAGTTACTTGCAAGCATTAAGAAGAAACTCACATGCGTTTCTCTGAAATAGAAGCAGTCTGTTCCAACACTTCAATTCACTGCACGAAGGGAATGGAGTGTTGCTTCACTTTCTAAATGCTGTCCTTTCAGAGAAAATCACTTTCCTTTGAAAGTGCCTTAAACTACTTTCAAGCATTCACAAAAAACTCACATGCGTTTCTCTGAAAGAGAAGCAGTCTGTTCCAACACTTCAATTCACTGTGCGAAGTGAATGGAGTGTTGCTTCACTCTCTAAATGCTGTCCTTTCAGAGAAAATCACTTTCCTTTGAAAGTGCCTTAAGCTAATTACAAGCATTCAACGGAAACTCACATGCATTTCTCTGAAAGAGAAGCAGTCTGTTCCAACACTTCAATTCACTGCACGATGGGAATGGAGTGTTGCTTCACTTTCTAAATGCTGTCCTTTCAGAGAAAATCACTTTCCTTTGAAAGTGCCTTAAGCTACTTAGAAGCGTTCACCAGAAACTCACATGTGTTTCTTTGAAAGAGAAGCAGTCTGTTCCAACACTTCAATTCACTGTGCGAAGTGAATGGAGTGTTGCTTCACTTTCTAAATGCTGTCTTTTCCGAGAAAATCACTTTCCTTTGAAAGTGCCTTTAGGTACTTACAAGCATTCAACAGAAACTCACATGCATTTCTCTGAAAGAGAAGCAGTCTGTTCCAACACTTCAATTCACTGTGCGAAGTGAATGGAGTGTTGCTTCACTTTCTTAATGCTGTCCTTTTAGAGAAAATCACTTTCCTTTGAAAGTGCCTTAAACTAATTTCAAGCATTCACAGAAAACGCACATGCGTTTTTCTGAAAGAGAAGCAGTCTGTATCAACACTTCAATTCACTGTGCGAAGTGAATGGAGTGTTGCTTCACTTTCTAAATGCTGTCCTTTCAGAGAAAATCACGTTCCTTTGAAAGTGCCTTAAGCTACTTACAAGCATTCACCAGAAACTCACATGCGTTTCTCTGAAAGAGAAGCAGTCTGTTCCAACACTTCAATTCACTGCGCGAAGTGAATGGAGTGTTGCTTCACTTTCTAAATTCTGTCCTTTCAGAGAAAATCACTTTCCTTTGAAAGTGCCTTAAACTACTTTCAAGCATTCACAAAAAACTCACATGCGTTTCTCTGAAAGAGAAGCAGTCTGTTCCAACACTTCAATTCACTGTGCGAAGTGAATGGAGTGTTGCTTCACTTTCTTAATGCTGTCCTTTCAGAGAAAATCACTTTCCTTTGAAAGTGCCTTAAGCTAATTACAAGCATTCAACAGAAACTCACATGCGTTTCTTTGAAAGAGAAGCAGTCTGTTCCAACACTTCAATTCACTGTGCGAAGTGAATGGAGTGTTGCTTCACTTTCTAAATGCTGTCCTTTCAGAGAAAATCACTTTCCTTTAAAAGTGCATTAAGTTACTTGCAAGCATTAGGAAGAAACTCACATGCGTTTCTCTGAAAGAGAAGCAGTCTGTTCCAACACTTCAATTCACTGTGCGAAGTGAATGGAGTGTTGCTTCACTTTCTTAATGCTGTCCTTTCAGAGAAAATCACTTTCCTTTGAAAGGGCCTTAAGCTAATTACAAGCATTCAACAGAAACTCACATGCATTTCTCTGAAGAGAAGCAGTCTGTTCCAACACTTCAATTCACTGCACGAAGGGAATGGAGTGTTGCTTCACTTTCTAAATGCTGTCCTTTCAGAGAAAATCACTTTCCTTTGAAAGTGCATGAAGCTACTTACAAGCATTCACCAGAAACTCACATGCGTTTCTCTGAAAGAGAAGCAGTCTGTTCCAACACTTCAATTCACTGCACGAAGTGAATGGAGTGTTGCTTCACTTTCTAAAGGCTGCCCTTTCAGAGAAAATCACTTTCCTTTGAAAGTGCCTTTAGCTACTTACTAGCATTCACCAGAGACTCACATGCGTTACTCTGAAAGAGAAGCAGTCTGTTCCAACACTTCAATTCACAGTGCGAAGTGAATGGAATGTTACTTCACTTTCTAAATGCTGTACTTTCAGAGAAAATCACTTTCCTTTGAAAGTGCCTTAAGCTACTTTCAAGCATTCACAAGAAACACACATGCGTTTCTCTGAAATAGAAGCAGTCTGTTCCAACACTTCAACTCACTGTACGAAGTGAATGGAGTGTTGCTTCACTTTCTAAATGCTGTTCTTTCAGAGAAAATTACTTTCCTTTGAAACTGTCTTGAGCTACTTACAAGCATTCAACAGAAACTCACATGCATTTCTCTGAAAGAGAAGCAGTCGGTTCCAACACTTCAATTCACTATGCGAAGTGAATGGAGTGTTGCTTCACTTTCTAAATGCTGTCATTTCAGAGAAAATCACTTTCCTTTGAAAGTGCCTTAAGCTACTTAGAAGCATTAGGAAGAAACTCACATGCGTTTCTCTGAAAGAGAAGCTTTCTGTTCCAACACTTCAATTCACTGTGCGAAGTGAATGGAGTGTTGCTTCACTTTCTAAATGCTGTCCTTTCAGAGAAAATCACTTTTGTTTGAAAGTGCCTTAAGCAACTTTCAAGCATTCACAAGAAACTCACATGCATTTCTCTGAAAGAGAAGCAGTCTGTTCCAACACTTCAATTCACTGTGCGAAGTGAATGGAGTGTTGCTTCACTTTCTAAATGTTGTCCTTTCAGAGAAAATCACTTTCCTTTGAAAGTGCCTTAAGCTACTTACAAGCATTCACCAGAAACTCACATGCGTTTCTTGAAAGAGAAGCAGTCTGTTCCATCACTTCAATTCACTGTGCGAAGTGAATGGAGTGTTGCTTCACTTTCTAAATGCTGTCCTTTCAAAGAAAATCACTTTCCTTTGAAAGTGCCTTAAGTTACTTGCAAGCATTAGGAAGAAACTCACATGCGTTTTTCTGAAAGAGAAGCAGTCTGTTCCAACACTTCAATTCACTGTGCGAAGTGAATGGAGTGTTGCTTCACTTTCTTAATGCTGTCCTTTCAGAGAAAATCACTTTCCTTTGAAAGTGCCTTAAGCTAATTACAAGCATTCAACAGAAACTCACATGCATTTCTCTGAAAGAGAAGCAGTCTGTTCCAAAACTTCAATTCACTGTGCGAAGTGAATGGAGTGTTGCTTCACTTTCTAAATGCTGTCCTTTCAAAGAAAATCACTTTCCTTTGAAAGTGCCTTAAGTTACTTGTAAACATTAAGAAGAAACTCACATGCGTTTCTCTGAAAGAGAAGCAGTCTGTTCCAACACTTAAATTCACTGTGCGAAGTGAATGGAGTGTTGCTTCACTTTCTTAATGCTGTCCTTTCAGAGAAAATCACTTTCCTTTGAAAGTGCCTTAAGCTAATTACAAGCATTCAACAGAAACTCACATGCATTTCTCTGAAAGAGAAGCAGTCTGTTCCAACACTTCAATTCACTGCACGAAGGGAATGGAGTGTTGCTTCACTTTCTAAATGCTGTCCTTTCAGAGAAAATCACTTTCCTTTGAAAGTGCATTAAGCTACTTACAAGCATTCACCAGAAACTCACATGCGTTTCTTTGAAAGAGAAGCAGTCTGTTCCAACACTTCAATTCACTGTGCGAAGTGAATGGAGTGTTGCTTCACTTTCTAAATGCTGTCCTTTCAGAGAAAATCACTTTCCTTTGAAAGTGCCTTAAGTTACTTGCAAGCATTAGGAAGAAACTCACATGCGTTTCTCTGAAAGAGAAGCAGTCTATTCCAACACTTCTATTCACTGTGCGAAGTGAATGGAGTGTTGCTTCACTTTCTAAAGGCTGCCCTTTCAGAGAAAATCACTTTCCTTTGAAAGTGCCTTAAGCTACTTACTAGCATTCACCAGAGACTCACATGCGTTACTCTGAAAGAGAAGCAGTCTGTTCCTACACTTCAATTCACTGTGCGAAGTGAATTGAATGTTACTTCACTTTCTAAATGCTGTACTTTCAGAGAAAATCACTTTCCTTTGAAAGTGCCTTAAGCTACTTTCAAGCATTCACAAGAAACACACATGCGTTTCTCTGAAATAGAAGCAGTCTGTTCCAACACTTCAATTCTCTGTGCGAAGTGAATGGAGTGTTGCTTCACTTTCTAAATGCTGTCCTTTCAGAGAAAATCACTTTCTTTGAAAGTGCCTTAAGCTACTTACAAGCATTTACCAGAAACCCACATGCGTTTCTTTGAAAGAGAAGCAGTCGGTTCCAACACTTCAATTCTCTGTGCGAAGTGAATGGAGTGTTGCTTCACTTTCTAAATGCTGTCCTTTCACAGAAAATCACTTTCCTTTGAAAGTGCCTTAAGTTACTTGCAAGCATTAAGAAGAAACTCACATGCGTTTCTCTGAAAGAGAAGCAGTCTGTTCCAACACTTCAATTCACTGCACGAAGGGAATGGAGTGTTGCTTCACTTTCTAAATGCTGTCCTTTCAGAGAAAATCACTTTCCTTTGAAAGTGCCTTAAACTACTTTCAAGCATTCACAAAAAACTCACATGCGTTTCTCTGAAAGAGAAGCAGTCTGTTCCAACACTTCAATTCATTGTGCGAAGTGAATGGAGTGTTGCTTCACTTTCTAAATGCTGTCCTTTCAGAGAAAATCACTTTCCTTTGAAAGTGCCTTAAGCTAATTACAAGCATTCAACGGAAACTCACATGCATTTCTCTGAAAGAGAAGCAGTCTGTTCCAACACTTCAATTCACTGCACGATGGGAATGGAGTGTTGCTTCACTTTCTAAATGCTGTCCTTTCAGAGAAAATAACTTTCCTTTGAAAGTGCCTTAAGCTACTTACAAGCGTTCACCAGAAACTCACATGCGTTTCTTTGAAAGAGAAGCAGTCTGTTCCAACACTTCAATTCACTGTGCGAAGTGAATGGAGTGTTGCTTCACTTTCTAAATGCTGTCTTTTCCGAGAAAATCACTTTCCTTTGAAAGTGCCTTAAGGTACTTACAAGCATTCAACAGAAACTCACATGCATTTCTCTGAAAGAGAAGCAGTCTGTTCCAACACTTCAATTCACTGTGCGAAGTGAATGGAGTGTTGCTTCACTTTCTTAATGCTGTCCTTTTAGAGAAAATCACTTTCCTTTGAAAGTGCCTTAAACTAATTTCAAGCATTCACAGAAAACGCACATGCGTTTTTCTGAAAGAGAAGCAGTCTGTATCAACACTTCAATTCACTGTGCGAAGTGAATGGAGTGTTGCTTCACTTTCTAAATGCTGTCCTTTCAGAGAAAATCACTTTCCTTTGAAAGTGCCTTAAGCTACTTACAAGCATTCACCAGAAACTCACATGCGTTTCTCTGAAAGAGAAGCAATCTGTTCCAACACTTCAATTCACTGTTCGAAGTGAATGGAGTGTTGCTTCACTTTCTAAATGCTGTCCTTTCAAAGAAAATCACTTTCCTTTGAAAGTGCCTTAAGCTACTTTCAAGCATTCACAAAAAATTCACATGTGTTTCTCTGAAAGAGAAGCAGTCTGTTCCAACACTTCAATTCTCTGTGCGAAGTGAATGGAGTGTTGCTTCACTTTCTAAAGGCTTTCCTTTCAAAGAAAATCACTTTCCTTTGAAAGTGCCTTAAGTTACTTTCAAGCATTAGGAAGAAACTCACATGCGTTTCTCTAAAAGAGAAGCAGTCTGTTCCAACACTTCAATTCATTGTGCGAAGTGAATGGAGTGTTGCTTCACTTTCTAAATTCTGTCCTTTCAGAGAAAATCACTTTCCTTTAAAGGGCCTTAAACTACTTTCAAGCATTCACAAAAAACTCACATGCGTTTCTCTGAAAGAGAAGCAGTCTGTTCCAACACTTCAATTCACTGTGCGAAGTGAATGGAGTGTTGCTTCACTTTCTTAATGCTGTCCTTTCAGAGAAAATCACTTTCCTTTGAAAGTGCCTTAAGCTAATTACAAGCATTCAACAGAAACTCACATGCATTTCTCTGAAAGAGAAGCAGTCTGTTCCAACACTTCAATTCACTGCACGAAGGGAATGGAGTGTTGCTTCACTTTCTAAATGCTGTCCTTTCAGAGAAAATCACTTTCCTTTGAAAGTGCATTAAGCTACTTACAAGCATTCACCAGAAACTCACATACGTTTCTTTGAAAGAGAAGCAGTCTGTTCCAACACTTCAATTCACTGTGCGAAGTGAATGGAGTGTTGCTTCACTTTCTAAATGCTGTCCTTTCAGAGAAAATCACTTTCCTTTAAAGTGCCTTAAGGTACTTGCAAGCGTTAGGAAGAAACTCACATGCGTTTCTCTGAAAGAGAAGCAGTCTGTTCCAACACTTCAATTCACTGTGCGAAGTGAATGGAGTGTTGCTTCACTTTCTTAATGCTGTCCTTTCAGAGAAAATCACTTTCCTTTGAAAGGGCCTTAAGCTAATTACAAGCATTCAACAGAAACTCACATGCATTTCTCTGAAGAGAAGCAGTCTGTTCCAACACTTTATTTCACTGCACGAAGAGAATGGAGTGTTGCTTCACTTTCTAAATGCTGTCCTTTCAGAGAAAATCACTTTCCTTTGAAAGTGCATTAAGCTACTTACAAGCATTCACCAGAAACTCACATGCGTTTCTCTGAAAGAGAAGCAGTCTGTTCCAACACTTCAATTCACTGCACGAAGTGAATGGAGTGTTACTTCACTTTCTAAAGGCTGCCCTTTCAGAGAAAATCACTTTCCTTTGAAAGTGCCTTTAGCTACTTACTAGCATTCACCAGAGACTCACATGCGTTACTCTGAAAGAGAAGCAGTCTGTTCCAACACTTCAATTCACTGTGCGAAGTGAATGGAATGTTACTTCACTTTCTAAATGCTGTACTTTCAGAGAAAATCACTTTCCTTTGAAAGTGCCTTAAGCTACTTTCAAGCATTCACAAGAAACACACATGCGTTTCTCTGAAATAGAAGCAGTCTGTTCCAACACTTCAACTCACTGTACGAAGTGAATGGAGTGTTGCTTCACTTTCTAAATGCTGTCCTTTCAGAGAAAATTACTTTCCTTTGAAACTGTCTTGAGCTACTTACAAGCATTCAACAGAAACTCACATGCATTTCTCTGAAAGAGAAGCAGTCGGTTCCAACACTTCAATTCACTATGCGAAGTGAATGGAGTGTTGCTTCACTTTCTAAATGCTGTCATTTCAGAGAAAATCACTTTCCTTTGAAAGTGCCTTAAGCTACTTACAAGCATTAGGAAGAAACTCATATGCGTTTCTCTGAAAGAGAAGCTTTCTGTTCCAACACTTCAATTCACTGTGCGAAGTGAATGGAGTGTTGCTTCACTTTCTAAATGCTGTCCTTTCAGAGAAAATCACTTTTGTTTGAAAGTGCCTTAAGCAACTTTCAAGCATTCACAAGAAACTCACATGCATTTCTCTGAAAGAGAAGCAGTCTGTTCCAACACTTCAATTCACTGTGCGAAGTGAATGGAGTGTTGCTTCACTTTCTAAATGTTGTCCTTTCAGAGAAAATCACTTTCCTTTGAAAGTGCCTTAAGCTACTTACAAGCATTCACCAGAAACTCACATGCGTTTCTTGAAAGAGAAGCAGTCTGTTCCATCACTTCAATTCACTGTGCGAAGTGAATGGAGTGTTGCTTCACTTTCTAAATGCTGTCCTTTCAAAGAAAATCACTTTCCTTTGAAAGTGCCTTAAGTTACTTGCAAGCATTAGGAAGAAACTCACATGCGTTTCTCTGAAAGAGAAGCAGTCTGTTCCAACACTTCAATTCACTGTGCGAAGTGAATGGAGTGTTGCTTCACTTTCTTAATGCTGTCCTTTCAGAGAAAATCACTTTCCTTTGAAAGTGCCTTAAGCTAATTACAAGCATTCAACAGAAACTCACATGCATTTCTCTGAAAGAGAAGCAGTCTGTTCCAAAACTTCAATTCACTGTGCGAAGTGAATGGAGTGTTGCTTCACTTTCTAAATGCTGTCCTTTCAAAGAAAATCACTTTTCTTTGAAAGTGCCTTAAGTTACTTGTAAACATTAAGAAGAAACTCACATGCGTTTCTCTGAAAGAGAAGCAGTCTGTTCCAACACTTAAATTCACTGTGCGAAGTGAATGGAGTGTTGCTTCACTTTCTTAATGCTGTCCTTTCAGAGAAAATCACTTTCCTTTGAAAGTGCCTTAAGCTAATTACAAGCATTCAACAGAAACTCACATGCATTTCTCTGAAAGAGAAGCAGTCTGTTCCAACACTTCAATTCACTGCACGAAGGGAATGGAGTGTTGCTTCACTTTCTAAATGCTGTCCTTTCAGAGAAAATCACTTTCCTTTGAAAGTGCATTAAGCTACTTACAAGCATTCACCAGAAACTCACATGCGTTTCTTTGAAAGAGAAGCAGTCTGTTCCAACACTTCAATTCACTGTGCGAAGTGAATGGAGTGTTGCTTCACTTTCTAAATGCTGTCCTTTCAGAGAAAATCACTTTCCTATGAAAGTGCCTTAAGCTACTTGCAAGCATTAGGAAGAAACTCACATGCATTTCTGTGAAAGAGAAGCAGTCTGTTCCAACACTTCAATTCTCTGTGCGAAGTGAATGGAGTGTTGCTTCACTTTCTAAATGCTGTCCTTTCAGAGAAAATCACTTTTCTTTGAAAGTGCCTTAAGCTACTTACAAGCATTCAACAGAAACTCACATGCATTTCTCTGAAAGAGAAGCAGTCTGTTCCAACACTTCAATTCACTGTGCGAAGTAAATGGAGTGTTGCTTCACTTCATCAATGCTGTCCTTTCAGAGAAAATCACTTTCCTTTGAAAGTGCCTTAAGCTACTTACAAGCATTCACCAGAAACTCACATGCGTTTCTCTGAAAGAGAAGCAGTCTGTTCCAACACTTCAATTCACTGTGCGAAGTGAATGGAGTGTTGCTTCCCTTTCTAAATGCTGTCCTTTCAGAGAAAATCACTTTCCTTTGAAAGTGCCTTAAGCTACTTTCAAGCATAAGGAAGAAACTCACATGCGTTTCTCTGACAGGGAAGCAGTCTGTTCCAACACTTCAATTCACTGTGTGAAGTGAATGGAGAGTTGCCTAACTTTCTAAATGCTGTCCTTTCAGAGAAAATCACTTTTCTTTGAAAGTGCCTTAAGCTACTTACAAGCATTCAACAGAAACACACATGCGTTTCTCTGAAAGAGAAACAGTCTGTTCCAACACTTCAATTCAATGTGCGAAGTGAATGGAGTGTTGCTTCACTTTCTAAATGCTGTCCTTTCAGAGAAAATCATTTTCCTTTGAAAGTGCCTTAAGCTACTTACAAGCATTCAACAGAAACTCACATGCATTTTTCTGAAAGAGAAGCAGTCTGTTCCAACACTTCAATTCACTGTGCGAAGTGAATGGAGTGTTTCTTCACTTTCTAAATTATGTCCTTTCAGAAAAAATCACTTTCCTTTGAAAGTGCCTTAAGCAACTTGCAAGCATTCACAAGAAACACTAATGCGTTTATATGAAAGAGAAGCACTCTGTTCCAACACTTCAATTCACTGTGCGAAGTGAATGGAGTGTTGCTTCACTTTCTAAATGCTTTCCTTTCAGAGAAAATCACTTTCCTTTGAAATTGCCTTAAGCTACTTGTAAGCATTAGGAAGAAACTCACATGCGTTTCTCTGAAAGAGAAGCAGTCTGTTCCAACACTTCAATTCTCTGTGCGAAGTGAATGGAGTGTTGCTTCACTTTCTAAATGCTGTCCTTTCAGAGAAAATCACTTTCCTTTGAAAGTGCCTTATACTACTTACAAGCATTCAACAGAAACTTACATGCATTTCTCTGAAAGAGAAGCAGTCTGTTCCAACACTTCAATTCTCTGTGCGAAGTGAATGGAGTGTTGATTCACTTTCTAAATGCTGTCCTTTCAGAGAAAATCACTTTCCTTCGAAAGTGCCTTAAGCTACTTACAAGCATTCAACAAAAACTCACATGCATTTACTGAAAGAGAAGCAGTCTGTTCCAACACTTCAATTCACTGTACAAAGTGAATGGAGTGCTGCTTCAATTTCTAAATGCTGTCCTTTCAGAGAAAATCACTTTCCTCTGAAAGTGCCTTAAGCTACTTGCAAGCATTCACAAGAAACACTAATGCGTTTCTATGAAAGAGAAGCACTCTGTTCCAACACTTCAATTCACTGCACGAAAGGAATGGAGTGTTGCTTCACTTTCTAAATGCTGTCCTTTCAGAGAAAATCACTTTCCTTTGAAAGTGCCTTAAGCTACTTACAAGCATTCACCAGAATCTCACATGCGTTTCTCTGAAAGAGAAGCAGTCTGTTCCAACACTTCAATTCACTGTGCGAAGTGAATGGAGTGTTGCTTCACTTTCTAAATGCTGTCCTTTCAGAGAAAATCACTTTCCTTTGAAAGTGCCTTAAACTACTTTCAAGCATTCACAAAAAACTCACATCACATGCGTTTCTCTGAAAGAGAAGCAGTCTGTTCCAACACTTCAATTCACTGTGCGAAGTGAATGTAGTGTTGCTTCAGTTTCTAAATGCTGTCCTTTTAGAGAAAATCACTTTCCTTTGAAAGTGCCTTAAGCAACTTCCAAGCATTCACAAGAAACTCACATGCGTTTCTCTGAAAGAAAAGCAGTCTGTTCCAACACTTCAATTCACTGTGCGAAGTGAATGGAGTGTTGCTTCACTTTCTAAATGCTGTCCTTTCAGAGAAAATCACTTTCCTTTGAAAGTGCCTTAAGCTACTTACAAGCATTCAACAGAAACTCACATGCATTTCTCTGAAAGAGAAGCAGTCTGTTCCAACACTTCAATTCTCTGTGCGAAGTGAATAGAGTGTTGCTTCACTTTCTAAATGCTGTCCTTTAAGAGAAAATCACTTTCCTTCGAAAGTGCCTTAAGCTACTTACAAGCATTCAAGAGAAACTCACATGCATTTCTCTGAAAGAGAAGCAGTCTGTTCCAACACTTCAATTCACTGTGCGAAGTAAATGGAGTGTTGCTTCACTTCATCAATGCTGTCCTTTCAGAGAAAATCACTTTCCTTTGAAAGTGCCTTAAGCTACTTTCAAGCATTCACCAGAAACTCATATGCGTTTCTCTGAAAGAGAAGCAGTCTGTTCCAACACTTCAATTCACTGTGCAAAGTGAATGGAGTGTTGCTTCACTTTCTAAATGCTGTCCTTTCAGAGAAAATCACTTTCCTATGAAAGTGCCTTAAGCTACTTGCAAGCATTAGGAAGAAACTCACATGCATTTCTGTGAAAGAGAAGCAGTCTGTTCCAACACTTCAATTCTCTGTGCGAAGTGAATGGAGTGTTGCTTCACTTTCTAAATGCTGTCCTTTCAGAGAAAATCACTTTTCTTTGAAAGTGCCTTAAGCTACTTACAAGCATTCAACAGAAACTCACATGCATTTCTCTGAAAGAGAAGCAGTCTGTTCCAACACTTCAATTCACTGTGCGAAGTAAATGGAGTGTTGCTTCACTTCATCAATGCTGTCCTTTCAGAGAAAATCACTTTCCTTTGAAAGTGCCTTAAGCTACTTACAAGCATTCACCAGAAACTCACATGCGTTTCTCTGAAAGGGAAGCAGTCTGTTCCAACACTTCAATTCACTGTGCGAAGTGAATGGAGTGTTGCTTCCCTTTCTAAATGCTGTCCTTTCAGAGAAAATCACTTTCCTTTGAAAGTGCCTTAAGCTACTTGCAAGCATAAGGAAGAAACTCACATGCGTTTCTCTGACAGGGAAGCAGTCTGTTCCAACACTTCAATTCACTGTGTGAAGTGAATGGAGTGTTGCCTAACTTTCTAAATGCTGTCCTTTCAGAGAAAATCACTTTCCTTTGAAAGTGCCTTAAGCTACTTACAAGCATTCAACAGAAACACACATGCGTTTCTCTGAAAGAGAAACAGTCTGTTCCAACACTTCAATTCAATGTGCGAAGTGAATGGAGTGTTGCTTCACTTTCTAAATGCTGTCCTTTCAGAGAAAATCATTTTCCTTTGAAAGTGCCTTAAGCTACTTACAAGCATTCAACAGAAACTCACATGCATTTTTCTGAAAGAGAAGCAGTCTGTTCCAACACTTCAATTCACTGTGCGAAGTGAATGGAGTGTTGCTTCACTTTCTAAATTATGTCCTTTCAGAAAAAATCACTTTCCTTTGAAAGTGCCTTAAGCAACTTGCAAGCATTCACAAGAAACACTAATGCGTTTATATGAAAGAGAAGCACTCTGTTCCAACACTTCAATTCACTGTGCGAAGTGAATGGAGTGTTGCTTCACTTTCTAAATGCTTTCCTTTCAGAGAAAATCACTTTCCTTTGAAATTGCCTTAAGCTACTTGCAAGCATTAGGAAGAAACTCACATGCGTTTCTCTGAAAGAGAAGCAGTCTGTTCCAACACTTCAATTCTCTGTGCGAAGTGAATGGAGTGTTGCTTCACTTTCTAAATGCTGTCCTTTCAGAGAAAATCACTTTCCTTTGAAAGTGCCTTATACTACTTACAAGCATTCAACAGAAACTCACATGCATTTCTCTGAAAGAGAAGCAGTCTGTTCGAACACTTCAATTCACTGTGCGAAGTGAATGGAGTGTTGCTTCACTTTCTAAATGCTGTCCTTTCAGAGAAAATCCCTTTCCTTTGAACGTGCCTTAAGCTACTTACAAGCATTCAACAGAAACTCACATGCATTTCTCTGAAACAGAAGCAATCTGTTCCAACACTTCAATTCACTGTGCGAAGTGAATGGAGTGTTGCTTCACTTTCTAAATGCTGTCCTTTCAGAGAAAATCACTTTCCTTTGAAAGTGCCTTAAGCTACTTGCAAGCATTCACAAGAAACACTAATGCGTTTCTATGAAAGAGAAGCACTCTGTTCCAACACTTCAATTCACTGCACGAAAGGAATGGAGTGTTGCTTCACTTTCTAAATGCTGTCCTTTCAGAGAAAATCACTTTCCTTTGAAAGTGCCTTAAGCTACTTACAAGCATTCACCAGAAACTCACATGCATTTCTCTGAAAGAGAAGCAGTCTGTTCCCACACTTCAATTCACTGTGCGAAGTGAATGGAGTGTTGCTTCACTTTCTAAATGCTGTCCTTTCAGAGAAAATCACTTTCCTTTGAAAGTGCCTTAAACTACTTTCAAGCATTCACAAAAAACTCACATCACATGCGTTTCTCTGAAAGAGAAGCAGTCTGTTCCAACACTTCAATTCACTGTGCGAAGTGAATGGAGTGTTGCTTCAGTTTCTAAATGCTGTCCTTTCAGAGAAAATCACTTTCCTTTGAAAGTGCCTTAAGCAACTTCCAAGCATTCACAAGAAACTCACATGCGTTTCTCTGAAAGAGAAGCAGTCTGTTCCAACACTTCAATTCACTGTGCGAAGTGAATGGAGTGTTGCTTCACTTTCTAAATGATGTCCTTTCAGAGAAAATCACTTTCCTTTGAAAGTGCCTTAAGCTACTTACAAGCATTCAACAGAAACTCACATGCATTTCTCTGAAAGAGAAGCAGTCTGTTCCAACACTTCAATTCTCTGTGCGAAGTGAATGGAGTGTTGCTTCACTTTCTAAATGCTGTCCTTTCAGAGAAAATCACTTTCCTTCGAAAGTGCCTTAAGCTACTTACAAGCATTCAACAGAAACTCACATTCATTTCTCTGAAAGAGAAGCAGTCTGTTCCAACACTTCAATTCACTGTGCGAAGTAAATGGAGTGTTGCTTCACTTCATCAATGCTGTCCTTTCAGAGAAAATCACTTTCCTTTGAAAGTGCCTTAAGCTACTTACAAGCATTCACCAGAAACTCACATGCGTTTCTCTGAAAGAGAAGCTGTCTGTTCCAACACTTCAATTCTCTGTGCGAAGTGAATGGAGTGTTGCTTCACTTTCTAAATGCTGTCCTTTCAGAGAAAATCACTTTCCTTTGAAAGTGCCTTATGCTACTTACAAGCATTCAACAGAAACTCACATGCATTTCTCTGAAAGAGAAGCAGTCTGTTCGAACACTTCAATTCACTGTGCGAAGTGAATGGAGTGTTGCTTCACTTTCTAAATGCTGTCCTTTCAGAGAAAATCCCTTTCCTTTGAATGTGCCTTAAGCTACTTACAAGCATTCAACAGAAACTCACATGCATTTCTCTCAAAGAAAAGCAATCTGTTCCAACACTTCAATTCACTGTGCGAAGTGAATGGAGTGTTGCTTCACTTTCTAAATGCTGTCCTTTCAGAGAAAATCACTCTCCTTTGAAAGTGCCTTAAGCTACTTGCAAGCATTCACAAGAAACACTAATGCGTTTCTATGAAAGAGAAGCAGTCTGTTCCAACACTTCAATTAATTGCGCGTAGGGAATGGAGTGTTGCTTTACTTTCTAAATGCTGTCCTTTCAGAGAAAATCACTTTCCTTTGAAAGATCCTTAAGCTACTTACAAGCATTCAACAGAAACTCACATGCATTTTTCTGAAAGAGAAGCAGTCTGTTCCAACACTTCAATTCACTGTACAAAGTGAATGGAGTGTTGCTTCACTTTCTAAATGCTGTCCTTTCAGAGAAAACCACTTCCCTTTGAAAGTGCCTTAAGCTATTTGCAAGCATTCACAAGAAACTCACATGCGTTTCTCTGAAATAGAAGCAGTCTGTTCCAACACTTCAATTCACTGTGCAAAGTGAATGGAGTGTTGCTTCACTTTCTAAATGCTGTCCTTTCAGAGAAAATCACTTTCCTTTGAAAGTGCCTTAAGCTATTTGCAAGCATTCACAAGAAACACTAATGCATTTCTATGAAAGAGAAGCAGTCTGTTCCAACACTTCAGTTCATTACGCGAAGGGAATGGAGTGTTGCTTTACTTTCTAAATGCTGTTCTTTCAGAGAAAATCACTTTCCTTTGAAAGAGTCTTAAGCTACTTACAAGCATTCAACAGAAACTCACATGCATTTACTGAAAGAGAAGCAGTCTGTTCCAACACTTCAATTCACTGTACAAAGCGAATGGAGTGCTGCTTCAATTTCTAAATGCTGTCCTTTCAGAGAAAATCACTTTCCTTTGAAAGTGCCTTAAGCTACTTGCAAGCATTCACAAGAAACACTAATGCGTTTCTATGAAAGAGAAGCACTCTGTTCCAACACTTCAATTCACTGCACGAAAGGAATGGAGTGTTGCTTCACTTTCTAAATGCTGTCCTTTCAGAGAAAATCACTTTCCTTTGAAAGTGCCTTAAGCTACTTACAAGCATTCACCAGAAACTCACATGCATTTCTCTGAAAGAGAAGCAGTCTGTTCCCACACTTCAATTCACTGTGCGAAGTGAATGGAGTGTTGCTTCACTTTCTAAATGCTGTCCTTTCAGAGAAAATCACTTTCCTTTGAAAGTGCCTTAAAGTAATTTCAAGCATTCACAAAAAACTCACATCACATGCGTTTCTCTGAAAGAGAAGCAGTCTGTTCCAACACTTCAATTCACTGTGCGAAGTGAATGGAGTGTTGCTTCAGTTTCTAAATGCTGTCCTTTCAGAGAAAATCACTTTCCTTTGAAAGTGCCTTAAGCAACTTCCAAGCATTCACAAGAAACTCACATGCGTTTCTCTGAAAGAGAAGCAGTCTGTTCCAACACTTCAATTCACTGTGCGAAGTGAATGGAGTGTTGCTTCACTTTCTAAATGATGTCCTTTCAGAGAAAATCACTTTCCTTTGAAAGTGCCTTAAGCTACTTACAAGCATTCAACAGAAACTCACATGCATTTCTCTGAAAGAGAAGCAGTCTGTTCCAACACTTCAATTCTCTGTGCGAAGTGAATGGAGTGTTGCTTCACTTTCTAAATGCTGTCCTTTCAGAGAAAATCACTTTCCTTCGAAAGTGCCTTAAGCTACTTACAAGCATTCAACAGAAACTCACATTCATTTCTCTGAAAGAGAAGCAGTCTGTTCCAACACTTCAATTCACTGTGCGAAGTAAATGGAGTGTTGCTTCACTTCATCAATGCTGTCCTTTCAGAGAAAATCACTTTCCTTTGAAAGTGCCTTAAGCTACTTACAAGCATTCACCAGAAACTCACATGCGTTTCTCTGAAAGAGAAGCAGTCTGTTCCAACACTTCAATTCACTGTGCGAAGTGAATGGAGTGTTGCTTCCCTTTCTAAATGCTGTCCTTTCACAGAAAATCACTTTCCTTTGAAAGTGCCTTAAGCTTCTTGCAAGCATTAGGAAGAAACTCACATGCGTTTCTCTGACAGAGAAGCAGTCTGTTCCAACACTTCAATTCACTGTGTGAAGTGAATGGTGTGTTGCCTAACTTTCTAAATGCTGTCCTTTCAGAGAAAATCACTTTCCTTTGAAAGTGCCTTAAGCTACTTACAAGCATTCAACAGAAACTCACATGCATTTTTCTGAAAGAGAAGCAGTCTGTTCCAACACTTCAATTCACTGTGCGAAGTGAATGGAGTGTTGCTTCACTTTCTAAATTATGTCCTTTCAGAAAAAATCACTTTCCTTTGAAAGTGCCTTAAGCAACTTGCAAGCATTCACAAGAAACACTAATGCGTTTATATGAAAGAAAAGCACTCTGTTCCAACACTTCAATTCACTGTGCGAAGTGAATGGAGTGTTGCTTCACTTTCTAAATGCTGTCCTTTCAGAGAAAATCACTTTCCTTTGAAATTGCCATAAGCTACTTGCAAGCATTAGGAAGAAACTCACATGTGTTTCTCTGAAAGAGAAGCTGTCTGTTCCAACACTTCAATTCACTGTGCGAAGTAAATGGAGTGTTGCTTCACTTCATCAATGCTGTCCTTTCAGAGAAAATCACTTTCCTTTGAAAGTGCCTTAAGCTACTTACAAGCATTCACCAGAAACTCATATGCGTTTCTCTGAAAGAGAAGCAGTCTGTTCCAACACTTCAATTCACTGTGCAAAGTGAATGGAGTGTTGCTTCACTTTCTAAATGCTGTCCTTTCAGAGAAAATCACTTTCCTATGAAAGTGCCTTAAGCTACTTGCAAGCATTAGGAAGAAACTCACATGCATTTCTGTGAAAGAGAAGCAGTCTGTTCCAACACTTCAATTCTCTGTGCGAAGTGAATGGAGTGTTGCCTAACTTTCTAAATGCTGTCCTTTCAGAGAAAATCACTTTCCTTTGAAAGTGCCTTAAGTTACTTGCAAGCATTCACAAGAAACTCACATGCGTTTCTCTGAAAGAGAAGCAGTCTGTTCCAACACTTCAATTCACTGTGCGAAGTGAATGGAGTGTTGCTTCACTTTCTAAATGATGTCCTTTCAGAGAAAATCACTTTCCTTTGAAAGTGCCTTAAGCTACTTACAAGCATTCAACAGAAACTCACATGCATTTCTCTGAAAGAGAAGCAGTCTGTTCCAACACTTCAATTCTCTGTGCGAAGTGAATGGAGTGTTGCTTCACTTTCTAAATGCTGTCCTTTCAGAGAAAATCACTTTCCTTCGAAAGTGCCTTAAGCTACTTACAAGCATTCAACAGAAACTCACATTCATTTCTCTGAAAGAGAAGCAGTCTGTTCCAACACTTCAATTCACTGTGCGAAGTAAATGGAGTGTTGCTTCACTTCATCAATGCTGTCCTTTCAGAGAAAATCACTTTCCTTTGAAAGTGCCTTAAGCTACTTACAAGCATTCACCAGAAACTCACATGCGTTTCTCTGAAAGAGAAGCTGTCTGTTCCAACACTTCAATTCTCTGTGCGAAGTGAATGGAGTGTTGCTTCACTTTCTAAATGCTGTCCTTTCAGAGAAAATCACTTTCCTTTGAAAGTGCCTTATGCTACTTACAAGCATTCAACAGAAACTCACATGCATTTCTCTGAAAGAGAAGCAGTCTGTTCGAACACTTCAATTCACTGTGCGAAGTGAATGGAGTGTTGCTTCACTTTCTAAATGCTGTCCTTTCAGAGAAAATCCCTTTCCTTTGAATGTGCCTTAAGCTACTTACAAGCATTCAACAGAAACTCACATGCATTTCTCTGAAAGAGAAGCAATCTGTTCCAACACTTCAATTCACTGTGCGAAGTGAATGGAGTGTTGCTTCACTTTCTAAATGCTGTCCTTTCAGAGAAAATCACTCTCCTTTGAAAGTGCCTTAAGCTACTTGCAAGCATTCACAAGAAACACTAATGCGTTTCTATGAAAGAGAAGCAGTCTGTTCCAACACTTCAATTAATTGCGCGTAGGGAATGGAGTGTTGCTTTACTTTCTAAATGCTGTCCTTTCAGAGAAAATCACTTTCCTTTGAAAGATCCTTAAGCTACTTACAAGCATTCAACAGAAACTCACATGCATTTTTCTGAAAGAGAAGCAGTCTGTTCCAACACTTCAATTCACTGTACAAAGTGAATGGAGTGTTGCTTCACTTTCTAAATGCTGTCCTTTCAGAGAAAACCACTTCCCTTTGAAAGTGCCTTAAGCTATTTGCAAGCATTCACAAGAAACTCACATGCGTTTCTCTGAAATAGAAGCAGTCTGTTCCAACACTTCAATTCACTGTGCAAAGTGAATGGAGTGTTGCTTCACTTTCTAAATGCTGTCCTTTCAGAGAAAATCACTTTCCTTTGAAAGTGCCTTAAGCTATTTGCAAGCATTCACAAGAAACACTAATGCATTTCTATGAAAGAGAAGCAGTCTGTTCCAACACTTCAGTTCATTACGCGAAGGGAATGGAGTGTTGCTTTACTTTCTAAATGCTGTTCTTTCAGAGAAAATCACTTTCCTTTGAAAGAGTCTTAAGCTACTTACAAGCATTCAACAGAAACTCACATGCATTTACTGAAAGAGAAGCAGTCTGTTCCAACACTTCAATTCACTGTACAAAGCGAATGGAGTGCTGCTTCAATTTCTAAATGCTGTCCTTTCAGAGAAAATCACTTTCCTTTGAAAGTGCCTTAAGCTACTTGCAAGCATTCACAAGAAACACTAATGCGTTTCTATGAAAGAGAAGCACTCTGTTCCAACACTTCAATTCACTGCACGAAAGGAATGGAGTGTTGCTTCACTTTCTAAATGCTGTCCTTTCAGAGAAAATCACTTTCCTTTGAAAGTGCCTTAAGCTACTTACAAGCATTCACCAGAAACTCACATGCATTTCTCTGAAAGAGAAGCAGTCTGTTCCCACACTTCAATTCACTGTGCGAAGTGAATGGAGTGTTGCTTCACTTTCTAAATGCTGTCCTTTCAGAGAAAATCACTTTCCTTTGAAAGTGCCTTAAAGTACTTTCAAGCATTCACAAAAAACTCACATCACATGCGTTTCTCTGAAAGAGAAGCAGTCTGTTCCAACACTTCAATTCACTGTGCGAAGTGAATGGAGTGTTGCTTCAGTTTCTAA
This sequence comes from Myodes glareolus, assembly GCF_982192425.1. Taxonomy (NCBI): domain Eukaryota; kingdom Metazoa; phylum Chordata; class Mammalia; order Rodentia; family Cricetidae; genus Myodes; species Myodes glareolus. Next base: position 1,007,872 of record NW_028263211.1, on the reverse strand, counting down.
ATGCTGTCCTTTCAGAGAAAATCACTTTCCTTTGAAAGTGCCTTAAGCAACTTCCAAGCATTCACAAGAAACTCACATGCGTTTCTCTGAAAGAGAAGCAGTCTGTTCCAACACTTCAATTCACTGTGCGAAGTGAATGGAGTGTTGCTTCACTTTCTAAATGATGTCCTTTCAGAGAAAATCACTTTCCTTTGAAAGTGCCTTAAGCTACTTACAAGCATTCAACAGAAACTCACATGCATTTCTCTGAAAGAGAAGCAGTCTGTTCCAACACTTCAATTCTCTGTGCGAAGTGAATGGAGTGTTGCTTCACTTTCTAAATGCTGTCCTTTCAGAGAAAATCACTTTCCTTCGAAAGTGCCTTAAGCTACTTACAAGCATTCAACAGAAACTCACATTCATTTCTCTGAAAGAGAAGCAGTCTGTTCCAACACTTCAATTCACTGTGCGAAGTAAATGGAGTGTTGCTTCACTTCATCAATGCTGTCCTTTCAGAGAAAATCACTTTCCTTTGAAAGTGCCTTAAGCTACTTACAAGCATTCACCAGAAACTCACATGCGTTTCTCTGAAAGAGAAGCAGTCTGTTCCAACACTTCAATTCACTGTGCGAAGTGAATGGAGTGTTGCTTCCCTTTCTAAATGCTGTCCTTTCACAGAAAATCACTTTCCTTTGAAAGTGCCTTAAGCTTCTTGCAAGCATTAGGAAGAAACTCACATGCGTTTCTCTGACAGAGAAGCAGTCTGTTCCAACACTTCAATTCACTGTGTGAAGTGAATGGTGTGTTGCCTAACTTTCTAAATGCTGTCCTTTCAGAGAAAATCACTTTCCTTTGAAAGTGCCTTAAGCTACTTACAAGCATTCAACAGAAACTCACATGCATTTTTCTGAAAGAGAAGCAGTCTGTTCCAACACTTCAATTCACTGTGCGAAGTGAATGGAGTGTTGCTTCACTTTCTAAATTATGTCCTTTCAGAAAAAATCACTTTCCTTTGAAAGTGCCTTAAGCAACTTGCAAGCATTCACAAGAAACACTAATGCGTTTATATGAAAGAAAAGCACTCTGTTCCAACACTTCAATTCACTGTGCGAAGTGAATGGAGTGTTGCTTCACTTTCTAAATGCTGTCCTTTCAGAGAAAATCACTTTCCTTTGAAATTGCCATAAGCTACTTGCAAGCATTAGGAAGAAACTCACATGCGTTTCTCTGAAAGAGAAGCTGTCTGTTCCAACACTTCAATTCACTGTGCGAAGTAAATGGAGTGTTGCTTCACTTCATCAATGCTGTCCTTTCAGAGAAAATCACTTTCCTTTGAAAGTGCCTTAAGCTACTTACAAGCATTCACCAGAAACTCATATGCGTTTCTCTGAAAGAGAAGCAGTCTGTTCCAACACTTCAATTCACTGTGCAAAGTGAATGGAGTGTTGCTTCACTTTCTAAATGCTGTCCTTTCAGAGAAAATCACTTTCCTATGAAAGTGCCTTAAGCTACTTGCAAGCATTAGGAAGAAACTCACATGCATTTCTGTGAAAGAGAAGCAGTCTGTTCCAACACTTCAATTCTCTGTGCGAAGTGAATGGAGTGTTGCCTAACTTTCTAAATGCTGTCCTTTCAGAGAAAATCACTTTCCTTTGAAAGTGCCTTAAGCTACTTACAAGCATTCAACAGAAACACACATGCGTTTCTCTGAAAGAGAAACAGTCTGTTCCAACACTTCAATTCAATGTGCGAAGTGAATGGAGTGTTCCTTCACTTTCTAAATGCTGTCCTTTCAGAGAAAATCACTTTCCTTTGAAAGTGCCTTAAGCTACTTACAAGCATTCAACAGAAACACACATGCGTTTCTCTGAAAGAGAAACAGTCTGTTCCAACACTTCAATTCAATGTGCGAAGTGAATGGAGTGTTCCTTCACTTTCTAAATGCTGTCCTTTCAGAGAAAATCATTTTCCTTTGAAAGTGCCTTAAGCTACTTACAAGCATTCAACAGAAACTCACATGCATTTTTCTGAAAGAGAAGCAGTCTGTTCCAACACTTCAATTCACTGTGCGAAGTGAATGGAGTGTTGCTTCACTTTCTAAATTATGTCCTTTCAGAAAAAATCACTTTCCTTTGAAAGTGCCTTAAGCAACTTGCAAGCATTCACAAGAAACACTAATGCGTTTATATGAAAGAGAAGCACTCTGTTCCAACACTTCAATTCACTGTGCGAAGTGAATGGAGTGTTGCTTCACTTTCTAAATGCTTTCCTTTCAGAGAAAATCACTTTCCTTTGAAATTGCCTTAAGCTACTTGCAAGCATTAGGAAGAAACTCACATGCGTTTCTCTGAAAGAGAAGCAGTCTGTTCCAACACTTCAATTCTCTGTGCGAAGTGAATGGAGTGTTGCTTCACTTTCTAAATGCTGTCCTTTCAGAGAAAATCACTTTCCTTTGAAAGTGCCTTATACTACTTACAAGCATTCAACAGAAACTCACATGCATTTCTCTGAAACAGAAGCAATCTGTTCCAACACTTCAATTCACTGTGCGAAGTGAATGGAGTGTTGCTTCACTTTCTAAATGCTGTCCTTTCAGAGAAAATCACTTTCCTTTGAAAGTGCCTTAAGCTACTTGCAAGCATTCACAAGAAACACTAATGCGTTTCTATGAAAGAGAAGCACTCTGTTCCAACACTTCAATTCACTGCACGAAAGGAATGGAGTGTTGCTTCACTTTCTAAATGCTGTCCTTTCAGAGAAAATCACTTTCCTTTGAAAGTGCCTTAAGCTACTTACAAGCATTCACCAGAAACTCACATGCATTTCTCTGAAAGAGAAGCAGTCTGTTCCCACACTTCAATTCACTGTGCGAAGTGAATGGAGTGTTGCTTCACTTTCTAAATGCTGTCCTTTCAGAGAAAATCACTTTCCTTTGAAAGTGCCTTAAACTACTTTCAAGCATTCACAAAAAACTCACATCACATGCGTTTCTCTGAAAGAGAAGCAGTCTGTTCCAACACTTCAATTCACTGTGCGAAGTGAATGGAGTGTTGCTTCAGTTTCTAAATGCTGTCCTTTCAGAGAAAATCACTTTCCTTTGAAAGTGCCTTAAGCAACTTCCAAGCATTCACAAGAAACTCACATGCGTTTCTCTGAAAGAGAAGCAGTCTGTTCCAACACTTCAATTCACTGTGCGAAGTGAATGGAGTGTTGCTTCACTTTCTAAATGATGTCCTTTCAGAGAAAATCACTTTCCTTTGAAAGTGCCTTAAGCTACTTACAAGCATTCAACAGAAACTCACATGCATTTCTCTGAAAGAGAAGCAGTCTGTTCCAACACTTCAATTCTCTGTGCGAAGTGAATGGAGTGTTGCTTCACTTTCTAAATGCTGTCCTTTCAGAGAAAATCACTTTCCTTCGAAAGTGCCTTAAGCTACTTACAAGCATTCAACAGAAACTCACATTCATTTCTCTGAAAGAGAAGCAGTCTGTTCCAACACTTCAATTCACTGTGCGAAGTAAATGGAGTGTTGCTTCACTTCATCAATGCTGTCCTTTCAGAGAAAATCACTTTCCTTTGAAAGTGCCTTAAGCTACTTACAAGCATTCACCAGAAACTCACATGCGTTTCTCTGAAAGAGAAGCTGTCTGTTCCAACACTTCAATTCTCTGTGCGAAGTGAATGGAGTGTTGCTTCACTTTCTAAATGCTGTCCTTTCAGAGAAAATCACTTTCCTTTGAAAGTGCCTTATGCTACTTACAAGCATTCAACAGAAACTCACATGCATTTCTCTGAAAGAGAAGCAGTCTGTTCGAACACTTCAATTCACTGTGCGAAGTGAATGGAGTGTTGCTTCACTTTCTAAATGCTGTCCTTTCAGAGAAAATCCCTTTCCTTTGAATGTGCCTTAAGCTACTTACAAGCATTCAACAGAAACTCACATGCATTTCTCTGAAAGAGAAGCAATCTGTTCCAACACTTCAATTCACTGTGCGAAGTGAATGGAGTGTTGCTTCACTTTCTAAATGCTGTCCTTTCAGAGAAAATCACTCTCCTTTGAAAGTGCCTTAAGCTACTTGCAAGCATTCACAAGAAACACTAATGCGTTTCTATGAAAGAGAAGCAGTCTGTTCCAACACTTCAATTAATTGCGCGTAGGGAATGGAGTGTTGCTTTACTTTCTAAATGCTGTCCTTTCAGAGAAAATCACTTTCCTTTGAAAGATCCTTAAGCTACTTACAAGCATTCAACAGAAACTCACATGCATTTTTCTGAAAGAGAAGCAGTCTGTTCCAACACTTCAATTCACTGTACAAAGTGAATGGAGTGTTGCTTCACTTTCTAAATGCTGTCCTTTCAGAGAAAACCACTTCCCTTTGAAAGTGCCTTAAGCTATTTGCAAGCATTCACAAGAAACTCACATGCGTTTCTCTGAAATAGAAGCAGTCTGTTCCAACACTTCAATTCACTGTGCAAAGTGAATGGAGTGTTGCTTCACTTTCTAAATGCTGTCCTTTCAGAGAAAATCACTTTCCTTTGAAAGTGCCTTAAGCTATTTGCAAGCATTCACAAGAAACACTAATGCATTTCTATGAAAGAGAAGCAGTCTGTTCCAACACTTCAATTCATTACGCGAAGGGAATGGAGTGTTGCTTTACTTTCTAAATGCTGTTCTTTCAGAGAAAATCACTTTCCTTTGAAAGAGTCTTAAGCTACTTACAAGCATTCAACAGAAACTCACATGCATTTACTGAAAGAGAAGCAGTCTGTTCCAACACTTCAATTCACTGTACAAAGTGAATGGAGTGCTGCTTCAATTTCTAAATGCTGTCCTTTCAGAGAAAATCACTTTCCTTTGAAAGTGCCTTAAGCTACTTACAAGCATTCACCAGAAACTCACATGCGTTTCTCTGAAAGAGAACCAGTCTGTTCCAACACTTCAATTCACTGTGCGAAGTGAATGGAGTGTTGCTTCACTTTCTAAATGCTGTCCTTTCAGAGAAAATCACTTTCCTTTGAAAGTGCCTTAAACTACTTTCAAGCATTCACAAAAAACTCACATCACATGCGTTTCTCTGAAAGAGAAGCAGTCTGTTCCAACACTTCTATTCACTGTGCGAAGTGAATGGAGTGTTGCTTCAGTTTCTAAATGCTGTCCTTTCAGAGAAAATCACTTTCCTTTGAAAGTGCCTTAAACAACTTGCAAGCATTCACAAGAAACTCTCATGCGTTTCTCTGAAAGAGAAGCAGTCTGTTCCAACACTTCAATTCACTGTGCGAAGTGAATGGAGTGTTGCTTCACTTTCTAAATGCTGTCCTTTCAGAGAAAATCACTTTCCTTTGAAAGTGCCTTAAGCTACTTACAAGCATTCAACAGAAACTCACATGCATTTCTCTGAAAGAGTAGCAGTCTGTTCCAACACTTCAATTCACTCTGCGAAGTGAATGGAGTGTTGCTTCACTTTCTTAATTATGTCCTTTCAGAGAAAATCACTTTCCTTTGAAAGTGCCTTAAGCAACTTGCAAGCATTCACAAGAAACAATAATGCGTTTCTATGAAAGAGAAGCACTCTGTTCCAACACTTCAATTCACTGCACGAAGTGAATGGAGTGTTGCTTCACTTTCTAAATGCTGTCCTTTTAGAGGAAATCACTTTCCTTTGAAAGTGCCTTAAGCTACTTACAAGCATTCACCAGAAACTCACATACGTTTCTCTGAAAGAGAAGCAGTCTGTTCCAACACTTCAATTCACTGTGCGAAGTGAATGGAGTGTTGCTTCACTTTCTAAATGCTGTCCTTTGAGAGAAAATCACTTTTCTTTGAAAGTGCCTTAAGCTACTTGCAAGCATTAGGAAGGAAGTCACATGCGTTTCTCTGAAAGAGAAGCAGTCTGTTCCAACACTTCAATTCACTGTGCGAAGTGAATGGAGTGTTGCTACACTTTCTAAATGCTGTCCTTTCAGAGAAAATCACTTTCCTTTGAAAGTGCCTTAAGCTACTTACAAGCATTCAACAGAAACTCACATGCATTTCTGTGAAAGGGAGGCAGTCTGTTCCAACACTTCAATTCTCTCTGCGAAGTGAATGGAGTGTTGCTTCACTTTCTAAATGCTGTCCTTTCAGAGAAAATCACTTTCCTTTGAAAGTGCCTTAAGCTACTTACAAGCATTCACCAGAAACTCACATGCATTTCTCTGAAAGAGAAGCAGTCTGTTCCAACACTTCAATTCACTGTGCGAAGTAAATGGAGTGTTGGTTCACTTCCTCAATGCTGTCCTTTCAGGGAAAATCACTTTCCTTTGAAAGTGCCTTAAGCTACTTACAAGCATTCACCAGAAATTCACATGCGTTTCTCTGAAAGAGAAGCAGTCTGTTCCAACACTTCAATTCACTGTGCGAAGTGATTGGAGTGTTGCTTCACTTTCTAAATGCTGTCCTTTCAGAGAAAATCACTTTCCTTTGAAAGTGCCTTAAGCTACTTGCAAGCATTAGGAAGAAACTCACATGCGTTTCTCTGAAAGAGAAGCAGTCTGTTCCAACACTTTAATTCACTGTGCGAAGTGAATGGAGTGTTGCTTCACTTTCTAAATGCTGTCCTCTCAGAGAAAATCACTTTCCTTTGAAAGTGCCTTAAGCTACTTGCAAGCATTAGGAAAAAACTCACATGCTTTTCTCTGATAGAGAAGCAGTCTGTTCCAACACTTCAATTCACTGTGTGAAGTGAATGGAGTGTTGCCTCACTTTCTAAATGCTGTCCTTTCAGAGAAAATCACTTTCCTTTGAAAGTGCCTTAAGCTACTTACAAGCATTCAACAGAAACTCACATGCGTTTCTCTGAAAGAGAAGCAGTCTGTTCCAACACTTCAATTCACTGTGCGAAGTGAATGGAGTGTTGCTTCACTTTCTAAATGCTGTCCTTTCAGAGAAAATCACTTTCCTTTGAAAGTGCCTTAAGCTACTTACTAGCATTCAACAGAAACTCACATGCATTTTTCTGAAAGAGAAGCAGTCTGTTCCAACACTTCAATTCACTGTGCGAAGTGAATGGAGTGTTGCTTCACTTTCTAAATTATGTCCTTTCAGAGAAAATCACTTTCCTTTGAAAGTGCCTTAAGCAACTTGCAAGCATTCACAAGAAACACAAATGCGTTTAAATGAAAGAGAAGCAGTCTGTTCGAACACTTCAATTCACTGTGCGAAGTGAATGGAGTGTTGCTTCACTTTCTAAATGCTGTCCTTTCAGAGAAAATCCCTTTCCTTTGAATGTGCCTTAAGCTACTTACAAGCATTCAACAGAAACTCACATGCATTTCTCTGAAAGAGAAGCAATCTGTTCCAACACTTCAATTCACTGTGCGAAGTGAATGGAGTGTTGCTTCACTTCCTCAATGCTGTCCTTTCAGAGAAAATCACTTTCCTTTGAAAGTGCCTTTAGCTACTTGCAAGCATTCACAAGAAACACTAATGCGTTTCTATGAAAGAGAAGCAGTCTGTTCCAACACTTCAATTAATTGCGCGTAGGGAATGGAGTGTTGCTTTACTTTCTAAATGCTGTCCTTTCAGAGAAAATCACTTTCCTTTGAAAGATCCTTAAGCTAGTTACAAGCATTCAACAGAAACTCACATGCATTTCTCTGAAAGATAAGCAGTCTGTTCCAACACTTCAATTCACTGTGCGAAGTGAATGGAGTGTTGCTTCACTTTCTAAATGCTGTCCTTTCAGAGAAAATCACTTTCCTTTGAAAGTGCCTTAAGCTACTTGCAAGCATTAGGAAGAAACTCACATGCGTTTCTCTGAAAGAGAAGCAGTCTGTTCCAACACTTCAATTCACTGTGCGAAGTGAATGGAGTGTTGCTTCACTTTCTAAATGCTGTCCTTTCAGAGAAAATCACTTTCCTTTGAAAGTGCCTTAAGCTACTTTCAAGCATTCAACAGAAACTCACATGCATTTCTGTGAAATGGAAGAAGTTTGTTCCAACACTTCAATTCTCTGTGCGAAGTGCATGGAGTGTTGCTTCACTTTCTAAATGCTGTCCTTTCAGAGAAAATCACTTTCATTTGAAAGTGCCTTAAGCTACTTACAAGCATTCAACAGAAACTCACATGCATTTCTCTGAAAGAGAAGCAGTCTGTTCCAACACTTCAATTCACTGTGAGAAGTAAATGGAGTGTTGCTTCACTTCCTCAATGCTGTCCTTTCAGAGAAAATCACTTTCCTTTGAAAGTGCCTTAAGCTACTTACAAGCATTCAACAGAAACTCACATGCGTTTCTCTGAAAGAGAAGCAGTCTGTTCCAACACTTCAATTCACTTTGCGAAGTGAATGGAGTGTTGCTTCGATTTCTAAATGCTGTCCTTTCAGAGAAAATCACTTTCCTTTGAAAGTGCCTTAAGCTACTTGCAAGCATTAGGAAGAAACTCACATGCGTTTCTCTGAAAGAGAAGCAGTCTGTTCCAACACTTCAATTCACTGTGCGAAGTGAATGGAGTGTTGCTTCACTTTCTAAATGCTGTCCTTTCAGAGAAAATCACTTTCCTTTGAAAGTGCCTTAAGCTACTTGCAAGCATTAGGAAGAAACTCACATGCTTTTCTCTGATAGAGAAGCAGTCTGTTCCAACACTTCAATTCACTGTGTGAAGTGAATGGAGTGTTGCCTAACTTTCTAAATGCTGTCCTTTCAGAGAAAATCACTTTCCTTTGAAAGTGCCTTAAGCTACTTACAAGCAATAGGAAGAAACTCACATGTGTTTCTCTGAAAGAGAAGCAGTCTGTTCCAACACTTCAATTCAATGTGCGAAGTGAATGGAGTGTTGCTTCACTTTCTCAATGCTGTCCTTTCAGAGAAAATCACTTTCCTTTGAAAGTGCCTTAAGCTACTTACAAGCATTCAACAGAAACTCACATGCATTTTTCTGAAAGAGAAGCAGTCTGTTCCAACACTTCAATTCACTGTGCGAAGTGAATGGAGTGTTGCTTCACTTTCTAAATTATGTCCTTTCAGAGAAAATCACTTTCCTTTGAAAGTGCCTTAAGCAACTTGCAAGCATTCACAAGAAACGCTAATGCGTTTATATGAAAGAGAAGCACTCTGTTCCAACACTTCAATTCACTGTGCGAAGTGAATGGAGTGTTGCTTCAGTTTCTAAATGCTGTCCTTTCAGAGAAAATCACTTTCCTTTGAAAGTGCCTTAAGCTACTTGCAAGCATTAGGAAGAAACTCACATGCGTTTCTCTGAAAGAGGAGCAGTCTGTTCCAACACTTCAATTCACTGTGTGAAGTGAATGGAGTGTTGCCTCACTTTCTAAATGCTGTCCTTTCAGAGAAAATCACTTTCCTTTGAAATGCCTTAAGCTACTTACAAGCATTCAACAGAAACTCACATGCGTTTCTCTGAAAGAGAAGCAGTCTGTTCCAACACTTCAATTCACTGTGCGAAGTGAATGGAGTGTTGCTTCACTTTCTAAATGCTGTCCTTTCAGAGAAAATCACTTTCCTTTGAAAGTGCCTTAAGCTACTTACTAGCATTCAACAGAAACTCACATGCATTTTTCTGAAAGAGAAGCAGTCTGTTCCAACACTTCAATTCACTGTGCGAAGTGAATGGAGTGTTGCTTCACTTTCTAAATTATGTCCTTTCAGAGAAAATCACTTTCCTTTGAAAGTGCCTTAAGCAACTTGCAAGCATTCACAAGAAACACAAATGCGTTTATATGAAAGAGAAGCAGTCTGTTCGAACACTTCAATTCACTGTGCGAAGTGAATGGAGTGTTGCTTCACTTTCTAAATGCTGTCCTTTCAGAGAAAATCCCTTTCCTTTGAATGTGCCTTAAGCTACTTACAAGCATTCAACAGAAACTCACATGCATTTCTCTGAAAGAGAAGCAATCTGTTCCAACACTTCAATTCACTGTGCGAAGTGAATGGAGTGTTGCTTCACTTCCTCAATGCTGTCCTTTCAGAGAAAATCACTTTCCTTTGAAAGTGCCTTTAGCTACTTGCAAGCATTCACAAGAAACACTAATGCGTTTCTATGAAAGAGAAGCAGTCTGTTCCAACACTTCAATTAATTGCGCGTAGGGAATGGAGTGTTGCTTTACTTTCTAAATGCTGTCCTTTCAGAGAAAATCACTTTCCTTTGAAAGATCCTTAAGCTAGTTACAAGCATTCAACAGAAACTCACATGCATTTCTCTGAAAGATAAGCAGTCTGTTCCAACACTTCAATTCACTGTGCGAAGTGAATGGAGTGTTGCTTCACTTTCTAAATGCTGTCCTTTCAGAGAAAATCACTTTCCTTTGAAAGTGCCTTAAGCTACTTGCAAGCATTAGGAAGAAACTCACATGCGTTTCTCTGAAAGAGAAGCAGTCTGTTCCAACACTTCAATTCACTGTGCGAAGTGAATGGAGTGTTGCTTCACTTTCTAAATGCTGTCCTTTCAGAGAAAATCACTTTCCTTTGAAAGTGCCTTAAGCTACTTTCAAGCATTCAACAGAAACTCACATGCATTTCTGTGAAATGGAAGAAGTTTGTTCCAACACTTCAATTCTCTGTGCGAAGTGCATGGAGTGTTGCTTCACTTTCTAAATGCTGTCCTTTCAGAGAAAATCACTTTCATTTGAAAGTGCCTTAAGCTACTTACAAGCATTCAACAGAAACTCACATGCATTTCTCTGAAAGAGAAGCAGTCTGTTCCAACACTTCAATTCACTGTGCGAAGTAAATGGAGTGTTGCTTCACTTCCTCAATGCTGTCCTTTCAGAGAAAATCACTTTCCTTTGAAAGTGCCTTAAGCTACTTACAAGCATTCAACAGAAACTCACATGCGTTTCTCTGAAAGAGAAGCAGTCTGTTCCAACACTTCAATTCACTTTGCGAAGTGAATGGAGTGTTGCTTCACTTTCTAAATGCTGTCCTTTCAGAGAAAATCACTTTCCTTTGAAAGTGCCTTAAGCTACTTGCAAGCATTAGGAAGAAACTCACATGCGTTTCTCTGAAAGAGAAGCAGTCTGTTCCAACACTTCAATTCACTGTGCGAAGTGAATGGAGTGTTGCTTCACTTTCTAAATGCTGTCCTTTCAGAGAAAATCACTTTCCTTTGAAAGTGCCTTAAGCTACTTGCAAGCATTAGGAAGAAACTCACATGCTTTTCTCTGATAGAGAAGCAGTCTGTTCCAACACTTCAATTCACTGTGTGAAGTGAATGGAGTGTTGCCTAACTTTCTAAATGCTGTCCTTTCAGAGAAAATCACTTTCCTTTGAAAGTGCCTTAAGCTACTTACAAGCAATAGGAAGAAACTCACATGTGTTTCTCTGAAAGAGAAGCAGTCTGTTCCAACACTTCAATTCAATGTGCGAAGTGAATGGAGTGTTGCTTCACTTTCTCAATGCTGTCCTTTCAGAGAAAATCACTTTCCTTTGAAAGTGCCTTAAGCTACTTACAAGCATTCAACAGAAACTCACATGCATTTTTCTGAAAGAGAAGCAGTCTGTTCCAACACTTCAATTCACTGTGCGAAGTGAATGGAGTGTTGCTTCACTTTCTAAATTATGTCCTTTCAGAGAAAATCACTTTCCTTTGAAAGTGCCTTAAGCAACTTGCAAGCATTCACAAGAAACGCTAATGCGTTTATATGAAAGAGAAGCACTCTGTTCCAACACTTCAATTCACTGTGCGAAGTGAATGGAGTGTTGCTTCAGTTTCTAAATGCTGTCCTTTCAGAGAAAATCACTTTCCTTTGAAAGTGCCTTAAGCTACTTGCAAGCATTAGGAAGAAACTCACATGCGTTTCTCTGAAAGAGGAGCAGTCTGTTCCAACACTTCAATTCTCTTTGCGAAGTGAATGGAGTGTTGCTTCACTTTCCAAATGCTGTCCTTTCAGAGAAAATCACTTTCCTTTGAAATGCCTTAAGCTACTTACAAGCATTCAACAGAAACTCACATGCATTTCTCTGAAAGAGAAGCAGTCTGTTCGAACACTTCAATTCACTGTGCGAAGTGAATGGAGTGTTGCTTCACTTTCTAAATGCTGTCCTTTCAGAGAAAATCCCTTTCCTTTGAATGTGCCTTAAGCTACTTACAAGCATTCAACAGAAACTCACATGCATTTCTCTGAAAGAGAAGCAATCTGTTCCAACACTTCAATTTACTGTGCGAAGTGAATGGAGTGTTGCTTCACTTTCTAAATGCTGTCCTTTCAGAGAAAATCACTTTCCTTTGAAAGTGCCTTAAACTACTTGCAAGCATTCACAAGAAACACTAATGCGTTTCTATGAAAGAGAAGCAGTCTGTTCCAACACTTCAATTAATTGCGCGTAGGGAATGGAGTGTTGCTTTACTTTCTAAATGCTGTCCTTTCAGAGAAAATTACTTTCCTTTGAAAGATCCTTAAGCTACTTACAAGCATTCAACAGAAACTCACATGCATTTCTCTGAAAGAGAAGCAGTCTGTTCCAACACTTCAATTCACTGTACAAAGTGAATGGAGTGTTGCTTCACTTTCTAAATGCTGTCCTTTCAGAGAAAACCACTTTCCTTTGAAAGTGGCTTAAGCTACTTGCAAGCATTCACAAGAAACACTAATGCGTTTCTGTGAAAGAGAAGCACTCTATTCCAAGACTTCAATTCACTGCAAGAAGGGAATGGAGTGTTGCTTCACTTTCTAAATGCTGTCCTTTCAGAGAAAATCACTTTCCTTTGAAATTGCCTTAAGCTACTTACAAGCATTCACCAGAAACTCACATGCATTTCTCTGAAAGAGAATCAGTCTGTTCCAACACTTCAATTCACTGTGCAAAGTGAATGGAGTGTTGCTTCACTTTCTAAATGCTTTCCTTTCAGAGAAAATCACTTTCCTTTGAAAGTGCCTTAAGCTACTTTCAAGCATTCACAGGAAACACACATGCGTTTCTCTGAAAGAGAAGCAGTCTGTTCCAACACTTCAATTCACTGTGCAAAGTGAATGGAGTGTTGCTTCACTTTCTAAATCCTGTCCTTTCAGAGAAAATCACTTTTCTTTGAAAGTGTCTTAAGCTACTTGCAAGCATTAGGAAGAAACTCACATGCGTTTCTCTGAAAGAGAAGCAGTCTGTTCCAACACTTCAATTCACTGTGTGAAGTGAATGGAGTGTTGCCTCACTTTCTAAATGCTGTCCTTTCAGAGAAAATCACTTTCCTTTGAAAGTGCCTTAAGCTACTTTCAAGCATTCAACAGAAACTCACATGCGTTTCTCTGAAAGAGAAGTAGTCTGTTCCAACACTTCAATTCAATGGGCGAAGTGAATGGAGTGTTGCTTCACTTTCTAAATGCTGTCCTTTCAGAGAAAATCACTTTCCTTTGAAAGTGCCTTAAGCTACTTACAAGCATTCAACAGAAACTCACATGCATTTCTCTGAAAGAGAAGCAGTCTGTTCCAACACTTCAATTCACTGTGCGATGTGAATGGAGTGTTGCTTCACTTTCTAAATTATGTCCTTTCAGAGAAAATTACTTTCTTTTGAAAGTGCCTTAAGCAACTTACAAGTATTCACAAGAAACACTAATGCGTTTATCTGAAAGAGAAGCACTCTGTTCCAACACTTCAATTCACTGCACGAAGGGAATGGAGTGTTGCTTCACTTTCTAAATGCTGTCCTTTTAGAGAAAATCACTTTCCTTTGAAAGTGCCTTAAGCTACTTACAAGCATTCACAAGAAACTCACATGCGTTTCTCTGAAAGAGAAGCAGTCTGTTCCAACACTTCAATTCACTGTGCGAAGTGAATGGAGTGTTGCTTCACTTTCTAAATGCTGTCCTTTCAGAGAAAATCACTTTCCTTTGAAAGTGCCTTAAGCTACTTGCAGGCATTAGGAAGAAACTCACATGCGTTTCTCTGAAAGAGAAGCAATCTGTTCCAGCACTTCAATTCACTGTGCGAAGTGAATGGAGTGTTGCTTCACTTTCTAAATGCTCTCCTTTCAGAGAATACCACTTTCCTTTGAAAGTGCCTTAAGCTACTTACAAGCATTCACCAGAAACTCACATGCGTTTCTCTGAAAGAGAAGCAGTCTGTTCCAACACTTCAATTCACTGTGCGAAGTGAATGGAGTGTTTCCTCACTTTCTAAATGCTGTCCTTTCAGAGAAAATCACTTTCCATTGAAAGTGCCTTAAACTACTTTCAAGCATTCACAAAAAACTCACATGCATTTCTCTGAAAGAGAAGCAGTCTGTTCCAACACTTCAATTCACTGTGCGAAGTGAATGGAGTGTTGCTTCACTTTCTAAATGCTGTCCTTTCAGAGAAAATCACTTTCCTTTGAAAGAGCCTTAAGCTACTTACAAGCATTCAACAGAAACTCACATGCGTTTCTATGAAAGAGAAGCACTCTGTTCCAACACTTCACTTCACTGCACGAAGGGAACGGAGTATTGCTTCATTTTCTAAATGCTGTCCTTTCAGAGAAAATCACTTTCCTTTGTAACTGCCTTAAGCTACTTAAAAGCATTCAACAGAAACTCACATTCATTTCTCTGAAAGAGAAGCAGTCTCTTCCAACACTTCAATTCACTGTGCGAAGTGAATGGAGCGTTGCTTCAGTTTCTAAATACTGTCGTTTAAGAGAAAATCACTTTCCTTTGAAAGTGCCTTAAGCTACTTACAAGCATTAGGAAGAAACTCACATGCGTTTCTCTGAAAGAGAAGTAGTCTGTTCCAACACGTCAATTCACTGTGCGAAGTGAATGGAGTGTTGCTTCACTTTCTAAATGCTGTCCTTTCAGAGAAAATCACTTTCCTTTGAAAGTGCCTTAAACTACTTTCAAGCATTCATAAAAAACTCACATGCGTTTCCCTGAAAGAGAAGCAGTCTGTTCCAACACTTCAATTCACTGTGCGAAGTGAATGGATTGTTGCTTCACTTTCTAAATGCTGTCCTTTCAGAGAAAATCACTTTCCATTGAAAGTGCCTTAAACTACTTTCAAGCATTCACAAAAAACTCACATGCGTTTCTCTGAAAGAGAAGCAGTCTGTTCCAACACTTCAATTCACTGTGCGAAGTGAATGGAGTGTTGCTTCACTTTCTAAATGCTGTCCTTTCAGAGAAAATCCCTTTCCTTTGAATGTGCCTTAAGCTACTTACAAGCATTCAATAGAAACTCACATGCATTTCTCTGAAAGAGAAGCAATCTGTTCCAACACTTCAATTCTCTGTGCGAAGTGAATGGAATGTTGCTTCACTTTCTAAATGCTGTCCTTTCAGAGAAAATCACTTTCCTTTGAAAGTGCCTTAAGCTACTTGCAAGCATTCACAAGAAACACTAATGCGTTTCTATTGTGGGAACCTGTCCTCCCTGATCCTTGAGGCCAAAATACTGGATGCAAGTGTTTATGCTAACCAGCTAAGCTTCCTGCTAGTTCCGTCCTTGGTTCTGCTACAGCCTGGTATATTAGCCTGAGGGATCTATTTTTCTTTAAAATGGTAATTTCTCAACCTGCCTCAAAGAAGCTCAGGCGCCATGGCCCATCTAACCTGTCTGACATTGCCTTAAACCCTCGACCACCTGCCTGGGGAAAAACTCCCACAGAGGCCAGTTTCCCCAGCCCCCTCTGGGTGGGAGGAGTTTTCCTTTACTGGGGCCAAAAGTATTTTAACCCTGGATTTAGTTGAATAAAGGGGCATTCTCTTCTTGAGGATGACTGGAACTCTGTATCTGTGTGTGTGCGTCTTGTGTTTTAACCCCTAGGACAATATGGAACTCGTGGGATGTGGGTGGCGTGGAAGGACGACCCCTACATCTATGAAAGAGAAGCAGTCTGTTCCAACACTTCAATTCACTGCGCGAAGGGAATGGAGTGTTGCTTCACTTTCTAAATGCTGTCCTTTCAGAGAAAATCACTTTCCTTTGAAAGTGCCTTAAGCTACTTACAAGCATTCAACAGAAACTCACATGCATTTCTCTGAAGGAGAAGCAATCTGTTCCAACACTTCAATTCTCTGTGCGAAGTGAATGGAGTGTTGCTTCACTTTCCAAATGCTGTCCTTTCAGAGAAAATCACTTTCCTTTGAAAGTGCCTTAAGCTACTTGCAAGCATTCACAAGAAACACTAATGCGTTTCTACGAAAGAGAAGCAGTCTGTTCCAACACTTCAATTCACTGTGCAAAGTGAATGGAGTGTTGCCTCACTTTCTAAATGCTGTCCTTTCAGAGAAAATCACTTTCCTTTGAAAGTGCCTTAAGCTTCTTGCAAGCATTAGGAAGAAACTAACATGCGTTTCTCTGAAAGAGAAGCAGTCTGTTCCAACACTTCAATTCACTGTGCGAAGTGAATGGAGTGTTGCTTCACTTTCTAAATGCTGTCCTTTCAGAGAAAATCACTTTCCTTTGAAAGTGCCTTAAGCTACTTGCAAGCATTCACAAGAAATATTAATGCGTTTCTATGAAAGACAAGCAGTCTGTTCCAACACTTCAATTCACTGCACGAAGGGAATGGAGTGTTGCTTCACTTTCTAAATGCTGTCCTTTCAGAGAAAATCACTTTCCTTTGAAAGTGCCTTAAGCTACTTACAAGCATTCAACAGAAACTCACATGCATTTCTCTGAAAGAGAAGCAATCTGTTCCAACACTTCAACTCTGTGCGAAGTGAATGGAGTGTTGCTTCACGTTCTAAATGCTGTCCTTTCAGAGAAAATCACTTTCCTTTGAAAGTGCCTTAAGCAACTTGCAAGCATTCAAAAGAAACTCACATGCATTTCTCTGAAAGAGAAGCAGTCTCTTCCAACACTTCAATTCACTAAGCGAAGTGAATGGAGTGTTGCTTCACTTTCTAAATGCTGTCCTTTCAGAGAAAATCACTTTACTTTGAAAGTGCCTTAAGCTACTTACAAGCATTAGGAAGAAACTCACATGCGTTTCTCTGAAAGAGAAGCAGTCTGTTCCAACACTTCAATTCACTGCACGAAGGGAATGGAGTGTTGCTTCACTTTCTAAATGCTGTCCTTTCAGAGAAAATCACTTTCCTTTGAAAGTGCCTTAAGGTACTTACAAGCATTCAACAGAAACTCACATGCATTTCTCTGAAAGAGAAGCAGTCTGTTCCAACACTTCAATTCACTGTGCGAAGTGAATGGAGTGTTGCTTCACTTTCTAAATGCTGTCCTTTCAGAGAAAATCACTTTCCTTTGAAAGTGCCTTAAGCTACTTTCAAGCATTCACAAGAAACACACATGCGTTTCTCTGAAATAGAAGCAGTCTGTTCCAACGCTTCAATTCACTGTGCGAAGTGAATGGAGTGTTGCTTCACTTTCTAAATGCTGTCTTTTCCGAGAAAATCACTTTCCTTTGAAAGTGCCTTAAGGTACTTACAAGCATTCAACAGAAACTCACATGCATTCCTCTGAAAGAGAAGCAGTCTGTTCCAACATTTCAATTCACTGTGCGAAGTGAATGGAGTGTTGCTTCACTTTCTAAATGCTGTCCTTTCAGAGAAAATCACTTTCCTTTGAAAGTGCCTTAAATTACTTGCAAGCATTAGGAAGAAACTCACATGCGTTTCTCTGAAAGAGAAGCAGTCTGTTCCAACACTTCAATTCTCTGTGCGACGTGAATGGAGTGTTTCTTCACTTTCTAAGTGCTGTCCTTTCAAAGAAAATCACTTTCCTTTGAAAGTGCCTTAAGCTGCTTGCAAGCATTCACAAGAAACACTAATGCTTTTCTCTGAAAGTGAAGCAGTCTGTTCCAACACTTCAATTCACTGTGCGAAGTGAATGGAGTGTTGCTTCACTTTCTAAAGGCTGCCCTTTCAGAGAAAATCACTTTCCTTTGAAAGTGCCTTAAGCTACTTACTAGCATTCACCAGAGACTCACATGCGTTACTCTGAAAGAGAAGCAGTCTGTTCCAACACTTCAATTCACTGTGCGAAGTGAATGGAGTGTTGCTTCACTTTCTTAATGCTGTCCTTTCAGAGAAAATCACTTTCCTTTGAAAGTGCCTTAAGCTACTTTCAAGCATTCACAAGAAACACACATGCGTTTCTCTGAAATAGAAGCAGTCTGTTCCAACAATTCAACTCACTGTGCGAAGTGAATGGAGTGTTGCTTCACTTTCTAAATGCTGTCCTTTCAGAGAAAATTACTCTCCTTTGAAACTGAATTGAGCTACTTACAAGCATTCAACAGAAACTCACATGCATTTTTCTGAAAGAGAAGCAGTCGGTTCCAACACTTCAATTCACTTTGCGAAGTGAATGGAGTGTTGCTTCACTTTCTAAATTCTGTCCTTTCAGAGAAAATCACTTTCCTTTGAAAGTGCCTTAAACTACTTTCAAGCATTCACAAAAAACTCACATGCGTTTCTCTGAAAGAGAAGCAGTCTGTTCCAACACTTCAATTCACTGTGCGAAGTGAATGGAGTGTTGCTTCACTTTCTTAATGCTGTCCGTTCATAGAAAATCACTTTCCTTTGAAAATGCCTTAAGCTAATTACAAGCATTCAACAGAAACTCTCATGCATTTCTCTGAAAGAGAAGCAGTCTGTTCCATCACTTCAATTCACTGCACGAAGGGAATGGAGTGTGGCTTCACTTTCTAAATGCTGTCCTTTCAGAGAAAATCACTTTCCTTTGAAAGTGCCTTAAGCTACTTACAAGCATTAAGAAGAAACTCACATGCGTTTCTCTGAAATAGAAGCAGTCTGTTCCAACACTTGAATTCACTGTGCGAAGTGAATGGAGTGTTGCTTCACTTTCTTAATGCTGTCCTTTCAGAGAAAATCACTTTCCTTTGAAAGTGCCTTAAGCTAATTACAAGCATTCAACAGAAATTCACATGCATTTCTCTGAAAGAGAAGCAGTCTGTTCCAACACTTCAATTCATTGCATGAAGTGAATGGCGAGTTGCTTCACTTTCTAAATGCTGTCCTTTCAGAGAAAATCACTTTCCTTTGAAAGTGCCTTAAGCTACTTACAAGCATTCACCAGAAACTCACATACGTTTCTTTGAAAGAGAAGCAGTCTGTTCCAACACTTCAATTCACTGTGCGAAGTGAATGGAGTGTTGCTTCACTTTCTAAATGCTGTCCTTTCAGAGAAAATCACTTTCCTTTGAAAGTGCCTTAAGCTAATTACAAGCATTCAACAGAAACTCACATGCATTTCTCTGAAAGAGAAGCAGTCTGTTCCAACTCTTCAATTCACTGCACGAAGGGAATGGAGTGATGCTTCACTTTCTAAATGCTGTCCTTTCAGAAAAAATCACTTTCCTTTGAAAGAGCATTAAGCTACTTACAAGCATTCACCAGAAACTCACATGCGTTTCTTTGAAAGAGAAGCAGTCTGTTCCAACACTTCAATTCACTGTGCGAAGTGAATGGAGTGTTGCTTCACTTTCTAAATGCTGTCCTTTCAGAGAAAATCACTTTCCTTTGAAAGTGCCTTAAGTTACTTGAAAGCATTAGGAAGAAACTCACATGCGTTTCTCTGAAAGAGAAGCAGTCTGTTCCAACACTTCAATTCACTGTGCGAAGTGAATGGAGTGTTGCTTCACTTTCTTAATGCTGTCCTTTCAGAGAAAATCACTTTCCTTTGAAAGTGCCTTAAGCTAATTACAAGCCTTCAACAGAAACTCACATGCATTTCCCTGAAAGAGATGCAGTCTGTTCCAACACTTCAATTCACTGTGCAAAGTGAATGCTGTGTTGCTTCACTTTCTAAATTCTGTAATTTCAGAGAAAATCACTTTCCTTTGAAAGTGCCTTAAGGTACTTACAAGCATTCAACAGAAACTCACATGCATTCCTCTGAAAGAGAACCAGTCTGTTCCAACACTTCAATTCACTGTGCGAAGTGAATGGAGTGTTGATTCACTTTCTAAATTCTGTCCTTTCAGAGAAAATCACTTTCCTTTGAAAGTGCCATGAGCTACTTGCAAGCATTAGGAAGAAACTTACATGCGTTTCTCTGAAAGAGAAGCAGTCTGTTCCAACACTTCAATTCTCTGTGCGACGTGAATGGAGTGTTTCTTCACTTTCTAAATGCTGTCCTTTCAAAGAACATCACTTTCCTTTGAAAGTGCCTTAAGCTGCTTGCAAGCATTCACAAGAAACATTAATGCTTATCTCTGAAAGAGAAGCAGTCTGTTCCAACACTTCAATTCACTGTGCGAAGTGAATGGAGTGTTGCTTCACTTTCTAAAGGTTGCCCTTTCATAGAAAATTACTTTCCTTTGAAAGTGCCTAAAGGTACTTACTAGCATTCACCAGAGACTCACATGCTTTACTCTGAAAGAGAAGCAGTCTGTTCCAACACTTCAATTCACTGTGCGAAGTGAATGGAGTGTTGCTTCACTTTCTTAATGCTGTCCTTTCAGAGAAAATCACTTTCTTTTGAAAGTGCCTTAAGCTACTTTCAAGCATTCACAAGAAACACACATGCGTTTCTCTGAAATAGAAGCAGTCTGTTCCAACAATTCAACTCACTGTGCGAAGTGAATGGAGTGTTGCTTCACTTTCTAAATGCTGTCCTTTCAGAGAAAATTACTCTCCTTTGAAACTGAATTGAGCTACTTACAAGCATTCAACAGAAACTCACATGCATTTTTCTGAAAGAGAAGCAGTCGGTTCCAACACTTCAATTCACTTTGCGAAGTGAATGGAGTGTTGCTTCACTTTCTAAATTCTGTCCTTTCAGAGAAAATCACTTTCCTTTGAAAGTGCCTTAAACTACTTTCAAGCATTCACAAAAAACTCACATGCGTTTCTCTGAAAGAGAAGCAGTCTGTTCCAACACTTCAATTCACTGTGCGAAGTGAATGGAGTGTTGCTTCACTTTCTTAATGCTGTCCGTTCATAGAAAATCACTTTCCTTTGAAAATGCCTTAAGCTAATTACAAGCATTCAACAGAAACTCTCATGCATTTCTCTGAAAGAGAAGCAGTCTGTTCCATCACTTCAATTCACTGCACGAAGGGAATGGAGTGTGGCTTCACTTTCTAAATGCTGTCCTTTCAGAGAAAATCACTTTCCTTTGAAAGTGCCTTAAGCTACTTACAAGCATTAAGAAGAAACTCACATGCGTTTCTCTGAAATAGAAGCAGTCTGTTCCAACACTTGAATTCACTGTGCGAAGTGAATGGAGTGTTGCTTCACTTTCTTAATGCTGTCCTTTCAGAGAAAATCACTTTCCTTTGAAAGTGCCTTAAGCTAATTACAAGCATTCAACAGAAATTCACATGCATTTCTCTGAAAGAGAAGCAGTCTGTTCCAACACTTCAATTCATTGCATGAAGTGAATGGCGAGTTGCTTCACTTTCTAAATGCTGTCCTTTCAGAGAAAATCACTTTCCTTTGAAAGTGCCTTAAGCTACTTACAAGCATTCACCAGAAACTCACATACGTTTCTTTGAAAGAGAAGCAGTCTGTTCCAACACTTCAATTCACTGTGCGAAGTGAATGGAGTGTTGCTTCACTTTCTAAATGCTGTCCTTTCAGAGAAAATCACTTTCCTTTGAAAGTGCCTTAAGCTAATTACAAGCATTCAACAGAAACTCACATGCATTTCTCTGAAAGAGAAGCAGTCTGTTCCAACTCTTCAATTCACTGCACGAAGGGAATGGAGTGATGCTTCACTTTCTAAATGCTGTCCTTTCAGAAAAAATCACTTTCCTTTGAAAGAGCATTAAGCTACTTACAAGCATTCACCAGAAACTCACATGCGTTTCTTTGAAAGAGAAGCAGTCTGTTCCAACACTTCAATTCACTGTGCGAAGTGAATGGAGTGTTGCTTCACTTTCTAAATGCTGTCCTTTCAGAGAAAATCACTTTCCTTTGAAAGTGCCTTAAGTTACTTGAAAGCATTAGGAAGAAACTCACATGCGTTTCTCTGAAAGAGAAGCAGTCTGTTCCAACACTTCAATTCACTGTGCGAAGTGAATGGAGTGTTGCTTCACTTTCTTAATGCTGTCCTTTCAGAGAAAATCACTTTCCTTTGAAAGTGCCTTAAGCTAATTACAAGCCTTCAACAGAAACTCACATGCATTTCCCTGAAAGAGATGCAGTCTGTTCCAACACTTCAATTCACTGTGCAAAGTGAATGGTGTGTTGCTTCACTTTCTAAATTCTGTAATTTCAGAGAAAATCACTTTCCTTTGAAAGTGCCTTAAGGTACTTACAAGCATTCAACAGAAACTCACATGCATTCCTCTGAAAGAGAACCAGTCTGTTCCAACACTTCAATTCACTGTGCGAAGTGAATGGAGTGTTGATTCACTTTCTAAATTCTGTCCTTTCAGAGAAAATCACTTTCCTTTGAAAGTGCCATGAGCTACTTGCAAGCATTAGGAAGAAACTTACATGCGTTTCTCTGAAAGAGAAGCAGTCTGTTCCAACACTTCAATTCTCTGTGCGACGTGAATGGAGTGTTTCTTCACTTTCTAAATGCTGTCCTTTCAAAGAACATCACTTTCCTTTGAAAGTGCCTTAAGCTGCTTGCAAGCATTCACAAGAAACATTAATGCTTATCTCTGAAAGAGAAGCAGTCTGTTCCAACACTTCAATTCACTGTGCGAAGTGAATGGAGTGTTGCTTCACTTTCTAAAGGCTGCCCTTTCATAGAAAATTACTTTCCTTTGAAAGTGCCTAAAGGTACTTACTAGCATTCACCAGAGACTCACATGCTTTACTCTGAAAGAGAAGCAGTCTGTTCCAACACTTCAATTCACTGTGCGAAGTGAATGGAGTGTTGCTTCACTTTCTTAATGCTGTCCTTTCAGAGAAAATCACTTTCCTTTGAAAGTGCCTTAAGCTACTTTCAAGCATTCACAAGAAACACACATGCGTTTCTCTGAAATAGAAGCAGTCTGTTCCAACCATTCAACTCACTGTGCGAAGTGAATGGAGTGTTGCTTCACTTTCTAAATGCTGTCCTTTCAGAGAAAATTACTTTCCTTTGAAACTGAATTGAGCTACTTACAAGCATTCAACAGAAACTCACATACATTTTTCTGAAAGAGAAGCAGTCGGTTCCAACACTTCAATTCACTGTGCGAAGTGAATGGAGTGTTGCTTCACTTTCTAAATTCTGTCCTTTCAGAGAAAATCACTTTCCTTTGAAAGTGCCTTAAACTACTTTCAAGCATTCACAAAAAACTCACATGCGTTTCTCTGAAAGAGAAGCAGTCTGTTCCAACACTTCAATTCACTGTGCGAAGTGAATGGAGTGTTGCTTCACTTTCTTAATGCTGTCCGTTCTTAGAAAATCACTTTCCTTTGAAAGTGCCTTAAGCTAATTACAAGCATTCAACAGAAACTCACATGCATTTCTCTGAAAGAGAAGCAGTCTGTTCCAACACTTCAATTCACTGTGCGAAGTGAATGGAGTGTTGCTTCACTTTCTAAATGCTGTCTTTTCCGAGAAAATCACTTTCCTTTGAAAGTGCCTGAAGGTATTTACAAGCATTCAACAGAAACTCACATGCGTTTCTCTGAAAGAGAAGCAGTCTGTTCCAACACTTCAATTCACTGTGCGAAGTGAATGGAGTGTTGCTTCACTTTCTAAATGCTGTCCTTTCAGAGAAAATCACTTTCCTTTGAAAGTGCCTTAAGCTAATTACAAGCATTCAACAGAAACTCACATGCATTTCTGTGAAAGAGAAGCAGTCTGTTCCAACTCTTCAATTCACTGCACGAAGGGAATGGAGTGTTGCTTCACTTTCTAAATGCTGTCCTTTCAGAAAAAATCACTTTCCTTTGAAAGTGCATTAAGCTACTTACAAGCATTCACCAGAAACTCACATGCGTTTCTTTGAAAGAGAAGCAGTCTGTTCCAACACCTCAATTCACTGTGCGAAGTGAATGGAGTGTTGCTTCACTTTCTAAATGCTGTCCTTTCAGAGAAAATCACTTTCCTTTGAAAGTGCCTTAAGCTAATTTCAAGCATTCACAAAAAACTCACATGCGTTTCTCTGAAAGAGAAGCAGTCTGTTCCAACACTTCAATTCACTGTGCGAAGTGAATGGAGTGTTGCTTCACTTTCTTAATGCTGTCCTTTCAGAGAAAATCACTTTCCTTTGAAAGTGCCTTAAGCTAATTAGAAGCCTTCAACAGAAACTCACATGCATTTCTCTGAAAGAGAAGCAGTCTGTTCCAACACTTCAATTCACTGCACGAAGGGAATGGAGTGTTGCTTCACTTTCTAAATGCTGTCCTTTCAGAGAAAATCACTTTCCTTTGAAAGTGCCTTAAGGTACTTACAAGCATTCAACAGAAACTCACATGCATTTCTCTGAAAGAGAAGCAGTCTGTTCCAACAAATCAATTCACTGTGCGAAGTGAATGGAGTGTTGCTTCACTTTCTAAATGCTGTCCTTTCAGAGAAAATAACTTTCCTTTGATAGTGCCTTCAGCTACTTTCAAGCATTCACAAGAAACACACATGTGTTTCTCTGAAATAGAAGCAGTCTGTTCCAACACTTCAATTCACTGTGCGAAGTGAATGGAGTGTTGCTTCACTTTCTAAATGCTGTCTTTTCCGAGAAAATCTCTTTCTTTTGAAAGTGCCTTAAGGTACTTACAAGCATTCAACAGAAACTCACATGCGTTTCTCTGAAAGAGAAGCAGTCTGTTCCAACACTTCAATTCACTGCACGAAGGGAATGGAGTGTTGCTTCACTTTCTAAATGCTGTCCTTTCAGAGAAAATCACTTTCCTTTGAAAGTGCCTTAAGCTACTTACAAGCATTCACCAGAAACTCACATGCGTTTCTTTGAAAGAGAAGCAGTCTGTTCCAACATTTCAATTCACTGTGCGAAGTGAATGGAGTGTTGCTTCACTTTCTAAATGCTGTCCTTTCAGAGAAAATCACTTTCCTTTGAAAGTGCCTTAAGGTTCTTACAAGCATTCAACAGAAACTCACATGCGTTTCTCTGACAGAGAAGCAGTCTGTTCCAACACTTCAATTCACTGTGCGAAGTGAATGGAGTGTTGCTTCACTTTCTAAATGCTGTCCTTTCAGAGAAAATCACTTTCCTTTGATAGTGCCTTCAGCTACTTTCAAGCATTCACAAGAAACACACATGTGTTTCTCTGAAATAGAAGCAGTCTGTTCCAACACTTCAATTCACTGTGCGAAGTGAATCGAGTGTTGCTTCACTTTCTAAATGCTGTCTTTTCCGAGAAAATCACTTTCTTTTGAAAGTGCCTTAAGGTACTTACAAGCATTCAACAGAAACTCACATGCATTTCTCTGAAAGAGAAGCAGTCTGTTCCAACTCTTCAATTCACTGCACGAAGGGAATGGAGTGTTGCTTCACTTTCTAAATGCTGTCCTTTCAGAAAAAATCACTTTCCTTTGAAAGTGCATTAAGCTACTTACAAGCATTCACCAGAAACTCACATGCGTTTCTTTGAAAGAGAAGCAGTCTGTTCCAACACTTCAATTCAATGTGCGAAGTGAATGGAGTGTTGCTTCACTTTCTAAATGCTGTCCTTTCAGAGAAAATCACTTTCCTTTGAAAGTGCCTTAAGTGACTTGCACGCATTAGGAAGAAACTCACATGCGTTTCTCTGAAAGAGAAGCAGTCTGTTCCAACACTTCAATTCACTGTGCGAAGTGAATGGAGTGTTGCTTCACTTTCTTAATGCTGTCCTTTCAGAGAAAATCACTTTCCTTTGAAAGTGCCTTAAGCTAATTACAAGCATTCAACAGAAACTCACATGCATTTCTCTGAAAGAGAAGCAGTCTGTTCCAACACTTCAATTCACTGTGCGAAGTGAATGGTGTGTTGCTTCACTTTCTAAATTCTGTCCTTTCAGAGAAAATCACTTTCCTTTGAAAGTGCCTTAAACTACTTTAAAGCATTCACAAAAAACTCACATGCGTTTCTCTGAAAGAGAAGCAGTCTGTTCCAACACTTCAATTCACTGTGCGAAGTGAATGGAGTGTTGCTTCACTTTCTTAATGCTGTCCTTTCAGAGAAAATCACTTTCCTTTGAAAGTGCCTTAAGCTAATTACAAGCATTCAACAGAAACTCACATGCATTTCTCTGAAAGAGAAGCAGTCTGTTCCAACACTTCAATTCACTGCACGAAGGGAATGGAGTGTTGCTTCACTTTCTAAATGCTGTCCTTTCAGAGAAAATCACTTTCCTTTGAAAGTGCCTTAAGCTACTTACAAGCATTCACCAGAAACTCACATGCGTTTCTCTGAAAGAGAAGCAGTCTGTTCCAACACTTCAATTCACTGCACGAAGGGAATGGAGTGTTTCCTCACTTTCTAAATGCTGTCCTTTCAGAGAAAATCACTTTCCTTTGAAAGTGCCTTAAGGTACTTACAAGCATTCAACAGAAACTCACATGCATTTCTCTGAAAGAGAAGCAGTCTGTTCCAACATTTCAATTCACTGTGCGAAGTGAATGGAGTGTTGCTTCACTTTCTAAATGCTGTCCTTTCAGAGAAAATCACTTTCCTTTGAAAGTGCCTTAAGCTAATTTCAAGCATTCACAAAAAACTCACATGCGTTTCTCTGAAAGAGAAGCAGTCTGTTCCAACACTTCAATTCACTGTGCGAAGTGAATGGAGTGTTGCTTCACTTTCTTAATGCTGTCCTTTCAGAGAAAATCACTTTCCTTTGAAAGTGCCTTAAGCTAATTAGAAGCCTTCAACAGAAACTCACATGCATTTCTCTGAAAGAGAAGCAGTCTGTTCCAACACTTCAATTCACTGCACGAAGGGAATGGAGTGTTGCTTCACTTTCTAAATGCTGTCCTTTCAGAGAAAATCACTTTCCTTTGAAAGTGCCTTAAGGTACTTACAAGCATTCAACAGAAACTCACATGCATTTCTCTGAAAGAGAAGCAGTCTGTTCCAACAAATCAATTCACTGTGCGAAGTGAATGGAGTGTTGCTTCACTTTCTAAATGCTGTCCTTTCAGAGAAAATAACTTTCCTTTGATAGTGCCTTCAGCTACTTTCAAGCATTCACAAGAAACACACATGTGTTTCTCTGAAATAGAAGCAGTCTGTTCCAACACTTCAATTCACTGTGCGAAGTGAATGGAGTGTTGCTTCACTTTCTAAATGCTGTCTTTTCCGAGAAAATCTCTTTCTTTTGAAAGTGCCTTAAGGTACTTACAAGCATTCAACAGAAACTCACATGCGTTTCTCTGAAAGAGAAGCAGTCTGTTCCAACACTTCAATTCACTGCACGAAGGGAATGGAGTGTTGCTTCACTTTCTAAATGCTGTCCTTTCAGAGAAAATCACTTTCCTTTGAAAGTGCCTTAAGCTACTTACAAGCATTCACCAGAAACTCACATGCGTTTCTTTGAAAGAGAAGCAGTCTGTTCCAACATTTCAATTCACTGTGCGAAGTGAATGGAGTGTTGCTTCACTTTCTAAATGCTGTCCTTTCAGAGAAAATCACTTTCCTTTGAAAGTGCCTTAAGGTTCTTACAAGCATTCAACAGAAACTCACATGCGTTTCTCTGACAGAGAAGCAGTCTGTTCCAACACTTCAATTCACTGTGCGAAGTGAATGGAGTGTTGCTTCACTTTCTAAATGCTGTCCTTTCAGAGAAAATCACTTTCCTTTGATAGTGCCTTCAGCTACTTTCAAGCATTCACAAGAAACACACATGTGTTTCTCTGAAATAGAAGCAGTCTGTTCCAACACTTCAATTCACTGTGCGAAGTGAATCGAGTGTTGCTTCACTTTCTAAATGCTGTCTTTTCCGAGAAAATCACTTTCTTTTGAAAGTGCCTTAAGGTACTTACAAGCATTCAACAGAAACTCACATGCATTTCTCTGAAAGAGAAGCAGTCTGTTCCAACTCTTCAATTCACTGCACGAAGGGAATGGAGTGTTGCTTCACTTTCTAAATGCTGTCCTTTCAGAAAAAATCACTTTCCTTTGAAAGTGCATTAAGCTACTTACAAGCATTCACCAGAAACTCACATGCGTTTCTTTGAAAGAGAAGCAGTCTGTTCCAACACTTCAATTCAATGTGCGAAGTGAATGGAGTGTTGCTTCACTTTCTAAATGCTGTCCTTTCAGAGAAAATCACTTTCCTTTGAAAGTGCCTTAAGTGACTTGCACGCATTAGGAAGAAACTCACATGCGTTTCTCTGAAAGAGAAGCAGTCTGTTCCAACACTTCAATTCACTGTGCGAAGTGAATGGAGTGTTGCTTCACTTTCTTAATGCTGTCCTTTCAGAGAAAATCACTTTCCTTTGAAAGTGCCTTAAGCTAATTACAAGCATTCAACAGAAACTCACATGCATTTCTCTGAAAGAGAAGCAGTCTGTTCCAACACTTCAATTCACTGTGCGAAGTGAATGGTGTGTTGCTTCACTTTCTAAATTCTGTCCTTTCAGAGAAAATCACTTTCCTTTGAAAGTGCCTTAAACTACTTTAAAGCATTCACAAAAAACTCACATGCGTTTCTCTGAAAGAGAAGCAGTCTGTTCCAACACTTCAATTCACTGTGCGAAGTGAATGGAGTGTTGCTTCACTTTCTTAATGCTGTCCTTTCAGAGAAAATCACTTTCCTTTGAAAGTGCCTTAAGCTAATTACAAGCATTCAACAGAAACTCACATGCATTTCTCTGAAAGAGAAGCAGTCTGTTCCAACACTTCAATTCACTGCACGAAGGGAATGGAGTGTTGCTTCACTTTCTAAATGCTGTCCTTTCAGAGAAAATCACTTTCCTTTGAAAGTGCCTTAAGCTACTTACAAGCATTCACCAGAAACTCACATGCGTTTCTCTGAAAGAGAAGCAGTCTGTTCCAACACTTCAATTCACTGCACGAAGGGAATGGAGTGTTTCCTCACTTTCTAAATGCTGTCCTTTCAGAGAAAATCACTTTCCTTTGAAAGTGCCTTAAGGTACTTACAAGCATTCAACAGAAACTCACATGCATTTCTCTGAAAGAGAAGCAGTCTGTTCCAACATTTCAATTCACTGTGCGAAGTGAATGGAGTGTTGCTTCACTTTCTAAATGCTGTCCTTTCAGAGAAAATCACTTTCCTTTGATAGTGCCTTCAGCTACTTTCAAGCATTCACAAGAAACACACATGTGTTTCTCTGAAATAGAAGCAGTCTGTTCCAACACTTCAATTCACTGTGCGAAGTGAATGGAGTGTTGCTTCACTTTCTAAATGCTGTCCTTTCAGAGAAAATCACTTTCTTTTGAAAGTGCCTTAAGGTACTTACAAGCATTCAACAGAAACTCACATGCATTTCTCTGAAAGAGAAGCAGTCTGTTCCAACTCTTCAATTCACTGCACGAAGGGAATGGAGTGTTGCTTCACTTTCTAAATGCTGTCCTTTCAGAAAAAATCACTTTCCTTTGAAAGTGCATTAAGCTAATTACAAGCATTCAACAGAAACTCACATGCATTTCTCTGAAAGAGAAGCAGTCTGTTCCAACACTTCAATTCACTGTGCGAAGTGAATGGTGTGTTGCTTCACTTTCTAAATTCTGTCCTTTCAGAGAAAATCACTTCCTTTGAAAGTGCCTTAAACTACTTTAAAGCATTCACAAAAAACTCACATGCGTTTCTCTGAAAGAGAAGCAGTCTGTTCCAACACTTCAATTCACTGTGCGAAGTGAATGGAGTGTTGCTTCACTTTCTTAATGCTGTCCTTTCAGAGAAAATCACTTTCCTTTGAAAGTGCCTTAAGCTAATTACAAGCATTCAACAGAAACTCACATGCATTTCTCTGAAAGAGAAGCAGTCTGTTCCAACACTTCAATTCACTGCACGAAGGGAATGGAGTGTTGCTTCACTTTCTAAATGCTGTCCTTTCAGAGAAAATCACTTTCCTTTGAAAGTGCCTTAAGCTACTTACAAGCATTCACCAGAAACTCACATGCGTTTCTCTGAAAGAGAAGCAGTCTGTTCCAACACTTCAATTCACTGCACGAAGGGAATGGAGTGTTTCCTCACTTTCTAAATGCTGTCCTTTCAGAGAAAATCACTTTCCTTTGAAAGTGCCTTAAGGTACTTACAAGCATTCAACAGAAACTCACATGCATTTCTCTGAAAGAGAAGCAGTCTGTTCCAACATTTCAATTCACTGTGCGAAGTGAATGGAGTGTTGCTTCACTTTCTAAATGCTGTCCTTTCAGAGAAAATCACTTTCCTTTGATAGTGCCTTCAGCTACTTTCAAGCATTCACAAGAAACACACATGTGTTTCTCTGAAATAGAAGCAGTCTGTTCCAACACTTCAATTCACTGTGCGAAGTGAATGGAGTGTTGCTTCACTTTCTAAATGCTGTCTTTTCCGAGAAAATCACTTTCTTTTGAATGTGCCTTAAGGTACTTACAAGCATTCAACAGAAACTCACATGCATTTCTCTGAAAGAGAAGCAGTCTGTTCCAACTCTTCAATTCACTGCACGAAGGGAATGGAGTGTTGCTTCACTTTCTAAATGCTGTCCTTTCAGAAAAAATCACTTTCCTTTGAAAGTGCATTAAGCTACTTACAAGCATTCACCAGAAACTCACATGCGTTTCCTTGAAAGAGAAGCAGTCTGTTCCAACACTTCAATTCACTGTGCGAAGTGAATGGAGTGTTGCCTCACTTTCTAAATGCTGTCCTTTCAGAGAAAATCACTTTCCTTTGAAAGTGCCTTAAGTTACTTGCAAGCATTAGGAAGAAACTCACATGCGTTTCTCTGAAAGAGAAGCAGTCTGTTCCAACACTTCAATTCACTGTGCGAAGTGAATGGAGTGTTGCTTCACTTTCTTAATGCTGTCCTTTCAGAGAAAATCACTTTCCTTTGAAAGTGCCTTAAGCTACTTACAAGCATTCACCAGAAACTCACATGCGTTTCTGTGAAAGAGAAGCAGTCTGTTCCAACATTTCAATTCAGTGTGCGAAGTGAATGGAGTGTTGCTTCACTTTCTAAATGCTGTCCTTTCAGAGAAAATCACTTTCCTTTGAAAGTGCCTTAAGGTACTTACAAGCATTCAACAGAAACTCACATGCATTTCTCTGAAAGAGAAGCAGTCTGTTCCAACACTTCAATTCACTGTGCGAAGTGAATGGAGTGTTGCTTCACTTTCTAAATGCTGTCCTTTCAGAGAAAATCACTTTCCTTTGATAGTGCCTTCAGCTACTTTCAAGCATTCACAAGAAACACACATGTGTTTCTCTGAAATAGAAGCAGTCTGTTCCAACACTTCAATTCACTGTGCGAAGTGAATGGAGTGTTGCTTCACTTTCTAAATGCTGTCTTTTCCGAGAAAATCACTTTCTTTTGAAAGTGCCTTAAGGTACTTACAAGCATTCAACAGAAACTTACATGCATTTCTCTGAAAGAGAAGCAGTCTGTTCCAACACTTCAATTCACTGTGCGAAGTGAATGGAGTGTTGCTTCACTTTCTAAATGCTGTCCTTTCAGAGAAAATCACTTTCCTTTGAAAGTGCCTTAAGTTACTTGCAAGCATTAGGAAGAAACTCACATGCGTTTCTTTGAAAGAGAAGCAGTCTGTTCCAACACTTCAATTCACTGCACGAAGGGAATGGAGTGTTGCTTCACTTTCTAAATTCTGTCCTTTCAGAGAAAATCACTTTCCTTTGAAAGTGCCTTAAACTACTTTCAAGCATTCACAAAAAACTCACATGCGTTTCTCTGAAAGAGAAGCAGTCTGTTCCAACACTTCAATTCACTGTGCGAAGTGAATGGAGTGTTGCTTCACTTTCTAAATGCTGTCCTTTCAGAGAAAATCACTTTCCTTTGAAAGTGCCTTAAGCTAATTACAAGCATTCAACAGACACTCACATGCATTTCTCTGAAAGAGAAGCAGTCTGTTCCAACACTTAAACTCACTGCACGAAGGGAATGGAGTGTTGCTTCACTTTCTAAATGCTGTCCTTTCAGAGAAAATCACTTTCCTTTGAAAGTGCCTTAAGGTACTTACAAGCATGCAACAGAAACTCACATGCATTTCTCTGAAAGAGAAGCAGTCTGTTCCAACACTTCAATTCACTGTGCGAAGTGAATGGAGTGTTGCTTCACTTTCTAAATGCTGTCCTTTCCGAGAAAATCACTTTCCTTTGAAAGTGCCTTAAGCTACTTTCAAGCATTCACCAGAAACACACATGCGTTTCTTTGAAAGAGAAGCAGTCTGTTCCAACACTTCAATTCACTGTGCGAAGTGAATGGAGTGTTGCTTGACTTTCTAAAAGCTGTCCTTTCAAAGAAAATCACTTTCCTTTGAAAGTGCCTTAAGTTACTTGCAAGCATTAGGAAGAAACTAACATGCGTTTCTCTGAAAGAGAAGCAGTCTGTTCCAACACTTCAATTCACTGCACGAAGGGAATGGAGTGTTGCTTCACTTTCTAAATTCTGTCCTTTCAGAGAAAATCACTTTCCTTTGAAAGTGCCTTAAACTACTTTCAAGCATTCACAAAAAACTCACATGCGTTTCTCTGAAAGAGAAGCAGTCTGTTCCAACACTTCAATTCATTGTGCGAAGTGAATGGAGTGTTGCTTCACTTTCTAAATGCTGTCCTTTCAGAGAAAATCACTTTCCTTTGAAAGTGCCTTAAGCTAATTACAAGCATTCAACAGAAACTCACATGCATTTCTCTGAAAGAGAAGCACTCTGTTCCAACACTTCAATTCACTGCACGAAGAAAATGGAGTGTTGCTTCACTTTCTAAATGCTGTCCTTTCAGAGAAAATCACTTTCCTTTGAAAGTGCCTTAAGGTACTTACAAGCATTCAACAGAAACTCACATGCATTTCTCTGAAAGAGAAGCAGTCGGTTCCAACACTTCAATTCACTGTGCGAAGTGAATGGAGTGTTGTCTCACTTTCTAAATGCTGTCCTTTCAGAGAAAATCACTTTCCTTTGAAAGTGCCTTAAACTAATTTCAAGCATTCACAGAAAACGCACATGCGTTTGTCTGAAAGAGAAGCACTCTGTTCCAACACTTCAATTCACTGTGTGAAGTGAATGGAGTGTTGCTTCACTTTCTAAATGCTGTCCTTTAAGAGAAAATCACGTTCCTTTGAAAGTGCCTTAAGCTACTTACAAGCATTCACCAGAAACTCACATGCGTTTCTCTGAAAGAGAATCAATCTGTTCCAAAACTTCAATTCACTGTGCAAAGTTCATGGAGTGTTGCCTCACTTTTGAAATGCTGTCCTTTCCGAGAAAATCATTTTCCTTTGAAAGTGCCTTAAGCTACTTTCAAGCATTCACAAAAAACTCACATGTGTTTCTCTGAAAGAGAAGCAGTCTGTTCCAACACTTCAATTCACTGTGCGAAGTGAATGGAGTGTTGCTTCACTTTCTTAATGCTGTCCTTTCAGAGAAAATCACTTTCCTTTGAAAGTGCCTTAAGCTAATTACAAGCATTCAACAGAAACTCACATGCATTTCTCTGAAAGAGAAGCAGTCTGTTCCAACACTTCAATTCACTGTGCGAAGTGAATGGAGTGTTGCTTCACTTTCTAAATGCTGTCCTTTCAGAGAAAATCACTTTCTTTGAAAGTGCCTTAAGGTACTTACAAGCATTCAACAGAAACTCACATGCATTTCTCTGAAAGAGAAGCAGTCTGTTCCAACACTTCAATTCACTGTGCGAAGTGAATGGAGTGTTGCTTCACTTTCTAAATGCTGTCCTTTCATAGAAAATCACTTTCCTTTGAAAGTGCCTCAAGCTAATTACAAGCATTCAACAGACACTCACATGCATTTCTCTGAAAGAGAAGCAGTCTGTTCCAACACTTCAATTCACTGTGCGAAATGAATGGAGTGTTGCTTCACTTTCTAAATGCTGTCCTTTCAGAAAAAATCACTTTCCTTTGAAAGTGCCGTAAGCTACTTACAAGCATTCACCAGAAACTCACATGCGTTTCTTTGAAAGAGAAGCAGTCTGTTCCAACACTTCAATTCACTGTGCGAAGTGAATGGAGTGTTGCTTCACTTTCTAAAAGCTGTCCTTTCAAAGAAAATCACTTTCCTTTGAAAGTGCCTTAAGTTACTTGCAAGCATTAGGAAGAAACTAACATGCGTTTCTCTGAAAGAGAAGCAGTCTGTTCCAACACTTCAATTCACTGCATGAAGGGAATGGAGTGTTGCTTCACTTTCTAAATTCTGTCCTTTCAGAGAAAATCACTTTCCTTTGAAAGTGCCTTAAACTACTTTCAAGCATTCACAAAAAACTCACATGCGTTTCTCTGAAAGAGAAGCAGTCTGTTCCAACACTTCAATTCACTGTGCGAAGTGAATGGAGTGTTGCTTCACTTTCTAAATGCTGTCCTTTCAGAGAAAATCACTTTCCTTTGAAAGTGACTTAAACTAATTTCAAG
Organism: Myodes glareolus; assembly: GCF_982192425.1. NCBI lineage: Eukaryota > Metazoa > Chordata > Mammalia > Rodentia > Cricetidae > Myodes > Myodes glareolus. The sequence goes on along the minus strand of NW_028263211.1, from coordinate 973,584 downwards.
CATTCACAGAAAACGCACATGCGTTTCTCTGAAAGAGAAGCACTCTGTTCCAACAATTCAATTCACTGTGCGAAGTGAATGGAGTGTTGCTTCACTTTCTAAATGCTGTCCTTTCAGAGAAAATCACTTTCCTTTGAAAGTGTCTTAAGGTACTTACAAGCATTCAACAGAAACTCACATGCATTTCTCTGAAAGAGAAGCAGTCTGTTCCAACACTTCAATTCACTGTGCGAAGTGAATGGAGTGTTGCTTCACTTTCTAAATGCTGTCCTTTCAGAGAAAATCACTTTCCTTTGAAAGTGCCTTAAGCTAATTACAAGCATTCAACAGAAACTCACATGCATTTCTCTGAAATAGAAGCAGTCTGTTCCAACACTTCAATTCACTGCACGAAGGGAATGGAGTGTTGCTTCACTTTCTAAATGCTGTCCTTTCAGAGAAAATCACTTTCCTTTGAAAGTGCCTTAAACTACTTTCAAGCATTCACAAAAAACTCACATGCGTTTCTCTGAAAGAGAAGCAGTCTGTTCCAACACTTCAATTCACTGTGCGAAGTGAATGGAGTGTTGCTTCACTTTCTTAATGCTGTCCTTAAGAGAAAATCACTTTCCTTTGAAAGTGCCTTAAGCTAATTACAAGCATTCAACAGAAACTCACATGCATTTCTCTGAAAGAGAAGCAGTCTGTTCCAACACTTCAATTCACTGCACGAAGGGAATGGAGTGTTGCTTCACTTTCTAAATGCTGTCCTTTCAGAGAAAATCACTTTCCTTTGAAAGTGCCTTAAGCTACTTACAAGCATTCACCAGAAACTCACATGCGTTTCTCTGAAAGAGAAGCAGTCTGTTCCAACACTTCAATTCACTGCACGAAGGGAATGGAGTGTTTCCTCACTTTCTAAATGCTGTCCTTTCAGAGAAAATCACTTTCCTTTGAAAGTGCCTTAAGGTACTTACAAGCATTCAACAGAAACTCACATGCATTTCTCTGAAAGAGAAGCAGTCTGTTCCAACATTTCAATTCACTGTGCGAAGTGAATGGAGTGTTGCTTCACTTTCTAAATGCTGTCCTTTCAGAGAAAATCACTTTCCTTTGATAGTGCCTTCAGCTACTTTCAAGCATTCACAAGAAACACACATGTGTTTCTCTGAAATAGAAGCAGTCTGTTCCAACACTTCAATTCACTGTGCGAAGTGAATGGAGTGTTGCTTCACTTTCTAAATGCTGTCTTTTCCGAGAAAATCACTTTCTTTTGAAAGTGCCTTAAGGTACTTACAAGCATTCAACAGAAACTCACATGCATTTCTCTGAAAGAGAAGCAGTCTGTTCCAACTCTTCAATTCACTGCACGAAGGGAATGGAGTGTTGCTTCACTTTCTAAATGCTGTCCTTTCAGAAAAAATCACTTTCCTTTGAAAGTGCATTAAGCTACTTACAAGCATTCACCAGAAACTCACATGCGTTTCCTTGAAAGAGAAGCAGTCTGTTCCAACACTTCAATTCACTGTGCGAAGTGAATGGAGTGTTGCCTCACTTTCTAAATGCTGTCCTTTCAGAGAAAATCACTTTCCTTTGAAAGTGCCTTAAGCTACTTACAAGCATTCACCAGAAACTCACATGCGTTTCTGTGAAAGAGAAGCAGTCTGTTCCAACATTTCAATTCAGTGTGCGAAGTGAATGGAGTGTTGCTTCACTTTCTAAATGCTGTCCTTTCAGAGAAAATCACTTTCCTTTGAAAGTGCCTTAAGGTATTTACAAGCATTCAACAGAAACTCACATGCATTTCTCTGAAAGAGAAGCAGTCTGTTCCAACACTTCAATTCACTGTGCGAAGTGAATGGAGTGTTGCTTCACTTTCTAAATGCTGTCCTTTCAGAGAAAATCACTTTCCTTTGATAGTGCCTTCAGCTACTTTCAAGCATTCACAAGAAACACACATGTGTTTCTCTGAAATAGAAGCAGTCTGTTCCAACACTTCAATTCACTGTGCGAAGTGAATGGAGTGTTGCTTCACTTTCTAAATGCTGTCTTTTCCGAGAAAATCACTTTCTTTTGAAAGTGCCTTAAGGTACTTACAAGCATTCAACAGAAACTTACATGCATTTCTCTGAAAGAGAAGCAGTCTGTTCCAACACTTCAATTCACTGTGCGAAGTGAATGGAGTGTTGCTTCACTTTCTAAAAGCTGTCCTTTCAGAGAAAATCACTTTCCTTTGAAAGTGCCTTAAGTTACTTGCAAGCATTAGGAAGAAACTAACATGCGTTTCTCTGAAAGAGAAGCAGTCTGTTCCAACACTTCAATTCACTGCATGAAGGGAATGGAGTGTTGCTTCACTTTCTAAATTCTGTCCTTTCAGAGAAAATCACTTTCCTTTGAAAGTGCCTTAAACTACTTTCAAGCATTCACAAAAAACTCACATGCGTTTCTCTGAAAGAGAAGCAGTCTGTTCCAACACTTCAATTCACTGTGCGAAGTGAATGGAGTGTTGCTTCACTTTCTAAAAGCTGTCCTTTCAAAGAAAATCACTTTCCTTTGAAAGTGCCTTAAGTTACTTGCAAGCATTAGGAAGAAACTAACATGCGTTTCTCTGAAAGAGAAGCAGTCTGTTCCAACACTTCAATTCACTGCATGAAGGGAATGGAGTGTTGCTTCACTTTCTAAATTCTGTCCTTTCAGAGAAAATCACTTTCCTTTGAAAGTGCCTTAAACTACTTTCAAGCATTCACAAAAAACTCACATGCGTTTCTCTGAAAGAGAAGCAGTCTGTTCCAACACTTCAATTCACTGTGCGAAGTGAATGGAGTGTTGCTTCACTTTCTAAATGCTGTCCTTTCAGAGAAAATCACTTTCCTTTGAAAGTGACTTAAACTAATTTCAAGCATTCACAGAAAACGCACATGCGTTTCTCTGAAAGAGAAGCACTCTGTTCCAACAATTCAATTCACTGTGCGAAGTGAATGGAGTGTTGCTTCACTTTCTAAATGCTGTCCTTTCAGAGAAAATCACTTTCCTTTGAAAGTGTCTTAAGGTACTTACAAGCATTCAACAGAAACTCACATGCATTTCTCTGAAAGAGAAGCAGTCTGTTCCAACACTTCAATTCACTGTGCGAAGTGAATGGAGTGTTGCTTCACTTTCTAAATGCTGTCCTTTCAGAGAAAATCACTTTCCTTTGAAAGTGCCTTAAGCTAATTACAAGCATTCAACAGAAACTCACATGCATTTCTCTGAAATAGAAGCAGTCTGTTCCAACACTTCAATTCACTGCACGAAGGGAATGGAGTGTTGCTTCACTTTCTAAATGCTGTCCTTTCAGAGAAAATCACTTTCCTTTGAAAGTGCCTTAAACTACTTTCAAGCATTCACAAAAAACTCACATGCGTTTCTCTGAAAGAGAAGCAGTCTGTTCCAACACTTCAATTCACTGTGCGAAGTGAATGGAGTGTTGCTTCACTTTCTTAATGCTGTCCTTAAGAGAAAATCACTTTCCTTTGAAAGTGCCTTAAGCTAATTACAAGCATTCAACAGAAACTCACATGCATTTCTCTGAAAGAGAAGCATTCTGTTCCAACACTTCAATTCACTGCACGAAGGGAATGGAGTGTTGCTTCACTTTCTAAATGCTGTCCTTTCAGAGAAAATCACTTTCCTTTGAAAGTGCCTTAAGCTACTTACAAGCATTCACCAGAAACTCACATGCGTTTCTCTGAAAGAGAAGCAGTCTGTTCCAACACTTCAATTCACTGCACGAAGGGAATGGAGTGTTTCCTCACTTTCTAAATGCTGTCCTTTCAGAGAAAATCACTTTCCTTTGAAAGTGCCTTAAGGTACTTACAAGCATTCAACAGAAACTCACATGCATTTCTCTGAAAGAGAAGCAGTCTGTTCCAACATTTCAATTCACTGTGCGAAGTGAATGGAGTGTTGCTTCACTTTCTAAATGCTGTCCTTTCAGAGAAAATCACTTTCCTTTGATAGTGCCTTCAGCTACTTTCAAGCATTCACAAGAAACACACATGTGTTTCTCTGAAATAGAAGCAGTCTGTTCCAACACTTCAATTCACTGTGCGAAGTGAATGGAGTGTTGCTTCACTTTCTAAATGCTGTCTTTTCCGAGAAAATCACTTTCTTTTGAAAGTGCCTTAAGGTACTTACAAGCATTCAACAGAAACTCACATGCATTTCTCTGAAAGAGAAGCAGTCTGTTCCAACTCTTCAATTCACTGCACGAAGGGAATGGAGTGTTGCTTCACTTTCTAAATGCTGTCCTTTCAGAAAAAATCACTTTCCTTTGAAAGTGCATTAAGCTACTTACAAGCATTCACCAGAAACTCACATGCGTTTCCTTGAAAGAGAAGCAGTCTGTTCCAACACTTCAATTCACTGTGCGAAGTGAATGGAGTGTTGCCTCACTTTCTAAATGCTGTCCTTTCAGAGAAAATCACTTTCCTTTGAAAGTGCCTTAAGTTACTTGCAAGCATTAGGAAGAAACTCACATGCGTTTCTCTGAAAGAGAAGCAGTCTGTTCCAACACTTCAATTCACTGTGCGAAGTGAATGGAGTGTTGCTTCACTTTCTTAATGCTGTCCTTTCAGAGAAAATCACTTTCCTTTGAAAGTGCCTTAAGCTACTTACAAGCATTCACCAGAAACTCACATGCGTTTCTGTGAAAGAGAAGCAGTCTGTTCCAACATTTCAATTCAGTGTGCGAAGTGAATGGAGTGTTGCTTCACTTTCTAAATGCTGTCCTTTCAGAGAAAATCACTTTCCTTTGAAAGTGCCTTAAGGTATTTACAAGCATTCAACAGAAACTCACATGCATTTCTCTGAAAGAGAAGCAGTCTGTTCCAACACTTCAATTCACTGTGCGAAGTGAATGGAGTGTTGCTTCACTTTCTAAATGCTGTCCTTTCAGAGAAAATCACTTTCCTTTGATAGTGCCTTCAGCTACTTTCAAGCATTCACAAGAAACACACATGTGTTTCTCTGAAATAGAAGCAGTCTGTTCCAACACTTCAATTCACTGTGCGAAGTGAATGGAGTGTTGCTTCACTTTCTAAATGCTGTCTTTTCCGAGAAAATCACTTTCTTTTGAAAGTGCCTTAAGGTACTTACAAGCATTCAACAGAAACTTACATGCATTTCTCTGAAAGAGAAGCAGTCTGTTCCAACACTTCAATTCACTGTGCGAAGTGAATGGAGTGTTGCTTCACTTTCTAAATGCTGTCCTTTCAGAGAAAATCACTTTCCTTTGAAAGTGCCTTAAGTTACTTGCAAGCATTAGGAAGAAACTCACATGCGTTTCTTTGAAAGAGAAGCAGTCTGTTCCAACACTTCAATTCACTGCACGAAGGGAATGGAGTGTTGCTTCACTTTCTAAATTCTGTCCTTTCAGAGAAAATCACTTTCCTTTGAAAGTGCCTTAAACTACTTTCAAGCATTCACAAAAAACTCACATGCGTTTCTCTGAAAGAGAAGCAGTCTGTTCCAACACTTCAATTCACTGTGCGAAGTGAATGGAGTGTTGCTTCACTTTCTAAATGCTGTCCTTTCAGAGAAAATCACTTTCCTTTGAAAGTGCCTTAAGCTAATTACAAGCATTCAACAGACACTCACATGCATTTCTCTGAAAGAGAAGCAGTCTGTTCCAACACTTAAACTCACTGCACGAAGGGAATGGAGTGTTGCTTCACTTTCTAAATGCTGTCCTTTCAGAGAAAATCACTTTCCTTTGAAAGTGCCTTAAGGTACTTACAAGCATACAACAGAAACTCACATGCATTTCTCTGAAAGAGAAGCAGTCTGTTCCAACACTTCAATTCACTGTGCGAAGTGAATGGAGTGTTGCTTCACTTTCTAAATGCTGTCCTTTCAGAAAAAATCACTTTCCTTTGAAAGGGCCTTAAGCTACTTACAAGCATTCACCAGAAACACACATGCGTTTCTTTGAAAGAGAAGCAGTCTGTTCCAACACTTCAATTCACTGTGCGAAGTGAATGGAGTGTTGCTTGACTTTCTAAAAGCTGTCCTTTCAAAGAAAATCACTTTCTTTGAAAGTGCCTTAAGTTACTTGCAAGCATTAGGAAGAAACTAACATGCGTTTCTCTGAAAGAGAAGCAGTCTGTTCCAACACTTCAATTCACTGCACGAAGGGAATGGAGTGTTGCTTCACTTTCTAAATTCTGTCCTTTCAGAGAAAATCACTTTCCTTTGAAAGTGCCTTAAACTACTTTCAAGCATTCACAAAAAACTCACATGCGTTTCTCTGAAAGAGAAGCAGTCTGTTCCAACACTTCATTTCACTGTGCGAAGTGAATGGAGTGTTGCTTCACTTTCTAAATGCTGTCCTTTCATAGAAAATCACTTTCCTTTGAAAGTGCCTCAAGCTAATTACAAGCATTCACAGAAAACGCACATGCGTTTCTCTGAAAGAGAAGCACTCTGTTCCAACATTTCAATTCACTGTGCGAAGTGAATGGAGTGTTGCTTCACTTTCTAAATGCTGTCCTTTCAGAGAAAATCACTTTCCTTTGAAAGTGTCTTAAGGTACTTACAAGCATTCAACAGAAACTCACATGCATTTCTCTGAAAGAGAAGCAGTCTGTTCCAACACTTCAATTCACTGTGCGAAGTGAATGGAGTGTTGCTTCACTTTCTAAATGCTGTCCTTTCAGAGAAAATCACTTTCCTTTGAAAGTGCCTTAAGCTAATTACAAGCATTCAACAGAAACTCACATGCATTTCTCTGAAAGAGAAGCAGTCTGTTCCAACACTTCAATTCACTGCACGAAGGGAATGGAGTGTTGCTTCACTTTCTAAATGCTGTCCTTTCAGAGAAAATCACTTTCCTTTGAAAGTGCCTTAAACTACTTTCAAGCATTCACAAAAAACTCACATGCGTTTCTCTGAAAGAGAAGCAGTCTGTTCCAACACTTCAATTCACTGTGCGAAGTGAATGGAGTGTTGCTTCACTTTCTAAATGCTGTCCTTTCAGAGAAAATCACTTTCCTTTGAAAGTGCCTTAAGCTAATTACAAGCATTCAACAGAAACTCACATGCATTTCTCTGAAAGAGAAGCAGTCTGTTCCAACACTTCAATTCACTGCACGAAGAAAATGGAGTGTTGCTTCACTTTCTAAATGCTGTCCTTTCAGAGAAAATCACTTTCCTTTGAAAGTGCCTTAAGGTACTTACAAGCATTCAACAGAAACTCACATGCATTTCTCTGAAAGAGAAGCAGTCGGTTCCAACACTTCAATTCACTGTGCGAAGTGAATGGAGTGTTGCCTCACTTTCTAAATGCTGTCCTTTCAGAGAAAATCACTTTCCTTTGAAAGTGCCTTAAACTAATTTCAAGCATTCACAGAAAACGCACATGCGTTTCTCTGAAAGAGAAGCACTCTGTTCCAACACTTCAATTCACTGTGTGAAGTGAATGGAGTGTTGCTTCACTTTCTAAATGCTGTCCTTTAAGAGAAAATCACGTTCCTTTGAAAGTGCCTTAAGCTACTTACAAGCATTCACCAGAAACTCACATGCGTTTCTCTGAAAGAGAATCAATCTGTTCCAAAACTTCAATTCACTGTGCAAAGTTCATGGAGTGTTGCCTCACTTTTGAAATGCTGTCCTTTCCGAGAAAATCATTTTCCTTTGAAAGTGCCTTAAGCTACTTTCAAGCATTCACAAAAAACTCACATGTGTTTCTCTGAAAGAGAAGCAGTCTGTTCCAACACTTCAATTCACTGTGCGAAGTGAATGGAGTGTTGCTTCACTTTCTTAATGCTGTCCTTTCAGAGAAAATCACTTTCCTTTGAAAGTGCCTTAAGCTAATTACAAGCATTCAACAGAAACTCACATGCATTTCTCTGAAAGAGAAGCAGTCTGTTCCAACACTTCAATTCACTGTGCGAAGTGAATGGAGTGTTGCTTCACTTTCTAAATGCTGTCCTTTCAGAGAAAATCACTTTCTTTGAAAGTGCCTTAAGGTACTTACAAGCATTCAACAGAAACTCACATGCATTTCTCTGAAAGAGAAGCAGTCTGTTCCAACACTTCAATTCACTGTGCGAAGTGAATGGAGTGTTGCTTCACTTTCTAAATGCTGTCCTTTCATAGAAAATCACTTTCCTTTGAAAGTGCCTCAAGCTAATTACAAGCATTCAACAGACACTCACATGCATTTCTCTGAAAGAGAAGCAGTCTGTTCCAACACTTCAATTCACTGTGCGAAATGAATGGAGTGTTGCTTCACTTTCTAAATGCTGTCCTTTCAGAAAAAATCACTTTCCTTTGAAAGTGCCGTAAGCTACTTACAAGCATTCACCAGAAACTCACATGCGTTTCTTTGAAAGAGAAGCAGTCTGTTCCAACACTTCAATTCACTGTGCGAAGTGAATGGAGTGTTGCTTCACTTTCTAAAAGCTGTCCTTTCAAAGAAAATCACTTTCCTTTGAAAGTGCCTTAAGTTACTTGCAAGCATTAGGAAGAAACTAACATGCGTTTCTCTGAAAGAGAAGCAGTCTGTTCCAACACTTCAATTCACTGCATGAAGGGAATGGAGTGTTGCTTCACTTTCTAAATTCTGTCCTTTCAGAGAAAATCACTTTCCTTTGAAAGTGCCTTAAACTACTTTCAAGCATTCACAAAAAACTCACATGCGTTTCTCTGAAAGAGAAGCAGTCTGTTCCAACACTTCAATTCACTGTGCGAAGTGAATGGAGTGTTGCTTCACTTTCTAAATGCTGTCCTTTCAGAGAAAATCACTTTCCTTTGAAAGTGACTTAAACTAATTTCAAGCATTCAACAGAAAACGCACATGCGTTTCTCTGAAAGAGAAGCACTCTGTTCCAACAATTCAATTCACTGTGCGAAGTGAATGGAGTGTTGCTTCACTTTCTAAATGCTGTCCTTTCAGAGAAAATCACTTTCCTTTGAAAGTGTCTTAAGGTACTTACAAGCATTCAACAGAAACTCACATGCATTTCTCTGAAAGAGAAGCAGTCTGTTCCAACACTTCAATTCACTGTGCGAAGTGAATGGAGTGTTGCTTCACTTTCTAAATGCTGTCCTTTCAGAGAAAATCACTTTCCTTTGAAAGTGCCTTAAGCTAATTACAAGCATTCAACAGAAACTCACATGCATTTCTCTGAAATAGAAGCAGTCTGTTCCAACACTTCAATTCACTGCACGAAGGGAATGGAGTGTTGCTTCACTTTCTAAATGCTGTCCTTTCAGAGAAAATCACTTTCCTTTGAAAGTGCCATAAACTACTTTCAAGCATTCACAAAAAACTCACATGCGTTTCTCTGAAAGAGAAGCAGTCTGTTCCAACACTTCAATTCACTGTGCGAAGTGAATGAAGTGTTGCTTCACTTTCTAAATGCTGTCTTTTCAGAGAAAATCACTTTCCTTTGAAAGTGCCTTAAGCTAATTACAAGCATTCAACAGAAACTCACATGCATTTCTCTGAAAGAGAAGCAGTCTGTTCCAACACTTCAATTCACTGCACGAAGGGAATGGAGTGTTGCTTCACTTTCTAAATGCTGTCCTTTCAGAGAAAATCACTTTCCTTTGAAAGTGCCTTAAGGTACTTACAAGCATTCAACAGAAATTCACATGCATTTCTCTGAAAGAGAAGCAGTCTGTTCCAACACTTCAATTCACTGTGCGAAGTGAATGGAGTGTTGCCTCACTTTCTAAATGCTGTCCTTTCAGAGAAAATCACTTTCCTTTGAAAGTGCCTTAAACTAATTTCAAGCATTCACAGAAAACGCACATGCGTTTCTCTGAAAGAGAAGCACTCTGTTCCAACACTTCAATTCACTGTGTGAAGTGAATGGAGTGTTGCTTCACTTTCTAAATGCTGTCCTTTAAGAGAAAATCACGTTCCTTTGAAAGTGCCTTAAGCTACTTACAAGCATTCACCAGAAACTCACATGCGTTTCTCTGAAAGAGAATCAATCTGTTCCAAAACTTCAATTCACTGTGCAAAGTTCATGGAGTGTTGCCTCCCTTTTGAAATGCTGTCCTTTCCGAGAAAATCATTTTCCTTTGAAAGTGCCTTAAGCTACTTTCAAGCATTCACAAAAAACTCACATGTGTTTCTCTGAAAGAGAAGCAGTCTGTTCCAACACTTCAATTCACTGTGCGAAGTGAATGGAGTGTTGCTTCACTTTCTTAATGCTGTCCTTTCAGAGAAAATCACTTTCCTTTGAAAGTGCCTTAAGCTAATTACAAGCATTCAACAGAAACTCACATGCATTTCTCTGAAAGAGAAGCAGTCTGTTCCAACACTTCAATTCACTGTGCGAAGTGAATGGAGTGTTGCTTCACTTTCTAAATGCTGTCCTTTCATAGAAAATCACTTTCCTTTGAAAGTGCCTCAAGCTAATTACAAGCATTCAACAGACACTCACATGCATTTCTCTGAAAGAGAAGCAGTCTGTTCCAACACTTCAATTCACTGTGCGAAGTGAATGGAGTGTTGCTTCACTTTCTAAATGCTGTCCTTTCAGAAAAAATCACTTTCCTTTGAAAGTGCCGTAAGCTACTTACAAGCATTCACCAGAAACTCACATGCGTTTCTTTGAAAGAGAAGCAGTCTGTTCCAACACTTCAATTCACTGTGCGAAGTGAATGGAGTGTTGCTTGACTTTCTAAAAGCTGTCCTTTCAAAGAAAATCACTTTCCTTTGAAAGTGCCTTAAGTTACTTGCAAGCATTAGGAAGAAACTAACATGCGTTTCTCTGAAAGAGAAGCAGTCTGTTCCAACACTTCAATTCACTGCACGAAGGGAATGGAGTGTTGCTTCACTTTCTAAATTCTGTCCTTTCAGAGAAAATCACTTTCCTTTGAAAGTGCCTTAAACTACTTTCAAGCATTCACAAAAAACTCACATGCGTTTCTCTGAAAGAGAAGCAGTCTGTTCCAACACTTCAATTCACTGTGCGAAGTGAATGGAGTGTTGCTTCACTTTCTAAATGCTGTCCTTTCAGAGAAAATCACTTTCCTTTGAAAGTGACTTAAACTAATTTCAAGCATTCACAGAAAACGCACATGCGTTTCTCTGAAAGAGAAGCACTCTGTTCCAACATTTCAATTCACTGTGCGAAGTGAATGGAGTGTTGCTTCACTTTCTAAATGCTGTCCTTTCAGAGAAAATCACTTTCCTTTGAAAGTGTCTTAAGGTACTTACAAGCATTCAACAGAAACTCACATGCATTTCTCTGAAAGAGAAGCAGTCTGTTCTAACAGTTCAATTCACTGTGCGAAGTGAATGGAGTGTTGCTTCACTTTCTAAATGCTGTCCTTTCAGAGAAAATCACTTTCCTTTGAAAGTGCCTTAAGCTAATTACAAGCATTCAACAGAAACTCACATGCATTTCTCTGAAAGAGAAGCAGTCTGTTCCAACACTTCAATTCACTGCACGAAGGGAATGGAGTGTTGCTTCACTTTCTAAATGCTGTCCTTTCAGAGAAAATCACTTTCCTTTGAAAGTGCCTTAAACTACTTTCAAGCATTCACAAAAAACTCACATGCGTTTCTCTGAAAGAGAAGCAGTCTGTTCCAACACTTCAATTCACTGTGCAAAGTGAATGGAGTGTTGCTTCACTTTCTAAATGCTGTCCTTTCAGAGAAAATCACTTTCCTTTGAAAGTGCCTTAAGCTAATTACAAGCATTCAACAGAAACTCACATGCATTTCTCTGAAAGAGAAGCAGTCTGTTCCAACACTTCAATTCACTGCACGAAGGGAATGGAGTGTTGCTTCACTTTCTAAATGCTGTCCTTTCAGAGAAAATCACTTTCCTTTGAAAGTGCCTTAAGGTACTTACAAGCATTCAACAGAAACTAACATGCATTTCTCTGAAAGAGAAGCAGTCTGTTCCAACACTTCAATTCACTGTGCGAAGTGAATGGAGTGTTGCCTCACTTTCTAAATGCTGTCCTTTCAGAGAAAATCACTTTCCTTTGAAAGTGCCTTAAACTAATTTCAAGCATTCACAGAAAACGCACATGCGTTTCTCTGAAAGAGAAGCACTCTGTTCCAACACTTCAATTCACTGTGTGAAGTGAATGGAGTGTTGCTTCACTTTCTAAATGCTGTCCTTTAAGAGAAAATCACGTTCCTTTGAAAGTGCCTTAAGCTACTTACAAGCATTCACCAGAAACTCACATGCGTTTCTCTGAAAGAGAATCAATCTGTTCCAAAACTTCAATTCACTGTGCAAAGTTCATGGAGTGTTGCCTCCCTTTTGAAATGCTGTCCTTTCCGAGAATATCATTTTCCTTTGAAAGTGCCTTAAGCTACTTTCAAGCATTCACAAAAAACTCACATGTGTTTCTCTGAAAGAGAAGCAGTCTGTTCCAACACTTCAATTCACTGTGCGAAGTGAATGGAGTGTTGCTTCACTTTCTTAATGCTGTCCTTTCAGAGAAAATCACTTTCCTTTGAAAGTGCCTTAAGCTAATTACAAGCATTCAACAGAAACTCACATGCATTTCTCTGAAAGAGAAGCAGTCTGTTCCAACACTTCAATTCACTGTGCGAAGTGAATGGAGTGTTGCTTCACTTTCTAAATGCTGTCCTTTCATAGGAAATCACTTTCCTTTGAAAGTGCCTCAAGCTAATTACTAGCATTCAACAGACACTCACATGCATTTCTCTGAAAGAGAAGCAGTCTGTTCCAACACTTCAATTCACTGTGCGAAGTGAATGGAGTGTTGCTTCACTTTCTAAATGCTGTCCTTTCAGAAAAAATCACTTTCCTTTGAAAGTGCCGTAAGCAACTTACAAGCATTCACCAGAAACTCACATGCGTTTCTTTGAAAGAGAAGCAGTCTGTTCCAACACTTCAATTCACTGTGCGAAGTGAATGGAGTGTTGCTTGACTTTCTAAAAGCTGTCCTTTCAAAGAAAATCACTTTCCTTTGAAAGTGCCTTAAGTTACTTGCAAGCATTAGGAAGAAACTAACATGCGTTTCTCTGAAAGAGAAGCAGTCTGTTCCAACACTTCAATTCACTGCACGAAGGGAATGGAGTGTTGCTTCACTTTCTAAATTCTGTCCTTTCAGAGAAAATCACTTTCCTTTGAAAGTGCCTTAAACTACTTTCAAGCATTCACAAAAAACTCACATGCGTTTCTCTGAAAGAGAAGCAGTCTGTTCCAACACTTCAATTCACTGTGCGAAGTGAAGGGAGTGTTGCTTCACTTTCTAAATGCTGTCCTTTCAGAGAAAATCACTTTCCTTTGAAAGTGACTTAAACTAATTTCAAGCATTCACAGAAAACGCACATGCGTTTCTCTGAAAGAGAAGCACTCTGTTCCAACATTTCAATTCACTGTGCGAAGTGAATGGAGTGTTGCTTCACTTTCTAAATACTGTCCTTTCAGAGAAAATCACTTTCCTTTGAAAGTGTCTTAAGGTACTTACAAGCATTCAACAGAAACTCACATGCATTTCTCTGAAAGAGAAGCAGTCTGTTCCAACACTTCAATTCACTGTGCGAAGTGAATGGAGTGTTGCTTCACTTTCTAAATGCTGTCCTTTCAGAGAAAATCACTTTCCTTTGAAAGTGCCTTAAGGTACTTACAAGCATTCAACAGAAACTCACATGCATTTCTCTGAAAGAGAAGCAGTCTGTTCCAACACTTCAATTCACTGCACGAAGGGAATGGAGTGTTGCTTCACTTTCTAAATGCTGTCCTTTCAGAGAAAATCACTTTCCTTTGAAAGTGCCTTAAACTACTTTCAAGCATTCACAAAAAACTCACATGCGTTTCTCTGAAAGAGAAGCCGTCTGTTCCAACACTTCAATTCACTGTGCGAAGTGAATGGAGTGTTGCTTCACTTTCTTAATGCTGTCCTTTCAGAGAGAATCACTTTCCTTTGAAAGTGCCTTAAGCTAATTACAAGCATTCAACAGAAACTCACATGCATTTCTCTGAAAGAGAAGCAGTCTGTTCCAACACTTCAATTCACTGCACGAAGTGAATGGAGTGTTGCTTCACTTTCTAAAGGCTGCCCTTTCAGAGAAAATCACTTTCCTTTGAAAGTGCCTTAAGCTACTTACTAGCATTCACCAGAGACTCACATGCGTTACTCTGAAAGAGAAGCAGTCTGTTCCAACACTTCAATTCACTTTGCGAAGTGAATGGAGTGTTGCTTCACTTTCTAAATGCTGTCCTTTCAGAGAAAATCACTTTCCTTTGAAAGTGCCTTAAGCTACTTTCAAGCATTCACAAAAAACTCACATGTGTTTCTCTGAAAGAGAAGCAGTCTGTTCCAACACTTCAATTCTCTGTGCGAAGTGAATGGAGTGTTGCTTCACTTTCTAAATGCTGTCCTTTCAAAGAAAATCACTTTCCTTTGAAAGTGCCTTAAGTTACTTGCAAGCATTAGGAAGAAACTCACATGCGTTTCTCTGAAAGAGAAGCAGTCTGTTCCAACACTTCAATTCACTGTGTGAAGTGAATGGAGTGTTGCTTCACTTTCTAAATGCTGTCCTTTCAGAGAAAATCACTTTCCTTTGAAAGTGCCTTAAGGTACTTACAAGCATTCAACAGAAACTCACATGCATTTCTCTGAAAGAGAAGCAGTCTGTTCCAACACTTCAATTCACTGCACGAAGGGAATGGAGTGTTGCTTCACTTTCTAAATGCTGTCCTTTCAGAGAAAATCACTTTCCTTTGAAAGTGCCTTAAACTACTTTCAAGCATTCACAAAAAACTCACATGCGTTTCTCTGAAAGAGAAGCAGTCTGTTCCAACACTTCAATTCATTGTGCGAAGTGAATGGAGTGTTGCTTCACTTTCTTAATGCTGTCCTTTCAGAGAGAATCACTTTCCTTTGAAAGTGCCTTAAGCTAATTACAAGCATTCAACAGAAACTCACATGCATTTCTCTGAAAGAGAAGCAGTCTGTTCCAACACTTCAATTCACTGCACGAAGTGAATGGAGTGTTGCTTCACTTTCTAAAGGCTGCCCTTTCAGAGAAAATCACTTTCCTTTGAAAGTGCCTTAAGCTACTTACTAGCATTCACCAGAGACTCACATGCGTTACTCTGAAAGAGAAGCAGTCTGTTCCAACACTTCAATTCACTTTGCGAAGTGAATGGAGTGTTGCTTCACTTTCTAAATGCTGTCCTTTCAGAGAAAATCACTTTCCTTTGAAAGTGCCTTAAGCTACTTTCAAGCATTCACAAAAAACTCACATGTGTTTCTCTGAAAGAGAAGCAGTCTGTTCCAACACTTCAATTCTCTGTGCGAAGTGAATGGAGTGTTGCTTCACTTTCTAAATGCTGTCCTTTCAAAGAAAATCACTTTCCTTTGAAAGTGCCTTAAGTTACTTGCAAGCATTAGGAAGAAACTCACATGCGTTTCTCTGAAAGAGAAGCAGTCTGTTCCAACACTTCAATTCACTGTGTGAAGTGAATGGAGTGTTGCTTCACTTTCTAAATGCTGTCCTTTCAGAGAAAATCACTTTCCTTTGAAAGTGCCTTAAGTTACTTACAAGCATTCAGCAGAAACTCACATGCATTTCTCTGAAAGAGAAGCAGTCTGTTCCAACACTTCAATTCACTGCACGAAGGGAATGGAGTGTTGCTTCACTTTCTAAATGCTGTCCTTTCAGAGAAAATCACTTTCCTTTGAAAGTGCCTTAAGCTACTTACAAGCATTCACCAGAAACTCACATACGTTTCTTTGAAAGAGAAGCAGTCTGTTCCAACACTTCAATTCACTGTGCGAAGTGAATGGAGTGTTGCTTCACTTTCTAACTGCTGTCCTTTCAAAGAAAATCACTTTCCTTTGAAAGTGCCTTAAGTTACTTGCAAGCATTAGGAAGAAACTCACATGCGTTTCTCTGAAAGAGAAGCAGTCTGTTCCAACACTTCAATTCACTGTGCGAAGTGAATGGAGTGTTGCTTCACTTTCTTAATGCTGTCCTTTCAGAGAAAATCACTTTCCTTTGAAAGTGCCTTAAGCTAATTACAAGCATTCAACAGAAACTCACATGCATTTCTCTGAAAGTGAAGCAGTCTGTTCCAACACTTCATTTCACTGAACGAAGGGAATGGAGTGTTGCTTCACTTTCTAAATGCTGTCCTTTCAGGGATAATCACTTTCCTTTGAAAGTGCATTAAGCTACTTACAAGCATTCACCAGAAACTCACATGCGTTTCTTTGAAAGAGAAGCAGTCTGTTCCAACACTTCAATTCACTGTGCGAAGTGAATGGAGTGTTGCTTCACTTTCTAAATGCTGTCCTTTCAGAGAAAATCACTTTCCTTTGAAAGTGCCTTAATTTACTTGCAAGCATTAGGAAGAAACTCACATGCGTTTCTCTGAAAGAGAAGCAGTCTGTTCCAACACTTCAATTCATTGTGCGAAGTGAATGGAGTGTTGCTTCACTTTCTTAATGCTGTCCTTTCAGAGAGAATCACTTTCCTTTGAAAGTGCCTTAAGCTAATTACAAGCATTCAACAGAAACTCACATGCATTTCTCTGAAAGAGAAGCAGTCTGTTCCAACACTTCAATTCACTGTGCGAAGTGAATGGAGTGTTGCTTCACTTTCTAAAGGCTGCCCTTTCAGAGAAAATCACTTTCCTTTGAAAGTGCCTTAAGCTACTTACTAGCATTCACCAGAGACTCACATGCGTTACTCTGAAAGAGAAGCAGTCTGTTCCAACACTTCAATTCACTTTGCGAAGTGAATGGAGTGTTGCTTCACTTTCTAAATGCTGTCCTTTCAGAGAAAATCACTTTCCTTTGAAAGTGCCTTAAGCTACTTACAAGCATTCACAAAAAACTCACATGTGTTTCTCTGAAAGAGAAGCAGTCTGTTCCAACACTTCAATTCTCTGTGCGAAGTGAATGGAGTGTTGCTTCACTTTCTAAATGCTGTCCTTTCAAAGAAAAAATCACTTTCCTTTGAAAGTGCCTTAAGTTACTTGCAAGCATTAGGAAGAAACTCACATGCGTTTCTCTGAAAGAGAAGCAGTCTGTTCCAACACTTCAATTCACTGTGTGAAGTGAATGGAGTGTTGCTTCACTTTCTAAATGCTGTCCTTTCAGAGAAAATCACTTTCCTTTGAAAGTGCCTTAAGTTACTTACAAGCATTCAACAGAAACTCACATGCATTTCTCTGAAAGAGAAGCAGTCTGTTCCAACACTTCAATTCACTGTGCGAAGTGAATGGAGTGTTGATTCACTTTCTAAATGCTGTCCTTTCAAAGAAAATCACTTTCCTTTGAAAGTGCCTTAAGTTACTTGCAAGCATTAGGGAGAAACTCACATGCGTTTCTCTGAAAGAGAAGCAGTCTGTTCCAACACTTCAATTCACTGCACGAAGGGAATGGAGTGTTGCTTCACTTTCTAAATGCTGTCCTTTCAGAGAAAATCACTTTCCTTTGAAAGTGCCTTAAGCTACTTACAAGCATTCACCAGAAACTCACATACGTTTCTTTGAAAGAGAAGCAGTCTGTTCCAACACTTCAATTCACTGTACGAAGTGAATGGAGTGTTGCTTCACTTTCTAACTGCTGTCCTTTCAAAGAAAATCACTTTCCTTTGAAAGTGCCTTAAGTTACTTGCAAGCATTAGGAAGAAACTCACATGCGTTTCTCTGAAAGAGAAGCAGTCTGTTCCAACACTTCAATTCACTGTGCGAAGTGAATGGAGTGTTGCCTCACTTTCTTAATGCTGTCCTTTCAGAGAAAATCACTTTCCTTTGAAAGTGCCTTAAGCTAATTACAAGCATTCAACAGAAACTCACATGCATTTCTCTGAAAGAGAAGCAGTCTGTTCCAACACTTCAATTCACTGCACGAAGGGAATGGAGTGTTGCTTCACTTTCTAAATGCTGTCCTTTCAGAGAAAATCACTTTCCTTTGAAAGTGCCTTAAGCTACTTACAAGCATTCACCAGAAACTCACATGCGTTTCTTTGAAAGAGAAGCAGTCTGTTCCAACACTTCAATTCACTGTGCGAAGTGAATGGAGTGTTGCTTCACTTTCTAAATGCTGTCCTTTCAGAGAAAATCACTTTACTTTGAAAGTGCCTTAAGGTACTTACAAGCATTCAACAGAAACTCACATGCATTTCTCTGAAAGAGAAGCAGTCTGTTCCAACACTTCAATTCACTGTGCGAAGTGAATGGAGTGTTGCTTCACTTTCTAAATGCTGTCCTTTCAGAGAAAATCACTTTCCTTTGATAGTGCCTTAAGCTACTTTCAAGCATTCACAAGAAACACACATGCGTTTCTCTGAAATAGAAGCAGTCTGTTCCAACACTTCAATTCACTGTGCGAAGTGAATGGAGTGTTGCTTCACTTTCTAAATGCTGTCTTTTCCGAGAAAATCACTTTCCTTTGAAAGTGCCTTACGGTACTTACAAGCATTCAACAGAAACTCACATGCATTTCTCTGAAAGAGAAGCAGTCTGTTCCAACACTTCAATTCACTGTGCGAAGTGAATGAAGTGTTGCTTCACTTTCTAAATGCTGTCCTTTCAGAGAAAATCGCTTTCCCTTGAAAGTGCCTTAAGCTACTTACAAGCATTCACCAGAAACTCACATGCATTTCTCTGAAAGAGAAGCAGTCTGTTCCAACACTTCAATTCACTGTGCGAAGTGAATGGAGTGTTGCTTCACTTTCTAAATGCTGTCCTTTCAAAGAAAATCACTTTCCTTTGAAAGTGCCTTAAGTTACTTGCAAGCATTAGGAAGAAACTCACATGCGTTTCTCTGAAAGAGAAGCAGTCTGTTCCAACACTTCAATTCACTGCACGAAGGGAATGGAGTGTTGCTTCACTTCCTCAATGCTGTCCTTTCAGAGAATATCACTTTCCTTTGAAAGTGCCTTAAACTACTTTCAAGCATTCACAAAAAACTCACATGCGTTTCTCTGAAAGAGAAGCAGTCTGTTCCAACACTTCAATTCACTGTTTGAAGTGAATGGAGTGTTGCTTCACTTTCTAAATGCTGTCCTTTCAGAGAAAATCACTTTCCTTTGAAAGTGCCTTAAGCTAATTACAAGCATTCAACAGAAACTCACATGCATTTCTCTGAAAGAGAAGCAGTCTGTTCCAACACTTCAATTCACTGCACGAAGGGAATGGATTGTTGCTTCACTTTCTAAATGCTGTCCTTTCAGAGAAAATCACTTTCCTTTGAAAGTGCCTTAAGCTAATTACAAGCATTCAACAGAAACTCACATGCATTTCTCTGAAAGAGAAGCAGTCTGTTCCAACACTTCAATTCACTGCACGAAGGGAATGGAGTGTTGCTTCACTTTCTAAATGCTGTCATTTCAGAGAAAATCACTTTCCTTTGAAAGTGCCTTAAACTAATTTCAAGCATTCACAGAAAACGCACATGCATTTCTCTGAAAGAGAAGCACTCTGTTCCAACACTTCAATTCACTGTGCAAAGTTCATGGAGTGTTGCCTCCCTTTTGAAATGCTGTCCTTTCCGAGAAAATCACTTTCCTTTGAAAGTGCCTTAAGCTACTTTCAAGCATTAGGAAGAAACTCACATGCGTTTCTCTGAAAGAGAAGCAGTCTGTTCCAACACTTCCATTCACTGTGTGAAGTGAATGGAGTGTTGCTTCACTTTCTAAATGCTGTCCTTTCAGAGAAAATCACTTTCCTTTGAAAGTGCCTTAAGTTACTTACAAGCATTCAACAGAAACTCACATGCATTTCTCTGAAAGAGAAGCAGTCTGTTCCAACACTTCAATTCACTGCACGAAGGGAATGGAGTGTTGCTTCACTTTCTAAATGCTGTCCTTTCAGAGAAAATCACTTTCCTTTGACAGTGCCTTAAGCTACTTACAAGCATTCACCAGAAACTCACATACGTTTCTTTGAAAGAGAAGCAGTCTATTACAACACTTCAATTCACTGTGCAAAGTGAATGGAGTGTTGCTTCACTTTCTAACTGCTGTCCTTTCAAAGAAAATCACTTTCCTTTGAAAGTGCCTTAAGTTACTTGCAAGCATTAGGAAGAAACTCACATGCGTTTCTCTGAAAGAGAAGCAGTCTGTTCCAACACTTCAATTCACTGTGCGAAGTGAATGGAGTGTTGCTTCACTTTCTTAATGCTGTCCTTTAAGAGAAAATCACTTTCCTTTGAAAGTGCCTTAATCTAATTACAAGCATTCAACAGAAACTCACATGCGTTTCTCTGAAAGAGAAGCAGTCTGTTCCAACACTTCATTTCACTGCACGAAGGGAATGGAGTGTTGCTTCACTTTCTAAATGCTTTCCTTTCAGAGAAAATCACTTTCCTTTGAAAGTGCATTAAGCTACTTACAAGCATTCACCAGAAACTCACATGCGTTTCTTTGAAAGAGAAGCAGTCTGTTCCAACACTTCAATTCACTGTGCGAAGTGAATGGAGTGTTGCTTCACTTTCTAAATGCTGTCCTTTCAGAGAAAATCACTTTCCTTTGAAAGTGCCTTAAGTTACTTGCAAGCATTAGGAAGAAACTCACATGCGTTTCTCTGAAAGAGAAGCAGTCTGTTCCAACACTTCAATTCACTATGCGAAGTGAATGGAGTGTTGCTTCACTTTCTTAATGCTGTCCTTTCAGAGAAAATCACTTTCCTTTGAAAGTGCCTTAAGCTAATTACAAGCATTCAACAGAAACTCACATGCATTTCTCTGAAAGAGAAGCAGTCTGTTCCAACACTTCAATTCACTGCACGAAGTGAATGGAGTGTTGCTTCACTTTCTAAAGGCTGCCCTTTCAGAGAAAATCACTTTCCTTTGAAAGTGCCTTAAGCTACTTACTAGCATTCACCAGAGACTCACATGCATTTCTCTGAAAGAGAAGCAGTCTGTTCCAACACTTCAATTCACTGTGCGAAGTGAATGGAGTGTTGCTTCACTTTCTAAATGCTGTCCTTTCAGAGAAAATCACTTTCCTTTGAAAGTGCCTTAAGGTACTTACAAGCATTCAACAGAAACTCACATGCATTTCTCTGAAAGAGAAGCAGTCTGTTCCAACACTTCAATTCACTGTGCGAAGTGAATGGAGTGTTGCTTCACTTTCTAAATGCTGTCCTTTCAGAGAAAATCACTTTCCTTTGATAGTGCCTTAAGCTACTTTCAAGCATTCACAAGAAACACACATGCGTTTCTCTGAAATAGAAGCAGTCTGTTCCAACACTTCAATTCACTGTGCGAAGTGAATGGAGTGTTGCTTCACTTTCTAAATGCTGTCTTTTCCGAGAAAATCACTTTCCTTTGAAAGTGCCTTACGGTACTTACAAGCATTCAACAGAAACTCACATGCATTTCTCTGAAAGAGAAGCAGTCTGTTCCAACACTTCAATTCACTGTGCGAAGTGAATGAAGTGTTGCTTCACTTTCTAAATGCTGTCCTTTCAGAGAAAATCGCTTTCCCTTGAAAGTGCCTTAAGCTACTTACAAGCATTCACCAGAAACTCACATGCATTTCTCTGAAAGAGAAGCAGTCTGTTCCAACACTTCAATTCACTGTGCGAAGTGAATGGAGTGTTGCTTCACTTTCTAAATGCTGTCCTTTCAAAGAAAATCACTTTCCTTTGAAAGTGCCTTAAGTTACTTGCAAGCATTTGGAAGAAACTCACATGCGTTTCTCTGAAAGAGAAGCAGTCTGTTCCAACACTTCAATTCACTGCACGAAGGGAATGGAGTGTTGCTTCACTTCCTCAATGCTGTCCTTTCAGAGAAAATCACTTTCCTTTGAAAGTGCCTTAAACTACTTTCAAGCATTCACAAAAAACTCACATGCGTTTCTCTGAAAGAGAAGCAGTCTGTTCCAACACTTCAATTCACTGTTTGAAGTGAATGGAGTGTTGCTTCACTTTCTAAATTCTGTCCTTTCAGAGAAAATCACTTTCCTTTGAAAGTGCCTTAAGCTAATTACAAGCATTCAACAGAAACTCACATGCATTTCTCTGAAAGAGAAGCAGTCTGTTCCAACACTTCAATTCACTGCACGAAGGGAATGGAGTGTTGCTTCACTTTCTAAATGCTGTCCTTTCAGAGAAAATCACTTTCCTTTGAAAGTGCCTTAAGCTAATTACAAGCATTCAACAGAAACTCACATGCATTTCTCTGAAAGAGAAGCAGTCTGTTCCAACACTTCAATTCACTGCACGAAGGGAATGGAGTGTTGCTTCACTTTCTAAATGCTGTCCTTTCAGAGAAAATCACTTTCCTTTGAAAGTGCCTTAAACTAATTTCAAGCATTCACAGAAAACGCACATGCGTTTCTCTGAAAGAGAAGCACTCTGTTCCAACACTTCAATTCACTGTGCAAAGTTCATGGAGTGTTGCCTCCCTTTTGAAATGCTGTCCTTTCCGAGAAAATCACTTTCCTTTGAAAGTGCCTTAAGCTACTTTCAAGCATTAGGAAGAAACTCACATGCGTTTCTCTGAAAGAGAAGCAGTCTGTTCCAACACTTCAATTCACTGTGTGAAGTGAATGGAGTGTTGCTTCACTTTCTAAATGCTGTCCTTTCAGAGAAAATCACTTTCCTTTGAAAGTGCCTTAAGTTACTTACAAGCATTCAACAGAAACTCACATGCATTTCTCTGAAAGAGAAGCAGTCTGTTCCAACACTTCAATTCACTGCACGAAGGGAATGGAGTGTTGCTTCACTTTCTAAATGCTGTCCTTTCAGAGAAAATCACTTTCCTTTGACAGTGCCTTAAGCTACTTACAAGCATTCACCAGAAACTCACATACGTTTCTTTGAAAGAGAAGCAGTCTATTACAACACTTCAATTCACTGTGCGAAGTGAATGGAGTGTTGCTTCACTTTCTAACTGCTGTCCTTTCAAAGAAAATCACTTTCCTTTGAAAGTGCCTTAAGTTACTTGCAAGCATTAGGAAGAAACTCACATGCGTTTCTCTGAAAGAGAAGCAGTCTGTTCCAACACTTCAATTCACTGTGCGAAGTGAATGGAGTGTTGCTTCACTTTCTTAATGCTGTCCTTTAAGAGAAAATCACTTTCCTTTGAAAGTGCCTTAATCTAATTACAAGCATTCAACAGAAACTCACATGCGTTTCTCTGAAAGAGAAGCAGTCTGTTCCAACACTTCATTTCACTGCACGAAGGGAATGGAGTGTTGCTTTACTTTCTAAATGCTGTCCTTTCAGAGAAAATCACTTTCCTTTGAAAGTGCATTAAGCTACTTACAAGCATTCACCAGAAACTCACATGCGTTTCTTTGAAAGAGAAGCAGTCTGTTCCAACACTTCAATTCACTGTGCGAAGTGAATGGAGTGTTGCTTCACTTTCTAAATGCTGTCCTTTCAGAGAAAATCACTTTCCTTTGAAAGTGCCTTAAGTTACTTGCAAGCATTAGGAAGAAACTCACATGCGTTTCTCTGAAAGAGAAGCAGTCTGTTCCAACACTTCAATTCACTATGCGAAGTGAATGGAGTGTTGCTTCACTTTCTTAATGCTGTCCTTTCAGAGAAAATCACTTTCCTTTGAAAGTGCCTTAAGCTAATTACAAGCATTCAACAGAAACTCACATGCATTTCTCTGAAAGAGAAGCAGTCTGTTCCAACACTTCAATTCACTGCACGAAGTGAATGGAGTGTTGCTTCACTTTCTAAAGGCTGCCCTTTCAGAGAAAATCACTTTCCTTTGAAAGTGCCTTAAGCTACTTACTAGCATTCACCAGAGACTCACATGCATTTCTCTGAAAGAGAAGCAGTCTGTTCCAACACTTCAATTCACTGTGCGAAGTGAATGGAGTGTTGCTTCACTTTCTAAATGCTGTCCTTTCAGAGAAAATCACTTTCCTTTGAAAGTGCCTTAAGCTGCTTTCAAGCATTCACAAGAAACAAACATGCGTTTCTCTGAAATAGAAGCAGTCTGTTCCAACACTTCAATTCACTGGGCGAAGTGAATGGAGTGTTGCTTCACTTTATAAATGCTGTCCTTTCAGAGAAAATCACTTTCCTTTGAAAGTGCCTTAAGCTACTTACAAGCATTCACCAGAAACTCACATACGTTTCTTTGAAAGAGAAGCAGTCTGTTCCAACACTTCAATTCACTGTGCGAAGTGAATGGAGTGTTGCTTCACTTTCTAAATTCTGTCCTTACAGAGAAAATCACTTTCCTTTGAAATTGCCTTATGTTACTTGCAAGCATTAGGAAGAAACTCACATGCGTTTCTCTGAAAGAGAAGCAGTCTGTTCCAACACTTCAATTCACTGTGCGAAGTGAATGGAGTGTTGCTTCACTTTCTAAAGGCTGCCCTTTCAGAGAAAATCACTTTCCTTTGAAAGTGCCTTAAGCTACTTACTAGCATTCACCAGAGACTCACATGCGTTACTCTGAAAGAGAAGCAGTCTGTTCCAACACTTCAATTCACTGTGTGAAGTGAATGGAGTGTTGCTTCACTTTCTAAATGCTGTCCTTTCAGAGAAAATCACTTTCCTTTGATAGTGCCTTAAGCTACTTACAAGCATTCACCAGAAACTCACATGCGTTTCTTTGAAAGAGAAGCAGTCTGTTCCAACACTTCAATTCACTGTGCGAAGTGAATGGAGTGTTGCTTCACTTTCTAAATGCTGTCTTTTCCGAGAAAATCACTTTCCTTTGAAAGTGCCTTAAGGTACTTACAAGCATTCAACAGAAACTCACATACATTTCTCTGAAAGAGAAGCAGTCTGTTCCAACACTTCAATTCACTGTGCGAAGTGAATGGAGTGTTGCTTCACTTTCTAAATGCTGTCCTTTCAGAGAAAATCACTTTCCTTTGAAAGTGCCTTAAACTAATTTCAAGCATTCACAGAAAACGCACATGCGTTTCTCTGAAAGAGAAGCACTCTGTTCCAACATTTCAAATCACTGTGCGAAGTGAATGGAGTGTTGCTTCACTTTCTAAATGCTGTCCTTTCAGAGAAAATCACTTTCCTTTGAAAGTGTCTTAAGGTACTTACAAGCATTCAACAGAAACTCACATGCATTTCTCTGAAAGAGAAGCAGTCTGTTCCAACACTTCAATTCACTGTGCGAAGTGAATGGAGTGTTGCTTCACTTTCTAAATGCTGTCCTTTCAGAGAAAATCACTTTCCTTTGAAAGTGCCTTAAACTACTTTCAAGCATTCACAAAAAACTCACATGCGTTTCTCTGAAAGAGAAGCAGTCTGTTCCAACACTTCAATTCACTGTGCGAAGTGAATGGAGTGTTGCTTCACTTTCTAAATGCTGTCCTTTCAAAGAAAATCACTTTCCTTTGAAAGTGCCTTAAGTTACTTGCAAGCATTAGGAAGAAACTCACATGCGTTTCTCTGAAAGAGAAGCAGTCTGTTCCAACACTTCAATTCACTGTGCGAAGTGAATGGAGTGTTGCTTCACTTTCTAAATGCTGTCCTTTCAAAGAAAATCACTTTCCTTTGAAAGTGCCTTAAGGTACTTACAAGCATTCAACAGAAACTCACATGCATTTCTCTGAAAGAGAAGCAGTCTGTTCCAACACTTCAATTCACTGTGCGAAGTGAATGGAGTGTTGCTTCACTTTCTAAATGCTGTCCTTTCAGAGAAAATCACTTTCCTTTGAAAGCGCCTTAAGCTACTTACAAGCATTCACCAGAAACTCACATGCGTTTCTTTGAAAGAGAAGCAGTCTGTTCCAACACTTCAATTCACTGTGTGAAGTGAATGGAGTGTTGCTTCACTTTCTAAATGCAGTCCTTTCAAAGAAAATCACTTTCCTTTGAAAGTGCCTTAAGTTACTTGCAAGCATTAGGAAGAAACTCACATGCGTTTCTCTGAAAGAGAAGCATTCTGTTCCAACACTTCAATTCACTGCACGAAGGGAATGGAGTGTTGCTTCACTTTCTAAATTCTGTCCTTTCAGAGAAAATCACTTTCCTTTGAAAGTGCCTTAAGCTAATTACAAGCATTCACAAAAAACTCACCTGCGTTTCTCTGAAAGAGAAGCAGTCTGTTCCAACACTTCAATTCACTGTGCGAAGTGAATGGAGTGTTGCTTCACTTTCTAAATGCTGTCCTTTCAAAGAAAATCACTTTCCTTTGAAAGTGCCTTAAGTTACTTGCAAGCATTAGGAAGAAACTCACATGCGTTTCTCTGAAAGAGAAGCAGTCTGTTCCAACACTTCAATTCACTGCACGAAGGGAATGGAGTGTTGCTTCACTTCCTCAATGCTGTCCTTTCAGAGAAAATCACTTTCCTTTGAAAGTGCCTTAAACTACTTTCAAGCATTCACAAAAAACTCACATGCGTTTCTCTGAAAGAGAAGCAGTCTGTTCCAACACTTCAATTCACTGTTTGAAGTGAATGGAGTGTTGCTTCACTTTCTAAATGCTGTCCTTTCAGAGAAAATCACTTTCCTTTGAAAGTGCCTTAAGCTAATTACAAGCATTCAACAGAAACTCACATGCATTTCTCTGAAAGAGAAGCAGTCTGTTCCAACACTTCAATTCACTGCACGAAGGGAATGGAGTGTTGCTTCACTTTCTAAATGCTGTCCTTTCAGAGAAAATCACTTTCCTTTGAAAGTGCCTTAAACTAATTTCAAGCATTCACAGAAAACGCACATGCGTTTCTCTGAAAGAGAAGCACTCTGTTCCAACACTTCAATTCACTGTGCAAAGTTCATGGAGTGTTGCCTCCCTTTTAAATGCTGTCCTTTCCGAGAAAATCACTTTCCTTTGAAAGTGCCTTAAGCTACTTTCAAGCATTAGGAAGAAACTCACATGCGTTTCTCTGAAAGAGAAGCAGTCTGTTCCAACACTTCAATTCACTGTGTGAAGTGAATGGAGTGTTGCTTCACTTTCTAAATGCTGTCCTTTCAGAGAAAATCACTTTCCTTTGAAAGTGCCTTAAGTTACTTACAAGCATTCAACAGAAACTCACATGCATTTCTCTGAAAGAGAAGCAGTCTGTTCCAACACTTCAATTCACTGCACGAAGGGAATGGAGTGTTGCTTCACTTTCTAAATGCTGTCCTTTCAGAGAAAATCACTTTCCTTTGACAGTGCCTTAAGCTACTTACAAGCATTCACCAGAAACTCACATACGTTTCTTTGAAAGAGAAGCAGTCTGTTCCAACACTTCAATTCACTGTGCGAAGTGAATGGAGTGTTGCTTCACTTTCTAAATGCTGTCCTTTCAAAGAAAATCACTTTCCTTTGAAAGTGCCTTAAGTTACTTGCAAGCATTAGGAAGAAACTCACATGCGTTTCTCTGAAAGAGAAGCAGTCTGTTCCAACACTTCAATTCACTGTGCGAAGTGAATGGAGTGTTGCTTCACTTTCTAAATGCTGTCCTTTCAAAGAAAATCACTTTCCTTTGAAAGTGCCTTAAGGTACTTACAAGCATTCAACAGAAACTCACATGCATTTCTCTGAAAGAGAAGCAGTCTGTTCCAACACTTCAATTCACTGTGCGAAGTGAATGGAGTGTTGCTTCACTTTCTAAATGCTGTCCTTTCAGAGAAAATCACTTTCCTTTGAAAGCGCCTTAAGCTACTTACAAGCATTCACCAGAAACTCACATGCGTTTCTTTGAAAGAGAAGCAGTCTGTTCCAACACTTCAATTCACTGTGTGAAGTGAATGGAGTGTTGCTTCACTTTCTAAATGCTGTCCTTTCAAAGAAAATCACTTTCCTTTGAAAGTGCCTTAAGTTACTTGCAAGCATTAGGAAGAAACTCACATGCGTTTCTCTGAAAGAGAAGCAGTCTGTTCCAACACTTCAATTCACTGCACGAAGGGAATGGAGTGTTGCTTCACTTCCTCAATGCTGTCCTTTCAGAGAAAATCACTTTCCTTTGAAAGTGCCTTAAACTACTTTCAAGCATTCACAAAAAACTCACATGCGTTTCTCTGAAAGAGAAGCAGTCTGTTCCAACACTTCAATTCACTGTTTGAAGTGAATGGAGTGTTGCTTCACTTTCTAAATGCTGTCCTTTCAGAGAAAATCACTTTCCTTTGAAAGTGCCTTAAGCTAATTACAAGCATTCAACAGAAACTCACATGCATTTCTCTGAAAGAGAAGCAGTCTGTTCCAACACTTCAATTCACTGCACGAAGGGAATGGAGTGTTGCTTCACTTTCTAAATGCTGTCCTTTCAGAGAAAATCACTTTCCTTTGAAAGTGCCTTAAACTAATTTCAAGCATTCACAGAAAACGCACATGCGTTTCTCTGAAAGAGAAGCACTCTGTTCCAACACTTCAATTCACTGTGCAAAGTTCATGGAGTGTTGCCTCCCTTTTAAATGCTGTCCTTTCCGAGAAAATCACTTTCCTTTGAAAGTGCCTTAAGCTACTTTCAAGCATTAGGAAGAAACTCACATGCGTTTCTCTGAAAGAGAAGCAGTCTGTTCCAACACTTCAATTCACTGTGTGAAGTGAATGGAGTGTTGCTTCACTTTCTAAATGCTGTCCTTTCAGAGAAAATCACTTTCCTTTGAAAGTGCCTTAAGTTACTTACAAGCATTCAACAGAAACACACATGCATTTCTCTGAAAGAGAAGCAGTCTGTTCCAACACTTCAATTCACTGCACGAAGGGAATGGAGTGTTGCTTCACTTTCTAAATGCTGTCCTTTCAGAGAAAATCACTTTCCTTTGACAGTGCCTTAAGCTACTTACAAGCATTCACAAGAAACTCACATACGTTTCTTTGAAAGAGAAGCAGTCTATTACAACACTTCAATTCACTGTGAGAAGTGAATGGAGTGTTGCTTCACTTTCTAACTGCTGTCCTTTCAAAGAAAATCACTTTCCTTTGAAAGTGCCTTAAGTTACTTGCAAGCATTAGGAAGAAACTCACATGCGTTTCTCTGAAAGAGAAGCAGTCTGTTCCAACACTTCAATTCACTGTGCGAAGTGAATGGAGTGTTGCTTCACTTTCTTAATGCTGTCCTTTAAGAGAAAATCACTTTCCTTTGAAAGTGCCTTAATCTAATTACAAGCATTCAACAGAAACTCACATGCGTTTCTCTGAAAGAGAAGCAGTCTGTTCCAACACTTCATTTCACTGCACGAAGGGAATGGAGTGTTGCTTCACTTTCTAAATGCTTTCCTTTCAGAGAAAATCACTTTCCTTTGAAAGTGCATTAAGCTACTTACAAGCATTCACCAGAAACTCACATGCGTTTCTTTGAAAGAGAAGCAGTCTGTTCCAACACTTCAATTCACTGTGCGAAGTGAATGGAGTGTTGCTTCACTTTCTAAATGCTGTCCTTTCAGAGAAAATCACTTTCCTTTGAAAGTGCCTTAAGTTACTTGCAAGCATTAGGAAGAAACTCACATGCGTTTCTCTGAAAGAGAAGCAGTCTGTTCCAACACTTCAATTCACTATTCGAAGTGAATGGAGTGTTGCTTCACTTTCTTAATGCTGTCCTTTCAGAGAAAATCACTTTCCTTTGAAAGTGCCTTAAGCTAATTACAAGCATTCAACAGAAACTCACATGCATTTCTCTGAAAGAGAAGCAGTCTGTTCCAACACTTCAATTCACTGCACGAAGTGAATGGAGTGTTGCTTCACTTTCTAAAGGCTGCCCTTTCAGAGAAAATCACTTTCCTTTGAAAGTGCCTTAAGCTACTTACTAGCATTCACCAGAGACTCACATGCGTTACTCTGAAAGAGAAGCAGTCTGTTCCAACACTTCAATTCACTGTGCGAAGTGAATGGAGTGTTGCTTCACTTTCTAAATGCTGTCCTTTCAGAGAAAATCACTTTCCTTTGAAAGTGCCTTAAGCTAATTACAAGCATTCAACAGAAACTCACATGCATTTCTCTGAAAGAGAAGCAGTCTGTTCCAACACTTCAATTCACTGTGCGAAGTGAATGGAGTGTTGCTTCACTTTCTAAATGCTGTCCTTTCAGAGAAAATCACTTTCCTTTGAAAGTGCCTTAAGCTACTTTCAAGCATTCACAAGAAACAAACATGCGTTTCTCTGAAATAGAAGCAGTCTGTTCCAACACTTCAATTCACTGTGCGAAGTGAATGGTGTGTTGCTTCACTTTATAAATGCTGTCCTTTCAGAGAAAATCACTTTCCTTTGAAAGTGCCTTAAGCTACTTACAAGCATTCACCAGAAACTCACATACGTTTCTTTGAAAGAGAAGCAGTCTGTTCCAACACTTCAATTCACTGTGCGAAGTGAATAGAGTGTTGCTTCACTTTCTAAATTCTGTCCTTTCAGAGAAAATCACTTTCCTTTGAAACTGCCTTATGTTACTTGCAAGCATTAGGAAGAAACTCACATGCGTTTCTCTGAAAGAGAAGCAGTCTGTTCCAACACTTCAATTCACTGTGTGAAGTGAATGGAGTGTTGCTTCACTTTCTAAAGGCTGCCCTTTCAGAGAAAATCACTTTCCTTTGAAAGTGCCTTAAGCTACTTACTAGCATTCACCAGAGACTCACATGCGTTACTCTGAAAGAGAAGCAGTCTGTTCCAACACTTCAATTCACTGTGTGAAGTGAATGGAGTGTTGCTTCACTTTCTAAATGCTGTCCTTTCAGAGAAAATCACTTTCCATTGATAGTGCCTTAAGCTACTTACAAGCATTCACCAGAAACTCACATGCGTTTCTTTGAAAGAGAAGCAGTCTGTTCCAACACTTCAATTCACTGTGCGAAGTGAATGGAGTGTTGCTTCACTTTCTAAATGCTGTCTTTTCCGAGAAAATCACTTTCCTTTGAAAGTGCCTTAAGGTACTTACAAGCATTCAACAGAAACTCACATACATTTCTCTGAAAGAGAAGCAGTCTGTTCCAACACTTCAATTCACTGTGCGAAGTGAATGGAGTGTTGCTTCACTTTCTAAATGCTGTCCTTTCAGAGAAAATCACTTTCCTTTGAAAGTGCCTTAAACTAATTTCAAGCATTCACAGAAAACGCACATGCGTTTCTCTGAAAGAGAAGCACTCTGTTCCAACATTTCAATTCACTGTGCGAAGTGAATGGAGTGTTGCTTCACTTTCTAAATGCTGTCCTTTCAGAGAAAATCACTTTCCTTTGAAAGTGTCTTAAGGTACTTACAAGCATTCAACAGAAACTCACATGCATTTCTCTGAAAGAGAAGCAGTCTGTTCCAACACTTCAATTCACTGTGCGAAGTGAATGGAGTGTTGCTTCACTTTCTAAATGCTGTCCTTTCAGAGAAAATCACTTTCCTTTGATAGTGCCTTAAACTACTTTCAAACATTCACAAAAAACTCACATGCGTTTCTCTGAAAGAGAAGCAGTCTGTTCCAACACTTCAATTCACTGTGCGAAGTGAATGGAGTGTTGCTTCACTTTCTAAATGCTGTCCTTTCAAAGAAAATCACTTTCCTTTGAAAGTGCCTTAAGTTACTTGCAAGCATTAGGAAGAAACTCACATGCGTTTCTCTGAAAGAGAAGCAGTCTGTTCCAACACTTCAATTCACTGTGCGAAGTGAATGGAGTGTTGCTTCACTTTCTAAATGCTGTCCTTTCAAAGAAAATCACTTTCCTTTGAAAGTGCCTTAAGGTACTTACAAGCATTCAACAGAAACTCACATGCATTTCTCTGAAAGAGAAGCAGTCTGTTCCAACACTTCAATTCACTGTGCGAAGTGAATGGAGTGTTGCTTCACTTTCTAAATGCTGTCCTTTCAGAGAAAATCACTTTCCTTTGAAAGCGCCTTAAGCTACTTACAAGCATTCACCAGAAACTCACATGCGTTTCTTTGAAAGAGAAGCAGTCTGTTCCAACACTTCAATTCACTGTGTGAAGTGAATGGAGTGTTGCTTCACTTTCTAAATGCAGTCCTTTCAAAGAAAATCACTTTCCTTTGAAAGTGCCTTAAGTTACTTGCAAGCATTAGGAAGAAACTCACATGCGTTTCTCTGAAAGAGAAGCATTCTGTTCCAACACTTCAATTCACTGCACGAAGGGAATGGAGTGTTGCTTCACTTTCTAAATTCTGTCCTTTCAGAGAAAATCACTTTCCTTTGAAAGTGCCTTAAACTACTTTCAAGCATTCACAAAAAACTCACCTGCGTTTCTCTGAAAGAGAAGCAGTCTGTTCCAACACTTCAATTCACTGTGCGAAGTGAATGGAGTGTTGCTTCACTTTCTAAATGCTGTCTTTTCCGAGAAGATCACTTTCCTTTGAAAGTGCCTTACGGTACTTACAAGCATTCAACAGAAACTCACATGCATTTCTCTGAAAGAGAAGCAGTCTGTTCCAACACTTCAATTCACTGTGCGAAGTGAATGGAGTGTTGCTTCACTTTCTAAATGCTGTCCTTTCAAAGAAAATCACTTTCCTTTGAAAGTGCCTTAAGTTACTTGCAAGCATTAGGAAGAAACTCACATGCGTTTCTCTGAAAGAGAAGCAGTCTGTTCCAACACTTCAATTCACTGTGCGAAGTGAATGGAGTGTTGCCTCACTTTCTTAATGCTGTCCTTTCAGAGAAAATCACTTTCCTTTGAAAGTGCCTTAAGCTAATTACAAGCATTCAACAGAAACTCACATGCATTTCTCTGAAAGAGAAGCAGTCTGTTCCAACACTTCAATTCACTGCACGAAGGGAATGGAGTGTTGCTTCACTTTCTAAATGCTGTCCTTTCAGAGAAAATCACTTTCCTTTGAAAGTGCCTTAAGCTACTTACAAGCATTCACCAGAAACTCACATGCGTTTCTTTGAAAGAGAAGCAGTCTGTTCCAACACTTCAATTCACTGTGCGAAGTGAATGGAGTGTTGCTTCACTTTCTAAATGCTGTCCTTTCAGAGAAAATCACTTTCCTTTGAAAGTGCCTTAAGGTACTTTCAAGCATTCAACAGAAACTCACATGCATTTCTCTGAAAGAGAAGCAGTCTGTTCCAACACTTCAATTCACTGTGCGAAGTGAATGGAGTGTTGCTTCACTTTCTAAATGCTGTCCTTTCAGAGAAAATCACTTTCCTTTGATAGTGCCTTAAGCTACTTTCAAGCATTCACAAGAAACACACATGCGTTTCTCTGAAAGAGAAGCAGTCTGTTCCAACACTTCAATTCACTGTGCGAAGTGAATGGAGTGTTGCTTCACTTTCTAAATGCTGTCTTTTCCGAGAAAATCACTTTCCTTTGAAAGTGCCTTACGGTACTTACAAGCATTCAACAGAAACTCACATGCATTTCTCTGAAAGAGAAGCAGTCTGTTCCAACACTTCAATTCACTGTGCGAAGTGAATGAAGTGTTGCTTCACTTTCTAAATGCTGTCCTTTCAGAGAAAATCACTTTCCCTTGAAAGTGCCTTAAGCTACTTACAAGCATTCACCAGAAACTCACATGCATTTCTCTGAAAGAGAAGCAGTCTGTTCCAACACTTCAATTCACTGTGCGAAGTGAATGGAGTGTTGCTTCACTTTCTAAATGCTGTCCTTTCAAAGAAAATCACTTTCCTTTGAAAGTGCCTTAAGTTACTTGCAAGCATTAGGAAGAAACTCACATGCGTTTCTCTGAAAGAGAAGCAGTCTGTTCCAACACTTCAATTCACTGCACGAAGGGAATGGAGTGTTGCTTCACTTCCTCAATGCTGTCCTTTCAGAGAAAATCACTTTCCTTTAAAAGTGCCTTAAACTACTTTCAAGCATTCACAAAAAACTCACATGCGTTTCTCTGAAAGAGAAGCAGTCTGTTCCAACACTTCAATTCACTGTTTGAAGTGAATGGAGTGTTGCTTCACTTTCTAAATGCTGTCCTTTCAGAGAAAATCACTTTCCTTTGAAAGTGCCTTAAGCTAATTACAAGCATTCAACAGAAACTCACATGCATTTCTCTGAAAGAGAAGCAGTCTGTTCCAACACTTCAATTCACTGCACGAAGGGAATGGAGTGTTGCTTCACTTTCTAAATGCTGTCCTTTCAGAGAAAATCACTTTCCTTTGAAAGTGCCTTAAACTAATTTCAAGCATTCACAGAAAACGCACATGCGTTTCTCTGAAAGAAGAGCACTCTGTTCCAACACTTCAATTCACTGTGCAAAGTGCATGGAGTGTTGCCTCACTTTTGAAATGCTGTCCTTTCCGAGAAAATCACTTTCCTTTGAAAGTGCCTTAAGCTACTTTCAAGCATTAGGAAGAAACTCACATGCGTTTCTCTGAAAGAGAAGCAGTCTGTTCCAACACTTCAATTCACTGTGTGAAGTGAATGGAGTGTTGCTTCACTTTCTAAATGCTGTCCTTTCAGAGAAAATCACTTTCCTTTGAAAGTGCCTTAAGTTACTTACAAGCATTCAACAGAAACTCACATGCATTTCTCTGAAAGAGAAGCAGTCTGTTCCAACACTTCAATTCACTGCACGAAGGGAATGGAGTGTTGCTTCACTTTCTAAATGCTGTCCTTTCAGAGAAAATCACTTTCCTTTGACAGTGCCTTAAGCTACTTACAAGCATTCACCAGAAACTCACATACGTTTCTTTGAAAGAGAAGCAGTCTATTACAACACTTCAATTCACTGTGCGAAGTGAATGGAGTGTTGCTTCACTTTCTAACTGCTGTCCTTTCAAAGAAAATCACTTTCCTTTGAAAGTGCCTTAAGTTACTTGCAAGCATTAGGAAGAAACTCACATGCGTTTCTCTGAAAGAGAAGCAGTCTGTTCCAACACTTCAATCACTGTGCGAAGTGAATGGAGTGTTGCTTCACTTTCTTAATGCTGTCCTTTCAGAGAAAATCACTTTCCTTTGAAAGTGCCTTAAGCTAATTACAAGCATTCAACAGAAACTCACATGCATTTCTCTGAAAGAGAAGCAGTCTGTTCCAACACTTCAATTCACTGTGCGAAGTGAATGGAGTGTTGCTTCACTTTATAAATGCTGTCCTTTCAGAGAAAATCACTTTCCTTTGAAAGTGCCTTAAGCTACTTACAAGCATTCACCAGAAACTCACATACGTTTCTTTGAAAGAGAAGCAGTCTGTTCCAACACTTCAATTCACTGCACGAAGTGAATGGAGTGTTGCTTCACTTTCTAAAGGCTGCCCTTTCAGAGAAAATCACTCTCCTTTGAAAGTGCCTTAAGCTACTTACTAGCATTCACCAGAGACTCACATGCATTTCTCTGAAAGAGAAGCAGTCTGTTCCATCACTTCAATTCACTGTGCGAAGTGAATGGAGTGTTGCTTCACTTTCTTAATGCTGTCCTTTCAGAGAAAATCACTTTCCTTTGAAAGTGCCTTAAGCTACTTTCAAGCGTTCACAAGAAACAAACATGCGTTTCTCTGAAATAGAAGCAGTCTGTTCCAACACTTCAATTCACTGTGCGAAGTGAATGGAGTGTTGCTTCACTTTATAAATGCTGTCCTTTCAGAGAAAATCACTTTCCTTTGAAAGTGCCTTAAGCTACTTTCAAGCATTCACCAGAAACTCACATACGTTACTTTGAAAGAGAAGCAGTCTGTTCCAACACTTCAATTCACTGTGCGAAGTGAATGGAGTGTTGCTTCACTTTCTAAATTCTGTCCTTTCAGAGAAAATCACTTTCCTTTGAAATTGCCTTATGTTACTTGCAAGCATTAGGAAGAAACTCACATGCGTTTCTCTGAAAGAGAAGCAGTCTGTTCCAACACTTCAATTCACTGTGCGAAGTGAATGGAGTGTTGCTTCACTTTCTAAAGGCTGCCCTTTCAGAGAAAATCACTTTCCTTTGAAAGTGCCTTAAGCTACTTACTAGCATTCACCAGAGACTCACATGCGTTACTCTGAAAGAGAAGCAGTCTGTTCCAACACTTCAATTCACTGTGTGAAGTGAATGGAGTGTTGCTTCACTTTCTAAATGCTGTCCTTTCAGAGAAAATCACTTTCCTTTGATAGTGCCTTAAGCTACTTACAAGCATTCACCAGAAACTCACATGCGTTTCTTTGAAAGAGAAGCAGTCTGTTCCAACACTTCAATTCACTGTGCGAAGTGAATGGAGTGTTGCTTCACTTTCTAAATGCTG
Organism: Myodes glareolus; assembly: GCF_982192425.1. Taxonomy (NCBI): domain Eukaryota; kingdom Metazoa; phylum Chordata; class Mammalia; order Rodentia; family Cricetidae; genus Myodes; species Myodes glareolus. The sequence goes on along the minus strand of NW_028263211.1, from coordinate 937,640 downwards.
TCTTTTCCGAGAAAATCACTTTCCTTTGAAAGTGCCTTAAGGTACTTACAAGCATTCAACAGAAACTCACATACATTTCTCTGAAAGAGAAGCAGTCTGTTCCAACACTTCAATTCACTGTGCGGAGTGAATGGAGTGTTGCTTCACTTTCTAAATGCTGTCCTTTCAGAGAAAATCACTTTCCTTTGAAAGTGCCTTAAACTAATTTCAAGCATTCACAGAAAACGCACATGCGTTTCTCTGAAAGAGAAGCACTCTGTTCCAACATTTCAATTCACTGTGCGAAGTGAATGGAGTGTTGCTTCACTTTCTAAATGCTGTCCTTTCAGAGAAAATCACTTTCCTTTGAAAGTGTCTTAAGGTACTTACAAGCATTCAACAGAAACTCACATGCATTTCTCTGAAAGAGAAGCAGTCTGTTCCAACACTTCAATTCACTGTGCGAAGTGAATGGAGTGTTGCTTCACTTTCTAAATGCTGTCCTTTCAGAGAAAATCACTTTCCTTTGAAAGTGCCTTAAACTACTTTCAAGCATTCACAAAAAACTCACATGCGTTTCTCTGAAAGAGAAGCAGTCTGTTCCAACACTTCAATTCACTGTGCGAAGTGAATGGAGTGTTGCATCACTTTCTAAATGCTGTCCTTTCAAAGAAAATCACTTTCCTTTGAAAGTGCCTTAAGTTACTTGCAAGCATTAGGAAGAAACTCACATGCGTTTCTCTGAAAGAGAAGCAGTCTGTTCCAACACTTCAATTCACTGTGCGAAGTGAATGGAGTGTTGCTTCACTTTCTAAATGCTGTCTTTTCCGAGAAGATCACTTTCCTTTGAAAGTGCCTTACGGTACTTACAAGCATTCAACAGAAACTCACATGCATTTCTCTGAAAGAGAAGCAGTCTGTTCCAACACTTCAATTCACTGTGCGAAGTGAATGGAGTGTTGCTTCACTTTCTAAATGCTGTCCTTTCAAAGAAAATCACTTTCCTTTGAAAGTGCCTTAAGTTACTTGCAAGCATTAGGAAGAAACTCACATGCGTTTCTCTGAAAGAGAAGCAGTCTGTTCCAACACTTCAATTCACTGTGCGAAGTGAATGGAGTGTTGCCTCACTTTCTTAATGCTGTCCTTTCAGAGAAAATCACTTTCCTTTGAAAGTGCCTTAAGCTAATTACAAGCATTCAACAGAAACTCACATGCATTTCTCTGAAAGAGAAGCAGTCTGTTCCAACACTTCAATTCACTGCACGAAGGGAATGGAGTGTTGCTTCACTTTCTAAATGCTGTCCTTTCAGAGAAAATCACTTTCCTTTGAAAGTGCCTTAAGCTACTTACAAGCATTCACCAGAAACTCACATGCGTTTCTTTGAAAGAGAAGCAGTCTGTTCCAACACTTCAATTCACTGTGCGAAGTGAATGGAGTGTTGCTTCACTTTCTAAATGCTGTCCTTTCAGAGAAAATCACTTTCCTTTGAAAGTGCCTTAAGGTACTTACAAGCATTCAACAGAAGCTCACATGCATTTCTCTGAAAGAGAAGCAGTCTGTTCCAACACTTCAATTCACTGTGCGAAGTGAATGGAGTGTTGCTTCACTTTCTAAATGCTGTCCTTTCAGAGAAAATCACTTTCCTTTGATAGTGCCTTAAGCTACTTTCAAGCATTCACAAGAAACACACATGCGTTTCTCTGAAATAGCAGCAGTCTGTTCCAACACTTCAATTCACTGTGCGAAGTGAATGGAGTGTTGCTTCACTTTCTAAATGCTGTCTTTTCCGAGAAAATCACTTTCCTTTGAAAGTGCCTTACGGTACTTACAAGCATTCAACAGAAACTCACATGCATTTCTCTGAAAGAGAAGCAGTCTGTTCCAACACTTCAATTCACTGTGCGAAGTGAATGAAGTGTTGCTTCACTTTCTAAATGCTGTCCTTTCAGAGAAAATCACTTTCCCTTGAAAGTGCCTTAAGCTACTTACAAGCATTCACCAGAAACTCACATGCATTTCTCTGAAAGAGAAGCAGTCTGTTCCAACACTTCAATTCACTGTGCGATGTGAATGGAGTGTTGCTTCACTTTCTAAATGCTGTCCTTTCAAAGAAAATCACTTTCCTTTGAAAGTGCCTTAAGTTACTTGCAAGCATTAGGAAGAAACTCACATGCGTTTCTCTGAAAGAGAAGCAGTCTGTTCCAACACTTCAATTCACTGCACGAAGGGAATGGAGTGTTGCTTCACTTCCTCAATGCTGTCCTTTCAGAGAAAATCACTTTCCTTTGAAAGTGCCTTAAACTACTTTCAAGCATTCACAAAAAACTCACATGCGTTTCTCTGAAAGAGAAGCAGTCTGTTCCAACACTTCAATTCACTGTTTGAAGTGAATGGAGTGTTGCTTCACTTTCTAAATGCTGTCCTTTCAGAGAAAATCACTTTCCTTTGAAAGTGCCTTAAGCTAATTACAAGCATTCAACAGAAACTCACATGCATTTCTCTGAAAGTGAAGCAGTCTGTTCCAACACTTCAATTCACTGCACGAAGGGAATGGAGTGTTGCTTCACTTTCTAAATGCTGTCCTTTCAGAGAAAATCACTTTCCTTTGAAAGTGCCTTAAACTAATTTCAAGCATTCACAGAAAACGCACATGCGTTTCTCTGAAAGAAGAGCACTCTGTTCCAACACTTCAATTCACTGTGCAAAGTTCATGGAGTGTTGCCTCACTTTTGAAATGCTGTCCTTTCCGAGAAAATCACTTTCCTTTGAAAGTGCCTTAAGCTACTTTCAAGCATTAGGAAGAAACTCACATGCGTTTCTCTGAAAGAGAAGCAGTCTGTTCCAACACTTCAATTCACTGTGTGAAGTGAATGGAGTGTTGCTTCACTTTCTAAATGCTGTCCTTTCAGAGAAAATCACTTTCCTTTGAAAGTGCCTTAAGTTACTTACAAGCATTCAACAGAAACTCACATGCATTTCTCTGAAAGAGAAGCAGTCTGTTCCAACACTTCAATTCACTGCACGAAGGGAATGGAGTGTTGCTTCACTTTCTAAATGCTGTCCTTTCAGAGAAAATCACTTTCCTTTGACAGTGCCTTAAGCTACTTACAAGCATTCACCAGAAACTCACATACGTTTCTTTGAAAGAGAAGCAGTCTATTACAACACTTCAATTCACTGTGCGAAGTGAATGGAGTGTTGCTTCACTTTCTAACTGCTGTCCTTTCAAAGAAAATCACTTTCCTTTGAAAGTGCCTTAAGTTACTTGCAAGCATTAGGAAGAAACTCACATGCGTTTCTCTGAAAGAGAAGCAGTCTGTTCCAACACTTCAATCACTGTGCGAAGTGAATGGAGTGTTGCTTCACTTTCTTAATGCTGTCCTTTCAGAGAAAATCACTTTCCTTTGAAAGTGCCTTAAGCTAATTACAAGCATTCAACAGAAACTCACATGCGTTTCTCTGAAAGAGAAGCAGTCTGTTCCAACACTTCATTTCACTGCACGAAGTGAATGGAGTGTTGCTTCACTTTCTAAATGCTGTCCTTTCAGAGAAAATCACTTTCCTTTGAAAGTGCATTAAGCTACTTACAAGCATTCACCAGAAACTCACATGCGTTTCTTTGAAAGGGAAGCAGTCTGTTCCAACACTTCAATTCACTGTGCGAAGTGAATGGAGTGTTGCTTCACTTTCTAAATGCTGTCCTTTCAGAGAAAATCACTTTCCTTTGAAAGTGCCTTAAGCTACTTACAAGCATTCAACAGAAACTCACATGCATTTCTCTGAAAGAGAAGCAGTCTGGTCCAACACTTCAATTCACTGTGCGAAGTGAATGGAGTGTTGCTTCACTTTATAAATGCTGTCCTTTCAGAGAAAATCACTTTCCTTTGAAAGTGCCTTAAGCTACTTACAAGCATTCACCAGAAACTCACATACGTTTCTTTGAAAGAGAAGCAGTCTGTTCCAACACTTCAATTCACTGCACGAAGTGAATGGAGTGTTGCTTCACTTTCTAAAGGCTGCCCTTTCAGAGAAAATCACTCTCCTTTGAAAGTGCCTTAAGCTACTTACTAGCATTCACCAGAGACTCACATGCATTTCTCTGAAAGAGAAGCAGTCTGTTCCATCACTTCAATTCACTGTGCGAAGTGAATGGAGTGTTGCTTCACTTTCTTAATGCTGTCCTTTCAGAGAAAATCACTTTCCTTTGAAAGTGCCTTAAGCTACTTTCAAGCATTCACAAGAAACAAACATGCGTTTCTCTGAAATAGAAGCAGTCTGTTCCAACACTTCAATTCACTGTGCGAAGTGAATGGAGTGTTGCTTCACTTTATAAATGCTGTCCTTTCAGAGAAAATCACTTTCCTTTGAAAGTGCCTTAAGCTACTTTCAAGCATTCACCAGAAACTCACATACGTTACTTTGAAAGAGAAGCAGTCTGTTCCAACACTTCAATTCACTGTGCGAAGTGAATGGAGTGTTGCTTCACTTTCTAAATTCTGTCCTTTCAGAGAAAATCACTTTCCTTTGAAATTACCTTATGTTACTTGCAAGCATTAGGAAGAAACTCACATGCGTTTCTCTGAAAGAGAAGCAGTCTGTTCCAACACTTCAATTCACTGTGCGAAGTGAATGGAGTGTTGCTTCACTTTCTAAAGGCTGCCCTTTCAGAGAAAATCACTTTCCTTTGAAAGTGCCTTAAGCTACTTACTAGCATTCACCAGAGACTCACATGCGTTACTCTGAAAGAGAAGCAGTCTGTTCCAACACTTCAATTCACTGTGTGAAGTGAATGGAGTGTTGCTTCACTTTCTAAATGCTGTCCTTTCAGAGAAAATCACTTTCCTTTGATAGTGCCTTAAGCTACTTATAAGCATTCACCAGAAACTCACATGCGTTTCTTTGAAAGAGAAGCAGTCTGTTCCAACACTTCAATTCACTGTGCGAAGTGAATGGAGTGTTGCTTCACTTTCTAAATGCTGTCTTTTCCGAGAAAATCACTTTCCTTTGAAAGTGCCTTAAGGTACTTACAAGCATTCAACAGAAACTCACATACATTTCTCTGAAAGAGAAGCAGTCTGTTCCAACACTTCAATTCACTGTGCGGAGTGAATGGAGTGTTGCTTCACTTTCTAAATGCTGTCCTTTCAGAGAAAATCACTTTCCTTTGAAAGTGCCTTAAACTAATTTCAAGCATTCACAGAAAACGCACATGCGTTTCTCTGAAAGAGAAGCACTCTGTTCCAACATTTCAATTCACTGTGCGAAGTGAATGGAGTGTTGCTTCACTTTCTAAATGCTGTCCTTTCAGAGAAAATCACTTTCCTTTGAAAGTGTCTTAAGGTACTTACAAGCATTCAACAGAAACTCACATGCATTTCTCTGAAAGAGAAGCAGTCTGTTCCAACACTTCAATTCACTGTGCGAAGTGAATGGAGTGTTGCTTCACTTTCTAAATGCTGTCCTTTCAGAGAAAATCACTTTCCTTTGAAAGTGCCTTAAACTACTTTCAAGCATTCACAAAAAACTCACATGCGTTTCTCTGAAAGAGAAGCAGTCTGTTCCAACACTTCAATTCACTGTGCGAAGTGAATGGAGTGTTGCTTCACTTTCTAAATGCTGTCCTTTCAAAGAAAATCACTTTCCTTTGAAAGTGCCTTAAGTTACTTGCAAGCATTAGGAAGAAACTCACATGCGTTTCTCTGAAAGAGAAGCAGTCTGTTCCAACACTTCAATTCACTGTGCGAAGTGAATGGAGTTTTGCTTCACTTTCTAAATGCTGTCTTTTCCGAGAAGATCACTTTCCTTTGAAAGTGCCTTACGGTACTTACAAGCATTCAACAGAAACTCACATGCATTTCTCTGAAAGAGAAGCAGTCTGTTCCAACACTTCAATTCACTGTGCGAAGTGAATGGAGTGTTGCTTCACTTTCTAAATGCTGTCCTTTCAAAGAAAATCACTTTCCTTTGAAAGTGCCTTAAGTTACTTGCAAGCATTAGGAAGAAACTCACATGCGTTTCTCTGAAAGAGAAGCAGTCTGTTCCAACACTTCAATTCACTGTGCGAAGTGAATGGAGTGTTGCCTCACTTTCTTAATGCTGTCCTTTCAGAGAAAATCACTTTCCTTTGAAAGTGCCTTAAGCTAATTACAAGCATTCAACAGAAACTCACATGCATTTCTCTGAAAGAGAAGCAGTCTGTTCCAACACTTCAATTCACTGCACGAAGGGAATGGAGTGTTGCTTCACTTTCTAAATGCTGTCCTTTCAGAGAAAATCACTTTCCTTTGAAAGTGCCTTAAGCTAATTACAAGCATTCACCAGAAACTCACATGCGTTTCTTTGAAAGAGAAGCAGTCTGTTCCAACACTTCAATTCACTGTGCGAAGTGAATGGAGTGTTGCTTCACTTTCTAAATGCTGTCCTTTCAGAGAAAATCACTTTCCTTTGAAAGTGCCTTAAGGTACTTACAAGCATTCAACAGAAACTCACATGCATTTCTCTGAAAGAGAAGCAGTCTGTTCCAACACTTCAATTCACTGTGCGAAGTGAATGGAGTGTTGCTTCACTTTCTAAATGCTGTCCTTTCAGAGAAAATCACTTTCCTTTGATAGTGCCTTAAGCTACTTTCAAGCATTCACAAGAAACACACATGCGTTTCTCTGAAATAGAAGCAGTCTGTTCCAACACTTCAATTCACTGTGCGAAGTGAATGGAGTGTTGCTTCACTTTCTAAATGCTGTCTTTTCCGAGAAAATCACTTTCCTTTGAAAGTGCCTTACGGTACTTACAAGCATTCAACAGAAACTCACATGCATTTCTCTGAAAGAGAAGCAGTCTGTTCCAACACTTCAATTCACTGTGCGAAGTGAATGAAGTGTTGCTTCACTTTCTAAATGCTGTCCTTTCAGAGAAAATCACTTTCCTTTGAAACTGCCTTATGTTACTTGCAAGCATTAGGAAGAAACTCACATGCGTTTCTCTGAAAGAGAAGCAGTCTGTTCCAACACTTCAATTCACTGTGCGAAGTGAATGGAGTGTTGCTTCACTTTCTAAAGGCTGCCCTTTCAGAGAAAATCACTTTCCTTTGAAAGTGCCTTAAGGTACTTACAAGCATTCAACAGAAACTCACATACATTTCTCTGAAAGAGAAGCAGTCTGTTCCAACACTTCAATTCACTGTGCGAAGTGAATGGAGTGTTGCTTCACTTTCTAAATGCTGTCCTTTCAGAGAAAATCACTTTCCTTTGAAAGTGCCTTAAACTAATTTCAAGCATTCACAGAAAACGCACATGCGTTTCTCTGAAAGAGAAGCACTCTGTTCCAACATTTCAATTCACTGTGCGAAGTGAATGGAGTGTTGCTTCACTTTCTAAATGCTGTCCTTTCAGAGAAAATCACTTTCCTTTGAAAGTGTCTTAAGGTACTTACAAGCATTCAACAGAAACTCACATGCATTTCTCTGAAAGAGAAGCAGTCTGTTCCAACACTTCAATTCACTGTGCGAAGTGAATGGAGTGTTGCTTCACTTTCTAAATGCTGTCCTTTCAGAGAAAATCACTTTCCTTTGATAGTGCCTTAAACTACTTTCAAACATTCACAAAAAACTCACATGCGTTTCTCTGAAAGAGAAGCAGTCTGTTCCAACACTTCAATTCACTGTGCGAAGTGAATGGAGTGTTGCTTCACTTTCTAAATGCTGTCCTTTCAAAGAAAATCACTTTCCTTTGAAAGTGCCTTAAGTTACTTGCAAGCATTAGGAAGAAACTCACATGCGTTTCTCTGAAAGAGAAGCAGTCTGTTCCAACACTTCAATTCACTGTGCGAAGTGAATGGAGTGTTGCTTCACTTTCTAAATGCTGTCCTTTCAAAGAAAATCACTTTCCTTTGAAAGTGCCTTAAGGTACTTACAAGCATTCAACAGAAACTCACATGCATTTCTCTGAAAGAGAAGCAGTCTGTTCCAACACTTCAATTCACTGTGCGAAGTGAATGGAGTGTTGCTTCACTTTCTAAATGCTGTCCTTTCAGAGAAAATCACTTTCCTTTGAAAGCGCCTTAAGCTACTTACAAGCATTCACCAGAAACTCACATGCGTTTCTTTGAAAGAGAAGCAGTCTGTTCCAACACTTCAATTCACTGTGTGAAGTGAATGGAGTGTTGCTTCACTTTCTAAATGCAGTCCTTTCAAAGAAAATCACTTTCCTTTGAAAGTGCCTTAAGTTACTTGCAAGCATTAGGAAGAAACTCACATGCGTTTCTCTGAAAGAGAAGCATTCTGTTCCAACACTTCAATTCACTGCACGAAGGGAATGGAGTGTTGCTTCACTTTCTAAATTCTGTCCTTTCAGAGAAAATCACTTTCCTTTGAAAGTGCCTTAAACTACTTTCAAGCATTCACAAAAAACTCACCTGCGTTTCTCTGAAAGAGAAGCAGTCTGTTCCAACACTTCAATTCACTGTGCGAAGTGAATGGAGTGTTGCTTCACTTTCTAAATGCTGTCCTTTCAAAGAAAATCACTTTCCTTTGAAAGTGCCTTAAGGTACTTACAAGCATTCAACAGAAACTCACATGCATTTCTCTGAAAGAGAAGCAGTCTGTTCCAACACTTCAATTCACTGTGCGAAGTGAATGGAGTGTTGCTTCACTTTCTAAATGCTGTCCTTTCAGAGAAAATCACTTTCCTTTGAAAGCGCCTTAAGCTACTTACAAGCATTCACCAGAAACTCACATGCGTTTCTTTGAAAGAGAAGCAGTCTGTTCCAACACTTCAATTCACTGTGTGAAGTGAATGGAGTGTTGCTTCACTTTCTAAATGCAGTCCTTTCAAAGAAAATCACTTTCCTTTGAAAGTGCCTTAAGTTACTTGCAAGCATTAGGAAGAAACTCACATGCGTTTCTCTGAAAGAGAAGCATTCTGTTCCAACACTTCAATTCACTGCACGAAGGGAATGGAGTGTTGCTTCACTTTCTAAATTCTGTCCTTTCAGAGAAAATCACTTTCCTTTGAAAGTGCCTTAAACTACTTTCAAGCATTCACAAAAAACTCACCTGCGTTTCTCTGAAAGAGAAGCAGTCTGTTCCAACACTTCAATTCACTGTGCGAAGTGAATGGAGTGTTGCTTCACTTTCTAAATGCTGTCTTTTCCGAGAAGATCACTTTCCTTTGAAAGTGCCTTACGGTACTTACAAGCATTCAACAGAAACTCACATGCATTTCTCTGAAAGAGAAGCAGTCTGTTCCAACACTTCAATTCACTGTGCGAAGTGAATGGAGTGTTGCTTCACTTTCTAAATGCTGTCCTTTCAAAGAAAATCACTTTCCTTTGAAAGTGCCTTAAGTTACTTGCAAGCATTAGGAAGAAACTCACATGCGTTTCTCTGAAAGAGAAGCAGTCTGTTCCAACACTTCAATTCACTGTGCGAAGTGAATGGAGTGTTGCCTCACTTTCTTAATGCTGTCCTTTCAGAGAAAATCACTTTCCTTTGAAAGTGCCTTAAGCTAATTACAAGCATTCAACAGAAACTCACATGCATTTCTCTGAAAGAGAAGCAGTCTGTTCCAACACTTCAATTCACTGCACGAAGGGAATGGAGTGTTGCTTCACTTTCTAAATGCTGTCCTTTCAGAGAAAATCACTTTCCTTTGAAAGTGCCTTAAGCTACTTACAAGCATTCAACAGAAACTCACATGCGTTTCTTTGAAAGAGAAGCAGTCTGTTCCAACACTTCAATTCACTGTGCGAAGTGAATGGAGTGTTGCTTCACTTTCTAAATGCTGTCCTTTCAGAGAAAATCACTTTCCTTTGAAAGTGCCTTAAGGTACTTACAAGCATTCAACAGAAACTCACATGCATTTCTCTGAAAGAGAAGCAGTCTGTTCCAACACTTCAATTCACTGTGCGAAGTGAATGGAGTGTTGCTTCACTTTCTAAATGCTGTCCTTTCAGAGAAAATCACTTTCCTTTGATAGTGCCTTAAGCTACTTTCAAGCATTCACAAGAAACACACATGCGTTTCTCTGAAATAGAAGCAGTCTGTTCCAACACTTCAATTCACTGTGCGAAGTGAATGGAGTGTTGCTTCACTTTCTAAATGCTGTCTTTTCCGAGAAAATCACTTTCCTTTGAAAGTGCCTTACGGTACTTACAAGCATTCAACAGAAACTCACATGCATTTCTCTGAAAGAGAAGCAGTCTGTTCCAACACTTCAATTCACTGTGCGAAGTGAATGAAGTGTTGCTTCACTTTCTAAATGCTGTCCTTTCAGAGAAAATCACTTTCCCTTGAAAGTGCCTTAAGCTACTTACAAGCATTCACCAGAAACTCACATGCATTTCTCTGAAAGAGAAGCAGTCTGTTCCAACACTTCAATTCACTGTGCGAAGTGAATGGAGTGTTGCTTCACTTTCTAAATGCTGTCCTTTCAAAGAAAATCACTTTCCTTTGAAAGTGCCTTAAGTTACTTGCAAGCATTAGGAAGAAACTCACATGCGTTTCTCTGAAAGAGAAGCAGTCTGTTCCAACACTTCAATTCACTGCACGAAGGGAATGGAGTGTTGCTTCACTTCCTCAATGCTGTCCTTTCAGAGAAAATCACTTTCCTTTGAAAGTGCCTTAAACTACTTTCAAGCATTCACAAAAAACTCACATGCGTTTCTCTGAAAGAGAAGCAGTCTGTTCCAACACTTCAATTCACTGTTTGAAGTGAATGGAGTGTTGCTTCACTTTCTAAATGCTGTCCTTTCAGAGAAAATCACTTTCCTTTGAAAGTGCCTTAAGCTAATTACAAGCATTCAACAGAAACTCACATGCATTTCTCTGAAAGAGAAGCAGTCTGTTCCAACACTTCAATTCACTGCACGAAGGGAATGGAGTGTTGCTTCACTTTCTAAATGCTGTCCTTTCAGAGAAAATCACTTTCCTTTGAAAGTGCCTTAAACTAATTTCAAGCATTCACAGAAAACGCACATGCGTTTCTCTGAAAGAAGAGCACTCTGTTCCAACACTTCAATTCACTGTGCAAAGTTCATGGAGTGTTGCCTCACTTTTGAAATGCTGTCCTTTCCGAGAAAATCACTTTCCTTTGAAAGTGCCTTAAGCTACTTTCAAGCATTAGGAAGAAACTCACATGCGTTTCTCTGAAAGAGAAGCAGTCTGTTCCAACACTTCAATTCACTGTGTGAAGTGAATGGAGTGTTGCTTCACTTTCTAAATGCTGTCCTTTCAGAGAAAATCACTTTCCTTTGAAAGTGCCTTAAGTTACTTACAAGCATTCAACAGAAACTCACATGCATTTCTCTGAAAGAGAAGCAGTCTGTTCCAACACTTCAGTTCACTGCACGAAGGGAATGGAGTGTTGCTTCACTTTCTAAATGCTGTCCTTTCAGAGAAAATCACTTTCCTTTGACAGTGCCTTAAGCTACTTACAAGCATTCACCAGAAACTCACATACGTTTCTTTGAAAGAGAAGCAGTCTATTACAACACTTCAATTCACTGTGCGAAGTGAATGGAGTGTTGCTTCACTTTCTAACTGCTGTCCTTTCAAAGAAAATCACTTTCCTTTGAAAGTGCCTTAAGTTACTTGCAAGCATTAGGAAGAAACTCACATGCGTTTCTCTGAAAGAGAAGCAGTCTGTTCCAACACTTCAATCACTGTGCGAAGTGAATGGAGTGTTGCTTCACTTTCTTAATGCTGTCCTTTCAGAGAAAATCACTTTCCTTTGAAAGTGCCTTAAGCTAATTACAAGCATTCAACAGAAACTCACATGCGTTTCTCTGAAAGAGAAGCAGTCTGTTCCAACACTTCATTTCACTGCACGAAGTGAATGGAGTGTTGCTTCACTTTCTAAATGCTGTCCTTTCAGAGAAAATCACTTTCCTTTGAAAGTGCATTAAGCTACTTACAAGCATTCACCAGAAACTCACATGCGTTTCTTTGAAAGGGAAGCAGTCTGTTCCAACACTTCAATTCACTGTGCGAAGTGAATGGAGTGTTGCTTCACTTTCTAAATGCTGTCCTTTCAGAGAAAATCACTTTCCTTTGAAAGTGCCTTAGGTTACTTGCAAGCATTAGGAAGAAACTCACATGCGTTTCTCTGAAAGAGAAGCAGTCTGTTCCAACACTTCAATTCACTATGCGAAGTGAATGGAGTGTTGCTTCACTTTCTTAATGTTGTCCTTTCAGAGAAAATCACTTTCCTTTGAAAGTGCCTTAAGCTAATTACAAGCATTCAACAGAAACTCACATGCATTTCTCTGAAAGAGAAGCAGTCTGTTCCAACACTTCAATTCACTGTGCGAAGTGAATGGAGTGTTGCTTCACTTTATAAATGCTGTCCTTTCAGAGAAAATCACTTTCCTTTGAAAGTGCCTTAAGCTACTTACAAGCATTCACCAGAAACTCACATACGTTTCTTTGAAAGAGAAGCAGTCTGTTCCAACACTTCAATTCACTGCACGAAGTGAATGGAGTGTTGCTTCACTTTCTAAAGGCTGCCCTTTCAGAGAAAATCACTCTCCTTTGAAAGTGCCTTAAGCTACTTACTAGCATTCACCAGAGACTCACATGCATTTCTCTGAAAGAGAAGCAGTCTGTTCCATCACTTCAATTCACTGTGCGAAGTGAATGGAGTGTTGCTTCACTTTCTTAATGCTGTCCTTTCAGAGAAAATCACTTTCCTTTGAAAGTGCCTTAAGCTACTTTCAAGCATTCACAAGAAACAAACATGCGTTTCTCTGAAATAGAAGCAGTCTGTTCCAACACTTCAATTCACTGTGCGAAGTGAATGGAGTGTTGCTTCACTTTCTAAATGCTGTCCTTTCAGAGAAAATCACTTTCCTTTGAAAGTGCCTTAAGCTACTTTCAAGCATTCACCAGAAACTCACATACGTTACTTTGAAAGAGAAGCAGTCTGTTCCAACACTTCAATTCACTGTGCGAAGTGAATGGAGTGTTGCTTCACTTTCTAAATTCTGTCCTTTCAGAGAAAATCACTTTCCTTTGAAATTGCCTTATGTTACTTGCAAGCATTAGGAAGAAACTCACATGCGTTTCTCTGAAAGAGAAGCAGTCTGTTCCAACACTTCAATTCACTGTGCGAAGTGAATGGAGTGTTGCTTCACTTTCTAAAGGCTGCCCTTTCAGAGAAAATCACTTTCCTTTGAAAGTGCCTTAAGCTACTTACTAGCATTCACCAGAGACTCACATGCGTTACTCTGAAAGAGAAGCAGTCTGTTCCAACACTTCAATTCACTGTGTGAAGTGAATGGAGTGTTGCTTCACTTTCTAAATGCTGTCCTTTCAGAGAAAATCACTTTCCTTTGATAGTGCCTTAAGCTACTTACAAGCATTCACCAGAAACTCACATGCGTTTCTTTGAAAGAGAAGCAGTCTGTTCCAACACTTCAATTCACTGTGCGAAGTGAATGGAGTGTTGCTTCACTTTCTAAATGCTGTCTTTTCCGAGAAAATCACTTTCCTTTGAAAGTGCCTTAAGGTACTTACAAGCATTCAACAGAAACTCACATACATTTCTCTGAAAGAGAAGCAGTCTGTTCCAACACTTCAATTCACTGTGCGGAGTGAATGGAGTGTTGCTTCACTTTCTAAATGCTGTCCTTTCAGAGAAAATCACTTTCCTTTGAAAGTGCCTTAAACTAATTTCAAGCATTCACAGAAAACGCACATGCGTTTCTCTGAAAGAGAAGCACTCTGTTCCAACATTTCAATTCACTGTGCGAAGTGAATGGAGTGTTGCTTCACTTTCTAAATGCTGTCCTTTCAGAGAAAATCACTTTCCTTTGAAAGTGTCTTAAGGTACTTACAAGCATTCAACAGAAACTCACATGCATTTCTCTGAAAGAGAAGCAGTCTGTTCCAACACTTCAATTCACTGTGCGAAGTGAATGGAGTGTTGCTTCACTTTCTAAATGCTGTCCTTTCAGAGAAAATCACTTTCCTTTGAAAGTGCCTTAAACTACTTTCAAGCATTCACAAAAAACTCACATGCGTTTCTCTGAAAGAGAAGCAGTCTGTTCCAACACTTCAATTCACTGTGCGAAGTGAATGGAGTGTTGCTTCACTTTCTAAATGCTGTCCTTTCAAAGAAAATCACTTTCCTTTGAAAGTGCCTTAAGTTACTTGCAAGCATTAGGAAGAAACTCATATGCGTTTCTCTGAAAGAGAAGCAGTCTGTTCCAACACTTCAATTCACTGTGCGAAGTGAATGGAGTGTTGCTTCACTTTCTAAATGCTGTCCTTTCAAAGAAAATCACTTTCCTTTGAAAGTGCCTTAAGTTACTTGCAAGCATTAGGAAGAAACTCACATGCGTTTCTCTGAAAGAGAAGCAGTCTGTTCCAACACTTCAATTCACTGTGCGAAGTGAATGGAGTGTTGCCTCACTTTCTTAATGCTGTCCTTTCAGAGAAAATCACTTTCCTTTGAAAGTGCCTTAAGCTAATTACAAGCATTCAACAGAAACTCACATGCATTTCTCTGAAAGAGAAGCAGTCTGTTCCAACACTTCAATTCACTGCACGAAGGGAATGGAGTGTTGCTTCACTTTCTAAATGCTGTCCTTTCAGAGAAAATCACTTTCCTTTGAAAGTGCCTTAAGCTACTTACAAGCATTCACCAGAAACTCACATGCGTTTCTTTGAAAGAGAAGCAGTCTGTTCCAACACTTCAATTCACTGTGCGAAGTGAATGGAGTGTTGCTTCACTTTCTAAATGCTGTCCTTTCAGAGAAAATCACTTTCCTTTGAAAGTGCCTTAAGGTACTTACAAGCATTCAACAGAAACTCACATGCATTTCTCTGAAAGAGAAGCAGTCTGTTCCAACACTTCAATTCACTGTGCGAAGTGAATGGAGTGTTGCTTCACTTTCTAAATGCTGTCCTTTCAGAGAAAATCACTTTCCTTTGATAGTGCCTTAAGCTACTTTCAAGCATTCACAAGAAACACACATGCGTTTCTCTGAAATAGAAGCAGTCTGTTCCAACACTTCAATTCACTGTGCGAAGTGAATGGAGTGTTGCTTCACTTTCTAAATGCTGTCTTTTCCGAGAAAATCACTTTCCTTTGAAAGTGCCTTACGGTACTTACAAGCATTCAACAGAAACTCACATGCATTTCTCTGAAAGAGAAGCAGTCTGTTCCAACACTTCAATTCACTGTGCGAAGTGAATGAAGTGTTGCTTCACTTTCTAAATGCTGTCCTTTCAGAGAAAATCACTTTCCCTTGAAAGTGCCTTAAGCTACTTACAAGCATTCACCAGAAACTCACATGCATTTCTCTGAAAGAGAAGCAGTCTGTTCCAACACTTCAATTCACTGTGCGAAGTGAATGGAGTGTTGCTTCACTTTCTAAATGCTGTCCTTTCAAAGAAAATCACTTTCCTTTGAAAGTGCCTTAAGTTACTTGCAAGCATTAGGAAGAAACTCACATGCGTTTCTCTGAAAGAGAAGCAGTCTGTTCCAACACTTCAATTCACTGCACGAAGGGAATGGAGTGTTGCTTCACTTCCTCAATGCTGTCCTTTCAGAGAAAATCACTTTCCTTTGAAAGTGCCTTAAACTACTTTCAAGCATTCACAAAAAACTCACATGCGTTTCTCTGAAAGAGAAGCAGTCTGTTCCAACACTTCAATTCACTGTTTGAAGTGAATGGAGTGTTGCTTCACTTTCTAAATGCTGTCCTTTCAGAGAAAATCACTTTCCTTTGAAAGTGCCTTAAGCTAATTACAAGCATTCAACAGAAACTCACATGCATTTCTCTGAAAGAGAAGCAGTCTGTTCCAACACTTCAATTCACTGCACGAAGGGAATGGAGTGTTGCTTCACTTTCTAAATGCTGTCCTTTCAGAGAAAATCACTTTCCTTTGAAAGTGCCTTAAACTAATTTCAAGCATTCACAGAAAACGCACATGCGTTTCTCTGAAAGAGAAGCACTCTGTTCCAACACTTCAATTCACTGTGCAAAGTTCATGGAGTGTTGCCTCACTTTTGAAATGCTGTCCTTTCCGAGAAAATCACTTTCCTTTGAAAGTGCCTTAAGCTACTTTCAAGCATTAGGAAGAAACTCACATGCGTTTCTCTGAAAGAGAAGCAGTCTGTTCCAACACTTCAATTCACTGTGTGAAGTGAATGGAGTTTTGCTTCACTTTCTAAATGCTGTCCTTTCAGAGAAAATCACTTTCCTTTGAAAGTGCCTTAAGTTACTTACAAGCATTCAACAGAAACTCACATGCATTTCTCTGAAAGAGAAGCAGTCTGTTCCAACACTTCAATTCACTGCACGAAGGGAATGGAGTGTTGCTTCACTTTCTAAATGCTGTCCTTTCAGAGAAAATCACTTTCCTTTGACAGTGCCTTAAGCTACTTACAAGCATTCACCAGAAACTCACATACGTTTCTTTGAAAGAGAAGAAGTCTATTACAACACTTCAATTCACTGTGCGAAGTGAATGGAGTGTTGCTTCACTTTCTAACTGCTGTCCCTTCAAAGAAAATCACTTTCCTTTGAAAGTGCCTTAAGTTACTTGCAAGCATTAGGAAGAAACTCACATGCGTTTCTCTGAAAGAGAAGCAGTCTGTTCCAACACTTCAATTCACTGTGCGAAGTGAATGGAGTGTTGCTTCACTTTCTTAATGCTGTCCTTTCAGAGAAAATCACTTTCCTTTGAAAGTGCCTTAAGCTAATTACAAGCATTCAACAGAAACTCACATGCGTTTCTCTGAAAGAGAAGCAGTCTGTTCCAACACTTCATTTCACTGCACGAAGGGAATGGAGTGTTGCTTCACTTTATAAATGCTTTCCTTTCAGAGAAAATCACTTTCCTTTGAAAGTGCATTAAGCTACTTACAAGCATTCACCAGAAATTCACATGCGTTTCTTTGAAATAGAAGCAGTCTGTTCCAACACTTCAATTCACTGTGCGAAGTGAATGGAGTGTTGCTTCACTTTCTAAATGCTGTCCTTTCAGAGAAAATCACTTTCCTTTGAAAGTGCCTTAGGTTACTTGCAAGCATTAGGAAGAAACTCACATGCGTTTCTCTGAAAGAGAAGCAGTCTCTTCCAACACTTCAATTCACTATGCGAAGTGAATGGAGTGTTGCTTCACTTTCTTAATGCTGTCCTTTCAGAGAAAATCACTTTCCTTTGAAAGTGCCTTAAGCTAATTACAAGCATTCAACAGAAACTCACATGCATTTCTCTGAAAGAGAAGCAGTCTGTTCCAACACTTCAATTCACTGTGCGAAGTGAATGGAGTGTTGCTTCACTTTATAAATGCTGTCCTTTCAGAGAAAATCACTTTCCTTTGAAAGTGCCTTAAGCTACTTACAAGCATTCACCAGAAACTCACATACGTTTCTTTGAAAGAGAAGCAGTCTGTTCCAACACTTCAATTCACTGCACGAAGTGAATGGAGTGTTGCTTCACTTTCTAAAGGCTGCCCTTTCAGAGAAAATCACTCTCCTTTGAAAGTGCCTTAAGCTACTTACTAGCATTCACCAGAGACTCACATGCATTTCTCTGAAAGAGAAGCAGTCTGTTCCATCACTTCAATTCACTGTGCGAAGTGAATGGAGTGTTGCTTCACTTTCTAAATGCTGTCCTTTCAGAGAAAATCACTTTCCTTTGAAAGTGCCTTAAGCTACTTTCAAGCATTCACAAGAAACAAACATGCGTTTCTCTGAAATAGAAGCAGTCTGTTCCAACACTTCAATTCACTGTGCGAAGTGAATGGAGTGTTGCTTCACTTTATAAATGCTGTCCTTTCAGAGAAAATCACTTTCCTTTGAAAGTGCCTTAAGCTACTTACAAGCTTTCACCAGAAACTCACATACGTTACTTTGAAAGAGAAGCAGTCTGTTCCAACACTTCAATTCACTGTGCGAAGTGAATGGAGTGTTGCTTCACTTTCTAAATTCTGTCCTTTCAGAGAAAATCACTTTCCTTTGAAATTGCCTTATGTTACTTGCAAGCATTAGGAAGAAACTCACATGCGTTTCTCTGAAAGAGAAGCAGTCTGTTCCAACACTTCAATTCACTGTGCGAAGTGAATGGAGTGTTGCTTCACTTTCTAAAGGCTGCCCTTTCAGAGAAAATCACTTTCCTTTGAAAGTGCCTTAAGCTACTTACTAGCATTCACCAGAGACTCACATGCGTTACTCTGAAAGAGAAGCAGTCTGTTCCAACACTTCAATTCACTGTGTGAAGTGAATGGAGTGTTGCTTCACTTTCTAAATGCTGTCCTTTCAGAGAAAATCACTTTCCTTTGATAGTGCCTTAAGCTACTTACAAGCATTCACCAGAAACTCACATGCGTTTCTTTGAAAGAGAAGCAGTCTGTTCCAACACTTCAATTCACTGTGCGAAGTGAATGGAGTGTTGCTTCACTTTCTAAATGCTGTCTTTTCCGAGAAAATCACTTTCCTTTGAAAGTGACTTAAGGTACTTACAAGCATTCAACAGAAACTCACATACATTTCTCTGAAAGAGAAGCAGTCTGTTCCAACACTTCAATTCACTGTGCGGAGTGAATGGAGTGTTGCTTCACTTTCTAAATGCTGTCCTTTCAGAGAAAATCACTTTCCTTTGAAAGTGCCTTAAACTAATTTCAAGCATTCACAGAAAACGCACATGCGTTTCTCTGAAAGAGAAGCACTCTGTTCCAACATTTCAATTCACTGTGCGAAGTGAATGGAGTGTTGCTTCACTTTCTAAATGCTGTCCTTTCAGAGAAAATCACTTTCCTTTGAAAGTGTCTTAAGGTACTTACAAGCATTCAACAGAAACTCACATGCATTTCTCTGAAAGAGAAGCAGTCTGTTCCAACACTTCAATTCACTGTGCGAAGTGAATGGAGTGTTGCTTCACTTTCTAAATGCTGTCCTTTCAGAGAAAATCACTTTCCTTTGAAAGTGCCTTAAACTACTTTCAAGCATTCACAAAAAACTCACATGCGTTTCTCTGAAAGAGAAGCAGTCTGTTCCAACACTTCAATTCACTGTGCGAAGTGAATGGAGTGTTGCTTCACTTTCTAAATGCTGTCCTTTCAAAGAAAATCACTTTCCTTTGAAAGTGCCTTAAGTTACTTGCAAGCATTAGGAAGAAACTCACATGCGTTTCTCTGAAAGAGAAGCAGTCTGTTCCAACACTTCAATTCACTGTGCGAAGTGAATGGAGTGTTGCTTCACTTTCTAAATGCTGTCCTTTCAAAGAAAATCACTTTCCTTTGAAAGTGCCTTAAGGTACTTACAAGCATTCAACAGAAACTCACATGCATTTCTCTGAAAGAGAAGGAGTCCGTTCCAACACTTCAATTCACTGTTTGAAGTGAATGGAGTGTTGCTTCACTTTCTAAATGCAGTCCTTTCAAAGAAAATCACTTTCCTTTGAAAGTGCCTTAAGTTACTTGCAAGCATTAGGAAGAAACTCACATGCGTTTCTCTGAAAGAGAAGCATTCTGTTCCAACACTTCAATTCACTGCACGAAGGGAATGGAGTGTTGCTTCACTTTCTAAATTCTGTCCTTTCAGAGAAAATCACTTTCCTTTGAAAGTGCCTTAAACTACTTTCAAGCATTCACAAAAAACTCACCTGCGTTTCTCTGAAAGAGAAGCAGTCTGTTCCAACACTTCAATTCACTGTGCGAAGTGAATGGAGTGTTGCTTCACTTTCTAAATGCTGTCTTTTCCGAGAAGATCACTTTCCTTTGAAAGTGCCTTACGGTACTTACAAGCATTCAACAGAAACTCACATGCATTTCTCTGAAAGAGAAGCAGTCTGTTCCAACACTTCAATTCACTGTGCGAATTGAATGAAGTGCTGCTTCACTTTCTAAATGCTGTCCTTTCAGAGAAAATCACTTTCCCTTGAAAGTGCCTTAAGCTACTTACAAGCATTCACCAGAAACTCACATGCATTTCTCTGAAAGAGAAGCAGTCTGTTCCAACACTTCAATTCACTGTGCGAAGTGAATGGAGTGTTGCTTCACTTTCTAAATGCTGTCCTTTCAAAGAAAATCACTTTCCTTTGAAAGTGCCTTAAGTTACTTGCAAGCATTAGGAAAAAACTCACATGCGTTTCTCTGAAAGAGAAGCAGTCTGTTCCAACACTTCAATTCACTGCACGAAGGGAATGGAGTGTTGCTTCACTTTCTAAATTCTGTCCTTTCAGAGAAAATCACTTTCCTTTGAAAGTGCCTTAAACTACTTTCAAGCATTCACAAAAAACTCACATGCGTTTCTCTGAAAGAGAAGCAGTCTGTTCCAACACTTCAATTCACTGTGCGAAGTGAATGGAGTGTTGCTTCACTTTCTAAATGCTGTCCTTTCAGAGAAAATCACTTTCCTTTGAAAGTGCCTTAAGCTAATTACAAGCATTCACCAGAAACTCACATGCATTTCTCTGAAAGAGAAGCCGTCTGTTCCAACACTTCAATCCACTGTGCGAAGTGAATGGAGTGTTGCTTCACTTTCTAAATGCTGTCTTTTCCGAGAAAATCACTTTCCTTTGAAAGTGCCTTAAGGTACTTACAAGCATTCAACAGAAACTCACATACATTTCTCTGAAAGAGAAGCAGTCTGTTCCAACACTTCAATTCACTGTGCGAAGTGAATGGAGTGTTGCTTCACTTTCTAAATGCTGTCCTTTCAGAGAAAATCACTTTCCTTTGAAAGTGTCTTAAGGTACTTACGAGCATTCAACAGAAACTCACATGCATTTCTCTGAAAGAGAAGCAGTCTGTTCCAACACTTCAATTCACTGTGCGAAGTGAATGGAGTGTTGCTTCACTTTCTAAATGCTGTCCTTTCAGAGAAAATCACTTTCCTTTGAAAGTGCCTTAAACTACTTTCAAGCATTCACAAAAAACTCACATGCGTTTCTCTGAAAGAGAAGCAGTCTGTTCCAACACTTCAATTCACTGTGCGAAGTGAATGGAGTGTTGCTTCACTTTCTAAATGCTGTCCTTTCAAAGAAAATCACTTTCCTTTGAAAGTGCCTTAAGTTACTTGCAAGCATTAGGAAGAAACTCACATGCGTTTCTCTGAAAGAGAAGCAGTCTGTTCCAACACTTCAATTTACTGTGCGAAGTGAATGGAGTGTTGCTTCACTTTCTAAATGCTGTCCTTTCAAAGAAAATCACTTTCCTTTGAAAGTGCCTTAAGGTACTTACAAGCATTCAACAGAAACTCACATGCATTTCTCTGAAAGAGAAGCAGTCTGTTCCAACACTTCAATTCACTGCACGAAGTGAATGGAGTGTTGCTTCACTTTCTAAAGGCTGCCCTTTCAGAGAAAATCACTTTCCTTTGAAAGTGCCTTAAGCTACTTACTAGCATTCACCAGAGACTCACATGCATTTCTCTGAAAGAGAAGCAGTCTGTTCCAACACTTCAATTCACTGTGCGAAGTGAATGGAGTGTTGCTTCACTTTCTAAATGCTGTCCTTTCAGAGAAAATCACTTTCCTTTGAAAGTGCCTTAAGCAACTTTCAAGCATTCACAGGAAACTCACATGCATTTCTCTGAAAGAGAAGCAGTCTGTTCCAACACTTCAATTCACTGTGCGAAGTGAATGGAGTGTTGCTTCACTTTCTAAATGCTGTCTTTTCCGAGAAGATCACTTTCCTTTGAAAGTGCCTTACGGTACTTACAAGCATTCAACAGAAACTCACGTGCATTTCTCTGAAAGAGAAGCATTCTGTTCCAAAACTTCAATTCACTGCACGAAGGGAATGGAGTGTTGCTTCACTTTCTAAATGCTGTCCTTTCAGAGAAAATCACTTTCCTTTGAAAGTGCCTTAAACTAATTTCAAGCATTCACAGAAAACGCACATGCGTTTCTCTGAAAGAGAAGCACTCTGTTCCAACACTTCAATTCACTGCACGAAGGGAATGGAGTGTTGCCTCACTTTTGAAATGCTGTCCTTTCCGAGAAAATCACTTTCCTTTGAAAGTGCCTTAAGCTACTTTCAAGCATTCACAAAAAAACTCACATGTGTTTCTCTGAAAGAGAAGCAGTCTGTTCCAACACTTCAATTCTCTGTGCGAAGTGAATGGAGTGTTGCTTCACTTTCTAAATGCTGTCCTTTCAAAGAAAATCACTTTCCTTTGAAAGTGCCTTAAGTTACTTGCAAGCATTAGGAAGAAACTCACATGCGTTTCTCTGAAAGAGAAGCAGTCTGTTCCAACACTTCAATTCACTGTGTGAAGTGAATGGAGTGTTGCTTCACTTTCTAAATTCTGTCCTTTCAGAGAAAATCACTTTCCTTTGAAAGTGCCTTAAGTTACTTACAAGCATTCAACAGAAACGCACATGCATTTCTCTGAAAGAGAAGCAGTCTGTTCCAACACTTCAATTCACTGCACGAAGGGAATGGAGTGTTGCTTCACTTTCTAAATGCTGTCCTTTCAGAGAAAATCACTTTCCTTTGAAAGTGCCTTAAGCTACTTACAAGCATTCACCAGAAACTCACATACGTTTCTTTGAAAGAGAAGCAGTCTATTCCAACACTTCAATTCACTGTGCGAAGTGAATGGAGTGTTGCTTCACTTTCTAACTGCTGTCCTTTCAAAGAAAATCACTTTCCTTTGAAAGTGCCTTAAGTTACTTGCAAGCATTAGGAAGAAACTCACATGCGTTTCTCTGAAAGAGAAGCAGTCTGTTCCAACACTTCAATTCACTGTGCGAAGTGAATGGAGTGTTGCTTCACTTTCTTAATGCTGTCCTTTCAGAGAAAATCACTTTCCTTTGAAAGTGCCTTAAGCTAATTACAAGCATTCAACAGAAACTCACATGCATTTCTCTGAAAGAGAAGCAGTCTGTTCCAACACTTCAATTCACTGCACGAAGGGAATGGAGTGTTGCTTCACTTTCTAAATGCTTTCCTTTCAGGGAAAATCACTTTCCTTTGAAAGTGCATTAAGCTACTTACAAGCATTCACCAGAAACTCACATGCGTTTCTTTGAAAGAGAACCAGTCTGTTCCAACACTTCAATTCACTGTGCGAAGTGAATGGAGTGTTGCTTCACTTTCTAAATTCTGTCCTTTCAGAGAAAATCACTTTCCTTTGAAAGTGCCTTAAGTTACTTGCAAGCATTAGGAAGAAACTCACATGCGTTTCTCTGAAAGAGAAGCAGTCTTTTCCAACACTTCAATTCACTATGCGAAGTGAATGGAGTGTTGCTTCACTTTCTTAATGCTGTCCTTTCAGAGAAAATCACTTTCCTTTGAAAGTGCCTTAAGCTAATTACAAGCATTCAACAGAAACTCACATGCATTTCTCTGAAAGAGAAGCAGTCTGTTCCAACACTTCAATTCACTGCACGAAGTGAATGGAGTGTTGCTTCACTTTCTAAAGGCTGCCCTTTCAGAGAAAATCACTTTCCTTTGAAAGTGCCTTAAGCTACTTACTAGCATTCACCAGAGACTCACATGCATTTCTCTGAAAGAGAAGCAGTCTGTTCCAACACTTCAATTCACTGTGCGAAGTGAATGGAGTGTTGCTTCACTTTCTAAATGCTGTCCTTTCAGAGAAAATCACTTTCCTTTGAAAGTGCCTTAAGCTACTTTCAAGCATTCACAAGAAACACACATGCGTTTCTCTGAAATAGAAGCAGTCTGTTCCAACACTTCAATTCACTGTGCGAAGTGAATGGAGTGTTGCATCACTTTCTAAATGCTGTCCTTTCAGAGAAAATCACTTTCCTTTGAAAGTGCCTTAAGCTACTTACAAGCATTCACCAGAAACTCACATACGTTTCTTTGAAAGAGAAGCAGTCTGTTCCAACACTTCAATTCACTGTGCGAAGTGAATGGAGTGTTGCTTCACTTTCTAACTGCTGTCCTTTCAAAGAAAATCACTTTCCTTTGAAAGTGCCTTAAGTTACTTGCAAGCATTAGGAAGAAACTCACATGCGTTTCTCTGAAAGAGAAGCAGTCTGTTCCAACACTTCAATTCACTGTGCGAAGTGAATGGAGTGTTGCTTCACTTTCTTAATGCTGTCCTTTCAGAGAAAATCACTTTCCTTTGAAAGTGCCTTAAGCTAATTACAAGCATTCAACGGAAACTCACATGCATTTCTCTGAAAGAGAAGCATTCTGTTCCAACACTTCAATTCACTGTGCGAAGTGAATGGAGTGTTGCTTCACTTTCTAAATGCTGTCCTTTCAGAGAAAATCACTTTCCTTTGAAAGTGCATTAAGCTACTTACAAGCATTCACCAGAAACTCACATGCGTTTCTTTGAAAGAGAAGCAGTCTGTTCCAACACTTCAATTCACTGTGCGAAGTGAATGGAGTGTTGCTTCACTTTCTAAATTCTGTCCTTTCAGAGAAAATCACTTTCCTTTGAAATTGCCTTATGTTACTTGCAAGCATTAGGAAGAAACTCACATGCGTTTCTCTGAAAGAGAAGCAGTCTGTTCCAACACTTCAATTCACTGTGCGAAGTGAATGGAGTGTTGCTTCACTTTCTAAAGGCTGCCCTTTCAGAGAAAACCACTTTCCTTTGAAAGTGCCTTAAGCTACTTACTAGCATTCACCAGAGACTCACATGCGTTACTCTGAAAGAAAAGCAGTCTGTTCCAACACTTCAATTCACTGTGTGAAGTGAATGGAGTGTTGCTTCACTTTCTAAATGCTGTCCTTTCAGAGAAAATCACTTTCCTTTGATAGTGCCTTAAGCTACTTACAAGCATTCACCAGAAACTCACATGCGTTTCTTTGAAAGATAAGCAGTCTGTTCCAACACTTCAATCCACTGTGCGAAGTGAATGGAGTGTTGCTTCACTTTCTAAATGCTGTCTTTTCCGAGAAAATCACTTTCCTTTGAAAGTGCCTTAAGGTACTTACAAGCATTCAGCAGAAACTCACATGCATTTCTCTGAAAGAGAAGCAGTCTGTTCCAACACTTCAATTCACTGTGCGAAGTGAATGGAGTGTTGCTTCACTTTCTAAATGCTGTCCTTTCAGAGAAAATCACTTTCCTTTGAAAGTGCCTTAAACTAATTTCAAGCAGTCACAGAAAACGCACATGCGTTTCTCTGAAAGAGAAGCACTCTGTTCCAACATTTCAATTCACTGTGCGAAGTGAATGGAGTGTTGCTTCACTTTCTAAATGCTGTCCTTTCAGAGAAAATCACTTTCCTTTGAAAGTGTCTTAAGGTACTTACAAGCATTCAACAGAAACTCACATGCATTTCTCTGAAAGAGAAGCAGTCTGTTCCAACACTTCAATTCACTGTGCGAAGTGAATGGAGTGTTGCTTCACTTTCTAAATGCTGTCCTTTCAGAGAAAATCACTTTCCTTTGAAAGTGCCTTAAGTTACTTACAAGCATTCACAAAAAACTCACATGCGTTTCTCTGAAAGAGAAGCAGTCTGTTC
The DNA here is from genome assembly GCF_982192425.1 of Myodes glareolus. Classification (NCBI taxonomy): domain Eukaryota; kingdom Metazoa; phylum Chordata; class Mammalia; order Rodentia; family Cricetidae; genus Myodes; species Myodes glareolus. The sequence continues at coordinate 912,259 of NW_028263211.1, read as the reverse complement.
CAACACTTCAATTCACTGTGCGAAGTGAATGGAGTGTTGCTTCAGTTTCTAAATGCTGTCCTTTCAAAGAAAATCACTTTCCTTTGAAAGTGCCTTAAGTTACTTGCAAGCATTAGGAAGAAACTCACATGCGTTTCTCTGAAAGAGAAGCAGTCTGTTCCAACACTTCAATTCACTGTGCGAAGTGAATGGAGTGTTGCTTCACTTTCTAACTGCTGTCCTTTCAAAGAAAATCACTTTCCTTTGAAAGTGCCTTAAGTTACTTGCAAGCATTAGGAAGAAACTCACATGCGTTTCTCTGAAAGAGAAGCAGTCTGTTCCAACACTTCAATTCACTGTGCGAAGTGAATGGAGTGTTGCTTCACTTTCTTAATGCTGTCCTTTCAGAGAAAATCACTTTCCTTTGAAAGTGCCTTAAGCTAATTACAAGCATTCAACGGAAACTCACATGCATTTCTCTGAAAGAGAAGCATTCTGTTCCAACACTTCAATTCACTGTGCGAAGTGAATGGAGTGTTGCTTCACTTTCTAAATGCTGTCCTTTCAGAGAAAATCACTTTCCTTTGAAAGTGCATTAAGCTACTTACAAGCATTCACCAGAAACTCACATGCGTTTCTTTGAAAGAGAAGCAGTCTGTTCCAACACTTCAATTCACTGTGCGAAGTGAATGGAGTGTTGCTTCACTTTCTAAATTCTGTCCTTTCAGAGAAAATCACTTTCCTTTGAAATTGCCTTATGTTACTTGCAAGCATTAGGAAGAAACTCACATGCGTTTCTCTGAAAGAGAAGCAGTCTGTTCCAACACTTCAATTCACTGTGCGAAGTGAATGGAGTGTTGCTTCACTTTCTAAAGGCTGCCCTTTCAGAGAAAACCACTTTCCTTTGAAAGTGCCTTAAGCTACTTACTAGCATTCACCAGAGACTCACATGCGTTACTCTGAAAGAAAAGCAGTCTGTTCCAACACTTCAATTCACTGTGTGAAGTGAATGGAGTGTTGCTTCACTTTCTAAATGCTGTCCTTTCAGAGAAAATCACTTTCCTTTGATAGTGCCTTAAGCTACTTACAAGCATTCACCAGAAACTCACATGCGTTTCTTTGAAAGATAAGCAGTCTGTTCCAACACTTCAATCCACTGTGCGAAGTGAATGGAGTGTTGCTTCACTTTCTAAATGCTGTCTTTTCCGAGAAAATCACTTTCCTTTGAAAGTGCCTTAAGGTACTTACAAGCATTCAGCAGAAACTCACATACATTTCTCTGAAAGAGAAGCAGTCTGTTCCAACACTTCAATTCACTGTGCGAAGTGAATGGAGTGTTGCTTCACTTTCTAAATGCTGTCCTTTCAGAGAAAATCACTTTCCTTTGAAAGTGCCTTAAACTAATTTCAAGCAGTCACAGAAAACGCACATGCGTTTCTCTGAAAGAGAAGCACTCTGTTCCAACATTTCAATTCACTGTGCGAAGTGAATGGAGTGTTGCTTCACTTTCTAAATGCTGTCCTTTCAGAGAAAATCACTTTCCTTTGAAAGTGTCTTAAGGTACTTACAAGCATTCAACAGAAACTCACATGCATTTCTCTGAAAGAGAAGCAGTCTGTTCCAACACTTCAATTCCCTGTGCGAAGTGAATGGAGTGTTGCTTCACTTTCTAAATGCTGTCCTTTCAGAGAAAACCACTTTCCTTTGAAAGTGCCTTAAGCTACTTACTAGCATTCACCAGAGACTCACATGCATTACTCTGAAAGAAAAGCAGTCTGTTCCAACACTTCAATTCACTGTGCGAAGTGAATGGAGTGTTGCTTCAGTTTCTAAATGCTGTCCTTTCAAAGAAAATCACTTTCCTTTGAAAGTGCCTTAAGTTACTTGCAAGCATTAGGAAGAAACTCACATGCGTTTCTCTGAAAGAGAAGCAGTCTGTTCCAACACTTCAATTCACTGTGCGAAGTGAATGGAGTGTTGCTTCACTTTCTAAATGCTGTCCTTTCAGAGAAAATCACTTTCCTTTGAAAGCGCCTTAAGCTACTTACAAGCATTCACCAGAAACTCACATGCGTTTCTTTGAAAGAGAAGCAGTCTGTTCCAACACTTCAATTCACTGTGTGAAGTGAATGGAGTGTTGCTTCACTTTCTAAATGCTGTCCTTTCAGAGAAAATCACTTTCCTTTGAAAGTGCCTTAAGCTAATTACAAGCATTCAACAGAAACTCACATGCATTTCTCTGAAAGAGAAGCCGTCTGTTCCAACACTTCAATTCACTGTGCGAAGTGAATGAAGTGTTGCTTCACTTTCTAAATGCTGTCCTTTCAGAGAAAATCACTTTCCCTTGAAAGTGCCTTAAGCTACTTACAAGCATTCACCAGAAACTCACATGCATTTCTCTGAAAGAGAAGCAGTCTGTTCCAACACTTCAATTCACTGTGCGAAGTGAATGGAGTGTTGCTTCACTTTCTAAATGCTGTCCTTTCAGAGAAAATCACTTTCCTTTGAAAGTGCCCTAAGCTACTTACAAGCATTCACCAGAAACTCACATACGTTTCTTTGAAAGAGAAGCAGTCTATTCCAACACTTCAATTCACTGTGCGAAGTGAATGGAGTGTCGCTTCACTTTCTAAATGTTGTCCTTTCAAAGAAAATCACTTTCCTTTGAAAGTGCCTTAAGTTACTTGCAAGCATTTGGAAGAAACTCACATGCGTTTCTCTGAAAGAGAAGCAGTCTGTTCCAACACTTCAATTCACTGCACGAAGGGAATGGAGTGTTGCTTCACTTTCTAAATTCTGTCCTTTCAGAGAAAATCACTTTCCTTTGAAAGTGCCTTAAACTACTTTCAAGCATTCACAAAAAACTCACATGCGTTTCTCTGAAAGAGAAGCAGTCTGTTCCAACACTTCAATTCACTGTGCGAAGTGAATGGAGTGTTGCTTCACTTTCTAAATGCTGTCCTTTCAGAGAAAATCACTTTCCTTTGAAAGTGCCTTAAGCTAATTACAAGCATTCAACAGAAACTCACATGCATTTCTCTGAAAGAGAAGCCGTCTGTTCCAACACTTCATTTCACTGTGCGAGTGAATGAAGTGTTGCTTCACTTTCTAAATGCTGTCCTTTCAGAGAAAATCACTTTCCCTTGAAAGTGCCTTAAGCTACTTACAAGCATTCACCAGAAACTCACATGCATTTCTCTGAAAGAGAAGCAGTCTGTTCCAACACTTCAATTCACTGTGCGAAGTGAATGGAGTGTTGCTTCACTTTCTAAATGCTTTCCTTTCAAAGAAAATCACTTTCCTTTGAAAGTGCCTTAAGTTACTTGCAAGCATTAGGAAGAAACTCACATGCATTTCTCTGAAAGAGAAGCAGTCTGTTCCAACACTTCAATTCACTGCACGAAGGGAATGGAGTGTTGCTTCACTTTCTAAATTCTGTCCTTTCAGAGAAAATCACTTTCCTTTGAAAGTGCCTTAAACTACTTTCAAGCATTCACAAAAAACTCACATGCGTTTCTCTGAAAGAGAAGCAGTCTGTTCCAACACTTCAATTCACTGTGCGAAGTGAATGGAGTGTTGCTTCACTTTCTAAATGCTGTCCTTTCAGAGAAAATCACTTTCCCTTGAAAGTGCCTTAAGCTAATTACAAGCATTCAACAGAAACTCACATGCATTTCTCTGAAAGAGAAGCATTCTGTTCCAACACTTCAATTCACTGCACGAAGGGAATGGAGTGTTGCTTCACTTTCTAAATGCTGTCCTTTCAGAGAAAATCACTTTCCTTTGAAAGTGCCTTAAACTAATTTCAAGCATTCACAGAAAACGCACATGCGTTTCTCTGAAAGAGAAGCACTCTGTTCCAACACTTCAATTCACTGTGCAAAGTTCATGGAGTTTTGCCTCACTTTTGAAATGCTGTCCTTTCATAGAAAATCACTTTCCTTTGAAAGTGCCTTAAGCTACTTTCAAGCATTCACAAAAAACTTACATGTGTTTCTCTGAAAGAGAAGCAGTCTGTTCCAACACTTCAATTCACTTTGCGAAGTGAATGGAGTGTTGCTTCACTTTCTTAATGCTGTCCTTTCAGAGAAAATCACTTTCCTTTGAAAGTGCCTTAAGCTACTTTCAAGCATTCACAAGAAACACACATGCGTTTCTCTGAAATAGAAGCAGTCTGTTCCAACACTTCAACTCACTGTGCGAAGTGAATGGAGTGTTGCTTCACTTTCTAAATGCTGTCTTTTCAGAGAAAATTACTTTCCTTTGAAACTGCCTTGAGCTACTTACAAGCATTCAACAGAAACTCACATGCATTTCTCTGAAAGAGAAGCAGTCGGTTCCAACACTTCAATTCACTTTGCGAAGTGAATGGAGTGTTGCTTCACTTTCTAAATGCTGTCATTTCATAGAAAATCACTTTCCTTTGAAAGTGCCTTAAGCTACTTATAAGCATTAGGAAGAAACTCACATGCGTTTCTTTGAAAGAGAAGCAGTCTGTTCCAACACTTCAATTCACTGTGCGAAGTGAATGGAGTGTTGCTTCACTTTCTAAATGCTGTTCTTTCAGAGAAAATCACTTTCCTTGAAAGTGCCTTAAGCTACTTACAAGTATTCACCAGAAACTCACATGCATTTCTCTGAAAGAGAAGCAGTGTGTTCCAACACTTCAATTCACTGTGCGAAGTGAATGGACTGTTGCTTCACTTTCTAAATGCTGTCCTTTCAAAGAAAATCACTTTCCTTTGAAAGTGCCTTAAGTTACTTGCAAACATTAGGAAGAAACTCACATGCGTTTTTCTAAAAGAGAAGCAGTCTGTTCCAACACTTCAATTCACTGCACGAAGGGAATGGAGTGTTGCTTCACTTTCTAAATTCTGTCCTTTCAGAGAAAATCACTTTCCTTTGAAAGTGCCTTAAACTACTTTCAAGCATTCACAAAAAACTCACATGCGTTTCTCTGAAAGAGAAGCAGTCTGTTCCAACACTTCAATTCACTGTGCGAAGTGAATGGAGTGTTGCTTCACTTTCTAACTGCTGTCCTTTCAGAGAAAATCACTTTCCTTTGAAAGTGCCTTAAGCTAATTACAAGCATTCAACAGAAACTCACATGCATTTCTCTGAAAGAGAAGCAGTCTGTTCCAACACTTCAATTCACTGTGCGAAGTGAATGAAGTGTTGCTTCACTTTCTAAATGCTGTCCTTTCAGAGAAAATCACTTTCCTTTGAAAGTGCCTTAAGCTACTTACAAGCATTCACCAGAAACTCACATGCATTTCTCTGAAAGAGAAGCAGTCTGTTCCAACACTTCAATTCACTGTGCGAAGTGAATGGAGTGTTGCTTCACTTTCTAAATGCTGTCCTTTCAAAGAAAATCACTTTCCTTTGAAAGTGCCTTAAGTTACTTGCAAGCATTAGGAAGAAACTCACATGCGTTTCTCTGAAAGAGAAGCAGTCTGTTCCAACACTTCAATTCACTGCACGAAGGGAATGGAGTGTTGTTTCACTTTCTAAATTCTGTCCTTTCAGAGAAAATCACTTTCCTTTGAAAGTGCCTTAAACTACTTTCAAGCATTCACAAAAAACTCACATGCGTTTCTCTGAAAGAGAAGCAGTCTGTTCCAACACTTCAATTCACTGTGCGAAGTGAATGGAGTGTTACTTCACTTTCTAAATGCTGTCCTTTCAGAGAAAATCACTTTCCTTTGAAAGTGCATTAAGCTACTTACAAGCTTTCACCAGAAACTCACATGCCTTTCTTTGAAAGAGAAGCATTCTGTTCCAACACTGCAATTCACTGTGCGAAGTGAATGGAGTGTTGCTTCACTTTCTAAATTCTGTCCTTTCAGAGAAAATCACTTTCCTATGAAATTGCCTTATGTTACTTGCAAGCATTAGGAAGAAACTCACATGCGTTTCTCTGAAAGAGAAGCAGTCTGTTCCAACACTTCAATTCACTGTGCGAAGTGAATGGAGTGTTGCTTCACTTTCTTAATGCTGTCCTTTCAGAGAAAATCATTTTCCATTGAAAGTGCCTTAAGCTAATTACAAGCATTCAACAGAAACTCACATGCATTTCTCTGAGAGAGATGCAGTCGGTTCCAACACTTCAATTCACTGCACGAAGGGAATGGATTTTTGCTTCACTTTCTAAATCCTGTCCTTTCAGAGAAAATCACTTTCCTTTGAAAGTGCATTAAGCTACTTACAAGCATTCACCAGAAACTCACATGCGTTTCTTTGAAAGAGAAGCAGTCTGTTCCAACACTTCAATTCACTGTGCGAAGTGAATGGAGTGTTGCTTCACTTTCTAAATGCTGTCCTTTCAGAGAAAATCACTTTTCTTTGAAAGTGCCTTAAGTTACTTGCAAGCATTAGGAAGAAACTCACATGCGTTTCTCTGAAAGAGAAGCAGTCTGTTCCAACACTTTAATTCACTATGCGAAGTGAATGGAGTGTTGCTTCACTTTCTAAAGGCTGCCCTTTCAGAGAAAATCACTTTCCTTTGAAAGTGCCTTAAGCTACTTACTAGCATTCACCAGAGACTCACATGCGTTACTCTGAAAGAGAAGCAGTCTGTTCCAACACTTCAATTCACTGTGTGAAGTGAATGGAGTGTTGCTTCACTTTCTAAATACTGTCCTTTCAGAGAAAATCACTTTCCTTTGATAGTGCCTTAAGCTACTTACAAGCATTCACCAGAAACTCACATGCGTTTCTTTGAAAGAGAAGCAGTCTGTTCCAACACTTCAATCCACTGTGCGAAGTGAATGGAGTGTTGCTTCACTTTCTAAATACTGTCTTTTCCGAGAAAATCACTTTCCTTTGAAAGTGCCTTAAGGTACTTACAAGCATTCACCAGAAACTCACATGCATTTCTCTGAAAGAGAAGCAGTCTGTTCCAACACTTCAATTCACTGTGCGAAGTGAATGGAGTGTTGCTTCACTTTCTAAATGCTGTCCTTTCAGAGAAAATCACTTTCTTTGATAGTGCCTTAAGCTACTTTCAAGCATTCACAAGAAACACACATGCGTTTCTAGGAAATAGAAGCAGTCTGTTCCAACACTTCAAGTCACTGTGCGAAGTGAATGGAGTGTTGCTTCACTTTCTAAATTCTGTCCTTTAAGAGAAAATCACTTTCCTTTGAAAGTGCCTTAAGGTACTTACAAGCATTCAACAGAAACTCACATGCATTTCTCTGAAAGAGAAGCAGTCTGTTCCAACACTTCAATTCACTGTGCGAAGTGAATGGAGTGTTGCTTCACTTTCTAAATGCTGTCCTTTCAGAGAAAATCACTTTCCTTTGAAAGTGCCTTAAACTACTTTCAAGCATTCACAAAAAACTCACATGCGTTTCTCTGAAAGAGAAGCAGTCTGTTCCAACACTTCAATTCACTGTGCGAAGTGAATGGAGTGTTGCTTCACTTTCTAAATGCTGTCCTTTCAAAGAAAATCACTTTCCTTTGAAAGTGACTTAAGTTACTTGCAAGCATTAGGAAGAAACTCACATGCGTTTCTCTGAAAGAGAAGCAGTCTGTTCCAACATTTCAATTCACTGCACGAAGGGAATGGAGTGTTGCTTCACTTTCTAAATTCTGTCCTTTCAGAGAAAATCACTTTCCTTTGAAAGTGCCTTCAGTTACTTACAAGCATTCAACAGAAACTCACATGCATTTCTCTGAAAGAGAAGCAGTCTGTTCCAACACTTCAATTCACCGCACGAAGTGAATGGAGTGTTGCTTCACTTTCTAAAGGCTGCCCTTTCAGAGAAAATCACTTTCCTTTGAAAGTGCCTTAAGCTACTTTCTAGAATTCACCAGAGACTCACATGCGTTACTCTGAAAGAGAAGCAGTCTGTTCCAACACTTCAATTCACTTTGCGAAGTGAATGGAGTGTTGCTTCACTTTCTTAATGCTGTCCTTTCAGAGAAAATCACTTTCCTTTGAAAGTGCCTTAAGCTACTTTCAAGCATTCACAAGAAACACACATGCGTTTCTCTGAAATAGAAGCAGTCTGTTCCAACACTTCAACTCACTGTGCGAAGTGAATGGAGTGTTGCTTCACTTTCTTAATGCTGTCCTTTCAGAGAAAATCACTTTCCTTTGAAAGTGCCTTAAGCTACTTTCAAGCATTCACAAGAAACACACATGCGTTTCTCTGAAATAGAAGCAGTCTGTTCCAACACTTCAACTCACTGTGTGAAGTGAATGGATTGTTGCTTCACTTTCTAAATGCTGTCCTTTCAGAGAAAATCACTTTCCTTTGATAGTGCCTTAAGCTACTTACAAGCATTCACCAGAAACTCACATGCATTTCTTTGAAAGAGAAGCAGTCTGTTCCAACACTTCAATCCACTGTGCGAAGTGAATGGAGTGTTGCTTCACTTTCTAAATACTGTCTTTTCCGAGAAAATCACTTTCCTTTGAAAGTGCCTTAAGATACTTACAAGCATTCAACAGAAACTCACATGCATTTCTCTGAAAGAGAAGCAGTCTGTTCCAACACTTCAATTCACTGTGCGAAGTGAATGGAGTGTTGCTTCACTTTCTAAATGCTGTCCTTTCAGAGAAAATCACTTTCCTTTGAAAGTGCCTTAAACTAATTTCAAGCATTCACAGAAAACGCACATGCGTTTCTCTGAAAGAGAAGCACTCTGTTCCAACATTTCAATTCACTGTGCGAAGTGAATGGAGTGTTGCTTCACTTTCTAAATGCTGTCCTTTCAGAGAAAATCACTTTCCTTTGAAAGTGTCTTAAGGTACTTACAGCATTCACCAGAAACTCACATGCATTTCTCTGAAAGAGAAGCAGTCTGTTCCAACACTTCAATTCACTGTGCGAAGTGAATGGAGTGTTGCTTCACTTTCTAAATGCTGTCCTTTAAGAGAAAATCACTTTCTTTGATAGTGCCTTAAGCTACTTTCAAGCATTCACAAGAAACACACATGCGTTTCTCTGAAATAGAAGCAGTCTGTTCCAACACTTCAATTCACTGTGCGAAGTGAATGGAGTGTTGCTTCACTTTCCAAATTCTGTCCTTTCAGAGAAAATCACTTTCCTTTGAAAGTGCCTTAAGGTACTTACAAGCATTCAACAGAAACTCACATGCATTTCTCTGAAAGAGAAGCAGTCTGTTCCAACACTTCAATTCACTGTGCGAAGTGAATGGAGTGTTGCTTCACTTTCTAAATGCTGTCCTTTCAGAGAAAATCACTTTCCTTTGAAAGTGCCTTAAACTACTTTCAAGCATTCACAAAAAACTCACATGCGTTTCTCTGAAAGAGAAGCAGTCTGTTCCAACACTTCAATTCACTGTGCGAAGTGAATGGAGTGTTGCTTCACTTTCTAAATGCTGTCCTTTCAAAGAAAATCACTTTCCTTTGAAAGTGACTTAAGTTACTTGCAAGCATTAGGAAGAAACTCACATGCGTTTCTCTGAAAGAGAAGCAGTCTGTTCCAACATTTCAATTCACTGTGCGAAGTGAATGGAGTGTTGCTTCACTTTCTAAATGCTGTCCTTTCAAAGAAAATCACTTTCCTTTGACAGTGCCTTAAGGTACTTACAAGCATTCAACAGAAACTCACATGCATTTCTCTGAAAGAGAAGCAGTCTGTTCCAACACTTCAATTCACTGTGCGAAGTGAATGGAGTGTTGCTTCACATTCTAAATGCTGTCCTTTCAAAGAAAATCACTTTCCTTTGAAAGTGCCTTAAGTTACTTGCAAGCATTAGGAAGAAACTCACATGCGTTTCTCTGAAAGAGAAGCAGTCTGTTCCAACACTTCAATTCACTGTGCGAAGTGAATGGAGTGTTGCTTCACTTTCTTAATGCTGTCCTTTCAGAGAAAATCACTTTCCTTTGAAAGTGCCTTAAGCTAATTACAAGCATTCAACAGAAACTCACATGCATTTCTCTGAAAGAGAAGCAGTCTGTTCCAACACTTCAATTCACTGTGCGAAGTGAATGGAGTGTTGCTTCACTTTCTAAATGCTGTCCTTTCAAAGAAAATCACTTTCCTTTGAAAGTGTCTTAAGTTACTTGCAAGCATTAGGAAGAAACTCACATGCGTTTCTCTGAAAGAGAAGCAGTCTGTTCCAACACTTCAATTCACTGCACGAAGGGAATGGAGTGTTGCTTCACTTTCTAAATTCTGTCCTTTCAGAGAAAATCACTTTCCTTTGAAAGTGCCTTAAACTACTTTCAAGCATTCACAAAAAACTCACATGCGTTTCTCTGAAAGAGAAGCAGTCTGTTCCAACACTTCAATTCACTGTGCGAAGTGAATGGAGTGTTGCTTCACTTTCTAAATGCTGTCCTTTCAGAGAAAATCACTTTCCTTTGAAAGTGCCTTAAGCAAATTACAAGCATTCAACAGAAACTCACATGCATTTCTCTGAAAGAGAAGCAGTCTGTTCCAACACTTCAATTCACTGTGCGAAGTGAATGAAGTGTTGCTTCACTTTCTAAATGCTGTCCTTTCAGAGAAAATCACTTTCCCTTGAAAGTGCCTTAAGCTACTTACAAGCATTCACCAGAAACTCACATGCATTTCTCTGAAAGAGAAGCAGTCTGTTCCAACACTTCAATTCACTGTGCGAAGTGAATGGAGTGTTGCTTCACTTTCTAAATGCTGTCCTTTCAAAGAAAATCACTTTCCTTTGAAAGTGCCTTAAGTTACTTGCAAGCATTAGGAAGAAACTCACATGCGTTTCTCTGAAAGAGAAGCAGTCTGTTCCAACACTTCAATTCACTGCACGAAGGGAATGGAGTGTTGCTTCACTTTCTAAATTCTGTCCTTTCAGAGAAAATCACTTTCCTTTGAAAGTGCCTTAAACTACTTTCAAGCATTCACAAAAAACTCACATGCGTTTCTCTGAAAGAGAAGCAGTCTGTTCCAACACTTCAATTCACTGTGCGAAGTGAATGGAGTGTTGCTTCACTTTCTAAATTCTGTCCTTTCAGAGAAAATCACTTTCCCTTGAAAGTGCCTTAAGCTAATTACAAGCATTCAACAGAAACTCACATGCATTTCTCTGAAAGAGAAGCATTCTGTTCCAACACTTCAATTCACTGCACGAAGGGAATGGAGTGTTGCTTCACTTTCTAAATGCTGTCCTTTCAGAGAAAATCAATTTCCTTTGAAAGTGCCTTAAACTAATTTCAAGCATTCACCGAAAACGCACATGCGTTTCTCTGAAAGAGAAGCACTCTGTTCCAACACTTCAATTCACTGTGCAAAGTTCATGGAGTGTTGCCTCACTTTTGAAATGCTGTCCTTTCATAGAAAATCACTTTCCTTTGAAAGTGCCTTAAGCTACTTTCAAGCATTCACAAAAAACTCACATGTGTTTCTCTGAAAGAGAAGTAGTCTGTTCCAACACTTCAATTCTCTGTGCGAAGTGAATGGAGTGTTGCTTCACTTTCTAAATTCTGTCCTTTCAGAGAAAATCACTTTCCTTTGAAAGTGCCTTAAGTTACTTACAAGCATTCAACAGATACTCACATGCATTTCTCTGAAAGAGAAGCAGTCTGTTCCAACACTTCAATTCACTGCACGAAGGGAATGGAGTGTTGCTTCACTTTCTAAATGCTGTCCTTTCAGAGAAAATCACTTTCCTTTGAAAGTGCCTTAAGCTACTTACAAGCATTCACCAGAAACTCACATACGTTTCTTTGAAAGAGAAGCAGTCTGTTCCAACACTTCAATTCACTGTGCGAAGTGAATGAAGTGTTGCTTCACTTTCTAACTGCTGTCCTTTCAAAGAAAATCACTTTCCTTTGAAAGTGCCTTAAGTTACTTGCAAGCATTAGGAAGAAACTCACATGCGTTTCTCTGAAAGAGAAGCAGTCTGTTCCAACACTTCAATTCACTGTGCGAAGTGAATGGAGTGTTGCTTCACTTTCTTAATGCTGTCCTTTCAGAGAAAATCACTTTCCTTTGAAAGTGCCTTAAGCTAATTACAAGCATTCAACAGAAACTCACATGCATTTCTCTGAAAGAGAAGCAGTCTGTTCCAACACTTCATTTCACTGCACAAAGGGAATGGAGTGTTGCTTCACTTTCTAAATGCTTTCCTTTCAGAGAAAATCACTTTCCTTTGAAAGTGCAATAAGCTACTTACAAGCATTCACCAGAAACTCACATGCTTTTCTCTGAAAGAGAAGCAGTCTGTTCCAACACTTCAATTCACTGTGCGAAGTGAATGGAGTGTTGCTTCACTTTCTAAATGCTGTCCTTTCAGAGAAAATCACTTTCCTTTGAAAGTGCCTTAAGTTACTTGCAAGCATTAGGAAGAAACTCACATGCGTTTCTCTGAAAGAGAAGCAGTCTGTTCCAACACTTCAATTCACTGTGCGAAGTGAATGGAGTGTTGCTTCACTTTCTTAATGCTGTCCTTTCAGAGAAAATCACTTTCCTTTGAAAGTGCCTTAAGCTAATTACAAGCATTCAACAGAAACTCACATGCATTTCTCTGAAAGAGAAGCAGTCTGTTCCAACACTTCAATTCACTGCACGAAGTGAATGGAGTGTTGCTTCACTTTCTAAAGGCTGCCCTTTCAGAGAAAATCACTTTCCTTTGAAAGTGCCTTAAGCTACTTACTAGCATTCACCAAAGACTCACATGCGTTTCTCTGAAAGAGAAGCAGTCTGTTCCAACACTTCAAATCACTTTGCGAAGTGAATGGAGTGTTGCTTCACTTTCTTAATGCTGTCCTTTCAGAGAAAATCACTTTCATTTGAAAGTGCCTTAAGCTACTTATAAGCATTAGGAAGAAACTCACATGCGTTTCTTTGAAAGAGAAGCAGTCTGTTCCAACACTTCAATTCACTGTGCGAAGTGAATGGAGTGTTGCTTCACTTTCTAAATGCTGTCATTTCATAGAAAATCACTTTCCTTTGAAAGTGCCTTAAGCTACTTATAAGCATTAGGAAGAAACTCACATGCATTTCTCTGAAAGAAAAGCAGTCTGTTCCAACACTTCAATTCACTGTGCGAAGTGAATGGAGTGTTGCTTCACTTTCTAAATGCTGTCCTTTCAGAGAAAATCACTTTCCTTTGAAAGTGCCTTAAGCTACTTACAAGCATTCACCAGAAACTCACATGCATTTCTCTGAAAGAGAAGCAGTCTGTTCCAACACTTCAATTCACTGTGCGAAGTGAATGGAGTGTTGCTTCACTTTCTAAATGCTGTCCTTTCAAAGAAAATCACTTTCCTTTGAAAGTGCCTTAAGTTACTTGCAAGCATTAGGAAGAAACTCACATGCGTTTTTCTGAAAGAGAAGCAGTCTGTTCCAACACTTCAATTCACTGCACGAAGGGAATGGAGTGTTGCTTCACTTTATAAATTCTGTCCTTTCAGAGAAAATCACTTTCCTTTGAAAGTGCCTTAAACTACTTTCAAGCATTCACAAAAAACTCACATGCGTTTCTCTGAAAGAGAAGCAGTCTGTTCCAACACTTCAATTCACTGTGCGAAGTGAATGGAGTGTTGCTTCACTTTCTAAATGCTGTCCTTTCAGAGAAAATCACTTTCCTTTGAAAGTGCCTTAAGCTAATTACAAGCATTCAACAGAAACTCACATGCATTTCTCTGAAAGAGAAGCAGTCTGTTCCAATACTTCAATTCACTGTGCGAAGTGAATGAAGTGTTGCTTCACTTTCTAAATGCTGTCCTTTCAGAGAAAATCACTTTCCCTTGAAAGTGCCTTAAGCTACTTACAAGCATTCACCAGAAACTCACATGCATTTCTCTGAAAGAGAAGCAGTCTGTTCCAACACTTCAATTCACTGTGCGAAGTGAATGGAGTGTTGCTTCACTTTCTAAATGCTGTCCTTTCAAAGAAAATCACTTTCCTTTGAAAGTGCCTTAAGTTACTTGCAAGCATTAGGAAGAAACTCACATGCGTTTCTCCTAAAGAGAAGCAGTCTGTTCCAACACTTCAATTCACTGCACGAAGGGAATGGAGTGTTGCTTCACTTTCTAAATTCTGTCCTTTCAGAGAAAATCACTTTCCTTTGAAAGTGCCTTAAACTACTTTCAAGCATTCACAAAAAACTCACATGCGTTTCTCTGAAAGAGAAGCAGTCTGTTCCAACACTTCAATTCACTGTGCGAAGTGAATGGAGTGTTGCTTCACTTTCTAAATGCTGTCCTTTCAGAGAAAATCACTTTCCTTTGAAAGTGCCTTAAGCTAAATACAAGCATTCAACAGAAACTCACATGCATCTCTCTGAAAGAGAAGCAGTCTGTTCCAACACTTCATTTCACTGCACGAAGGGAATGGAGTGTTGCTTCACTTTCTAAATGCTTTCCTTTCAGAGAAAATCACTTTCCTTTGAAAGTGCATTAAGCTACTTACAAGCATTCACCAGAAACTCACATGCTTTTCTCTGAAAGAGAAGCAGTCTGTTCCAAAACTTCAATTCACTGTGCGAAGTGAATGGAGTGTTGCTTCACTTTCTAAATGCTGTCCTTTCAGAGAAAATCACTTTCCTTTGAAAGTGCCTTAAGTTACTTGCAAGCATTAGGAAGAAACTCACATGCGTTTCTCTGAAAGAGAAGCAGTCTGTTCCAACACTTCAATTCACTGTGCGAAGTGAATGGAGTGTTGCTTCACTTTCTTAATGCTGTCCTTTCAGAGAAAATCACTTTCCTTTGAAAGTGCCTTAAGCTAATTACAAGCATTCAACAGAAACTCACATGCATTTCTCTGAAAGAGAAGCAGTCTGTTCCAACACTTCAATTCACTGCACGAAGTGGATGGAGTGTTGCTTCACTTTCTAAATGCTGTCTTTTCAGAGAAAATTACTTTCTTTGAAACTGCCTTGAGCTACTTACAAGCATTCAACAGAAACTCACATGCATTTCTCTGAAAGAGAAGCAGTCGGTTCCAACACTTCAATTCACTGTGTGAAGTGAATGGAGTGTTGCTTCACTTTCTAAATGCTGTCATTTCATAGAAAATCACTTTCCTTTGAAAGTGCCTTAAGCTACTTATAAGCATTAGGAAGAAACTCACATGCGTTTCTCTGAAAGAGAAGCAGTCTGTTCCAACACTTCAATTCACTGTGCGAAGTGAATGGAGTGTTGCTTCACTTTCTAAATGCTGTCCTTTCAGAGAAAATCACTTTCCCTTGAAAGTGCCTTAAGCTACTTACAAGCATTCACCAGAAACTCACATGCATTTCTCTGAAAGAGAAGCAGTCTGTTCCAACACTTCAATTCACTGTGCGAAGTGAATGGAGTGTTGCTTCACTTTCTAAATGCTGTCCTTTCAAAGAAAATCACTTTCCTTTGAAAGTGCCTTAAGTTACTTGCAAGCATTAGGAAGAAACTCACATGCGTTTTTCTGAAAGAGAAGCAGTCTTTTCCAACACTTCAATTCACTGCACGAAGGGAATGGAGTGTTCCTTCACTTTCTAAATTCTGTCCTTTCAGAGAAAATCACTTTCCTTTGAAAGTGCCTTAAACTACTTTCAAGCATTCACAAAAAACTCACATGCGTTTCTCTGAAAGAGAAGCAGTCTGTTCCAACACTTCAATTCACTGTGCGAAGTGAATGGAGTGTTGCTTCACTTTCTAAATGCTGTCCTTTCAGAGAAAATCACTTTCCTTTGAAAGTGCCTTAAGCTAATTACAAGCATTCAACAGAAACTCACATGCATTTCTCTGAAAGAGAAGCCGTCTGTTCCAATACTTCAATTCACTGTGCGAAGTGAATGAAGTGTTGCTTCACTTTCAAAATGCTGTCCTTTCAGAGAAAATCACTTTCCCTTGAAAGTGCCTTAAGCTACTTACAAGCATTCACCAGAAACTCACATGCATTTCTCTGAAAGAGAAGCAGTCTGTTCCAACACTTCAATTCACTGTGCGAAGTGAATGAAGTGTTGCTTCACTTTCTAAATGCTGTCCTTTCAAAGAAAATCACTTTCCTTTGAAAGTGCCTTAAGTTACTTGCAAGCATTAGGAAGAAACTCACATGCGTTTCTCTGAAAAAGAAGCAGTCTGTTCCAACACTTCAATTCACTGCACGAAGGGAATGGAGTGTTGCTTCACTTTCTAAATTCTGTCCTTTCAGAGAAAATCACTTTCCTTTGAAAGTGCCTTAAACTACTTTCAAGCATTCACAAAAAACTCACATGCGTTTCTCTGAAAGAGAAGCAGTCTGTTCCAACACTTCAATTCAGTGTGCGAAGTGAATGGAGTGTTGCTTCACTTTCTTAATGCTGTCCTTTCAGAGAAAATCACTTTCCTTTGAAAGTACCTTAAGCTAATTACAAGCATTCAACAGATACTCACATGCATTTCTCTGAAAGAGAAGCAGTCTGTTCCAACACTTCAATTCACTGCACGAAGGGAATGGAGTGTTGCTTCACTTTCTAAATGCTGTCCTTTCAGAGAAAATCACTTTCCTTTGAAAGTGCCTTAAGCTACTTACAAGCATTCACCAGAAACTCACATACGTTTCTTTGAAAGAGAAGCAGTCTGTTCCAACACTTCAATTCGTGTGCGAAGTGAATGAAGTGTTGCTTCACTTTCTAACTGCTGTCCTTTCAAAGAAAATCACTTTCCTTTGAAAGTGCCTTAAGTTACTTGCAAGCATTAGGAAGAAACTCACATGCGTTTCTCTGAAAGAGAAGCAGTCTGTTCCAACACTTCAATTCACTGTGCGAAGTGAATGGAGTGTTGCTTCACTTTCTTAATGCTGTCCTTTCAGAGAAAATCACTTTCCTTTGAAAGTGCCTTAAGCTAATTACAAGCATTCAACAGAAACTCACATGCATTTCTCTGAAAGAGAAGCAGTCTGTTCCAACACTTCAATTCACTGCACGAAGTGAATGGAGTGTTGCTTCACTTTCTAAAGGCTGCCCTTTCAGAGAAAATCACTTTCCTTTGAAAGTGCCTTAAGCTACTTACTAGCATTCACCAAAGACTCACATGCGTTTCTCTGAAAGAGAAGCAGTCTGTTCCAACACTTCAAATCACTTTGCGAAGTGAATGGAGTGTTGCTTCACTTTCTTAATGCTGTCCTTTCAGAGAAAATCACTTTCATTTGAAAGTGCCTTAAGCTACTTATAAGCATTAGGAAGAAACTCACATGCGTTTCTTTGAAAGAGAAGCAGTCTGTTCCAACACTTCAATTCACTGTGCGAAGTGAATGGAGTGTTGCTTCACTTTCTAAATGCTGTCATTTCATAGAAAATCACTTTCCTTTGAAAGTGCCTTAAGCTACTTATAAGCATTAGGAAGAAACTCACATGCGTTCCTTTGAAAGAGAAGCAGTCTGTTCCAACACTTCAATTCACTGTGCGAAGTGAATGGAGTGTTGCTTCACTTTCTAAATGCTGTCCTTTCAGAGAAAATCACTTTCCCTTGAAAGTGCCTTAAGCTACTTACAAGCATTCACCAGAAATTCACATGCATTTCTCTGAAAGAGAAGCAGTCTGTTCCAACACTTCAATTCACTGTGCGAAGTGAATGGAGTGTTGCTTCACTTTCTAAATGCTGTCCTTTCAAAGAAAATCACTTTCCTTTGAAAGTGCCTTAAGTTACTTGCAAGCATTAGGAAGAAACTCACATGCGTTTTTCTGAAAGAGAAGCAGTCTGTTCCAACACTTCAATTCACTGCACGAAGGGAATGGAGTGTTGCTTCACTTTCTAAATTCTGTCCTTTCAGAGAAAATCACTTTCCTTTGAAAGTGCCTTAAACTACTTTCAAGCATTCACAAAAAACTCACATGCGTTTCTCTGAAAGAGAAGCAGTCTGTTCCAACACTTCAATTCACTGTGCGAAGTGAATGGAGTGTTGCTTCACTTTCTAAATGCTGTCCTTTCAGAGAAAATCACTTTCCTTTGAAAGTGCCTTAAGCTAATTACAAGCATTCAACAGAAACTCACATGCATTTCTCTGAAAGAGAAGCAGTCTGTTCCAATACTTCAATTCACTGTGCGAAGTGAATGAAGTGTTGCTTCACTTTCTAAATGCTGTCCTTTCAGAGAAAATCACTTTCCCTTGAAAGTGCCTTAAGCTACTTACAAGCATTCACCAGAAACTCACATGCATTTCTCTGAAAGAGAAGCAGTCTGTTCCAACACTTCAATTCACTGTGCGAAGTGAATAAAGTGTTGCTTCACTTTCTAAATGCTGTCCTTTCAAAGAAAATCACTTTCCTTTGAAAGTGCCTTAAGTTACTTGCAAGCATTAGGAAGAAACTCACATGCGTTTCTCTGAAAGAGAAGCAGTCTGTTCCAACACTTCAATTCACTGCACGAAGGGAATGGAGTGTTGCTTCACTTTCTAAATGTTTCCTTTCAGAGAAAATCACTTTCCTTTGAAAGTGCATTAAGCTAATTACAAGCATTCAACAGAAACTCACATGCATTTCTCTGAAAGAAAAGCAGTCTGTTCCAACACTTCATTTCACTGCACGAAGGGAATGGAGTGTTGCTTCACTTTCTAAATGTTTCCTTTCAGAGAAAATCACTTTCCTTTGAAAGTGCATTAAGCTACTTACAAGCATTCACCAGAAACTCACATGCATTTCTTTGAAAGAGAAGCAGTCTGTTCCAACACTTCAATTCACTGTGCGAAGTGAATGGAGTGTTGCTTCACTTTCTAAATGCTGTCCTTTCAGAGAAAATCACTTTCCTTTGAAAGTGCCTTAAGTTACTTGCAAGCATTAGGAAGAAACTCACATGCGTTTCTCTGAAAGAGAAGCAGTCTGTTCCAACACTTCAATTCACTGTGCGAAGTGAATGGAGTGTTGCTTCACTTTCTTAATGCTGTCCTTTCAGAGAAAATCACTTTCCTTTGAAAGTGCCTTAAGCTAATTACAAGCATTCAACAGAAACTCACATGCATTTCTCTGAAAGAGAAGCAGTCTGTTCCAACACTTCAATTCACTGCACGAAGTGAATGGAGTGTTGCTTCACTTTCTAAAGGCTGCCCTTTCAGAGAAAATCACTTTCCTTTGAAAGTGCCTTAAGCTACTTACTAGCATTCACCAGAGACTCACATGCGTTACTCTGAAAGAGAAGCAGTCTGTTCCAACACTTCAATTCACTTTGCGAAGTTAATGGAGTGTTGCTTCACTTTCTTAATGCTGTCCTTTCAGAGAAAATCACTTTCCTTTGAAAGTGCCTTAAGCTACTTTCAAGCATTCACAAGAAACACACATGCGTTTCTCTGAAATAGAAGCAGTCTGTTCCAACACTTCAACTCACTGTGCGAAGTGAATGGAGTGTTGCTTCACTTTCTAAATGCTGTCTTTTCAGAGAAAATTACTTTCCTTTGAAACTGCCTTGAGCTACTTACAAGCATTCAACAGAAACTCACATGCATTTCTCTGAAAGAGAAGCAGTCGGTTCCAACACTTCAATTCACTGTGCGAAGTGAATGGAGTGTTGCTTCACTTTCTAAATGCTGTCATTTCATAGAAAATCACTTTCCTTTGAAAGTGCCTTAAGCTACTTATAAGCATTAGGAAGAAACTCACATGCGTTTCTTTGAAAGAGAAGCAGTCTGTTCCAACACTTCAATTCACTGTGCGAAGTGAATGGAGTGTTGCTTCACTTTCTAAATGCTGTCCTTTCAGAGAAAATCACTTTACTTTGAAAGTGCCTTAAGGTACTTACAAGCATTTAACAGAAACTCACATGCATTTCTCTGAAAGAGAAGCAGTCTGTTCCAACACTTCAATTCACTGTGCGAAGTGAATGGAGTGTTGCTTCACTTTCTAAATGCTGTACTTTCAGAGAAAATCACTTTCCTTTGATAGTGCCTTAAGCTACTTTCAAGCATTCACAAGAAACACACATGCGTTTCTCTGAAATAGAAGCAGTCTGTTCCAACACTTCAATTCACTGTGCGAAGTGAATGGAGTGTTGCTTCACTTTCTAAAGGCTGCCCTTTCAGAGAAAATCACTTTCCTTTGAAAGTGCCTTAAGCTACTTACTAGCATTCACCAGAGACTCACATGCGTTACTCTGAAAGAGAAGCAGTCTGTTCCAACACTTCAATTCACTGTGCGAAGTGAATGGAGTGTTGCTTCACTTTCTTAATGCTGTCCTTTCAGAGAAAATCACTTTCCTTTGAAAGTGCCTTAAGCTAATTACAAGCATTCAACAGAAACTCACATGCATTTCTCTGAAAGAGAAGCAGTCTGTTCCAACACTTCAATTCACTGCACGAAGGGAATGGAGTGTTGCTTCACTTTCTAAATGCTGTCCTTTGAGAGAAAATCACTTTCCTTTGAAAGTGCATTAAGCTACTTGCAAGCATTCACCAGAAACTCACATGCGTTTCTCTGAAAGAGAAGCAGTCTGTTCCAACACTTCAATTCACTATGCGAAGTGAATGGAGTGTTGCTTCTCTTTCTTAATGCTGTCCTTTCAGAGAAAATCACATTCCTTTGAAAGTGCCTTAAGCTACTTTCAAGCATTCACAAAAAACACACATGCGTTTCTCTGAAATAGAAGCAGTCTGTTCCAACACTTCAATTCACTTTGCGAAGTGAATGGAGTGTTGCTTCACTTTCTAAATGCTGTCTTTTCCGAGAAAATCACTTTCCTTTGAAAGTGCCTTAAGGAACTTACAAGCATTCAACAGAAACTCACATGCATTTCTCTGAAAGAGAAGCAGTCTGTTCCAACACTTCAATTCACTGTGCGAAGTGAATGGAGTGTTGCTTCACTTTCTAAATGCTGTCCTTTCAAAGAAAATCACTTTCCTTTGAAAGTGCCTTAAGTTACTTGCAAGCATTAGGAAGAAACTCACATGCATTTCTCTGAAATAGAAGCAGTCTGTTCCAACACTTCAATTCACTGTGCGAAGTGAATGGAGTGTTGCTTCACTTTCTTAATGCTGTCCTTTCAGAGAATATCACGTTCCTTTGAAAGTGCCTTAAGCTAATTACAAGCATTCAACAGAAACTCACATGCATTTCTCTGAAAAAGAAGCAGTCTGTTCCAACACTTCAATTCACTGCACGAAGGGAATGGAGTGTTGCTTCATTTTCTAAATGCTGTCCTTTCAGAGAAAATCACTTTCCTTTGAAAGTGCATTAAGCTAATTACAAGCATTCAACAGAAACTCACATGCATTTCTCTGAAAGAGAAGCAGTCTGTTCCAACACTTCAATTCACTGCACGAAGGGAATGGAGTGTTGCTTCACTTTCTAAATGCTGTCCTTTCAGAGAAAATCACTTTCCTTTGAAAGTGCCTTAAGCTACTTACAAGCATTCACCAGAAACTCACATGCGTTTCTTTGAAAGAGAAGCAGTCTGTTCCAACACTTCAATTCACTGTGCGAAGTGAATGGTGTGTTGCTTCACTTTCTAAATGCTGTCCTTTCAGAGGAAATCACTTTCCTTTGATAGTGCCTTAAGCTACTTTCAAGCATTCACAAGAAACACACATGCGTTTCTCTGAAATAGAAGCAGTCTGTTCCAACACTTCAATTCACTGTGCGAAGTGAATGGAGTGTTGCTTCACTTTCTAAATGCTGTCTTTTCCGAGAAAATCACTTTCCTTTGAAAGTGCCTTACGGTACTTACAAGCATTCAACAGAAACTCACATGCATTTCTCTGAAAAAGAAGCAGTCTGTTCCAACACTTCAATTCACTGTGCGAAGTGAATGAAGTGTTGCTTCACTTTCTAAATGCTGTCTTTTCAGAGAAAATAACTTTCCCTTGAAAGTGCCTTAAGCTACTTACAAGCATTCACCAGAAACTCACATGCGTTTCTTTGAAAGAGAAGCAGTCTATTCCAACACTTCAATTCACTGTGCGAAGTGAATGGAGTGTTGCTTCACTTTCTAAATATTGTCCTTTCAAAGAAAATCACTTTTCTTTGAAAGTGCCTTAAGTTACTTGGAAGCATTAGGAAGAAACTCACATGCGTTTCTCTGAAAGAGAAGCAGTCTGTTCCAACACTTCAATTCACTGCACGAAGGGAATGGAGTGCTGCTTCACTTTCTAAATTCTGTCCTTTCAGAGAAAATCACTTTCCTTTGAAAGTGCCTTAAACTACTTTCAAGCATTCACAAAAAACACACATGCGTTTCTCTGAAAGAGAAGCAGTCTGTTCCAACACTTCAATTCACTGTGCGAAGTGAATGGAGTGTTGCTTCACTTTCTAAATGCTGTCATTTCAGAGAAAATCACTTTCCTTCGAAAGTGCCTTAAGCTAATTACAAGCATTCAACAGAAACTCACATGCATTTCTCTGAAAGAGAAGCAGTCTGTTCCAACACTTCAATTCACTGCACGAAGGGAATGGAGTGTTGCTTCACTTTCTAAATGCTGTCCTTTCAGAGAAAATCACTTTCCTTTGAAAGTGCCTTAAGCTACTTTCAAGCATTCACCAGAAACTCACATGCGTTACTTTGAAAGAGAAGCAGTCTGTTCCAACACTTCAATCCACTGTGCGAAGTGAATGGAGTGTTGCTTCACTTTCTAAATGCTGTCTTTTCCGAGAAAATCACTTTCCTTTGAAAGTGCTTTATGGTACTTACAAGCATTCACCAGAAACTCACATGCATTTCTCTGAAAGAGAAGCAGTCTGTTCCAACACTTCAATTCACTGTGCGAAGTGAATGGAGTGTTGCTTCACTTTCTAAATGCTGTCCTTTCAAAGAAAATCACTTTCCTTTGAAAGTGCCTTAAGTTACTTGCAAGCATTAGGAAGAAACTCACATGCGTTTCTCTGAAAGAGAAGCAGTCTGTTCCAACACTTCAATTCACTGCACGAAGGGAATGGAGTGTTGCTTCACTTTCTAAATTCTGTCCTTTCAGAGAAAATCACTTTCCTTTGAAAGTGCCTTAAACTACTTTCAAGCATTCACAAAAAACTCACATGCGTTTCTCTGAAAGAGAAGCAGTCTGTTCCAACACTTCAATTCACTGTGCGAAGTGAATGGAGTGTTGCTTCACTTTCTAAATGCTGTCCTTTCAGAGAAAATCACTTTCCTTTGAAAGTGCCTTAAGCTAATTACAAGCATTCAACAGAAACTCACATGAATTTCTCTGAAAGAGAAGCAGTCTGTTCCAATACTTCAATTCACTGTGCGAAGTGAATGAAGTGTTGCTTCACTTTCTAAATGCTGTCCTTTCAGAGAAAATCACTTTCCCTTGAAAGTGCCTTAAGCTACTTACAAGCATTCACCAGAAACTCACATGCATTTCTCTGAAAGAGAAGCAGTCTGTTCCAACACTTCAATTCACTGTGCGAAGTGAATGGAGTGTTGCTTCACTTTCTAAATGCTGTCCTTTCAAAGAAAATCACTTTCCTTTGAAAGTGCCTTAAGTTACTTGCAAGCATTAGGAAGAAACTCATATGCGTTTCTCTGAAAGAGAAGCAGTCTGTTCCAACACTTCAATTCACTGCACGAAGGGAATGGAGTGTTGCTTCACTT
The DNA here is from genome assembly GCF_982192425.1 of Myodes glareolus. Lineage (NCBI taxonomy): Eukaryota > Metazoa > Chordata > Mammalia > Rodentia > Cricetidae > Myodes > Myodes glareolus. The sequence continues at coordinate 888,861 of NW_028263211.1, read as the reverse complement.
TCTAAATTCTGTCCTTTCAGAGAAAATCACTTTCCTTTGAAAGTGCCTTAAACTACTTTCAAGCATTCACAAAAAACTCACATGCGTTTCTCTGAAAGAGAAGCAGTCTGTTCCAACACTTCAATTCACTGTGCGAAGTGAATGGAGTGTTGCTTCACTTTCTAAATGCTGTCCTTTCAGAGAAAATCACTTTCCTTTGAAAGTGCCTTAAGCTAATTACAAGCATTCAACAGAAACTCACATGCATTTCTCTGAAAGAGAAGCAGTCTGTTCCAACAATTCATTTCACTGCACGAAGGGAATGGAGTGTTGCTTCACTTTCTAAATGCTTTCCTTTCAGAGAAAATCACTTTCCTTTGAAAGTGCATTAAGCTACTTACAATCATTCACCAGAAACTCACATGCTTTTCTCTGAAAGAGAAGCAGTCTGTTCCAACACTTCAATTCACTGTGCGAAGTGAATGGAGTGTTGCTTCACTTTCTAAATGCTGTCCTTTCAGAGAAAATCACTTTCCTTTGAAAGAGCCTTAAGCTAATTACAAGCATTCAACAGAAACTCACATGCATTTCTCTGAAAGAGAAGCAGTCTGTTCCAACACTTCAATTCACTGCACGAAGTGAATGGAGTGTTGCTTCACTTTCTAAATGCTGTCTTTTCAGAGAAAATTACTTTCCTTTGAAACTGCCTTGAGCTACTTACAAGCATTCAACAGAAACTCACATGCATTTCTCTGAAAGAGAAGCAGTCGGTTCCAACACTTCAATTCACTGTGCGAAGTGAATGGAGTGTTGCCTCACTTTCTAAATGCTGTCATTTCATAGAAAATCACTTTCCTTTGAAAGTGCCTTAAGCTACTTATAAGCATTAGGAAGAAACTCACATGTGTTTCTTTGAAAGAGAAGCAGTCTGTTCCAACACTTCAATTCACTGTGCGAAGTGAATGGAGTGTTGCTTCACTTTCTAAATGCTGTCCTTTCAGAGAAAATCACTTTCCCTTGAAAGTGCCTTAAGCTACTTACAAGCATTCACCAGAAACTCACATGCATTTCTCTGAAAGAGAAGCAGTCTGTTCCAACACTTCAATTCACTGCACGAAGTGAATGGAGTGTTGCTTCACTTTCTAAATGCTGTCTTTTCAGAGAAAATTACTTTCCTTTGAAACTGCCTTGAGCTACTTACAAGCATTCAACAGAAACTCACATGCATTTCTCTGAAAGAGAAGCAGTCGGTTCCAACACTTCAATTCACTGTGCGAAGTGAATGGAGTGTTGCTTCACTTTCTAAATGCTGTCCTTTCAAAGAAAATCACTTTCCTTTGAAAGTGCCTTAAGCTACTTACAAGCATTCACCAGAAACTCACATACGTTTCTTTGAAAGAGAAGCAGTCTGTTCCAACATTTCAATTCACTGTGCGAAGTGAAAGGAGTGTTGCTTCACTTTCTAACTGCTGTCCTTTCTAAGAAAATCACTTTCCTTTGAAAGTGCCTTAAGTTACTTGCAAGCATTAGGAAGAAACTCACATGCGTTTCTATGAAAGAGAAGCAGTCTGTTCCAACACTTCAATTCACTGTGCGAAGTGAATGGAGTGTTGCTTCACTTTCTAAATGCTGTCTTTTCAGAGAAAATTACTTTCCTTTGAAACTGCCTTGAGCTACTTACAAGCATTCAACAGAAACTCACATGCATTTCTCTGAAAGAGAAGCAGTCGGTTCCAACACTTCAATTCACTGTGCGAAGTGAATGGAGTGTTGCTTCACTTTCTAAATGCTGTCATTTCATAGAAAATCACTTTCCTTTGACAGTGCCTTAAGCTACTTATAAGCATTAGGAAGAAACTCACATGCGTTTCTTTGAAAGAGAAGCAGTCTGTTCCAACACTTCAATTCACTGTCGAAGTGAATGGAGTGTTGCTTCACTTTCTAAATGCTGTCCTTTCAGAGAAAATCACTTTACTTTGAAAGTGCCTTAAGGTACTTACAAGCATTTAACAGAAACTCACATGCATTTCTCTGAAAGAGAAGCAGTCTGTTCCAACACTTCAATTCACTGTGCGAAGTGAATGGAGTGTTGCTTCACTTTCTAAATGCTGTACTTTCAGAGAAAATCACTTTCCTTTGATAGTGCCTTAAGCTACTTTCAAGCATTCACAAGAAACACACATGCGTTTCTCTGAAATAGAAGCAGTCTGTTCCAACACTTCAATTCACTGTGCGAAGTGAATGGAGTGTTGCTTCACTTTCTAAAGGCTGCCCTTTGAGAGAAAATCACTTTCCTTTGAAAGTGCATTAAGCTACTTGCAAGCATTCACCAGAAACTCACATGCGTTTCTCTGAAAGAGAAGCAGTCTGTTCCAACACTTCAATTCACTATGCGAAGTGAATGGAGTGTTGCTTCACTTTCTTAATGCTGTCCTTTCAGAGAAAATCACTTTCCTTTGAAAGTGCCTTAAGCTACTTTCAAGCATTCACAAGAAACACACATGCGTTTCTCTGAAATAGAAGCAGTCTGTTCCAACACTTCAATTCACTGTGCGAAGTGAATGGAGTGTTGCTTCACTTTCTAAATGCTGTCTTTTCCGAGAAAATCACTTTCCTTTGAAAGTGCCTTAAGGAACTTACAAGCATTCAACAGAAACTCACATGCATTTCTCTGAAAGAGAAGCAGTCTGTTCCAACACTTCAATTCACTGTGCGAAGTGAATGGAGTGTTGCTTCACTTTCTAAATGCTGTCCTTTCAGAGAAAATCACTTTCCTTTGAAAGTGCCTTAAGCTACTTACAAGCATTCACCAGAAACTCACATACGTTTCTTTGAAAGAGAAGCAGAATGTTCCAACACTTCAATTCACTGTGCGAAGTGAATGGAGTGTTGCTTCACTTTCTAACTGCTGTCCTTTCAAAGAAAATCACTTTCCTTTGAAAGTGCCTTAAGTTACTTGCAAGCATTAGGAAGAAACTCACATGCATTTCTCTGAAGTAGAAGCAGTCTGTTCCAACACTTCAATTCACTGTGCGAAGTGAATGGAGTGTTGCTTCACTTTCTTAATGCTGTCCATTCAGAGAAAATCACGTTCCTTTGAAAGTGCCTTAAGCTAATTACAAGCATTCAACAGAAAGTCACATGCATTTCTCTGAAAGAGAAGCAGTCTGTTCCAACACTTCAATTCACTGCACGAAGGGAATGGAGTGTTGCTTCACTTTCTAAATGCTGTCCTTTCAGAGAAAATCACTTTCCTTTGAAAGTGCATTAAGCTAATTACGAGCATTCAACAGAAACTCACATGCATTTCTCTGAAAGAGAAGCAGTCTGTTCCAACACTTCAATTCACTGCACGAAGGGAATGGAGTGTTGCTTCACTTTCTAAATGCTGTCCTTTCAGAGAAAATCACTTTCCTTTGAAAGTGCCTTAAGCTACTTACAAGCATTCACCAGAAACTCACATGCGTTTCTTTGAAAGAGAAGCAGTCTGTTCCAACACTTCAATTCACTGTGCGAAGTGAATGGAGTGTTGCTTCACTTTCTAAATGCTGTCCTTTCAGAGAAAATCACTTTCCTTTGAAAGTGCCTTAAACTACTTTCAAGCATTCAACAGAAACTCACATGCATTTCTCTGAAAGAGAAGCAGTCTGTTCCAACACTTCAATTCACTGTGCGAGGTGAATGGAGTGTTGCTTCACTTTCTAAATGCTGTCCTTTCAGAGAAAATCACTTTTCTTTGATAGTGCCTTAAGCTACATTCAAGCATTCACAAGAAACACACATGCGTTTCTCTGAAATAGAAGCAGTCTGTTCCAACACTTCAATTCACTGTGCGAAGTGAATGGAGTGTTGCTTCACTTTCTAAATGCTGTCTTTTCCGAGAAAATCACTTTCCTTTGAAAGTGCCTTACGGTACTTACAAGCATTCAACAGAAAATCACATGCATTTCTCTGAAAGAGAAGCAGTCTGTTCCAACACTTCAATTCACTGTGCGAAGTGAATGGAGTGTTGCTTCACTTTCTAAATGCTGTCATTTCATAGAAAATCACTTTCCTTTGACAGTGCCTTAAGCTACTTATAAGCATTAGGAAGAAACTCACATGCGTTTCTTTGAAAGAGAAGCAGTCTGTTCCAACACTTCAATTCACTGTGCGAAGTGAATGGAGTGTTGCTTCACTTTCTAAATGCTGTCCTTTCAGAGAAAATCACTTTACTTTGAAAGTGCCTTAAGGTACTTACAAGCATTTAACAGAAACTCACATGCATTTCTCTGAAAGAGAAGCAGTCTGTTCCAACACTTCAATTCACTGTGCGAAGTGAATGGAGTGTTGCTTCACTTTCTAAATGCTGTACTTTCAGAGAAAATCACTTTCCTTTGATAGAGCCTTAAGCTACTTTCAAGCATTCACAAGAAACACACATGCGTTTCTCTGAAATAGAAGCAGTCTGTTCCAACACTTCAATTCACTGTGCGAAGTGAATGGAGTGTTGCTTCACTTTCTAAAGGCTGCCCTTTCAGAGAAAATCACTTTCCTTTGAAAGTGCCTTAAGCTACTTACTAGCATTCACCAGAGACTCACATGCGTTACTCTGAAAGAGAAGCAGTCTGTTCCAACACTTCAATTCACTGTGCGAAGTGAATGGAGTGTTGCTTCACTTTCTTAATGCTGTCCTTTCAGAGAAAATCACTTTCCTTTGAAAGTGCCTTAAGCTAATTACAAGCATTCAACAGAAACTCACATGCATTTCTCTGAAAGAGAAGCAGTCTGTTCCAACACTTCAATTCACTGCACGAAGGGAATGGAGTGTTGCTTCACTTTCTAAATGCTGTCCTTTGAGAGAAAATCACTTTCCTTTGAAAGTGCATTAAGCTACTTGCAAGCATTCACCAGAAACTCACATGCGTTTCTCTGAAAGAGAAGCAGTCTGTTCCAACACTTCAATTCACTATGTGAAGTGAATGGAGTGTTGCTTCACTTTCTTAATGCTGTCCTTTCAGAGAAAATCACTTTCCTTTGAAAGTGCCTTAAGCTACTTTCAAGCATTCACAAGAAACACACATGCGTTTCTCTGAAATAGAAGCAGTCTGTTCCAACACTTCAATTCACTGTGCGAAGTGAATGGAGTGTTGCTTCACTTTCTAAATGCTGTCTTTTCCGAGAAAATCACTTTCCTTTGAAAGTGCCTTAAGGAACTTACAAGCATTCAACAGAAACTCACATGCATTTCTCTGAAAGAGAAGCAGTCTGTTCCAACACTTCAATTCACTGTGCGAAGTGAATGGAGTGTTGCTTCACTTTCTAAATGCTGTCCTTTCAGAGAAAATCACTTTCCTTTGAAAGTGCCTTAAGCTACTTACAAGCATTCACCAGAAACTCACATACGTTTCTTTGAAAGAGAAGCAGAATGTTCCAACACTTCAATTCACTGTGCGAAGTGAATGGAGTGTTGCTTCACTTTCTAACTGCTGTCCTTTCAAAGAAAATCACTTTCCTTTGAGAGTGCCTTAAGTTACTTGCAAGCATTAGGAAGAAACTCACATGCATTTCTCTGAAATAGAAGCAGTCTGTTCCAACACTTCAATTCACTGTGCGAAGTGAATGGAGTGTTGCTTCACTTTCTTAATGCTGTCCATTCAGAGAAAATCACGTTCCTTTGAAAGTGCCTTAAGCTAATTACAAGCATTCAACAGAAAGTCACATGCATTTCTCTGAAAGAGAAGCAGTCTGTTCCAACACTTCAATTCACTGCACGAAGGGAATGGAGTGTTGCTTCACTTTCTAAATGCTGTCCTTTCAGAGAAAATCACTTTCCTTTGAAAGTGCATTAAGCTAATTACGAGCATTCAACAGAAATTCACATGCATTTCTCTGAAAGAGAAGCAGTCTGTTCCAACACTTCAATTCACTGCACGAAGGGAATGGAGTGTTGCTTCACTTTCTAAATGCTGTCCTTTCAGAGAAAATCACTTTCCTTTGAAAGTGCCTTAAGCTACTTACAAGCATTCACCAGAAACTCACATGCGTTTCTTTGAAAGAGAAGCAGTCTGTTCCAACACTTCAATTCACTGTGCGAAGTGAATGGAGTGTTGCTTCACTTTCTAAATGCTGTCCTTTCAGAGAAAATCACTTTCCTTTGAAAGTGCCTTAAGCTACTTACAAGCATTCACCAGAAACTCACATACGTTTCTTTGAAAGAGAAGCAGAATGTTCCAACACTTCAATTCACTGTGCGAAGTGAATGGAGTGTTGCTTCACTTTCTAACTGCTGTCCTTTCAAAGAAAATCACTTTCCTTTGAAAGTGCCTTAAGTTACTTGCAAGCATTAGGAAGAAACTCACATGCATTTCTCTGAAATAGAAGCAGTCTGTTCCAACACTTCAATTCACTGTGCGAAGTGAATGGAGTGTTGCTTCACTTTCTTAATGCTGTCCATTCAGAGAAAATCACGTTCCTTTGAAAGTGCCTTAAGCTAATTACAAGCATTCAACAGAAACTCACATGCATTTCTCTGAAAGAGAAGCAGTCTGTTCCAACACTTCAATTCACTGCACGAAGGGAATGGAGTGTTGCTTCACTTTCTAAATGCTGTCCTTTCAGAGAAAATCACTTTCCTTTGAAAGTGCATTAAGCTCATTACAAGCATTCAACAGAAACTCACATGCATTTCTCTGAAAGAGAAGCAGTCTGTTCCAACACTTCAATTCACTGCACGAAGGGAATGGAGTGTTGCTTCACTTTCTAAATGCTGTCCTTTCAGAGAAAATCACTTTCCTTTGAAAGTGCCTTAAGCTACTTACAAGCATTCACCAGAAACTCACATGCGTTTCTTTGAAAGAGAAGCAGTCTGTTCCAACACTTCAATTCACAGTGCGAAGTGAATGGAGTGTTGCTTCACTTTCTAAATGCTGTCCTTTCAGAGAAAATCACTTTCCTTTGAAAGTGCCTTAAACTACTTTCAAGCATTCAACAGAAACTCACATGCATTTCTCTGAAAGAGAAGCAGTCTGTTCCAACACTTCAATTCACTGTGCGAAGTGAATGGAGTGTTGCTTCACTTTCTAAATGCTGTCCTTTCAGAGAAAATCACTTTTCTTTGATAGTGCCTTAAGCTACTTTCAAGCATTCACAAGAAACACACATGCGTTTCTCTGAAATAGAAGCAGTCTGTTCCAACACTTCAATTCACTGTGCGAAGTGAATGGAGTGTTGCTTCACTTTCTAAATGCTGTCTTTTCCGAGAAAATCACTTTCCTTTGAAAGTGCCTTACGGTACTTACAAGCATTCAACAGAAACTCACATGCATTTCTCTGAAAGAGAAGCAGTCTGTTCCAACACTTCAATTCACTGTGCGAAGTGAATGAAGTGTTGCTTCACTTTCTAAATGCTGTCCTTTCAGAGAAAATCACTTTCCCTTGAAAGTGCCTTAAGCTACTTACAAACATTCACCAGAAACTCACATGCGTTTCTTTGAAAGAGAAGCAGTCTGTTCCAACACTTCAATTCACTGTGCGAAGTGAATGGAGTGTTGCTTCACTTTCTAAATGCTGTCCTTTCAAAGAAAATCACTTTCCTTTGAAAGTGCCTTAAGTTACTTGGAAGCATTAGGAAGAAACTCACATGCGTTTCTCTGAAAGAGAAGCAGTATGTTCCAACACTTCAATTCACTGCACGAAGGGAATGGAGTGTTGCTTCACTTTCTAAATTCTGTCCTTTCAGAGAAAATCACTTTCCTTTGAAAGTGCCTTAAACGACTTTCAAGCATTCACAAAAAACTCACATGCGTTTCTCTGAAAGAGAAGCAGTCTGTTCCAACACTTCAATTCACTGTGCGAAGTGAACGGAGTGTTGCTTCACTTTAAATGCTGTCCTTTCAGAGAAAATCACTTTCCTTTGAAAGTGCCTTAAGCTATTTACAAGCATTCAACAGAAACTCACATGCATTTCTCTGAAAGAGAAGCAGTCTGTTCCAACACTTCAATTCACTGCACGAAGGGAATGGAGTGTTGCTTCACTTTCTAAATGCTGTCCTTTCAGAGAAAATCACTTTCCTTTGAAAGTGCCTTAAGCTACTTTCAAGCATTCACCAGAAACTCACATGCGTTTCTTTGAAAGAGAAGCAGTCTGTTCCAACACTTCAATCCACTGTGCAAAGTGAATGCAGTGTTGCTTCACTTTCTAAATGCTGTCTTTTCCGAGAAAATCACTTTCCTTTGAAAGTGCCTTATGGTACTTACAAGCATTCACCAGAAACTCACATGCATTTCTCTGAAAGAGAAGCAGTCTGTTCCAACACTTCAATTCACTGTGCGAAGTGAATGGAGTGTTGATTCACTTTCTAAATGCTGTCCTTTCAAAGAAAATCACTTTCCTTTGAAAGTGCCTTAAGTTACTTGCAAGCATTAGGGAGAAACTCACATGCGTTTCTCTGAAAGAGAAGCAGTCTGTTCCAACACTTCAATTCACTGCACGAAGGGAATGGAGTGTTGCTTCACTTTCTAAATGCTGTCCTTTCAGAGAAAATCACTTTCCTTTGAAAGTGCCTTAAACTACTTTCAAGCATTCACAAAAAACTCACATGCGTTTCTCTGAAAGAGAAGCAGTCTGTTCCAACACTTCAATTCACTGTGCGAAGTGAATGGAGTGTTGCTTCACTTTCTTAATGCTGTCCTTTCAGAGAAAATCACTTTCCTTTGAAAGTGCCTTAAGCTAATTACAAGCATTCAACAGAAACTCACATGCATTTCTCTGAAAGAGAAGCAGTCTGTTCCAACACTTCAATTCACTGCACAAAGTGAATGGAGTGTTGCTTCACTTTCTAAATGCTGTCTTTTCAGAGAAAATTACTTTCCTTTGAAACTGCCTTGAGCTACTTACAAGCATTCAACAGAAACTCACATGCATTTCTCTGAAAGAGAAGCAGTCAGTTCCAACACTTCAATTCACTGTGCGAAGTGAATGGAGTGTTGCTTCACTTTCTAAATGCTGTCATTTCATAGAAAATCACTTTCCTTTGAAAGTGCCTTAAGCTACTTATAAGCATTAGGAAGAAACTCACATGCGTTTCTTTGAAAGAGAAGCAGTCTGTTCCAACACTTCAATTCACTGTGCGAAGTGAATGGAGTGTTGCTTCACTTTCTAAATGCTGTCCTTTCAGAGAAAATCACTTTCCCTTGAAAGTGCCTTAAGCTACTTACAAGCATTCACCAGAAACTCACATGCATTTCTCTGAAAGAGAAGCAGTCTGTTCCAACACTTCAATTCACTGCACGAAGTGAATGGAGTGTTGCTTCACTTTCTAAATGCTGTCTTTTCAGAGAAAATTACTTTCCTTTGAAACTGCCTTGAGCTACTTACAAGCATTCAACAGAAACTCACATGCATTTCTCTGAAAGAGAAGCAGTCGGTTCCAACACTTCAATTCACTGTGCGAAGTGAATGGAGTGTTGCTTCACTTTCTAAATGCTGTCCTTTCAAAGAAAATCACTTTCCTTTGAAAGTGCCTTAAGCTACTTACAAGCATTCACCAGAAACTCACATACGTTTCTTTGAAAGAGAAGCAGTCTGTTCCAACACTTCAATTCACTGTGCGAAGTGAATGGAGTGTTGCTTCACTTTCTAACTGCTGTCCTTTCAAAGAAAATCACTTTCCTTTGAAAGTGCCTTAAGTTATTTGCAAGCATTAGGAAGAAACTCACATGCGTTTCTCTGAAAGAGAAGCAGTCTGTTCCAACACTTCAATTCACTATGTGAAGTGAATGGAGTGTTGCTTCACTTTCTTAATGCTGTCCTTTCAGAGAAAATCACTTTCCTTTGAAAGTGCCTTAAGCTACTTTCAAGCATTCACAAGAAACACACATGCGTTTCTCTGAAATAGAAGCAGTCTGTTCCAACACTTCAATTCACTGTGCGAAGTGAATGGAGTGTTGCTTCACTTTCTAAATGCTGTCTTTTCCGAGAAAATCACTTTCCTTTGAAAGTGCCTTAAGGAACTTACAAGCATTCAACAGAAACTCACATGCATTTCTCTGAAAGAGAAGCAGTCTGTTCCAACACTTCAATTCACTGTGCGAAGTGAATGGAGTGTTGCTTCACTTTCTAAATGCTGTCCTTTCAGAGAAAATCACTTTCCTTTGAAAGTGCCTTAAGCTACTTACAAGCATTCACCAGAAACTCACATACGTTTCTTTGAAAGAGAAGCAGAATGTTCCAACACTTCAATTCACTGTGCGAAGTGAATGGAGTGTTGCTTCACTTTCTAACTGCTGTCCTTTCAAAGAAAATCACTTTCCTTTGAGAGTGCCTTAAGTTACTTGCAAGCATTAGGAAGAAACTCACATGCATTTCTCTGAAATAGAAGCAGTCTGTTCCAACACTTCAATTCACTGTGCGAAGTGAATGGAGTGTTGCTTCACTTTCTTAATGCTGTCCATTCAGAGAAAATCACGTTCCTTTGAAAGTGCCTTAAGCTAATTACAAGCATTCAACAGAAAGTCACATGCATTTCTCTGAAAGAGAAGCAGTCTGTTCCAACACTTCAATTCACTGCACGAAGGGAATGGAGTGTTGCTTCACTTTCTAAATGCTGTCCTTTCAGAGAAAATCACTTTCCTTTGAAAGTGCATTAAGCTAATTACGAGCATTCAACAGAAATTCACATGCATTTCTCTGAAAGAGAAGCAGTCTGTTCCAACACTTCAATTCACTGCACGAAGGGAATGGAGTGTTGCTTCACTTTCTAAATGCTGTCCTTTCAGAGAAAATCACTTTCCTTTGAAAGTGCCTTAAGCTACTTACAAGCATTCACCAGAAACTCACATGCGTTTCTTTGAAAGAGAAGCAGTCTGTTCCAACACTTCAATTCACTGTGCGAAGTGAATGGAGTGTTGCTTCACTTTCTAAATGCTGTCCTTTCAGAGAAAATCACTTTCCTTTGAAAGTGCCTTAAGCTACTTACAAGCATTCACCAGAAACTCACATACGTTTCTTTGAAAGAGAAGCAGAATGTTCCAACACTTCAATTCACTGTGCGAAGTGAATGGAGTGTTGCTTCACTTTCTAACTGCTGTCCTTTCAAAGAAAATCACTTTCCTTTGAAAGTGCCTTAAGTTACTTGCAAGCATTAGGAAGAAACTCACATGCATTTCTCTGAAATAGAAGCAGTCTGTTCCAACACTTCAATTCACTGTGCGAAGTGAATGGAGTGTTGCTTCACTTTCTTAATGCTGTCCATTCAGAGAAAATCACGTTCCTTTGAAAGTGCCTTAAGCTAATTACAAGCATTCAACAGAAACTCACATGCATTTCTCTGAAAGAGAAGCAGTCTGTTCCAACACTTCAATTCACTGCACGAAGGGAATGGAGTGTTGCTTCACTTTCTAAATGCTGTCCTTTCAGAGAAAATCACTTTCCTTTGAAAGTGCATTAAGCTCATTACGAGCATTCAACAGAAACTCACATGCATTTCTCTGAAAGAGAAGCAGTCTGTTCCAACACTTCAATTCACTGCACGAAGGGAATGGAGTGTTGCTTCACTTTCTAAATGCTGTCCTTTCAGAGAAAATCACTTTCCTTTGAAAGTGCCTTAAGCTACTTACAAGCATTCACCAGAAACTCACATGCGTTTCTTTGAAAGAGAAGCAGTCTGTTCCAACACTTCAATTCACAGTGCGAAGTGAATGGAGTGTTGCTTCACTTTCTAAATGCTGTCCTTTCAGAGAAAATCACTTTCCTTTGAAAGTGCCTTAAACTACTTTCAAGCATTCAACAGAAACTCACATGCATTTCTCTGAAAGAGAAGCAGTCTGTTCCAACACTTCAATTCACTGTGCGAAGTGAATGGAGTGTTGCTTCACTTTCTAAATGCTGTCCTTTCAGAGAAAATCACTTTTCTTTGATAGTGCCTTAAGCTACTTTCAAGCATTCACAAGAAACACACATGCGTTTCTCTGAAATAGAAGCAGTCTGTTCCAACACTTCAATTCACTGTGCGAAGTGAATGGAGTGTTGCTTCACTTTCTAAATGCTGTCTTTTCCGAGAAAATCACTTTCCTTTGAAAGTGCCTTACGGTACTTACAAGCATTCAACAGAAACTCACATGCATTTCTCTGAAAGAGAAGCAGTCTGTTCCAACACTTCAATTCACTGTGCGAAGTGAATGAAGTGTTGCTTCACTTTCTAAATGCTGTCCTTTCAGAGAAAATCACTTTCCCTTGAAAGTGCCTTAAGCTACTTACAAACATTCACCAGAAACTCACATGCGTTTCTTTGAAAGAGAAGCAGTCTGTTCCAACACTTCAATTCACTGTGCGAAGTGAATGGAGTGTTGCGTCACTTTCTAAATGCTGTCCTTTCAAAGAAAATCACTTTCCTTTGAAAGTGCCTTAAGTTACTTGGAAGCATTAGGAAGAAACTCACATGCGTTTCTCTGAAAGAGAAGCAGTATGTTCCAACACTTCAATTCACTGCACGAAGGGAATGGAGTGTTGCTTCACTTTCTAAATTCTGTCCTTTCAGAGAAAATCACTTTCCTTTGAAAGTGCCTTAAACGACTTTCAAGCATTCACAAAAAACTCACATGCGTTTCTCTGAAATAGAAGCAGTCTGTTCCAACACTTCAATTCACTGTGCGAAGTGAATGGAGTGTTGCTTCACTTTCTAAATGCTGTCCTTTCAGAGAAAATCACTTTCCTTTGAAAGTGCCTTAAGCTATTTACAAGCATTCAACAGAAACTCACATGCATTTCTCTGAAAGAGAAGCAGTCTGTTCCAACACTTCAATTCACTGCACGAAGGGAATGGAGTGTTGCTTCACTTTCTAAATGCTGTCCTTTCAGAGAAAATCACTTTCCTTTGAAAGTGCCTTAAGCTACTTTCAAGCATTCACCAGAAACTCACATGCGTTTCTTTGAAAGAGAAGCAGTCTGTTCCAACACTTCAATCCACTGTGCAAAGTGAATGGAGTGTTGCTTCACTTTCTAAATGCTGTCTTTTCCGAGAAAATCACTTTCCTTTGAAAGTGCCTTATGGTACTTACAAGCATTCACCAGAAACTCACATGCATTTCTCTGAAAGAGAAGCAGTCTGTTCCAACACTTCAATTCACTGTGCGAAGTGAATGGAGTGTTGATTCACTTTCTAAATGCTGTCCTTTCAAAGAAAATCACTTTCCTTTGAAAGTGCCTTAAGTTACTTGCAAGCATTAGGGAGAAACTCACATGCGTTTCTCTGAAAGAGAAGCAGTCTGTTCCAACACTTCAATTCACTGCACGAAGGGAATGGAGTGTTGCTTCACTTTCTAAATGCTGTCCTTTCAGAGAAAATCACTTTCCTTTGAAAGTGCCTTAAACTACTTTCAAGCATTCACAAAAAACTCACATGCGTTTCTCTGAAAGAGAAGCAGTCTGTTCCAACACTTCAATTCACTGTGCGAAGTGAATGGAGTGTTGCTTCACTTTCTTAATGCTGTCCTTTCAGAGAAAATCACTTTCCTTTGAAAGTGCCTTAAGCTAATTACAAGCATTCAACAGAAACTCACATGCATTTCTCTGAAAGAGAAGCAGTCTGTTCCAACACTTCAATTCACTGCACAAAGTGAATGGAGTGTTGCTTCACTTTCTAAATGCTGTCTTTTCAGAGAAAATTACTTTCCTTTGAAACTGCCTTGAGCTACTTACAAGCATTCAACAGAAACTCACATGCATTTCTCTGAAAGAGAAGCAGTCAGTTCCAACACTTCAATTCACTGTGCGAAGTGAATGGAGTGTTGCTTCACTTTCTAAATGCTGTCATTTCATAGAAAATCACTTTCCTTTGAAAGTGCCTTAAGCTACTTATAAGCATTAGGAAGAAACTCACATGCGTTTCTTTGAAAGAGAAGCAGTCTGTTCCAACACTTCAATTCACTGTGCGAAGTGAATGGAGTGTTGCTTCACTTTCTAAATGCTGTCCTTTCAGAGAAAATCACTTTCCCTTGAAAGTGCCTTAAGCTACTTACAAGCATTCACCAGAAACTCACATGCATTTCTCTGAAAGAGAAGCAGTCTGTTCCAACACTTCAATTCACTGCACGAAGTGAATGGAGTGTTGCTTCACTTTCTAAATGCTGTCTTTTCAGAGAAAATTACTTTCCTTTGAAACTGCCTTGAGCTACTTACAAGCATTCAACAGAAACTCACATGCATTTCTCTGAAAGAGAAGCAGTCGGTTCCAACACTTCAATTCACTGTGCGAAGTGAATGGAGTGTTGCTTCACTTTCTAAATGCTGTCCTTTCAAAGAAAATCACTTTCCTTTGAAAGTGCCTTAAGCTACTTACAAGCATTCACCAGAAACTCACATACGTTTCTTTGAAAGAGAAGCAGTCTGTTCCAACACTTCAATTCACTGTGCGAAGTGAATGGAGTGTTGCTTCACTTTCTAACTGCTGTCCTTTCAAAGAAAATCACTTTCCTTTGAAAGTGCCTTAAGTTACTTGCAAGCATTAGGAAGAAACTCACATGCGTTTCTATGAAAGAGAAGCAGTCTGTTCCAACACTTCAATTCACTGTGCGAAGTGAATGGAGTGTTGCTTCACTTTCTTAATGCTGTCCTTTCAGAGAAAATCACTTTCCTTTGAAAGTGCCTTAAGCTAATTACAAGCATTCAACAGAAACTCACATGCATTTCTCTGAAAGAGAAGCAGTCTGTTCCAACACTTCATTTCACTGCACGAAGGGAATGGAGTGTTGCTTCACTTTCTAAATGCTGTCTTTTCCGAGAAAATCACTTTCCTTTGAAAGTGCCTTATGGTACTTACAAGCATTCACCAGAAACTCACATGCATTTCTCTGAAAGAGAAGCAGTCTGTTCCAACACTTCAATTCACTGTGCGAAGTGAATGGAGTGTTGATTCACTTTCTAAATGCTGTCCTTTCAAAGAAAATCACTTTCCTTTGAAAGTGCCTTAAGTTACTTGCAAGCATTAGGGAGAAACTCACATGCGTTTCTCTGAAAGAGAAGCAGTCTGTTCCAACACTTCAATTCACTGCACGAAGGGAATGGAGTGTTGCTTCACTTTCTAAATGCTGTCCTTTCAGAGAAAATCACTTTCCTTTGAAAGTGCCTTAAACTACTTTCAAGCATTCACAAAAAACTCACATTCGTTTCTCTGAAAGAGAAGCAGTCTGTTCCAACACTTCAATTCACTGTGCGAAGTGAATGGAGTGTTGCTTCACTTTCTTAATGCTGTCCTTTCAGAGAAAATCACTTTCCTTTGAAAGTGCCTTAAGCTAATTACAAGCATTCAACAGAAACTCACATGCATTTCTCTGAAAGAGAAGCAGTCTGTTCCAACACTTCAATTCACTGCACAAAGTGAATGGAGTGTTGCTTCACTTTCTAAATGCTGTCTTTTCAGAGAAAATTACTTTCCTTTGAAACTGTCTTGAGCTACTTACAAGCATTCAACAGAAACTCACATGCATTTCTCTGAAAGAGAAGCAGTCAGTTCCAACACTTCAATTCACTGTGCGAAGTGAATGGAGTATTGCTTCACTTTCTAAATGCTGTCATTTCATAGAAAATCACTTTCCTTTGAAAGTGCCTTAAGCTACTTATAAGCATTAGGAAGAAACTCACATGCGTTTCTTTGAAAGAGAAGCAGTCTGTTCCAACACTTCAATTCACTGTGCGAAGTGAATGGAGTGTTGCTTCACTTTCTAAATGCTGTCCTTTCAGAGAAAATCACTTTCCCTTGAAAGTGCCTTAAGCTACTTACAAGCATTCACCAGAAACTCACATGCATTTCTCTGAAAGAGAAGCAGTCTGTTCCAACACTTCAATTCACTGCACGAAGTGAATGGAGTGTTGCTTCACTTTCTAAATGCTGTCTTTTCAGAGAAAATTACTTTCCTTTGAAACTGCCTTGAGCTACTTACAAGCATTCAACAGAAACTCACATGCATTTCTCTGAAAGAGAAGCAGTCGGTTCCAACACTTCAATTCACTGTGCGAAGTGAATGGAGTGTTGCTTCACTTTCTAAATGCTGTCCTTTCAAAGAAAATCACTTTCCTTTGAAAGTGCCTTAAGCTACTTACAAGCATTCACCAGAAACTCACATACGTTTCTTTGAAAGAGAAGCAGTCTGTTCCAACACTTCAATTCACTGTGCGAACTGAATGGAGTGTTGCTTCACTTTCTAACTGCTGTCCTTTCAAAGAAAATCACTTTCCTTTCAAAGTGCCTTAAGTTACTTGCAAGCATTAGGAAGAAACTCACATGCGTTTCTATGAAAGAGAAGCAGTCTGTTCCAACACTTCAATTCACTGTGCGAAGTGAATGGAGTGTTGCTTCACTTTCTTAATGCTGTCCTTTCAGAGAAAATCACTTTCCTTTGAAAGTGCCTTAAGCTAATTACAAGCATTCAACAGAAACTCACATGCATTTCTCTGAAAGAGAAGCAGTCTGTTCCAACACTTCATTTCACTGAACGAAGGGAATGGAGTGTTGCTTCACTTTCTAAATGTTTCCTTTCAGAGAAAATCACTTTCCTTTGAAAGTGCCTTAAGCTACTTACAAGCATTCACCAGAAACTCACATGCATTTCTCTGAAAGAGAAGCAGTCTGTTCCAACACTTCAATTCACTGCACGAAGTGAATGGAGTGTTGCTTCACTTTCTAAATGCTGTCTTTTCAGAGAAAATTACTTTCCTTTGAAACTGCCTTGAGCTACTTACAAGCATTCAACAGAAACTCACATGCATTTCTCTGAAAGAGAAGCAGTCTGTTCCAACACTTCAATTCACTGCACGAAGTGAATGGAGTGTTGCTTCACTTTCTAAATGCTGTCTTTTCAGAGAAAATTACTTTCCTTTGAAACTGCCTTGAGCTACTTACAAGCATTCAACAGAAACTCACATGCGTTTCACTGAAAGAGAAGCAGTCTGTTCCAACACTTCAATTCACTGTGCGAAGTGAATGGAGTGTTGCTTCACTTTCTAAATGCTGTCCTTTCAAAGAAAATCACTTTCCTTTGAAAGTGCCTTAAGCTACTTACAAGCATTCACCAGAAACTCACATACGTTTCTTTGAAAGAGAAGCAGTCTGTTCCAACACTTCAATTCACTGTGCGAACTGAATGGAGTGTTGCTTCACTTTCTAACTGCTGTCCTTTCAAAGAAAATCACTTTCCTTTGAAAGTGCCTTAAGTTACTTGCAAGCATTAGGAAGAAACTCACATGCGTTTCTATGAAAGAGAAGCAGTCTGTTCCAACACTTCAATTCACTGTGCGAAGTGAATGGAGTGTTGCTTCACTTTCTTAATGCTGTCCTTTCAGAGAAAATCACTTTCCTTTGAAAGTGCCTTAAGCTAATTACAAGCATTCAACAGAAACTCACATGCATTTCTCTGAAAGAGAAGCAGTCTGTTCCAACACTTCATTTCACTGCACGAAGGGAATGGAGTGTTGCTTCACTTTCTAAATGCTGTCTTTTCCGAGAAAATCACTTTCCTTTGAAAGTGCCTTATGGTACTTACAAGCATTCACCGGAAACTCACATGCATTTCTCTGAAAGAGAAGCAGTCTGTTCCAACACTTCAATTCACTGTGCGAAGTGAATGGAGTGTTGATTCACTTTCTAAATGCTGTCGTTTCAAAGAAAATCACTTTCCTTTGAAAGTGCCTTAAGTTACTTGCAAGCATTAGGGAGAAACTCACATGCGTTTCTCTGAAAGAGAAGCAGTCTGTTCCAACACTTCAATTCACTGCACGAAGGGAATGGAGTGTTGCTTCACTTTCTAAATGCTGTCCTTTCAGAGAAAATCACTTTCCTTTGAAAGTGCCTTAAACTACTTTCAAGCATTCACAAAAAACTCACATTCGTTTCTCTGAAAGAGAAGCAGTCTGTTCCAACACTTCAATTCACTGTGCGAAGTGAATGGAGTGTTGCTTCACTTTCTTAATGCTGTCCTTTCAGAGAAAATCACTTTCCTTTGAAAGTGCCTTAAGCTAATTACAAGCATTCAACAGAAACTCACATGCATTTCTCTGAAAGAGAAGCAGTCTGTTCCAACACTTCAATTCACTGCACAAAGTGAATGGAGTGTTGCTTCACTTTCTAAATGCTGTCTTTTCAGAGAAAATTACTTTCCTTTGAAACTGCCTTGAGCTACTTACAAGCATTCAACAGAAACTCACATGCATTTCTCTGAAAGAGAAGCAGTCAGTTCCAACACTTCAATTCACTGTGCGAAGTGAATGGAGTGTTGCTTCACTTTCTAAATGCTGTCATTTCATAGAAAATCTCTTTCCTTTGAAAGTGCCTTAAGCTACTTATAAGCATTAGGAAGAAACTCACATGCGTTTCTTTGAAAGAGAAGCAGTCTGTTCCAACACTTCAATTCACTGTGCGAAGTGAATGGAGTGTTGCTTCACTTTCTAAATGCTGTCCTTTCAGAGAAAATCACTTTCCCTTGAAAGTGCCTTAAGCTACTTACAAGCATTCTCCAGAAACTCACATGCATTTCTCTGAAAGAGAAGCAGTCTGTTCCAACACTTCAATTCACTGCACGAAGTGAATGGAGTGTTGCTTCACTTTCTAAATGCTGTCTTTTCAGAGAAAATTACTTTCCTTTGAAACTGCCTTGAGCTACTTACAAGCATTCAACAGAAACTCACATGCATTTCTCTGAAAGAGAAGCAGTCGGTTCCAACACTTCAATTCACTGTGCGAAGTGAATGGAGTGTTGCTTCACTTTCTAAATGCTGTCCTTTCAAAGAAAATCACTTTCCTTTGAAAGTGCCTTAAGCTACTTACAAGCATTCACCAGAAACTCACATACGTTTCTTTGAAAGAGAAGCAGTCTGTTCCAACACTTCAATTCACTGTGCGAAGTGAATGGAGTGTTGCTTCACTTTCTAACTGCTGTCCTTTCAAAGAAAATCACTTTCCTTTGAAAGTGCCTTAAGTTACTTGCAAGCATTAGGAAGAAACTCACATGCGTTTCTATGAAAGAGAAGCAGTCTGTTCCAACACTTCAATTCACTGTGCGAAGTGAATGGAGTGTTGCTTCACTTTCTTAATGCTGTCCTTTCAGAGAAAATCACTTTCCTTTGAAAGTGCCTTAAGCTAATTACAAGCATTCAACAGAAACTCACATGCATTTCTCTGAAAGAGAAGCAGTCTGTTCCAACACATCATTTCACTGCACGAAGGGAATGGAGTGTTGCTTCACTTTCTAAATGTTTCCTTTCAGAGAAAATCACTTTCCTTTGAAAGTGCATTAAGCTACTTACAAGCATTCACCAGAAACTCACATGCGTTTCTTTGAAAGAGAAGCAGTCTGTTCCAACACTTCAATTCACTGTGCGAAGTGAATGGAGTGTTGCTTCACTTTCTAAATGCTGTCCTTTCAGAGAAAATCACTTTCCTTTGAAAGTGCCTTAAGTCACTTGCAAGCATTAGGAAGAAACTCACATGCGTTTCTCTGAAAGAGAAGCAGTCTGTTCCAACACTTCAATTCACTGTGCGAAGTGAATGGAGTGTTGCTTCACTTTCTTAATGCTGTCCTTTCAGAGAAAATCACTTTCCTTTGAAAGTGCCTTAAGCTAATTACAAGCATTCAACAGAAACTCACATGCATTTCTCTGAAAGAGAAGCAGTCTGTTCCAACACTTCATTTCACTGCACGAAGGGAATGGAGTGTTGCTTCACTTTCTAAATGCTGTCTTTTCCGAGAATATCACTTTCCTTTGAAAGTGCCTTATGGTACTTACAAGCATTCACCAGAAACTCACATGCATTTCTCTGAAAGAGAAGCAGTCTGTTCCAACACTTCAATTCACTGTGCGAAGTGAATGGAGTGTTGATTCACTTTCTAAATGCTGTCCTTTCAAAGAAAATCACTTTCCTTTGAAAGTGCCTTAAGTTACTTGCAAGCATTAGGAAGAAACTCACATGCGTTTCTATGAAAGAGAAGCAGTCTGTTCCAACACTTCAATTCACTGTGCGAAGTGAATGGAGTGTTGCTTCACTTTCTTAATGCTGTCCTTTCAGAGAAAATCACTTTCCTTTGAAAGTGCCTTAAGCTAATTACAAGCATTCAACAGAAACTCACATGCATTTCTCTGAAAGAGAAGCAGTCTGTTCCAACACTTCATTTCACTGCACGAAGGGAATGGAGTGTTGCTTCACTTTCTAAATGCTGTCTTTTCCGAGAAAATCACTTTCCTTTGAAAGTGCCTTATGGTACTTACAAGCATTCACCAGAAACTCACATGCATTTCTCTGAAAGAGAAGCAGTCTGTTCCAACACTTCAATTCACTGTGCGAAGTGAATGGAGTGTTGATTCACTTTCTAAATGCTGTCCTTTCAAAGAAAATCACTTTCCTTTGAAAGTGCCTTAAGTTACTTGCAAGCATTAGGGACAAACTCACATGCGTTTCTCTGAAAGAGAAGCAGTCTGTTCCAACACTTCAATTCACTGCACGAAGGGAATGGAGTGTTGCTTCACTTTCTAAATGCTGTCCTTTCAGAGAAAATCACTTTCCTTTGAAAGTGCCTTAAACTACTTTCAAGCATTCACAAAAAACTCACATTCGTTTCTCTGAAAGAGAAGCAGTCTGTTCCAACACTTCAATTCACTGTGCGAAGTGAATGGAGTGTTGCTTCACTTTCTTAATGCTGTCCTTTCAGAGAAAATCACTTTCCTTTGAAAGTGCCTTAAGCTAATTACAAGCATTCAACAGAAACTCACATGCATTTCTCTGAAAGAGAAGCAGTCTGTTCCAACACTTCAATTCACTGCACAAAGTGAATGGAGTGTTGCTTCACTTTCTAAATGCTGTCTTTTCAGAGAAAATTACTTTCCTTTGAAACTGCCTTGAGCTACTTACAAGCATTCAACAGAAACTCACATGCATTTCTCTGAAAGAGAAGCAGTCAGTTCCAACACTTCAATTCACTGTGCGAAGTGAATGGAGTGTTGCTTCACTTTCTAAATGCTGTCATTTCATAGAAAATCTCTTTCCTTTGAAAGTGCCTTAAGCTACTTATAAGCATTAGGAAGAAACTCACATGCGTTTCTTTGAAAGAGAAGCAGTCTGTTCCAACACTTCAATTCACTGTGCGAAGTGAATGGAGTGTTGCTTCACTTTCTAAATGCTGTCCTTTCAGAGAAAATCACTTTCCCTTGAAAGTGCCTTAAGCTACTTACAAGCATTCACCAGAAACTCACATGCATTTCTCTGAAAGAGAAGCAGTCTGTTCCAACACTTCAATTCACTGCACGAAGTGAATGGAGTGTTGCTTCACTTTCTAAATGCTGTCTTTTCAGAGAAAATTACTTTCCTTTGAAACTGCCTTGAGCTACTTACAAGCATTCAACAGAAACTCACATGCATTTCTCTGAAAGAGAAGCAGTCGGTTCCAACACTTCAATTCACTGTGCGAAGTGAATGGAGTGTTGCTTCACTTTCTAAATGCTGTCCTTTCAAAGAAAATCACTTTCCTTTGAAAGTGCCTTAAGCTACTTACAAGCATTCACCAGAAACTCACATACGTTTCTTTGAAAGAGAAGCAGTCTGTTCCAACACTTCAATTCACTGTGCGAAGTGAATGGAGTGTTGCTTCACTTTCTAACTGCTGTCCTTTCAAAGAAAATCACTTTCCTTTGAAAGTGCCTTAAGTTACTTGCAAGCATTAGGAAGAAACTCACATGCGTTTCTATGAAAGAGAAGCAGTCTGTTCCAACACTTCAATTCACTGTGCGAAGTGAATGGAGTGTTGCTTCACTTTCTTAATGCTGTCCTTTCAGAGAAAATCACTTTCCTTTGAAAGTGCCTTAAGCTAATTACAAGCATTCAACAGAAACTCACATGCATTTCTCTGAAAGAGAAGCAGTCTGTTCCAACACTTCATTTCACTGCACGAAGGGAAAGGAGTGTTGCTTCACTTTCTAAATGTTTCCTTTCAGAGAAAATCACTTTCCTTAGAAAGTGCATTAAGCTACTTACAAGCATTCACCAGAAACTCACATGCGTTTCTTTGAAAGAGAAGCAGTCTGTTCCAACACTTCAATTCACTGTGCGAAGTGAATGGAGTGTTGCTTCACTTTCTAAATGCTGTCCTTTCAGAGAAAATCACTTTCCTTTGAAAGTGCCTTAAGTCACTTGCAAGCATTAGGAAGAAACTCACATGCGTTTCTCTGAAAGAGAAGCAGTCTGTTCCAACACTTCAATTCACTGTGCGAAGTGAATGGAGTGTTGCTTCACTTTCTTAATGCTGTCCTTTCAGAGAAAATCACTTTCCTTTGAAAGTGCCTTAAGCTAATTACAAGCATTCAACAGAAACTCACATGCATTTCTCTGAAAGAGAAGCAGTCTGTTCCAACACTTCATTTCACTGCACGAAGGGAATGGAGTGTTGCTTCACTTTCTAAATGCTGTCTTTTCCGAGAAAATCACTTTCCTTTGAAAGTGCCTTATGGTACTTACAAGCATTCACCAGAAACTCACATGCATTTCTCTGAAAGAGAAGCAGTCTGTTCCAACACTTCAATTCACTGTGCGAAGTGAATGGAGTGTTGATTCACTTTCTAAATGCTGTCCTTTCAAAGAAAATCACTTTCCTTTGAAAGTGCCTTAAGTTACTTGCAAGCATTAGGGAGAAACTCACATGCGTTTCTCTGAAAGAGAAGCAGTCTGTTCCAACACTTCAATTCACTGCACGAAGGGAATGGAGTGTTGCTTCACTTTCTAAATGCTGTCCTTTCAGAGAAAATCACTTTCCTTTGAAAGTGCCTTAAACTACTTTCAAGCATTCACAAAAAACTCACATTCGTTTCTCTGAAAGAGAAGCAGTCTGTTCCAACACTTCAATTCACTGTGCGAAGTGAATGGAGTGTTGCTTCACTTTCTTAATGCTGTCCTTTCAGAGAAAATCACTTTCCTTTGAAAGTGCCTTAAGCTAATTACAAGCATTCAACAGAAACTCACATGCATTTCTCTGAAAGAGAAGCAGTCTGTTCCAACACTTCAATTCACTGCACAAAGTGAATGGAGTGTTGCTTCACTTTCTAAATGCTGTCTTTTCAGAGAAAATTACTTTCCTTTGAAACTGCCTTGAGCTACTTACAAGCATTCAACAGAAACTCACATGCATTTCTCTGAAAGAGAAGCAGTCAGTTCCAACACTTCAATTCACTGTGCGAAGTGAATGGAGTGTTGCTTCACTTTCTAAATGCTGTCATTTCATAGAAAATCTCTTTCCTTTGAAAGTGCCTTAAGCTACTTATAAGCATTAGGAAGAAACTCACATGCGTTTCTTTGAAAGAGAAGCAGTCTGTTCCAACACTTCAATTCACTGTGCGAAGTGAATGGAGTGTTGCTTCACTTTCTAAATGCTGTCCTTTCAGAGAAAATCACTTTCCCTTGAAAGTGCCTTAAGCTACTTACAAGCATTCACCAGAAACTCACATGCATTTCTCTGAAAGAGAAGCAGTCTGTTCCAACACTTCAATTCACTGCACGAAGTGAATGGAGTGTTGCTTCACTTTCTAAATGCTGTCTTTTCAGAGAAAATTACTTTCCTTTGAAACTGCCTTGAGCTACTTACAAGCATTCAACAGAAACTCACATGCATTTCTCTGAAAGAGAAGCAGTCGGTTCCAACACTTCAATTCACTGTGCGAAGTGAATGGAGTGTTGCTTCACTTTCTGAATGCTGTCCTTTCAAAGAAAATCACTTTCCTTTGAAAGTGCCTTAAGCTACTTACAAGCATTCACCAGAAACTCACATACGTTTCTTTGAAAGAGAGGCAGTCTGTTCCAACACTTCAATTCACTGTGCGAAGTGAATGGAGTGTTGCTTCACTTTCTAACTGCTGTCCTTTCAAAGAAAATCACTTTCCTTTGAAAGTGCCTTAAGTTACTTGCAAGCATTAGGAAGAAACTCACATGCGTTTCTATGAAAGAGAAGCAGTCTGTTCCAACACTTCAATTCACTGTGCGAAGTGAATGGAGTGTTGCTTCACTTTCTTAATGCTGTCCTTTCAGAGAAAATCTCTTTCCTTTGAAAGTGCCTTAAGCTAATTACAAGCATTCAACAGAAACTCACATGCATTTCTCTGAAAGAGAAGCAGTCTGTTCCAACACTTCATTTCACTGCACGAAGGGAATGGAGTGTTGCTTCACTTTCTAAATGTTTCCTTTCAGAGAAAATCACTTTCCTTTGAAAGTGCATTAAGCTACTTACAAGCATTCACCAGAAACTCACATGCGTTTCTTTGAAAGAGAAGCAGTCTGTTCCAACACTTCAATTCACTGTGCGAAGTGAATGGAGTGTTGCTTCATTTCTAAATGCTGTCCTTTCAGAGAAAATCACTTTCCTTTGAAAGTGCCTTAAGTCACTTGCAAGCATTAGGAAGAAACTCACATGCGTTTCTCTGAAAGAGAAGCAGTCTGTTCCAACACTTCAATTCACTGTGCGAAGTGAATGGAGTGTTGCTTCACTTTCTTAATGCTGTCCTTTCAGAGAAAATCACTTTCCTTTGAAAGTGCCTTAAGCTAATTACAAGCATTCAACAGAAACTCACATGCATTTCTCTGAAAGAGAAGCAGTCTGTTCCAACACTTCAATTCACTGCACGAAGTGAATGGAGTGTTGCTTCACTTTCTAAAGGCTGCCCTTTCAGAGAGAATCACTTTCCTTTGAAAGTGCCTTAAGCTACTTACTAGCATTCACCAGAGACTCACATGCGTTACTCTGAAAGAGAAGCAGTCTGTTCCAACACTTCAATTCACTTTGCGAAGTGAATGGAGTGTTGCTTCACTTTCTTAATGCTGTCCTTTCAGAGAAAATCACTTTCCTTTGAAAGTGCCTTAAGCTACTTTCAAGCATTCACAAGAAACACACATGCGTTTCTCTGAAATAGAAGCAGTCTGTTCCAACACTTCAACTCACTGTGCGTAGTGAATGGAGTGTTGCTTCACTTTCTAAATGCTGTCATTTCATAGAAAATCACTTTCCTTTGAAACTGCCTTGAGCTACTTACAAGCATTCAACAGAAACTCACATGCATTTCTCTGAAAGAGAAGCAGTCGGTTCCAACACTTCAATTCACTGTGCGAAGTGAATGGAGTGTTGCTTCACTTTCTAAATGCTGTCATTTCATAGAAAATCACTTTCCTTTGAAAGTGCCTTAAGTTACTCATAAGCATTAGGAAGAAACTCACATGCGTTTCTTTGAAAGAGAAGCAGTCTGTTCCAACACTTCAATTCACTGCACGAAGGGAATGGAGTGTTGCTTCACTTTCTAAATGCTGTCCTTTCAGAGAAAATCACTTTACTTTGAAAGTGCCTTAAGGTACTTACAAGCATTTAACAGAAACTCACATGCATTTCTCTGAAAGAGAAGCAGTCTGTTCCAACACTTCAATTCACTGTGCGAAGTGAATGGAGTGTTGCTTCACTTTCTAAATGCTGTACTTTCAGAGAAAATCACTTTCCTTTGATAGTGCCTTAAGCTACTTTCAAGCATTCACAAGAAACACACATGCGTTTCTCTGAAATAGAAGCAGTCTGTTCCAACACTTCAATTCACTGTGCGAAGTGAATGGAGTGTTGCTTCACTTTCTAAATGCTGTACTTTCAGAGAAAATCACTTTCCTTTGAAAGTGCCTTAAGGTACTTACAAGCATTCACCAGAAACTCACATACGTTTCTTTGAAAGAGAAGCAGAATGTTCCAACACTTCAATTCACTGTGCGAAGTGAATGGAGTGTTGCTTCACTTTCTAACTGCTGTCCTTTCAAAGAAAATCACTTTCCTTTGAAAGTGCCTTAAGTTACTTGCAAGCATTAGGAAGAAACTCACATGCATTTCTCTGAAATAGAAGCAGTCTGTTCCAACACTTCAATTCACTGTGCGAAGTGAATGGAGTGTTGCTTCACTTTCTTAATGCTGTCCTTTCAGAGAAAATCACGTTCCTTTGAAAGTGCCTTAAGCTAATTACAAGCATTCAACAGAAACTCACATGCATTTCTCTGAAAGAGAAGCA
Organism: Myodes glareolus; assembly: GCF_982192425.1. Classification (NCBI taxonomy): domain Eukaryota; kingdom Metazoa; phylum Chordata; class Mammalia; order Rodentia; family Cricetidae; genus Myodes; species Myodes glareolus. Next base: position 862,844 of record NW_028263211.1, on the reverse strand, counting down.
GTCTGTTCCAACACTTCAATTCACTGCACGAAGGGAATGGAGTGTTGCTTCACTTTCTAAATGCTGTACTTTCAGAGAAAATCACTTTCCTTTGAAAGTGCATTAAGCTAATTACAAGCATTCAACAGAAACTCACATGAATTTCTCTGAAAGAGAAGCAGTCTGTTCCAACACTTCAATTCACTGCACGAAGGGAATGGAGTGTTGCTTCACTTTCTAAATGCTGTCCTTTCAGAGAAAATCACTTTCCTTTGAAAGTGCCTTAAGCTACTTACAAGCATTCACCAGAAACTCACATGCGTTTCTTTGAAAGAGAAGCACTCTGTTCCAACACTACAATTCACTGTGCGAAGTGAATGGAGTGTTGCTTCACTTTCTAAATGCTGTCCTTTCAGAGAAAATCACTTTCCTTTGAAAGTGCCTTAAACTACTTTCAAGCATTCAACAGAAACTCACATGCATTTCTCTGAAAGAGAAGCAGTCTGTTCCAACACTTCAATTCACTGTGCGAAGTGAATGGAGTGTTGCTTCACTTTCTAAATGCTGTCCTTTCAGAGAAAATTACTTTTCTTTGATAGTGCCTTAAGCTACTTTCAAGCATTCACAAGAAACACACATGCGTTTCTCTGAAATAGAAGCAGTCTGTTCCAACACTTCAATTCACTGTGCGAAGTGAATGGAGTGTTGCTTCACTTTCTAAATGCTGTCTTTTCCGAGAAAATCACTTTCCTTTGAAAGTGCCTTACGGTACTTACAAGCATTCAACAGAAACTCACATGCATTTCTCTGAAAGAGAAGCAGTCTGTTCCAACACTTCAATTCACTGTGCGAAGTGAATGAAGTGTTGCTTCACTTTCTAAATGCTGTCCTTTCAGAGAACATAACTTTCCCTTGAAAGTGCCTTAAGCTACTTACAAGCATTCACCAGAAACTCACATGCGTTTCTTTGAAAGAGAAGCAGTCTGTTCCAACACTTCAATTCACTGTGCGAAGTGAATGGAGTGTTGCTTCACTTTCTAAATGCTGTCCTTTCAAAGAAAATCACTTTCCTTTGAAAGTGCCTTAAGTTACTTGGAAGCATTAGGAAGAAACTCACATGCGTTTCTCTGAAAGAGAAGCAGTCTGTTCCAACACTTCAATTCACTGCACGAAGGGAATGGAGTGTTGCTTCACTTTCTAAATTCTGTCCTTTAAGAGAAAATCACTTTCCTTTGAAAGTGCCTTAAACGACTTTCAAGCATTCACAAAAAACTCACATGCGTTTCTCTGAAAGAGTAGCAGTCTGTTCCAACACTTCAATTCACTGTGCGAAGTGAATGGAGTGTTGCTTCACTTTCTAAATGCTGTCCTTTCAGAGAAAATCACTTTCCTTTGAAAGTGCCTTAAGCTAATTACAAGCATTCAACAGAAACTCACATGCATTTCTCTGAAAGAGAAGCAGTCTGTTCCAACACTTCAATCCACTGTGCGAAGTGAATGGAGTGTTGCTTCACTTTCTAAATGCTGTCTTTTCCGAGAAAATCACTTTCCTTTGAAAGTGCCTTATGGTACTTACAAGCATTCACCAGAAACTCACATGCATTTCTCTGAAAGAGAAGCAGTCTGTTCCAACACTTCAATTCACTGTGCGAAGTGAATGGAGTGTTGCTTCACTTTCTAAATGCTGTCCTTTCAAAGAAAATCACTTTCCTTTGAAAGTGCCTTAAGTTACTTGCAAGCATTAGGAAGAAACTCACATGCGTTTCTCTGAAAGAGAAGCAGTCTGTTCCAACACTTCAATTCACTGCACGAAGGGAATGGAGTGTTGCTTCACTTTCTAAATTCTGTCTTTTCCGAGAAAATCACTTTCCTTTGAAAGTGCCTTAAACTACTTTCAAGCATTCACAAAAAACTCACATGCGTTTCTCTGAAAGAGAAGCAGTCTGTTCCAACACTTCAATTCACTGTGCGAAGTGAATGGAGTGTTGCTTCACTTTCTAAATGCTGTCCTTTCAGAGAAAATCACTTTCCTTTAAAAGTGCCTTAAGCTAATTATAAGCATTCAACAGAAACTCACATGCATTTCTCTGAAAGAGAAGCAGTCTGTTCCAATACTTCAATTCACTGTGCGAAGTGAATGAAGTGTTGCTTCACTTTCTAAATGCTGTCCTTTCAGAGAAAATCACTTTCCCTTGAAAGTGCCTTAAGCTACTTACAAGCATTCACCAGAAACTCACATGCATTTCTCTGAAAGAGAAGCAGTCTGTTCCAACACTTCAATTCACTGTGCGAAGTGAATGGAGTGTTGCTTCACTTTCTAAATGCTGTCCTTTCAAAGAAAATCACTTTCCTTTGAAAGTGCCTGAAGTTACTTGCAAGCATTAGGAAGAAACTCACATGCGTTTCTCTGAAAGAGAAGCAGTCTGTTCCAACACTTCAATTCACTGCACGAAGGGAATGGAGTGTTGCTTCACTTTCTAAATGCTGTCCTTTCAGAGAAAATTACTTTTCTTTGATAGTGCCTTAAGCTACTTTCAAGCATTCACAAGAAACACACATGCGTTTCTCTGAAATAGAAGCAGTCTGTTCCAACACTTCAATTCACTGTGCGAAGTGAATGGAGTGTTGCTTCACTTTCTAAATGCTGTCTTTTCCGAGAAAATCACTTTCCTTTGAAAGTGCCTTACGGTACTTACAAGCATTCAACAGAAACTCACATGCATTTCTCTGAAAGAGAAGCAGTCTGTTCCAACACTTCAATTCACTGTGCGAAGTGAATGAAGTGTTGCTTCACTTTCTAAATGCTGTCCTTTCAGAGAAAATAACTTTCCCTTGAAAGTGCCTTAAGCTACTTACAAGCATTCACCAGAAACTCACATGCGTTTCTTTGAAAGAGAAGCAGTCTGTTCCAACACTTCACATCACTGTGCGAAGTGAATGGAGTGTTGCTTCACTTTCTAAATGCTGTCCTTTCAAAGAAAATCACTTTCCTTTGAAAGTGCCTTAAGTTACTTGGAAGCATTAGGAAGAAACTCACATGCGTTTCTCTGAAAGAGAAGCAGTCTGTTCCAACACTTCAATTCACTGCACGAAGGGAATGGAGTGTTGCTTCACTTTCTAAATTCTGTCCTTTAAGAGAAAATCACTTTCCTTTGAAAGTGCCTTAAACGACTTTCAAGCATTCACAAAAAACTCACATGCGTTTCTCTGAAAGAGAAGCAGTCTGTTCCAACACTTCAATTCACTGTGCGAAGTGAATGGAGTGTTGCTTCACTTTCTAAATGCTGTCCTTTCAGAGAAAATCACTTTCCTTTGAAAGTGCCTTAAGCTAATTACAAGCATTCAACAGAAACTCACATGCATTTCTCTGAAAGAGAAGCAGTCTGTTCCAACACTTCAATTCACTGCACGAAGGGAATGGAGTGTTGCTTCACTTTCTAAATGCTGTCCTTTCAGAGAAAATCACTTTCCTTTGAAAGTGCCTTAAGCTACTTTCAAGCATTCACCAGAAACTCACATGCGTTTCTTTGAAAGAGAAGCAGTCTGTTCCAACACTTCAATCCACTGTGCGAAGTGAATGGAGTGTTGCTTCACTTTCTAAATGCTGTCTTTTCCGAGAAAATCACTTTCCTTTGAAAGTGCCTTATGGTACTTACAAGCATTCACCAGTAACTCACATGCATTTCTCTGAAAGAGAAGCAGTCTGTTCCAACACTTCAATTCACTGTGCGAAGTGAATGGAGTGTTGCTTCACTTTCTAAATGCTGTCCTTTCAAAGAAAATCACTTTCCTTTGAAAGTGCCTTAAGTTACTTGCAAGCATTAGGAAGAAACTCACATGCGTTTCTCTGAAAGAGAAGCAGTCTGTTCCAACACTTCAATTCACTGCACGAAGGGAATGGAGTGTTGCTTCACTTTCTAAATTCTGTCCTTTCAGAGAAAATCACTTTCCTTTGAAAGTGCCTTAAACTACTTTCAAGCATTCACAAAAAACTCACATGCGTTTCTCTGAAAGAGAAGCAGTCTGTTCCAACACTTCAATTCACTGTGCGAAGTGAATGGAGTGTTGCTTCACTTTCTAAATGCTGTCCTTTCAGAGAAAATCACTTTCCTTTAAAAGTGCCTTAAGCTAATTATAAGCATTCAACAGAAACTCACATGCATTTCTCTGAAAGAGAAGCAGTCTGTTCCAATACTTCAATTCACTGTGCGAAGTGAATGAAGTGTTGCTTCACTTTCTAAATGCTGTCCTTTCAGAGAAAATCACTTTCCCTTGAAAGTGCCTTAAGCTACTTACAAGCATTCACCAGAAACTCACATGCATTTCTCTGAAAGAGAAGCAGTCTGTTCCAACACTTCAATTCACTGTGCGAAGTGAATGGAGTGTTGCTTCACTTTCTAAATGCTGTCCTTTCAAAGAAAATCACTTTCCTTTGAAAGTGCCTTAAGTTACTTGCAAGCATTAGGAAGAAACTCACATGCGTTTCTCTGAAAGAGAAGCAGTCTGTTCCAACACTTCAATTCACTGCACGAAGGGAATGGAGTGTTGCTTCACTTTCTAAATTCTGTCCTTTCAGAGAAAATCACTTTCCTTTGAAAGTGCCTTAAACTACTTTCAAGCATTCACAAAAAACTCACATGCGTTTCTCTGAAAGAGAAGCAGTCTGTTCCAACACTTCAATTCACTGTACGAAGTGAATGGAGTGTTGCTTCACTTTCGAAATGCTGTCCTTTCAGAGAAAATCACTTTCCTTTGAAAGTGCCTTAAGCTAATTACAAGCATTCAACAGAAACTCACATGCATTTCTCTGAAAGAGAAGCAGTCTGTTCCAACACTTCATTTCACTGCACGAAGGGAATGGAGTGTTGCTTCACTTTCTAAATGCTTTCCTTTCAGAGAAAATCACTTTCCTTTGAAAGTGCATTAAGCTACTTACAAGCATTCACCAGAAACTCACATGCTTTTCTCTGAAAGAGAAGCAGTCTGTTCCAACACTTCAATTCACTGTGCGAAGTGAATGGAGTGTTGCTTCACTTTCTAAATGCTGTCCTTTCAGAGAAAATCACTTTCCTTTGAAAGTGCCTTAAGTTACTTGCAAGCATTAGGAAGAAACTCACATGCGTTTCTCTGAAAGAGAAGCAGTCTGTTCCAACACTTCAATTCACTGTGCGAAGTGAATGGAGTGTTGCTTCACTTTCTTAATGCTGTCCTTTCAGAGAAAATCACGTTCCTTTGAAAGTGCCTTAAGCTAATTACAAGCATTCAACAGAAACTCACATGCATTTCTCTGAAAGAGAAGCAGTCTGTTCCAACACTTCAATTCACTGCATGAAGTGAATGGAGTGTTGCTTCACTTTCTAAATGCTGTCCTTTCAGAGAAAATTACTTTTCTTTGATAGTGCCTTAAGCTACTTTCAAGCATTCACAAGAAACACACATGCGTTTCTCTGAAATAGAAGCAGTCTGTTCCAACACTTCAATTCACTGTGCGAAGTGAATGGAGTGTTGCTTCACTTTCTAAATGCTGTCTTTTCCGAGAAAATCACTTTCCTTTGAAAGTGCCTTACGGTACTTACAAGCATTCAACAGAAACTCACATGCATTTCTCTGAAAGAGAAGCAGTCTGTTCCAACACTTCAATTCACTGTGCGAAGTGAATGAAGTGTTGCTTCACTTTCTAAATGCTGTCCTTTCAGAGAAAATCACTTTCCCTTGAAAGTGCCTTAAGCTACTTACAAGCATTCACCAGAAACTCACATGCGTTTCTTTGAAAGAGAAGCAGTCTGTTCCAACACTTCAATTCACTGTGCGAAGTGAATGGAGTGTTGCTTCACTTTCTAAATGCTGTCCTTTCAAAGAAAATCACTTTCCTTTGAAAGTGCCTTAAGTTACTTGGAAGCATTAGGAAGAAACTCACATGCGTTTCTCTGAAAGAGAAGCAGTCTGTTCCAACACTTCAATTCACTGCACGAAGGGAATGGAGTGTTGCTTCACTTTCTAAATTCTGTCTTTTCAGAGAAAATCACTTTCCTTTGAAAGTGCCTTAAACGACTTTCAAGCATTCACAAAAAACTCACATGCGTTTCTCTGAAAGAGAAGCAGTCTGTTCCAACACTTCAATTCACTGTGCGAAGTGAATGGAGTGTTGCTTCACTTTCTAAATGCTGTCCTTTCAGAGAAAATCACTTTCCTTTGAAAGTGCCTTAAGCTAATTACAAGCATTCAACAGAAACTCACATGCATTTCTCTGAAAGAGAAGCAGTCTGTTCCAACACTTCAATTCACTGCACGAAGGGAATGGAGTGTTGCTTCACTTTCTAAATGCTGTCCTTTCAGAGAAAATCACTTTCCTTTGAAAGTGCCTTAAGCTACTTTCAAGCATTCACCAGAAACTCACATGCGTTTCTTTGAAAGAGAAGCAGTCTGTTCCAACACTTCAATCCACTGTGCGAAGTGAATGGAGTGTTGCTTCACTTTCTAAATGCTGTCTTTTCCGAGAAAATCACTTTCCTTTGAAAGTGCCTTATGGTACTTACAAGCATTCACCAGAAACTCACATGCATTTCTCTGAAAGAGAAGCAGTCTGTTCCAACACTTCAATTCACTGTGCGAAGTGAATGGAGTGTTGCTTCACTTTCTAAATGCTGTCCTTTCAAAGAAAATCACTTTCCTTTGAAAGTGCCTTAAGTTACTTGCAAGCATTAGGAAGAAACTCACATGCGTTTCTCTGAAAGAGAAGCAGTCTGTTCCAACACTTCAATTCACTGCACGAAGGGAATGGAGTGTTGCTTCACTTTCTAAATTCTGTCCTTTCAGAGAAAATCACTTTCCTTTGAAAGTGCCTTAAACTACTTTCAAGCATTCACAAAAAACTCACATGGGTTTCTCTGAAAGAGAAGCAGTCTGTTCCAACACTTCAATTCACTGTGCGAAGTGAATGGAGTGTTGCTTCACTTTCTAAATGCTGTCCTTTCAGAGAAAATCACTTTCCTTTGAAAGTGCCTTAAGCTAATTATAAGCATTCAACAGAAACTCACATGCATTTCTCTGAAAGAGAAGCAGTCTGTTCCAATACTTCAATTCACTGTGCGAAGTGAATGAAGTGTTGCTTCACTTTCTAAATGCTGTCCTTTCAGAGAAAATCACTTTCCCTTGAAAGTGCCTTAAGCTACTTACAAGCATTCACCAGAAACTCACATGCATTTCTCTGAAAGAGAAGCAGTCTGTTCCAACACTTCAATTCACTGTGCGAAGTGAATGGAGTGTTGCTTCACTTTCTAAATGCTGTCCTTTCAAAGAAAATCACTTTCCTTTGAAAGTGCCTTAAGTTACTTGCAAGCATTAGGAAGAAACTCACATGCGTTTCTCTGAAAGAGAAGCAGTCTGTTCCAACACTTCAATTCACTGCACGAAGGGAGTGGAGTGTTGCTTCACTTTCTAAATTCTGTCCTTTCAGAGAAAATCACTTTCCTTTGAAAGTGCCTTAAACAACTTTCAAGCATTCACAAAAAACTCACATGCGTTTCTCTGAAAGAGAAGCAGTCTGTTCCAACACTTCAATTCACTGTGCGAAGTGAATGGAGTGTTGCTTCACTTTCTAAATGCTGTCCTTTCAGAGAAAATCACTTTCCTTTGAAAGTGCCTTAAGCTAATTACAAGCATTCAACAGAATCTCACATGCATTTCTCTGAAAGAGAAGCAGTCTGTTCCAACACTTCATTTCTCTTCACGAAGGGAATGGAGTGTTGCTTCACTTTCTAAATGCTTTCCTTTCAGAGAAAATCACTTTCCTTTGAAAGTGCATTAAGCTACTTACAAGCATTCACCAGAAACTCACCTGCTTTTCTCTGAAAGAGAAGCAGTCTGTTCCAACACTTCAATTCACTGTGCGAAGTGAATGGAGTGTTGCTTCACTTTCTAAATGCTGTCCTTTCAGAGAAAATCACTTTCCTTTGAAAGTGCCTTAAGTTACTTGCAAGCATTAGGAAGAAACTCACATGCGTTTCTCTGAAAGAGAAGCAGTCTGTTCCAACACTTCAATTCACTGTGCGAAGTGAATGGAGTGTTGCTTCACTTTCTTAATGCTGTCCTTTCAGAGAAAATCACTTTCCCTTGAAAGTGCCTTAAGCTACTTACAAGCATTCACCAGAAACTCACATGCGTTTCTCTGAAAGAGAAGCAGTCTGTTCCAACACTTCAATTCACTGCACGAAGTGAATGGAGTGTTGCTTTACTTTCTAAATGCTGTCTTTTCAGAGAAAATTACTTTCCTTTGAAACTGCCTTGAGCTACTTACAAGCATTCAACAGAAACTCACATGCATTTCTCTGAAAGTGAAGCAGTCGGTTCCAACACTTCAATTCACTGTGCGAAGTGAATGGAGTGTTGCTTCACTTTCTAAATGCTGTCATTTCATAGAAAATCACTTTCCTTTGAAAGTGCCTTAAGCTACTTATAAGCATTAGGAAGAAACTCACATGCGTTTTTTTGAAAGAGAAGCAGTCTGTTCCAACACTTCAATTCACTGTGCGAAGTGAATGGAGTGTTGATTCACTTTCTAAATGCTGTCCTTTCAGAGAAAATCACTTTCCCTTGAAAGTGCCTTAAGCTACTTACAAGCATTCACCAGAAACTCACATGCATTTCTCTGAAAGAGAAGCAGTCTGTTCCAACACTTCAATTCACTGTGCGAAGTGAATGGAGTGTTGCTTCACTTTCTAAATGCTGTCCTTTCAAAGAAAATCACTTTCCTTTGAAAGTGCCTTAAGTTACTTGCAAGCATTAGGAAGAAACTCACATGCGTTTTTCTGAAAGAGAAGCAGTCTGTTCCAACACTTCAATTCACTGCACGAAGGGAATGGAGTGTTGCTTCACTTTCTAAATTCTGTCCTTTCAGAGAAAATCACTTTCCTTTGAAAGTGCCTTAAACTACTTTCAAGCATTCACAAAAAACTCACATGCGTTTCTCTGAAAGAGAAGCAGTCTGTTCCAACACTTCAATTCACTGTGCGAAGTGAATGGAGTGTTGCTTCACTTTCTAAATGCTGTCCTTTCAGAGAAAATCACTTTCCTTTGAAAGTGCCTTAAGCTAATTACAAGCATTCAACAGAAACTCACATGCATTTCTCTGAAAGAGAAGCAGTCTGTTCCAACACTTCAATTCACTGCACGAAGGGAATGGAGTGTTGCTTCACCTTCTAAATGCTGTCCTTTCAGAGAAAATCACTTTCCTTTGAAAGTGCCTTAAACTAATTTCAAGCATTCACAGAAAACGCACATGCGTTTCTCTGAAAGAGAAGCAGTCTGTTCCAACACTTCAATTCACTGTGCAATGTCATGGAGTGTTGCCTCACTTTTGAAATGCTGTCCTTTCCGAGAAAATCACTTTCCTTTGAAAGTGCCTTAAACTACTTTCAAGCATTCACAAAAAACTCACATGTGTTTCCCTGAAAGAGAAGCAGTCTTTTCCAACACTTCAATTCTCTGTGCGAAGTGAATGGAGTGTTGCTTCACTTTCTAAATGCTGTCCTTTCAATGAAATTCACTTTCCTTTGAAAGTGCCTTAAGTTACTTGCAAGCATTAGGAAGAAACTCACATGCGTTTCTCTGAAAGAAAAGCAGTCTGTTCCAACACTTCAATTCACTGTGTGAAGTGAATGGAGTGTTGCTTCACTTTCTAAATTCTGTCCTTTCAGAGAAAATCACTTTCCTTTGAAAGTGCCTTAAGTTACTTACAAGCATTCAACAGAAACTCACATGCATTTCTCTGAAAGAGAAGCAGTCTGTTCCAACACTTCAATTCACTGCACGAAGGGAATGGAGTGTTGCTTCACTTTCTAAAAGCTGTCCTTTCAGAGAAAATCACTTTCCTTTGAAAGTGCCTTAAGCTACTTACAAGCATTCACCAGAAACTCACATACGTTTCTTTGAAAGAGAAGCAGTCTGTTCCAACAATTCAATTCACTGTGCGAAGTGAATGGAGTGTTGCTTCACTTTCTAACTGCTGTCCTTTCAAAGAAAATCACTTTCCTTTGAAAGTGCCTTAAGTTACTTGCAAGCATTAGGAAGAAACTCACATGCGTTTCTGTGAAAGAGAAGCAGTCTGTTCCAACACTTCAATTCACTGTGCGAAGTGAATGGAGTGTTGCTTCACTTTCTTAATGCTGTCCTTTCAGAGAAAATCACTTTCCTTTGAAAGTGCCTTAAGCTAATTACAAGCATTCAACAGAAACTCACATGCATTTCTCTGAAAGAGAAGCAGCCTGTTCCAACACTTCATTTCACTGCACGAAGGGAATGGAGTGTTGCTTCACTTTCTAAATGCTTTCCTTTCAGAGAAAATCACTTTCCTTTGAAAGTGCATTAAGCTACTTACAAGCATTCACCAGAAACTCACATGCGTTTCTTTGAAAGAGAAGCAGTCTGTTCCAACACTACAATTCACTGTGCGAAGTGAATGGAGTGTTGCTTCACTTTCTAAATGCTGTCCTTTCAGAGAAAATCACTTTCCTTTGAAAGTGCCTTAAGTTACTTGCAAGCATTAGGAAGAAACTCACATGCGTTTCTCTGAAAGAGAAGCAGTCTGTTCCAACACTTCAATTCACTGTGCGAAGTGAATGGAGTGTTGCTTCACTTTCTTAATGCTGTCCTTTCAGAGAAAATCACTTTCCTTTGAAAGTGCCTTAAGCTAATTACAAGCATTCAACAGAAACTCACATGCATTTCTCTGAAAGAGAAGCAGTCTGTTCCAACACTTCAATTCACTGCACGAAGTGAATGGAGTGTTGCTTCACTTTCTAAAGGCTGCCCTTTCAGAGAAAATCACTTTCCTTTGAAAGTGCCTTAAGCTACTTACTAGCATTCACCAGAGACTCACATGCGTTACTCTGAAAGAGAAGCAGTCTGTTACAACACTTCAATTCACTGTGCGAAGTGAATGGAGTGTTGCTTCACTTTCTAAATGCTGTCCTTTCAGAGAAAATCACTTTCCCTTGAAAGTGCCTTAAGCTACTTACAAGCATTCACCAGAAACTCACATGCGTGTCTCTGCAAGAGAAGCAGTCTGTTACAACACTTCAATTCACTGTGCGAAGTGAATGGAGTGTTGCTTCACTTTCTAAATGCTGTCCTTTCAAAGAAAATCACTTTCCTTTGAAAGTGCCTTAAGTAACTTGCAAGCATTAGGAAGAAACTCACATGCGTTTTTCTGAAAGAGAAGCAGTCTGTTCCAACACTTCAATTCACTGCACGAACGGAATGGAGTGTTGCTTCACTTTCTAAATTCTGTCCTTTCAGAGAAAATCACTTTCCTTTGAAAGTGCCTTAAACTACTTTCAAGCATTCACAAAAAAATCACATGCGTTTCTCTGAAAGAGAAGCAGTCTGTTCCAACACTTCAATTCACTGTGCGAAGTGAATGGAGTGTTGCTTCACTTTCTAAATGCTGTCCTTTCAGAGAAAATCACTTTCCTTTGAAAGTGCCTTAAGCTAATTACAAGCATTCAACAGAAACTCACATGCATTTCTCTGAAAGAGAAGCCGTCTGTTCCAATACTTCAATTCACTGTGTGAAGTGAATGAAGTGTTGCTTCACTTTCAAAATGCTGTCCTTTCAGAGAAAATCACTTTCCCTTGAAAGTGCCTTAAGCTACTTACAAGCATTCACCAGAAACTCACATGCATTTCTCTGAAAGAGAAGCAGTCTGTTCCAACACTTCAATTCACTGTGCGAAGTGAATGGAGTGTTGCTTCACTTTCTAAATGCTGTCCTTTCAAAGAAAATCACTTTCCTTTGAAAGTGCCTTAAGTTACTTGGAAGCATTAGGAAGAAACTCACATGCGTTTCTCTGAAAGAGAAGCAGTCTGTTCCAACACTTCAATTCACTGCACGAAGGGAATGGAGTGTTGCTTCACTTTCTAAATTCTGTCCTTTCAGAGAAAATCACTTTCCTTTGAAAGTGCCTTAAACGACTTTCAAGCATTCACAAAAAACTCACATGCGTTTCTCTGAAAGAGAAGCAGTCTGTTCCAACACTTCAATTCACTGTGCGAAGTGAATGGAGTGTTGCTTCACTTTCTAAATGCTGTCCTTTCAGAGAAAATCACTTTCCTTTGAAAGTGCCTTAAGCTAATTACAAGCATTCAACAGAAACTCACATGCATTTCTCTGAAAGAGAAGCAGTCTGTTCCAACACTTCAATTCACTGCACGAAGGGAATGGAGTGTTGCTTCACTTTCTAAATGCTGTCCTTTCAGAGAAAATCACTTTCCTTTGAAAGTGCCTTAAGCTACTTTCAAGTATTCACCAGAAAATCACATGCGTTTCTTTGAAAGAGAAGCAGTCTGTTCCAACACTTCAATCCACTGTGCGAAGTGAATGAAGTGTTGCTTCACTTTCTAAATGCTGTCTTTTCCGAGAAAATCACTTTCCTTTGAAAGTGCCTTATGGTACTTACAAGCATTCACCAGAAACTCACATGCATTTCTCTGAAAGAGAAGCAGTCTGTTCCAACACTTCAATTCACTGTGCGAAGTGAATGGAGTGTTGCTTCACTTTCTAAATGCTGTCCTTTCAAAGAAAATCACTTTCCTTTGAAAGTGCCTTAAGTTACTTGCAAGCATTAGGAAGACACTCACATGCGTTTCTCTGAAAGAGAAGCAGTCTGTTCCAACACTTCAATTCACTGCACGAAGGGAATGGAGTGTTGCTTCACTTTCTAAATTCTGTCCTTTCAGAGAAAATCACTTTCCTTTGAAAGTGCCTTAAACTACTTTCAAGCATTCACAAAAAACTCACATGCGTTTCTCTGAAAGAGAAGCAGTCTGTTCCAACACTTCAATTCACTGTGCGAAGTGAATGGAGTGTTGCTTCACTTTCTAAATGCTGTCCTTTCAGAGAAAATCACTTTCCTTTGAAAGTGCCTTAAGCTAATTATAAGCATTCAACAGAAACTCACATGCATTTCTCTGAAAGAGAAGCAGTCTGTTCCAATACTTCAATTCACTGTGCGAAGTGAATGAAGTGTTGCTTCACTTTCTAAATGCTGTCCTTTCAGAGAAAATCACTTTCCCTTGAAAGTGCCTTAAGCTACTTACAAGCATTCACCAGAAACTCACATGCATTTCTCTGAAAGAGAAGCAGTCTGTTCCAACACTTCAATTCACTGTGCGAAGTGAATGGAGTGTTGCTTCACTTTCTAAATGCTGTCCTTTCAAAGAAAATCACTTTCCTTTGAAAGTGCCTTAAGTTACTTGCAAGCATTAGGAAGAAACTCACATGCGTTTCTCTGAAAGAGAAGCAGTCTGTTCCAACACTTCAATTCACTGTGCAAAGTGAATGGAGTGTTGCTTCACTTTCTAAATGCTGTCCTTTCAGAGAAAATCACTTTCCTTTGAAAGTGCCTTAAGCTAATTACAAGCATTCAACAGAAACTCACATGCATTTCTCTGAAAGAGAAGCAGTCTGTTCCAACACTTCAATTCACTGCACGAAGTGAATGGAGTGTTGCTTCACTTTCTAAATGCTGTCTTTTCAGAGAAAATTACTTTCCTTTGAAACTGCCTTGAGCTACTTACAAGCATTCAACAGAATCTCACATGCATTTCTCTGAAAGAGAAGCAGTCGGTTCCAACACTTCAATTCACTGTGCGAAGTGAATGGAGTGTTGCTTCACTTTCTAAATGCTGTCATTTCATAGAAAATCACTTTCTTTTGAAAGTGCCTTAAGCTACTTATAAGCATTAGGATGAAACTCACATGCGTTTCTTTGAAAGAGAAGCAGTCTGTTCCAACACTTCAATTCACTGTGCGAAGTGAATGGAGTGTTGCTTCACTTTCTAAATGCTGTCCTTTCAGAGAAAATCACTTTCCCTTGAAAGTGCCTTAAGCTACTTACAAGCATTCACCAGAAACTCACATGCATTTCTCTGAAAGAGAAGCAGTCTGTTCCAACACTTCAATTCACTGCACGAAGTGAATGGAGTGTAGCTTTACTTTCTAAATGCTGTCTTTTCAGAGAAAATTACTTTCCTTTGAAACTGCCTTGAGCTACTTACAAGCATTCAACAGAAACTCACATGCATTTCTCTGAAAGAGAAGCAGTCTGTTCCAACACTTCAATTCACTGTGCGAAGTGAATGGAGTGTTGCTTCACTTTCTAAATGCTGTCATTTCATAGAAAATCACTTTCCTTTGAAAGTGCCTTAAGCTACTTATAAACATTAGGAAGAAACTCACATGCGTTTTTTTGAAAGAGAAGCAGTCTGTTCCAACACTTCAATTCACTGTGCGAAGTGAATGGAGTGTGGATTCACTTTCTAAATGCTGTCCTTTCAGAGAAAATCACTTTCCCTTGAAAGTGCCTTAAGCTACTTACAAGCATTCACCAGAAACTCACATGCATTTCTCTGAAAGAGAAGCAGTCTGTTCCAACACTTCAATTCACTGTGCGAAGTGAATGGAGTGTTGCTTCACTTTCTAAATGCTGTCCTTTCAAAGAAAATCACTTTCCTTTGAAAGTGCCTTAAGTTACTTGCAAGCATTAGGAAGAAACTCACATGCGTTTTTCTGAAAGAGAAGCAGTCTGTTCCAACACTTCAATTCACTGCACGAAGGGAATGGAGCGTTGCTTCACTTTCTAAATTCTGTCCTTTCAGAGAAAATCACTTTCCTTTGAAAGTGCCTTAAACTACTTTCAAGCATTCACAAAAAACTCACATGCGTTTCTCTGAAAGAGAAGCAGTCTGTTCCAACACTTCAATTCACTGTGCGAAGTGAATGGAGTGTTGCTTCACTTTCTAACTGCTGTCCTTTCAAAGAAAATCACTTTCCTTTGAAAGTGCCTTAAGTTACTTGCAAGCATTAGGAAGAAACTCACATGCGTTTCTATGAAAGAGAAGCAGTCTGTTCCAACACTTCAATTCACTGTGCGAAGTGAATGGAGTGTTGCTTCACTTTCTTAATGCTGTCCTTTCAGAGAAAATCACTTCCCTTTGAAAGTGCCTTAAGCTAATTACAAGCATTCAACAGAAACTCACATGCATTTCTCTGAAAGAGAAGCAGTCTGTTCCAACACTTCATTTCACTTCACGAAGGGAATGGAGTGTTGCTTCACTTTCTAAATGCTTTCCTTTCAGAGAAAATCACTTTCCTTTGAAAGTGCATTAAGCTACTTACAAGCATTCACCAGAAACTCACATGCGTTTCTTTGAAAGAGAAGCAGTCTGTTCCAACACTACAATTCACTGTGCGAAGTGAATGGAGTGTTGCTTCACTTTCTAAATGCTGTCCTTTCAGAGAAAATCACTTTCCTTTGAAAGTGCCTTAAGTTACTTGCAAGCATTAGGAAGAAACTCACATGCGTTTCTCTGAAAGAGAAGCAGTCTGTTCCAACACTTCAATTCACTGTGCGAAGTGAATGGAGTGTTGCTTCACTTTCTTAATGCTGTCCTTTCAGAGAAAATCACTTTCCTTTGAAAGTGCCTTAAGCTAATTACAAGCATTCAACAGAAACTCACATGCATTTCTCTGAAAGAGAAGCAGTCTGTTCCAACACTTCAATTCAATGCACGAAGTGAATGGAGTGTTGCTTCACTTTCTAAAGGCTGCCCTTTCAGAGAAAATCACTTTCCTTTGAAAGTGCCTTAAGCTACTTACTAGCATTCACCAAAGACTCACATGCGTTACTCTGAAAGAGAAGCAGTCTGTTCCAACACTTCAATTCACTGTGCGAAGTGAATGGAGTGTTGCTTCACTTTCTAAATGCTGTCCTTTCAGAGAAAATCACTTTCCCTTGAAAGTGCCTTAAGCTACTTACAAGCATTCACCAGAAACTCACATGCATTTCTCTGAAAGAGAAGCAGTCTGTTCCAACACTTCAATTCACTGTGCGAAGTGAATGGAGTGTTGCTTCACTTTCTAAATGCTGTCCTTTCAAAGAAAATCACTTTCCTTTGAAAGTGCCTTAAGTTACTTGCAAGCATTAGGAAGAAACTCACATGCGTTTTTCTGAAAGAGAAGCAGTCTGTTCCAACACTTCAATTCACTGCACGAAGGGAATGGAGTGTTGCTTCACTTTCTAAATTCTGTCCTTTCAGAGAAAATCACTTTCCTTTGAAAGTGCCTTAAACTACTTTCAAGCATTCACAAAAAACTCACATGCGTTTCTCTGAAAGAGAAGCAGTCTGTTCCAACACTTCAATTCACTGTGCGAAGTGAATGGAGTGTTGCTTCACTTTCTAAATGCTGTCCTTTCAGAGAAAATCACTTTCCTTTGAAAGTGCCTTAAGCTAATTACAAGCATTCAACAGAAACTCACATGCATTTCTCTGAAAGAGAAGCCGTCTGTTCCAATACTTCAATTCACTGTGCGAAGTGAATGAAGTGTTGCTTCACTTTCAAAATGCTGTCCTTTCAAAGAAAATCACTTTCCTTTGAAAGTGCCTTAAACTAAATTCAAGCATTCACAGAAAACGCACATACGTTTCTCTGAAAGAGAAGCAGTCTGTTCCAACACTTCAATTCACTGTGCAAAGTCATGGAGTGTTGCCTCACTTGTGAAATGCTGTCCTTTCCGAGAAAATCACTTTCCTTTGAAAGTGACTTAAGCTACTTTCAAGCATTCACAAAAAACTCACATGTGTTTCTCTGAAAGAGAAGCAGTCTGCTCCAACACTTCAATTCTCTGTGCGAAGTGAATGGAGTGTTGCTTCACTTTCTAAATGCTGTCCTTTCAATGAAATTCACTTTCCTTTGAAAGTGCCTTAAGTTACTTGCAAGCATTAGGAAGAAACTCACATGCGTTTCTCTGAAAGAGAAGCAGTCTGTTCCAACACTTCAATTCACTGTGTGAAGTGAATGGAGTGTTGCTTCACTTTCTAAATTCTGTCCTTTCAGAGAAAATCACTTTCCTTTGAAAGTGCCTTAAGTTACTTACAAGCATTCAACAGAAACTCACATGCATTTCTCTGAAAGAAAAGCAGTCTGTTCCAACACTTCATTTCACTGCACGAAGGGAATGGAGTGTTGCTTCACTTTCTAAATGCTTTCCTTTCAGAGAAAATCACTTTCCTTTGAAAGTGCATTAAGCTACTTACAAGCATTCAACAGAAACTCACATGCATTTCTCTGAAAGAGAAGCAGTCTGTTCCAACACTTCAATTCACTGCACGAAGGGAATGTAGTGTTGCTTCACTTTCTAAATGCTGTCCTTTCAGAGAAAATCACTTTCCTTTGAAAGTGCCTTAAGCTACTTACAAGCATTCACCAGAAACTCACATACGTTTCTTTGAAAGAGAAGCAGTCTTTTCCAACACTTCATTTCACTGCACGAAGGGAATGGAGTGTTGCTTCACTTTCTAAATGCTTTCCTTTCAGAGAAAATCACTTTCCTTTGAAAGTGCATTAAGCTACTTACAAGCATTCACCAGAAACTCACATGCGTTTCTTTGAAAGAGAAGCAGTCTATTCCAACACTTCAATTCACTGTGCGAAGTGAATGGAGTGTTGCTTCACTTTCTAAATGCTGTCCTTTCAGAGAAAATCACTTTCCTTTGAAAGTGCCTTAAGTTACTTGCAAGCATTAGGAAGAAACTCACATGTGTTTCTCTGAAAGAGAAGCAGTCTGTTCCAACACTTCAATTCACTGTGCGAAGTGAATGGAGTGTTGCTTCACATTCTTAATGCTGTACTTTCAGAGAAAATCACTTTCCTTTGATAGTGCCTTAAGCTACTTTCAAGCATTCACAAGAAACACACATGCATTTCTCTGAAATAGAAGCAGTCTGTTCCAACACTTCAATTCACTGTGCGAAGTGAATGGAGTGTTGCTTCACTTTCTAAAGGCTGCCCTTTCAGAGAAAATCACTTTCCTTTGAAAGTGCCTTAAGCTACTTACTAGCATTCACCAGAGACTCACATGCGTTACTCTGAAAGAGAAGCAGTCTGTTCCAACACTTCAATTCACTGTGCGAAGTGAATGGAGTGTTGCTTCACTTTCTTAATGCTGTCCTTTCAGAGAAAATCACTTTCCTTTGAAACTGCCTTAAGCTAATTACAAGCATTCAACAGAAACTCACATGCATTTCTCTGAAAGAGAAGCAGTCTGTTCCAACACTTCAATTCACTGCACGAAGGGAATGGAGTGTTGCTTCACTTTCTAAATGCTGTCCTTTGAGAGAAAATCACTTTCCTTTGAAAGTGCATTAAGCTACTTGCAAGCATTCACCAGAAACTCACATGCGTTTCTCTGAAAGAGAAGCAGTCTGTTCCAACACTTCAATTCACTATGCGAAGTGAATGGAGTGTTGCTTCACTTTCTTAATGCTGTCCTTTCAGAGAAAATCACTTTCCTTTGAAAGTGCCTTAAGCTACTTTCAAGCATTCACAAGAAACACACATGCGTTTCTCTGAAATAGAAGCAGTCTGTTCCAACACTTCAATTCACTGTGCGAAGTGAATGGAGTGTTGCTTCACTTTCTAAATGCTGTCTTTTCCGAGAAAATCACTTTCCTTTGAAAGTGCCTTAAGGAACTTACAAGCATTCAACAGAAACTCACATGCATTTCTCTGAAAGAGAAGCAGTCTGTTCCAACACTTCAATTCACTGTGCGAAGTGAATGGAGTGTTGCTTCACTTTCTAAATGCTGTCCTTTCAGAGAAAATCACTTTCCTTTGAAAGTGCCTTAAGCTACTTACAAGCATTCACCAGAAACTCACATACGTTTCTTTGAAAGAGAAGCAGAATGTTCCAGCACTTCAATTCACTGTGCGAAGTGAATGGAGTGTTGCTTCACTTTCTAACTGCTGTCCTTTCAAAGAAAATCACTTTCCTTTGAAAGTGCCTTAAGTTACTTGCAAGCATTAGGAAGAAACTCACATGCATTTCTCTGAAATAGAAGCAGTCTGTTCCAACACTTGAATTCACTGTGCGAAGTGAATGGAGTGTTGCTTCACTTTCTTAATGCTGTCCTTTCAGAGAAAATCACGTTCCTTTGAAAGTACCTTAAGCTAATTACAAGCATTCAACAGAAACTCACATGCATTTCTCTGAAATAGAAGCAGTCTGTTCGAACACTTCAATTCACTGCACGAAGGGAATGGAGTGTTGCTTCACTTTCTAAATGCTGTCCTTTCAGAGAAAATCACTTTCCTTTGAAAGTGCATTAAGCTAATTACAAGCATTCAACAGAAACTCACATGCATTTCTCTGAAAGAGAAGCAGTCTGTTCCAACACTTCAATTCACTGCACGAAGGGAATGGAGTGTTGCTTCACTTTCTAAATGCTGTCCTTTCAGAGAAAATCACTTTCCTTTGAAAGTGCCTTAAGCTACTTACAAGCATTCACCAGAAACTCACATGCGTTTCTTTGAAAGAGAAGCAGTCTGTTCCAACACTTCAATTCACTGTGCAAAGTCATGGAGTGTTGCCTCACTTTTGAAATGCTGTCCTTTCCGAGAAAATCACTTTCCTTTGAAAGTGCCTTAAGCTACTTTCAAGCATTCACAAAAAACTCACATGTGTTTCTCTGAAAGAGAAGCAGTCTGTTCCAACACTTCAATTCTCTGTGCGAAGTGAATGGAGTGTTGCTTCACTTTCTAAATTCTGTCCTTTCAGAGAAAATCACTTTCCTTTGAAAGTGCCTTAAGTTACTTACAAGCATTCAACAGAAACTCACATGCATTTTTCTGAAAGAGAAGCAGTCTGTTCCAACACTTCAATTCACTGCACGAAGGGAATGGAGTGTTGCTTCACTTTCTAAAAGCTGTCCTTTCAGAGAAAATCACTTTCCTTTGAAAGTGCCTTAAGCTACTTACAAGCATTCACCAGAAACTCACATACGTTTCTTTGAAAGAGAAGCAGTCTGTTCCAACACTTCAATTCACTGTGCGAAGTGAACGGAGTGTTGCTTCACTTTCTAACTGCTGTCCTTTCAAAGAAAATCACTTTCCTTTGAAAGTGCCTTAAGTTACTTGCAAGCATTAGGAAGAAACTCACATGCGTTTCTATGAAAGAGAAGCAGTCTGTTCCAACACTTCAATTCACTGTGCGAAGTGAATGGAGTGTTGCTTCACTTTCTTAATGCTGTCCTTTCAGAGAAAATCACTTTCCTTTGAAAGTGCCTTAAGCTAATTACAAGCATTCAACAGAAACTCACATGCATTTCTCTGAAAGAGAAGCAGTCTGTTCCAACACTTCATTTCACTGCACGAAGGGAATGGAGTGTTGCTTCACTTTCTAAATGCTTTCCTTTCAGAGAAAATCACTTTCCTTTGAAAGTGCATTAAGCTACTTACAAGCATTCACCAGAAACTCACATGCGTTTCTTTGAAAGAGAAGCAGTCTGTTCCAACACTACAATTCACTGTGCGAAGTGAATGGAGTGTTGCTTCACTTTCTAAATGCTGTCCTTTCAGAGAAAATCACTTTCCTTTGAAAGTGCCTTAAGTTACTTGCAAGCATTAGGAAGAAACTCACATGCGTTTCTCTGAAAGAGAAGCAGTCTGTTCCAACACTTCAATTCACTGTGCGAAGTGAATGGAGTGTTGCTTCACTTTCTTAATGCTGTCCTTTCAGAGAAAATCACTTTCCTTTGAAAGTGCCTTAAGCTAATTACAAGCATTCAACAGAAACTCACATGCATTTCTCTGAAAGAGAAGCAGTCTGTTCCAACACTTCAATTCACTGCACGAAGTGAATGGAGTGTTGCTTCACTTTCTAAAGGCTGCCCTTTCAGAGAAAATCACTTTCCTTTGAAAGTGCCTTAAGCTACTTACTAGCATTCACCAAAGACTCACATGCGTTACTCTGAAAGAGAAGCAGTCTGTTCCAACACTTCAATTCACTGTGCGAAGTGAATGGAGTGTTGCTTCACTTTCTAAATGCTGTCCTTTCAGAGAAAATCACTTTCCCTTGAAAGTGCCTTAAGCTACTTACAAGCATTCACCAGAAACTCACATGCATTTCTCTGAAAGAGAAGCAGTCTGTTCCAACACTTCAATTCACTGTGCGAAGTGAATGGAGTGTTGCTTCACTTTCTAAATGCTGTCCTTTCAAAGAAAATCACTTTCCTTTGAAAGTGCCTTAAGTTACTTGCAAGCATTAGGAAGAAACTCACATGCGTATTTCTGAAAGAGAAGCAGTCTGTTCCAACACTTCAATTCACTGCACGAAGGGAATGGAGTGTTGCTTCACTTTCTAAATTCTGTCCTTTCAGAGAAAATCACTTTCCTTTGAAAGTGCCTTAAACTACTTTCAAGCATTCACAAAAAACTCACATGCGTTTCTCTGAAAGAGAAGCAGTCTGTTCCAACACTTCAATTCACTGTGCGAAGTGAATGGAGTGTTGCTTCACTTTCTAAATGCTGTCCTTTCAGAGAAAATCACTTTCCTTTGAAAGTGCCTTAAGCTAATTACAAGCATTCAACAGAAACTCACATGCATTTCGCTGAAAGAGAAGCCGTCTGTTCCAATACTTCAATTCACTGTGCGAAGTGAATGAAGTGTTGCTTCACTTTCAAAATGCTGTCCTTTCAGAGAAAATCACTTTCCCTTGAAAGTGCCTTAAGCTACTTACAAGCATTCACCAGAAACTCACATGCATTTCTCTGAAAGAGAAGCAGTCTGTTCCAACACTTCAATTCACTGTGCGAAGTGAATGGAGTGTTGCTTCACTTTCTAAATGCTGTCCTTTCAAAGAAAATCACTTTCCTTTGAAAGTGCCTTAAGTTACTTGCAAGCATTAGGAAGAAACTCACATGCGTTTCTCTGAAAGAGAAGCAGTCTGTTCCAACACTTCAATTCACTGCACGAAGGGAATGGAGTGTTGCTTCACTTTCTAAATTCTGTCCTTTCAGAGAAAATCACTTTCCTTTGAAAGTGCCTTAAACTACTTTCAAGCATTCACAAAAATCTCACATGCGTTTCTCTGAAAGAGAAGCAGTCTGTTCCAACACTTCAATTCACTGTGCGAAGTGAATGGAGTGTTGCTTCACTTTCTAAATGCTGTCCTTTCAGAGAAAATCACTTTCCTTTGAAAGTGCCTTAAGCTAATTACAAGCATTCAACAGAAACTCACATGCATTTCTCTGAAAGAGAAGCAGTCTGTTCCAACACTTCAATTCACTGCACGAAGTGAATGGAGTGTTGCTTCACTTTCTAAATGCTGTCCTTTCAGAGAAAATCACTTTCCTTTGAAAGTGCCTTAAACTAATTTCAAGCATTCACAGAAAACGCACATGCGTTTCTCTGAAAGAGAAGCAGTCTGTTCCAACACTTCAATTCACTGTGCAAAGTCATGGAGTGTTGCCTCACTTTTGAAATGCTGTCCTTTCCGAGAAAATCACTTTCCTTTGAAAGTGCCTTAAGTTACTTGCAAGCATTAGGAAGAAACTCACATGCGTTTCTATGAAAGAGAAGCAGTCTGTTCCAACACTTCAATTCACTGTGCGAAGTGAATGGAGTGTTGCTTCACTTTCTTAATGCTGTCCTTTCAGAGAAAATCACTTTCCTTTGAAAGTGCCTTAAGCTAATTACAAGCATTCAACAGAAACTCACATGCATTTCTCTGAAAGAGAAGCAGTCTGTTCCAACACTTCATTTCACTGCACGAAGGGAATGGAGTGTTGCTTCACTTTCTAAATGCTTTCCTTTCCGAGAAAATCACTTTCCTTTGAAAGTGCATTAAGCTACTTACAAGCATTCAACAGAAACTCACATGCATTTCTCTGAAAGAGAAGCAGTCTGTTCCAACACTTCAATTCACTGCACGAAGTGAATGTAGTGTTGCTTCACTTTCTAAATGCTGTCCTTTCAGAGAAAATCACTTTCCTTTGAAAGTGCCTTAAGCTACTTACAAGCATTCACCAGAAACTCACATACGTTTCTTTGAAAGAGAAGCAGTCTGTTCCAACACTTCAATTCACTGTGCGAAGTGAATGGAGTGTTGCTTCACTTTCTAACTGCTGTCCTTTCAAAGAAAATCACTTTCCTTTGAAAGTGCCTTAAGTTACTTGCAAGCATTAGGAAGAAACTCACATGCGTTTCTATGAAAGAGAAGCAGTCTGTTCCAACACTTCAATTCACTGTGCGAAGTGAATGGAGTGTTGCTTCACTTTCTTAATGCTGTCCTTTCAGAGAAAATCACTTTCCTTTGAAAGTGCCTTAAGCTAATTACAAGCATTCAACAGAAACTCACATGCATTTCTCTGAATGAGAAGCAGTCTGTTCCAACACTTCATTTCACTGCACGAAGGGAATGGAGTGTTGCTTCACTTTCTAAATGCTTTCCTTTCAGAGAAAATCACTTTCCTTTGAAAGTGCATTAAGCTACTTACAAGCATTCACCAGAAACTCACATGCGTTTCTTTGAAAGAGAAGCAGTCTATTCCAACACTTCAATTCACTGTGCAAAGTGAATGGAGTGTTGCTTCACTTTCTAAATGCTGTCCTTTCAGAGAAAATCACTTTCCTTTGAAAGTGCCTTAAGTTACTTGCAAGCATTAGGAAGAAACTCACATGCGTTTCTCTGAAAGAGAAGCAGTCTGTTCCAACACTTCAATTCACTGTGCGAAGTGAATGGAGTGTTGCTTCACTTTCTTAATGCTGTACTTTCAGAGAAAATCACTTTCCTTTGATAGTGCCTTAAGCTACTTTCAAGCATTCACAAGAAACACACATGCATTTCTCTGAAATAGAATCAGTCTGTTCCAACACTTCAATTCACTGTGCGAAGTGAATGGAGTGTTGCTTCACTTTCTAAAGGCTGCCCTTTCAGAGAAAATCACTTTCCTTTGAAAGTGCCTTAAGCTACTTACTAGCATTCACCAGAGACTCACATGCGTTACTCTGAAAGAGAAGCAGTCTGTTCCAACACTTCAATTCACTGTGCGAAGTGAATGGAGTGTTGCTTCACTTTCTTAATGCTGTCCTTTCAGAGAAAATCACTTTCCTTTGAAAGTGCCTTAAGCTAATTACAAGCATTCAACAGAAACTCACATGCATTTCTCTGAAAGAGAAGCAGTCTGTTCCAACACTTCAATTCACTGCACGAAGGGAATGGAGTGTTGCTTCACTTTCTAAATGCTGTCCTTTGAGAGAAAATCACTTTCCTTTGAAAGTGCATTAAGCTACTTGCAAGCATTCACCAGAAACTCACATGCGTTTCTCTGAAAGAGAAGCAGTCTGTTCCAACACTTCAATTCACTATGCGAAGTGAATGGAGTGTTGCTTCACTTTCTTAATGCTGTCCTTTCAGAGAAAATCACTTTCCTTTGAAAGTGCCTTAAGCTACTTTCAAGCATTCACAAGAAACACACATGCGTTTCTCTGAAAGAGAAGCAGTCTGTTCCAACACTTCAATTCACTGTGCGAAGTGAATGGAGTGTTGCTTCACTTTCTAAATGCTGTCTTTTCCGAGAAAATCACTTTCCTTTGAAAGTGCCTTAAGGAACTTACAAGCATTCAACAGAAACTCACATGCATTTCTCTGAAAGAGAAGCAGTCTGTTCCAACACTTCAATTCACTGTGCGAAGTGAATGGAGTGTTGCTTCACTTTCTAAATGCTGTCCTTTCAGAGAAAATCACTTTCCTTTGAAAGTGCCTTAAGCTACTTACAAGCATTCACCAGAAACTCACATACGTTTCTTTGAAAGAGAAGCAGAATGTTCCAGCACTTCAATTCACTGTGCGAAGTGAATGGAGTGTTGCTTCACTTTCTAACTGCTGTCCTTTCAAAGAAAATCACTTTCCTTTGAAAGTGCCTTAAGTTACTTGCAAGCATTAGGAAGAAACTCACATGCATTTCTCTGAAATAGAAGCAGTCTGTTCCAACACTTCAATTCACTGTGCGAAGTGAATGGAGTGTTGCTTCACTTTCTTAATGCTGTCCTTTCAGAGAAAATCACGTTCCTTTGAAAGTACCTTAAGCTAATTACAAGCATTCAACAGAAACTCACATGCATTTCTCTGAAATAGAAGCAGTCTGTTCCAACACTTCAATTCACTGCACGAAGGGAATGGAGTGTTGCTTCACTTTCTAAATGCTGTCCTTTCAGAGAAAATCACTTTCCTTTGAAAGTGCATTAAGCTAATTACAAGCATTCAACAGAAACTCACATGCATTTCTCTGAAAGAGAAGCAGTCTGTTCCAACACTTCAATTCACTGCACGAAGGGAATGGAGTGTTGCTTCACTTTCTAAATGCTGTCCTTTCAGAGAAAATCACTTTCCTTTGAAAGTGCCTTAAGCTACTTATAAGCATTCACCAGAAACTCACATGCGTTTCTTTGAAAGGGAAGCAGTCTGTTCCAACACTTCAATTCACTGTGCGAAGTGAATGGAGTGTTGCTTCACTTTCTAAATGCTGTCCTTTCAGAGAAAATCACTTTCCTTTGAAAGTGCCTTAAACTACTTTCAAGCATTCAACAGAAACTCACATGCATTTCTCTGAAAGAGAAGCAGTCTGTTCCAACACTTCAATTCATTGTGCGAAGTGAATGGAGTGTTGCTTCACTTTCTAAATGCTGTCCTTTCAGAGAAAATCACTTTTCTTTGATAGTGCCTTAAGCTACTTTCAAGCATTCACAAGAAACACACATGCGTTTCTCTGAAATAGAAGCAGTCTGTTCCAACACTTCAATTCACTGTGCGAAGTGAATGGAGTGTTGCTTCACTTTCTAAATGCTGTCTTTTCCGAGAAAATCACTTTCCTTTGAAAGTGCCTTACGGTACTTACAAGCATTCAACAGAAACTCACATGCATTTCTCTGAAAGAGAAGCAGTCTGTTCCAACACTTCAATTCACTGTGCGAAGTGAATGAAGTGTTGCTTCACTTTCTAAATGCTGTCCTTTCAGAGAAAATAACTTTCCCTTGAAAGTGCCTTAAGCTACTTACAAGCATTCACCAGAAACTCACATGCGTTTCTTTGAAAGAGAAGCAGTCTGTTCCAACACTTCAATTCACTGTGCGAAGTGAATGGAGTGTTGCTTCACTTTCTAACTGCTGTCCTTTCAAAGAAAATCACTTTCCTTTGAAAGTGCCTTAAGTTACTTGGAAGCATTAGGAAGAAACTCACATGCGTTTCTCTGAAAGAGAAGCAGTCTGTTCCAACACTTCAATTCACTGCACGAAGGGAATGGAGTGTTGCTTCACTTTCTAAATTCTGTCCTTTCAGAGAAAATCACTTTCCTTTGAAAGTGCCTTAAACGACTTTCAAGCATTCACAAAAAACTCACATGCGTTTCTCTGAAAGAGAAGCAGTCTGTTCCAACACTTCAATTCACTGTGCGAAGTGAATGGAGTGTTGCTTCGCTTTCTAAATGCTGTCCTTTCAGAGAAAATCACTTTCCTTTGAAAGTGCCTTAAGCTAATTACAAGCATTCAACAGAAACTCACATGCATTTCTCTGAAAGAGAAGCAGTCTGTTCCAACACTTCAATTCACTGCACGAAGGGAATGGAGTGTTGCTTCACTTTCTAAATGCTGTCCTTTCAGAGAAAATCACTTTCCTTTGAAAGTGCCTTAAGCTACTTTCAAGCATTCACCAGAAACTCACATGCGTTTCTTTGAAATAGAAGCAGTCTGTTCCAACACTTCAATCCACTGTGCGAAGTGAATGGAGTGTTGCTTCACTTTCTAAATGCTGTCTTTTCCGAGAAAATCACTTTCCTTTGAAAGTGCCTTATGGTACTTACAAGCATTCAACAGAAACTCACATGCATTTCTCTGAAAGAGAAGCAGTCTGTTCCAACACTTCAATTCACTGTGCGAAGTGAATGGAGTGTTGCTTCACTTTCTAAATGCTGTCCTTTCAAAGAAAATCACTTTCCTTTGAAAGTGCCTTAAGTTACTTGCAAGCATTAGGAAGAAACTCACATGCGTTTCTCTGAAAGAGAAGCAGTCTGTTCCAACACTTCAATTCACTGCACGAAGGGAATGGAGTGTTGCTTCACTTTCTAAATTCTGTCCTTTCAGAGAAAATCACTTTCCTTTGAAAGTGCCTTAAACTGCTTTCAAGCATTCACAAAAAACTCACATGCGTTTCTCTGAAAGAGAAGCAGTCTGTTCCAACACTTCAATTCACTGTGCGAAGTGAATGGAGTGTTGCTTCACTTTCTAAGTGCTGTCCTTTCAGAGAAAATCACTTTCCTTTGAAAGTGCCTTAAGCTAATTACAAGCATTCAACAGAAACTCACATGCATTTCTCTGAAAGAGAAGCAGTCTGTTCCAACACTTCATTTCACTGCACGAAGGGAATGGAGTGTTGCTTCACTTTCTAAATGCTTTCCTTTCAGAGAAAATCACTTTCCTTTGAAAGTGCATTAAGCTACTTACAAGAATTCACCAGAAACTCACATGCTTTTCTCTGAAAGAGAAGCAGTCTGTTCCAACACTTCAATTCACTGTGCGAAGTGAATGGAGTGTTGCCTCACTTTCTAAATGCTGTCCTTTCAGAGAAAATCACTTTCCTTTGAAAGTGCCTTAAGTTACTTGCAAGCATTAGGAAGAAACTCACATGCGTTTCTCTGAAAGAGAAGCAGTCTGTTCCAACACTTCAATTCACTGTGCGAAGTGAATGGAGTGTTGCTTCACTTTCTTAATGCTGTCCTTTCAGAGAAAATCACTTTCCTTTGAAAGTGCCTTAAGCTAATTACAAGCATTCAACAGAAACTCACATGCATTTCTCTGAAAGAGAAGCAGTCTGTTCCAACACTTCAATTCACTGCACGAAGTGAATGGAGTGTTGCTTCACTTTCTAAATGCTGTCTTTTCAGAGAAAATTACTTTCCTTTGAAACTGCCTTGAGCTACTTACAAACATTCAACAGAAACTCACATGCATTTCTCTGAAAGAGAAGCAGTCGGTTCCAACACTTCAATTCACTGTGCGAAGTGAATGGAGTGTTGCTTCACTTTCTAAATGCTGTCCTTTCAAAGAAAATCACTTTCCTTTGAAAGTGCCTTAAGCTACTTATAAGCATTAGGAAGAAACTCACATGCGTTTCTTTGAAAGAGAAGCAGTCTGTTCCAACACTTCATTTCACTGTGCGAAGTGAATGGAGTGTTGCTTCACTTTCTAAATGCTGTCCTTTCAGAGAAAATCACTTTCCCTTGAAAGTGCCTTAAGCTACTTACAAGCATTCACCAGAAACTCACATGCATTTCTCTGAAAGAGAAGCAGTCTGTTCCAACACTTCAATTCACTGTGCGAAGTGAATGGAGTGTTGCTTCACTTTCTAAATGCTGTCCTTTCAAAGAAAATCACTTTCCTTTGAAAGTGCCTTAAGTTACTTGCAAGCATTAGGAAGAAACTCACATGCGTTTTTCTGAAAGAGAAGCAGTCTGTTCCAACACTTCAATTCACTGCACGAAGGGAATGGAGTGTTGCTTCACTTTCTAAATTCTGTCCTTTCAGAGAAAATCACTTTCCTTTGAAAGTGCCTTAAGCTACTTTCAAGCATTCACAAGAAACACACATGCGTTTCTCTGAAATAGAAGCAGTCTGTTCCAACACTTCAATTCACTGTGCGAAGTGAATGGAGTGTTGCTTCACTTTCTAAATGCTGTCTTTTCCGAGAAAATCACTTTCCTTTGAAAGTGCCTTAAGGAACTTACAAGCATTCAACAGAAACTCACATGCATTTCTCTGAAAGAGAAGCAGTCTGTTCCAACACTTCAATTCACTGTGCGAAGTGAATGGAGTGTTGCTTCACTTTCTAAATGCTGTCCTTTCAGAGAAAATCACTTTCCTTTGAAAGTGCCTTAAGCTTCTTACAAGCATTCACCAGAAACTCACATACGTTTCTTTGAAAGAGAAGCAGAATGTTCCAACACTTCAATTCACTGTGCGAAGTGAATGGAGTGTTGCTTCACTTTCTAACTGCTGTCCTTCCAAAGAAAATCACTTTCCTTTGAAAGTGCCTTAAGTTACTTGCAAGCATTAGGAAGAAACTCACATGCATTTCTCTGAAATAGAAGCAGTCTGTTCCAACACTTCAATTCACTGTGCGAAGTGAATGGAGTGTTGCTTCACTTTCTTAATGCTGTCCTTTCAGAGAAAATCACGTTCCTTTGAAAGTGCCTTAAGCTAATTACAAGCATTCAACAGAAACTCACATGCATTTCTCTGAAATAGAAGCAGTCTGTTCAAACACTTCAATTCACTGCACGAAGGGAATGGAGTGTTGCTTCACTTTCTAAATGCTGTCCTTTCAGAGAAAATCACTTTCCTTTCAAAGTGCATTAAGCTAATTACAAGCATTCAACAGAAACTCACATGCATTTCTCTGAAAGAGAAGCAGTCTGTTCCAACACTTCAATTCACTGCACGAAGGAAATGGAGTGTTGCTTCACTTTCTAAATGCTGTCCTTTCAGAGAAAATCACGTTCCTTTGAAAGTGCCTTAAGCTACTTACAAGCATTCACCAGAAACTCACATGCGTTTCTTTGAAAGAGAAGCAGGCTGTTCCAACACTTCAATTCACTGTGCGAAGTGAATGGAGTGTTGCTTCACTTTCTAAATGCTGTCCTTTCAGAGAAAATCACTTTCCTTTGAAAGTGCCTTATGGTACTTACAAGCATTCAACAGAAACCTACGTGCATTTCTCTGAAAGAGAAGCAGTCTGTTCCAACACTTCAATTCACTGTGCGAAGTGAATGGAGTGTTGCTTCACTTTCTAAATGCTGTCCTTTCAAAGAAAATCACTTTCCTTTGAAAGTGCCTTAAGTTACTTGCAAGCATTAGGAAGAAACTCACATGCGTTTCTCTGAAAGAGAAGCAGTCTGTTCCAACACTTCAATTCACTGCACGAAGGGAATGGAGTGTTGCTTCACTTTCTAAATTCTGTCCTTTCAGAGAAAATCACGTTACTTTGAAAGTGCCTTAAACTACTTTCAAGCATTCACAAAAAACTCACATGCGTTTCTCTGAAAGAGAAGCAGTCTGTTCCAACACTTCAATTCACTGTGCGAAGTGAATGGAGTGTTGCTTCACTTTCTAAATGCTGTCCTTTCAGAGAAAATCACTTTCCTTTGAAAGTGCCTTAAGCTAATTACAAGCATTCAACAGAAACTCACATGCATTTCTCTGAAAGAGAAGCAGTCTGTTCCAACACTTCAATTCACTGTGCGAAGTGAATGGAGTGTTGCTTCACTTTCTAAATGCTGTCCTTTCAGAGAAAATCACTTTCCCTTGAAAGTGCCTTAAGCTACTTACAAGCATTCACCAGAAACTCACATGCATTTCTCTGAAAGAGAAGCAGTCTGTTCCAACACTTCAATTCACTGTGCGAAGTGAATGGAGTGTTGCTTCACTTTCTAAATGCTGTCCTTTCAAAGAAAATCACTTTCCTTTGAAAGTGCCTTAAGTTACTTGGAAGCATTAGGAAGAAACTCACATGCGTTTTTCTGAAAGAGAAGCAGTCTGTTCCAACACTTCAATTCACTGCACGAAGGGAATGGAGTGTTGCTTCACTTTCTAAATTCTGTCCTTTCAGAGAAAATCACTTTCCTTTGAAAGTGCCTTAAGCTACTTTCAAGCATTCACAAGAAACACACATGCGTTTCTCTGAAATAGAAGCAGTCTGTTCCAACACTTCAATTCACTGTGCGAAGTGAATGGAGTGTTGCTTCACTTTCTAAATGCTGTCTTTTCCGAGAAAATCACTTTCCTTTGAAAGTGCCTTAAGGAACTTACAAGCATTCAACAGAAACTCACATGCATTTCTCTGAAATAGAAGCAGTCTGTTCCAACACTTCAATTCACTGCACGAAGGGAATGGAGTGTTGCTTCACTTTCTAAACTCTGTCCTTTCAGAGAAAATCACTTTCCTTTGAAAGTGCCTTAAACTACTTTCAAGCATTCACAAAAAACTCACATGCGTTTCTCTGAAAGAGAAGCAGTCTGTTCCAACACTTCAATTCACTGTGCGAAGTGAATGGAGTGTTGCTTCACTTTCTAAATGCTGTCCTTTCAGAGAAAATCACTTTCCTTTGAAAGTGCCTTAAGCTAATTACAAGCATTCAACAGAAACTCACATGCATTTCTCTGAAAGAGAAGCAGTCTGTTCCAATACTTCAATTCACTGTGCAAAGTGAATGAAGTGTTGCTTCACTTTCTAAATGCTGTCCTTTCAGAGAAAATCACTTTCCCTTGAAAGTGCCTTAATCTACTTACAAGCATTCACCAGAAACTCACATGCATTTCTCTGAAAGAGAAGCAGTCTGTTCCAACACTTCAATTCACTGTGCGAAGTGAATGGAGTGTTGCTTCACTTTCTAAATGCTGTCCTTTCAGAGAAAATCACTTTCCTTTCAAAGTGCATTAAGCTAATTACAAGCATTCAACAGAAACTCACATGCATTTCTCTGAAAGAGAAGCAGTCTGTTCCAACACTTCAATTCACTGCACGAAGGAAATGGAGTGTTGCTTCACTTTCTAAATGCTGTCCTTTCAGAGAAAATCACGTTCCTTTGAAAGTGCCTTAAGCTACTTACAAGCATTCACCAGAAACTCACATGCGTTTCTTTGAAAGAGAAGCAGGCTGTTCCAACACTTCAATTCACTGTGCGAAGTGAATGGAGTGTTGCTTCACTTTCTAAATGCTGTCCTTTCAGAGAAAATCACTTTCCTTTGAAAGTGCCTTATGGTACTTACAAGCATTCAACAGAAACCTACGTGCATTTCTCTGAAAGAGAAGCAGTCTGTTCCAACACTTCAATTCACTGTGCGAAGTGAATGGAGTGTTGCTTCACTTTCTAAATGCTGTCCTTTCAAAGAAAATCACTTTCCTTTGAAAGTGCCTTAAGTTACTTGCAAGCATTAGGAAGAAACTCACATGCGTTTCTCTGAAAGAGAAGCAGTCTGTTCCAACACTTCAATTCACTGCACGAAGGGAATGGAGTGTTGCTTCACTTTCTAAATTCTGTCCTTTCAGAGAAAATCACGTTACTTTGAAAGTGCCTTAAACTACTTTCAAGCATTCACAAAAAACTCACATGCGTTTCTCTGAAAGAGAAGCAGTCTGTTCCAACACTTCAATTCACTGTGCGAAGTGAATGGAGTGTTGCTTCACTTTCTAAATGCTGTCCTTTCAGAGAAAATCACTTTCCTTTGAAAGTGCCTTAAGCTAATTACAAGCATTCAACAGAAACTCACATGCATTTCTCTGAAAGAGAAGCAGTCTGTTCCAACACTTCAATTCACTGTGCGAAGTGAATGGAGTGTTGCTTCACTTTCTAAATGCTGTCCTTTCAGAGAAAATCACTTTCCCTTGAAAGTGCCTTAAGCTACTTACAAGCATTCACCAGAAACTCACATGCATTTCTCTGAAAGAGAAGCAGTCTGTTCCAACACTTCAATTCACTGTGCGAAGTGAATGGAGTGTTGCTTCACTTTCTAAATGCTGTCCTTTCAAAGAAAATCACTTTCCTTTGAAAGTGCCTTAAGTTACTTGCAAGCATTAGGAAGAAACTCACATGCGTTTTTCTGAAAGAGAAGCAGTCTGTTCCAACACTTCAATTCACTGCACGAAGGGAATGGAGTGTTGCTTCACTTTCTAAATTCTGTCCTTTCAGAGAAAATCACTTTCCTTTGAAAGTGCCTTAAGCTACTTTCAAGCATTCACAAGAAACACACATGCGTTTCTCTGAAATAGAAGCAGTCTGTTCCAACACTTCAATTCACTGTGCGAAGTGAATGGAGTGTTGCTTCACTTTCTAAATGCTGTCTTTTCCGAGAAAATCACTTTCCTTTGAAAGTGCCTTAAGGAACTTACAAGCATTCAACAGAAACTCACATGCATTTCTCTGAAATAGAAGCAGTCTGTTCCAACACTTCAATTCACTGCACGAAGGGAATGGAGTGTTGCTTCACTTTCTAAACTCTGTCCTTTCAGAGAAAATCACTTTCCTTTGAAAGTGCCTTAAACTACTTTCAAGCATTCACAAAAAACTCACATGCGTTTCTCTGAAAGAGAAGCAGTCTGTTCCAACACTTCAATTCACTGTGCGAAGTGAATGGAGTGTTGCTTCACTTTCTAAATGCTGTCCTTTCAGAGAAAATCACTTTCCTTTGAAAGTGCCTTAAGCTAATTACAAGCATTCAACAGAAACTCACATGCATTTCTCTGAAAGAGAAGCAGTCTGTTCCAATACTTCAATTCACTGTGCAAAGTGAATGAAGTGTTGCTTCACTTTCTAAATGCTGTCCTTTCAGAGAAAATCACTTTCCCTTGAAAGTGCCTTAATCTACTTACAAGCATTCACCAGAAACTCACATGCATTTCTCTGAAAGAGAAGCAGTCTGTTCCAACACTTCAATTCACTGTGCGAAGTGAATGGAGTGTTGCTTCACTTTCTAAATGCTGTCCTTTCAAAGAAAATCACTTTCCTTTGAAAGTGCCTTAAGTTACTTGCAAGCATTAGGAAGAAACTCACATGCGTTTCTCTGAAAGAGAAGCAGTCTGTTCCAACACTTCAATTCACTGCACGAAGGGAATGGAGTGTTGCTTCACTTTCTAAATTCTGTCCTTTCAGAGAAAATCACTTTCGTTTGAAAGTGCCTTAAACTGCTTTCAAGCATTCACAAAAAACTCACATGCGTTTCTCTGAAAGAGAAGCAGTCTGTTCCAACACTTCAATTCACTGTGCGAAGTGAATGGAGTGTTGCTTCACTTTCTAAGTGCTGTCCTTTCAGAGAAAATCACTTTCCTTTGAAAGTGCCTTAAGCTAATTACAAGCATTCAACAGAAACTCACATGCATTTCTCTGAAAGAGAAGCAGTCTGTTCCAACACTTCATTTCACTGCACGAAGGGAATGGAGTGTTGCTTCACTTTCTAAATGCTTTCCTTTCAGAGAAAATCACTTTCCTTTGAAAGTGCATTAAGCTACTTACAAGAATTCACCAGAAACTCACATGCTTTTCTCTGAAAGAGAAGCAGTCTGTTCCAACACTTCAATTCACTGTGCGAAGTGAATGGAGTGTTGCTTCACTTTCTAAATGCTGTCCTTTCAGAGAAAATCACTTTCCTTTGAAAGTGCCTTAAGTTACTTGCAAGCATTAGGAAGAAACTCACATGCGTTTCTCTGAAAGAGAAGCAGTCTGTTCCAACACTTCAATTCACTGTGCGAAGTGAATGGAGTGTTGCTTCACTTTCTTAATGCTGTCCTTTCAGAGAAAATCACTTTCCTTTGAAAGTGCCTTAAGCTAATTACAAGCATTCAACAGAAACTCACATGCATTTCTCTGAAAGAGAAGCAGTCTGTTCCAACACTTCAATTCACTGCACGAAGTGAATGGAGTGTTGCTTCACTTTCTAAATGCTGTCTTTTCAGAGAAAATTACTTTCCTTTGAAACTGCCTTGAGCTACTTACAAACATTCAACAGAAACTCACATGCATTTCTCTGAAAGAGAAGCAGTCGGTTCCAACAATTCAATTCACTGTGCGAAGTGAATGGAGTGTTGCTTCACTTTCTAAATGCTGTCATTTCATAAAAATCACTTTCCTTTGAAAGTGCCTTAAGCTACTTATAAGCATTAGGAAGAAACTCACATGCGTTTCTTTGAAAGAGAAGCAGTCTGTTCCAACACTTCATTTCACTGTGCGAAGTGAATGGAGTGTTGCTTCACTTTCTAAATGCTGTCCTTTCCGAGAAAATCACTTTCCCTTGAAAGTGCCTTAAGCTACTTACAAGCATTCACCAGAAACTCACATGCATTTCTCTGAAAGAGAAGCAGTCTGTTCCAACACTTCAATTCACTGTGCGAAGTGAATGGAGTGTTGCTTCACTTTCTAAATGCTGTCCTTTCAAAGAAAATCACTTTCCTTTGAAAGTGCCTTAAGTTACTTGCAAGCATTAGGAAGAAACTCACATGCGTTTTTCTGAAAGAGAAGCAGTCTGTTCCAACACTTCAATTCACTGCACGAAGGGAATGGAGTGTTGCTTCACTTTCTAAATTCTGTCCTTTCAGAGAAAATCACTTTCCTTTGAAAGTGCCTTAAGCTACTTTCAAGCATTCACAAGAAACACACATGCGTTTCTCTGAAATAGAAGCAGTCTGTTCCAACACTTCAATTCACTGTGCGAAGTGAATGGAGTGTTGCTTCACTTTCTAAATGCTGTCTTTTCCGAGAAAATCACTTTCCTTTGAAAGTGCCTTAAGGAACTTACAAGCATTCAACAGAAACTCACATGCATTTCTCTGAAAGAGAAGCAGTCTGTTCCAACACTTCAATTCACTGTGCGAAGTGAATGGAGTGTTGCTTCACTTTCTAAATGCTGTCCTTTCAGAGAAAATCACTTTCCTTTGAAAGTGCCTTAAGCTTCTTACAAGCATTCACCAGAAACTCACATACGTTTCTTTGAAAGAGAAGCAGAATGTTCCAACACTTCAATTCACTGTGCGAAGTGAATGGAGTGTTGCTTCACTTTCTAACTGCTGTCCTTCCAAAGAAAATCACTTTCCTTTGAAAGTGCCTTAAGTTACTTGCAAGCATTAGGAAGAAACTCACATGCATTTCTCTGAAATAGAAGCAGTCTGTTCCAACACTTCAATTCACTGTGCGAAGTGAATGGAGTGTTGCTTCACTTTCTTAATGCTGTCCTTTCAGAGAAAATCACGTTCCTTTGAAAGTGCCTTAAGCTAATTACAAGCATTCAACAGAAACTCACATGCATTTCTCTGAAATAGAAGCAGTCTGTTCAAACACTTCAATTCACTGCACGAAGGGAATGGAGTGTTGCTTCACTTTCTAAATGCTGTCCTTTCAGAGAAAATCACTTTCCTTTCAAAGTGCATTAAGCTAATTACAAGCATTCAACAGAAACTCACATGCATTTCTCTGAAAGAGAAGCAGTCTGTTCCAACACTTCAATTCACTGCACGAAGGAAATGGAGTGTTGCTTCACTTTCTAAATGCTGTCCTTTCAGAGAAAATCACTTTCCTTTGAAAGTGCCTTAAGCTACTTACAAGCATTCACCAGAAACTCACATGCGTTTCTTTGAAAGAGAAGCAGGCTGTTCCAACACTTCAATTCACTGTGCGAAGTGAATGGAGTGTTGCTTCACTTTCTAAATGCTGTCCTTTCAGAGAAAATCACTTTCCTTTGAAAGTGCCTTAAACTACTTTCAAGCATTCAACAGAAACTCACATGCATTTCTCTGAAAGAGAAGCAGGCTGTTCCAACACTTCAATTCACTGTGCGAAGTGAATGGAGTGTTGCTTCACTTTCTAAATGCTGTCCTTTCAGAGAAAATCACTTTTCTTTGATAGTGCCTTAAGCTACTTTCAAGCATTCACAAGAAACACACATGCGTTTCTCTGAAATAGAAGCAGTCTGTTCCAACACTTCAATTCACTGTGCGAAGTGAATGGAGTGTTGCTTCACTTTCTAAATGCTGTCTTTTCCGAGAAAATCACTTTACTTTGAAAGTGCCTTACGGTACTTACAAGCATTCAACAGAAACTCACATGCATTTCTCTGAAAGAGAAGCAGTCTGTTCCAACACTTCAATTCACTGTGCGAAGTGAATGAAGTGTTGCTTCACTTTCTAAATGCTGTCCTTTCAGAGAAAATAACTTTCCCTTGAAAGTGCCTTAAGCTACTTACAAGCATTCACCAGAAACTCACATGCGTTTCTTTGAAAGAGAAGCAGTCTGTTCCAACACTTCAATTCACTGTGCGAAGTGAATGGAGTGTTGCTTCACTTTCTAAATTCTGTCCTTTCAGAGAAAATCACTTTCCTTTGAAAGTGCCTTAAACGACTTTCAAGCATTCCCAAAAAACTCACATGCGTTTCTCTGAAAGAGAAGCAGTCTGTTCCAACACTTCAATTCACTGTGCGAAGTGAATGGAGTGTTGCTTCGCTTTCTAAATGCTGTCCTTTCAGAGAAAATCACTTTCCTTTGAAAGTGCCTTAAGCTAATTACAAGCATTCAACAGAAACTCACATGCATTTCTCTGAAAGAGAAGCAGTCTGTTCCAACACTTCAATTCACTGCACGAAGGGAATGGAGTGTTGCTTCACTTTCTAAATGCTGTCCTTTCAGAGAAAATCACTTTCCTTTGAAAGTGCCTTAAGCTACTTACAAGCATTCACCAGAAACTCACATGCGTTTCTTTGAAAGAGAAGCAATCTGTTCCAACACTTCAATCCACTGTGCGAAGTGAATGGAGTGTTGCTTCACTTTCTAAATGCTGTCTTTTCCGAGAAAATCACTTTCCTTTGAAAGTGCCTGATGGTACTTACAAGCATTCAACAGAAACCTACGTGCATTTCTCTGAAAGAGAAGCAGTCTGTTCCAACACTTCAATTCACTGTGCGAAGTGAATGGAGTGTTGCTTCACTTTCTAAATGCTGTCCTTTCAAAGAAAATCACTTTCCTTTGAAAGTGCCTTAAGTTACTTGCAAGCATTAGGAAGAAACTCACATGCGTTTCTCTGAAAGAGAAGCAGTCTGTTCCAACACTTCAATTCACTGCACGAAGGGAATGGAGTGTTGCTTCACTTTCTAAATTCTGTCCTTTCAGAGAAAATCACTTTCCTTTGAAAGTGCCTTAAACTACTTTCAAGCATTCACAAAAAACTCACATGCGTTTCTCTGAAAGAGAAGCAGTCTGTTCCAACACTTCAATTCACTGTGCGAAGTGAATGGAGTGTTGCTTCACTTTCTAAATGCTGTCCTTTCAGAGAAAATCACTTTCCTTTGAAAGTGCCTTAAGCTAATTACAAGCATTCAACAGAAACTCACATGCATTTCTCTGAAAGAGAAGCAGTCTGTTCCAACACTTCAATTCACTGTGCGAAGTGAATGGAGTGTTGCTTCACTTTCTAAATGCTGTCCTTTCAGAGAAAATCACTTTCCCTTGAAAGTGCCTTAAGCTACTTACAAGCATTCACCCGAAACTCACATGCATTTCTCTGAAAGAGAAGCAGTCTGTTCCAACACTTCAATTCCCTGTGCGAAGTGAATGGAGTGTTGCTTCACTTTCTAAATGCTGTCCTTTCAAAGAAAATCACTTTCCTTTGAAAGTGCCTTAAGTTACTTGCAAGCATTAGGAAGAAACTCACATGCGTTTTTCTGAAAGAGAAGCAGTCTGTTCCAACACTTCAATTCACTGCACGAAGGGAATGGAGTGTTGCTTCACTTTCTAAATTCTGTCCTTTCAGAGAAAATCACTTTCCTTTGAAAGTGCCTTAAGCTACTTTCAAGCATTCACAAGAAACACACATGCGTTTCTCTGAAATAGAAGCAGTCTGTTCCAACACTTCAATTCACTGTGCGAAGTGAATGGAGTGTTGCTTCACTTTCTAAATGCTGTCTTTTCCGAGAAAATCACTTTCCTTTGAAAGTGCCTTAAGGAACTTACAAGCATTCAACAGAAACTCACATGCATTTCTCTGAAATAGAAGCAGTCTGTTCCAACACTTCAATTCACTGTGCAAAGTGAATGGAGTGTTGCTTCACTTTCTAAATGCTGTCCTTTCAGAGAAAATCACTTTCCTTTGAAAGTGCCTTAAGCTACTTACAAGCATTCAACAGAAACTCACATACGTTTCTTTGAAAGAGAAGCAGAATGTTCCAACACTTCAATTCACTAGGCGAAGTGAATGGAGTGTTGCTACACTTTCTAACTGCTGTCCTTTCAAAGAAAATCACTTTCCTTTGAAAGTGCCTTAAGTTACTTGCAAGCATTAGGAAGAAACTCACATGCATTTCTCTGAAATAGAAGCAGTCTGTTCCAACACTTCAATTCAGTGTGCGAAGTGAATGGAGTGTTGCTTCACTTTCTTAATGCTGTCCTTTCAGAGAAAATCACGTTCCTTTGAAAGTGCCTTAAGCTAATTACAAGCATTCAACAGAAACTCACATGCATTTCTCTGAAATAGAAGCAGTCTGTTCCAACACTTCAATTCACTGCACGAAGGGAATGGAGTGTTGCTTCACTTTCTAAATGCTGTCCTTTCAGAGAAAATCACTTTCCTTTGAAAGTGCCTTAAGCTAATTACAAGCATTCAACAGAAACTCACATGCATTTCTCTGAAATAGAAGCAGTCTGTTCCAACACTTCAATTCACTGCACGAAGGGAATGGAGTGTTGCTTCACTTTCTAAATGCTGTCTTTTCCGGGAAAATCACTTTCCTTTGAAAGTGCCTTACGGTACTTACAAGCATTCAACAGAAACTCACATGCATTTCTCTGAAAGAGAAGCAGTCTGTTCCAACACTTCAATTCACTGTGCGAAGTGAATGAAGTGTTGCTTCACTTTCTAAATGCTGTCCTTTCAGAGAAAATAACTTTCCCTTGAAAGTGCCTTAAGCTACTTACAAGCATTCACCAGAAACTCACATGCGTTTCTTTGAAAGAGAAGCAGTCTGTTCCAACACTTCAATTCACTGTGCGAAGCCAATGGAGTGTTGCTTCACTTTCTAAATTCTGTCCTTTCAGAGAAAATCACTTTCCTTTGAAAGTGCCTTAAACGACTTTCAAGCATTCACAAAAAACTCACATGCTTTTCTCTGAAAGAGAAGCAGTCTGTTCCAACACTTCAATTCACTGTGCGAAGTGAATGGAGTGTTGCTTCGCTTTCTAAATGCTGTCCTTTCAGAGAAAATCACTTTCCTTTGAAAGTGCCTTAAGCTACTTTCAAGCATTCACCAGAAACTCACATGCGTTTCTTTGAAAGAGAAGCAGTCTGTTCCAACACTTCAATCCACTGTGCGAAGTGAATGGAGTGTTGCTTCACTTTCTAAATGCTGTCCTTTCAGAGAAAATCACTTTCCTTTGAAAGTGCCTTAAGCTAATTACAAGCATTCAACAGAAACTCACATGCATTTCTCTGAAAGAGAAGCAGTCTGTTCCAACACTTCAATTCACTGTGCGAAGTGAATGGAGTGTTGCTTCACTTTCTAAATGCTGTCCTTTCAGAGAAAATCACTTTCCCTTGAAAGTGCCTTAAGCTACTTACAAGCATTCACCAGAAACTCACATGCATTTCTCTGAAAGAGAAGCAGTCTGTTCCAACACTTCAATTCACTGTGCGAAGTGAATGGAGTGTTGCTTCACTTTCTAAATGCTGTCCTTTCAAAGAAAATCACTTTCCTTTGAAAGTGCCTTAAGTTACTTGCAAGCATTAGGAAGAAACTCACATGCGTTTTTCTGAAAGAGAAGCAGTCTGTTCCAACACTTCAATTCACTGCACGAAGGGAATGGAGTGTTGCTTCACTTTCTAAATTCTGTCCTTTCAGAGAAAATCACTTTCCTTTGAAAGTGCCTTAAGCTACTTTCAAGCATTCACAAGAAACACACATGCGTTTCTCTGAAATAGAAGCAGTCTGTTCCAACACTTCAATTCACTGTGCGAAGTGAATGGAGTGTTGCTTCACTTTCTAAATGCTGTCTTTTCCGAGAAAATCACTTTCCTTTGAAAGTGCCTTAAGCAACTTGCAAGCATTCAACAGAAACTCACATGCATTTCTCTGAAATAGAAGCAGTCTGTTCCAACACTTCAATTCACTGTGCAAAGTGAATGGAGTGTTGCTTCACTTTCTAAATGCTGTCCTTTCAGAGAAAATCACTTTCCTTTGAAAGTGCCTTAAGCTACTTACAAGCATTCAACAGAAACTCACATACGTTTCTTTGAAAGAGAAGCAGAATGTTCCAACACTTCAATTCACTGTGCGAAGTGAATGGAGTGTTGCTACACTTTCTAACTGCTGTCCTTTCAAAGAAAATCACTTTCCTTTGAAAGTGCCTTAAGTTACTTGCAAGCATTAGGAAGAAACTCACATGCATTTCTCTGAAATAGAAGCAGTCTGTTCCAACACTTCAATTCACTGTGCGAAGTGAATGGAGTGTTGCTACACTTTCTTAATGCTGTCCTTTCAGAGAAAATCACGTTCCTTTGAAAGTGCCTTAAGCTAATTACAAGCATTCAACAGAAACTCACATGCATTTCTCTGAAATAGAAGCAGTCTGTTCCAACACTTCAATTCACTGCACGAAGGGAATGGAGTGTTGCTTCACTTTCTAAATGCTGTCCTTTCAGAGAAAATCACTTTCCTTTGAAAGTGCCTTAAGCTAATTACAAGCATTCAACAGAAACTCACATGCATTTCTCTGAAATAGAAGCAGTCTGTTCCAACACTTCAATTCACTGCACGAAGGGAATGGAGTGTTGCTTCACTTTCTAAATGTGTCTTTTCCGGGAAAATCACTTTCCTTTGAAAGTGCCTTAAGGTACTTACAAGCATTCAACAGAAACTCACATGCATTTCTCTGAAAGAGAAGCAGTCTGTTCCAAAACTTCAATTCACTGTGCGAAGTGAATGAAGTGTTGCTTCACTTTCTAAATGCTGTCCTTTCAGAGAAAATAACTTTCCCTTGAAAGTGCCTTAAGCTACTTACAAGCATTCACCAGAAACTCACATGCGTTTCTTTGAAAGAGAAGCAGTCTGTTCCAACACTTCAATTCACTGTGCGAAGTGAATGGAGTGTTGCTTCACTTTCTAAATTCTGTCCTTTCAGAGAAAATCACTTTCCTTTGAAAGTGCCTTAAACGACTTTCAAGCATTCACAAAAAACTCACATGCGTTTCTCTGAAAGAGAAGCAGTCTGTTCCAACACTTCAATTCACTGTGCGAAGTGAATGGAGTGTTGCTTCGCTTTCTAAATGCTGTCCTTTCAGAGAAAATCACTTTCCTTTGAAAGTGCCTTAAGCTACTTTCAAGCATTCACCAGAAACTCACATGCGTTTCTTTGAAAGAGAAGCAGTCTGTTCCAACACTTCAATCCACTGTGCGAAGTGAATGGAGTGTTGCTTCACTTTCTAAATGCTGTCTTTTCCGAGAAAATCACTTTCCTTTGAAAGTGCCTTATGGTACTTACAAGCATTCAACAGAAACTCACGTGCATTTCTCTGAAAGAGAAGCAGTCTGTTCCAACACTTCAATTCACTGTGCGAAGTGAATGGAGTGTTGCTTCACTTTCTAAATGCTGTCCTTTCAAAGAAAATCACTTTCCTTTGAAAGTGCCTTAAGTTACTTGCAAGCATTAGGAAGAAACTCACATGCGTTTCTCTGAAAGAGAAGCAGTCTGTTCCAACACTTCAATTCACTGCACGAAGGGAATGGAGTGTTGCTTCACTTTCTAAATTCTGTCCTTTCAGAGAAAATCACTTTCCTTTGAAAGTGCCTTAAACTACTTTCAAGCATTCACAAAAAACTCACATGCGTTTCTCTGAAAGAGAAGCCGTCTGTTCCAACACTTCAATTCACTGTGCGAAGTGAATGGAGTGTTGCTTCACTTTCTAAATGCTGTCCTTTCAGAGAAAATCACTTTCCTTTGAAAGTGCCTTAAGCTAATTACAAGCATTCAACAGAAACTCACATGCATTTCTCTGAAAGAGAAGCAGTCTGTTCCAACACTTCATTTCACTGCACGAAGGGAATGGAGTGTTGCTTCACTTTCTAAATGCTTTCCTTTCAGAGAAAATCACTTTCCTTTGAAAGTGCATTAAGCTACTTACAAGCATTCACCAGAAACTCACATGCTTTTCTCTGAAAGAGAAGCAGTCTGTTCCAACACTTCAATTCACTGTGCGAAGTGAATGGAGTTTTGCTTCACTTTCTAAATGCTGTCCTTTCAGAGAAAATCACTTTCCTTTGAAAGTGCCTTAAGTTACTTGCAAGCATTAGGAAGAAACTCACATGCGTTTCTCTGAAAGAGAAGCAGTCTGTTCCAACACTTCAATTCACTGTGCGAAGTGAATGGAGTGTTGCTTCACTTTCTTAATGCTGTCCTTTCAGAGAAAATCACTTTCCTTTGAAAGTGCCTTAAGCTAATTACAAGCATTCAACAGAAACTCACATGCATTTCTCTGAAAGAGAAGCAGTCTGTTCCAACACTTCAATTCACTGCACGAAGTGAATGGAGTGTTGCTTCACTTTCTAAATGCTGTCTTTTCAGAGAAAATTACTTTCCTTTGAAACTGCCTTGAGCTACTTACAAGCATTCAACAGAAACTCACATGCATTTCTCTGAAAGAGAAGCAGTCGGTTCCAACACTTCAATTCACTGTGCGAAGTGAATGGAGTGTTGCTTCACTTTCTAAATGCTGTCATTTCATAGAAAATCACTTTCCTTTGAAAGTGCCTTAAGCTGCTTATAAGCATTAGGAAGAAACTCACATGCGTTTCTTTGAAAGAGAAGCAGTCTGTTCCAACACTTCAATTCACTGTGCGAAGTGAATGGAGTGTTGCTTCACTTTCTAAATGCTGTCCTTTCAGAGAAAATCACTTTCCCTTGAAAGTGCCTTAAGCTACTTACAAGCATTCACCAGAAATTCACATGCATTTCTCTGAAAGAGACGCAGTCTGTTCCAACACTTCAATTCACTGTGCGAAGTGAATGGAGTGTTGCTTCACTTTCTAAATGCTGTCCTTTCAAAGAAAATCACTTTCCTTTGAAAGTGCCTTAAGTTACTTGCAAGCATTAGGAAGAAACTCACATGCGTTTTTCTGAAAGAGAAGCAGTCTGTTCCAACACTTCAATTCACTGCACGAAGGGAATGGAGTGTTGCTTCACTTTCTAAATTCTGTCCTTTCAGAGAAAATCACTTTCCTTTGAAAGTGCCTTAAACTACTTTCAAGCATTCACAAAAAACTC
This sequence comes from Myodes glareolus, assembly GCF_982192425.1. Classification (NCBI taxonomy): domain Eukaryota; kingdom Metazoa; phylum Chordata; class Mammalia; order Rodentia; family Cricetidae; genus Myodes; species Myodes glareolus. The sequence goes on along the minus strand of NW_028263211.1, from coordinate 819,196 downwards.
ACATGCGTTTCTCTGAAAGAGAAGCAGTCTGTTCCAACACTTCAATTCACTGTGCGAAGTGAATGGAGTGTTGCTTCACTTTCTAAATGCTGTCCTTTCAGAGAAAATCACTTTCCTTTGAAAGTGCCTTAAGCTAATTACAAGCATTCAACAGAAACTCACATGCATTTCTCTGAAAGAGAAGCAGTCTGTTCCAACACTTCATTTCACTGCACGAAGGGAATGGAGTGTTGCTTCACTTTCTAAATGCTTTCCTTTCAGAGAAAATCACTTTCCTTTGAAAGTGCATTAAGCTACTTACAAGCATTCACCAGAAACTCACATGCTTTTCTCTGAAAGAGAAGCAGTCTGTTCCAACACTTCAATTCACTGTGCGAAGTGAATGGAGTTTTGCTTCACTTTCTAAATGCTGTCCTTTCAGAGAAAATCACTTTCCTTTGAAAGTGCCTTAAGTTACTTGCAAGCATTAGGAAGAAACTCACATGCGTTTCTCTGAAAGAGAAGCAGTCTGTTCCAACACTTCAATTCACTGTGCGAAGTGAATGGAGTGTTGCTTCACTTTCTTAATGCTGTCCTTTCAGAGAAAATCACTTTCCTTTGAAAGTGCCTTAAGCTAATTACAAGCATTCAACAGAAACTCACATGCATTTCTCTGAAAGAGAAGCAGTCTGTTCCAACACTTCAATTCACTGCACGAAGTGAATGGAGTGTTGCTTCACTTTCTAAATGCTGTCTTTTCAGAGAAAATTACTTTCCTTTGAAACTGCCTTGAGCTACTTACAAACATTCAACAGAAACTCACATGCATTTCTCTGAAAGAGAAGCAGTCGGTTCCAACACTTCAATTCACTGTGCGAAGTGAATGGAGTGTTGCTTCACTTTCTAAATGCTGTCATTTCATAGAAAATCACTTTCCTTTGAAAGTGCCTTAAGCTGCTTATAAGCATTAGGAAGAAACTCACATGCGTTTCTTTGAAAGAGAAGCAGTCTGTTCCAACACTTCAATTCACTGTGCGAAGTGAATGGAGTGTTGCTTCACTTTCTAAATGCTGTCCTTTCAGAGAAAATCACTTTCCCTTGAAAGTGCCTTAAGCTACTTACAAGCATTCACCAGAAATTCACATGCATTTCTCTGAAAGAGAAGCAGTCTGTTCCAACACTTCAATTCACTGTGCGAAGTGAATGGAGTGTTGCTTCACTTTCTAAATGCTGTCCTTTCAAAGAAAATCACTTTCCTTTGAAAGTGCCTTAAGTTACTTGCAAGCATTAGGAAGAAACTCACATGCGTTTTTCTGAAAGAGAAGCAGTCTGTTCCAACACTTCAATTCACTGCACGAAGGGAATGGAGTGTTGCTTCACTTTCTAAATTCTGTCCTTTCAGAGAAAATCACTTTCCTTTGAAAGTGCCTTAAACTACTTTCAAGCATTCACAAAAAACTCACATGCGTTTCTCTGAAAGAGAAGCAGTCTGTTCCAACACTTCAATTCACTGTGCGAAGTGAATGGAGTGTTGCTTCACTTTCTAAATGCTGTCCTTTCAGAGAAAATCACTTTCCTTTGAAATTGCCTTAAGCTAATTACAAGCATTCAACAGAAACTCACATGCATTTCTCTGAAAGAGAAGCCGTCTGTTCCAATACTTCAATTCACTGTGCGAAGTGAATGAAGTGTTGCTTCACTTTCAAAATGCTGTCCTTTCAGAGAAAATCACTTTCCCTTGAAAGTGCCTTAAGCTACTTACAAGCATTCACCAGAAACTCACATGCATTTCTCTGAAAGAGAAGCAGTCTGTTCCAACACTTCAATTCACTGTGCGAAGTGAATGGAGTGTTGCTTCACTTTCTAAATGCTGTCCTTTCAGAGAAAATCACTTTCCTTTGAAAGTGCCTTAAGCTAATTACAAGCATTCAACAGAAACTCACATGCATTTCTCTGAAAGGAAGCCGTCTGTTCCAATACTTCAATTCACTGTGCGAAGTGAATGGAGTGTTGCTTCACTTTCTAAATGCTGTCCTTTCAAAGAAAATCACTTTCCTTTGAAAGTGCCTTAAGTTACTTGCAAGCATTAGGAAGAAACTCACATGCGTTTCTCTGAAAGAGAAGCAGTCTGTTCCAACACTTCAATTCCCTGCACGAAGGGAATGGAGTGTTGCTTCACTTTCTAAATTCTGTCCTTTCAGAGAAAATCACTTTCCTTTGAAAGTGCCTTAAACTACTTTCAAGCATTCACAAAAAAATCACATGCGTTTCTCTGAAAGAGAAGCAGTCTGTTCCAACACTTCAATTCACTGTGCGAAGTGAATGGAGTCTTGCTTCACTTTCTAAATGCTGTCCTTTCAGAGAAAATCACTTTCCTTTGAAAGTGCCTTAAGCTAATTACAAGCATTCAACAGAAACTCACATGCATTTCTCTGAAAGAGAAGCAGTCTGTTCCAACACTTCAATTCACTGCACGAAGGGAATGGAGTGTTGCTTCACTTTCTAAATGCTGTCCTTTCAGAGAAAATCACTTTCCTTTGAAAGTGCCTTAAACTAATTTCAAGCATTCACAGAAAACGCACATGCGTTTCTCTGAAAGAGAAGCAGTCTGTTCCAACACTTCAATTCACTGTGCAAAGTCATGGAGTGTTGCCTCACTTTTGAAATGCTGTCCTTTCCGAGAAAATCATTTTCCTTTGAAAGTGCCTTAAGCTACTTTCAAGCATTCACAAAAAACTCACATGTGTTTCTCTGAAAGAGAAGCAGTCTGTTCCAACACTTCAATTCTCTGTGCGAAGTGAATGGAGTGTTGCTTCACTTTCTAAATGCTGTCCTTTCAATGAAATTCACTTTCCTTTGAAAGTGCCTTAAGTTACTTGCAAGCATTAGGAAGAAACTCACATGCGTTTCTCTGAAAGAGAAGCAGTCTGTTCCAACACTTCAATTCACTGTGTGAAGTGAATGGAGTGTTGCTTCACTTTCTAAATTCTGTCCTTTCAGAGAAAATCACTTTCCTTTGTAAGTGCCTTAAGTTACTTACAAGCATTCAACAGAAACTTACATGCATTTCTCTGAAAGAGAAGCAGTCTCTTCCAACACTTCATTTCACTGCACGAAGGGAATGGAGTGTTGCTTCACTTTCTAAATGCTGTCCTTTCAGAGAAAATTACTTTCCTTTGAAAGTGCCTTAAGCTACTTACAAGCATTCACCAGAAACTCACATACGCTTCTTTGAAAGAGAAGCAGTCTGTTCCAACACTTCAATTCACTGTGCGAAGTGAATGGAGTGTTGCTTCACTTTCTAACTGCTGTCCTTTCAAAGAAAATCACTTTCCTTTGAAAGTGCCTTAAGTTACTTGCAAGCATTAGGAAGAAACTCACATGCGTTTCTCTGAAAGAGAAGCAGTCTGTTCCAACACTTCAATTCACTGTGCGAAGTGAATGGAGTGTTGCTTCACTTTCTTAATGCTGTCCTTTCAGAGAAAATCACTTTCCTTTGAAAGTGCCTTAAGCTAATTACAAGCATTCAACAGAAACTCACATGCATTTCTCTGAAAGAGAAGCAGTCTGTTCCAACACTTCAATTCACTGCACGAAGTGAATGGAGTGTTGCTTCACTTTCTAAAGGCTGCCCTTTCAGAGAAAATCACTTTCCTTTGAAAGTGCCTTAAGCTACTTACTAGCATTCACCAAAGACTCACATGCGTTTCTCTGAAAGAGAAGCAGTCTGTTCCAACACTTCAAATCACTTTGCGAAGTGAATGGAGTGTTGCTTCACTTTCTTAATGCTGTCCTTTCAGAGAAAATCACTTTCATTTGAAAGTGCCTTAAGCTACTTATAAGCATTAGGAAGAAACTCACATGCGTTTCTTTGAAAGAGAAGCAGTCTGTTCCAACACTTCAATTCACTGTGCGAAGTGAATGGAGTGTTGCTTCACTTTCTAAATGCTGTCATTTCATAGAAAATCACTTTCCTTTGAAAGTGCCTTAAGCTACTTATAAGCATTAGGAAGAAACTCACATGCATTTCTCTGAAAGAGAAGCAGTCTGTTCCAACACTTCAATTCACTGTGCGAAGTGAATGGAGTGTTGCTTCACTTTCTAAATGCTGTCCTTTCAGAGAAAATCACTTTCCTTTGAAAGTGCCTTAAGCTACTTACAAGCATTCACCAGAAACTCACATGCATTTCTCTGAAAGAGAAGCAGTCTGTTCCAACACTTCAATTCACTGTGCGAAGTGAATGGAGTGTTGCTTCACTTTCTAAATGCTGTCCTTTCAAAGAAAATCACTTTCCTTTGAAAGTGCCTTAAGTTACTTGCAAGCATTAGGAAGAAACTCACATGCGTTTTTCTGAAAGAGAAGCAGTCTGTTCCAACACTTCAATTCACTGCACGAAGGGAATGGAGTGTTGCTTCACTTTCTAAATTCTGTCCTTTCAGAGAAAATCACTTTCCTTTGAAAGTGCCTTAAACTACTTTCAAGCATTCACAAAAAACTCACATGCGTTTCTCTGAAAGAGAAGCAGTCTGTTCCAACACTTCAATTCACTGTGCGAAGTGAATGGAGTGTTGCTTCACTTTCTAAATGCTGTCCTTTCAGAGAAAATCACTTTCCTTTGAAAGTGCCTTAAGCTAATTACAAGCATTCAACAGAAACTCACATGCATTTCTCTGAAAGAGAAGCAGTCTGTTCCAATACTTCAATTCACTGTGCGAAGTGAATGAAGTGTTGCTTCACTTTCTAAATGCTGTCCTTTCAGAGAAAATCACTTTCCCTTGAAAGTGCCTTAAGCTACTTACAAGCATTCACCAGAAACTCACATGCATTTCTCTGAAAGAGAAGCAGTCTGTTCCAACACTTCAATTCACTGTGCGAAGTGAATGGAGTGTTGCTTCACTTTCTAAATGCTGTCCTTTCAAAGAAAATCACTTTCCTTTGAAAGTGCCTTAAGTTACTTGCAAGCATTAGGAAGAAACTCACATGCGTTTCTCCTAAAGAGAAGCAGTCTGTTCCAACACTTCAATTCACTGCACGAAGGGAATGGAGTGTTGCTTCACTTTCTAAATTCTGTCCTTTCAGAGAAAATCACTTTCCTTTGAAAGTGCCTTAAACTACTTTCAAGCATTCACAAAAAACTCACATGCGTTTCTCTGAAAGAGAAGCAGTCTGTTCCAACACTTCAATTCACTGTGCGAAGTGAATGGAGTGTTGCTTCACTTTCTAAATGCTGTCCTTTCAGAGAAAATCACTTTCCTTTGAAAGTGCCTTAAGCTAAATACAAGCATTCAACAGAAACTCACATGCATCTCTCTGAAAGAGAAGCAGTCTGTTCCAACACTTCATTTCACTGCACGAAGGGAATGGAGTGTTGCTTCACTTTCTAAATGCTTTCCTTTCAGAGAAAATCACTTTCCTTTGAAAGTGCATTAAGCTACTTACAAGCATTCACCAGAAACTCACATGCTTTTCTCTGAAAGAGAAGCAGTCTGTTCCAAAACTTCAATTCACTGTGCGAAGTGAATGGAGTGTTGCTTCCCTTTCTAAATGCTGTCCTTTCAGAGAAAATCACTTTCCTTTGAAAGTGCCTTAAGTTACTTGCAAGCATTAGGAAGAAACTCACATGCGTTTCTCTGAAAGAGAAGCAGTCTGTTCCAACACTTCAATTCACTGTGCGAAGTGAATGGAGTGTTGCTTCACTTTCTTAATGCTGTCCTTTCAGAGAAAATCACTTTCCTTTGAAAGTGCCTTAAGCTAATTACAAGCATTCAACAGAAACTCACATGCATTTCTCTGAAAGAGAAGCAGTCTGTTCCAACACTTCAATTCACTGCACGAAGTGGATGGAGTGTTGCTTCACTTTCTTAATGCTGTCTTTTCAGAGAAAATTACTTTCTTTGAAACTGCCTTGAGCTACTTACAAGCATTCAACAGAAACTCACATGCATTTCTCTGAAAGAGAAGCAGTCGGTTCCAACACTTCAATTCACTGTGCGAAGTGAATGGAGTGTTGCTTCACTTTCTAAATGCTGTCATTTCATAGAAAATCACTTTCCTTTGAAAGTGCCTTAAGCTACTTATAAGCATTAGGAAGAAACTCACATGCGTTTCTTTGAAAGAGAAGCAGTCTGTTCCAACACTTCAATTCACTGTGCGAAGTGAATGGAGTGTTGCTTCACTTTCTAAATGCTGTCCTTTCAGAGAAAATCACTTTCCCTTGAAAGTGCCTTAAGCTACTTACAAGCATTCACCAGAAACTCACATGCATTTCTCTGAAAGAGAAGCAGTCTGTTCCAACACTTCAATTCACTGTGCGAAGTGAATGGAGTGTTGCTTCACTTTCTAAATGCTGTCCTTTCAAAGAAAATCACTTTCCTTTGAAAGTGCCTTAAGTTACTTGCAAGCATTAGGAAGAAACTCACATGCGTTTTTCTGAAAGAGAAGCAGTCTTTTCCAACACTTCAATTCACTGCACGAAGGGAATGGAGTGTTGCTTCACTTTCTAAATTCTGTCCTTTCAGAGAAAATCACTTTCCTTTGAAAGTGCCTTAAACTACTTTCAAGCATTCACAAAAAACTCACATGCGTTTCTCTGAAAGAGAAGCAGTCTGTTCCAACACTTCAATTCACTGTGCGAAGTGAATGGAGTGTTGCTTCACTTTCTAAATGCTGTCCTTTCAGAGAAAATCACTTTCCTTTGAAAGTGCCTTAAGCTAATTACAAGCATTCAACAGAAACTCACATGCATTTCTCTGAAAGAGAAGCCGTCTGTTCCAATACTTCAATTCACTGTGCGAAGTGAATGAAGTGTTGCTTCACTTTCTAAATGCTGTCCTTTCAAAGAAAATCACTTTCCTTTGAAAGTGCCTTAAGTTACTTGCAAGCATTAGGAAGAAACGCACATGCGTTTCTCTGAAAAAGAAGCAGTCTGTTCCAACACTTCAATTCACTGCACGAAGGGAATGGAGTGTTGCTTCACTTTCTAAATTCTGTCCTTTCAGAGAAAATCACTTTCCTTTGAAAGTGCCTTAAACTACTTTCAAGCATTCACAAAAAACTCACATGCGTTTCTCTGAAAGAGAAGCAGTCTGTTCCAACACTTCAATTCAGTGTGCGAAGTGAATGGAGTGTTGCTTCACTTTCTTAATGCTGTCCTTTCAGAGAAAATCACTTTCCTTTGAAAGTACCTTAAGCTAATTACAAGCATTCAACAGATACTCACATGCATTTCTCTGAAAGAGAAGCAGTCTGTTCCAACACTTCAATTCACTGCACGAAGGGAATGGAGTGTTGCTTCACTTTCTAAATGCTGTCCTTTCAGAGAAAATCACTTTCCTTTGAAAGTGCCTTAAGCTACTTACAAGCATTCACCAGAAACTCACATACGTTTCTTTGAAAGAGAAGCAGTCTGTTCCAACACTTCAATTCGTGTGCGAAGTGAATGAAGTGTTGCTTCACTTTCTAACTGCTGTCCTTTCAAAGAAAATCACTTTCCTTTGAAAGTGCCTTAAGTTACTTGCAAGCATTAGGAAGAAACTCACATGCGTTTCTCTGAAAGAGAAGCAGTCTGTTCCAACACTTCAATTCACTGTGCGAAGTGAATGGAGTGTTGCTTCACTTTCTTAATGCTGTCCTTTCAGAGAAAATCACTTTCCTTTGAAAGTGCCTTAAGCTAATTACAAGCATTCAACAGAAACTCACATGCATTTCTCTGAAAGAGAAGCAGTCTGTTCCAACACTTCAATTCACTGCACGAAGTGAATGGAGTGTTGCTTCACTTTCTAAAGGCTGCCCTTTCAGAGAAAATCACTTTCCTTTGAAAGTGCCTTAAGCTACTTACTAGCATTCACCAATGACTCACATGCGTTTCTCTGAAAGAGAAGCAGTCTGTTCCAACACTTCAAATCACTTTGCGAAGTGAATGGAGTGTTGCTTCACTTTCTTAATGCTGTCTTTCAGAGAAAATCACTTTCATTTGAAAGTGCCTTAAGCTACTTATAAGCATTAGGAAGAAACTCACATGCGTTTCTTTGAAAGAGAAGCAGTCTGTTCCAACACTTCAATTCACTGTGCGAAGTGAATGGAGTGTTGCTTCACTTTCTAAATGCTGTCATTTCTTAGAAAATCACTTTCCTTTGAAAGTGCCTTAAGCTACTTATAAGCATTAGGAAGAAACTCACATGCGTTCCTTTGAAAGAGAAGCAGTCTGTTCCAACACTTCAATTCACTGTGCGAAGTGAATGGAGTGTTGCTTCACTTTCTAAATGCTGTCCTTTCAGAGAAAATCACTTTCCCTTGAAAGTGCCTTAAGCTACTTACAAGCATTCACCAGAAATTCACATGCATTTCTCTGAAAGAGAAGCAGTCTGTTCCAACACTTCAATTCACTGTGCGAAGTGAATGGAGTGTTGCTTCACTTTCTAAATGCTGTCCTTTCAAAGAAAATCACTTTCCTTTGAAAGTGCCTTAAGTTACTTGCAAGCATTAGGAAGAAACTCCCATGCGTTTTTCTGAAAGAGAAGCAGTCTGTTCCAACACTTCAATTCACTGCACGAAGGGAATGGAGTGTTGCTTCACTTTCTAAATTCTGTCCTTTCAGAGAAAATCACTTTCCTTTGAAAGTGCCTTAAACTACTTTCAAGCATTCACAAAAAACTCACATGCGTTTCTCTGAAAGAGAAGCAGTCTGTTCCAACACTTCAATTCACTGTGCGAAGTGAATGGAGTGTTGCTTCACTTTCTAAATGCTGTCCTTTCAGAGAAAATCACTTTCCTTTGAAAGTGCCTTAAGCTAATTACAAGCATTCAACAGAAACTCACATGCATTTCTCTGAAAGAGAAGCAGTCTGTTCCAATACTTCAATTCACTGTGCGAAGTGAATGAAGTGTTGCTTCACTTTCTAAATGCTGTCCTTTCAGAGAAAATCACTTTCCCTTGAAAGTGCCTTAAGCTACTTACAAGCATTCACCAGAAACTCACATGCATTTCTCTGAAAGAGAAGCAGTCTGTTCCAACACTTCAATTCACTGTGCGAAGTGAATAAAGTGTTGCTTCACTTTCTAAATGCTGTCCTTTCAAAGAAAATCACTTTCCTTTGAAAGTGCCTTAAGTTACTTGCAAGCATTAGGAAGAAACTCACATGCGTTTCTCCTAAAGAGAAGCAGTCTGTTCCAACACTTCAATTCACTGCACGAAGGGAATGGAGTGTTGCTTCACTTTCTAAATTCTGTCCTTTCAGAGAAAATCACTTTCCTTTGAAAGTGCCTTAAACTACTTTCAAGCATTCACAAAAAACTCACATGCGTTTCTCTGAAAGAGAAGCAGTCTGTTCCAACACTTCAATTCACTGTGCGAAGTGAATGGAGTGTTGCTTCACTTTCTAAATGCTGTCCTTTCAGAGAAAATCACTTTCCTTTGAAAGTGCCTTAAGCTAAATACAAGCATTCAACAGAAACTCACATGCATCTCTCTGAAAGAGAAGCAGTCTGTTCCAACACTTCATTTCACTGCACGAAGGGAATGGAGTGTTGCTTCACTTTCTAAATGCTTTCCTTTCAGAGAAAATCACTTTCCTTTGAAAGTGCATTAAGCTACTTACAAGCATTCACCAGAAACTCACATGCTTTTCTCTGAAAGAGAAGCAGTCTGTTCCAACACTTCAATTCACTGTGCGAAGTGAATGGAGTGTTGCTTCACTTTCTAAAGGCTGTCCTTTCAGAGAAAATCACTTTCCTTTGAAAGTGCCTTAAGTTACTTGCAAGCATTAGGAAGAAACTCACATGCGTTTCTCTGAAAGAGAAGCAGTCTGTTCCAACACTTCAATTCACTGTGCAAAGTGAATGGAGTGTTGCTTCACTTTCTTAATGCTGTCCTTTCAGAGAAAATCACTTTCCTTTGAAAGTGCCTTAAGCTAATTACAAGCATTCAACAGAAACTCACATGCATTTCTCTGAAAGAGAAGCAGTCTGTTCCAACACTTCAATTCACTGCACGAAGTGGATGGAGTGTTGCTTCACTTTCTTAATGCTGTCTTTTCAGAGAAAATTACTTTCTTTGAAACTGCCTTGAGCTACTTACAAGCATTCAACAGAAACTCACATGCATTTCTCTGAAAGAGAAGCAGTCGGTTCCAACACTTCAATTCACTGTGCGAAGTGAATGGAGTGTTGCTTCACTTTCTAAATGCTGTCATTTCATAGAAAATCACTTTCCTTTGAAAGTGCCTTAAGCTACTTATAAGCATTAGGAAGAAACTCACATGCGTTTCTTTGAAAGAGAAGCAGTCTGTTCCAACACTTCAATTCACTGTGCGAAGTGAATGGAGTGTTGCTTCACTTTCTAAATGCTGTCCTTTCAGAGAAAATCACTTTCCCTTGAAAGTGCCTTAAGCTACTTACAAGCATTCACCAGAAACTCACATGCATTTCTCTGAAAGAGAAGCAGTCTGTTCCAACACTTCAATTCACTGTGCGAAGTGAATGGAGTGTTGCTTCACTTTCTAAATGCTGTCCTTTCAAAGAAAATCACTTTCCTTTGAAAGTGCCTTAAGTTACTTGCAAGCATTAGGAAGAAACTCACATGCGTTTTTCTGAAAGAGAAGCAGTCTTTTCCAACACTTCAATTCACTGCACGAAGGGAATGGAGTGTTGCTTCACTTTCTAAATTCTGTCCTTTCAGAGAAAATCACTTTCCTTTGAAAGTGCCTTAAACTACTTTCAAGCATTCACAAAAAACTCACATGCGTTTCTCTGAAAGAGAAGCAGTCTGTTCCAACACTTCAATTCACTGTGCGAAGTGAATGGAGTGTTGCTTCACTTTCTAAATGCTGTCCTTTCAGAGAAAATCACTTTCCTTTGAAAGTGCCTTAAGCTAATTACAAGCATTCAACAGAAACTCACATGCATTTCTCTGAAAGAGAAGCCGTCTGTTCCAATACTTCAATTCACTGTGCGAAGTGAATGAAGTGTTGCTTCACTTTCTAAATGCTGTCCTTTCAAAGAAAATCACTTTCCTTTGAAAGTGCCTTAAGTTACTTGCAAGCATTAGGAAGAAACTCACATGCGTTTCTCTGAAAAAGAAGCAGTCTGTTCCAACACTTCAATTCACTGCACGAAGGGAATGGAGTGTTGCTTCACTTTCTAAATTCTGTCCTTTCAGAGAAAATCACTTTCCTTTGAAAGTGCCTTAAACTACTTTCAAGCATTCACAAAAAACTCACATGCGTTTCTCTGAAAGAGAAGCAGTCTGTTCCAACACTTCAATTCAGTGTGCGAAGTGAATGGAGTGTTGCTTCACTTTCTTAATGCTGTCCTTTCAGAGAAAATCACTTTCCTTTGAAAGTACCTTAAGCTAATTACAAGCATTCAACAGATACTCACATGCATTTCTCTGAAAGAGAAGCAGTCTGTTCCAACACTTCAATTCACTGCACGAAGGGAATGGAGTGTTGCTTCACTTTCTAAATGCTGTCCTTTCAGAGAAAATCACTTTCCTTTGAAAGTGCCTTAAGCTACTTACAAGCATTCACCAGAAACTCACATACGTTTCTTTGAAAGAGAAGCAGTCTGTTCCAACACTTCAATTCGTGTGCGAAGTGAATGAAGTGTTGCTTCACTTTCTAACTGCTGTCCTTTCAAAGAAAATCACTTTCCTTTGAAAGTGCCTTAAGTTACTTGCAAGCATTAGGAAGAAACTCACATGCGTTTCTCTGAAAGAGAAGCAGTCTGTTCCAACACTTCAATTCACTGTGCGAAGTGAATGGAGTGTTGCTTCACTTTCTTAATGCTGTCCTTTCAGAGAAAATCACTTTCCTTTGAAAGTGCCTTAAGCTAATTACAAGCATTCAACAGAAACTCACATGCATTTCTCTGAAAGAGAAGCAGTCTGTTCCAACACTTCAATTCACTGCACGAAGTGAATGGAGTGTTGCTTCACTTTCTAAAGGCTGCCCTTTCAGAGAAAATCACTTTCCTTTGAAAGTGCCTTAAGCTACTTACTAGCATTCACCAATGACTCACATGCGTTTCTCTGAAAGAGAAGCAGTCTGTTCCAACACTTCAAATCACTTTGCGAAGTGAATGGAGTGTTGCTTCACTTTCTTAATGCTGTCTTTCAGAGAAAATCACTTTCATTTGAAAGTGCCTTAAGCTACTTATAAGCATTAGGAAGAAACTCACATGCGTTTCTTTGAAAGAGAAGCAGTCTGTTCCAACACTTCAATTCACTGTGCGAAGTGAATGGAGTGTTGCTTCACTTTCTAAATGCTGTCATTTCTTAGAAAATCACTTTCCTTTGAAAGTGCCTTAAGCTACTTATAAGCATTAGGAAGAAACTCACATGCGTTCCTTTGAAAGAGAAGCAGTCTGTTCCAACACTTCAATTCACTGTGCGAAGTGAATGGAGTGTTGCTTCACTTTCTAAATGCTGTCCTTTCAGAGAAAATCACTTTCCCTTGAAAGTGCCTTAAGCTACTTACAAGCATTCACCAGAAATTCACATGCATTTCTCTGAAAGAGAAGCAGTCTGTTCCAACACTTCAATTCACTGTGCGAAGTGAATGGAGTGTTGCTTCACTTTCTAAATGCTGTCCTTTCAAAGAAAATCACTTTCCTTTGAAAGTGCCTTAAGTTACTTGCAAGCATTAGGAAGAAACTCCCATGCGTTTTTCTGAAAGAGAAGCAGTCTGTTCCAACACTTCAATTCACTGCACGAAGGGAATGGAGTGTTGCTTCACTTTCTAAATTCTGTCCTTTCAGAGAAAATCACTTTCCTTTGAAAGTGCCTTAAACTACTTTCAAGCATTCACAAAAAACTCACATGCGTTTCTCTGAAAGAGAAGCAGTCTGTTCCAACACTTCAATTCACTGTGCGAAGTGAATGGAGTGTTGCTTCACTTTCTAAATGCTGTCCTTTCAGAGAAAATCACTTTCCTTTGAAAGTGCCTTAAGCTAATTACAAGCATTCAACAGAAACTCACATGCATTTCTCTGAAAGAGAAGCAGTCTGTTCCAATACTTCAATTCACTGTGCGAAGTGAATGAAGTGTTGCTTCACTTTCTAAATGCTGTCCTTTCAGAGAAAATCACTTTCCCTTGAAAGTGCCTTAAGCTACTTACAAGCATTCACCAGAAACTCACATGCATTTCTCTGAAAGAGAAGCAGTCTGTTCCAACACTTCAATTCACTGTGCGAAGTGAATAAAGTGTTGCTTCACTTTCTAAATGCTGTCCTTTCAAAGAAAATCACTTTCCTTTGAAAGTGCCTTAAGTTACTTGCAAGCATTAGGAAGAAACTCACATGCGTTTCTCCTAAAGAGAAGCAGTCTGTTCCAACACTTCAATTCACTGCACGAAGGGAATGGAATGTTGCTTCACTTTCTAAATTCTGTCCTTTCAGAGAAAATCACTTTCCTTTGAAAGTGCCTTAAACTACTTTCAAGCATTCACAAAAAACTCACATGCGTTTCTCTGAAAGAGAAGCAGTCTGTTCCAACACTTCAATTCACTGTGCGAAGTGAATGGAGTGTTGCTTCACTTTCTAAATGCTGTCCTTTCAGAGAAAATCACTTTCCTTTGAAAGTGCCTTAAGCTAAATACAAGCATTCAACAGAAACTCACATGCATCTCTCTGAAAGAGAAGCAGTCTGTTCCAACACTTCATTTCACTGCACGAAGGGAATGGAGTGTTGCTTCACTTTCTAAATGCTTTCCTTTCAGAGAAAATCACTTTCCTTTGAAAGTGCATTAAGCTACTTACAAGCATTCACCAGAAACTCACATGCTTTTCTCTGAAAGAGAAGCAGTCTGTTCCAACACTTCAATTCACTGTGCGAAGTGAATGGAGTGTTGCTTCACTTTCTAAAGGCTGTCCTTTCAGAGAAAATCACTTTCCTTTGAAAGTGCCTTAAGTTACTTGCAAGCATTAGGAAGAAACTCACATGCGTTTCTCTGAAAGAGAAGCAGTCTGTTCCAACACTTCAATTCACTGTGCGAAGTGAATGGAGTGTTGCTTCACTTTCTTAATGCTGTCCTTTCAGAGAAAATCACTTTCCTTTGAAAGTGCCTTAAGCTAATTACAAGCATTCAACAGAAACTCACATGCATTTCTCTGAAAGAGAAGCAGTCTGTTCCAACACTTCAATTCACTGCACGAAGTGGATGGAGTGTTGCTTCACTTTCTAAATGCTGTCTTTTCAGAGAAAATTACTTTCTTTGAAACTGCCTTGAGCTACTTACAAGCATTCAACAGAAACTCACATGCATTTCTCTGAAAGAGAAGCAGTCGGTTCCAACACTTCAATTCACTGTGCGAAGTGAATGGAGTGTTGCTTCACTTTCTAAATGCTGTCATTTCATAGAAAATCACTTTCCTTTGAAAGTGCCTTAAGCTACTTATAAGCATTAGGAAGAAACTCACATGCGTTTCTTTGAAAGAGAAGCAGTCTGTTCCAACACTTCAATTCACTGTGCGAAGTGAATGGAGTGTTGCGTCACTTTCTAAATGCTGTCCTTTCAGAGAAAATCACTTTCCCTTGAAAGTGCCTTAAGCTACTTACAAGCATTCACCAGAAACTCACATGCATTTCTCTGAAAGAGAAGCAGTCTGTTCCAACACTTCAATTCACTGTGCGAAGTGAATGGAGTGTTGCTTCACTTTCTAAATGCTGTCCTTTCAAAGAAAATCACTTTCCTTTGAAAGTGCCTTAAGTTACTTGCAAGCATTAGGAAGAAACTCACATGCGTTTTTCTGAAAGAGAAGCAGTCTTTTCCAACACTTCAATTCACTGCACGAAGGGAATGGAGTGTTGCTTCACTTTCTAAATTCTGTCCTTTCAGAGAAAATCACTTTCCTTTGAAAGTGCCTTAAACTACTTTCAAGCATTCACAAAAAACTCACATGCGTTTCTCTGAAAGAGAAGCAGTCTGTTCCAACACTTCAATTCACTGTGCGAAGTGAATGGAGTGTTGCATCACTTTCTAAATGCTGTCCTTTCAGAGAAAATCACTTTCCTTTGAAAGTGCCTTAAGCTAATTACAAGCATTCAACAGAAACTCACATGCATTTCTCTGAAAGAGAAGCCGTCTGTTCCAATACTTCAATTCACTGTGCGAAGTGAATGAAGTGTTGCTTCACTTTCAAAATGCTGTCCTTTCAGAGAAAATCACTTTCCCTTGAAAGTGCCTTAAGCTACTTACAAGCATTCACCAGAAACTCACATGCATTTCTCTGAAAGAGAAGCAGTCTGTTCCAACACTTCAATTCACTGTGCGAAGTGAATGGAGTGTTGCTTCACTTTCTAAATGCTGTCCTTTCAAAGAAAATCACTTTCCTTTGAAAGTGCCTTAAGTTACTTGCAAGCATTAGGAAGAAACTCACATGCGTTTCTCTGAAAGAGAAGCAGTCTGTTCCAACACTTCAATTCACTGCACGAAGGGAATGGAGTGTTGCTTCACTTTCTAAATGTTTCCTTTCAGAGAAAATCACTTTCCTTTGAAAGTGCATTAAGCTAATTACAAGCATTCAACAGAAACTCACATGCATTTCTCTGAAAGAAAAGCAGTCTGTTCCAACACTTCATTTCACTGCACGAAGGGAATGGAGTGTTGCTTCACTTTCTAAATGTTTCCTTTCAGAGAAAATCACTTTCCTTTGAAAGTGCATTAAGCTACTTACAAGCATTCACCAGAAACTCACATGCGTTTCTATGAAAGAGAAGCAGTCTGTTCCAACACTTCAATTCACTGTGCGAAGTGAATGGAGTGTTGCTTCACTTTCTAAATGCTGTCCTTTCAGAGAAAATCACTTTCCTTTGAAAGTGCCTTAAGTTACTTGCAAGCATTAGGAAGAAACTCACATGCGTTTCTCTGAAAGAGAAGCAGTCTGTTCCAACACTTCATTTCACTGTGCGAAGTGAATGGAGTGTTGCTTCACTTTCTAAATGCTGTCATTTCATAGAAAATCACTTTCCTTTGAAAGTGCCTTAAGCTGCTTATAAGCATTAGGAAGAAACTCACATGCGTTCCTTTGAAAGAGAAGCAGTCTGTTCCAACACTTCAATTCACTGTGCGAAGTGAATGGAGTGTTGCTTCACTTTCTAAATGCTGTCCTTTCAGAGAAAATCACTTTCCCTTGAAAGTGCCTTAAGCTACTTACAAGCATTCACCAGAAATTCACATGCATTTCTCTGAAAGAGAAGCAGTCTGTTCCAACACTTCAATTCACTGTGCGAAGTGAATGGAGTGTTGCTTCACTTTCTAAATGCTGTCCTTTCAAAGAAAATCACTTTCCTTTGAAAGTGCCTTAAGTTACTTGCAAGCATTAGGAAGAAACTCACATGCGTTTTTCTGAAAGAGAAGCAGTCTGTTCCAACACTTCAATTCACTGCACGAAGGGAATGGAGTGTTGCTTCACTTTCTAAATTCTGTCCTTTCAGAGAAAATCACTTTCCTTTGAAAGTGCCTTAAACTACTTTCAAGCATTCACAAAAAACTCACATGCGTT
Organism: Myodes glareolus; assembly: GCF_982192425.1. NCBI lineage: Eukaryota > Metazoa > Chordata > Mammalia > Rodentia > Cricetidae > Myodes > Myodes glareolus. The sequence continues at coordinate 802,718 of NW_028263211.1, read as the reverse complement.
TCTCTGAAAGAGAAGCAGTCTGTTCCAACACTTCAATTCAGTGTGCGAAGTGAATGAAGTGTTGCTTCACTTTCTAAATGCTGTCCTTTCAGAGAAAATCACTTTCCTTTAAAAGTGCCTTAAGTTACTTGCAAGCATTAGGAAGAAACTCACATGCGTTTCTCTGAAAGAGAAGCAGTCTGTTCCAACACTTCAATTCACTGTGCGAAGTGAATGGAGTGTTGCTTCACTTTCTTAATGCTGTCCTTTCAGAGAAAATCACTTTCCTTTGAAAGTGCCTTAAGCTAATTACAAGCATTCAACAGAAACTCACATGCATTTCTCTGAAAGAGAAGCAGTCTGTTCCAACACTTCAATTCACTGCACGAAGTGAATGGAGTGTTGCTTCACATTCTAAAGGCTGCCCTTTCAGAGAAAATCACTTTCCTTTGAAAGTGCCTTAAGCTACTTTCAAGCATTCACAAGAAACACACATGCGTTTCTCTGAAATAGAAGCAGTCTGTTCCAACACTTCAACTCACTGTGCGAAGTGAATGGAGTGTTGCTTCACTTTCTAAATGCTGTCTTTTCAGAGAAAATTACTTTCCTTTGAAAGTGCCTTGAGCTACTTACAAGCATTCAACAGAAACTCACATGCATTTCTCTGAAAGAGAAGCAGTCGGTTCCAACACTTCAATTCACTGTGCGAAGTGAATGGAGTGTTGCCTCACTTTCTATCTGCTGTCCTTTCAAAGAAAAACACTTTCCTTTGAAAGTGCCTTAAGTTACTTGCAAGCATTAGGAAGAAACTCACATGCATTTCTCTGAAAAAGAAGCAGTCTGTTCCAACACTTCAATTCACTGCACGAAGGGAATGGAGTGTTGCTTCATTTTCTAAATGCTGTCCTTTCAGAGAAAATCACTTTCCTTTGAAAGTGCATTAAGCTAATTACAAGCATTCAACAGAAACTCACATGCATTTCTCTGAAAGAGAAGCAGTCTGTTCCAACACTTCAATTCACTGCACGAAGGGAATGGAGTGTTGCTTCACTTTCTAAATGCTGTCCTTTCAGAGAAAATCACTTTCCTTTGAAAGTGCCTTAAGCTACTTACAAGCATTCACCAGAAACTCACATGCGTTTCTTTGAAAGAGAAGCAGTCTGTTCCAACACTTCAATTCACTGTGCGAAGTGAATGGAGTGTTGCTTCACTTTCTAAATGCTGTCCTTTCAGAGAAAATCACTTTCCTTTGAAAGTGCCTTAAACTACTTTCAAGCATTCAACAGAAACTCACATGCATTTCTCTGAAAGAGAAGCAGTCTGTTCCAACACTTCAATTCACTGTGCGAAGTGAATGGAGTGTTGCTTCACTTTCTAAATGCTGTACTTTCAGAGAAAATCACTTTCCTTTGATAGTGCCTTAAGCTACTTTCAAGCATTCACAAGAAACACACATGCGTTTCTCTGAAATAGAAGCAGTCTGTTCCAACACTTCAATTCACTGTGCAAAGTGAATGGAGTGTTGCTTCACTTTCTAAAGGCTGCCCTTTCAGAGAAAATCACTTTCCTTTGAAAGTGCCTTAAGCTACTTACTAGCATTCACCAGAGACTCACATGCGTTACTCTGAAAGAGAAGCAGTCTGTTCCAACACTTCAATTCACTGTGCGAAGTGAATGGAGTGTTGCTTCACTTTCTTAATGCTGTACTTTCAGAGAAAATCACTTTCCTTTGAAAGTGCCTTAAGCTAATTACAAGCATTCAACAGAAACTCACATGCATTTCTCTGAAAGAGAAGCAGTCTGTTCCAACACTTCAATTCACTCCACGAAGGGAATGGAGTGTTGCTTCACTTTCTAAATGCTGTCCTTTGAGAGAAAATCACTTTCCTTTGAAAGTGCATTAAGCTACTTGCAAGCATTCACCAGAAACTCACATGCGTTTCTCTGAAAGAGAAGCAGTCTGTTCCAACACTTCAATTCACTATGCGAAGTGAATGGAGTGTTGCTTCTCTTTCTTAATGCTGTCCTTTCAGAGAAAATCACATTCCTTTGAAAGTGCCTTAAGCTACTTTCAAGCATTCACAAAAAACACACATGCGTTTCTCTGAAATAGAAGCAGTCTGTTCCAACACTTCAATTCACTTTGCGAAGTGAATGGAGTGTTGCTTCACTTTCTAAATGCTGTCTTTTCCGAGAAAATCACTTTCCTTTGAAAGTGCCTTAAGGAACTTACAAGCATTCAACAGAAACTCACATGCATTTCTCTGAAAGAGAAGCAGTCTGTTCCAACACTTCAATTCACTGTGCGAAGTGAATGGAGTGTTGCTTCACTTTCTAAATGCTGTCCTTTCAGAGAAAATCACTTTCCTTTGAAAGTGCCTTAAGCTACTTACAAGCATTCACCAGAAACTCACATACGTTTCTTTGAAAGAGAAGCAGAATGTTCCAACACTTCAATTCACTGTGCGAAGTGAATGGAGTGTTGCCTCACTTTCTATCTGCTGTCCTTTCAAAGAAAAACACTTTCCTTTGAAAGTGCCTTAAGTTACTTGCAAGCATTAGGAAGAAACTCACATGCATTTCTCTGAAATAGAAGCAGTCTGTTCCAACACTTCAATTCACTGTGCGAAGTGAATGGAGTGTTGCTTCACTTTCTTAATGCTGTCCTTTCAGAGAAAATCACGTTCCTTTGAAAGTGCCTTAAGCTAATTACAAGCATTCAACAGAAACTCACATGCATTTCTCTGAAAAAGAAGCAGTCTGTTCCAACACTTCAATTCACTGCACGAAGGGAATGGAGTGTTGCTTCATTTTCTAAATGCTGTCCTTTCAGAGAAAATCACTTTCCTTTGAAAGTGCATTAAGCTAATTACAAGCATTCAACAGAAACTCACATGCATTTCTCTGAAAGAGAAGCAGTCTGTTCCAACACTTCAATTCACTGCACGAAGGGAATGGAGTGTTGCTTCACTTTCTAAATGCTGTCCTTTCAGAGAAAATCACTTTCCTTTGAAAGTGCCTTAAGCTACTTACAAGCATTCACCAGAAACTCACATGCGTTTCTTTGAAAGAGAAGCAGTCTGTTCCAACACTTCAATTCACTGTGCGAAGTGAATGGAGTGTTGCTTCACTTTCTAAATGCTGTCCTTTCAGAGAAAATCACTTTCCTTTGAAAGTGCCTTAAACTACTTTCAAGCATTCAACAGAAACTCACATGCATTTCTCTGAAAGAGAAGCAGTCTGTTCCAACACTTCAATTCACTGTGCGAGGTGAATGGAGTGTTGCTTCACTTTCTAAATGCTGTCCTTTCAGAGAAAATCACTTTTCTTTGATAGTGCCTTAAGCTACTTTCAAGCATTCACAAGAAACACACATGCGTTTCTCTGAAATAGAAGCAGTCTGTTCCAACACTTCAATTCACTGTGCGAAGTGAATGGAGTGTTGCTTCACTTTCTAAATGCTGTCTTTTCCGAGAAAATCACTTTCCTTTGAAAGTGCCTTACGGTACTTACAAGCATTCAACAGAAACTCACATGCATTTCTCTGAAAGAGAAGCAGTCTGTTCCAACACTTCAATTCACTGTGCGAAGTGAATGGAGTGTTGCTTCACTTTCTAAATGCTGTCATTTCATAGAAAATCACTTTCCTTTGACAGTGCCTTAAGCTACTTATAAGCATTAGGAAGAAACTCACATGCGTTTCTTTGAAAGAGATGCAGTCTGTTCCAACACTTCAATTCACTGTGCGAAGTGAATGGAGTGTTGCTTCACTTTCTAAATGCTGTCCTTTCAGAGAAAATCACTTTACTTTGAAAGTGCCTTAAGGTACTTACAAGCATTTAACAGAAACTCACATGCATTTCTCTGAAAGAGAAGCAGTCTGTTCCAACACTTCAATTCACTGTGCGAAGTGAATGGAGTGTTGCTTCACTTGATAAATGCTGTACTTTCAGAGAAAATCACTTTCCTTTGATAGTGCCTTAAGCTACTTTCAAGCATTCACAAGAAACACACATGCGTTTCTCTGAAATAGAAGCAGTCTGTTCCAACACTTCAATTCACTGTGCGAAGTGAATGGAGTGTTGCTTCACTTTCTAAAGGCTGCCCTTTCAGAGAAAATCACTTTCCTTTGAAAGTGCCTTAAGCTACTTACTAGCATTCACCAGAGACTCACATGCGTTACTCTGAAAGAGAAGCAGTCTGTTCCAACACTTCAATTCACTGTGCGAAGTGAATGGAGTGTTGCTTCACTTTCTTAATGCTGTCCTTTCAGAGAAAATCACTTTCCTTTGAAAGTGCCTTAAGCTAATTACAAGCATTCAACAGAAACTCACATGCATTTCTCTGAAAGAGAAGCAGTCTGTTCCAACACTTCAATTCACTGCACGAAGGGAATGGAGTGTTGCTTCACTTTCTAAATGCTGTCCTTTGAGAGAAAATCTCTTTCCTTTGAAAGTGCATTAAGCTACTTGCAAGCATTCACCAGAAACTCACATGCGTTTCTCTGAAAGAGAAGCAGTCTGTTCCAACACTTCAATTCACTATGTGAAGTGAATGGAGTGTTGCTTCACTTTCTTAATGCTGTCCTTTCAGAGAAAATCACTTTCCTTTGAAAGTGCCTTAAGCTACTTTCAAGCATTCACAAGAAACACACATGCGTTTCTCTGAAATAGAAGCAGTCTGTTCCAACACTTCAATTCACTGTGCGAAGTGAATGGAGTGTTGCTTCACTTTCTAAATGCTGTCTTTTCCGAGAAAATCACTTTCCTTTGAAAGTGCCTTAAGGAACTTACAAGCATTCAACAGAAACTCACATGCATTTCTCTGAAAGAGAAGCAGTCTGTTCCAACACTTCAATTCACTGTGCGAAGTGAATGGAGTGTTGCTTCACTTTCTAAATGCTGTCCTTTCAGAGAAAATCACTTTCCTTTGAAAGTGCCTTAAGCTACTTACAAGCATTCACCAGAAACTCACATACGTTTCTTTGAAAGAGAAGCAGAATGTTCCAACACTTCAATTCACTTTGCGAAGTGAATGGAGTGTTGCTTCACTTTCTAACTGCTGTCCTTTCAAAGAAAATCACTTTCCTTTGAGAGTGCCTTAAGTTACTTGCAAGCATTAGGAAGAAACTCACATGCATTTCTCTGAAATAGAAGCAGTCTGTTCCAACACTTCAATTCACTGTGCGAAGTGAATGGAGTGTTGCTTCACTTTCTTAATGCTGTCCATTCAGAGAAAATCACGTTCCTTTGAAAGTGCCTTAAGCTAATTACAAGCATTCAACAGAAAGTCACATGCATTTCTCTGAAAGAGAAGCAGTCTGTTCCAACACTTCAATTCACTGCACGAAGGGAATGGAGTGTTGCTTCACTTTCTAAATGCTGTCCTTTCAGAGAAAATCACTTTCCTTTGAAAGTGCATTAAGCTAATTACGAGCATTCAACAGAAACTCACATGCATTTCTCTGAAAGAGAAGCAGTCTGTTCCAACACTTCAATTCACTGCACGAAGGGAATGGAGTGTTGCTTCACTTTCTAAATGCTGTCCTTTCAGAGAAAATCACTTTCCTTTGAAAGTGCCTTAAGCTACTTACAAGCATTCACCAGAAACTCACATGCGTTTCTTTGAAAGAGAAGCAGTCTGTTCCAACACTTCAATTCACTGTGCGAAGTGAATGGAGTGTTGCTTCACTTTCTAAATGCTGTCCTTTCAGAGAAAATCACTTTCCTTTGAAAGTGCCTTAAACTACTTTCAAGCATTCAACAGAAACTCACATGCATTTCTCTGAAAGAGAAGCAGTCTGTTCCAACACTTCAATTCACTGTGCGAGGTGAATGGAGTGTTGCTTCACTTTCTAAATGCTGTCCTTTCAGAGAAAATCACTTTTCTTTGATAGTGCCTTAAGCTACTTTCAAGCATTCACAAGAAACACACATGCGTTTCTCTGAAATAGAAGCAGTCTGTTCCAACACTTCAATTCACTGTGCGAAGTGAATGGAGTGTTGCTTCACTTTCTAAATGCTGTCTTTTCCGAGAAAATCACTTTCCTTTGAAAGTGCCTTACGGTACTTACAAGCATTCAACAGAAACTCACATGCATTTCTCTGAAAGAGAAGCAGTCTGTTCCAACACTTCAATTCACTGTGCGAAGTGAATGGAGTGTTGCTTCACTTTCTAAATGCTGTCATTTCATAGAAAATCACTTTCCTTTGACAGTGCCTTAAGCTACTTATAAGCATTAGGAAGAAACTCACATGCGTTTCTTTGAAAGAGAAGCAGTCTGTTCCAACACTTCAATTCACTGTGCGAAGTGAATGGAGTGTTGCTTCACTTTCTAAATGCTGTACTTTCAGAGAAAATCACTTTCCTTTGATAGTGCCTTAAGCTACTTTCAAGCATTCACAAGAAACACACATGCATTTCTCTGAAATAGAAGCAGTCTGTTCCAACACTTCAATTCACTGTGCGAAGTGAATGGAGTGTTGCTTCACTTTCTAAAGGCTGCCCTTTCAGAGAAAATCACTTTCCTTTGAAAGTGCCTTAAGCTACTTACTAGCATTCACCAGAGACTCACATGCGTTACTCTGAAAGAGAAGCAGTCTGTTCCAACACTTCAATTCACTGTGCGAAGTGAATGGAGTGTTGCTTCACTTTCTTAATGCTGTCCTTTCAGAGAAAATCACTTTCCTTTGAAAGTGCCTTAAACTACTTTCAAGCATTCAACAGAAACTCACATGCATTTCTCTGAAAGAGAAGCAGTCTGTTCCAACACTTCAATTCACTGTGCGAGGTGAATGGAGTGTTGCTTCACTTTCTAAATGCTGTCCTTTCAGAGAAAATCACTTTCCTTTGAAAGTGCCTTAAGCTACTTTCAAGCATTCACAAGAAACACACATGCGTTTCTCTGAAATAGAAGCAGTCTGTTCCAACACTTCAATTCACTGTGCGAAGTGAATGGAGTGTTGCTTCACTTTCTAAATGCTGTCTTTTCCGAGAAAATCACTTTCCTTTGAAAGTGCCTTACGGTACTTACAAGCATTCAACAGAAACTCACATGCATTTCTCTGAAAGAGAAGCAGTCTGTTCCAACACTTCAATTCACTGTGCGAAGTGAATGGAGTGTTGCTTCACTTTCTAAATGCTGTCATTTCATAGAAAATCACTTTCCTTTGACAGTGCCTTAAGCTACTTATAAGCATTAGGAAGAAACTCACATGCGTTTCTTTGAAAGAGAAGCAGTCTGTTCCAACACTTCAATTCACTGTGCGAAGTGAATGGAGTGTTGCTTCACTTTCTAAATGCTGTCCTTTCAGAGAAAATCACTTTACTTTGAAAGTGCCTTAAGGTACTTACAAGCATTTAACAGAAACTCACATGCATTTCTCTGAAAGAGAAGCAGTCTGTTCCAACACTTCAATTCACTGTGCGAAGTGAATGGAGTGTTGCTTCACTTTCTAAATGCTGTACTTTCAGAGAAAATCACTTTCCTTTGATAGTGCCTTAAGCTACTTTCAAGCATTCACAAGAAACACACATGCATTTCTCTGAAATAGAAGCAGTCTGTTCCAACACTTCAATTCACTGTGCGAAGTGAATGGAGTGTTGCTTCACTTTCTAAAGGCTGCCCTTTCAGAGAAAATCACTTTCCTTTGAAAGTGCCTTAAGCTACTTACTAGCATTCACCAGAGACTCACATGCGTTACTCTGAAAGAGAAGCAGTCTGTTCCAACACTTCAATTCACTGTGCGAAGTGAATGGAGTGTTGCTTCACTTTCTTAATGCTGTCCTTTCAGAGAAAATCACTTTCCTTTGAAAGTGCCTTAAGCTAATTACAAGCATTCAACAGAAACTCACATGCATTTCTCTGAAAGAGAAGCAGTCTGTTCCAACACTTCAATTCACTGCACGAAGGGAATGGAGTGTTGCTTCACTTTCTAAATGCTGTCCTTTGAGAGAAAATCACTTTCCTTTGAAAGTGCATTAAGCTACTTGCAAGCATTCACCAGAAACTCACATGCGTTTCTCTGAAAGAGAAGCAGTCTGTTCCAACACTTCAATTCACTATGCGAAGTGAATGGAGTGTTGCTTCACTTTCTTAATGCTGTCCTTTCAGAGAAAATCACTTTCCTTTGAAAGTGCCTTAAGCTACTTTCAAGCATTCACAAGAAACACACATGCGTTTCTCTGAAATAGAAGCAGTCTGTTCCAACACTTCAATTCACTGTGCGAAGTGAATGGAGTGTTGCTTCACTTTCTAAATGCTGTCTTTTCCGAGAAATTCACTTTCCTTTGAAAGTGCCTTAAGGAACTTACAAGCATTCAACAGAAACTCACATGCATTTCTCTGAAAGAGAAGCAGTCTGTTCCAACACTTCAATTCACTGTGCGAAGTGAATGGAGTGTTGCTTCACTTTCTAAATGCTGTCTTTTCCGAGAAAATCACTTTCCTTTGAAAGTGCCTTACGGTACTTACAAGCATTCAACAGAAACTCACATGCATTTCTCTGAAAGAGAAGCAGTCTGTTCCAACACTTCAATTCACTGTGCGAAGTGAATGGAGTGTTGCTTCACTTTCTAAATGCTGTCATTTCATAGAAAATCACTTTCCTTTGACAGTGCCTTAAGCTACTTATAAGCATTAGGAAGAAACTCACATGCGTTTCTTTGAAAGAGAAGCAGTCTGTTCCAACACTTCAATTCACTGTGCGAAGTGAATGGAGTGTTGCTTCACTTTCTAAATGCTGTCCTTTCAGAGAAAATCACTTTACTTTGAAAGTGCCTTAAGGTACTTACAAGCATTTAACAGAAACTCACATGCATTTCTCTGAAAGAGAAGCAGTCTGTTCCAACACTTCAATTCACTGTGCGAAGTGAATGGAGTGTTGCTTCACTTTCTAAATGCTGTACTTTCAGAGAAAATCACTTTCCTTTGATAGTGCCTTAAGCTACTTTCAAGCATTCACAAGAAACACACATGCATTTCTCTGAAATAGAAGCAGTCTGTTCCAACACTTCAATTCACTGTGCGAAGTGAATGGAGTGTTGCTTCACTTTCTAAAGGCTGCCCTTTCAGAGAAAATCACTTTCCTTTGAAAGTGCCTTAAGCTACTTACTAGCATTCACCAGAGACTCACATGCGTTACTCTGAAAGAGAAGCAGTCTGTTCCAACACTTCAATTCACTGTGCGAAGTGAATGGAGTGTTGCTTCACTTTCTTAATGCTGTCCTTTCAGAGAAAATCACTTTCCTTTGAAAGTGCCTTAAGCTAATTACAAGCATTCAACAGAAACTCACATGCATTTCTCTGAAAGAGAAGCAGTCTGTTCCAACACTTCAATTCACTGCACGAAGGGAATGGAGTGTTGCTTCACTTTCTAAATGCTGTCCTTTGAGAGAAAATCACTTTCCTTTGAAAGTGCATTAAGCTACTTGCAAGCATTCACCAGAAACTCACATGCGTTTCTCTGAAAGAGAAGCAGTCTGTTCCAACACTTCAATTCACTATGCGAAGTGAATGGAGTGTTGCTTCACTTTCTTAATGCTGTCCTTTCAGAGAAAATCACTTTCCTTTGAAAGTGCCTTAAGCTACTTTCAAGCATTCACAAGAAACACACATGCGTTTCTCTGAAATAGAAGCAGTCTGTTCCAACACTTCAATTCACTGTGCGAAGTGAATGGAGTGTTGCTTCACTTTCTAAATGCTGTCTTTTCCGAGAAATTCACTTTCCTTTGAAAGTGCCTTAAGGAACTTACAAGCATTCAACAGAAACTCACATGCATTTCTCTGAAAGAGAAGCAGTCTGTTCCAACACTTCAATTCACTGTGCGAAGTGAATGGAGTGTTGCTTCACTTTCTAAATGCTGTCCTTTCAGAGAAAATCACTTTCCTTTGAAAGTGCCTTAAGCTACTAACAAGCATTCACCAGAAACTCACATACGTTTCTTTGAAAGAGAAGCAGAATGTTCCAACACTTCAATTCACTGTGCGAAGTGAATGGAGTGTTGCTTCACTTTCTAACTGCTGTCCTTTCAAAGAAAATCACTTTCCTTTGAAAGTGCCTTAAGTTACTTGCAAGCATTAGGAAGAAACTCACATGCATTTCTCTGAAATAGAAGCAGTCTGTTCCAACACTTCAATTCACTGTGCGAAGTGAATGGAGTGTTGCTTCACTTTCTTAATGCTGTCCATTCAGAGAAAATCACGTTCCTTTGAAAGTGCCTTAAGCTAATTACAAGCATTCAACAGAAACTCACATGCATTTCTCTGAAAGAGAAGCAGTCTGTTCCAACACTTCAATTCACTGCACGAAGGGAATGGAGTGTTGATTCACTTTCTAAATGCTGTCCTTTCAGAGAAAATCACTTTCCTTTGAAAGTGCATTAAGCTCATTACGAGCATTCAACAGAAACTCACATGCATTTCTCTGAAAGAGAAGCAGTCTGTTCCAACACTTCAATTCACTGCACGAAGGGAATGGAGTGTTGCTTCACTTTCTAAATGCTGTCCTTTCAGAGAAAATCACTTTCCTTTGAAAGTGCCTTAAGCTACTTACAAGCATTCACCAGAAACTCACATGCGTTTCTTTGAAAGAGAAGCAGTCTGTTCCAACACTTCAATTCACTGTGCGAAGTGAATGGAGTGTTGCTTCACTTTCTAAATGCTGTCCTTTCAGAGAAAATCACTTTCCTTTGAAAGTGCCTTAAACTACTTTCAAGCATTCAACAGAAACTCACATGCATTTCTCTGAAAGAGAAGCAGTCTGTTCCAACACTTCAATTCACTGTGCGAAGTGAATGGAGTGTTGCTTCACTTTCTAAATGCTGTCCTTTCAGAGAAAATCATTTTTCTTTGATAGTGCCTTAAGCTACTTTCAAGCATTCACAAGAAACACACATGCGTTTCTCTGAAATAGAAGCAGTCTGTTCCAACACTTCAATTCACTGTGCGAAGTGAATGGAGTGTTGCTTCACTTTCTAAATGCTGTCTTTTCCGAGAAAATCACTTTCCTTTGAAAGTGCCTTACGGTACTTACAAGCATTCAACAGAAACTCACATGCATTTCTCTGAAAGAGAAGCAGTCTGTTCCAACACTTCAATTCACTGTGCGAAGTGAATGAAGTGTTGCTTCACTTTCTAAATGCTGTCCTTTCAGAGAAAATCACTTTCCCTTGAAAGTGCCTTAAGCTACTTACAAACATTCACCAGAAACTCACATGCGTTTCTTTGAAAGAGAAGCAGTCTGTTCCAACACTTCAATTCACTGTGCGAAGTGAATGGAGTGTTGCTTCACTTTCTAAATGCTGTCCTTTCAAAGAAAATCACTTTCCTTTGAAAGTGCCTTAAGTTACTTGGAAGCATTAGGAAGAAACTCACATGCGTTTCTCTGAAAGAGAAGCAGTATGTTCCAACACTTCAATTCACTGCACGAAGGGAATGGAGTGTTGCTTCACTTTCTAAATTCTGTCCTTTCAGAGAAAATCACTTTCCTTTGAAAGTGCCTTAAACGACTTTCAAGCATTCACAAAAAACTCACATGCGTTTCTCTGAAAGAGAAGCAGTCTGTTCCAACACTTCAATTCACTGTGCGAAGTGAATGGAGTGTTGCTTCACTTTCTAAATGCTGTCCTTTCAGAGAAAATCACTTTCCTTTTAAAGTGCCTTAAGCTATTTACAAGCATTCAACAGAAACTCACATGCATTTCTCTGAAAGAGAAGCAGTCTGTTCCAACACTTCAATTCACTGCACGAAGGGAATGGAGTGTTGCTTCACTTTCTAAATGCTGTCCTTTCAGAGAAAATCACTTTCCTTTGAAAGTGCCTTAAGCTACTTTCAAGCATTCACCAGAAACTCACATGCGTTTCTTTGAAAGAGAAGCAGTCTGTTCCAACACTTCAATCCACTGTGCAAAGTGAATGGAGTGTTGCTTCACTTTCTAAATGCTGTCTTTTCAGAGAAAATCACTTTCCTTTGAAAGTGCCTTATGGTACTTACAAGCATTCACCAGAAACTCACATGCATTTCTCTGAAAGAGATGCAGTCTGTTCCAACACTTCAATTCACTGTGCGAAGTGAATGGAGTGTTGATTCACTTTCTAAATGCTGTCCTTTCAAAGAAAATCACTTTCCTTTGAAAGTGCCTTAAGTTACTTGCAAGCATTAGGGAGAAACTCACATGCGTTTCTCTGAAAGAGAAGCAGTCTGTTCCAACACTTCAATTCACTGCACGAAGGGAATGGAGTGTTGCTTCACTTTCTAAATGCTGTCCTTTCAGAGAAAATCACTTTCCTTTGAAAGTGCCTTAAACTACTTTCAAGCATTCACAAAAAACTCACATGCGTTTCTCTGAAAGAGAAGCAGTCTGTTCCAACACTTCAATTCACTGTGCGAAGTGAATGGAGTGTTGCTTCACTTTCTTAATGCTGTCCTTTCAGAGAAAATCACTTTCCTTTGAAAGTGCCTTAAGCTAATTACAAGCATTCAACAGAAACTCACATGCATTTCTCTGAAAGAGAAGCAGTCTGTTCCAACACTTCAATTCACTGCACAAAGTGAATGGAGTGTTGCTTCACTTTCTAAATGCTGTCTTTTCAGAGAAAATTACTTTCCTTTGAAACTGCCTTGAGCTACTTACAAGCATTCAACAGAAACTCACATGCATTTCTCTGAAAGAGAAGCAGTCAGTTCCAACACTTCAATTCACTGTGCGAAGTGAATGGAGTGTTGCTTCACTTTCTAAATGCTGTCATTTCATAGAAAATCACTTTCCTTTGAAAGTGCCTTAAGCTACTTATAAGCATTAGGAAGAAACTCACATGCGTTTCTTTGAAAGAGAAGCAGTCTGTTCCAACACTTCAATTCACTGTGCGAAGTGAATGGAGTGTTGCTTCACTTTCTAAATGCTGTCCTTTCAGAGAAAATCACTTTCCCTTGAAAGTGCCTTAAGCTACTTACAAGCATTCACCAGAAACTCACATGCATTTCTCTGAAAGAGAAGCAGTCTGTTCCAACACTTCAATTCACTGCACGAAGTGAATGGAGTGTTGCTTCACTTTCTAAATGCTGTCTTTTCAGAGAAAATTACTTTCCTTTGAAACTGCCTTGAGCTACTTACAAGCATTCAACAGAAACTCACATGCATTTCTCTGAAAGAGAAGCAGTCGGTTCCAACACTTCAATTCACTGTGCGAAGTGAATGGAGTGTTGCTTCACTTTCTAAATGCTGTCCTTTCAAAGAAAATCACTTTCCTTTGAAAGTGCCTTAAGCTACTTACAAGCATTCACCAGAAACTCACATACGTTTCTTTGAAAGAGAAGCAGTCTGTTCCAACACTTCAATTCACTCTGCGAAGTGAATGGAGTGTTGCTTCACTTTCTAACTGCTGTCCTTTCAAAGAAAATCACTTTCCTTTGAAAGTGCCTTAAGTTACTTGCAAGCATTAGGAAGAAACTCACATGCGTTTCTATGAAAGAGAAGCAGTCTGTTCCAACACTTCAATTCACTGTGCGAAGTGAATGGAGTGTTGCTTCACTTTCTTAATGCTGTCCTTTCAGAGAAAATCACTTTCCTTTGAAAGTGCCTTAAGCTAATTACAAGCATTCAACAGAAACTCACATGCATTTCTCTGAAAGAGAAGCAGTCTGTTCCAACACTTCATTTCACTGCACGAAGGGAATGGAGTGTTGCTTCACTTTCTAAATGCTGTCTTTTCCGAGAAAATCACTTTCCTTTGAAAGTGCCTTATGGTACTTACAAGCATTCACCAGAAACTCACATGCATTTCTCTGAAAGAGAAGCAGTCTGTTCCAACACTTCAATTCACTGTGAGAAGTGAATGGAGTGTTGATTCACTTTCTAAATGCTGTCCTTTCAAAGAAAATCACTTTCCTTTGAAAGTGTCTTAAGTTACTTGCAAGCATTAGGGAGAAACTCACATGCGTTTCTCTGAAAGAGAAGCAGTCTGTTCCAACACTTCAATTCACTGCACGAAGGGAATGGAGTGTTGCTTCACTTTCTAAATGCTGTCCTTTCAGAGAAAATCACTTTCCTTTGAAAGTGCCTTAAACTACTTTCAAGCATTCACAAAAAACTCACATTCGTTTCTCTGAAAGAGAAGCAGTCTGTTCCAACACTTCAATTCACTGTGCGAAGTGAATGGAGTGTTGCTTCACTTTCTTAATGCTGTCCTTTCAGAGAAAATCACTTTCCTTTGAAAGTGCCTTAAGCTAATTACAAGCATTCAACAGAAACTCACATGCATTTCTCTGAAAGAGAAGCAGTCTGTTCCAACACTTCAATTCACTGCACAAAGTGAATGGAGTGTTGCTTCACTTTCTAAATGCTGTCTTTTCAGAGAAAATTACTTTCCTTTGAAACTGCCTTGAGCTACTTACAAGCATTCAACAGAAACTCACATGCATTTCTCTGAAAGAGAAGCAGTCAGTTCCAACACTTCAATTCACTGTGCGAAGTGAATGGAGTGTTGCTTCACTTTCTAAATGCTGTCATTTCATAGAAAATCACTTTCCTTTGAAAGTGCCTTAAGCTACTTATAAGCATTAGGAAGAAACTCACATGCGTTTCTTTGAAAGAGAAGCAGTCTGTTCCAACACTTCAATTCACTGTGCGAAGTGAATGGAGTGTTGCTTCACTTTCTAAATGCTGTCCTTTCAGAGAAAATCACTTTCCCTTGAAAGTGCCTTAAGCTACTTACAAGCATTCACCAGAAACTCACATGCATTTCTCTGAAAGAGAAGCAGTCTGTTCCAACACTTCAATTCACTGCACGAAGTGAATGGAGTGTTGCTTCACTTTCTAAATGCTGTCTTTTCAGAGAAAATTACTTTCCTTTGAAACTGCCTTGAGCTACTTACAAGCATTCAACAGAAACTCACATGCATTTCTCTGAAAGAGAAGCAGTCGGTTCCAACACTTCAATTCACTGTGCGAAGTGAATGGAGTGTTGCTTCACTTTCTAAATGCTGTCCTTTCAAAGAAAATCACTTCCCTTTGAAAGTGCCTTAAGCTACTTACAAGCATTCACCAGAAACTCACATACGTTTCTTTGAAAGAGAAGCAGTCTGTTCCAACACTTCAATTCACTGTGCGAACTGAATGGAGTGTTGCTTCACTTTCTAACTGCTGTCCTTTCAAAGAAAATCACTTTCCTTTCAAAGTGCCTTAAGTTACTTGCAAGCATTAGGAAGAAACTCACATGCGTTTCTATGAAAGAGAAGCAGTCTGTTCCAACACTTCAATTCACTGTGCGAAGTGAATGGAGTGTTGCTTCACTTTCTTAATGCTGTCCTTTCAGAGAAAATCACTTTCCTTTGAAAGTGCCTTAAGCTAATTACAAGCATTCAACAGAAACTCACATGCATTTCTCTGAAAGAGAAGCAGTCTGTTCCAACACTTCATTTCACTGCACGAAGGGAATGGAGTGTTGCTTCACTTTCTAAATGTTTCCTTTCAGAGAAAATCACTTTCCTTTGAAAGTGCCTTAAGCTACTTACAAGCATTCACCAGAAACTCACATGCATTTCTCTGAAAGAGAAGCAGTCTGTTCCAACACTTCAATTCACTGCACGAAGTGAATGGAGTGTTGCTTCACTTTCTAAATGCTGTCTTTTCAGAGAAAATTACTTTCCTTTGAAACTGCCTTGAGCTACTTACAAGCATTCAACAGAAACTCACATGCATTTCTCTGAAAGAGAAGCAGTCGGTTCCAACACTTCAATTCACTGTGCGAAGTGAATGGAGTGTTGCTTCACTTTCTAAATGCTGTCCTTTCAAAGAAAATCACTTTCCTTTGAAAGTGCCTTAAGCTACTTACAAGCATTCACCAGAAACTCACATACGTTTCTTTGAAAGAGAAGCAGTCTGTTCCAACACTTCAATTCACTGTGCGAAGTGAATGGAGTGTTGCTTCACTTTCTAACTGCTGTCCTTTCAAAGAAAATCACTTTCCTTTGAAAGTGCCTTAAGTTACTTGCAAGCATTAGGAAGAAACTCACATGCGTTTCTATGAAAGAGAAGCAGTCTGTTCCAACACTTCAATTCACTGTGCGAAGTGAATGGAGTGTTGCTTCACTTTCTTAATGCTGTCCTTTCAGAGAAAATCACTTTCCTTTGAAAGTGCCTTAAGCTAATTACAAGCATTCAACAGAAACTCACATGCATTTCTCTGAAAGAGAAGCAGTCTGTTCCAACACTTCATTTCACTGCACGAAGGGAATGGAGTGTTGCTTCACTTTCTAAATGCTGTCTTTTCCGAGAAAATCACTTTCCTTTGAAAGTGCCTTATGGTACTTACAAGCATTCACCAGAAACTCACATGCATTTCTCTGAAAGAGAAGCAGTCTGTTCCAACACTTCAATTCACTGTGCGAAGTGAATGGAGTGTTGATTCACTTTCTAAATGCTGTCCTTTCAAAGAAAATCACTTTCCTTTGAAAGTGCCTTAAGTTACTTGCAAGCATTAGGGAGAAACTCACATGCGTTTCTCTGAAAGAGAAGCAGTCTGTTCCAACACTTCAATTCACTGCACGAAGGGAATGGAGTGTTGCTTCACTTTCTAAATGCTGTCCTTTCAGAGAAAATCACTTTCCTTTGAAAGTGCCTTAAACTACTTTCAAGCATTCACAAAAAACTCACATTCGTTTCTCTGAAAGAGAAGCAGTCTGTTCCAACACTTCAATTCACTGTGCGAAGTGAATGGAGTGTTGCTTCACTTTCTTAATGCTGTCCTTTCAGAGAAAATCACTTTCCTTTGAAAGTGCCTTAAGCTATTTACAAGCATTCAACAGAAACTCACATGCATTTCTCTGAAAGAGAAGCAGTCTGTTCCAACACTTCAATTCACTGCACGAAGGGAATGGAGTGTTGCTTCACTTTCTAAATGCTGTCCTTTCAGAGAAAATCACTTTCCTTTGAAAGTGCCTTAAGCTACTTTCAAGCATTCACCAGAAACTCACATGCGTTTCTTTGAAAGAGAAGCAGTCTGTTCCAACACTTCAATCCACTGTGCAAAGTGAATGGAGTGTTGCTTCACTTTCTAAATGCTGTCTTTTCAGAGAAAATCACTTTCCTTTGAAAGTGCCTTATGGTACTTACAAGCATTCACCAGAAACTCACATGCATTTCTCTGAAAGAGATGCAGTCTGTTCCAACACTTCAATTCACTGTGCGAAGTGAATGGAGTGTTGATTCACTTTCTAAATGCTGTCCTTTCAAAGAAAATCACTTTCCTTTGAAAGTGCCTTAAGTTACTTGCAAGCATTAGGGAGAAACTCACATGCGTTTCTCTGAAAGAGAAGCAGTCTGTTCCAACACTTCAATTCACTGCACGAAGGGAATGGAGTGTTGCTTCACTTTCTAAATGCTGTCCTTTCAGAGAAAATCACTTTCCTTTGAAAGTGCCTTAAACTACTTTCAAGCATTCACAAAAAACTCACATGCGTTTCTCTGAAAGAGAAGCAGTCTGTTCCAACACTTCAATTCACTGTGCGAAGTGAATGGAGTGTTGCTTCACTTTCTTAATGCTGTCCTTTCAGAGAAAATCACTTTCCTTTGAAAGTGCCTTAAGCTAATTACAAGCATTCAACAGAAACTCACATGCATTTCTCTGAAAGAGAAGCAGTCTGTTCCAACACTTCAATTCACTGCACAAAGTGAATGGAGTGTTGCTTCACTTTCTAAATGCTGTCTTTTCAGAGAAAATTACTTTCCTTTGAAACTGCCTTGAGCTACTTACAAGCATTCAACAGAAACTCACATGCATTTCTCTGAAAGAGAAGCAGTCAGTTCCAACACTTCAATTCACTGTGCGAAGTGAATGGAGTGTTGCTTCACTTTCTAAATGCTGTCATTTCATAGAAAATCACTTTCCTTTGAAAGTGCCTTAAGCTACTTATAAGCATTAGGAAGAAACTCACATGCGTTTCTTTGAAAGAGAAGCAGTCTGTTCCAACACTTCAATTCACTGTGCGAAGTGAATGGAGTGTTGCTTCACTTTCTAAATGCTGTCCTTTCAGAGAAAATCACTTTCCCTTGAAAGTGCCTTAAGCTACTTACAAGCATTCACCAGAAACTCACATGCATTTCTCTGAAAGAGAAGCAGTCTGTTCCAACACTTCAATTCACTGCACGAAGTGAATGGAGTGTTGCTTCACTTTCTAAATGCTGTCTTTTCAGAGAAAATTACTTTCCTTTGAAACTGCCTTGAGCTACTTACAAGCATTCAACAGAAACTCACATGCATTTCTCTGAAAGAGAAGCAGTCGGTTCCAACACTTCAATTCACTGTGCGAAGTGAATGGAGTGTTGCTTCACTTTCTAAATGCTGTCCTTTCAAAGAAAATCACTTTCCTTTGAAAGTGCCTTAAGCTACTTACAAGCATTCACCAGAAACTCACATACGTTTCTTTGAAAGAGAAGCAGTCTGTTCCAACACTTCAATTCACTCTGCGAAGTGAATGGAGTGTTGCTTCACTTTCTAACTGCTGTCCTTTCAAAGAAAATCACTTTCCTTTGAAAGTGCCTTAAGTTACTTGCAAGCATTAGGAAGAAACTCACATGCGTTTCTATGAAAGAGAAGCAGTCTGTTCCAACACTTCAATTCACTGTGCGAAGTGAATGGAGTGTTGCTTCACTTTCTTAATGCTGTCCTTTCAGAGAAAATCACTTTCCTTTGAAAGTGCCTTAAGCTAATTACAAGCATTCAACAGAAACTCACATGCATTTCTCTGAAAGAGAAGCAGTCTGTTCCAACACTTCATTTCACTGCACGAAGGGAATGGAGTGTTGCTTCACTTTCTAAATGCTGTCTTTTCCGAGAAAATCACTTTCCTTTGAAAGTGCCTTATGGTACTTACAAGCATTCACCAGAAACTCACATGCATTTCTCTGAAAGAGAAGCAGTCTGTTCCAACACTTCAATTCACTGTGAGAAGTGAATGGAGTGTTGATTCACTTTCTAAATGCTGTCCTTTCAAAGAAAATCACTTTCCTTTGAAAGTGTCTTAAGTTACTTGCAAGCATTAGGGAGAAACTCACATGCGTTTCTCTGAAAGAGAAGCAGTCTGTTCCAACACTTCAATTCACTGCACGAAGGGAATGGAGTGTTGCTTCACTTTCTAAATGCTGTCCTTTCAGAGAAAATCACTTTCCTTTGAAAGTGCCTTAAACTACTTTCAAGCATTCACAAAAAACTCACATTCGTTTCTCTGAAAGAGAAGCAGTCTGTTCCAACACTTCAATTCACTGTGCGAAGTGAATGGAGTGTTGCTTCACTTTCTTAATGCTGTCCTTTCAGAGAAAATCACTTTCCTTTGAAAGTGCCTTAAGCTAATTACAAGCATTCAACAGAAACTCACATGCATTTCTCTGAAAGAGAAGCAGTCTGTTCCAACACTTCAATTCACTGCACAAAGTGAATGGAGTGTTGCTTCACTTTCTAAATGCTGTCTTTTCAGAGAAAATTACTTTCCTTTGAAACTGCCTTGAGCTACTTACAAGCATTCAACAGAAACTCACATGCATTTCTCTGAAAGAGAAGCAGTCAGTTCCAACACTTCAATTCACTGTGCGAAGTGAATGGAGTGTTGCTTCACTTTCTAAATGCTGTCATTTCATAGAAAATCACTTTCCTTTGAAAGTGCCTTAAGCTACTTATAAGCATTAGGAAGAAACTCACATGCGTTTCTTTGAAAGAGAAGCAGTCTGTTCCAACACTTCAATTCACTGTGCGAAGTGAATGGAGTGTTGCTTCACTTTCTAAATGCTGTCCTTTCAGAGAAAATCACTTTCCCTTGAAAGTGCCTTAAGCTACTTACAAGCATTCACCAGAAACTCACATGCATTTCTCTGAAAGAGAAGCAGTCTGTTCCAACACTTCAATTCACTGCACGAAGTGAATGGAGTGTTGCTTCACTTTCTAAATGCTGTCTTTTCAGAGAAAATTACTTTCCTTTGAAACTGCCTTGAGCTACTTACAAGCATTCAACAGAAACTCACATGCATTTCTCTGAAAGAGAAGCAGTCGGTTCCAACACTTCAATTCACTGTGCGAAGTGAATGGAGTGTTGCTTCACTTTCTAAATGCTGTCCTTTCAAAGAAAATCACTTCCCTTTGAAAGTGCCTTAAGCTACTTACAAGCATTCACCAGAAACTCACATACGTTTCTTTGAAAGAGAAGCAGTCTGTTCCAACACTTCAATTCACTGTGCGAACTGAATGGAGTGTTGCTTCACTTTCTAACTGCTGTCCTTTCAAAGAAAATCACTTTCCTTTCAAAGTGCCTTAAGTTACTTGCAAGCATTAGGAAGAAACTCACATGCGTTTCTATGAAAGAGAAGCAGTCTGTTCCAACACTTCAATTCACTGTGCGAAGTGAATGGAGTGTTGCTTCACTTTCTTAATGCTGTCCTTTCAGAGAAAATCACTTTCCTTTGAAAGTGCCTTAAGCTAATTACAAGCATTCAACAGAAACTCACATGCATTTCTCTGAAAGAGAAGCAGTCTGTTCCAACACTTCATTTCACTGCACGAAGGGAATGGAGTGTTGCTTCACTTTCTAAATGTTTCCTTTCAGAGAAAATCACTTTCCTTTGAAAGTGCCTTAAGCTACTTACAAGCATTCACCAGAAACTCACATGCATTTCTCTGAAAGAGAAGCAGTCTGTTCCAACACTTCAATTCACTGCACGAAGTGAATGGAGTGTTGCTTCACTTTCTAAATGCTGTCTTTTCAGAGAAAATTACTTTCCTTTGAAACTGCCTTGAGCTACTTACAAGCATTCAACAGAAACTCACATGCATTTCTCTGAAAGAGAAGCAGTCGGTTCCAACACTTCAATTCACTGTGCGAAGTGAATGGAGTGTTGCTTCACTTTCTAAATGCTGTCCTTTCAAAGAAAATCACTTTCCTTTGAAAGTGCCTTAAGCTACTTACAAGCATTCACCAGAAACTCACATACGTTTCTTTGAAAGAGAAGCAGTCTGTTCCAACACTTCAATTCACTGTGCGAAGTGAATGGAGTGTTGCTTCACTTTCTAACTGCTGTCCTTTCAAAGAAAATCACTTTCCTTTGAAAGTGCCTTAAGTTACTTGCAAGCATTAGGAAGAAACTCACATGCGTTTCTATGAAAGAGAAGCAGTCTGTTCCAACACTTCAATTCACTGTGCGAAGTGAATGGAGTGTTGCTTCACTTTCTTAATGCTGTCCTTTCAGAGAAAATCACTTTCCTTTGAAAGTGCCTTAAGCTAATTACAAGCATTCAACAGAAACTCACATGCATTTCTCTGAAAGAGAAGCAGTCTGTTCCAACACTTCATTTCACTGCACGAAGGGAATGGAGTGTTGCTTCACTTTCTAAATGCTGTCTTTTCCGAGAAAATCACTTTCCTTTGAAAGTGCCTTATGGTACTTACAAGCATTCACCAGAAACTCACATGCATTTCTCTGAAAGAGAAGCAGTCTGTTCCAACACTTCAATTCACTGTGCGAAGTGAATGGAGTGTTGATTCACTTTCTAAATGCTGTCCTTTCAAAGAAAATCACTTTCCTTTGAAAGTGCCTTAAGTTACTTGCAAGCATTAGGGAGAAACTCACATGCGTTTCTCTGAAAGAGAAGCAGTCTGTTCCAACACTTCAATTCACTGCACGAAGGGAATGGAGTGTTGCTTCACTTTCTAAATGCTGTCCTTTCAGAGAAAATCACTTTCCTTTGAAAGTGCCTTAAACTACTTTCAAGCATTCACAAAAAACTCACATTCGTTTCTCTGAAAGAGAAGCAGTCTGTTCCAACACTTCAATTCACTGTGCGAAGTGAATGGAGTGTTGCTTCACTTTCTTAATGCTGTCCTTTCAGAGAAAATCACTTTCCTTTGAAAGTGCCTTAAGCTAATTACAAGCATTCAACAGAAACTCACATGCATTTCTCTGAAAGAGAAGCAGTCTGTTCCAACACTTCAATTCACTGCACAAAGTGAATGGAGTGTTGCTTCACTTTCTAAATGCTGTCTTTTCAGAGAAAATTACTTTCCTTTGAAACTGCCTTGAGCTACTTACAAGCATTCAACAGAAACTCACATGCATTTCTCTGAAAGAGAAGCAGTCAGTTCCAACACTTCAATTCACTGTGCGAAGTGAATGGAGTGTTGCTTCACTTTCTAAATGCTGTCATTTCATAGAAAATCTCTTTCCTTTGAAAGTGCCTTAAGCTACTTATAAGCATTAGGAAGAAACTCACATGCGTTTCTTTGAAAGAGAAGCAGTCTGTTCCAACACTTCAATTCACTGTGCGAAGTGAATGGAGTGTTGCTTCACTTTCTAAATGCTGTCCTTTCAGAGAAAATCACTTTCCCTTGAAAGTGCCTTAAGCTACTTACAAGCATTCACCAGAAACTCACATGCATTTCTCTGAAAGAGAAGCAGTCTGTTCCAACACTTCAATTCACTGCACGAAGTGAATGGAGTGTTGCTTCACTTTCTAAATGCTGTCTTTTCAGAGAAAATTACTTTCCTTTGAAACTGCCTTGAGCTACTTACAAGCATTCAACAGAAACTCACATGCATTTCTCTGAAAGAGAAGCAGTCGGTTCCAACACTTCAATTCACTGTGCGAAGTGAATGGAGTGTTGCTTCACTTTCTAAATGCTGTCCTTTCAAAGAAAATCACTTTCCTTTGAAAGTGCCTTAAGCTACTTACAAGCATTCACCAGAAACTCACATACGTTTCTTTGAAAGAGAAGCAGTCTGTTCCAACACTTCAATTCACTGTGCGAAGTGAATGGAGTGTTGCTTCACTTTCTAACTGCTGTCCTTTCAAAGAAAATCACTTTCCTTTGAAAGTGCCTTAAGTTACTTGCAAGCATTAGGAAGAAACTCACATGCGTTTCTATGAAAGAGAAGCAGTCTGTTCCAACACTTCAATTCACTGTGCGAAGTGAATGGAGTGTTGCTTCACTTTCTTAATGCTGTCCTTTCAGAGAAAATCACTTTCCTTTGAAAGTGCCTTAAGCTAATTACAAGCATTCAACAGAAACTCACATGCATTTCTCTGAAAGAGAAGCAGTCTGTTCCAACACTTCATTTCACTGCACGAAGGGAATGGAGTGTTGCTTCACTTTCTAAATGTTTCCTTTCAGAGAAAATCACTTTCCTTTGAAAGTGCATTAAGCTACTTACAAGCATTCACCAGAAACTCACATGCGTTTCTTTGAAAGAGAAGCAGTCTGTTCCAACACTTCAATTCACTGTGCGAAGTGAATGGAGTGTTGCTTCACTTTCTAAATGCTGTCCTTTCAGAGAAAATCACTTTCCTTTGAAAGTGCCTTAAGTCACTTGCAAGCATTAGGAAGAAACTCACATGCGTTTCTCTGAAAGAGAAGCAGTCTGTTCCAACACTTCAATTCACTGTGCGAAGTGAATGGAGTGTTGCTTCACTTTCTTAATGCTGTCCTTTCAGAGAAAATCACTTTCCTTTGAAAGTGCCTTAAGCTAATTACAAGCATTCAACAGAAACTCACATGCATTTCTCTGAAAGAGAAGCAGTCTGTTCCAACACTTCATTTCACTGCACGAAGGGAATGGAGTGTTGCTTCACTTTCTAAATGCTGTCTTTTCCGAGAAAATCACTTTCCTTTGAAAGTGCCTTATGGTACTTACAAGCATTCACCAGAAACTCACATGCATTTCTCTGAAAGAGAAGCAGTCTGTTCCAACACTTCAATTCACTGTGCGAAGTGAATGGAGTGTTGATTCACTTTCTAAATGCTGTCCTTTCAAAGAAAATCACTTTCCTTTGAAAGTGCCTTAAGTTACTTGCAAGCATTAGGGAGAAACTCACATGCGTTTCTCTGAAAGAGAAGCAGTCTGTTCCAACACTTCAATTCACTGCACGAAGGGAATGGAGTGTTGCTTCACTTTCTAAATGCTGTCCTTTCAGAGAAAATCACTTTCCTTTGAAAGTGCCTTAAACTACTTTCAAGCATTCACAAAAAACTCACATTCGTTTCTCTGAAAGAGAAGCAGTCTGTTCCAACACTTCAATTCACTGTGCGAAGTGAATGGAGTGTTGCTTCACTTTCTTAATGCTGTCCTTTCAGAGAAAATCACTTTCCTTTGAAAGTGCCTTAAGCTAATTACAAGCATTCAACAGAAACTCACATGCATTTCTCTGAAAGAGAAGCAGTCTGTTCCAACACTTCAATTCACTGCACAAAGTGAATGGAGTGTTGCTTCACTTTCTAAATGCTGTCTTTTCAGAGAAAATTACTTTCCTTTGAAACTGCCTTGAGCTACTTACAAGCATTCAACAGAAACTCACATGCATTTCTCTGAAAGAGAAGCAGTCAGTTCCAACACTTCAATTCACTGTGCGAAGTGAATGGAGTGTTGCTTCACTTTCTAAATGCTATCATTTCATAGAAAATCTCTTTCCTTTGAAAGTGCCTTAAGCTACTTATAAGCATTAGGAAGAAACTCACATGCGTTTCTTTGAAAGAGAAGCAGTCTGTTCCAACACTTCAATTCACTGTGCGAAGTGAATGGAGTGTTGCTTCACTTTCTAAATGCTGTCCTTTCAGAGAAAATCACTTTCCCTTGAAAGTGCCTTAAGCTACTTGCAAGCATTCACCAGAAACTCACATGCGATTCTCTGAAAGAGAAGCAGTCTGTTCCAACACTTCAATTCACTGCACGAAGTGAATGGAGTGTTGCTTCACTTTCTAAATGCTGTCTTTTCAGAGAAAATTACTTTCCTTTGAAACTGCCTTGAGCTACTTACAAGCATTCAACAGAAACTCACATGCATTTCTCTGAAAGAGAAGCAGTCGGTTCCAACACTTCAATTCACTGTGCGAAGTGAATGGAGTGTTGCTTCACTTTCTAAATGCTGTCCTTTCAAAGAAAATCACTTTCCTTTGAAAGTGCCTTAAGCAACTTACAAGCATTCACCAGAAACTCACATACGTTTCTTTGAAAGAGAAGCAGTCTGTTCCAACACTTCAATTCACTGTGCGAAGTGAATGGAGTGTTGCTTCACTTTCTAACTGCTGTCCTTTCAAAGAAAATCACTTTCCTTTGAAAGTGCCTTAAGTTACTTGCAAGCATTAGGAAGAAACTCACATGCGTTTCTATGAAAGAGAAGCAGTCTGTTCCAACACTTCAATTCACTGTGCGAAGTGAATGGAGTGTTGCTTCACTTTCTTAATGCTGTCCTTTCAGAGAAAATCACTTTCCTTTGAAAGTGCCTTAAGCTAATTACAAGCATTCAACAGAAACTCACATGCATTTCTCTGAAAGAGAAGCAGTCTGTTCCAACACTTCATTTCACTGCACGAAGGGAATGGAGTGTTGCTTCACTTTCTAAATGTTTCCTTTCAGAGAAAATCACTTTCCTTTGAAAGTGCATTAAGCTACTTACAAGCATTCACCAGAAACTCACATGCGTTTCTTTGAAAGAGAAGCAGTCTGTTCCAACACTTCAATTCACTGTGCGAAGTGAATGGAGTGTTGCTTCACTTTCTAAATGCTGTCCTTTCAGAGAAAATCACTTTCCTTTGAAAGTGCCTTAAGTCACTTGCAAGCATTAGGAAGAAACTCACATGCGTTTCTCTGAAAGAGAAGCAGTCTGTTCCAACACTTCAATTCACTGTGCGAAGTGAATGGAGTGTTGCTTCACTTTCTTAATGCTGTCCTTTCAGAGAAAATCACTTTCCTTTGAAAGTGCCTTAAGCTAATTACAAGCATTCAACAGAAACTCACATGCATTTCTCTGAAAGAGAAGCAGTCTGTTCCAACACTTCAATTCACTGCACGAAGTGAATGGAGTGTTGCTTCACTTTCTAAAGGCTGCCCTTTCAGAGAGAATCACTTTCCTTTGAAAGTGCCTTAAGCTACTTACTAGCATTCACCAGAGACTCACATGCGTTACTCTGAAAGAGAAGCAGTCTGTTCCAACACTTCAATTCACTTTGCGAAGTGAATGGAGTGTTGCTTCACTTTCTTAATGCTGTCCTTTCAGAGAAAATCACTTTCCTTTGAAAGTGCCTTAAGCTACTTTCAAGCATTCACAAGAAACACACATGCGTTTCTCTGAAATAGAAGCAGTCTGTTCCAACACTTCAACTCACTGTGCGAAGTGAATGGAGTGTTGCTTCACTTTCTAAATGCTGTCATTTCATAGAAAATCACTTTCCTTTGAAACTGCCTTTAGCTACTTACAAGCATTCAACAGAAACTCACATGCATTTCTCTGAAAGAGAAGCAGTCGGTTCCAACACTTCAATTCACTGTGCGAAGTGAATGGAGTGTTGCTTCACTTTCTAAATGCTGTCATTTCATAGAAAATCACTTTCCTTTGAAAGTGCCTTAAGTTACTCATAAGCATTAGGAAGAAACTCACATGCGTTTCTTTGAAAGAGAAGCAGGCTGTTCCAACACTTCAATTCACTGCACGAAGGGAATGGAGTGTTGCTTCACTTTCTAAATGCTGTCCTTTCAGAGAAAATCACTTTACTTTGAAAGTGCCTTAAGGTACTTACAAGCATTCAACAGAAACTCACATGCATTTCTCTGAAAGAGAAGCAGTCTGTTCCAACACTTCAATTCACTGTGCGAAGTGAATGGAGTGTTGCTTCACTTTCTAAATGCTGTACTTTCAGAGAAAATCACTTTCCTTTGATAGTGCCTTAAGCTACTTTCAAGCATTCACAAGAAACACACATGCGTTTCTCTGAAATAGAAGCAGTCTGTTCCAACACTTCAATTCACTGTGCGAAGTGAATGGAGTGTTGCTTCACTTTCTAAATGCTGTACTTTCAGAGAAAATCACTTTCCTTTGAAAGTGCCTTAAGGTACTTACAAGCATTCACCAGAAACTCACATACGTTTCTTTGAAAGAGAAGCAGAATGTTCCAACACTTCAATTCACTGTGCGAAGTGAATGGAGTGTTGCTTCACTTTCTAACTGCTGTCCTTTCAAAGAAAATCACTTTCCTTTGAAAGTGCCTTAAGTTACTTGCAAGCATTAGGAAGAAACTCACATGCATTTCTCTGAAATAGAAGCAGTCGGTTCCAACACTTCAATTCACTGTGCGAAGTGAATGGAGTGTTGCTTCACTTTCTTAATGCTGTCCTTTCAGAGAAAATCACGTTCCTTTGAAAGTGCCTTAAGCTAATTACAAGCATTCAACAGAAACTCACATGCATTTCTCTGAAAGAGAAGCAGTCTGTTCCAACACTTCAATTCACTGCACGAAGGGAATGGAGTGTTGCTTCACTTTCTAAATGCTGTCCTTTCAGAGAAAATCACTTTCCTTTGAAAGTGCATTAAGCTAATTACAAGCATTCAACAGAAACTCACATGCATTTCTCTGAAAGAGAAGCAGTCTGTTCCAACACTTCAATTCACTTCACGAAGGGAATGGAGTGTTGCTTCACTTTCTAAATGCTGTCCTTTCAGAGAAAATCACTTTCCTTTGAAAGTGCCTTAAGCTACTTACAAGCATTCACCAGAAACTCACATGCGTTTCTTTGAAAGAGAAGCACTCTGTTCCAACATTACAATTCACTGTGCGAAGTGAATGGAGTGTTGCTTCACTTTCTAAATGCTGTCCTTTCAGAGAAAATCACTTTCCTTTGAAAGTGCCTTAAACTACTTTCAAGCATTCAGCAGAAACTCACATGCATTTCTCTGAAAGAGAAGCAGTCTGTTCCAACACTTCAATTCACTGTGCGAAGTGAATGGAGTGTTGCTTCACTTTCTAAATGCTGTCCTTTCAGAGAAAATTACTTTTCTTTGTTAGTGCCTTAAGCTACTTTCAAGCATTCACAAGAAACACACATGCGTTTCTCTGAAATAGAAGCAGTCTGTTCCAACACTTCAATTCACTGTGCGAAGTGAATGGAGTGCTGCTTCACTTTCTAAATGCTGTCTTTTCCGAGAAAATCACTTTCCTTTGAAAGTGCCTTACGGTACTTACAAGCATTCAACAGAAACTCACATGCATTTCTCTGAAAGAGAAGCAGTCTGTTCCAACACTTCAATTCACTGTGCGAAGTGAATGAAGTGTTGCTTCACTTTCTAAATGCTGTCCTTTCAGAGAACATAACTTTCCCTTGAAAGTGCCTTAAGCTACTTACAAGCATTCACCAGAAACTCACATGCGTTTCTTTGAAAGAGAAGCAGTCTGTTCCAACACTTCAATTCACTGTGCGAAGTGAATGGAGTGTTGCTTCACTTTCTAAATGCTGTCCTTTCAAAGAAAATCACTTTCCTTTGAAAGTGCCTTAAGTTACTTGGAAGCATTAGGAAGAAACTCACATGCGTTTCTCTGAAATAGAAGCAGTCTGTTCCAACACTTCAATTCACTGCACGAAGGGAATGGAGTGTTGCTTCACTTTCTAAATTCTGTCCTTTAAGAGAAAATCACTTTCCTTTGAAAGTGCCTTAAACGACTTTCAAGCATTCACAAAAAACTCACATGCGTTTCTCTGAAAGAGAAGCAGTCTGTTCCAACACTTCAATTCACTGTGCGAAGTGAATGGAGTGTTGCTTCACTTTCTAAATGCTGTCCTTTCAGAGAAAATCACTTTCCTTTGAAAGTGCCTTAAGCTAATTACAAGCATTCAACAGAAACTCACATGCATTTCTCTGAAAGAGAAGCAGTCTGTTCCAACACTTCAATCCACTGTGCGAAGTGAATGGAGTGTTGCTTCACTTTCTAAATGCTGTCTTTTCCGAGAAAATCACTTTCCTTTGAAAGTGCCTTATGGTACTTACAAGCATTCACCAGAAACTCACATGCATTTCTCTGAAAGAGAAGCAGTCTGTTCCAACACTTCAATTCACTGTGCGAAGTGAATGGAGTGTTGCTTCACTTTCTAAATGCTGTCCTTTCAAAGAAAATCACTTTCCTTTGAAAGTGCCTTAAGTTACTTGCAAGCATTAGGAAGAAACTCACATGCGTTTCTCTGAAAGAGAAGCAGTCTGTTCCAACACTTCAATTCACTGCACGAAGGGAATGGAGTGTTGCTTCACTTTCTAAATTCTGTCCTTTCAGAGAAAATCACTTTCCTTTGAAAGTGCCTTAAACTACTTTCAAGCATTCACAAAAAACTCACATGCGTTTCTCTGAAAGAGAAGCAGTCTGTTCCAACACTTCAATTCACTGTGCGAAGTGAATGGAGTGTTGCTTCACTTTCTAAATGCTGTCCTTTCAGAGAAAATCACTTTCCTTTAAAAGTGCCTTAAGCTAATTATAAGCATTCAACAGAAACTCACATGCATTTCTCTGAAAGAGAAGCAGTCTGTTCCAATACTTCAATTCACTGTGCGAAGTGAATGAAGTGTTGCTTCACTTTCTAAATGCTGTCCTTTCAGAGAAAATCACTTTCCCTTGAAAGTGCCTTAAGCTAATTACAAGCATTCACCAGAAACTCACATGCATTTCTCTGAAAGAGAAGCAGTCTGTTCCAACACTTCAATTCACTGTGCGAAGTGAATGGAGTGTTGCTTCACTTTCTAAATGCTGTCCTTTCAAAGAAAATCACTTTCCTTTGAAAGTGCCTGAAGTTACTTGCAAGCATTAGGAAGAAACTCACATGCGTTTCTCTGAAAGAGAAGCAGTCTGTTCCAACACTTCAATTCACTGCACGAAGGGAATGGAGTGTTGCTTCACTTTCTAAATGCTGTCCTTTCAGAGAAAATTACTTTTCTTTGATAGTGCCTTAAGCTACTTTCAAGCATTCACAAGAAACACACATGCGTTTCTCTGAAATAGAAGCAGTCTGTTCCAACACTTCAATTCACTGTGCGAAGTGAATGGAGTGTTGCTTCACTTTCTAAATGCTGTCTTTTCCGAGAAAATCACTTTCCTTTGAAAGTGCCTTACGGTACTTACAAGCATTCAACAGAAACTCACATGCATTTCTCTGAAAGAGAAGCAGTCTGTTCCAACACTTCAATTCACTGTGCGAAGTGAATGAAGTGTTGCTTCACTTTCTAAATTCTGTCCTTTCAGAGAAAATAACTTTCCCTTGAAAGTGCCTTAAGCTACTTACAAGCATTCACCAGAAACTCACATGCGTTTCTTTGAAAGAGAAGCAGTCTGTTCCAACACTTCACATCACTGTGCGAAGTGAATGGAGTGTTGCTTCACTTTCTAAATGCTGTCCTTTCAAAGAAAATCACTTTCCTTTGAAAGTGCCTTAAGTTACTTGGAAGCATTAGGAAGAAACTCACATGCGTTTCTCTGAAAGAGAAGCAGTCTGTTCCAACACTTCAATTCACTGCACGAAGGGAATGGAGTGTTGCTTCACTTTCTAAATTCTGTCCTTTAAGAGAAAATCACTTTCCTTTGAAAGTGCCTTAAACGACTTTCAAGCATTCACAAAAAACTCACATGCGTTTCTCTGAAAGAGAAGCAGTCTGTTCCAACACTTCAATTCACTGTGCGAAGTGAATGGAGTGTTGCTTCACTTTCTAAATGCTGTCCTTTCACAGAAAATCACTTTCCTTAGAAAGTGCCTTAAGCTAATTACAAGCATTCAACAGAAACTCACATGCATTTCTCTGAAAGAGAAGCAGTCTGTTCCAACACTTCAATTCACTGCACGAAGGGAATGGAGTGTTGCTTCACTTTCTAAATGCTGTCCTTTCAGAGAAAATCACTTTCCTTTGAAAGTGCCTTAAGCTACTTTCAAGCATTCATCAGAAACTCACATGCGTTTCTTTGAAAGAGAAGCAGTCTGTTCCAACACTTCAATCCACTGTGCGAAGTGAATGGAGTATTGCTTCACTTTCTAAATGCTGTCTTTTCCGAGAAAATCACTTTCCTTTGAAAGTGCCTTATGGTACTTACAAGCATTCACCAGAAACTCACATGCATTTCTCTGAAAGAGAAGCAGTCTGTTCCAACACTTCAATTCACTGTGCGAAGTGAATGGAGTGTTGCTTCACTTTCTAAATGCTGTCCTTTCAAAGAAAATCACTTTCCTTTGAAAGTGCCTTAAGTTACTTGCAAGCATTAGGAAGAAACTCACATGCGTTTCTCTGAAAGAGAAGCAGTCTGTTCCAACACTTCAATTCACTGCACGAAGGGAATGGAGTGTTGCTTCACTTTCTAAATTCTGTCCTTTCAGAGAAAATCACTTTCCTTTGAAAGTGCCTTAAACTACTTTCAAGCATTCACAAAAAACTCACATGCGTTTCTCTGAAAGAGAAGCAGTCTGTTCCAACACTTCAATTCACTGTGCGAAGTGAATGGAGTGTTGCTTCACTTTCTAAATGCTGTCCTTTCAGAGAAAATCACTTTCCTTTAAAAGTGCCTTAAGCTAATTATAAGCATTCAACAGAAACTCACATGCATTTCTCTGAAAGAGAAGCAGTCTGTTCCAATACTTCAATTCACTGTGCGAAGTGAATGATGTGTTGCTTCACTTTCTAAATGCTGTCCTTTCAGAGAAAATCACTTTCCCTTGAAAGTGCCTTAAGCTACTTACAAGCATTCACCAGAAACTCACATGCATTTCTCTGAAAGAGAAGCAGTCTGTTCCAACACTTCAATTCACTGTGCGAAATGAATGGAGTGTTGCTTCACTTTCTAAATGCTGTCCTTTCAAAGAAAATCACTTTCCTTTGAAAGTGCCTTAAGTTACTTGCAAGCATTAGGAAGAAACTCACATGCGTTTCTCTGAAAGAGAAGCAGTCTGTTCCAACACTTCAATTCACTGCACGAAGGGAATGGAGTGTTGCTTCACTTTCTAAATTCTGTCCTTTCAGAGAAAATCACTTTCCTTTGAAAGTGCCTTAAACTACTTTCAAGCATTCACAAAAAACTCACATGTGTTTCTCTGAAAGAGAAGCAGTCTGTTCCAACACTTCAATTCACTGTACGAAGTGAATGGAGTGTTGCTTCACTTTCGAAATGCTGTCCTTTCAGAGAAAATCACTTTCCTTTGAAAGTGCCTTAAGCTAATTACAAGCATTCAACAGAAACTCACATGCATTTCTCTGAAAGAGAAGCAGTCTGTTCCAACACTTCATTTCACTGCACGAAGGGAATGGAGTGTTGCTTCACTTTCTAAATGCTTTCCTTTCAGAGAAAATCACTTTCCTTTGAAAGTGCATTAAGCTACTTACAAGCATTCACCAGAAACTCACATGCTTTTCTCTGAAAGAGAAGCAGTCTGTTCCAACACTTCAATTCACTGTGCGAAGTGAATGGAGTGTTGCTTCACTTTCTAAATGCTGTCCTTTCAGAGAAAATCACTTTCCTTTGAAAGTGCCTTAAGTTACTTGCAAGCATTAGGAAGAAACTCACATGCGTTTCTCTGAAAGAGAAGCAGTCTGTTCCAACACTTCAATTCACTGTGCGAAGTGAATGGAGTGTTGCTTCACTTTCTTAATGCTGTCCTTTCAGAGAAAATCACGTTCCTTTGAAAGTGCCTTAAGCTAATTACAAGCATTCAACAGAAACTCACATGCATTTCTCTGAAAGAGAAGCAGTCTGTTCCAACACTTCAATTCACTGCACGAAGTGAATGGAGTGTTGCTTCACTTTCTAAATGCTGTCCTTTCAGAGAAAATTACTTTTCTTTGATAGTGCCTTAAGCTACTTTCAAGCATTCACAAGAAACACACATGCGTTTCTCTGAAATAGAAGCAGTCTATTCCAACACTTCAATTCACTGTGCGAAGTGAATGGAGTGTTGCTTCACTTTCTAAATGCTGTCTTTTCCGAGAAAATCACTTTCCTTTGAAAGTGCCTTACGGTACTTACAAGCATTCAACAGAAACTCACATGCATTTCTCTGAAAGAGAAGCAGTCTGTTCCAACACTTCAATTCACTGTGCGAAGTGAATGAAGTGTTGCTTCACTTTCTAAATGCTGTCCTTTCAGAGAAAATCACTTTCCCTTGAAAGTGCCTTAAGCTACTTACAAGCATTCACCAGAAACTCACATGCGTTTCTTTGAAAGAGAAGCAGTCTGTTCCAACACTTCAATTCACTGTGCGAAGTGAATGGAGTGTTGCTTCACTTTCTAAATGCTGTCCTTTCAAAGAAAATCACTTTCCTTTGAAAGTGCCTTAAGTTACTTGGAAGCATTAGGAAGAAACTCACATGCGTTTCTCTGAAAGAGAAGCAGTCTGTTCCAACACTTCAATTCACTGCACGAAGGGAATGGAGTGTTGCTTCACTTTCTAAATTCTGTCCTTTCAGAGAAAATCACTTTCCTTTGAAAGTGCCTTAAACGACTTTCAAGCATTCACAAAAAACTCACATGCGTTTCTCTGAAAGAGAAGCAGTCTGTTCCAACACTTCAATTCACTGTGCGAAGTGAATGGAGTGTTGCTTCACTTTCTAAATGCTGTCCTTTCAGAGAAAATCACTTTCCTTTGAAAGTGCCTTAAGCTAATTACAAGCATTCAACAGAAACTCACATGCATTTCTCTGAAAGAGAAGCAGTCTGTTCCAACACTTCAATTCACTGCACGAAGGGAATGGAGTGTTGCTTCACTTTCTAAATGCTGTCCTTTCAGAGAAAATCACTTTCCTTTGAAAGTGCCTTAAGCTACTTTCAAGCATTCACCAGAAACTCACATGCGTTTCTTTGAAAGAGAAGCAGTCTGTTCCAACACTTCAATTCACTGTGCGAAGTGAATGGAGTGTTGCTTCACTTTCTAAATGCTGTCCTTTCAAAGAAAATCACTTTCCTTTGAAAGTGCCTTAAGTTACTTGCAAGCATTAGGAAGAAACTCACATGCGTTTCTCTGAAAGAGAAGCAGTCTGTTCCAACACTTCAATTCACTGCACGAAGGGAGTGGAGTGTTGCTTCACTTTCTAAATTCTGTCCTTTCAGAGAAAATCACTTTCCTTTGAAAGTGCCTTAAACGACTTTCAAGCATTCACAAAAAACTCACATGCGTTTCTCTGAAAGAGAAGCAGTCTGTTCCAACACTTCAATTCACTGTGCGAAGTGAATGGAGTGTTGCTTCACTTTCTAAATGCTGTCCTTTCAGAGAAAATCACTTTCCTTTGAAAGTGCCTTAAGCTAATTACAAGCATTCAACAGAAACTCACATGCATTTCTCTGAAAGAGAAGCAGTCTGTTCCAACACTTCAATTCACTGCACGAAGGGAATGGAGTGTTGCTTCACTTTCTAAATGCTGTCCTTTCAGAGAAAATCACTTTCCTTTGAAAGTGCCTTAAGCTACTTTCTAGCATTCACCAGAAACTCACATGCGTTTCTTTGAAAGAGAAGCAGTCTGTTCCAACACTTCAATTCACTGTGCGAAGTGAATGGAGTGTTGCTTCACTTTCTAAATGCTGTCCTTTCAAAGAAAATCACTTTCCTTTGAAAGTGCCTTAAGTTACTTGCAAGCATTAGGAAGAAACTCACATGCGTTTCTCTGAAAGAGAAGCAGTCTGTTCCAACACTTCAATTCACTGCACGAAGGGAGTGGAGTGTTGCTTCACTTTCTAAATGCTGTCCTTTCAGAGAAAATCACTTTCCTTTGAAAGTGCCTTAAACGACTTTCAAGCATTCACAAAAAACTCACATGCGTTTCTCTGAAAGAGAAGCAGTCTGTTCCAACACTTCAATTCACTGTGCGAAGTGAATGGAGTGTTGCTTCACTTTCTAAATGCTGTCCTTTCAGAGAAAATCACTTTCCTTTGAAAGTGCCTTAAGCTAATTACAAGCATTCAACAGAAACTCACATGCATTTCTCTGAAAGAGAAGCAGTCTGTTCCAACACTTCATTTCTCTTCACGAAGGGAATGGAGTGTTGCTTCACTTTCTAAATGCTTTCCTTTCAGAGAAAATCACTTTCCTTTGAAAGTGCATTAAGCTACTTACAAGCATTCACCAGAAACTCACCTGCTTTTCTCTGAAAGAGAAGCAGTCTGTTCCAACACTTCAATTCACTGTGCGAAGTGAATGGAGTGTTGCTTCACTTTCTAAATGCTGTCCTTTCAGAGAAAATCACTTTCCTTTGAAAGTGCCTTAAGTTACTTGCAAGCATTAGGAAGAAACTCACATGCGTTTCTCTGAAAGAGAAGCAGTCTGTTCCAACACTTCAATTCACTGTGCGAAGTGAATGGAGTGTTGCTTCACTTTCTTAATGCTGTCCTTTCAGAGAAAATCACTTTCCTTTGAAAGTGCCTTAAGCTAATTACAAGCATTCAACAGAAACTCACATGCATTTCTCTGAAAGAGAAGCAGTCTGTTCCAACACTTCAATTCACTGCACGAAGTGAATGGATTGTTGCTTCACTTTCTAAATGCTGTCTTTTCAGAGAAAATTACTTTCCTTTGAAACTGCCTTGAGCTACTTACAAGCATTCAACAGAAACTCACATGCATTTCTCTGAAAGAGAAGCAGTCGGTTCCAACACTTCAATTCACTGTGCGAAGTGAATGGAGTGTTGCTTCACTTTCTAAATGCTGTCATTTCATAGAAAATCACTTTCCTTTGAAAGTGCCTTAAGCTACTTATAAGCATTAGGAAGAAACTCACATGCGTTTCTTTGAAAGAGAAGCAGTCTGTTCCAACACTTCAATTCACTGTGCGAAGTGAATGGAGTGTTGCTTCACTTTCTAAATGCTGTCCTTTCAGAGAAAATCACTTTCCCTTGAAAGTGCCTTAAGCTACTTACAAGCATTCACCAGAAACTCACATGCGTTTCTCTGAAAGAGAAGCAGTCTGTTCCAACACTTCAATTCACTGTGCGAAGTGAATGGAGTGTTGCTTCACTTTCTAAATGCTGTCATTTCATAGAAAATCACTTTCCTTTGAAAGTGCCTTAAGCTACTTATAAGCATTAGGAAGAAACTCACATGCGTTTTTTTGAAAGAGAAGCAGTCTGTTCCAACACTTCAATTCACTGTGCGAAGTGAATGGAGTGTTGATTCACTTTCTAAATGCTGTCCTTTCAGAGAAAATCACTTTCCCTTGAAAGTGCCTTAAGCTACTTACAAGCATTCACCAGAAACTCACATGCATTTCTCTGAAAGAGAAGCAGTCTGTTCCAACACTTCAATTCACTGTGCGAAGTGAATGGAGTGTTGCTTCACTTTCTAAATGCTGTCCTTTCAAAGAAAATCACTTTCCTTTGAAAGTGCCTTAAGTTACTTGCAAGCATTAGGAAGAAACTCACATGCGTTTTTCTGAAAGAGAAGCAGTCTGTTCCAACACTTCAATTCACTGCACGAAGGGAATGGAGTGTTGCTTCACTTTCTAAATTCTGTCCTTTCAGAGAAAATCACTTTCCTTTGAAAGTGCCTTAAACTACTTTCAAGCATTCACAAAAAACTCACATGCGTTTCTCTGAAAGAGAAGCAGTCTGTTCCAACACTTCAATTCACTGTGCGAAGTGAATGGAGTGTTGCTTCACTTTC
This sequence comes from Myodes glareolus, assembly GCF_982192425.1. NCBI lineage: Eukaryota > Metazoa > Chordata > Mammalia > Rodentia > Cricetidae > Myodes > Myodes glareolus. The sequence continues at coordinate 766,328 of NW_028263211.1, read as the reverse complement.
TAAATGCTGTCCTTTCAGAGAAAATCACTTTCTTTTGAAAGTGCCTTAAGCTAATTACAAGCATTCAACAGAAACTCACATGCATTTCTCTGAAAGAGAAGCAGTCTGTTCCAACACTTCAATTCACTGCACGAAGGGAATGGAGTGTTGCTTCACCTTCTAAATGCTGTCCTTTCAGAGAAAATCACTTTCCTTTGAAAGTGCCTTAAACTAATTTCAAGCATTCACAGAAAACGCACATGCGTTTCTCTGAAAGAGAAGCAGTCTGTTCCAACACTTCAATTCACTGTGCAATGTCATGGAGTGTTGCCTCACTTTTGAAATGCTGTCCTTTCCGAGAAAATCACTTTCCTTTGAAAGTGCCTTAAACTACTTTCAAGCATTCACAAAAAACTCACATGTGTTTCTCTGAAAGAGAAGCAGTCTGTTCCAACACTTCAATTCTCTGTGCGAAGTGAATGGAGTGTTGCTTCACTTTCTAAATGCTGTCCTTTCAATGAAATTCACTTTCCTTTGAAAGTGCCTTAAGTTACTTGCAAGCATTAGGAAGAAACTCACATGCGTTTCTCTGAAAGAAAAGCAGTCTGTTCCAACACTTCAATTCACTGTGTGAAGTGAATGGAGTGTTGCTTCACTTTCTAAATTCTGTCCTTTCAGAGAAAATCACTTTCCTTTGAAAGTGCCTTAAGTTACTTACAAGCATTCAACAGAAACTCACATGCATTTCTCTGAAAGAGAAGCAGTCTGTTCCAACACTTCAATTCACTGCACGAAGGGAATGGAGTGTTGCTTCACTTTCTAAAAGCTGTCCTTTCAGAGAAAATCACTTTCCTTTGAAAGTGCCTTAAGCTACTTACAAGCATTCACCAGAAACTCACATACGTTTCTTTGAAAGAGAAGCAGTCTGTTCCAACAATTCAATTCACTGTGCGAAGTGAATGGAGTGTTGCTTCACTTTCTAACTGCTGTCCTTTCAAAGAAAATCACTTTCCTTTGAAAGTGCCTTAAGTTACTTGCAAGCATTAGGAAGAAACTCACATGCGTTTCTGTGAAAGAGAAGCAGTCTGTTCCAACACTTCAATTCACTGTGCGAAGTGAATGGAGTGTTGCTTCACTTTCTTAATGCTGTCCTTTCAGAGAAAATCACTTTCCTTTGAAAGTGCCTTAAGCTAATTACAAGCATTCAACAGAAACTCACATGCATTTCTCTGAAAGAGAAGCAGCCTGTTCCAACACTTCATTTCACTGCACGAAGGGAATGGAGTGTTGCTTCACTTTCTAAATGCTTTCCTTTCAGAGAAAATCACTTTCCTTTGAAAGTGCATTAAGCTACTTACAAGCATTCACCAGAAACTCACATGCGTTTCTTTGAAAGAGAAGCAGTCTGTTCCAACACTACAATTCACTGTGCGAAGTGAATGGAGTGTTGCTTCACTTTCTAAATGCTGTCCTTTCAGAGAAAATCACTTTCCTTTGAAAGTGCCTTAAGTTACTTGCAAGCATTAGGAAGAAACTCACATGCGTTTCTTTGAAAGAGAAGCAGTCTGTTCCAACACTTCACATCACTGTGCGAAGTGAATGGAGTGTTGCTTCACTTTCTAAATGCTGTCCTTTCAAAGAAAATCACTTTCCTTTGAAAGTGCCTTAAGTTACTTGGAAGCATTAGGAAGAAACTCACATGCGTTTCTCTGAAAGAGAAGCAGTCTGTTCCAACACTTCAATTCACTGCACGAAGGGAATGGAGTGTTGCTTCACTTTCTAAATTCTGTCCTTTAAGAGAAAATCACTTTCCTTTGAAAGTGCCTTAAACGACTTTCAAGCATTCACAAAAAACTCACATGCGTTTCTCTGAAAGAGAAGCAGTCTGTTCCAACACTTCAATTCACTGTGCGAAGTGAATGGAGTGTTGCTTCACTTTCTAAATGCTGTCCTTTCACAGAAAATCACTTTCCTTAGAAAGTGCCTTAAGCTAATTACAAGCATTCAACAGAAACTCACATGCATTTCTCTGAAAGAGAAGCAGTCTGTTCCAACACTTCAATTCACTGCACGAAGGGAATGGAGTGTTGCTTCACTTTCTAAATGCTGTCCTTTCAGAGAAAATCACTTTCCTTTGAAAGTGCCTTAAGCTACTTTCAAGCATTCATCAGAAACTCACATGCGTTTCTTTGAAAGAGAAGCAGTCTGTTCCAACACTTCAATCCACTGTGCGAAGTGAATGGAGTGTTGCTTCACTTTCTAAATGCTGTCTTTTCCGAGAAAATCACTTTCCTTTGAAAGTGCCTTATGGTACTTACAAGCATTCACCAGAAACTCACATGCATTTCTCTGAAAGAGAAGCAGTCTGTTCCAACACTTCAATTCACTGTGCGAAGTGAATGGAGTGTTGCTTCACTTTCTAAATGCTGTCCTTTCAAAGAAAATCACTTTCCTTTGAAAGTGCCTTAAGTTACTTGCAAGCATTAGGAAGAAACTCACATGCGTTTCTCTGAAAGAGAAGCAGTCTGTTCCAACACTTCAATTCACTGCACGAAGGGAATGGAGTGTTGCTTCACTTTCTAAATTCTGTCCTTTCAGAGAAAATCACTTTCCTTTGAAAGTGCCTTAAACTACTTTCAAGCATTCACAAAAAACTCACATGCGTTTCTCTGAAAGAGAAGCAGTCTGTTCCAACACTTCAATTCACTGTGCGAAGTGAATGGAGTGTTGCTTCACTTTCTAAATGCTGTTCTTTCAGAGAAAATCACTTTCCTTTAAAAGTGCCTTAAGCTAATTATAAGCATTCAACAGAAACTCACATGCATTTCTCTGAAAGAGAAGCAGTCTGTTCCAATACTTCAATTCACTGTGCGAAGTGAATGATGTGTTGCTTCACTTTCTAAATGCTGTCCTTTCAGAGAAAATCACTTTCCCTTGAAAGTGCCTTAAGCTACTTACAAGCATTCACCAGAAACTCACATGCATTTCTCTGAAAGAGAAGCAGTCTGTTCCAACACTTCAATTCACTGTGCGAAATGAATGGAGTGTTGCTTCACTTTCTAAATGCTGTCCTTTCAAAGAAAATCACTTTCCTTTGAAAGTGCCTTAAGTTACTTGCAAGCATTAGGAAGAAACTCACATGCGTTTCTCTGAAAGAGAAGCAGTCTGTTCCAACACTTCAATTCACTGCACGAAGGGAATGGAGTGTTGCTTCACTTTCTAAATTCTGTCCTTTCAGAGAAAATCACTTTCCTTTGAAAGTGCCTTAAACTACTTTCAAGCATTCACAAAAAACTCACATGCGTTTCTCTGAAAGAGAAGCAGTCTGTTCCAACACTTCAATTCACTGTACGAAGTGAATGGAGTGTTGCTTCACTTTCGAAATGCTGTCCTTTCAGAGAAAATCACTTTCCTTTGAAAGTGCCTTAAGCTAATTACAAGCATTCAACAGAAACTCACATGCATTTCTCTGAAAGAGAAGCAGTCTGTTCCAACACTTCATTTCACTGCACGAAGGGAATGGAGTGTTGCTTCACTTTCTAAATGCTTTCCTTTCAGAGAAAATCACTTTCCTTTGAAAGTGCATTAAGCTACTTACAAGCATTCACCAGAAACTCACATGCTTTTCTCTGAAAGAGAAGCAGTCTGTTCCAACACTTCAATTCACTGTGCGAAGTGAATGGAGTGTTGCTTCACTTTCTAAATGCTGTCCTTTCAGAGAAAATCACTTTCCTTTGAAAGTGCCTTAAGTTACTTGCAAGCATTAGGAAGAAACTCACATGCGTTTCTCTGAAAGAGAAGCAGTCTGTTCCAACACTTCAATTCACTGTGCGAAGTGAATGGAGTGTTGCTTCACTTTCTTAATGCTGTCCTTTCAGAGAAAATCACGTTCCTTTGAAAGTGCCTTAAGCTAATTACAAGCATTCAACAGAAACTCACATGCATTTCTCTGAAAGAGAAGCAGTCTGTTCCAACACTTCAATTCACTGCACGAAGTGAATGGAGTGTTGCTTCACTTTCTAAATGCTGTCCTTTCAGAGAAAATTACTTTTCTTTGATAGTGCCTTAAGCTACTTTCAAGCATTCACAAGAAACACACATGCGTTTCTCTGAAATAGAAGCAGTCTATTCCAACACTTCAATTCACTGTGCGAAGTGAATGGAGTGTTGCTTCACTTTCTAAATGCTGTCTTTTCCGAGAAAATCACTTTCCTTTGAAAGTGCCTTACGGTACTTACAAGCATTCAACAGAAACTCACATGCATTTCTCTGAAAGAGAAGCAGTCTGTTCCAACACTTCAATTCACTGTGCGAAGTGAATGAAGTGTTGCTTCACTTTCTAAATGCTGTCCTTTCAGAGAAAATCACTTTCCCTTGAAAGTGCCTTAAGCTACTTACAAGCATTCACCAGAAACTCACATGCGTTTCTTTGAAAGAGAAGCAGTCTGTTCCAACACTTCAATTCACTGTGCGAAGTGAATGGAGTGTTGCTTCACTTTCTAAATGCTGTCCTTTCAAAGAAAATCACTTTCCTTTGAAAGTGCCTTAAGTTACTTGGAAGCATTAGGAAGAAACTCACATGCGTTTCTCTGAAAGAGAAGCAGTCTGTTCCAACACTTCAATTCACTGCACGAAGGGAATGGAGTGTTGCTTCACTTTCTAAATTCTGTCCTTTCAGAGAAAATCACTTTCCTTTGAAAGTGCCTTAAACGACTTTCAAGCATTCACAAAAAACTCACATGCGTTTCTCTGAAAGAGAAGCAGTCTGTTCCAACACTTCAATTCACTGTGCGAAGTGAATGGAGTGTTGCTTCACTTTCTAAATGCTGTCCTTTCAGAGAAAATCACTTTCCTTTGAAAGTGCCTTAAGCTAATTACAAGCATTCAACAGAAACTCACATGCATTTCTCTGAAAGAGAAGCAGTCTGTTCCAACACTTCAATTCACTGCACGAAGGGAATGGAGTGTTGCTTCACTTTCTAAATGCTGTCCTTTCAGAGAAAATCACTTTCCTTTGAAAGTGCCTTAAGCTACTTTCAAGCATTCACCAGAAACTCACATGCGTTTCTTTGAAAGAGAAGCAGTCTGTTCCAACACTTCAATTCACTGTGCGAAGTGAATGGAGTGTTGCTTCACTTTCTAAATGCTGTCCTTTCAAAGAAAATCACTTTCCTTTGAAAGTGCCTTAAGTTACTTGCAAGCATTAGGAAGAAACTCACAAGCGTTTCTCTGAAAGAGAAGCAGTCTGTTCCAACACTTCAATTCACTGCACGAAGGGAGTGGAGTGTTGCTTCACTTTCTAAATTCTGTCCTTTCAGAGAAAATCACTTTCCTTTGAAAGTGCCTTAAACGACTTTCAAGCATTCACAAAAAACTCACATGCGTTTCTCTGAAAGAGAAGCAGTCTGTTCCAACACTTCAATTCACTGTGCGAAGTGAATGGAGTGTTGCTTCACTTTCTAAATGCTGTCCTTTCAGAGAAAATCACTTTCCTTTGAAAGTGCCTTAAGCTAATTACAAGCATTCAACAGAAACTCACATGCATTTCTCTGAAAGAGAAGCAGTCTGTTCCAACACTTCATTTCTCTTCACGAAGGGAATGGAGTGTTGCTTCACTTTCTAAATGCTTTCCTTTCAGAGAAAATCACTTTCCTTTGAAAGTGCATTAAGCTACTTACAAGCATTCACCAGAAACTCACCTGCTTTTCTCTGAAAGAGAAGCAGTCTGTTCCAACACTTCAATTCACTGTGCGAAGTGAATGGAGTGTTGCTTCACTTTCTAAATGCTGTCCTTTCAGAGAAAATCACTTTCCTTTGAAAGTGCCTTAAGTTACTTGCAAGCATTAGGAAGAAACTCACATGCGTTTCTCTGAAAGAGAAGCAGTCTGTTCCAACACTTCAATTCACTGTGCGAAGTGAATGGAGTGTTGCTTCACTTTCTTAATGCTGTCCTTTCAGAGAAAATCACTTTCCTTTGAAAGTGCCTTAAGCTAATTACAAGCATTCAACAGAAACTCACATGCATTTCTCTGAAAGAGAAGCAGTCTGTTCCAACACTTCAATTCACTGCACGAAGTGAATGGAGTGTTGCTTCACTTTCTAAATGCTGTCTTTTCAGAGAAAATTACTTTCCTTTGAAACTGCCTTGAGCTACTTACAAGCATTCAACAGAAACTCACATGCATTTCTCTGAAAGAGAAGCAGTCGGTTCCAACACTTCAATTCACTGTGCGAAGTGAATGGAGTGTTGCTTCACTTTCTAAATGCTGTCATTTCATAGAAAATCACTTTCCTTTGAAAGTGCCTTAAGCTACTTATAAGCATTAGGAAGAAACTCACATGCGTTTCTTTGAAAGAGAAGCAGTCTGTTCCAACACTTCAATTCACTGTGCGAAGTGAATGGAGTGTTGCTTCACTTTCTAAATGCTGTCCTTTCAGAGAAAATCACTTTCCCTTGAAAGTGCCTTAAGCTACTTACAAGCATTCACCAGAAACTCACATGCGTTTCTCTGAAAGAGAAGCAGTCTGTTCCAACACTTCAATTCACTGCAGGAAGTGAATGGAGTGTTGCTTTACTTTCTAAATGCTGTCTTTTCAGAGAAAATTACTTTCCTTTGAAACTGCCTTGAGCTACTTACAAGCATTCAACAGAAACTCACATGCATTTCTCTGAAAGAGAAGCAGTCGGTTCCAACACTTCAATTCACTGTGCGAAGTGAATGGAGTGTTGCTTCACTTTCTAAATGCTGTCATTTCATAGAAAATCACTTTCCTTTGAAAGTGCCTTAAGCTACTTATAAGCATTAGGAAGAAACTCACATGCGTTTTTTTGAAAGAGAAGCAGTCTGTTCCAACACTTCAATTCACTGTGCGAAGTGAATGGAGTGTTGATTCACTTTCTAAATGCTGTCCTTTCAGAGAAAATCACTTTCCCTTGAAAGTGCCTTAAGCTACTTACAAGCATTCACCAGAAACTCACATGCATTTCTCTGAAAGAGAAGCAGTCTGTTCCAACACTTCAATTCACTGTGCGAAGTGAATGGAGTGTTGCTTCACTTTCTAAATGCTGTCCTTTCAAAGAAAATCACTTTCCTTTGAAAGTGCCTTAAGTTACTTGCAAGCATTAGGAAGAAACTCACATGCGTTTTTCTGAAAGAGAAGCAGTCTGTTCCAACACTTCAATTCACTGCACGAAGGGAATGGAGTGTTGCTTCACTTTCTAAATTCTGTCCTTTCAGAGAAAATCACTTTCCTTTGAAAGTGCCTTAAACTACTTTCAAGCATTCACAAAAAACTCACATGCGTTTCTCTGAAAGAGAAGCAGTCTGTTCCAACACTTCAATTCACTGTGCGAAGTGAATGGAGTGTTGCTTCACTTTCTAAATGCTGTCCTTTCAGAGAAAATCACTTTCCTTTGAAAGTGCCTTAAGCTAATTACAAGCATTCAACAGAAACTCACATGCATTTCTCTGAAAGAGAAGCAGTCTGTTCCAACACTTCAATTCACTGCACGAAGGGAATGGAGTGTTGCTTCACCTTCTAAATGCTGTCCTTTCAGAGAAAATCACTTTCCTTTGAAAGTGCCTTAAACTAATTTCAAGCATTCACAGAAAACGCACATGCGTTTCTCTGAAAGAGATGCAGTCTGTTCCAACACTTCAATTCACTGTGCAATGTCATGGAGTGTTGCCTCACTTTTGAAATGCTGTCCTTTCCGAGAAAATCACTTTCCTTTGAAAGTGCCTTAAACTACTTTCAAGCATTCACAAAAAACTCACATGTGTTTCTCTGAAAGAGAAGCAGTCTGTTCCAACACTTCAATTCTCTGTGCGAAGTGAATGGAGTGTTGCTTCACTTTCTAAATGCTGTCCTTTCAATGAAATTCACTTTCCTTTGAAAGTGCCTTAAGTTACTTGCAAGCATTAGGAAGAAACTCACATGCGTTTCTCTGAAAGAAAAGCAGTCTGTTCCAACACTTCAATTCACTGTGTGAAGTGAATGGAGTGTTGCTTCACTTTCTAAATTCTGTCCTTTCAGAGAAAATCACTTTCCTTTGAAAGTGCCTTAAGTTACTTACAAGCATTCAACAGAAACTCACATGCATTTCTCTGAAAGAGAAGCAGTCTGTTCCAACACTTCAATTCACTGCACGAAGGGAATGGAGTGTTGCTTCACTTTCTAAAAGCTGTCCTTTCAGAGAAAATCACTTTCCTTTGAAAGTGCCTTAAGCTACTTACAAGCATTCACCAGAAACTCACATACGTTTCTTTGAAAGAGAAGCAGTCTGTTCCAACAATTCAATTCACTGTGCGAAGTGAATGGAGTGTTGCTTCACTTTCTAACTGCTGTCCTTTCAAAGAAAATCACTTTCCTTTGAAAGTGCCTTAAGTTACTTGCAAGCATTAGGAAGAAACTCACATGCGTTTCTGTGAAAGAGAAGCAGTCTGTTCCAACACTTCAATTCACTGTGCGAAGTGAATGGAGTGTTGCTTCACTTTCTTAATGCTGTCCTTTCAGAGAAAATCACTTTCCTTTGAAAGTGCCTTAAGCTAATTACAAGCATTCAACAGAAACTCACATGCATTTCTCTGAAAGAGAAGCAGCCTGTTCCAACACTTCATTTCACTGCACGAAGGGAATGGAGTGTTGCTTCACTTTCTAAATGCTTTCCTTTCAGAGAAAATCACTTTCCTTTGAAAGTGCATTAAGCTACTTACAAGCATTCACCAGAAACTCACATGCGTTTCTTTGAAAGAGAAGCAGTCTGTTCCAACACTACAATTCACTGTGCGAAGTGAATGGAGTGTTGCTTCACTTTCTAAATGCTGTCCTTTCAGAGAAAATCACTTTCCTTTGAAAGTGCCTTAAGTTACTTGCAAGCATTAGGAAGAAACTCACATGCGTTTCTCTGAAAGAGAAGCAGTCTGTTCCAACACTTCAATTCACTGTGCGAAGTGAATGGAGTGTTGCTTCACTTTCTTAATGCTGTCCTTTCAGAGAAAATCACTTTCCTTTGAAAGTGCCTTAAGCTAATTACAAGCATTCAACAGAAACTCACATGCATTTCTCTGAAAGAGAAGCAGTCTGTTCCAACACTTCAATTCACTGCACGAAGTGAATTGAGTGTTGCTTCACTTTCTAAAGGCTGCCCTTTCAGAGAAAATCACTTTCCTTTGAAAGTGCCTTAAGCTACTTACTAGCATTCACCAGAGACTCACATGCATTACTCTGAAAGAGAAGCAGTCTGTTCCAACACTTCAATTCACTGTGCGAAGTGAATGGAGTGTTGCTTCACTTTCTAAATGCTGTCCTTTCAGAGAAAATCACTTTCCCTTGAAAGTGCCTTAAGCTACTTACAAGCATTCACCAGAAACTCACATGCGTGTCTCTGCAAGAGAAGCAGTCTGTTACAACACTTCAATTCACTGTGCGAAGTGAATGGAGTGTTGCTTCACTTTCTAAATGCTGTCCATTCAAAGAAAATCACTTTCCTTTGAAAGTGCCTTAAGTAACTTGCAAGCATTAGGAAGAAACTCACATGCGTTTTTCTGAAAGAGAAGCAGTCTGTTCCAACACTTCAATTCACTGCACGAACGGAATGGAGTGTTGCTTCACTTTCTAAATTCTGTCCTTTCAGAGAAAATCACTTTCCTTTGAAAGTGCCTTAAACTACTTTCAAGCATTCACAAAAAAATCACATGCGTTTCTCTGAAAGAGAAGCAGTCTGTTCCAACACTTCAATTCACTGTGCGAAGTGAATGGAGTGTTGCTTCACTTTCTAAATGCTGTCCTTTCAGAGAAAATCACTTTCCTTTGAAAGTGCCTTAAGCTAATTACAAGCATTCAACAGAAACTCACATGCATTTCTCTGAAAGAGAAGCCGTCTGTTCCAATACTTCAATTCACTGTGCGAAGTGAATGAAGTGTTGCTTCACTTTCAAAATGCTGTCCTTTCAGAGAAAATCACTTTCCCTTGAAAGTGCCTTAAGCTACTTACAAGCATTCACCAGAAACTCACATGCATTTCTCTGAAAGAGAAGCAGTCTGTTCCAACACTTCAATTCACTGTGCGAAGTGAATGGAGTGTTGCTTCACTTTCTAAATGCTGTCCTTTCAAAGAAAATCACTTTCCTTTGAAAGTGCCTTAAGTTACTTGGAAGCATTAGGAAGAAACTCACATGCGTTTCTCTGAAAGAGAAGCAGTCTGTTCCAACACTTCAATTCACTGCACGAAGGGAATGGAGTGTTGCTTCACTTTCTAAATTCTGTCCTTTCAGAGAAAATCACTTTCCTTTGAAAGTGCCTTAAACGACTTTCAAGCATTCACAAAAAACTCACATGCGTTTCTCTGAAAGAGAAGCAGTCTGTTCCAACACTTCAATTCACTGTGCGAAGTGAATGGAGTGTTGCTTCACTTTCTAAATGCTGTCCTTTCAGAGAAAATCACTTTCCTTTGAAAGTGCCTTAAGCTAATTACAAGCATTCAACAGAAACTCACATGCATTTCTCTGAAAGTGAAGCAGTCTGTTCCAACACTTCAATTCACTGCACGAAGGGAATGGAGTGTTGCTTCACTTTCTAAATGCTGTCCTTTCAGAGAAAATCACTTTCCTTTGAAAGTGCCTTAAGCTACTTTCAAGTATTCACCAGAAACTCACATGCGTTTCTTTGAAAGAGAAGCAGTCTGTTCCAACACTTCAATCCACTGTGCGAAGTGAATGGAGTGTTGCTTCACTTTCTAAATGCTGTCTTTTCCGAGAAAATCACTTTCCTTTGAAAGTGCCTTATGGTACTTACAAGCATTCACCAGAAACTCACATGCATTTCTCTGAAAGAGAAGCAGTCTGTTCCAACACTTCAATTCACTGTGCGAAGTGAATGGAGTGTTGCTTCACTTTCTAAATGCTGTCCTTTCAAAGAAAATCACTTTCCTTTGAAAGTGCCTTAAGTTACTTGCAAGCATTAGGAAGAAACTCACATGCGTTTCTCTGAAAGAGAAGCAGTCTGTTCCAACACTTCAATTCACTGCACGAAGGGAATGGAGTGTTGCTTCACTTTCTAAATTCTGTCCTTTCAGAGAAAATCACTTTCCTTTGAAAGTGCCTTAAACTACTTTCAAGCATTCACAAAAAACTCACATGCGTTTCTCTGAAAGAGAAGCAGTCTGTTCCAACACTTCAATTCACTGTGCGAAGTGAATGGAGTGTTGCTTCACTTTCTAAATGCTGTCCTTTCAGAGAAAATCACTTTCCTTTGAAAGTGCCTTAAGCTAATTATAAGCATTCAACAGAAACTCACATGCATTTCTCTGAAAGAGAAGCAGTCTGTTCCAATACTTCAATTCACTGTGCGAAGTGAATGAAGTGTTGCTTCACTTTCTAAATGCTGTCCTTTCAGAGAAAATCACTTTCCCTTGAAAGTGCCTTAAGCTACTTACAAGCATTCACCAGAAACTCACATGCATTTCTCTGAAAGAGAAGCAGTCTGTTCCAACACTTCAATTCACTGTGCGAAGTGAATGGAGTGTTGCTTCACTTTCTAAATGCTGTCCTTTCAAAGAAAATCACTTTCCTTTGAAAGTGCCTTAAGTTACTTGCAAGCATTAGGAAGAAACTCACATGCGTTTCTCTGAAAGAGAAGCAGTCTGTTCCAACACTTCAATTCACTGCACGAAGGGAATGGAGTGTTGCTTCACTTTCTAAATTCTGTCCTTTCAGAAAAATCACTTTCCTTTGAAAGTGCCTTAAACTACTTTCAAGCATTCACAAAAAACTCACATGCGTTTCTCTGAAAGAGAAGCAGTCTGTTCCAACACTTCAATTCACTGTACAAAGTGAATGGAGTGTTGCTTCACTTTCTAAATGCTGTCCTTTCAGAGAAAATCACTTTCCTTTGAAAGTGCATTAAGCTACTTACAAGCATTCACCAGAAACTCACATGCTTTTCTCTGAAAGAGAAGCAGTCTGTTCCAACACTTCAATTCACTGTGCGAAGTGAATGAAGTGTTGCTTCACTTTCTAAATGCTGTCCTTTCAGAGAAAATCACTTTCCTTTGAAAGTGCCTTAAGTTACTTGCAAGCATTAGGAAGAAACTCACATGCGTTTCTCTGAAAGAGAAGCAGTCTGTTCCAACACTTCAATTCACTGTGCGAAGTGAATGGAGTGTTGCTTCACTTTCTTAATGCTGTCCTTTCAGAGAAAATCACTTTCCTTTGAAAGTGCCTTAAGCTAATTACAAGCATTCAACAGAAACTCACATGCATTTCTCTGAAAGAGAAGCAGTCTGTTCCAACACTTCAATTCACTGCACGAAGTGAATGGAGTGTTGCTTCACTTTCTAAATGCTGTCTTTTCAGAGAAAATTACTTTCCTTTGAAACTGCCTTGAGCTACTTACAAGCATTCAACAGAATCTCACATGCATTTCTGTGAAAGAGATGCAGTCGGTTCCAACACTTCAATTCACTGTGCGAAGTGAATGGAGTGTTGCTTCACTTTCTAAATGCTGTCATTTCATAGAAAATCACTTTCTTTTGAAAGTGCCTTAAGCTACTTATAAGCATTAGGAAGAAACTCACATGCGTTTCTTTGAAAGAGAAGCAGTCTGTTCCAACACTTCAATTCACTGTGCGAAGTGAATGGAGTGTTGCTTCACTTTCTAAATGCTGTCCTTTCAGAGAAAATCACTTTCCCTTGAAAGTGCCTTAAGCTACTTACAAGCATTCACCAGAAACTCACATGCATTTCTCTGAAAGAGAAGCAGTCTGTTCCAACACTTCAATTCACTGCACGAAGTGAATGGAGTGTAGCTTTACTTTCTAAATGCTGTCTTTTCAGAGAAAATTACTTTCCTTTGAAACTGCCTTGAGCTACTTACAAGCATTCAACAGAAACTCACATGCATTTCTCTGAAAGAGAAGCAGTCGGTTCCAACACTTCAATTCACTGTGCGAAGTGAATGGAGTGTTGCTTCACTTTCTAAATGCTGTCATTTCATAGAAAATCACTTTCCTTTGAAAGTGCCTTAAGCTACTTATAAACATTAGGAAGAAACTCACATGCGTTTTTTTGAAAGAGAAGCAGTCTGTTCCAACACTTCAATTCACTGTGCGAAGTGAATGGAGTGTGGATTCACTTTCTAAATGCTGTCCTTTCAGAGAAAATCACTTTCCCTTGAAAGTGCCTTAAGCTACTTACAAGCATTCACCAGAAACTCACATGCATTTCTCTGAAAGAGAAGCAGTCTGTTCCAACACTTCAATTCACTGTGCGAAGTGAATGGAGTGTTGCTTCACTTTCTAAATGCTGTCCTTTCAAAGAAAATCACTTTCCTTTGAAAGTGCCTTAAGTTACTTGCAAGCATTAGGAAGAAACTCACATGCGTTTCTCTGAAAGAGAAGCAGTCTGTTCCAACACTTCAATTCACTGCACGAAGGGAATGGAGTGTTGCTTCACTTTCTAAATTCTGTCCTTTCAGAGAAAATCACTTTCCTTTGAAAGTGCCTTAAACTACTTTCAAGCATTCACAAAAAACTCACATGCGTTTCTCTGAAAGAGAAGCAGTCTGTTCCAACACTTCAATTCACTGTACAAAGTGAATGGAGTGTTGCTTCACTTTCTAAATGCTGTCCTTTCAGAGAAAATCACTTTCCTTTGAAAGTGCCTTAAGCTAATTATAAGCATTCAACAGAAACTCACATGCATTTCTCTGAAAGAGAAGCAGTCTGTTCCAATACTTCAATTCACTGTGCGAAGTGAATGAAGTGTTGCTTCACTTTCTAAATGCTGTCCTTTCAGAGAAAATCACTTTCCCTTGAAAGTGCCTTAAGCTACTTACAAGCATTCACCAGAAACTCACATGCATTTCTCTGAAAGAGAAGCAGTCTGTTCCAACACTTCAATTCACTGTGCGAAGTGAATGGAGTGTTGCTTCACTTTCTAAATGCTGTCCTTTCAAAGAAAATCACTTTCCTTTGAAAGTGCCTTAAGTTACTTGCAAGCATTAGGAAGAAACTCACATGCGTTTCTCTGAAAGAGAAGCAGTCTGTTCCAACACTTCAATTCACTGCACGTAGGGAATGGAGTGTTGCTTCACTTTCTAAATTCTGTCCTTTCAGAGAAAATCACTTTCCTTTGAAAGTGCCTTAAACTACTTTCAAGCATTCACAAAAAACTCACATGCGTTTCTCTGAAAGAGAAGCAGTCTGTTCCAACACTTCAATTCACTGTACAAAGTGAATGGAGTGTTGCTTCACTTTCTAAATGCTGTCCTTTCAGAGAAAATCACTTTCCTTTGAAAGTGCATTAAGCTACTTACAAGCATTCACCAGAAACTCACATGCTTTTCTCTGAAAGAGAAGCAGTCTGTTCCAACACTTCAATTCACTGTGCGAAGTGAATGAAGTGTTGCTTCACTTTCTAAATGCTGTCCTTTCAGAGAAAATCACTTTCCTTTGAAAGTGCCTTAAGTTACTTGCAAGCATTAGGAAGAAACTCACATGCGTTTCTCTGAAAGAGAAGCAGTCTGTTCCAACACTTCAATTCACTGTGCGAAGTGAATGGAGTGTTGCTTCACTTTCTTAATGCTGTCCTTTCAGAGAAAATCACTTTCCTTTGAAAGTGCCTTAAGCTAATTACAAGCATTCAACAGAAACTCACATGCATTTCTCTGAAAGAGAAGCAGTCTGTTCCAACATTTCAATTCACTGCACGAAGTGAATGGAGTGTTGCTTCACTTTCTAAATGCTGTCTTTTCAGAGAAAATTACTTTCCTTTGAAACTGCCTTGAGCTACTTACAAGCATTCAACAGAATCTCACATGCATTTCTCTGAAAGAGAAGCAGTCGGTTCCAACACTTCAATTCACTGTGCGAAGTGAATGGAGTGTTGCTTCACTTTCTAAATGCTGTCATTTCATAGAAAATCACTTTCTTTTGAAAGTGCCTTAAGCTACTTATAAGCATTAGGAAGAAAATCACATGCGTTTCTTTGAAAGAGAAGCAGTCTGTTCCAACACTTCAATTCACTGTGCGAAGTGAATGGAGTGTTGCTTCACTTTCTAAATGCTGTCCTTTCAGAGAAAATCACTTTCCCTTGAAAGTGCCTTAAGCTACTTACAAGCATTCACCAGAAACTCACATGCATTTCTCTGAAAGAGAAGCAGTCTGTTCCAACACTTCAATTCACTGCACGAAGTGAATGGAGTGTAGCTTTACTTTCTAAATGCTGTCTTTTCAGAGAAAATTACTTTCCTTTGAAACTGCCTTGAGCTACTTACAAGCATTCAACAGAAACTCACATGCATTTCTCTGAAAGAGAAGCAGTCGGTTCCAACACTTCAATTCACTGTGCGAAGTGAATGGAGTGTTGCTTCACTTTCTAAATGCTGTCATTTCATAGAAAATCACTTTCCTTTGAAAGTGCCTTAAGCTACTTATAAACATTAGGAAGAAACTCACATGCGTTTTTTTGAAAGAGAAGCAGTCTGTTCCAACACTTCAATTCACTGTGCGAAGTGAATGGAGTGTGGATTCACTTTCTAAATGCTGTCCTTTCAGAGAAAATCACTTTCCCTTGAAAGTGCCTTAAGCTACTTACAAGCATTCACCAGAAACTCACATGCATTTCTCTGAAAGAGAAGCAGTCTGTTCCAACACTTCAATTCACTGTGCGAAGTGAATGGAGTGTTGCTTCACTTTCTAAATGCTGTCCGTTCAAAGAAAATCACTTTCCTTTGAAAGTGCCTTAAGTTACTTGCAAGCATTAGGAAGAAACTCACATGCGTTTTTCTGAAAGAGAAGCAGTCTGTTCCAACACTTCAATTCACTGCACGAAGGGAATGGAGTGTTGCTTCACTTTCTAAATTCTGTCCTTTCAGAGAAAATCACTTTCCTTTGAAAGTGCCTTAAACTACTTTCAAGCATTCACAAAAAACTCACATGCGTTTCTCTGAAAGAGAAGCAGTCTGTTCCAACATTTCAATTCACTGTGCGAAGTGAATGGAGTGTTGCTTCACTTTCTAAATGCTGTCCTTTCAGAGAAAATCACTTTCCTTTGAAAGTGCCTTAAGCTAATTACAAGCATTCAACAGAAACTCACATACATTTCTCTGAAAGAGAAGCAGTCTGTTCCAATACTTCAATTCACTGTGCGAAGTGAATGAAGTGTTGCTTCACTTTCAAAATGCTGTCCTTTCAGAGAAAATCACTTTCCCTTGAAAGTGCCTTAAGCTACTTACAAGCATTCACCAGAAACTCACATGCATTTCTCTGAAAGAGAAGCAGTCTGTTCCAACACTTCAATTCACTGTGCGAAGTGAATGGAGTGTTGCTTCACTTTCTAAATGCTGTCCTTTCAAAGAAAATCACTTTCCTTTGAAAGTGCCTTAAGTTACTTGCAAGCATTAGGAAGAAACTCACATGCGTTTCTCTGAAAGAGAAGCAGTCTGTTCCAACACTTCAATTCACTGCACGAAAGGAATGGAGTGTTGCTTCACTTTCTAAATTCTGTCCTTTCAGAGAAAATCACTTTCCTTTGAAAGTGCCTTAAACTACTTTCAAGCATTCACAAAAAACTCACATGCGTTTCTCTGAAAGAGAAGCAGTCTGTTCCAACACTTCAATTCACTGTGCAAAGTGAATGGAGTGTTGCTTCACTTTCTAAATGCTGTCCTTTCAGAGAAAATCACTTTCCTTTGAAAGTGCCTTAAGCTAATTACAAGCATTCAACAGAAACTCACATGCATTTCTCTGAAAGAGAAGCAGTCTGTTCCAACACTTCAATTCACTGCACGAAGGGAATGGAGTGTTGCTTCACCTTCTAAATGCTGTCCTTTCAGAGAAAATCACTTTCCTTTGAAAGTGCCTTAAACTAATTTCAAGCATTCACAGAAAACGCACATGCGTTTCTCTGAAAGAGAAGCAGTCTGTTCCAACACTTCAATTCACTGTGCAAAGTCATGGAGTGTTGCCTCACTTTTGAAATGCTGTCCTTTCCGAGAAAATCACTTTCCTTTGAAAGTGCCTTAAGCTACTTTCAAGCATTCACAAAAAACTCACATGTGTTTCTCTGAAAGAGAAGCAGTCTGTTCCAACACTTCAATTCTCTGTGCGAAGTGAATGGAGTGTTGCTTCACTTTCTAAATGCTGTCCTTTCAATGAAATTCACTTTCCTTTGAAAGTGCCTTAAGTTACTTGCAAGCATTAGGAAGAAACTCACATGCGTTTCTCTGAAAGAGAAGCAGTCTGTTCCAACACTTCAATTCACTGTGTGAAGTGAATGGAGTGTTGCTTCACTTTCTAAATTCTGTCCTTTCAGAGAAAATCACTTTCCTTTGAAAGTGCCTTAAGTTACTTACAAGCATTCAACAGAAACTCACATGCATTTCTTTGAAAGAGAAGCAGCCTGTTCCAACACTTCAATTCACTGCACGAAGGGAATGGAGTGTTGCTTCACTTTCTAAAAGCTGTCCTTTCAGAGAAAATCACTTTCCTTTGAAAGTGCCTTAAGCTACTTACAAGCATTCACCAGAAACTCACATACGTTTCTTTGAAAGAGAAGCAGTCTGTTCCAACACTTCAATTCACTGTGCGAAGTGAATGGAGTGTTGCTTCACTTTCTAACTGCTGTCCTTTCAAAGAAAATCACTTTCCTTTGAAAGTGCCTTAAGTTACTTGCAAGCATTAGGAAGAAACTCACATGCGTTTCTATGAAAGAGAAGCAGTCTGTTCCAACACTTCAATTCACTGTGCGAAGTGAATGGAGTGTTGCTTCACTTTCTTAATGCTGTCCTTTCAGAGAAAATCACTTTCCTTTGAAAGTGCCTTAAGCTAATTACAAGCATTCAACAGAAACTCACATGCATTTCTCTGAAAGAGAAGCAGTCTGTTCCAACACTTCATTTCACTGCACGAAGGGAATGGAGTGTTGCTTCACTTTCTAAATGCTTTCCTTTCAGAGAAAATCACTTTCCTTTGAAAGTGCATTAAGCTACTTACAAGCATTCACCAGAAACTCACATGCGTTTCTTTGAAAGAGAAGCAGTCTGTTCCAACACTACAATTCACTGTGCGAAGTGAATGGAGTGTTGCTTCACTTTCTAAATGCTGTCCTTTCAGAGAAAATCACTTTCCTTTGAAAGTGCCTTAAGTTACTTGCAAGCATTAGGAAGAAACTCACATGCGTTTCTCTGAAAGAGAAGCAGTCTGTTCCAACACTTCAATTCACTGTGCGAAGTGAATGGAGTGTTGCTTCACTTTCTTAATGCTGTCCTTTCAGAGAAAATCACTTTCCTTTGAAAGTGCCTTAAGCTAATTACAAGCATTCAACAGAAACTCACATGCATTTCTCTGAAAGAGAAGCAGTCTGTTCCAACACTTCAATTCAATGCACGAAGTGAATGGAGTGTTGCTTCACTTTCTAAAGGCTGCCCTTTCAGAGAAAATCACTTTCCTTTGAAAGTGCCTTAAGCTACTTACTAGCATTCACCAAAGACTCACATGCGTTACTCTGAAAGAGAAGCAGTCTGTTCCAACACTTCAATTCACTGTGCGAAGTGAATGGAGTGTTGCTTCACTTTCTAAATGCTGTCCTTTCAGAGAAAATCACTTTCCCTTGAAAGTGCCTTAAGCTACTTACAAGCATTCACCAGAAACTCACATGCATTTCTCTGAAAGAGAAGCAGTCTGTTCCAACACTTCAATTCACTGTGCGAAGTGAATGGAGTGTTGCTTCACTTTCTAAATGCTGTCCTTTCAAAGAAAATCACTTTCCTTTGAAAGTGCCTTAAGTTACTTGCAAGCATTAGGAAGAAACTCACATGCGTTTTTCTGAAAGAGAAGCAGTCTGTTCCAACACTTCAATTCACTGCACGAAGGGAATGGAGTGTTGCTTCACTTTCTAAATTCTGTCCTTTCAGAGAAAATCACTTTCCTTTGAAAGTGCCTTAAACTACTTTCAAGCATTCACAAAAAACTCACATGCGTTTCTCTGAAAGAGAAGCAGTCTGTTCCAACACTTCAATTCACTGTGCGAAGTGAATGGAGTGTTGCTTCACTTTCTAAATGCTGTCCTTTCAGAGAAAATCACTTTCCTTTGAAAGTGCCTTAAGCTAATTACAAGCATTCAACAGAAACTCACATGCATTTCTCTGAAAGAGAAGCCGTCTGTTCCAATACTTCAATTCACTGTGCGAAGTGAATGAAGTGTTGCTTCACTTTCAAAATGCTGTCCTTTCAAAGAAAATCACTTTCCTTTGAAAGTGCCTTAAACTAAATTCAAGCATTCACAGAAAACGCACATACGTTTCTCTGAAAGAGAAGCAGTCTGTTCCAACACTTCAATTCACTGTGCAAAGTCATGGAGTGTTGCCTCACTTTTGAAATGCTGTCCTTTCCGAGAAAATCACTTTCCTTTGAAAGTGACTTAAGCTACTTTCAAGCATTCACAAAAAACTCACATGTGTTTCTCTGAAAGAGAAGCAGTCTGCTCCAACACTTCAATTCTCTGTGCGAAGTGAATGGAGTGTTGCTTCACTTTCTAAATGCTGTCCTTTCAATGAAATTCACTTTCCTTTGAAAGTGCCTTAAGTTACTTGCAAGCATTAGGAAGAAACTCACATGCGTTTCTCTGAAAGAGAAGCAGTCTGTTCCAACACTTCAATTCACTGTGTGAAGTGAATGGAGTGTTGCTTCACTTTCTAAATTCTGTCCTTTCAGAGAAAATCACTTTCCTTTGAAAGTGCCTTAAGTTACTTACAAGCATTCAACAGAAACTCACATGCATTTCTCTGAAAGAGAAGCAGTCTGTTCCAACACTTCAATTCACTGCACGAAGGGAATGTAGTGTTGCTTCACTTTCTAAATGCTGTCCTTTCAGAGAAAATCACTTTCCTTTAAAAGTGCCTTAAGCTACTTACAAGCATTCACCAGAAACTCACATACGTTTCTTTGAAAGAGAAGCAGTCTGTTCCAACACTTCAATTCACTGTGCGAAGTGAATGGAGTGTTGCTTCACTTTCTAACTGCTGTCCTTTCAAAGAAAATCACTTTCCTTTGAAAGTGCCTTAAGTAACTTGCAAGCATTAGGAAGAAACTCACATGCGTTTCTCTGAAAGAGAAGCAGTCTGTTCCAACACTTCAATTCACTGTGCGAAGTGAATGGAGTGTTGCTTCACTTTCTTAATGCTGTCCTTTCAGAGAAAATCACTTTCCTTTGAAAGTGCCTTAAGCTAATTACAAGCATTCAACAGAAACTCACATGCATTTCTCTGAAAGAGAAGCAGTCTGTTCCAACACTTCAATTCACTGCACGAAGTGAATGGAGTGTTGCTTCACTTTCTAAAGGCTGCCCTTTCAGAGAAAATCACTTTCCTTTGAAAGTGCCTTAAGCTACTTACTAGCATTCACCAAAGACTCACATGCGTTACTCTGAAAGAGAAGCAGTCTGTTCCAACACTTCAATTCATTGTGCGAAGTGAATGGAGTGTTGCTTCACTTTCTAAATGCTGTCCTTTCAGAGAAAATCACTTTCCCTTGAAAGTGCCTTAAGCTACTTACAAGCATTCACCAGAAACTCACATGCATTTCTCTGAAAGAGAAGCAGTCTGTTCCAACACTTCAATTCACTGTGCGAAGTGAATGGAGTGTTGCTTCACTTTCTAAATGCTGTCCTTTCAAAGAAAATCACTTTCCTTTGAAAGTGCCTTAAGTTACTTGCAAGCATTAGGAAGAAACTCACATGCGTTTTTCTGAAAGAGAAGCAGTCTGTTCCAACACTTCAATTCACTGCACGAAGGGAATGGAGTGTTGCTTCACTTTCTAAATTCTGTCCTTTCAGAGAAAATCACTTTCCTTTGAAAGTGCCTTAAACTACTTTCAAGCATTCACAAAAAACTCACATGCGTTTCTCTGAAAGAGAAGCAGTCTGTTCCAACACTTCAATTCACTGTGCGAAGTGAATGGAGTGTTGCTTCACTTTCTAAATGCTGTCCTTTCAGAGAAAATCACTTTCCTTTGAAAGTGCCTTAAGCTAATTACAAGCATTCAACAGAAACTCACATGCATTTCTCTGAAAGAGAAGCCGTCTGTTCCAATACTTCAATTCACTGTGCGAAGTGAATGAAGTGTTGCTTCACTTTCAAAATGCTGTCCTTTCAGAGAAAATCACTTTCCCTTGAAAGTGCCTTAAGCTACTTACAAGCATTCACCAGAAACTCACATGCATTTCTCTGAAAGAGAAGCAGTCTGTTCCAACACTTCAATTCACTGTGCGAAGTGAATGGAGTGTTGCTTCACTTTCTAAATGCTGTCCTTTCAAAGAAAATCACTTTCCTTTGAAAGTGCCTTAAGTTACTTGCAAGCATTAGGAAGAAACTCACATGCGTTTCTCTGAAAGAGAAGCAGTCTGTTCCAACACTTCAATTCACTGCACGAAGGGAATGGAGTGTTGCTTCACTTTCTAAATTCTGTCCTTTCAGAGAAAATCACTTTCCTTTGAAAGTGCCTTAAACTACTTTCAAGCATTCACAAAAATCTCACATGCGTTTCTCTGAAAGAGAAGCAGTCTGTTCCAACACTTCAATTCACTGTGCGAAGTGAATGGAGTGTTGCTTCACTTTCTAAATGCTGTCCTTTCAGAGAAAATCACTTTCCTTTGAAAGTGCCTTAAGCTAATTACAAGCATTCAACAGAAACTCACATGCATTTCTCTGAAAGAGAAGCAGTCTGTTCCAACACTTCAATTCACTGCACGAAGTGAATGGAGTGTTGCTTCACTTTCTAAATGCTGTCCTTTCAGAGAAAATCACTTTACTTTGAAAGTGCCTTAAACTAATTTCAAGCATTCACAGAAAACGCACATGCGTTTCTCTGAAAGAGAAGCAGTCTGTTCCAACACTTCAATTCACTGTGCAAAGTCATGGAGTGTTGCCTCACTTTTGAAATGCTGTCCTTTCCGAGAAAATCACTCTCCTTTGAAAGTGCCTTAAGTTACTTGCAAGCATTAGGAAGAAACTCACATGCGTTTCTATGAAAGAGAAGCAGTCTGTTCCAACACTTCAATTCACTGTGCGAAGTGAATGGAGTGTTGCTTCACTTTCTTAATGCTGTCCTTTCAGAGAAAATCACTTTCCTTTGAAAGTGCCTTAAGCTAATTACAAGCATTCAACAGAAACTCACATGCATTTCTCTGAAAGAGAAGCAGTCTGTTCCAACACTTCATTTCACTGCACGAAGGGAATGGAGTGTTGCTTCACTTTCTAAATGCTTTCCTTTCAGAGAAAATCACTTTCCTTTGAAAGTGCATTAAGCTACTTACAAGCATTCAACAGAAACTCACATGCATTTCTCTGAAAGAGAAGCAGTCTGTTCCAACACTTCAATTCACTGCACGAAGTGAATGTAGTGTTGCTTCACTTTCTAAATGCTGTCCTTTCAGAGAAAATCACTTTCCTTTGAAAGTGCCTTAAGCTACTTACAAGCATTCACCAGAAACTCACATACGTTTCTTTGAAAGAGAAGCAGTCTGTTCCAACACTTCAATTCACTGTGCGAAGTGAATGGAGTGTTGCTTCACTTTCTAAATGCTGTCCTTTCAAAGAAAATCACTTTCCTTTGAAAGTGCCTTAAGTTACTTGCAAGCATTAGGAAGAAACTCACATGCGTTTCTATGAAAGAGAAGCAGTCTGTTCCAACACTTCAATTCACTGTGCGAAGTGAATGGAGTGTTGCTTCACTTTCTTAATGCTGTCCTTTCAGAGAAAATCACTTTCCTTTGAAAGTGCCTTAAGCTAATTACAAGCATTCAACAGAAACTCACATGCATTTCTCTGAATGAGAAGCAGTCTGTTCCAACACTTCATTTCACTGCACGAAGGGAATGGAGTGTTGCTTCACTTTCTAAATGCTTTCCTTTCAGAGAAAATCACTTTCCTTTGAAAGTGCATTAAGCTACTTACAAGCATTCACCAGAAACTCACATGCGTTTCTTTGAAAGAGAAGCAGTCTATTCCAACACTTCAATTCACTGTGCAAAGTGAATGGAGTGTTGCTTCACTTTCTAAATGCTGTCCTTTCAGAGAAAATCACTTTCCTTTGAAAGTGCCTTAAGTTACTTGCAAGCATTAGGAAGAAACTCACATGCGTTTCTCTGAAAGAGAAGCAGTCTGTTCCAACACTTCAATTCACTGTGCGAAGTGAATGGAGTGTTGCTTCACTTTCTTAATGCTGTACTTTCAGAGAAAATCACTTTCCTTTGATAGTGCCTTAAGCTACTTTCAAGCATTCACAAGAAACACACATGCATTTCTCTGAAATAGAATCAGTCTGTTCCAACACTTCAATTCACTGTGCGAAGTGAATGGAGTGTTGCTTCACTTTCTAAAGGCTGCCCTTTCAGAGAAAATCACTTTCCTTTGAAAGTGCCTTAAGCTACTTACTAGCATTCACCAGAGACTCACATGCGTTACTCTGAAAGAGAAGCAGTCTGTTCCAACACTTCAATTCACTGTGCGAAGTGAATGGAGTGTTGCTTCACTTTCTTAATGCTGTCCTTTCAGAGAAAATCACTTTCCTTTGAAAGTGCCTTAAGCTAATTACAAGCATTCAACAGAAACTCACATGCATATCTCTGAAAGAGAAGCAGTCTGTTCCAACACTTCAATTCACTGCACGAAGGGAATGGAGTGTTGCTTCACTTTCTAAATGCTGTCCTTTGAGAGAAAATCACTTTCCTTTGAAAGTGCATTAAGCTACTTGCAAGCATTCACCAGAAACTCACATGCGTTTCTCTGAAAGAGAAGCAGTCTGTTCCAACACTTCAATTCACTATGCGAAGTGAATGGAGTGTTGCTTCACTTTCTTAATGCTGTCCTTTCAGAGAAAATCACTTTCCTTTGAAAGTGCCTTAAGCTACTTTCAAGCATTCACAAGAAACACACATGCGTTTCTCTGAAAGAGAAGCAGTCTGTTCCAACACTTCAATTCACTGTGCGAAGTGAATGGAGTGTTGCTTCACTTTCTAAATGCTGTCTTTTCCGAGAAAATCACTTTCCTTTGAAAGTGCCTTAAGGAACTTACAAGCATTCAACAGAAACTCACATGCATTTCTCTGAAAGAGAAGCAGTCTGTTCCAACACTTCAATTCACTGTGCGAAGTGAATGGAGTGTTGCTTCACTTTCTAAATGCTGTCCTTTCAGAGAAAATCACTTTCCTTTGAAAGTGCCTTAAGCTACTTACAAGCATTCACCAGAAACTCACATACGTTTCTTTGAAAGAGAAGCAGAATGTTCCAGCACTTCAATTCACTGTGCGAAGTGAATGGAGTGTTGCTTCACTTTCTAACTGCTGTCCTTTCAAAGAAAATCACTTTCCTTTGAAAGTGCCTTAAGTTACTTGCAAGCATTAGGAAGAAACGCACATGCATTTCTCTGAAATAGAAGCAGTCTGTTCCAACACTTGAATTCACTGTGCGAAGTGAATGGAGTGTTGCTTCACTTTCTTAATGCTGTCCTTTCAGAGAAAGTCACGTTCCTTTGAAAGTACCTTAAGCTAATTACAAGCATTCAACAGAAACTCACATGCATTTCTCTGAAATAGAAGCAGTCTGTTCCAACACTTCAATTCACTGCACGAAGGGAAAGGAGTGTTGCTTCACTTTCTAAATGCTGTCCTTTCAGAGAAAATCACTTTCCTTTGAAAGTGCATTAAGCTAATTACAAGCATTCAACAGAAACTCACATGCATTTCTCTGAAAGAGAAGCAGTCTGTTCCAACACTTCAATTCACTGCACGAAGGGAATGGAGTGTTGCTTCACTTTCTAAATGCTGTCCTTTCAGAGAAAATCACTTTCCTTTGAAAGTGCCTTAAGCTACTTACAAGCATTCACCAGAAACTCACATGCGTTTCTTTGAAAGAGAAGCAGTCTGTTCCAACACTTCAATTCACTGTGCGAAGTGAATGGAGTGTTGCTTCACTTTCTAAATGCTGTCCTTTCAGAGAAAATCACTTTCCTTTGAAAGTGCCTTAAACTACTTTCAAGCATTCAACAGAAACTCACATGCATTTCTCTGAAAGAGAAGCAGTCTGTTCCAACACTTCAATTCACTGTGCGAAGTGAATGGAGTGTTGCATCACTTTCTAAATGCTGTCCTTTCAGAGAAAATCACTTTTCTTTGATAGTGCCTTAAGCTACTTTCAAGCATTCACAAGAAACACACATGCGTTTCTCTGAAATAGAAGCAGTCTGTTCCAACACTTCAATTCACTGTGCGAAGTGAATGGAGTGTTGCTTCACTTTCTAAATGCTGTCTTTTCCGAGAAAATCACTTTCCTTTGAAAGTGCCTTACGGTACTTACAAGCATTCAACAGAAACTCACATGCATTTCTCTGAAAGAGAAGCAGTCTGTTCCAACACTTCAATTCACTGTGCGAAGTGAATGAAGTGTTGCTTCACTTTCTAAATGCTGTCCTTTCAGAGAAAATAACTTTCCCTTGAAAGTGCCTTAAGCTACTTACAAGCATTCACCAGAAACTCACATGCGTTTCTTTGAAAGAGAAGCAGTCTGTTCCAACACTTCAATTCACTGTGCGAAGTGAATGGAGTGTTGCTTCACTTTCTAACTGCTGTCCTTTCAAAGAAAATCACTTTCCTTTGAAAGTGCCTTAAGTTACTTGGAAGCATTAGGAAGAAACTCACATGCGTTTCTCTGAAAGAGAAGCAGTCTGTTCCAACACTTCAATTCACTGCACGAAGGGAATGGAGTGTTGCTTCACTTTCTAAATTCTGTCCTTTCAGAGAAAATCACTTTCCTTTGAAAGTGCCTTAAACGACTTTCAAGCATTCACAAAAAACTCACATGCGTTTCTCTGAAAGAGAAGCAGTCTGTTCCAACACTTCAATTCACTGTGCGAAGTGAATGGAGTGTTGCTTCGCTTTCTAAATGCTGTCCTTTCAGAGAAAATCACTTTCCTTTGAAAGTGCCTTAAGCTAATTACAAGCATTCAACAGAAACTCACATGCATTTCTCTGAAAGAGAAGCAGTCTGTTCCAACACTTCAATTCACTGCACGAAGGGAATGGAGTGTTGCTTCACTTTCTAAATGCTGTCCTTTCAGAGAAAATCACTTTCCTTTGAAAGTGCCTTAAGCTACTTTCAAGCATTCACCAGAAACTCACATGCGTTTCTTTGAAATAGAAGCAGTCTGTTCCAACACTTCAATCCACTGTGCGAAGTGAATGGAGTGTTGCTTCACTTTCTAAATGCTGTCTTTTCCGAGAAAATCACTTTCCTTTGAAAGTGCCTTATGGTACTTACAAGCATTCAACAGAAACTCACATGCATTTCTCTGAAAGAGAAGCAGTCTGTTCCAACACTTCAATTCACTGTGCGAAGTGAATGGAGTGTTGCTTCACTTTCTAAATGCTGTCCTTTCAAAGAAAATCACTTTCCTTTGAAAGTGCCTTAAGTTACTTGCAAGCATTAGGAAGAAACTCACATGCGTTTCTCTGAAAGAGAAGCAGTCTGTTCCAACACTTCAATTCACTGCACGAAGGGAATGGAGTGTTGCTTCACTTTCTAAATTCTGTCCTTTCAGAGAAAATCACTTTCCTTTGAAAGTGCCTTAAACTACTTTCAAGCATTCACAAAAAACTCACATGCGTTTCTCTGAAAGAGAAGCAGTCTGTTCCAACACTTCAATTCACTGTGCGAAGTGAATGGAGTGTTGCTTCACTTTCTAAATGCTGTCCTTTCAGAGAAAATCACTTTCCTTTGAAAGTGCCTTAAGCTAATTACAAGCATTCAACAGAAACTCACATGCATTTCTCTGAAAGAGAAGCAGTCTGTTCCAACACTTCAATTCACTGTGCGAAGTGAATGGAGTGTTGCTTCACTTTCTAAATGCTGTCCTTTCAAAGAAAATCACTTTCCTTTGAAAGTGCCTTAAGTTACTTGCAAGCATTAGGAAGAAACTCACATGCGTTTCTCTGAAAGAGAAGCAGTCTGTTCCAACACTTCAATTCACGGCACGAAGGGAATGGAGTGTTGCTTCACTTTCTAAATTCTGTCCTTTCAGAGAAAATCACTTTCCTTTGAAAGTGCCTTAAACTGCTTTCAAGCATTCACAAAAAACTCACATGCGTTTCTCTGAAAGAGAAGCAGTCTGTTCCAACACTTCAATTCACTGTGCGAAGTGAATGGAGTGTTGCTTCACTTTCTAAGTGCTGTCCTTTCAGAGAAAATCACTTTCCTTTGAAAGTGCCTTAAGCTAATTACAAGCATTCAACAGAAACTCACATGCATTTCTCTGAAAGAGAAGCAGTCTGTTCCCACACTTCATTTCACTGCACGAAGGGAATGGAGTGTTGCTTCACTTTCTAAATGCTTTCCTTTCAGAGAAAATCACTTTCCTTTGAAAGTGCATTAAGCTACTTACAAGAATTCACCAGAAACTCACATGCTTTTCTCTGAAAGAGAAGCAGTCTGTTCCAACACTTCAATTCACTGTGCGAAGTGAATGGAGTGTTGCTTCACTTTCTAAATGCTGTCCTTTCAGAGAAAATCACTTTCCTTTGAAAGTGCCTTAAGTTACTTGCAAGCATTAGGAAGAAACTCACATGCGTTTCTCTGAAAGAGAAGCAGTCTGTTCCAACACTTCAATTCACTGTGCGAAGTGAATGGAGTGTTGCTTCACTTTCTTAATGCTGTCCTTTCAGAGAAAATCACTTTCCTTTGAAAGTGCCTTAAGCTAATTACAAGCATTCAACAGAAACTCACATGCATTTCTCTGAAAGAGAAGCAGTCTGTTCCAACACTTCAATTCACTGCACGAAGTGAATGGAGTGTTGCTTCACTTTCTAAATGCTGTCTTTTCAGAGAAAATTACTTTCCTTTGAAACTGCCTTGAGCTACTTACAAACATTCAACAGAAACTCACATGCATTTCTCTGAAAGAGAAGCAGTCGGTTCCAACACTTCAATTCACTGTGCGAAGTGAATGGAGTGTTGCTTCACTTTCTAAATGCTGTCATTTCATAGAAAATCACTTTCCTTTGAAAGTGCCTTAAGCTACTTATAAGCATTAGGAAGAAACTCACATGCGTTTCTTTGAAAGAGAAGCAGTCTGTTCCAACACTTCATTTCACTGTGCGAAGTGAATGGAGTGTTGCTTCACTTTCTAAATGCTGTCCTTTCAGAGAAAATCACTTTCCCTTGAAAGTGCCTTAAGCTACTTACAAGCATTCACCAGAAACTCACATGCATTTCTCTGAAAGAGAAGCAGTCTGTTCCAACACTTCAATTCACTGTGCGAAGTGAATGGAGTGTTGCTTCACTTTCTAAATGCTGTCCTTTCAAAGAAAATCACTTTCCTTTGAAAGTGCCTTAAGTTACTTGCAAGCATTAGGAAGAAACTAACATGCGTTTTTCTGAAAGAGAAGCAGTCTGTTCCAACACTTCAATTCACTGCACGAAGGGAATGGAGTGTTGCTTCACTTTCTAAATTCTGTCCTTTCAGAGAAAATCACTTTCCTTTGAAAGTGCCTTAAGCTACTTTCAAGCATTCACAAGAAACACACATGCGTTTCTCTGAAATAGAAGCAGTCTGTTCCAACACTTCAATTCACTGTGCGAAGTGAATGGAGTGTTGCTTCACTTTCTAAATGCTGTCTTTTCCGAGAAAATCACTTTCCTTTGAAAGTGCCTTAAGGAACTTACAAGCATTCAACAGAAACTCACATGCATTTCTCTGAAAGAGAAGCAGTCTGTTCCAACACTTCAATTCACTGTGCGAAGTGAATGGAGTGTTGCTTCACTTTCTAAATGCTGTCCTTTCAGAGAAAATCACTTTCCTTTGAAAGTGCCTTAAGCTTCTTACAAGCATTCACCAGAAACTCACATACGTTTCTTTGAAAGAGAAGCAGAATGTTCCAACACTTCAATTCACTGTGCGAAGTGAATGGAGTGTTGCTTCACTTTCTAACTGCTGTCCTTCCAAAGAAAATCACTTTCCTTTGAAAGTGCCTTAAGTTACTTGTAAGCATTAGGAAGAAACTCACATGCATTTCTCTGAAGTAGAAGCAGTCTGTTCCAACACTTCAATTCACTGTGCGAAGTGAATGGAGTGTTGCTTCACTTTCTTAATGCTGTCCTTTCAGAGAAAATCACGTTCCTTTGAAAGTGCCTTAAGCTAATTACAAGCATTCAACAGAAACTCACATGCATTTCTCTGAAATAGAAGCAGTCTGTTCAAACACTTCAATTCACTGCACGAAGGGAATGGAGTGTTGCTTCACTTTCTAAATGCTGTCCTTTCAGAGAAAATCACTTTCCCTTGAAAGTGCCTTAAGCTACTTACAAGCATTCACCAGAAACTCACATGCGTTTCTTTGAAAGAGAAGCAGTCTATTCCAACACTTCAATTCACTGTGCAAAGTGAATGGAGTGTTGCTTCACTTTCTAAATGCTGTCCTTTCAGAGAAAATCACTTTCCTTTGAAAGTGCCTTAAGTTACTTGCAAGCATTAGGAAGAAACTCACATGCGTTTCTCTGAAAGAGAAGCAGTCTGTTCCAACACTTCAATTCACTGTGCGAAGTGAATGGAGTGTTGCTTCACTTTCTTAATGCTGTACTTTCAGAGAAAATCACTTTCCTTTGATAGTGCCTTAAGCTACTTTCAAGCATTCACAAGAAACACACATGCATTTCTCTGAAATAGAATCAGTCTGTTCCAACACTTCAATTCACTGTGCGAAGTGAATGGAGTGTTGCTTCACTTTCTAAAGGCTGCCCTTTCAGAGAAAATCACTTTCCTTTGAAAGTGCCTTAAGCTACTTACTAGCATTCACCAGAGACTCACATGCGTTACTCTGAAAGAGAAGCAGTCTGTTCCAACACTTCAATTCACTGTGCGAAGTGAATGGAGTGTTGCTTCACTTTCTTAATGCTGTCCTTTCAGAGAAAATCACTTTCCTTTGAAAGTGCCTTAAGCTAATTACAAGCATTCAACAGAAACTCACATGCATTTCTCTGAAAGAGAAGCAGTCTGTTCCAACACTTCAATTCACTGCACGAAGGGAATGGAGTGTTGCTTCACTTTCTAAATGCTGTCCTTTCAGAGAAAATCACTTTCCTTTGAAAGTGCCTTAAGCTACTTACAAGCATTCACCAGAAACTCACATGCGTTTCTTTGAAAGAGAAGCAGTCTGTTCCAACACTTCAATTCACTGTGCGAAGTGAATGGAGTGTTGCTTCACTTTCTAAATGCTGTCCTTTCAGAGAAAATCACTTTCCTTTGAAAGTGCCTTAAACTACTTTCAAGCATTCAACAGAAACTCACATGCATTTCTCTGAAAGAGAAGCAGTCTGTTCCAACACTTCAATTCACTGTGCGAAGTGAATGGAGTGTTGCTTCACTTTCTAAATGCTGTCCTTTCAGAGAAAATCACTTTTCTTTGATAGTGCCTTAAGCTACTTTCAAGCATTCACAAGAAACACACATGCGTTTCTCTGAAATAGAAGCAGTCTGTTCCAACACTTCAATTCACTGTGCGAAGTGAATGGAGTGTTGCTTCACTTTCTTAATGCTGTCCTTTCAGAGAAAATCACTTTCCTTTGAAAGTGCCTTAAGCTAATTACAAGCATTCAACAGAAACTCACATGCATTTCTCTGAAAGAGAAGCAGTCTGTTCCAACACTTCAATTCACTGCACGAAGGGAATGGAGTGTTGCTTCACTTTCTAAATGCTGTCCTTTGAGAGAAAATCACTTTCCTTTGAAAGTGCATTAAGCTACTTGCAAGCATTCACCAGAAACTCACATGCGTTTCTCTGAAAGAGAAGCAGTCTGTTCCAACACTTCAATTCACTATGCGAAGTGAATGAGTGTTGCTTCACTTTCTTAATGCTGTCCTTTCAGAGAAAATCACTTTCCTTTGAAAGTGCCTTAAGCTACTTTCAAGCATTCACAAGAAACACACATGCGTTTCTCTGAAAGAGAAGCAGTCTGTTCCAACACTTCAATTCACTGTGCGAAGTGAATGGAGTGTTGCTTCACTTTCTAAATGCTGTCTTTTCCGAGAAAATCACTTTCCTTTGAAAGTGCCTTAAGGAACTTACAAGCATTCAACAGAAACTCACATGCATTTCTCTGAAAGAGAAGCAGTCTGTTCCAACACTTCAATTCACTGTGCGAAGTGAATGGAGTGTTGCTTCACTTTCTAAATGCTGTCCTTTCAGAGAAAATCACTTTCCTTTGAAAGTGCCTTAAGCTACTTACAAGCATTCACCAGAAACTCACATACGTTTCTTTGAA
This sequence comes from Myodes glareolus, assembly GCF_982192425.1. NCBI lineage: Eukaryota > Metazoa > Chordata > Mammalia > Rodentia > Cricetidae > Myodes > Myodes glareolus. The sequence continues at coordinate 735,041 of NW_028263211.1, read as the reverse complement.
AGAGAAGCAGAATGTTCCAGCACTTCAATTCACTGTGCGAAGTGAATGGAGTGTTGCTTCACTTTCTAACTGCTGTCCTTTCAAAGAAAATCACTTTCCTTTGAAAGTGCCTTAAGTTACTTGCAAGCATTAGGAAGAAACTCACATGCATTTCTCTGAAATAGAAGCAGTCTGTTCCAACACTTGAATTCACTGTGCGAAGTGAATGGAGTGTTGCTTCACTTTCTTAATGCTGTCCTTTCAGAGAAAGTCACGTTCCTTTGAAAGTACCTTAAGCTAATTACAAGCATTCAACAGAAACTCACATGCATTTCTCTGAAATAGAAGCAGTCTGTTCCAACACTTCAATTCACTGCACGAAGGGAATGGAGTGTTGCTTCACTTTCTAAATGCTGTCCTTTCAGAGAAAATCACTTTCCTTTGAAAGTGCATTAAGCTAATTACAAGCATTCAACAGAAACTCACATGCATTTCTCTGAAAGAGAAGCAGTCTGTTCCAACACTTCAATTCACTGCACGAAGGGAATGGAGTGTTGCTTCACTTTCTAAATGCTGTCCTTTCAGAGAAAATCACTTTCCTTTGAAAGTGCCTTAAGCTACTTACAAGCATTCACCAGAAACTCACATGCGTTTCTTTGAAAGAGAAGCAGTCTGTTCCAACACTTCAATTCACTGTGCGAAGTGAATGGAGTGTTGCTTCACTTTCTAAATGCTGTCCTTTCAGAGAAAATCACTTTCCTTTGAAAGTGCCTTAAACTACTTTCAAGCATTCAACAGAAACTCACATGCATTTCTCTGAAAGAGAAGCAGTCTGTTCCAACACTTCAATTCACTGTGCGAAGTGAATGGAGTGTTGCTTCACTTTCTAAATGCTGTCCTTTCAGAGAAAATCACTTTTCTTTGATAGTGCCTTAAGCTACTTTCAAGCATTCACAAGAAACACACATGCGTTTCTCTGAAATAGAAGCAGTCTGTTCCAACACTTCAATTCACTGTGCGAAGTGAATGGAGTGTTGCTTCACTTTCTTAATGCTGTCCTTTCAGAGAAAATCACTTTCCTTTGAAAGTGCCTTAAGCTAATTACAAGCATTCAACAGAAACTCACATGCATTTCTCTGAAAGAGAAGCAGTCTGTTCCAACACTTCAATTCACTGCACGAAGGGAATGGAGTGTTGCTTCACTTTCTAAATGCTGTCCTTTGAGAGAAAATCACTTTCCTTTGAAAGTGCATTAAGCTACTTGCAAGCATTCACCAGAAACTCACATGCGTTTCTCTGAAAGAGAAGCAGTCTGTTCCAACACTTCAATTCACTATGCGAAGTGAATGGAGTGTTGCTTCACTTTCTTAATGCTGTCCTTTCAGAGAAAATCACTTTCCTTTGAAAGTGCCTTAAGCTACTTTCAAGCATTCACAAGAAACACACATGCGTTTCTCTGAAAGAGAAGCAGTCTGTTCCAACACTTCAATTCACTGTGCGAAGTGAATGGAGTGTTGCTTCACTTTCTAAATGCTGTCTTTTCCGAGAAAATCACTTTCCTTTGAAAGTGCCTTAAGGAACTTACAAGCATTCAACAGAAACTCACATGCATTTCTCTGAAAGAGAAGCAGTCTGTTCCAACACTTCAATTCACTGTGCGAAGTGAATGGAGTGTTGCTTCACTTTCTAAATGCTGTCCTTTCAGAGAAAATCACTTTCCTTTGAAAGTGCCTTAAGCTACTTACAAGCATTCACCAGAAACTCACATACGTTTCTTTGAAAGAGAAGCAGAATGTTCCAGCACTTCAATTCACTGTGCGAAGTGAATGGAGTGTTGCTTCACTTTCTAACTGCTGTCCTTTCAAAGAAAATCACTTTCCTTTGAAAGTGCCTTAAGTTACTTGCAAGCATTAGGAAGAAACTCACATGCATTTCTCTGAAATAGAAGCAGTCTGTTCCAACACTTGAATTCACTGTGCGAAGTGAATGGAGTGTTGCTTCACTTTCTTAATGCTGTCCTTTCAGAGAAAGTCACGTTCCTTTGAAAGTACCTTAAGCTAATTACAAGCATTCAACAGAAACTCACATGCATTTCTCTGAAATAGAAGCAGTCTGTTCCAACACTTCAATTCACTGCACGAAGGGAATGGAGTGTTGCTTCACTTTCTAAATGCTGTCCTTTCAGAGAAAATCACTTTCCTTTGAAAGTGCATTAAGCTAATTACAAGCATTCAACAGAAACTCACATGCATTTCTCTGAAAGAGAAGCAGTCTGTTCCAACACTTCAATTCACTGCACGAAGGGAATGGAGTGTTGCTTCACTTTCTAAATGCTGTCCTTTCAGAGAAAATCACTTTCCTTTGAAAGTGCCTTAAGCTACTTACAAGCATTCACCAGAAACTCACATGCGTTTCTTTGAAAGAGAAGCAGTCTGTTCCAACACTTCAATTCACTGTGCGAAGTGAATGGAGTGTTGCTTCACTTTCTAAATGCTGTCCTTTCAGAGAAAATCACTTTCCTTTGAAAGTGCCTTAAACTACTTTCAAGCATTCAACAGAAACTCACATGCATTTCTCTGAAAGAGAAGCAGTCTGTTCCAACACTTCAATTCACTGTGCGAAGTGAATGGAGTGTTGCTTCACTTTCTAAATGCTGTCCTTTCAGAGAAAATCACTTTTCTTTGATAGTGCCTTAAGCTACTTTCAAGCATTCACAAGAAACACACATGCGTTTCTCTGAAATAGAAGCAGTCTGTTCCAACACTTCAATTCACTGTGCGAAGTGAATGGAGTGTTGCTTCACTTTCTAAATGCTGTCTTTTCCGAGAAAATCACTTTCCTTTGAAAGTGCCTTACGGTACTTACAAGCATTCAACAGAAACTCACATGCATTTCTCTGAAAGAGAAGCAGTCTGTTCCAACACTTCAATTCACTGTGCGAAGTGAATGAAGTGTTGCTTCACTTTCTAAATGCTGTCCTTTCAGAGAAAATAACTTTCCCTTGAAAGTGCCTTAAGCTACTTACAAGCATTCACCAGAAACTCACATGCGTTTCTTTGAAAGAGAAGCAGTCTGTTCCAACACTTCAATTCACTGTGCGAAGTGAATGGAGTGTTGCTTCACTTTCTAACTGCTGTCCTTTCAAAGAAAATCACTTTCCTTTGAAAGTGCCTTAAGTTACTTGGAAGCATTAGGAAGAAACTCACATGCGTTTCTCTGAAAGAGAAGCAGTCTGTTCCAACACTTCAATTCACTGCACGAAGGGAATGGAGTGTTGCTTCACTTTCTAAATTCTGTCCTTTCAGAGAAAATCACTTTCCTTTGAAAGTGCCTTAAACGACTTTCAAGCATTCACAAAAAACTCACATGCGTTTCTCTGAAAGAGAAGCAGTCTGTTCCAACACTTCAATTCACTGTGCGAAGTGAATGGAGTGTTGCTTCGCTTTCTAAATGCTGTCCTTTCAGAGAAAATCACTTTCCTTTGAAAGTGCCTTAAGCTAATTACAAGCATTCAACAGAAACTCACATGCATTTCTCTGAAAGAGAAGCAGTCTGTTCCAACACTTCAATTCACTGCACGAAGGGAATGGAGTGTTGCTTCACTTTCTAAATGCTGTCCTTTCAGAGAAAATCACTTTCCTTTGAAAGTGCCTTAAGCTACTTTCAAGCATTCACCAGAAACTCACATGCGTTTCTTTGAAATAGAAGCAGTCTGTTCCAACACTTCAATCCACTGTGCGAAGTGAATGGAGTGTTGCTTCACTTTCTAAATGCTGTCTTTTCCGAGAAAATCACTTTCCTTTGAAAGTGCCTTATGGTACTTACAAGCATTCAACAGAAACTCACATGCATTTCTCTGAAAGAGAAGCAGTCTGTTCCAACACTTCAATTCACTGTGCGAAGTGAATGGAGTGTTGCTTCACTTTCTAAATGCTGTCCTTTCAAAGAAAATCACTTTCCTTTGAAAGTGCCTTAAGTTACTTGCAAGCATTAGGAAGAAACTCACATGCGTTTCTCTGAAAGAGAAGCAGTCTGTTCCAACACTTCAATTCACTGCACGAAGGGAATGGAGTGTTGCTTCACTTTCTAAATTCTGTCCTTTCAGAGAAAATCACTTTCCTTTGAAAGTGCCTTAAACTACTTTCAAGCATTCACAAAAAACTCACATGCGTTTCTCTGAAAGAGAAGCAGTCTGTTCCAACACTTCAATTCACTGTGCGAAGTGAATGGAGTGTTGCTTCACTTTCTAAATGCTGTCCTTTCAGAGAAAATCACTTTCCTTTGAAAGTGCCTTAAGCTAATTACAAGCATTCAACAGAAACTCACATGCATTTCTCTGAAAGAGAAGCAGTCTGTTCCAACACTTCAATTCACTGTGCGAAGTGAATGGAGTGTTGCTTCACTTTCTAAATGCTGTCCTTTCAAAGAAAATCACTTTCCTTTGAAAGTGCCTTAAGTTACTTGCAAGCATTAGGAAGAAACTCACATGCGTTTCTCTGAAAGAGAAGCAGTCTGTTCCAACACTTCAATTCACGGCACGAAGGGAATGGAGTGTTGCTTCACTTTCTAAATTCTGTCCTTTCAGAGAAAATCACTTTCCTTTGAAAGTGCCTTAAACTGCTTTCAAGCATTCACAAAAAACTCACATGCGTTTCTCTGAAAGAGAAGCAGTCTGTTCCAACACTTCAATTCACTGTGCGAAGTGAATGGAGTGTTGCTTCACTTTCTAAGTGCTGTCCTTTCAGAGAAAATCACTTTCCTTTGAAAGTGCCTTAAGCTAATTACAAGCATTCAACAGAAACTCACATGCATTTCTCTGAAAGAGAAGCAGTCTGTTCCCACACTTCATTTCACTGCACGAAGGGAATGGAGTGTTGCTTCACTTTCTAAATGCTTTCCTTTCAGAGAAAATCACTTTCCTTTGAAAGTGCATTACGCTACTTACAAGAATTCACCAGAAACTCACATGCTTTTCTCTGAAAGAGAAGCAGTCTGTTCCAACACTTCAATTCACTGTGCGAAGTGAATGGAGTGTTGCTTCACTTTCTAAATGCTGTCCTTTCAGAGAAAATCACTTTCCTTTGAAAGTGCCTTAAGTTACTTGCAAGCATTAGGAAGAAACTCACATGCGTTTCTCTGAAAGAGAAGCAGTCTGTTCCAACACTTCAATTCACTGTGCGAAGTGAATGGAGTGTTGCTTCACTTTCTTAATGCTGTCCTTTCAGAGAAAATCACTTTCCTTTGAAAGTGCCTTAAGCTAATTACAAGCATTCAACAGAAACTCACATGCATTTCTCTGAAAGAGAAGCAGTCTGTTCCAACACTTCAATTCACTGCACGAAGTGAATGGAGTGTTGCTTCACTTTCTAAATGCTGTCTTTTCAGAGAAAATTACTTTCCTTTGAAACTGCCTTGAGCTACTTACAAACATTCAACAGAAACTCACATGCATTTCTCTGAAAGAGAAGCAGTCGGTTCCAACACTTCAATTCACTGTGCGAAGTGAATGGAGTGTTGCTTCACTTTCTAAATGCTGTCATTTCATAGAAAATCACTTTCCTTTGAAAGTGCCTTAAGCTACTTATAAGCATTAGGAAGAAACTCACATGCGTTTCTTTGAAAGAGAAGCAGTCTGTTCCAACACTTCATTTCACTGTGCGAAGTGAATGGAGTGTTGCTTCACTTTCTAAATGCTGTCCTTTCAGAGAAAATCACTTTCCCTTGAAAGTGCCTTAAGCTACTTACAAGCATTCACCAGAAACTCACATGCATTTCTCTGAAAGAGAAGCAGTCTGTTCCAACACTTCAATTCACTGTGCGAAGTGAATGGAGTGTTGCTTCACTTTCTAAATGCTGTCCTTTCAAAGAAAATCACTTTCCTTTGAAAGTGCCTTAAGTTACTTGCAAGCATTAGGAAGAAACTCACATGCGTTTTTCTGAAAGAGAAGCAGTCTGTTCCAACACTTCAATTCACTTTGCGAAGTGAATGGAGTGTTGCTTCACTTTCTAAATTCTGTCCTTTCAGAGAAAATCACTTTCCTTTGAAAGTGCCTTAAGCTACTTTCAAGCATTCACAAGAAACACACATGCGTTTCTCTGAAATAGAAGCAGTCTGTTCCAACACTTCAATTCACTGTGCGAAGTGAATGGAGTGTTGCTTCACTTTCTAAATGCTGTCTTTTCCGAGAAAATCACTTTCCTTTGAAAGTGCCTTAAGGAACTTACAAGCATTCAACAGAAACTCACATGCATTTCTCTGAAAGAGAAGCAGTCTGTTCCAACACTTCAATTCACTGTGCGAAGTGAATGGAGTGTTGCTTCACTTTCTAAATGCTGTCCTTTCAGAGAAAATCACTTTCCTTTGAAAGTGCCTTAAGCTTCTTACAAGCATTCACCAGAAACTCACATACGTTTCTTTGAAAGAGAAGCAGAATGTTCCAACACTTCAATTCACTGTGCGAAGTGAATGGAGTGTTGCTTCACTTTCTAACTGCTGTCCTTCCAAAGAAAATCACTTTCCTTTGAAAGTGCCTTAAGTTACTTGTAAGCATTAGGAAGAAACTCACATGCATTTCTCTGAAATAGAAGCAGTCTGTTCCAACACTTCAATTCACTGTGCGAAGTGAATGGAGTGTTGCTTCACTTTCTTAATGCTGTCCTTTCAGAGAAAATCACGTTCCTTTGAAAGTGCCTTAAGCTAATTACAAGCATTCAACAGAAACTCACATGCATTTCTCTGAAATAGAAGCAGTCTGTTCAAACACTTCAATTCACTGCACGAAGGGAATGGAGTGTTGCTTCACTTTCTAAATGCTGTCCTTTCAGAGAAAATCACTTTCCTTTCAAAGTGCATTAAGCTAATTACAAGCATTCAACAGAAACTCACATGCATTTCTCTGAAAGAGAAGCAGTCTGTTCCAACACTTCAATTCACTGCACGAAGGAAATGGAGTGTTGCTTCACTTTCTAAATGCTGTCCTTTCAGAGAAAATCACTTTCCTTTGAAAGTGCCTTAAGCTACTTACAAGCATTCACCAGAAACTCACATGCGTTTCTTTGAAAGAGAAGCAGGCTGTTCCAACACTTCAATTCACTGTGCGAAGTGAATGGAGTGTTGCTTCACTTTCTAAATGCTGTCCTTTCAGAGAAAATCACTTTCCTTTGAAAGTGCCTTATGGTACTTACAAGCATTCAACAGAAACCTACGTGCATTTCTCTGAAAGAGAAGCAGTCTGTTCCAACACTTCAATTCACTGTGCGAAGTGAATGGAGTGTTGCTTCACTTTCTAAATGCTGTCCTTTCAAAGAAAATCACTTTCCTTTGAAAGTGCCTTAAGTTACTTGCAAGCATTAGGAAGAAACTCACATGCGTTTCTCTGAAAGAGAAGCAGTCTGTTCCAACACTTCAATTCACTGCACGAAGGGAATGGAGTGTTGCTTCACTTTCTAAATTCTGTCCTTTCAGAGAAAATCACTTTCCTTTGAAAGTGCCTTAAACTACTTTCAAGCATTCACAAAAAACTCACATGCGTTTCTCTGAAAGAGAAGCAGTCTGTTCCAACACTTCAATTCACTGTGCGAAGTGAATGGAGTGTTGCTTCACTTTCTAAATGCTGTCCTTTCAGAGAAAATCACTTTCCTTTGAAAGTGCCTTAAGCTAATTACAAGCATTCAACAGAAACTCACATGCATTTCTCTGAAAGAGAAGCAGTCTGTTCCAACACTTCAATTCACTGTGCGAAGTGAATGGAGTGTTGCTTCACTTTCTAAATGCTGTCCTTTCAGAGAAAATCACTTTCCCTTGAAAGTGCCTTAAGCTACTTACAAGCATTCACCAGAAACTCACATGCATTTCTCTGAAAGAGAAGCAGTCTGTTCCAACACTTCAATTCACTGTGCGAAGTGAATGGAGTGTTGCTTCACTTTCTAAATGCTGTCCTTTCAAAGAAAATCACTTTCCTTTGAAAGTGCCTTAAGTTACTTGCAAGCATTAGGAAGAAACTCACATGCGTTTTTCTGAAAGAGAAGCAGTCTGTTCCAACACTTCAATTCACTGCACGAAGGGAATGGAGTGTTGCTTCACTTTCTAAATTCTGTCCTTTCAGAGAAAATCACTTTCCTTTGAAAGTGCCTTAAGCTACTTTCAAGCATTCACAAGAAACACACATGCGTTTCTCTGAAATAGAAGCAGTCTGTTCCAACACTTCAATTCACTGTGCGAAGTGAATGGAGTGTTGCTTCACTTTCTAAATGCTGTCTTTTCCGAGAAAATCACTTTCCTTTGAAAGTGCCTTAAGGAACTTACAAGCATTCAACAGAAACTCACATGCATTTCTCTGAAATAGAAGCAGTCTGTTCCAACACTTCAATTCACTGCACGAAGGGAATGGAGTGTTGCTTCACTTTCTAAATTCTGTCCTTTCAGAGAAAATCACTTTCCTTTGAAAGTGCCTTAAACTACTTTCAAGCATTCACAAAAAACTCACATGCGTTTCTCTGAAAGAGAAGCAGTCTGTTCCAACACTTCAATTCACTGTGCGAAGTGAATGGAGTGTTGCTTCACTTTCTAAATGCTGTCCTTTCAGAGAAAATCACTTTCCTTTGAAAGTGCCTTAAGCTAATTACAAGCATTCAACAGAAACTCACATGCATTTCTCTGAAAGAGAAGCAGTCTGTTCCAATACTTCAATTCACTGTGCAAAGTGAATGAAGTGTTGCTTCACTTTCTAAATGCTGTCCTTTCAGAGAAAATCACTTTCCCTTGAAAGTGCCTTAATCTACTTACAAGCATTCACCAGAAACTCACATGCATTTCTCTGAAAGAGAAGCAGTCTGTTCCAACACTTCAATTCACTGTGCGAAGTGAATGGAGTGTTGCTTCACTTTCTAAATGCTGTCCTTTCAAAGAAAATCACTTTCCTTTGAAAGTGCCCTAAGTTACTTGCAAGCATTAGGAAGAAACTCACATGCGTTTCTCTGAAAGAGAAGCAGTCTGTTCCAACACTTCAATTCACTGCACGAAGGGAATGGAGTGTTGCTTCACTTTCTAAATTCTGTCCTTTCAGAGAAAAACACTTTCCTTTGAAAGTGCCTTAAGCTACTTACAAGCATTCACAAAAAACTCACATGCGTTTCTCTGAAAGAGAAGCAGTCTGTTCCAACACTTCAATTCACTGTGCGAAGTGAATGGAGTGTTGCTTCACTTTCTAAGTGCTGTCCTTTCAGAGAAAATCACTTTCCTTTGAAAGTGCCTTAAGCTAATTACAAGCATTCAACAGAAACTCACATGCATTTCTCTGAAAGAGAAGCAGTCTGTTCCAACACTTCATTTCACTGCACGAAGGGAATGGAGTGTTGCTTCACTTTCTAAATGATTTCCTTTCAGAGAAAATCACTTTCCTTTGAAAGTGCATTAAGCTACTTACAAGAATTCACCAGAAACTCACATGCTTTTCTCTGAAAGAGAAGCAGTCTGTTCCAACACTTCAATTCACTGTGCGAAGTGAATGGAGTGTTGCTTCACTTTCTAAATGCTGTCCTTTCAGAGAAAATCACTTTCCTTTGAAAGTGCCTTAAGTTACTTGCAAGCATTAGGAAGAAACTCACATGCGTTTCTCTGAAAGAGAAGCAGTCTGTTCCAACACTTCAATTCACTGTGCGAAGTGAATGGAGTGTTGCTTCACTTTCTTAATGCTGTCCTTTCAGAGAAAATCACTTTCCTTTGAAAGTGCCTTAAGCTAATTACAAGCATTCAACAGAAACTCACATGCATTTCTCTGAAAGAGAAGCAGTCTGTTCCAACACTTCAATTCACTGCACGAAGTGAATGGAGTGTTGCTTCACTTTCTAAATGCTGTCTTTTCAGAGAAAATTACTTTCCTTTGAAACTGCCTTGAGCTACTTACAAACATTCAACAGAAACTCACATGCATTTCTCTGAAAGAGAAGCAGTCTGTTCCAACACTTCAATTCACTGTGCGAAGTGAATGGAGTGTTGCTTCACTTTCTAAATGCTGTCTTTTCCGAGAAAATCACTTTCCTTTGAAAGTGCCTTAAGGAACTTACAAGCATTCAACAGAAACTCACATGCATTTCTCTGAAAGAGAAGCAGTCTGTTCCAACACTTCAATTCACTGTGCGAAGTGAATGGAGTGTTGCTTCACTTTCTAAATGCTGTCCTTTCAGAGAAAATCACTTTCCTTTGAAAGTGCCTTAAGCTTCTTACAAGCATTCACCAGAAACTCACATACGTTTCTTTGAAAGAGAAGCAGAATGTTCCAACACTTCAATTCACTGTGCGAAGTGAATGGAGTGTTGCTTCACTTTCTAACTGCTGTCCTTCCAAAGAAAATCACTTTCCTTTGAAAGTGCCTTAAGTTACTTGCAAGCATTAGGAAGAAACTCACATGCATTTCTCTGAAATAGAAGCAGTCTGTTCCAACACTTCAATTCACTGTGCGAAGTGAATGGAGTGTTGCTTCACTTTCTTAATGCTGTCCTTTCAGAGAAAATCACGTTCCTTTGAAAGTGCCTTAAGCTAATTACAAGCATTCAACAGAAACTCACATGCATTTCTCTGAAATAGAAGCAGTCTGTTCAAACACTTCAATTCACTGCACGAAGGGAATGGAGTGTTGCTTTACTTTCTAAATGCTGTCCTTTCAGAGAAAATCACTTTCCTTTCAAAGTGCATTAAGCTAATTACAAGCATTCAACAGAAACTCACATGCATTTCTCTGAAAGAGAAGCAGTCTGTTCCAACACTTCAATTCACTGCACGAAGGAAATGGAGTGTTGCTTCACTTTCTAAATGCTGTCCTTTCAGAGAAAATCACTTTCCTTTGAAAGTGCCTTAAGCTACTTACAAGCATTCACCAGAAACTCACATGCGTTTCTTTGAAAGAGAAGCAGGCTGTTCCAACACTTCAATTCACTGTGCGAAGTGAATGGAGTGTTGCTTCACTTTCTAAATGCTGTCCTTTCAGAGAAAATCACTTTCCTTTGAAAGTGCCTTAAACTACTTTCAAGCATTCAACAGAAACTCACATGCATTTCTATGAAAGAGAAGCAGTCTGTTCCAACACTTCAATTCACTGTGCGAAGTGAATGGAGTGTTGCTTCACTTTCTAAATGCTGTCCTTTCAGAGAAAATCACTTTTCTTTGATAGTGCCTTAAGCTACTTTCAAGCATTCACAAGAAACACACATGCGTTTCTCTGAAATAGAAGCAGTCTGTTCCAACACTTCAATTCACTGTGCGAAGTGAATGGAGTGTTGCTTCACTTTCTAAATGCTGTCTTTTCCGAGAAAATCACTTTACTTTGAAAGTGCCTTACGGTACTTACAAGCATTCAACAGAAACTCACATGCATTTCTCTGAAAGAGAAGCAGTCTGTTCCAACACTTCAATTCACTGTGCGAAGTGAATGAAGTGTTGCTTCACTTTCTAAATGCTGTCCTTTCAGAGAAAATAACTTTCCCTTGAAAGTGCCTTAAGCTACTTACAAGCATTCACCAGAAACTCACATGCGTTTCTTTGAAAGAGAAGCAGTCTGTTCCAACACTTCAATTCACTGTGCGAAGTGAATGGAGTGTTGCTTCACTTTCTAAATTCTGTCCTTTCAGAGAAAATCACTTTCCTTTGAAAGTGCCTTAAACGACTTTCAAGCATTCACAAAAAACTCACATGCGTTTCTCTGAAAGAGAAGCAGTCTGTTCCAACACTTCAATTCACTGTGCGAAGTGAATGGAGTGTTGCTTCGCTTTCTAAATGCTGTCCTTTCAGAGAAAATCACTTTCCTTTGAAAGTGCCTTAAGCTTATTACAAGCATTCAACAGAAACTCACATGCATTTCTCTGAAAGAGAAGCAGTCTGTTCCAACACTTCAATTCACTGCACGAAGGGAATGGAGTGTTGCTTCACTTTCTAAATGCTGTCCTTTCAGAGAAAATCACTTTCCTTTGAAAGTGCCTTAAGCTACTTACAAGCATTCACCAGAAACTCACATGCGTTTCTTTGAAAGAGACGCAATCTGTTCCAACACTTCAATCCACTGTGCGAAGTGAATGGAGTGTTGCTTCACTTTCTAAATGCTGTCTTTTCCGAGAAAATCACTTTCCTTTGAAAGTGCCTTATGGTACTTACAAGCATTCAACAGAAACCTACGTGCATTTCTCTGAAAGAGAAGCAGTCTGTTCCAACACTTCAATTCACTGTGCGAAGTGAATGGAGTGTTGCTTCACTTTCTAAATGATGTCCTTTCAAAGAAAATCACTTTCCTTTGAAAGTGCCTTAAGTTACTTGCAAGCATTAGGAAGAAACTCACATGCGTTTCTCTGAAAGAGAAGCAGTCTGTTCCAACACTTCAATTCACTGCACGAAGGGAATGGAGTGTTGCTTCACTTTCTAAATTCTGTCCTTTCAGAGAAAATCACTTTCCTTTGAAAGTGCCTTAAACTACTTTCAAGCATTCACAAAAAACTCACATGCGTTTCTCTGAAAGAGAAGCAGTCTGTTCCAACACTTCAATTCACTGTGCGAAGTGAATGGAGTGTTGCTTCACTTTCTAAATGCTGTCCTTTCAGAGAAAATCACTTTCCTTTGAAAGTGCCTTAAGCTAATTACAAGCATTCAACAGAAACTCACATGCATTTCTCTGAAAGAGAAGCAGTCTGTTCCAACACTTCAATTCACTGTGCGAAGTGAATGGAGTGTTGCTTCACTTTCTAAATGCTGTCCTTTCAGAGAAAATCACTTTCCCTTGAAAGTGCCTTAAGCTACTTACAAGCATTCACCAGAAACTCACATGCATTTCTCTGAAAGAGAAGCAGTCTGTTCCAACACTTCAATTCACTGTGCGAAGTGAATGGAGTGTTGCTTCACTTTCTAAATGCTGTCCTTTCAAAGAAAATCACTTTCCTTTGAAAGTGCCTTAAGTTACTTGCAAGCATTAGGAAGAAACTCACATGCGTTTTTCTGAAAGAGAAGCAGTCTGTTCCAACACTTCAATTCACTGCACGAAGGGAATGGAGTGTTGCTTCACTTTCTAAATTCTGTCCTTTCAGAGAAAATCACTTTCCTTTGAAAGTGCCTTAAGCTACTTTCAAGCATTCACAAGAAACACACATGCGTTTCTCTGAAATAGAAGCAGTCTGTTCCAACACTTCAATTCACTGTGCGAAGTGAATGGAGTGTTGCTTCACTTTCTAAATGCTGTCTTTTCCGAGAAAATCACTTTCCTTTGAAAGTGCCTTAAGGAACTTACAAGCATTCAACAGAAACTCACATGCATTTCTCTGAAATAGAAGCAGTCTGTTCCAACACTTCAATTCACTGTGCAAAGTGAATGGAGTGTTGCTTCACTTTCTAAATGCTGTCCTTTCAGAGAAAATCACTTTCCTTTGAAAGTGCCTTAAGCTACTTACAAGCATTCAACAGAAACTCACATACGTTTCTTTGAAAGAGAAGCAGAATGTTCCAACACTTCAATTCACTGTGCGAAGTGAATGGAGTGTTGCTACACTTTCTAACTGCTGTCCTTTCAAAGAAAATCACTTTCCTTTGAAAGTGCCTTAAGTTACTTGCAAGCATTAGGAAGAAACTCACATGCATTTCTCTGAAATAGAAGCAGTCTGTTCCAACACTTCAATTCACTGTGCGAAGTGAATGGAGTGTTGCTTCACTTTCTTAATGCTGTCCTTTCAGAGAAAATCACGTTCCTTTGAAAGTGCCTTAAGCTAATTACAAGCATTCAACAGAAACTCACATGCATTTCTCTGAAATAGAAGCAGTCTGTTCCAACACTTCAATTCACTGCACGAAGGGAATGGAGTGTTGCTTCACTTTCTAAATGCTGTCCTTTCAGAGAAAATCACTTTCCTTTGAAAGTGCCTTAAGCTAATTACAAGCATTCAACAGAAACTCACATGCATTTCTCTGAAATAGAAGCAGTCTGTTCCAACACTTCAATTCACTGCACGAAGGGAATGGAGTGTTGCTTCACTTTCTAAATGCTGTCTTTTCCGGGAAAATCACTTTCCTTTGAAAGTGCCTTACGGTACTTACAAGCATTCAACAGAAACTCACATGCATTTCTCTGAAAGAGAAGCAGTCTGTTCCAACACTTCAATTCACTGTGCGAAGTGAATGAAGTGTTGCTTCACTTTCTAAATGCTGTCCTTTCAGAGAAAATAACTTTCCCTTGAAAGTGCCTTAAGCTACTTACAAGCATTCACCAGAAACTCACATGCGTTTCTTTGAAAGAGAAGCAGTCTGTTCCAACACTTCAATTCACTGTGCGAAGTGAATGGAGTATTGCTTCACTTTCTAAATTCTGTCCTTTCAGAGAAAATCACTTTCCTTTGAAAGTGCCTTAAACGACATTCAAGCATTCACAAAAAACTCACATGCGTTTCTCTGAAAGAGAAGCAGTCTGTTCCAACACTTCAATTCACTGTGCGAAGTGAATGGAGTGTTGCTTCGCTTTCTAAATGCTGTCCTTTCAGAGAAAATCACTTTCCTTTGAAAGTGCCTTAAGCTACTTTCAAGCATTCACCAGAAACTCACATGCGTTTCTTTGAAAGAGAAGCAGTCTGTTCCAACACTTCAATCCACTGTGCGAAGTGAATGGAGTGTTGCTTCACTTTCTAAATGCTGTCTTTTCCGAGAAAATCACTTTCCTTTGAAAGTGCCTTATGGTACTTACAAGCATTCAACAGAAACTCACGTGCATTTCTCTGAAAGAGAAGCAGTCTGTTCCAACACTTCAATTCACTGTGCGAAGTGAATGGAGTGTTGCTTCACTTTCTAAATGCTGTCCTTTCAAAGAAAATCACTTTCCTTTGAAAGTGCCTTAAGTTACTTGCAAGCATTAGGAAGAAACTCACATGCGTTTTTCTGAAAGAGAAGCAGTCTGTTCCAACACTTCAATTCACTGCACGAAGGGAATGGAGTGTTGCTTCACTTTCTAAATTCTGTCCTTTCAGAGAAAATCACTTTCCTTTGAAAGTGCCTTAAACTACTTACAAGCATTCACAAAAAACTCACATGCGTTTCTCTGAAAGAGAAGCCGTCTGTTCCAACACTTCAATTCACTGTGCGAAGTGAATGGAGTGTTGCTTCACTTTCTAAATGCTGTCCTTTCAGAGAAAATCACTTTCCTTTGAAAGTGCCTTAAGCTAATTACAAGCATTCAACAGAAACTCACATGCATTTCTCTGAAAGAGAAGCAGTCTGTTCCAACACTTCATTTCACTGCACGAAGGGAATGGAGTGTTGCTTCACTTTCTAAATGCTTTCCTTTCAGAGAAAATCACTTTCCTTTGAAAGTGCATTAAGCTACTTACAAGCATTCACCAGAAACTCATATGCTTTTCTATGAAAGAGAAGCAGTCTGTTCCAACACTTCAATTCACTGTGCGAAGTGAATGGAGTTTTGCTTCACTTTCTAAATGCTGTCCTTTCAGAGAAAATCACTTTCCTTTGAAAGTGCCTTAAGTTACTTGCAAGCATTAGGAAGAAACTCACATGCGTTTCTCTGAAAGAGAAGCAGTCTGTTCCAACACTTCAATTCACTGTGCGAAGTGAATGGAGTGTTGCTTCACTTTCTTAATGCTGTCCTTTCAGAGAAAATCACTTTCCTTTGAAAGTGCCTTAAGCTAATTACAAGCATTCAACAGAAACTCACATGCATTTCTCTGAAAGAGAAGCAGTCTGTTCCAACACTTCAATTCACTGCACGAAGTGAATGGAGTGTTG
Source organism: Myodes glareolus (assembly GCF_982192425.1). NCBI lineage: Eukaryota > Metazoa > Chordata > Mammalia > Rodentia > Cricetidae > Myodes > Myodes glareolus. The sequence goes on along the minus strand of NW_028263211.1, from coordinate 719,305 downwards.
CTTCACTTTCTAAATGCTGTCTTTTCAGAGAAAATTACTTTCCTTTGAAACTGCCTTGAGCTACTTACAAGCATTCAACAGAAACTCACATGCATTTCTCTGAAAGAGAAGCAGTCGGTTCCAACACTTCAATTCACTGTGCGAAGTGAATGGAGTGTTGCTTCACTTTCTAAATGCTGTCATTTCATAGAAAATCACTTTCCTTTGAAAGTGCCTTAAGCTGCTTATAAGCATTAGGAAGAAACTCACATGCGTTTCTTTGAAAGAGAAGCAGTGTGTTCCAACACTTCAATTCACTGTGCGAAGTGAATGGAGTGTTGCTTCACTTTCTAAATGCTGTCCTTTCAGAGAAAATCACTTTCCCTTGAAAGTGCCTTAAGCTACTTACAAGCATTCACCAGAAATTCACATGTATTTCTCTGAAAGAGAAGCAGTCTGTTCCAACACTTCAATTCACTGTGCGAAGTGAATGGAGTGTTGCTTCACTTTCTAAATGCTGTCCTTTCAAAGAAAATCACTTTCCTTTGAAAGTGCCTTAAGTTACTTGCAAGCATTAGGAAGAAACTCACATGCGTTTCTCTGAAAGAGAAGCAGTCTGTTCCAAGACATCAATTCACTGCACGAAGGGAATGGAGTGTTGCTTCACTTTCTAAATTCTGTCCTTTCAGAGAAAATCACTTTCCTTTGAAAGTGCCTTAAACTAATTTCAAGCATTCACAGAAAACGCACATGCGTTTCTCTGAAAGAGAAGCAGTCTGTTCCAACACTTCAATTCACTGTGCAAAGTCATGGAGTGTTGCCTCACTTTTGAAATGCTGTCCTTTCCGAGAAAATCATTTTCCTTTGAAAGTGCCTTAAGCTACTTTCAAGCATTCACAAAAAACTCACATGTGTTTCTCTGAAAGAGAAGCAGTCTCTTCCAACACTTCAATTCTCTGTGCGAAGTGAATGGAGTGTTGCTTCACTTTCTAAATGCTGTCCTTTCAATGAAATTCACTTTCCTTTGAAAGTGCCTTAAGTTACTTGCAAGCATTAGGAAGAAACTCACATGCGTTTCTCTGAAAGAGAAGCAGTCTGTTCCAACACTTCAATTCACTGTGTGAAGTGAATGGAGTGTTGCTTCACTTTCTAAATTCTGTCCTTTCAGAGAAAATCACTTTCCTTTGTAAGTGCCTTAAGTTACTTACAAGCATTCAACAGAAACTTACATGCATTTCTCTGAAAGAGAAGCAGTCTGTTCCAACACTTCATTTCACTGCACGAAGGGAATGGAGTGTTGCTTCACTTTCTAAATGCTGTCCTTTCAGAGAAAATCACTTTCCTTTGAAAGTGCCTTAAGCTACTTACAAGCATTCACCAGAAACTCACATACGTTTCTTTGAAAGAGAAGCAGTCTGTTCCAACACTTCAATTCACTGTGCGAAGTGAATGGAGTGTTGCTTCACTTTCTAACTGCTGTCCTTTCAAAGAAAATCACTTTCCTTTGAAAGTGCCTTAAGTTACTTGCAAGCATTAGGAAGAAACTCACATGCGTTTCTATGAAAGAGAAGCAGTCTGTTCCAACACTTCAATTCACTGTGCGAAGTGAATGGAGTGTTGCTTCACTTTCTTAATGCTGTCCTTTCAGAGAAAATCACTTTCCTTTGAAAGTGCCTTAAGCTAATTACAAGCATTCAACAGAAACTCACATGCATTTCTCTGAAAGAGAAGCAGTCTGTTCCAACACTTCATTTCACTGCATGAAGTGAATGGAGTGTTGCTTCACTTTCTAAATGCTGTCCTTTCAAAGAAAATCACTTTCCTTTGAAAGTGCCTTAAGTTACTTGCAAGCATTAGGAAGAAACTCACATGCGTTTTTCTGAAAGAGAAGCAGTCTGTTCCAACACTTCAATTCACTGCACGAAGGGAATGGAGTGTTGCTTCACTTTCTAAATTCTGTCCTTTCAGAGAAAATCACTTTCCTTTGAAAGTGCCTTAAGCTACTTTCAAGCATTCACAAGAAACACACATGCGTTTCTCTGAAATAGAAGCAGTCTGTTCCAACACTTCAATTCACTGTGCGAAGTGAATGGAGTGTTGCTTCACTTTCTAAATGCTGTCTTTTCCGAGAAAATCACTTTCCTTTGAAAGTGCCTTAAGGAACTTACAAGCATTCAACAGAAACTCACATGCATTTCTCTGAAAGAGAAGCAGTCTGTTCCAACACTTCAATTCACTGTGCGAAGTGAATGGAGTGTTGCTTCACCTTCTAAATGCTGTCCTTTCAGAGAAAATCACTTTCCTTTGAAAGTGCCTTAAGCTTCTTACAAGCATTCACCAGAAACTCACATACGTTTCTTTGAAAGAGAAGCAGAATGTTCCAACACTTCAATTCACTGTGCGAAGTGAATGGAGTGTTGCTTCACTTTCTAACTGCTGTCCTTCCAAAGAAAATCACTTTCCTTTGAAAGTGCCTTAAGTTACTTGCAAGCATTAGGAAGAAACTCACATGCATTTCTCTGAAATAGAAGCAGTCTGTTCCAACACTTCAATTCACTGTGCGAAGTGAATGGAGTGTTGCTTCACTTTCTTAATGCTGTCCTTTCAGAGAAAATCACGTTCCTTTGAAAGTGCCTTAAGCTAATTACAAGCATTCAACAGAAACTCACATGCATTTCTCTGAAATAGAAGCAGTCTGTTCAAACACTTCAATTCACTGCACGAAGGGAATGGAGTGTTGCTTCACTTTCTAAATGCTGTCCTTTCAGAGAAAATCACTTTCCTTTCAAAGTGCATTAAGCTAATTACAAGCATTCAACAGAAACTCACATGCATTTCTCTGAAAGAGAAGCAGTCTGTTCCAACACTTCAATTCACTGCACGAAGGAAATGGAGTGTTGCTTCACTTTCTAAATGCTGTCCTTTCAGAGAAAATCACTTTCCTTTGAAAGTGCCTTAAGCTACTTACAAGCATTCACCAGAAACTCACATGCGTTTCTTTGAAAGAGAAGCAGGCTGTTCCAACACTTCAATTCACTGTGCGAAGTGAATGGAGTGTTGCTTCACTTTCTAAATGCTGTCCTTTCAGAGAATATCACTTTCCTTTGAAAGTGCCTTAAACTACTTTCAAGCATTCAACAGAAACTCACATGCATTTCTCTGAAAGAGAAGCAGTCTGTTCCAACACTTCAATTCACTGTGCGAAGTGAATGGAGTGTTGCTTCACTTTCTAAATGCTGTCCTTTCAGAGAAAATCACTTTTCTTTGATAGTGCCTTAAGCTACTTTCAAGCATTCACAAGAAACACACATGCGTTTCTCTGAAATAGAAGCAGTCTGTTCCAACACTTCAATTCACTGTGCGAAGTGAATGGAGTGTTGCTTCACTTTCTAAATGCTGTCTTTTCCGAGAAAATTACTTTACTTTGAAAGTGCCTTACGGTACTTACAAGCATTCAACAGAAACTCACATGCATTTCTCTGAAAGAGAAGCAGTCTGTTCCAACACTTCAATTCACTGTGCGAAGTGAATGAAGTGTTGCTTCACTTTCTAAATGCTGTCCTTTCAGAGAAAATAACTTTCCCTTGAAAGTGCCTTAAGCTACTTACAAGCATTCACCAGAAACTCACATGCGTTTCTTTGAAAGAGAAGCAGTCTGTTCCAACACTTCAATTCACTGTGCGAAGTGAATGGAGTGTTGCTTCACTTTCTAAATTCTGTCCTTTCAGAGAAAATCACTTTCCTTTGAAAGTGCCTTAAACGACTTTCAAGCATTCACAAAAAACTCACATGCGTTTCTCTGAAAGAGAAGCAGTCTGTTCCAACACTTCAATTCACTGTGCGAAGTGAATGGAGTGTTGCTTCGCTTTCTAAATGCTGTCCTTTCAGAGAAAATCACTTTCCTTTGAAAGTGCCTTAAGCTAATTACAAGCATTCAACAGAAACTCACATGAATTTCTCTGAAAGAGAAGCAGTCTGTTCCAACACTTCAATTCACTGCACGAAGGGAATGGAGTGTTGCTTCACTTTCTAAATGCTGTCCTTTCAGAGAAAATCACTTTCCTTTGAAAGTGCCTTAAGCTACTTACAAGCATTCACCAGAAACTCACATGCGTTTCTTTGAAAGAGAAGCAATCTGTTCCAACACTTCAATCCACTGTGCGAAGTGAATGGAGTGTTGCTTCACTTTCTAAATGCTGTCTTTTCCGAGGAAATCACTTTCCTTTGAAAGTGCCTTATGGTACTTACAAGCATTCAACAGAAACCTACGTGCATTTCTCTGAAAGAGAAGCAGTCTGTTCCAACACTTCAATTCACTGTGCGAAGTGAATGGAGTGTTGCTTCACTTTCTAAATGCTGTCCTTTCAAAGAAAATCACTTTCCTTTGAAAGTGCCTTAAGTTACTTGCAAGCATTAGGAAGAAACTCACATGCGTTTCTCTGAAAGAGAAGCAGTCTGTTCCAACACTTCAATTCACTGCACGAAGGGAATGGAGTGTTGCTTCACTTTCTAAATTCTGTCCTTTCAGAGAAAATCACTTTCCTTTGAAAGTGCCTTAAACTACTTTCAAGCATTCACAAAAAACTCACATGCGTTTCTCTGAAAGAGAAGCAGTCTGTTCCAACACTTCAATTCACTCTGCGAAGTGAATGGAGTGTTGCTTCACTTTCTAACTGCTGTCCTTTCAGAGAAAATCACTTTCCTTTGAAAGTGCCTTAAGCTAATTACAAGCATTCAACAGAAACTCACATGCATTTCTCTGAAAGAGAAGCAGTCTGTTCCAACACTTCAATTCACTGTGCGAAGTGAATGGAGTGTTGCTTCACTTTCTAAATGCTGTCCTTTCAGAGAAAATCACTTTCCCTTGAAAGTGCCTTAAGCTACTTACAAGCATTCACCAGAAACTCACATGCATTTCTCTGAAAGAGAAGCAGTCTGTTCCAACACTTCAATTCACTGTGCGAAGTGAATGGAGTGTTGCTTCACTTTCTAAATGCTGTCCTTTCAAAGAAAATCACTATCCTTTGAAAGTGCCTTAAGTTACTTGCAAGCATTAGGAAGAAACTCACATGCGTTTTTCTGAAAGAGAAGCAGTCTGTTCCAACACTTCAATTCACTGCACGAAGGGAATGGAGTGTTGCTTCACTTTCTAAATTCTGTCCTTTCAGAGAAAATCACTTTCCTTTGAAAGTGCCTTAAGCTACTTTCAAGCATTCACAAGAAACACACATGCGTTTCTCTGAAATAGAAGCAGTCTGTTCCAACACTTCAATTCACTGTGCGAAGTGAATGGAGTGTTGCTTCACTTTCTAAATGCTGTCTTTTCCGAGAAAATCACTTTCCTTTGAAAGTGCCTTAAGCAACTTGCAAGCATTCAACAGAAACTCACATGCATTTCTCTGAAATAGAAGCAGTCTGTTCCAACACTTCAATTCACTGTGCAAAGTGAATGGAGTGTTGCTTCACTTTCTAAATGCTGTCCTTTCAGAGAAAATCACTTTCCTTTGAAAGTGCCTTAAGCTACTTACAAGCATTCAACAGAAACTCACATACGTTTCTTTGAAAGAGAAGCAGAATGTTCCAACACTTCAATTCACTGTGCGAAGTGAATGGAGTGTTGCTACACTTTCTAACTGCTGTCCTTTCAAAGAAAATCACTTTCCTTTGAAAGTGCCTTAAGTTACTTGCAAGCATTAGGAAGAAACTCACATGCATTTCTCTGAAATAGAAGCAGTCTGTTCCAACACTTCAATTCACTGTGCGAAGTGAATGGAGTGTTGCTTCACTTTCTTAATGCTGTCCTTTCAGAGAAAATCACGTTCCTTTGAAAGTGCCTTAAGCTAATTACAAGCATTCAACAGAAACTCACATGCATTTCTCTGAAATAGAAGCAGTCTGTTCCAACACTTCAATTCACTGCACGAAGGGAATGGAGTGTTGCTTCACTTTCTAAATGCTGTCCTTTCAGAGAAAATCACTTTCCTTTGAAAGTGCCTTAAGCTAATTACAAGCATTCAACAGAAACTCACATGCATTTCTCTGAAATAGAAGCAGTCTGTTCCAACACTTCAATTCACTGCACGAAGGGAATGGAGTGTTGCTTCACTTTCTAAATGCTGTCTTTTCCGGGAAAATCACTTTCCTTTGAAAGTGCCTTACGGTACTTACAAGCATTCAACAGAAACTCACATGCATTTCTCTGAAAGAGAAGCAGTCTGTTCCAACACTTCAATTCACTGTGCGAAGTGAATGAAGTGTTGCTTCACTTTCTAAATGCTGTCCTTTCAGAGAAAATAACTTTCCCTTGAAAGTGCCTTAAGCTACTTACAAGCATTCACCAGAAACTCACATGCGTTTCTTTGAAAGAGAAGCAGTCTGTTCCAACACTTCAATTCACTGTGCGAAGTGAATGGAGTGTTGCTTCACTTTCTAAATTCTGTCCTTTCAGAGAAAATCACTTTCCTTTGAAAGTGCCTTATGGTACTTACAAGCATTCAACAGAAACTCACGTGCATTTCTCTGAAAGAGAAGCAGTCTGTTCCAACACTTCAATTCACTGTGCGAAGTGAATGGAGTGTTGCTTCACTTTCTAAATGCTGTCCTTTCAAAGAAAATCACTTTCCTTTGAAAGTGCCTTAAGTTACTTGCAAGCATTAGGAAGAAACTCACATGCGTTTCTCTGAAAGAGAAGCAGTCTGTTCCAACACATCAATTCACTGCACGAAGGGAATGGAGTGTTGCTTCACTTTCTAAATTCTGTCCTTTCAGAGAAAATCACTTTCCTTTGAAAGTGCCTTAAACTACTTTCAAGCATTCACAAAAAACTCACATGCGTTTCTCTGAAAGAGAAGCCGTCTGTTCCAACACTTCAATTCACTGTGCGAAGTGAATGGAGTGTTGCTTCACTTTCTAAATGCTGTCCTTTCAGAGAAAATCACTTTCCTTTGATAGTGCCTTAAGCTAATTACAAGCATTCAACAGAAACTCACATGCATTTCTCTGAAAGAGAAGCAGTCTGTTCCAATACTTCAATTCACTGTGCGAAGTGAATGAAGTGTTGCTTCACTTTCTAAATGCTGTCCTTTCAGAGAAAATCACTTTCCTTTGAAAGTGCCTTAAGTTACTTGCAAGCATTAGGAAGAAACTCACATGCGTTTCTCTGAAAGAGAAGCAGTCTGTTCCAACACTTCAATTCACTGCACGAAGGGAATGGAGTGTTGCTTCACTTTCTAAATTCTGTCCTTTCAGAGAAAATCACTTTCCTTTGAAAGTGCCTTAAACTACTTTCAAGCATTCACAAAAAACTCACATGCGTTTCTCTGAAAGAGAAGCAGTCTGTTCCAACACTTCAATTCACTGTGCGAAGTGAATGGAGTGTTGCTTCACTTTCTAAATGCTGTCCTTTCAGAGAAAATCACTTTCCTTTGAAAGTGCCTTAAGCTAATTACAAGCATTCAACAGAAACTCACATGCATTTCTCTGAAAGAGAAGCAGTCTGTTCCAACACTTCATTTCACTGCACGAAGGGAATGGAGTGTTGCTTCACTTTCTAAATGCTTTCCTTTCAGAGAAAATCACTTTCCTTTGAAAGTGCATTAAGCTACTTACAAGCATTCATCAGAAACTCACATGCTTTTCTCTGAAAGAGAAGCAGTCTGTTCCAACACTTCAATTCACTGTGCGAAGTGAATGGAGTTTTGCTTCACTTTCTAAATGCTGTCCTTTCAGAGAAAATCACTTTCCTTTGAAAGTGCCTTAAGTTACTTGCAAGCATTAGGAAGAAACTCACATGCGTTTCTCTGAAAGAGAAGCAGTCTGTTCCAACACTTCAATTCACTGTGCGAAGTGAATGGAGTGTTGCTTCACTTTCTTAATGCTGTCCTTTCAGAGAAAATCACTTTCCTTTGAAAGTGACTTAAGCTAATTACAAGCATTCAACAGAAACTCACATGCATTTCTCTGAAAGAGAAGCAGTCTGTTCCAACACTTCAATTCACTGCACGAAGTGAATGGAGTGTTGCTTCACTTTCTAAATGCTGTCTTTTCAGAGAAAATTACTTTCCTTTGAAACTGCCTTGAGCTACTTACAAGCATTCAACAGAAACTCACATGCATTTCTCTGAAAGAGAAGCAGTCGGTTCCAACACTTCAATTCACTGTGCGAAGTGAATGGAGTGTTGCTTCACTTTCTAAATGCTGTCATTTCATAGAAAATCACTTTCCTTTGAAAGTGCCTTAAGCTGCTTATAAGCATTAGGAAGAAACTCACATGCGTTTCTTTGAAAGAGAAGCAGTCTGTTCCAACACTTCAATTCACTGTGCGAAGTGAATGGAGTGTTGCTTCACTTTCTAAATGCTGTCCTTTCAGAGAAAATCACTTTCCCTTGAAAGTGCCTTAAGCTACTTACAAGCATTCACCAGAAATTCACATGCATTTCTCTGAAAGAGAAGCAGTCTGTTCCAACACTTCAATTCACTGTGCGAAGTGAATGGAGTGTTGCTTCACTTTCTAAATGCTGTCCTTTCAAAGAAAATCACTTTCCTTTGAAAGTGCCTTAAGTTACTTGCAAGCATTAGGAAGAAACTCACATGCGTTTTTCTGAAAGAGAAGCAGTCTGTTCCAACACTTCAATTCACTGCACGAAGGGAATGGAGTGTTGCTTCACTTTCTAAATTCTGTCCTTTCAGAGAAAATCACTTTCCTTTGAAAGTGCCTTAAAATACTTTCAAGCATTCACAAAAAACTCACATGCGTTTCTCTGAAAGAGAAGCAGTCTGTTCCAACACTTCAATTCACTGTGCGAAGTGAATGGAGTGTTGCTTCACTTTCTAAATGCTGTCCTTTCAGAGAAAATCACTTTCCTTTGAAATTGCCTTAAGCTAATTACAAGCATTCAACAGAAACTCACATGCATTTCTCTGAAAGAGAAGCCGTCTGTTCCAATACTTCAATTCACTGTGCGAAGTGAATGAAGTGTTGCTTCACTTTCAAAATGCTGTCCTTTCAGAGAAAATCACTTTCCCTTGAAAGTGCCTTAAGCTACTTACAAGCATTCACCAGAAACTCACATGCATTTCTCTGAAAGAGAAGCAGTCTGTTCCAACACTTCAATTCACTGTGCGAAGTGAATGGAGTGTTGCTTCACTTTCTAAATGCTGTCCTTTCAGAGAAAATCACTTTCCTTTGAAAGTGCCTTAAGCTAATTACAAGCATTCAACAGAAACTCACATGCATTTCTCTGAAAGAGAAGCCGTCTGTTCCAATACTTCAATTCACTGTGCGAAGTGAATGGAGTGTTGCTTCACTTTCTAAATGCTGTCCTTTCAAAGAAAATCACTTTCCTTTGAAAGTGCCTTAAGTTACTTGCAAGCATTAGGAAGAAACTCACATGCGTTTCTCTGAAAGAGAAGCAGTCTGTTCCAACACTTCAATTCACTGCACGAAGGGAATGGAGTGTTGCTTCACTTTCTAAATTCTGTCCTTTCAGAGAAAATCACTTTCCTTTGAAAGTGCCTTAAACTACTTTCAAGCATTCACAAAAAAATCACATGCGTTTCTCTGAAAGAGAAGCAGTCTGTTCCAACACTTCAATTCACTGTGCGAAGTGAATGGAGTCTTGCTTCACTTTCTAAATGCTGTCCTTTCAGAGAAAATCACTTTCCTTTGAAAGTGCCTTAAGCTAATTACAAGCATTCAACAGAAACTCACATGCATTTCTCTGAAAGAGAAGCAGTCTGTTCCAACACTTCAATTCACTGTGCGAAGTGAATGGAGTGTTGCTTCACTTTCTAAATGCTGTCCTTTCAGAGAAAATCACTTTCCTTTGAAAGTGCCTTAAACTAATTTCAAGCATTCACAGAAAACGCACATGCGTTTCTCTGAAAGAGAAGCAGTCTGTTCCAACACTTCAATTCACTGTGCAAAGTCATGGAGTGTTGCCTCACTTTTGAAATGCTGTCCTTTCCGAGAAAATCATTTTCCTTTGAAAGTGCCTTAAGCTACTTTCAAGCATTCACAAAAAACTCACATGTGTTTCTCTGAAAGAGAAGCAGTCTGTTCCAACACTTCAATTCTCTGTGCGAAGTGAATGGAGTGTTGCTTCACTTTCTAAATGCTGTCCTTTCAATGAAATTCACTTTCCTTTGAAAGTGCCTTAAGTTACTTGCAAGCATTAGGAAGAAACTCACATGCGTTTCTCTGAAAGAGAAGCAGTCTGTTCCAACACTTCAATTCACTGTGTGAAGTGAATGGAGTGTTGCTTCACTTTCTAAATTCTGTCCTTTCAGAGAAAATCACTTTCCTTTGTAAGTGCCTTAAGTTACTTACAAGCATTCAACAGAAACTTACATGCATTTCTCTGAAAGAGAAGCAGTCTGTTCCAACACTTCATTTCACTGCACGAAGGGAATGGAGTGTTGCTTCACTTTCTAAATGCTGTCCTTTCAGAGAAAATCACTTTCCTTTGAAAGTGCCTTAAGCTACTTACAAGCATTCACCAGAAACTCACATACGTTTCTTTGAAAGAGAAGCAGTCTGTTCCAACACTTCAATTCACTGTGCGAAGTGAATGGAGTGTTGCTTCACTTTCTAACTGCTGTCCTTTCAAAGAAAATCACTTTCCTTTGAAAGTGCCTTAAGTTACTTGCAAGCATTAGGAAGAAACTCACATGCGTTTCTATGAAAGAGAAGCAGTCTGTTCCAACACTTCAATTCACTGTGCGAAGTGAATGGAGTGTTGCTTCACTTTCTTAATGCTGTCCTTTCAGAGAAAATCACTTTCCTTTGAAAGTGCCTTAAGCTACTTACAAGCATTCAACAGAAACTCACATGCATTTCTCTGAAAGAGAAGCAGTCTGTTCCAACACTTCATTTCACTGCATGAAGTGAATGGAGTGTTGCTTCACTTTCTAAAGGCTGCCCTTTCAGAGAAAATCACTTTCCTTTGAAAGTGCCTTAAGCTACTTACTAGCATTCACCAGAGACTCACATGCGTTACTCTAAAAGAGAAGCAGTCTGTTCCAACACTTCAATTCACTTTGCGAAGTGAATGGAGTGTTGCTTCACTTTCTTAATGCTGTCCTTTCAGAGAAAATCACTTTCCTTTGAAAGTGCCTTAAGCTACTTTCAAGCATTCACAAGAAACACACATGCGTTTCTCTGAAATAGAAGCAGTCTGTTCCAACACTTCAACTCACTGTGCTAAGTGAATGGAGTGTTGCTTCACTTTCTAAATGCTGTCTTTTCAGAGAAAATTACTTTCCTTTGAAACTGCCTTGAGCTACTTACAAGCATTCAACAGAAACTCACATGCATTTCTCTGAAAGAGAAGCAGTCGGTTCCAACACTTCAATTCACTGTGCGAAGTGAATGGAGTGTTGCTTCACTTTCTAAATGCTGTCATTTCATAGAAAATCACTTTCCTTTGAAAGTGCCTTAAGCTACTTATAAGCATTAGGAAGAAACTCACATGCGTTTCTTTGAAAGAGAAGCAGTCTGTTCCAACTCTTCAATTCACTGTGCGAAGTGAATGGAGTGTTGCTTCACTTTCTAAATGCTGTCCTTTCAGAAAAAATCACTTTATTTGAAAGTGCCTTAAGGCACTTACAAGCATTCAACAGAAACTCACATGCATTTCTCTGAAAGATAAGCAGTCTGTTCCAACACTTCAATTCACTGTGCGAAGTGAATGGAGTGTTGCTTCACTTTCTAAATGCTGTACTTTCAGAGAAAATCACTTTCCTTTGATAGTGCCTTAAGCTACTTTCAAGCATTCACAAGAAACACACATGCGTTTCTCTGAAATAGAAGCAGTCTGTTCCAACACTTCAATTCACTGTGCGAAGTGAATGGAGTGTTGCTTCACTTTCTAAAGGCTGCCCTTTCAGAGAAAATCACTTTCCTTTGAAAGTGCCTTAAGCTACTTACTAGCATTTACCAGAGACTCACATGCGTTACTCTGAAAGAGAAGCAGTCTGTTCCAACACTTCAATTCACTGTGCGAAGTGAATGGAGTGTTGCTTCACTTTCTTAATGCTGTCCTTTCAGAGAAAATCACTTTCCTTTGAAAGTGCCTTAAGCTAATTACAAGCATTCAACAGAAACTCACATGCATTTCTCTGAAAGAGAAGCAGTCTGTTCCAACACTTCAATTCACTGCACGAAGGGAATGGAGTGTTGCTTCACTTTCTAAATGCTGTCCTTTGAGAGAAAATCACTTTCCTTTGAAAGTGCATTAAGCTACTTGCAAGCATTCACCAGAAACTCACATGCGTTTCTCTGAAAGAGAAGCAGTCTGTTCCAACACTTCAATTCACTATGCGAAGTGAATGGAGTGTTGCTTCACTTTCTAAATGCTGTCTTTTCCGAGAAAATCACTTTCCTTTGAAAGTGCCTTAAGCTACTTGCAAGTATTCAACAGAAACTCACATGCATTTCTCTGAAAGAGAAGCAGTCTGTTCCAACACTTCAATTCACTGTGCGAAGTGAATGGAGTGTTGCTTCACTTTCTAAATGCTGTCCTTTCAGAGAAAATCACTTTCCTTTGAAAGTGCCTTAAGCTACTTACAAGCATTCACCAGAAACTCACATACGTTTCTTTGAAAGAGAAGCAGAATGTTCCAACACTTCAATTCACTGTGCGAAGTGAATGGAGTGTTGCTTCACTTTCTAACTGCTGTCCTTTCAAAGAAAATCACTTTCCTTTGAAAGTGCCTTAAGTTACTTGCAAGCATTAGGAAGAAACTCACATGCATTTCTCTGAAATAGAAGCAGTCTGTTCCAACACTTCAATTCACTGTGCGAAGTGAATGGAGTGTTGCTTCACTTTCTTAATGCTGTCCTTTCAGAGAAAATCACGTTCCTTTGAAAGTGCCTTAAACTAATTACAAGCATTCAACAGAAACTCACATGCATTTCTCTGAAAGAGAAGCAGTCTGTTCCAACACTTCAATTCACTGCACGAAGGCAATGGAGTGTTGCTTCACTTTCTAAATGCTGTCCTTTCAGAGAAAATCACTTTCCTTTGAAAGTGCATTAAGCTAATTACAAGCATTCAACAGAAACTCACATGCATTTCTCTGAAAGAGAAGCAGTCTGTTCCAACACTTCAATTCACTGCACGAAGGGAATGGAGTGTTGCTTCACTTTCTAAATGCTGTCCTTTCAGAGAAAATCACTTTCCTTTGAAAGTGCCTTAAGCTACTTACAAGCATTCACCAGAAACTCACATGCGTTTCTTTGAAAGAGAAGCAGTCTGTTCCAACACTTCAATTCACTGTGCAAAGTGAATGGAGTGTTGCTTCACTTTCTAAATGCTGTCCTTTCAGAGAAAATCACTTTCCTTTGAAAGTGCCTTAAACTACTTTCAAGCATTCAACAGAAACTCACATGCATTTCTCTGAAAGAGAAGCAGTCTGTTCCAACACTTCAATTCACTGTGCGAAGTGAATGGAGTGTTGCTTCACTTTCTAAATGCTGTCCTTTCAGAGAAAATCACTTTTCTTTGATAGTGCCTTAAGCTACTTTCAAGCATTCACAAGAAACACACATGCGTTTCTCTGAAATAGAAGCAGTCTGTTCCAACACTTCAATTCACTGTGCGAAGTGAATGGAGTGTTGCTTCACTTTCTAAATGCTGTCTTTTCTGAGAAAATCACTTTCCTTTGAATGTGCCTTACGGTACTTACAAGCACTCAACAGAAACTCACATGCATTTCTCTGAAAGAGAAGCAGTCTGTTCCAACACTTCAATTCACTGTGCGAAGTGAAAGAGGTGTTGCTTCACTTTCTAAATGCGGTCCTTTCAGAGAAAATAACTTTCCCTTGAAAGTGCCTTAAGCTACTTACAAGCATTCACCAGAAACTCACATGCGTTTCTTTGAAAGAGAAGCAGTCTGTTCCAACACTTCAATTCACTGTGCGAAGTGAATGGAGTGTTGCTTCACTTTCTAAATGCTGTCCTTTCAAAGAAAATCACTTTCCTTTGAAAGTGCCTTAAGTTACTTGGAAGCATTAGGAAGAAACTCACATGCGTTTCTCTGAAAGAGAAGCAGTCTGTTCCAACACTTCAATTCACTGCACGAAGGGAATGGAGTGTTGCTTCACTTTCTAAATTCTGTCCTTTCAGAGAAAATCACTTTCCTTTGAAAGTGCCTTAAACGACTTTCAAGCATTCACAAAAAACTCACATGCGTTTCTCTGAAAGAGAAGCAGTCTGTTCCAACACTTCAATTCACTGTGCGAAGTGAATGGAGTGTTGCTTCACTTTCTAAATGCTGTCCTTTCAGAGAAAATCACTTTCCTTTGAAAGTGCCTTAAGCTAATTACAAGCATTCAAAAGAAACTCACATGCATTTCTCTGAAAGAGAAGCAGTCTGTTCCAACACTTCAATTCACTGCACGAAGGGAATGGAGTGTTGCTTCACTTTCTAAATGCTGTCCTTTCAGAGAAAATCACTTTCCTTTGAAAGTGCCTTAAGCTACTTTCAAGCATTCACCAGAAACTCACATGCGTTTCTTTGAAAGAGAAGCAGTCTGTTCCAACACTTCAATCCACTGTGCGAAGTGAATGGAGTGTTGCTTCACTTTCTAAATGCTGTCTTTTCCGAGAAAAACACTTTCCTTTGAAAGTGCCTAATGGTACTTACAAGCATTCAGCAGAAACTCACATTCATTTCTCTGAAAGAGAAGCAGTCTGTTCCAACACTTCAATTCACTGTGCGAAGTGAATGGAGTGTTGCTTCACTTTCTAAATGCTGTCCTTTCAGAGAAAATCACTTTCCTTTGAAAGTGCCTTAAACTAATTTCAAGCATTCACAGAAAACGCACATGCGTTTCTCTGAAAGAGAAGCACTCTGTTCCAACACTTCAATTCACTGTGCGAAGTGAATGGAGTGTTGCTTCACTTTCTAAATTCTGTCCTTTCAGAGAAAATCACTTTCCTTTGAAAGTGCATTAAGCTACTTACAAGCATTCACCAGAAACTCACATGCGTTTCTTTGAAAGAGAAGCAGTCTGTTCCAACACTTCAATTCACTGTGCGAAGTGAATGGAGTGTTGCTTCACTTTCTAAATGCTGTCCTTTCAGAGAAAATCACTTTCCTTTGAAAGTGCCTTAAGTTACTTGCAAGCATTAGGAAGAAACTCACATGCGTTTCTCTGAAAGAGAAGCAGTCTGTTCCAACACTTCAATTCACTGTGCGAAGTGAATGGAGTGTTGCTTCACTTTCTAAATGCTGTCCTTTCAGAGAAAATCACTTTCCTTTGAAAGTGCCTTAAGCTACTTACAAGCATTCACCAGAAACTCACATACGTTTCTTTGAAAGAGAAGCAGTCTGTTCCAACACTTCAATTCACTGTGCGAAGTGAATGAAGTGTTGCTTCACTTTCTAACTGCTGTCCTTTCAAAGAAAATCACTTTCCTTTGAAAGTGCCTTAAGTTACTTGCAAGCATTAGGAAGAAACTCACATGCGTTTCTCTGAAAGAGAAGCAGTCTGTTCCAACACTTCAATTCACTGCACGAAGGGAATGGAGTGTTGCTTCACTTTCTAAATGCTGTCCTTTCAGAGAAAATCACTTTCCTTTGAAAGTGCATTAAGCTACTTACAAGCATTCACCAGAAACTCACATGCGTTTCTTTGAAAGAGAAGCAGTCTGTTTCAATACTTCAATTCACTGTGCGAAGTGAATGGAGTGTTGCTTCACTTTCTAAAGGCTGTTCTTTCAGAGAAAATCACTTTCCTTTGAAAGTGCCTTAAGCTACTTACAAGCATTCACCAGAAACTCACATACGTTTCTTTGAAAGAGAAGCAGTCTGTTCCAACACTTCAGTTCACTGTGCGAAGTGAATGGAGTGTTGCTTCACTTTCCTAATGCTGTCCTTTCAGAGAAAATCACTTTCCTTTGAAAGTGCCTTAAGCTAATTACAAGCATTCAACAGAAACTCACATGCATTTCTCTGAAAGAGAAGCAGTCTGTTCCAACACTTCAATTCACTGCACGAAGTGAATGGAGTGTTGCTTCACTTTCTAAAGGCTGCCCTTTCAGAGAAAATCACTTCCCTTTGAAAGTGCCTTAGGCTACTTACTAGCATTCACCAGAGACTCCCATGCGTTACTCTGAAAGAGAAGCAGTCTGTTCCAACACTTCAATTCACTGTGCGAAGTGAATGGAGTGTTGCTTCACTTTCTTAATGCTGTCCTTTCAGAGAAAATCACTTTCCTTTGAAAGTGCCTTAAGCTAATTACAAGCATTCAACAGAAACTCACATGCATTTCTCTGAAAGAGAAGCAGTCTGTTCCAACACTTCATTTCACTGCATGAAGTGAATGGAGTGTTGCTTCACTTTCTAAAGGCTGCCCTTTCAGAGAAAATCACTTTCCTTTGAAAGTGCCTTAAGCTACTTACTAGCATTCACCAGAGACTCACATGCGTTACTATAAAAGAGAAGCAGTCTGTTCCAACACTTCAATTCACTTTGCGAAGTGAATGGAGTGTTGCTTCACTTTCTTAATGCTGTCCTTTCAGAGAAAATCACTTTCCTTTGAAAGTGCCTTAAGCTACTTTCAAGCATTCACAAGAAACACACATGCGTTTCTCTGAAATAGAAGCAGTCTGTTCCAACACTTCAACTCACTGTGCTAAGTGAAAGGAGTGTTGCTTCACTTTCTAAATGCTGTCTTTTCAGAGAAAATTACTTTCCTTTGAAACTGCCTTGAGCTACTTACAAGCATTCAACAGAAACTCACATGCATTTCTCTGAAAGAGAAGCAGTCGGTTCCAACACTTCAATTCACTGTGCGAAGTGAATGGAGTGTTGCTTCACTTTCTAAATGCTGTCATTTCATAGAAAATCACTTTCCTTTGAAAGTGCCTTAAGCTACTTATAAGCATTAGGAAGAAACTCACATGCGTTTCTTTGAAAGAGAAGCAGTCTGTTCCAACTCTTCAATTCACTGTGCGAAGTGAATGGAGTGTTGCTTCACTTTCTAAATGCTGTCCTTTCAGAGAAAATCACTTTATTTGAAAGTGCCTTAAGGCACTTACAAGCATTCAACAGAAACTCACATGCATTTCTCTGAAAGATAAGCAGTCTGTTCCAACACTTCAATTCACTGTGCGAAGTGAATGGAGTGTTGCTTCACTTTCTAAATGCTGTACTTTCAGAGAAAATCACTTTCCTTTGATAGTGCCTTAAGCTACTTTCAAGCATTCACAAGAAACACACATGCGTTTCTCTGAAATAGAAGCAGTCTGTTCCAACACTTCAATTCACTGTGCGAAGTGAATGGAGTGTTGCTTCACTTTCTAAAGGCTGCCCTTTCAGAGAAAATCACTTTCCTTTGAAAGTGCCTTAAGCTACTTACTAGCATTTACCAGAGACTCACATGCGTTACTCTGAAAGAGAAGCAGTCTGTTCCAACACTTCAATTCACTGTGCGAAGTGAATGGAGTGTTGCTTCACTTTCTTAATGCTGTCCTTTCAGAGAAAATCACTTTCCTTTGAAAGTGCCTTAAGCTAATTACAAGCATTCAACAGAAACTCACATGCATTTCTCTGAAAGAGAAGCAGTCTGTTCCAACACTTCAATTCACTGTGCGAAGGGAATGGAGTGTTGCTTCACTTTCTAAATGCTGTCCTTTGAGAGAAAATCACTTTCCTTTGAAAGTGCATTAAGCTACTTGCAAGCATTCACCAGAAACTCACATGCGTTTCTCTGAAAGAGAAGCAGTCTGTTCCAACACTTCAATTCACTATGCGAAGTGAATGGAGTGTTGCTTCACTTTCTAAATGCTGTCTTTTCCGAGAAAATCACTTTCATTTGAAAGTGCCTTAAGCTACTTGCAAGTATTCAACAGAAACTCACATGCATTTCTCTGAAAGAGAAGCAGTCTGTTCCAACACTTCAATTCACTGTGCGAAGTGAATGGAGTGTTGCTTCACTTTCTAAATGCTGTCCTTTCAGAGAAAATCACTTTCCTTTGAAAGTGCCTTAAGCTACTTACAAGCATTCACCAGAAACTCACATACGTTTCTTTGAAAGAGAAGCAGAATGTTCCAACACTTCAATTCACTGTGCGAAGTGAATGGAGTGTTGCTTCACTTTCTAACTGCTGTCCTTTCAAAGAAAATCACTTTCCTTTGAAAGTGCCTTAAGTTACTTGCAAGCATTAGGAAGAAACTCACATGCATTTCTCTGAAATAGAAGCAGTCTGTTCCAACACTTCAATTCACTGTGCGAAGTGAATGGAGTGTTGCTTCACTTTCTTAATGCTGTCCTTTCAGAGAAAATCACGTTCCTTTGTAAGTGCCTTAAGCTAATTACAAGCATTCAACAGAAACTCACATGCATTTCTCTGAAAGAGAAGCAGTCTGTTCCAACACTTCAATTCACTGCACGAAGGGAATGGAGTGTTGCTTCACTTTCTAAATGCTGTCCTTTCAGAGAAAATCACTTTCCTTTGAAAGTGCATTAAGCTAATTACAAGCATTCAACAGAAACTCACATGCATTTCTCTGAAAGAGAAGCAGTCTGTTCCAACACTTCAATTCACTGCACGAAGGGAATGGAGTGTTGCTTCACTTTCTAAATGCTGTCCTTTCAGAGAAAATCACTTTCCTTTGAAAGTGCCTTAAGCTACTTACAAGCATTCACCAGAAACTCACATGCATTTCTCTGAAATAGAAGCAGTCTGTTCCAACACTTCAATTCACTGTGCGAAGTGAATGGAGTGTTGCTTCACTTTCTAAATGCTCTCCTTTCAGAGAAAATCACTTTTCTTTGATAGTGCCTTAAGCTACTTTCAAGCATTCACAAGAAACACACATGCGTTTCTCTGAAATAGAAGCAGTCTGTTCCAACACTTCAATTCACTGTGCGAAGTGAATGGAGTGTTGCTTCACTTTCTAAATGCTGTCTTTTCTGAGAAAATCACTTTCCTTTGAATGTGCCTTACGGTACTTACAAGCACTCAACAGAAACTCACATGCATTTCTCTGAAAGAGAAGCAGTCTGTTCCAACACTTCAATTCACTGTGCGAAGTGAAAGAGGTGTTGCTTCACTTTCTAAATGCTGTCCTTTCAGAGAAAATAACTTTCCCTTGAAAGTGCCTTAAGCTACTTACAAGCATTCACCAGAAACTCACATGCGTTTCTTTGAAAGAGAAGCAGTCTGTTCCAACACTTCAATTCACTGTGCGAAGTGAATGGAGTGTTGCTTCACTTTCTAAATGCTGTCCTTTCAAAGAAAATCACTTTCCTTTGAAAGTGCCTTAAGTTACTTGGAAGCATTAGGAAGAAACTCACATGCGTTTCTCTGAAAGAGAAGCAGTCTGTTCCAACACTTCAATTCACTGCACGAAGGGAATGGAGTGTTGCTTCACTTTCTAAATTCTGTCCTTTCAGAGAAAATCACTTTCCTTTGAAAGTGCCTTAAACGACTTTCAAGCATTCACAAAAAACACACATGCGTTTCTCTGAAAGAGAAGCAGTCTGTTCCAACACTTCAATTCACTGTGCGAAGTGAATGGAGTGTTGCTTCACTTTCTAAATGCTGTCCTTTCAGAGAAAATCACTTTCCTTTGAAAGTGCCTTAAGCTAATTACAAGCATTCAAAAGAAACTCACATGCATTTCTCTGAAAGAGAAGCAGTCTGTTCCAACACTTCAATTCACTGCACGAAGGGAATGGAGTGTTGCTTCACTTTCTAAATGCTGTCCTTTCAGAGAAAATCACTTTCCTTTGAAAGTGCCTTAAGCTACTTTCAAGCATTCACCAGAAACTCACATGCGTTTCTTTGAAAGAGAAGCAGTCTGTTCCAACACTTCAATCCACTGTGCGAAGTGAATGGAGTGTTGCTTCACTTTCTAAATGCTGTCTTTTCCGAGAAAAACACTTTCCTTTGAAAGTGCCTTATGGTACTTACAAGCATTCAACAGAAACTCACATGCATTTCTCTGAAAGAGAAGCAGTCTGTTCCAACACTTCAATTCACTGTGCGAAGTGAATGGAGTGTTGCTTCACTTTCTAAATGCTGTCCTTTCAGAGAAAATCACTTTCCTTTGAAAGTGCCTTAAACTAATTTCAAGCATTCACAGAAAACGCACATGCGTTTCTCTGAAAGAGAAGCACTCTGTTCCAACACTTCAATTCACTGTGCGAAGTGAATGGAGTGTTGCTTCACTTTCTAAATTCTGTCCTTTCAGAGAAAATCACTTTCCTTTGAAAGTGCATTAAGCTACTTACAAGCATTCACCAGAAACTCACATGCGTTTCTTTGAAAGAGAAGCAGTCTGTTCCAACACTTCAATTCACTGTGCGAAGTGAATGGAGTGTTGCTTCACTTTCTAAATGCTGTCCTTTCAGAGAAAATCACTTTCCTTTGAAAGTGCCTTAAGTTACTTGCAAGCATTAGGAAGAAACTCACATGCGTTTCTCTGAAAGAGAAGCAGTCTGTTCCAACACTTCAATTCACTGTGCGAAGTGAATGGAGTGTTGCTTCACTTTCTAAATGCTGTCCTTTCAGAGAAAATCACTTTCCTTTGAAAGTGCCTTAAGCTACTTACAAGCATTCACCAGAAACTCACATACGTTTCTTTGAAAGAGAAGCAGTCTGTTCCAACACTTCAATTCACTGTGCGAAGTGAATGAAGTGTTGCTTCACTTTCTAACTGCTGTCCTTTCAAAGAAAATCACTTTCCTTTGAAAGTGCCTTAAGTTACTTGCAAGCATTAGGAAGAAACTCACATGCGTTTCTCTGAAAGAGAAGCAGTCTGTTCCAACACTTCAATTCACTGCACGAAGGGAATGGAGTGTTGCTTCACTTTCTAAATGCTGTCCTTTCAGAGAAAATCACTTTCCTTTGAAAGTGCATTAAGCTACTTACAAGCATTCATCAGAAACTCACATGCGTTTCTTTGAAAGAGAAGCAGTCTGTTTCAATACTTCAATTCACTGTGCGAAGTGAATGGAGTGTTGCTTCACTTTCTAAAGGCTGTTCTTTCAGAGAAAATCACTTTCCTTTGAAAGTGCCTTAAGCTACTTACAAGCATTCACCAGAAACTCACATACGTTTCTTTGAAAGAGAAGCAGTCTGTTCCAACACTTCAGTTCACTGTGCGAAGTGAATGGAGTGTTGCTTCACTTTCCTAATGCTGTCCTTTCAGAGAAAATCACTTTCCTTTGAAAGTGCCTTAAGCTAATTACAAGCATTCAACAGAAACTCACATGCATTTCTCTGAAAGAGAAGCAGTCTGTTCCAACACTTCAATTCACTGCACGAAGTGAATGGAGTGTTGCTTCACTTTCTAAAGGCTGCCCTTTCAGAGAAAATCACTTCCCTTTGAAAGTGCCTTAGGCTACTTACTAGCATTCACCAGAGACTCCCATGCGTTACTCTGAAAGAGAAGCAGTCTGTTCCAACACTTCAATTCACTGTGCGAAGTGAATGGAGTGTTGCTTCACTTTCTTAATGCTGTCCTTTCAGAGAAAATCACTTTCCTTTGAAAGTGCCTTAAGCTACTTTCAAGCATTCACAAGAAACACACATGCGTTTCTCTGAAATAGAAGCAGTCTGTTCCAACACTTCAACTCACTGTGCGAAGTGATTGGAGTGTTGCTTCACTTTCTAAATGCTGTCCTTTCAGAGAAAATTACTTTCCTTTGAAACTGCCTTGAGCTACTTACAAGCATTCAACAGAAACTCACATGCATTTCTCTGAAAGAGAAGTAGTCGGTTCCAACTCTTCAATTCACTGTGCGAAGTGAATGGAGTGTTGCTTCACTTTCTAAATGCTGTCATTTCATAGAAAATCACTTTCCTTTGAAAGTGCCTTAAGCTACTTACAAGCATTAGGAAGAAACTCACATGCGTTTCTTTCAAAGAGAAGCAGTCTGTTCCACACTTCAATTCACTGTGCGAAGTGAATGGAGTGTTGCTTCACTTTCTAAATGCTGTCCTTTCAGAGAAAATCACTTTCCTTTGAAAGTGCCTTAAGGTACTTACAAGCATTCAACAGAAACTCACATGCATAACTCTGAAAGAGAAGCAGTCTGTTCCAACACTTCAATTCACTGTGTGAAGTGAATGGAGTGTTGCTTCACTTTCTAAATGCTGTCCTTTCAGAGAAAATCACTTTCCTTTGATAGTGCCTTAAGCTACTTTCAAGCATTCACAAGAAACACACATGCGTTTCTCTGAAATAGAAGCAGTCTGTTCCAACAGTTCAATTCACTGTGCGAAGTGAATGGAGTGTTGCTTCACTTTCTAAATGCTGTCTTTTCCGAGAAAATCACTTTCCTTTGAAAGTGACTTAAGGTACTTACAAGCATTCAACAGAAACTCACATGCATTTCTCTGAAAGAGAAGCAGTCTGTTCCAACACTTCAATTCACTGTGCGAAGTGAATGGAGTGTTGCTTCACTTTCTAAATGCTGTCCTTTCAGAGAAAATCACTTTCCTTTGAAAGTGCCTTAAGTTACTTGCAAGCATTAGGAAGAAACTCACATGCGTTTCTCTGAAAGAGAAGCAGTCTGTTCCAACACTTCAATTCACTGTGCGAAGTGAATGGAGTGTTGCTTCACTTTCTAAATGCTGTCCTTTCAGAGAAAATCACTTTCCTTTGAAAGTGCCTTAAGCTACTTACAAGCATTCACCAGAAACTCACATACGTTTCTTTGAAAGAGAAGCAGTCTGTTCCAACACTTCAATTCACTGTGCGAAGTAAATGAAGTGTTGCTTCACTTTCTAACTGCTGTCCTTTCAAAGAAAATCACTTTCCTTTGAAAGTGCCTTAAGTTACTTGCAAGCATTAGGAAGAAACTCACATGCGTTTCTCTGAAAGAGAAGCAGTCTGTTCCAACACTTCAATTCACTGCACGAAGGGAATGGAGTGTTGCTTCACTTTCTAAATGCTGTCCTTTCAGAGAAAATCACTTTCCTTTGAAAGTGCATTAAGCTACTTACAAGCATTCACCAGAAACTCACATGCGTTTCTTTGAAAGAGAAGCAGTCTGTTTCAATACTTCAATTCACTGTGCGAAGTGAATGGAGTGTTGCTTCACTTTCTAAAGGCTGTTCTTTCAGAGAAAATCACTTTCCTTTGAAAGTGCCTTAAGCTACTTACAAGCATTCACCAGAAACTCACATACGTTTCTTTGAAAGAGAAGCAGTCTGTTCCAACACTTCAGTTCACTGTGCGAAGTGAATGGAGTGTTGCTTCACTTTCCTAATGCTGTCCTTTCAGAGAAAATCACTTTCCTTTGAAAGTGCCTTAAGCTAATTACAAGCATTCAACAGAAACTCACATGCATTTCTCTGAAAGAGAAGCAGTCTGTTCCAACACTTCAATTCACTGCACGAAGTGAATGGAGTGTTGCTTCACTTTCTAAAGGCTGTCCTTTCAGAGAAAATCACTTCCCTGTGAAAGTGCCTTAGGCTACTTACTAGCATTCACCAGAGACTCCCATGCGTTACTCTGAAAGAGAAGCAGTCTGTTCCAACACTTCAATTCACTGTGCGAAGTGAATGGAGTGTTGCTTCACTTTCTTAATGCTGTCCTTTCAGAGAAAATCACTTTCCTTTGAAAGTGCCTTAAGCTACTTTCAAGCATTCACAAGAAACACACATGCGTTTCTCTGAAATAGAAGCAGTCTGTTCCAACACTTCAACTCACTGTGCGAAGTGATTGGAGTGTTGCTTCACTTTCTAAATGCTGTCCTTTCAGAGAAAATTACTTTCCTTTGAAACTGCCTTGAGCTACTTACAAGCATTCAACAGAAACTCACATGCATTTCTCTGAAAGAGAAGCAGTCGGTTCCAACTCTTCAATTCACTGTGCGAAGTGAATGGAGTGTTGCTTCACTTTCTAAATGCTGTCATTTCATAGAAAATCACTTTCCTTTGAAAGTGCCTTAAGCTACTTACAAGCATTAGGAAGAAACTCACATGCGTTTCTTTCAAAGAGAAGCAGTCTGTTCCACACTTCAATTCACTGTGCGAAGTGAATGGAGTGTTGCTTCGCTTTCTAAATGCTGTCCTTTCAGAGAAAATCACTTTCCTTTGAAAGTGCCTTAAGGTACTTACAAGCATTCAACAGAAACTCACATGCATAACTCTGAAAGAGAAGCAGTCTGTTCCAACACTTCAATTCACTGTGTGAAGTGAATGGAGTGTTGCTTCACTTTCTAAATGCTGTCCTTTCAGAGAAAATCACTTTCCTTTGATAGTGCCTTAAGCTACTTTCAAGCATTCACAAGAAACACACATGCGTTTCTCTGAAATAGAAGCAGTCTGTTCCAACAGTTCAATTCACTGTGCGAAGTGAATGGAGTGTTGCTTCACTTTCTAAATGCTGTCTTTTCCGAGAAAATCACTTTCCTTTGAAAGTGACTTAAGGTACTTACAAGCATTCAACAGAAACTCACATGCATTTCTCTGAAAGAGAAGCAGTCTGTTCCAACACTTCAATTCACTGTGCGAAGTGAATGGAGTGTTGCTTCACTTTCTAAATGCTGTCCTTTCAGAGAAAATCACTTTCCTTTGAAAGTGCCTAAAGCTACTTACAAGCATTCACCAGAAACTCACATACGTTTCTTTGAAAGAGAAGCAGTCTGTTCCAACACTTCAATTCACTGTGCGAAGTGAATGGAGTGTTGCTTCACTTTCTTAATGCTGTCCTTTCAGAGAAAATCACTTTCCTTTGAAAGTGCCTTAAGCTAATTACAAGCATTCAACAGAAACTCACATGCATTTCTTTGTAAGAGGAGCAGTCTGTTCCAAGACTTCAATTCACTGCACGAAGGGAATGGAGTGTTGCTTCACTTTCTAAATGCTGTCCTTTCAGAGAAAATCACTTTCCTTTGAAAGTGCCTTAAGCTACTTACAAGCATTCACCAGAAACTCACATGCGTTTCTTTGAAAGAGAAGCAGTCTGTTCCAACACTTCAATTCACTGTGCGAAGTGAATGGAGTGTTGCTTCACTTTCTAAATGCTGTCCTTTCAGAGAAAATCACTTTCCTTTGAAAGTGCCTTAAACTACTTTCAAGCATTCAACAGAAACTCACATGCATTTCTCTGAAAGAGAAGCAGTCTGTTCCAACACTTCAATTCACTGTGCGAAGTGAATGGAGTGTTGCTTCACTTTCTAAATGCTGTCCTTTCAGAGAAAATCACTTTTCTTTGATAGTGCCTTAAGCTACTTTCAAGCATTCACAAGAAACACACATGCGTTTCTCTGAAATAGAAGCAGTCTGTTCCAACACTTCAATTCACTGTGCGAAGTGAATGGAGTGTTGCTTCACTTTCTAAATGCTGTCTTTTCCGAGAAAATCACTTTCCTTTGAAAGTGCCTTACGGTACTTACAAGCATTCAACAGAAACTCACATGCATTTCTCTGAAAGAGAAGCAGTCTGTTCCAACACTTCAATTCACTGTGCGAAGTGAATGAAGTGTTGCTTCACTTTCTAAATGCTGTCCTTTCAGAGAAAATAACTTTCCCTTGAAAGTGCCTTAAGCTACTTACAAGCATTCACCAGAAACTCACATGCGTTTCTTTGAAAGAGAAGCAGTCTGTTCCAACACTTCAATTCACTGTGCGAAGTGAATGGAGTGTTGCTTCACTTTCTAAATGCTGTCCTTTCAAAGAAAATCACTTTCCTTTGAAAGTGCCTTAAGTTACTTGGAAGCATTAGGAAGAAACTCACATGCGTTTCTCTGAGAGAAGCAGTCTGTTCCAACACTTCAATTCACTGCACGAAGGGAATGGAGTGTTGCTTCACTTTCTAAATTCTGTCCTTTCAGAGAAAATCACTTTCCTTTGAAAGTGCCTTAAACGACTTTCAAGCATTCACAAAAAACTCACATTCGTTTCTCTGAAATAGAAGCAGTCTGTTCCAACACTTCAGTTCACTGTGCGAAGTGAATGGAGTGTTGCTTCACTTTCCTAATGCTGTCCTTTCAGAGAAAATCACTTTCCTTTGAAAGTGCCTTAAGCTACTTACAAGCATTCACCAGAAACTCACATGCGTTTCTGTGAAAGAGAAGCAGTCTGTTCCAACACTTCAATTCACTGTGCGAAGTGAATGGAGTGTTGCTTCACTTTCTAAATGCTGTCCTTTCAGAGAAAATCACTTTCCTTTGAAAGTGCCTTAAACTACTTTCAAGCATTCAACAGAAACTCACATGCATTTCTCTGAAAGAGAAGCAGTCTGTTCCAACACTTCAATTCACTGTGCGAAGTGAATGGAGTGTTGCTTCACTTTCTAAATGCTGTCCTTTCAGAGAAAATCACTTTTCTTTGATAGTGCCTTAAGCTACTTTCAAGCATTCACAAGAAACACACATGCGTTTCTCTGAAATAGAAGCAGTCTGTTCCAACACTTCAATTCAATGTGCGAAGTGAATGGAGTGTTGCTTCACTTTCTAAATGCTGTCTTTTCCGAGAAAATCACTTTCCTTTGAAAGTGCCTTACGGTACTTACAAGCATTCAACAGAAACTCACATGCATTTCTCTGAAAGAGAAGCAGTCTGTTCCAACACTTCAATTCACTGTGCGAAGTGAATGAAGTGTTGCTTCACTTTCTAAATGCTGTCCTTTCAGAGAAAATAACTTTCCCTTGAAAGTGCCTTAAGCTACTTACAAGCATTCACCAGAAACTCACATGCGTTTCTTTGAAAGAGAAGCAGTCTGTTCCAACACTTCAATTCACTGTGCGAAGTGAATGGAGTGTTGCTTCACTTTCTAAATGCTGTCCTTTCAAAGAAAATCACTTTCCTTTGAAAGTGCCTTAAGTTACTTGGAAGCATTAGGAAGAAACTCACATGCGTTTCTCTGAGAGAAGCAGTCTGTTCCAACACTTCAATTCACTGCACGAAGGGAATGGAGTGTTGCTTCACTTTCTAAATTCTGTCCTTTCAGAGAAAATCACTTTCCTTTGAAAGTGCCTTAAACGACTTTCAAGCATTCACAAAAAACTCACATGCGTTTCTCTGAAATAGAAGCAGTCTGTTCCAACACTTCATTTCACTGTGCGAAGTGAATGGAGTGTTGCTT
This sequence comes from Myodes glareolus, assembly GCF_982192425.1. Taxonomy (NCBI): domain Eukaryota; kingdom Metazoa; phylum Chordata; class Mammalia; order Rodentia; family Cricetidae; genus Myodes; species Myodes glareolus. Next base: position 692,272 of record NW_028263211.1, on the reverse strand, counting down.
CACTTTCCTAATGCTGTCCTTTCAGAGAAAATCACTTTCCTTTGAAAGTGCCTTAAGCTAATTACAAGCATTCAACAGAAACTCACATGCATTTCTCTGAAAGAGAAGCAGTCTGTTCCAACACTTCAATTCACTGCACGAAGTGAATGGAGTGTTGCTTCACTTTCTAAAGGCTGCCCTTTCAGAGAAAATCACTTCCCTTTGAAAGTGCCTTAGGCTACTTAGTAGCATTCACCAGAGACTCCCATGCATTACTCTGAAAGAGAAGCAGTCTGTTCCAACACTTCAATTCACTGTGCGAAGTGAATGGAGTGTTGCTTCACTTTCTTAATGCTGTCCTTTCAGAGAAAATCACTTTCCTTTGAAAGTGCCTTAAGCTACTTTCAAGCATTCACAAGAAACACACATGCGTTTCTCTGAAATAGAAGCAGTCTGTTCCAACACTTCAACTCACTGTGCGAAGTGAATGGATTGTTGCTTCACTTTCTAAATGCTGTCCTTTCAGAGAAAATTACTTTCCTTTGAAACTGCCTTGAGCTACTTACAAGCATTCAACAGAAACTCACATGCATTTCTCTGAAAGAGAAGCAGTCGGTTCCAACTCTTCAATTCACTGTGCGAAGTGAATGGAGTGTTGCTTCACTTTCTAAATGCTGTCATTTCTTAGAAAATCACTTTCCTTTGAAAGTGCCTTAAGCTACTTACAAGCATTAGGAAGAAACTCACATGCGTTTCTTTGAAAGAGAAGCAGTCTGTTCCACACTTCAATTCACTGTGCGAAGTGAATGGAGTGTTGCTTCACTTTCTAAATGCTGTCCTTTCAGAGAAAATCACTTTCCTTTGAAAGTGCCTTAAGGTACTTACAAGCATTCAACAGAAACTCACATGCATAACTCTGAAAGAGAAGCAGTCTGTTCCAACACTTCAATTCACTGTGTGAAGTGAATGGAGTGTTGCTTCACTTTCTAAATGCTGTCCTTTCAGAGAAAATCACTTTCCTTTGATAGTGCCTTAAGCTACTTTCAAGCATTCACAAGAAACACACATGCGTTTCTCTGAAATAGAAGCAGTCTGTTCCAACAGTTCAATTCACTGTGCGAAGTGAATGGAGTGTTGCTTCACTTTCTAAATGCTGTCTTTTCCGAGAAAATCACTTTCCTTTGAAAGTGACTTAAGGTACTTACAAGCATTCAACAGAAACTCACATGCATTTCTCTGAAAGAGAAGCAGTCTGTTCCAACACTTCAATTCACTGTGCGAAGTGAATGGAGTGTTGCTTCACTTTCTAAATGCTGTCCTTTCAGAGAAAATCACTTTCCTTTGAAAGTGCCTTAAGCTACTTTCAAGCATTCACAAGAAACACACATGCGTTTCTCTGAAATAGAAGCAGTCTGTTCCAACACTTCAATTCACTGTGCGAAGTGAATGGAGTGTTGCTTCACTTTCTAAATGCTGTCTTTTCCGAGAAAATCACTTTCCTTTGAAAGTGCCTTAAGGAACTTACAATCATTCAACAGAAACTCACATGCATTTCTCTGAAAGAGAAGCAGTCTGTTCCAACACTTCAATTCACTGTGCGAAGTGAATGGAGTGGTGCTTCACTTTCTAAATGCTGTCCTTTCAGAGAAAATCACTTTCCTTTGAAAGTGCCTTAAGCTACTTACAAGCAATCACCAGAAACTCACATACGTTTCTTTGAAAGAGAAGCAGTCTGTTCCAACACTTCAATTCACTGTGCGAAGTGAATGGAGTGTTGCTTCACTTTCTTAATGCTGTCCTTTCAGAGAAAATCACTTTCCTTTGAAAGTGCCTTAAGCTAATTACAAGCATTCAACAGAAACTCACATGCATTTCTTTGTAAGAAAAGCAGTCTGTTCCAACATTTCAATTCACTGCACGAAGGGAATGGAGTGTTGCTTCACTTTCTAAATGCTGTCCTTTCAGAGAAAATCACTTTCCTTTGAAAGTGCATTAAGCTACTTACAAGCATTCAACAGAAACTCACATGTGTTTCTTTGAAAGAGAAGCAGTCTGTTCCAACACTTCAATTCACTGTGCGAAGTGAATGGAGTGTTGCTTCACTTTCTAAATTCTGTCCTTTCAGAGAAAATCACTTTCCTTTGAAAGTGCCTTATGTTACTTGCAAGCATTAGGAAGAAACTCACTTGCGTTTCTCTGAAAGAGAAGCAGTCTCTTCCAACACTTCAATTCACTGTGCGAAGTGAATGGAGTGTTGCTTCACTTTCTAAATGCTGTCCTTTCAGAGAAAATCACTTTCCTTTGAAACTGCCTTGAGCTACTTACAAGCATTCAACAGAAACTCACATGCATTTCTCTGAAAGAGAAGCAGTCGGTTCCAACTCTTCAATTCACTGTGTGAAGTGAATGGAGTGTTGCTTCACTTTCTAAATGCTGTCATTTCTTAGAAAATCACTTTCCTTTGAAAGTGCTTTAAGTTACTTGCAAGCATTAGGAAGAAACTCACATGCGTTTCTCTGAAAGAGAAGCAGTCTGTTCCAACACTTCAATTCACTTTGCGAAGTGAATGGAGTGTTGCTTCACTTTCTTAATGCTGTTCTTTCAGAGAAAATCACTTTCCTTTGAAAATGCCTTAAGCTAATTACAAGCATTCAACAGAAACTCACATGCATTTCTCTGAAAGAGAAGCAGTCTGTTCCAACACTTCAATTCACTGCACGAAGGGAATGGAGTGTTGCTTCACTTTCTAAATGCTGTCCTTTCAGAGAAAATCACTTTCCTTTGAAAGTGCATTAAGCTACTTACAAGCATTCACCAGAAACTCACATGCGTTTCTTTTAAAGAGAAGCAGTCTGTTCCAACACTTCAGTTCACTGTGCGAAGTGAATGGAGTGTTGCTTCACTTTCCTAATGCTGTCCTTTCAGAGAAAATCACTTTCCTTTGAAAGTGCCTTAAGCTAATTACAAGCATTCAACAGAAACTCACATGCATTTCTCTGAAAGAGAAGCAGTATGTTCCAACACTTCAATTCACTGCACGAAGTGAATGGAGTGTTGCTTCACTTTCTAAAGGCTGCCCTTTCAGAGAAAATCACTTCCCTTTGAAAGTGCCTTAGGCTACTTACTAGCATTCACCAGAGACTCCCATGCGTTACTCTGAAAGAGAAGCAGTCTGTTCCAACACTTCAATTCACTGTGCGAAGTGAATGGAGTGTTGCTTCACTTTCTTAATGCTGTCCTTTCAGGGAAAATCACTTTCCTTTGAAAGTGCCTTAAGCTACTTTCAAGCATTCACAAGAAACACACATGCGTTTCTCTGAAATAGAAGCAGTCTGTTCCAACACTTCAACTCACTGTGCGAAGTGAATGGAGTGTTGCTTCACTTTCTAAATGCTGTCCTTTCAGAGAAAATTACTTTCCTTTGAAACTGCCTTGAGCTACTTACAAGCATTCAACAGAAACTCACATGCATTTCTCTGAAAGAGAAGCAGTCGGTTCCAACTCTTCAATTCACTGTGCGAAGTGAATGGAGTGTTGCTTCACTTTCTAAATGCTGTCATTTCATAGAAAATCACTTTCCTTTGAAAGTGCCTTAAGCTACTTACAAGCATTAGGAAGAAACTCACATGCGTTTCTTTCAAAGAGAAGCAGTCTGTTCCACACTTCAATTCACTGTGCGAAGTGAATGGAGTGTTGCTTCACTTTCTAAATGCTGTCCTTTCAGAGAAAATCACTTTCCTTTGAAAGTGCCTTAAGGTACTTACAAGCATTCAACAGAAACTCACATGCATAACTCTGAAAGAGAAGCAGTCTGTTCCAACACTTCAATTCACTGTGTGAAGTGAATGGAGTGTTGCTTCACTTTCTAAATGCTGTCCTTTCAGAGAAAATCACTTTCCTTTGATAGTGCCTTAAGCTACTTTCAAGCATTCACAAGAAACACACATGCGTTTCTATGAAATAGAAGCAGTCTGTTCCAACAGTTCAATTCACTGTGCGAAGTGAATGGAGTGTTGCTTCACTTTCTAAATGCTGTCTTTTCCGAGAAAATCACTTTCCTTTGAAAGTGACTTAAGGTACTTACAAGCATTCAACAGAAACTCACATGCATTTCTCTGAAAGAGAAGCAGTCTGTTCCAACACTTCAATTCACTGTGCGAAGTGAATGGAGTGTTGCTTCACTTTCTAAATGCTGTCCTTTCAGAGAAAATCACTTTCCTTTGAAAGTGCCTTAAGCTACTTTCAAGCATTCACAAGAAACACACATGCGTTTCACTGAAATAGAAGCAGTCTGTTCCAACACTTCAATTCACTGTGCGAAGTGAATGGAGTGTTGCTTCACTTTCTAAATGCTGTCTTTTCCGAGAAAATCACTTTCCTTTGAAAGTGCCTTAAGGAACTTACAATCATTCAACAGAAACTCACATGCATTTCTCTGAAAGAGAAGCAGTCTGTTCCAACACTTCAATTCACTGTGCGAAGTGAATGGAGTGTGGCTTCACTTTCAAAATGCTGTCCTTTCAGAGAAAATCACTTTCCTTTGAAAGTGCCTAAAGCTACTTACAAGCATTCACCAGAAACTCACGTACGTTTCTTTGAAAGAGAAGCAGTCTGTTCCAACACTTCAATTCACTGTGCGAAGTGAATGGAGTGTTGCTTCACTTTCTAAATTCTGTCCTTTCAGAGAAAATCACTTTCCTTTGAAAGTGCCTTATGTTACTTGCAAGCATTAGGAAGAAACTCACTTGCGTTTCTCTGAAAGAGAAGCAGTCTCTTCCAACACTTCAATTCACTGTGCGAAGTGAATGGAGTGTTGCTTCACTTTCTAAATGCTGTCCTTTCAGAGAAAATCACTTTCCTTTGAAACTGCCTTGAGCTACTTACAAGCATTCAACAGAAACTCACATGCATTTCTCTGAAAGAGAAGCAGTCGGTTCCAACTCTTCAATTCACTGTGTGAAGTGAATGGAGTGTTGCTTCACTTTCTAAATGCTGTCATTTCTTAGAAAATCACTTTCCTTTGAAAGTGCCTTAAGTTACTTGCAAGCATTAGGAAGAAACTCACATGCGTTTCTCTGAAAGAGAAGCAGTCTGTTCCAACACTTCAATTCACTGTGCGAAGTGAATGGAGTGTTGCTTCACTTTCTTAATGCTGTTTTTTCAGAGAAAATCACTTTCCTTTGAAAATGCCTTAAGCTAATTACAAGCATTCAACAGAAACTCACATGCATTTCTCTGAAAGAGAAGCAGTCTGTTCCAACACTTCAATTCACTGCACGAAGGGAATGGAGTGTTGCTTCACTTTCTAAATGCTGTCCTTTCAGAGAAAATCACTTTCCTTTGAAAGTGCATTAAGCTACTTACAAGCATTCACCAGAAACTCACATGCGTTTCTTTTAAAGAGAAGCAGTCTGTTTCAATACTTCAATTCACTGTGCGAAGTGAATGGAGTGTTGATTCACTTTCTAAAGGCTGTTCTTTCAGAGAAAATCACTTTCCTTTGAAAGTGCCTTAAGCTACTTACAAGCATTCACCAGAAACTCACATACGTTTCTTTGAAAGAGAAGCAGTCTGTTCCAACACTTCAGTTCACTGTGCGAAGTGAATGGAGTGTTGCTTCACTTTCCTAATGCTGTCCTTTCAGAGAAAATCACTTTCCTTTGAAAGTGCCTTAAGCAAATTACAAGCATTCAACAGAAACTCACATGCATTTCTCTGAAAGAGAAGCAGTCTGTTCCAACACTTCAATTCACTGCACGAAGTGAATGGAGTGTTGCTTCACTTTCTAAAGGCTGCCCTTTCAGAGAAAATCACTTCCCTTTGAAAGTGCCTTAGGCTACTTACTAGCATTCACCAGAGACTCCCATGCGTTACTCTGAAAGAGAAGCAGTCTGTTCCAACACTTCAATTCACTGTGCGAAGTGAATGGAGTGTTGCTTCACTTTCTTAATGCTGTCCTTTCAGGGAAAATCACTTTCCTTTGAAAGTGCCTTAAGCTACTTTCAAGCATTCACAAGAAACACACATGCGTTTCTCTGAAATAGAAGCAGTCTGTTCCAACACTTCAACTCACTGTGCGAAGTGAATGGAGTGTTGCTTCACTTTCTAAATGCTGTCCTTTCAGAGAAAATTACTTTCCTTTGAAACTGCCTTGAGCTACTTACAAGCATTCAACAGAAACTCACATGCATTTCTCTGAAAGAGAAGCAGTCGGTTCCAACTCTTCAATTCACTGTGCGAAGTGAATGGAGTGTTGCTTCACTTTCTAAATGCTGTCATTTCATAGAAAATCACTTTCCTTTGAAAGTGCCTTAAGCTACTTACAAGCATTAGGAAGAAACTCACATGCGTTTCTTTCAAAGAGAAGCAGTCTGTTCCACACTTCAATTCACTGTGCGAAGTGAATGGAGTGTTGCTTCACTTTCTAAATGCTGTCCTTTCAGAGAAAATCACTTTCCTTTGAAAGTGCCTTAAGGTACTTACAAGCATTCAACAGAAACTCACATGCATAACTCTGAAAGAGAAGCAGTCTGTTCCAACACTTCAATTCACTGTGTGAAGTGAATGGAGTGTTGCTTCACTTTCTAAATGCTGTCCTTTCAGAGAAAATCACTTTCCTTTGATAGTGCCTTAAGCTACTTTCAAGCATTCACAAGAAACACACATGCGTTTCTATGAAATAGAAGCAGTCTGTTCCAACAGTTCAATTCACTGTGCGAAGTGAATGGAGTGTTGCTTCACTTTCTAAATGCTGTCTTTTCCGAGAAAATCACTTTCCTTTGAAAGTGACTTAAGGTACTGACAAGCATTCAACAGAAACTCACATGCATTTCTCTGAAAGAGAAGCAGTCTGTTCCAACACTTCAATTCACTGTGCGAAGTGAATGGAGTGTTGCTTCACTTTCTAAATGCTGTCCTTTCAGAGAAAATCACTTTCCTTTGAAAGTGCCTTAAGCTACTTTCAAGCATTCACAAGAAACACACATGCGTTTCACTGAAATAGAAGCAGTCTGTTCCAACACTTCAATTCACTGTGCGAAGTGAATGGAGTGTTGCTTCACTTTCTAAATGCTGTCTTTTCCGAGAAAATCACTTTCCTTTGAAAGTGCCTTAAGGAACTTACAATCATTCAACAGAAACTCACATGCATTTCTCTGAAAGAGAAGCAGACTGTTCCAACACTTCAATTCACTGTGCGAAGTGAATGGAGTGTGGCTTCACTTTCAAAAGGCTGTCCTTTCAGAGAAAATCACTTTCCTTTGAAAGTGCCTAAAGCTACTTACAAGCATTCACCAGAAACTCACGTACGTTTCTTTGAAAGAGAAGCAGTCTGTTCCAACACTTCAATTCACTGTGCGAAGTGAATGGAGTGTTGCTTCACTTTCTTAATGCTGTCCTTTCAGAGAAAATCACTTTCCTTTGAAAGTGCCTTAAGCTAATTACAAGCATTCAACAGAAACTCACATGCATTTCTTTGTAAGAGGAGCAGTCTGTTCCAACACTTCAATTCACTGCACGAAGGGAATGGAGTGTTGCTTCACTTTCTAAATGCTGTCCTTTCAGAGAAAATCACTTTCCTTTGAAAGTGCCTTAAGCTACTTACAAGCATTCACCAGAAACTCACATGCGTTTCTTTTAAAGAGAAGCAGTCTGTTTCAATACTTCAATTCACTGTGCGAAGTGAATGGAGTGTTGATTCACTTTCTAAAGGCTGTTCTTTCAGAGAAAATCACTTTCCTTTGAAAGTGCCTTAAGCTACTTACAAGCATTCACCAGAAACTCACATACGTTTCTTTGAAAGAGAAGCAGTCTGTTCCAACACTTCAGTTCACTGTGCGAAGTGAATGGAGTGTTGCTTCACTTTCCTAATGCTGTCCTTTCAGAGAAAATCACTTTCCTTTGAAAGTGCCTTAAGCTAATTACAAGCATTCAACAGAAACTCACATGCATTTCTCTGAAAGAGAAGCAGTCTGTTCCAACACTTCAATTCACTGCACGAAGTGAATGGAGTGTTGCTTCACTTTCTAAAGGCTGCCCTTTCAGAGAAAATCACTTCCCTTTGAAAGTGCCTTAGGCTACTTACTAGCATTCACCAGAGACTCCCATGCGTTACTCTGAAAGAGAAGCAGTCTGTTCCAACACTTCAATTCACTGTGCGAAGTGAATGGAGTGTTGCTTCACTTTCTTAATGCTGTCCTTTCAGGGAAAATCACTTTCCTTTGACAGTGCCTTAAGCTATTTTCAAGCATTCACAAGAAACACACATGCGTTTCTCTGAAATAGAAGCAGTCTGTTCCAACACTTCAACTCACTGTGCGAAGTGAATGGAGTGTTGCTTCACTTTCTAAATGCTGTCCTTTCAGAGAAAATTACTTTCCTTTGAAACTGCCTTGAGCTACTTACAAGCATTCAACAGAAACTCACATGCATTTCTCTGAAAGAGAAGCAGTCGGTTCCAACTCTTCAATTCACTGTGCGAAGTGAATGGAGTGTTGCTTCACTTTCTAAATGCTGTCATTTCATAGAAAATCACTTTCCTTTGAAAGTGCCTTAAGCTACTTACAAGCATTAGGAAGAAACTCACATGCGTTTCTTTCAAAGAGAAGCAGTCTGTTCCACACTTCAATTCACTGTGCGAAGTGAATGGAGTGTTGCTTCACTTTCTAAATGCTGTCCTTTCAGAGAAAATCACTTTCCTTTGAAAGTGCCTTAAGGTACTTACAAGCATTCAACAGAAACTCACATGCATAACTCTGAAAGAGAAGCAGTCTGTTCCAACACTTCAATTCACTGTGTGAAGTGAATGGAGTGTTGCTTCACTTTCTAAATGCTGTCCTTTCAGAGAAAATCACTTTCCTTTGATAGTGCCTTAAGCTACTTTCAAGCATTCACAAGAAACACACATGCGTTTCTATGAAATAGAAGCAGTCTGTTCCAACAGTTCAATTCACTGTGCGAAGTGAATGGAGTGTTGCTTCACTTTCTAAATGCTGTCTTTTCCGAGAAAATCACTTTCCTTTGAAAGTGACTTAAGGTACTTACAAGCATTCAACAGAAACTCACATGCATTTCTCTGAAAGAGAAGCAGTCTGTTCCAACACTTCAATTCACTGTGCGAAGTGAATGGAGTGTTGCTTCACTTTCTAAATGCTGTCCTTTCAGAGAAAATCACTTTCCTTTGAAAGTGCCTTAAGCTACTTTCAAGCATTCACAAGAAACACACATGCGTTTCACTGAAATAGAAGCAGTCTGTTCCAACACTTCAATTCACTGTGCGAAGTGAATGGAGTGTTGCTTCACTTTCTAAATGCTGTCTTTTCCGAGAAAATCACTTTCCTTTGAAAGTGCCTTAAGGAACTTACAATCATTCAACAGAAACTCACATGCATTTCTCTGAAAGAGAAGCAGTCTGTTCCAACACTTCAATTCACTGTGCGAAGTGAATGGAGTGTGGCTTCACTTTCAAAATGCTGTCCTTTCAGAGAAAATCACTTTCCTTTGAAAGTGCCTAAAGCTACTTACAAGCATTCACCAGAAACTCACGTACGTTTCTTTGAAAGAGAAGCAGTCTGTTCCAACACTTCAATTCACTGTGCGAAGAGAATGGAGTGTTGCTTCACTTTCTTAATGCTGTCCTTTCAGAGAAAATCACTTTCCTTTGAAAGTGCCTTAAGCTAATTACAAGCATTCAACAGAAACTCACATGCATTTCTTTGTAAGAGGAGCAGTCTGTTCCAACAGTTCAATTCACTGCACGAAGGGAATGGAGTGTTGCTTCACTTTCTAAATGCTGTCCTTTCAGAGAAAATCACTTTCCTTTGAAAGTGCCTTAAGCTACTTACAAGCATTCACCAGAAACTCACATGCGTTTCTTTGAAAGAGAAGCAGTCTGTTCCAACACTTCAATTCACTGTGCGAAGTGAATGGAGTGTTGCTTCACTTTCTAAATGCTGTCCTTTCAGAGAAAATCACTTTCCTTTGAAAGTGCCTTAAACTACTTTCAAGCATTCAACAGAAACTCACATGCATTTCTCTGAAAGAGAAGCAGTCTGTTCCAACACTTCAATTCACTGTGCGAAGTGAATGGAGTGTTGCTTCACTTTCTAAATGCTGTCTTTTCCGAGAAAATCACTTTCCTTTGAAAGTGCCTTTCGGTACTTACAAGCATTCAACAGAAACTCACATGCATTTCTCTGAAAGAGAAGCAGACTGTTCCAACACTTCAGTTCACTGTGCGAAGTGAATGGAGTGTTGCTTCACTTTCCTAATGCTGTCCTTTCAGAGAAAATCACTTTCCTTTGAAAGTGCCTTAAGCTAATTACAAGCATTCAACAGAAACTCACATGCATTTCTCTGAAAGAGAAGCAGTCTGTTCCAACACTTCAATTCACTGCACGAAGTGAATGGAGTGTTGCTTCACTTTCTAAAGGCTGCCCTTTCAGAGAAAATCACTTCCCTTTGAAAGTGCCTTAGGCTACTTACTAGCATTCACCAGAGACTCCCATGCGTTACTCTGAAAGAGAAGCAGTCTGTTCCAACACTTCAATTCACTGTGCGAAGTGAATGGAGTGTTGCCTCACTTTCTTAATGCTGTCCTTTCAGAGAAAATCACTTTCCTTTGAAAGTGCCTTAAGCTACTTTCAAGCATTCACAAGAAACACACATGCGTTTCTCTGAAATAGAAGCAGTCTGTTCCAACACTTCAACTCACTGTGCGAAGTGAATGGAGTGTTGCTTCACTTTCAAAATGCTGTCCTTTCAGAGAAAATTACTTTCCTTTGAAAGTGCCTTAAGGTACTTACAAGCATTCAACAGAAACTCACATGCATAACTCTGAAAGAGAAGCAGTCTGTTCCAACACTTCAATTCACTGTGTGAAGTAAATGGAGTGTTGCTTCACTTTCTAAATGCTGTCCTTTCAGAGAAAATCACTTTCCTTTGATAGTGCCTTAAGCTACTTTCAAGCATTCACAAGAAACACACATGCGTTTCTCTGAAATAGAAGCAGTCTGTTCCAACAGTTCAATTCACTGTGCAAAGTGAATGGAGTGTTGCTTCACTCTCTAAATGCTGTCTTTTCCGAGAAAATCACTTTCCTTTGAAAGTGACTTAAGGTACTTACAAGCATTCAACAGAAACTCACATGCATTTCTCTGAAAGAGAAGCAGTCTGTTCCAACACTTCAATTCACTGTGCGAAGTGAATGGAGTGTTGCTTCACTTTCTAAATGCTGTCTTTTCCGAGAAAATCACTTTCCTTTGAAAGTGCCTTAAGGAACTTACAATCATTCAACAGAAACTCACATGCATTTCTCTGAAAGAGAAGCAGTCTGTTCCAACACTTCAATTCACTGTGCGAAGTGAATGGAGTGTTGCTTCACTTTCTAAATGCTGTCCTTTCAGAGAAAATCATTTTCCTTTGAAAGTGCCTTAAGCTACTTACAAGCATTCACCAGAAACTCACATACGTTTCTTTGAAAGAGAAGCAGTCTGTTCCAACACTTCAATTCACTGTGCGAAGTGAATGGAGTGTTGCTTCACTTTCTTAATGCTGTCCTTTCAGAGAAAATCACTTTCCTTTGAAAGTGCCTTAAGCTAATTACAAGCATTCAACAGAAACTCACATGCATTTCTTTGTAAGAAAAGCAGTCTGTTCCAACACTTCAATTCACTGCACGAAGGGAATGGAGTGTTGCTTCACTTTCTAAATGCTGTCCTTTCAGAGAAAATCACTTTCCTTTGAAAGTGCATTAAGCTACTTACAAGCATTCACCAGAAACTCACATGCGTTTCTTTGAAAGAGAAGCAGTCTGTTCCAACACTTCAATTCACTGTGCGAAGTGAATGGAGTGTTGCTTCACTTTCTAAATGCTGTCCTTTCAGAGAAAATCACTTTCCTTTTAAAGTGCCTTAAGTCACTTGCAAGCATTAAGAAGAAACTCACATGCTTTTCTCTGAAAGAGAAGCAGTCTGTTCCAACACTTCAATTCACTGTGCAAAGTGAATGGAGTGTTGCTTCACTTTCTAAAGGCTGCCCTTTCAGAGAAAATCACTTTCCTTTGAAAGTGCCTTAAGCTACTTACTAGCATTCACCAGAGACTCACATGCGTTACTCTGAAAGAGAAGCAGTCTGTTCCAACACTTCAATTCACTGTGCGAAGTGAATGGAGTGTTGCTTCACTTTCTTAATGCTGTCCTTTCAGAGAAAATCACTTTCCTTTGAAAGCGCCTTAAGCTACTTTCAAGCATTCACAAGAAACACACATGCGTTTCTCTGAAATAGAAGCAGTCTGTTCCAACACTTCAACTCACTGTGCGAAGTGAATGGAGTGTTGCTTCACTTTCTAAATGATGTCCTTTCAGAGAAAATTACTTTCCTTTGAAACTGCCTTGAGCTACTTACAAGCATTCAACAGAAACTCACATGCATTTCTCTGAAAGAGAAGCAGTCGGTTGCAACACTTCTATTCACTGTGCGAAGTGAATGGAGTGTTGCTTCACTTTCTAAATGCTGTCTTTTCCGAGAAAATCACTTTCCTTTGAAAGTGCCTTAAGCTAATTACAAGCATTCAACAGAAACTCACATGCATTTCTCTGAAAGAGAAGCAGTCTGTTCCAACACTTCAATTCACTGCACGAAGTGAATGGAGTGTTGCTTCACTTTCTAAATGCTGTCCTTTCAGAGAAAATCACTTTCCTTTGAAAGTGCCTTAAGCTACTTACAAGCATTCACAAGAAACACACATGCGTTTCTCTGAAATAGAAGCAGTCTGTTCCAACACTTCAACTCACTGTGCGAAGTGAATGGAGTGTTGCTTCACTTTCTAAATGCTGTCCTTTCAGAGAAAATTACTTTCCTTTGAAACTGCCTTGAGCTACTTACAAGCATTCAACAGAAACTCACATGCATTTCTCTGAAAGAGAAGCAGTCGGTTCCAACACTTCAATTCACTGTGCGAAGTGAATGGAGTGTTGCTTCACTTTCTAAATGCTGTCCTTTCAGAGAAAATCACTTTCCTTTGAAAGTGCCTTAAGCTACTTACTAGCATTCACCAGAAAATCACATAGGTTTCTTTGAAAGAGAAGCAGTCTGTTCCAACACTTCAATTCACTGTGCGAAGTGAATGGAGTGTTGCTTCACTTTCTAACTGCTGTCCTTTCAAAGAAAATCACTTTCCTTTGAAAGTGCCTTAAGTTACTTGCAAGCATTAGGAAGTAACTCACATGCGTTTCTCTGAAATAGAAGCAGTCTGTTCCAACACTTCAATTCACTGCACGAAGTGAATGGAGTGTTGCTTCACTTTCTTAATGCTGTCATTTCAGAGAAAATCACTTTCCTTTGAAAGTGCCTTAAGCTAATTACAAGCATTCAACAGAAACTCACATGCATTTCTCTGAAAGAGAAGCAGTCTGTTCCAACATTTCAATTCACTGCACGAAGGGAATGGAGTGTTGGTTCACTTTCTAAATGCTGTCCTTTCAGAGAAAATCACTTTCCTTTGAAAGTGCATTAAGCTACTTACAAGCATTCACCAGAAACTCACATGCGTTTCTTTGAAAGAGAAGCAGTCTGTTCCAACACTTCAATTCACTGTGCGAAGTGAATGGAGTGTTGCTTCACTTTCTAAATGCTGTCCTTTCAGAGAAAATCACTTTCCTTTGAAAGTGCCTTAAGTTACTTGCAAGCATTAGGAAGAAACTCACATGCGTTTCTCTGAAAGAGAAGCAGTCTGTTCCAACACTTCAATTCACTGTGCGAAGTGAATGGAGTGTTGCTTCACTTTCTAAATGCTGTCCTTTCAGAGAAAATCACTTTCCTTTGAAAGTGCCTTAAGCTAATTACAAGCATTCAACAGAAACTCACATGCATTTCTCTGAAAGAGAAGCAGTCTGTTCCAACACTCAATTCACTGCACGAAGTGAATGGAGTGTTGCTTCACTTTCTAAATGCTGTCCTTTCAGAGAAAATCACTTTCCTTTGAAAGTGCCTTAAGCTACGTACAAGCATTCACCAGAAACTCACATACGTTTCTTTGAAAGAGAAGCAGTCTGTTCCAACACTTCAATTCACTGTGCGAAGTGAATGGAGTGTTGCTTCACTTTCTAACTGCTCTCCTTTCAAAGAAAATCACTTTCCTTTGAAAGTGCCTTAAGTTACTTGCAAGCATTAGGAAGAAACTCACATGCGTTTCTCTGAAATGGAAGCAGTCTGATCCAACACTTCAATTCACTGTGCGAAGTGAATGGAGTGTTGCTTCACTTTCTTAATGCTATCATTTCAGAGAAAATCACTTTCCTTTGAAAGTGCCTTAAGCTAATTACAAGCATTCAACAGAAACTTACATGCATTTCTCTGAAAGAGAAGCAGTCTGTTCCAACATTTCAATTCAGTGCACGAAGGGAATGGAGTGTTGCTTCACTTTCTAAATGCTGTCCTTTCAGAGAAAATCACTTTCCTTTGAAAGTGCATTAAGCTACTTACAAGCATTCACCAGAAACTCACATGCGTTTCTTTGAAAGAGAAGCAGTCTGTTCCAACACTTCAATTCACTGTGCGAAGTGAATGGAGTGTTGCTTCACTTTCTAAATGCTGTCCTTTCAGAGAAAATCACTTTCCTTTGAAAGTGCCTTAAGTTACTTGCAAGCATGAGGAAGAAACTCACATGCGTTTCTCTGAAAGAGAAGCAGTCTGTTCCAACACTTCAATTCACTGTGCGAAGTGAATGGAGTGTTGCTTCACTTTCTAAATGCTGTCCTTTCAGAGAAAATCACTTTCCTTTGAAAGTGCCTTAAGCTACTTTCAAGCATTCACAAGAAACACACATGCGTTTCTCTGAAATAGAAGCAGTCTGTTCCAACACTTCAATTCACTGTGCGAAGTGAATGGAGTGTTGCTTCACTTTCTAACTGCTGTCCTTTCAAAGAAAATCACTTTCTTTTGAAAGTGCCTTAAGTTACTTGCAAGCATTAGGAAGAAACTCACATACGTTTCTTTGAAAGAGAAGCAGTCTGTTCCAACACTTCAATTCACTGTGCGAAGTGAACGGAGTGTTGCTTCACTTTCTAACTGCTGTCCTTTCAAAGAAAATCACTTTTCTTTGAAAGTGCCATAAGTTACTTGCAAGCATTAAGAAGAAACTCACGTGCGTTTCTCTGAAATAGAAGCAGTCTGTTCCAACACTTCAATTCACTGTGCGAAGTGAATGGAGTGTTGCTTCACTTTCTTAATGCTGTCCTTTCAGAGAAAATCACTTTCCTTTGAAAGTGCCTTAAGCTAATTACAAGCATTCAACAGAAACTCACATGCATTTCTCTGAAAGAGAAGCAGTCTGTTCCAACACTTCAATTCACTGTGCGAAGTGAATGGAGTGTTGCTTCACTTTCTTAATGCTGTCCTTTCAGAGAAAATCATTTTCCTTTGAAAGTGCCTTAAGCTAATTACAAGCATTCAACAGAAACTCACATGCATTTCTCTGAAAGAGAAGCAGTCTGTTCCAACACTTCAATTCACTGCACGGAGGGAATGGATTTTTGCTTCACTTTCTAACTGCTGTCCTTTCAGAGAAAATCACTTTCCTTTGAAAGTGCATTAAGCTACTTACAAGCATTCATCAGAAACTCACATGCGTTTCTTTGAAAGAGAAGCAGTCTGTTCCAACACTTCAATTCACTGTGTGAAATGAATGGAGTGTTGCTTCACTTTCTAAATGCTGTCCTTTCAGAGAAAATCACTTTCCTTTGAAAGTGCCTTAAGTTACTTGCAAGCATTAGGAAGAAACTCACATGCGTTTCTCTGAAAGAGAAGCAGTCTGTTCCAACACTTCAATTCACTGTGCGAAGTGAATGGAGTGCTGCTTCACTTTCTAAATGCTGTCCTTTCAGAGAAAATCACTTTCCTTTGAAAGTGCCTTAAGCTAATTACAAGCATTCAACAGAAACTCACATGCATTTCTCTGAAAGAGAAGCAGTCTGTTCCAACACTCAATTCACTGCACGAAGGGAATGGAGTGTTGCTTCACTTTCTAAATGCTGTCCTTTCAGAGAAAATCACTTTCCTTTGAAAGTGCCTTAAGCTACTTTCAAGCATTCACCAGAAACTCACATGTGTTTCTTTGAAAGAGAAGCAGTCTGTTCCAACACTTCAATCCACTGTGCGAAGTGAATGGAGTGTTGCTTCACTTTCTAAATGCTGTTTTTTCCGAGAAAATCACTTTCCTTTGAAAGTGCCTTAAGGTACTTACAAGCATTCAACAGAAACTCACATGCATTTCTCTGAAAGAGAAGCAGTCTGTTCCAACACTTCAATTCACTGTGCGAAGTGAATGGAATGTTGCTTCACTTTTTAAATGCTGTCCTTTCAGAGAAAATCACTATCCTTTGAAAGTGCCTTAAACTAATTTCAAGCATTCACAGAAAACGCACATGCGTTTCTCTGAAAGAGAAGCAATCTGTTCCAAAACTTCAATTCACTGTGCGAAGTGAATGGAGTGTTGCTTCACTTTCGAAATGCTGTCCTTTCAGAGAAAATCACGTTACTTTGAAAGTGCCTTAAGCTACTTACAAGCATTCACAGGAAACTCACATGCGTTTCTCTGAAAGAGAATCAATCTGTTCCAACACTTCAATTCACTGTGCAAAGTTCATGGAGTGTTGCCTCACTTTTGAAATGCTGTCCTTTCCGAGAAAATCACTTTCCTTTGAAAGTGCCTTAAGCTACTTTCAAGCATTCACAAAAAACTCACATGTGTTTCTCTGAAAGAGAAGCAGTCTGTTCCAACACTTCAATTCTCTGTGCGAAGTGAATGGAGTGTTGCTTCACTTTCTAAATGCTGTCCTTTCAAAGAAAATCACTTTCCTTTGAAAGTGCCTTAAGTTACTTGCAAGCATTAGGAAGAAACTCACATGCGTTTCTCTGAAAGAGAAGCAGTCTGTTCCAACACTTCAATTCACTGTGCGAAGTGAATGGAGTGTTAGTTCACTTTCTAAATGCTGTCCTTTCAGAGAAAATCACTTTCCTTTGAAAGTGCCTTAAGTTACTTACAAGCATTCACCAGAAACTCACATAGGTTTCTTTGAAAGAGAAGCAGTCTGTTCCAACACTTCAATTCACTGTGCGAAGTGAATGGAGTGTTGCTTCACTTTCTAACTGCTGTCCTTTTAAAGAAAATCACTTTCCTTTGAAAGTGCCTTAAGTTACTTGCAAGCATTAGGAAGAAACTCACATGCGTTTCTCTGAAATAGAAGCAGTCTGTTCCAACACTTCAATTCACTGCACGAAGTGAATGGAGTGTTGCTTCACTTTCTTAATGCTGTCATTTCAGAGAAAATCACTTTCCTTTGAAAGTGCCTTAAGCTAATTACAAGCATTCAACAGAAACTCACATGCATTTCTCTGAAAGAGAAGCAGTCTGTTCCAACACTCAATTCACTGCACGAAGGGAATGGAGTGTTGCTTCACTTTCTAAATGCTGTCCTTTCAGAGAAAATCACTTTCCTTTGAAAGTGCCTTAAGCTACTTTCAAGCATTCACCAGAAACTCACATGTGTTTCTTTGAAAGAGAAGCAGTCTGTTCCAACACTTCAATCCACTGTGCGAAGTGAATGGAGTGTTGCTTCACTTTCTAAATGCTGTTTTTTCCGAGAAAATCACTTTCCTTTGAAAGTGCCTTAAGGTACTTACAAGCATTCAACAGAAACTCACATGCATTTCTCTGAAAGAGAAGCAGTCTGTTCCAACACTTCAATTCACTGTGCGAAGTGAATGGAATGTTGCTTCACTTTTTAAATGCTGTCCTTTCAGAGAAAATCACTATCCTTTGAAAGTGCCTTAAACTAATTTCAAGCATTCACAGAAAACGCACATGCGTTTCTCTGAAAGAGAAGCAATCTGTTCCAAAACTTCAATTCACTGTGCGAAGTGAATGGAGTGTTGCTTCACTTTCGAAATGCTGTCCTTTCAGAGAAAATCACGTTACTTTGAAAGTGCCTTAAGCTACTTACAAGCATTCACAGGAAACTCACATGCGTTTCTCTGAAAGAGAATCAATCTGTTCCAACACTTCAATTCACTGTGCAAAGTTCATGGAGTGTTGCCTCACTTTTGAAATGCTGTCCTTTCCGAGAAAATCACTTTCCTTTGAAAGTGCCTTAAGCTACTTTCAAGCATTCACAAAAAACTCACATGTGTTTCTCTGAAAGAGAAGCAGTCTGTTCCAACACTTCAATTCTCTGTGCGAAGTGAATGGAGTGTTGCTTCACTTTCTAAATGCTGTCCTTTCAAAGAAAATCACTTTCCTTTGAAAGTGCCTTAAGTTACTTGCAAGCATTAGGAAGAAACTCACATGCGTTTCTCTGAAAGAGAAGCAGTCTGTTCCAACACTTCAATTCACTGTGCGAAGTGAATGGAGTGTTAGTTCACTTTCTAAATGCTGTCCTTTCAGAGAAAATCACTTTCCTTTGAAAGTGCCTTAAGTTACTTACAAGCATTCACCAGAAACTCACATAGGTTTCTTTGAAAGAGAAGCAGTCTGTTCCAACACTTCAATTCACTGTGCGAAGTGAATGGAGTGTTGCTTCACTTTCTAACTGCTGTCCTTTTAAAGAAAATCACTTTCCTTTGAAAGTGCCTTAAGTTACTTGCAAGCATTAGGAAGAAACTCACATGCGTTTCTCTGAAATAGAAGCAGTCTGTTCCAACACTTCAATTCACTGCACGAAGTGAATGGAGTGTTGCTTCACTTTCTTAATGCTGTCATTTCAGAGAAAATCACTTTCCTTTGAAAGTGCCTTAAGCTAATTACAAGCATTCAACAGAAACTCACATGCATTTCTCTGAAAGAGAAGCAGTCTGTTCCAACATTTCAATTCACTGCACGAAGGGAATGGAGTGTTGCTTCACTTTCTAAATGCTGTCCTTTCAGAGAAAATCACTTTCCTTTGAAAGTGCATTAAGCTACTTACAAGCATTCACCAGAAACTCACATGCGTTTCTTTGAAAGAGAAGCAGTCTGTTCCAACACTTCAATTCACTGTGCGAAGTGAATGGAGTGTTGCTTCACTTTCTAAATGCTGTCCTTTCAGAGAAAATCACTTTCCTTTGAAAGTGCCTTAAGTTACTTGCAAGCATTAGGAAGAAACTCACATGCGTTTCTCTGAAAGAGAAGCAGTCTGTTCCAAACTTCAATTCACTGTGCGAAGTGAATGGAGTGTTGCTTCACTTTCTAAATGCTGTCCTTTCAGAGAAAATCACTTTCCTTTGAAAGTGCCTTAAGCTAATTACAAGCATTCAACAGAAACTCACATGCATTTCTCTGAAAGAGAAGCAGTCTGTTCCAACACTTCAATTCACTGCACGAAGGGAATGGAGTGTTGCTTCACTTTCTAAATGCTGTCCTTTCAGAGAAAATCACTTTCCTTTGAAAGTGCATTAAGCTACTTACACGCATTCACGAGAAACTCACATGCATTTCTTTGAAAGAGAAGCAGTCTGTTCCAACACTTCAATTCACTGTGCGAAGTGAATGGAGTGTTGCTTCACTTTCTAAATTCTGTGCTTTCAGAGAAAATCACTTTCCTTTGAAAGTGCCTTATGTTACTTGCAAGCATTAGGAAGAAACTCACATGCATTTCTCTGAAAGAGAAGCAGTCTGTTCCAACACTTCAATTCACTGTGCGAAGTGAATGGAGTGTTGCTTCACTTTCTTAATGCTGTCCTTTCAGAGAAAATCATTTTCCTTTGAAAGTGCCTTAAACTAATTACAAGCATTCAACAGAAACTCACATGCATTTCTCTGAAAGAGAAGCAGTCTGTTCCAACACTTCAATTCACTGCACGAAGGGAATGGATTTTTGCTTCACTTTCTAAATGCTGTCCTTTCAGAGAAAATCACTTTCCTTTGAAAGTGCATTAAGCTACTTACAAGCATTCATCAGAAACTCACATGCGTTTCTTTGAAAGAGAAGCAGTCCGTTCCAACACTTCAATTCACTGTGCGAAATGAATGGAGTGTTGCTTCACTTTCTAAATGCTGTCCTTTCAGAGAAAATCACTTTCCTTTGAAAGTGCCTTAAGTTACTTGCAAGCATTAGGAAGAAACTCACATGCGTTTCTCTGAAAGAGAAGCAGTCTGTTCCAACACTTCAATTCACTGTGCGAAGTGAATGGAGTGTTGCTTCATTTTCTAAATGCTGTCCTTTCAGAGAAAATCACTTTCCTTTGAAAGTGCCTTAAGCTAATTACAAGCATTCAACAGAAACTCACATGCATTTCTCTGAAAGAGAAGCAGTCTGTTCCAACACTCAATTCACTGCACGAAGGGAATGGAGTGTTGCTTCACTTTCTAAATGCTGTCCTTTCAAAGAAAATCACTTTCCTTTGAAAGTGCCTTAAGTTACTTGCAACCATTAGGAAGAAACTCACATGCGTTTCTCTGAAAGAGAAGCAGTCTGTTCCAACACTTCAATTCACTGTGCGAAGTGAATGGAGTGTTGCTTCACTTTCTAAATGCTGTCCTTTCAGAGAAAATCACTTTCCTTTGAAAATGCCTTAAGCTACTTACAAGTATTCAACAGAAATTCACATGCGTTTCTCTGAAAGAGAAGCAGTCTGTTCCAACACTTCAATTCACTGCACGAAGGGAATGGAGTGTTGCTTCACTTTCTTAATGCTGTCATTTCAGAGAAAATCACTTTCCTTTGAAAGTGCCTTAAGCTAATTACAAGCATTCAACAGAAACTCACATGCATTTCTCTGAAAGAGAAGCAGTCTGTTCCAACATTTCAATTCACTGCACGAAGGGAATGGAGTGTTGGTTCACTTTCTAAATGCTGTCCTTTCAGAGAAAATCACTTTCCTTTGAAAGTGCATTAAGCTACTTACAAGCATTCACCAGAAACTCACATGCGTTTCTTTGAAAGAGAAGCAGTCTGTTCCAACACTTCAATTCACTGTGCGAAGTGAATGGAGTGTTGCTTCACTTTCTAAATGCTGTCCTTTCAGAGAAAATCACTTTCCTTTGAAAGTGCCTTAAGTTACTTGCAAGCATTAGGAAGAAACTCACATGCGTTTCTCTGAAAGAGAAGCAGTCTGTTCCAACACTTCAATTCACTGTGCGAAGTGAATGGAGTGTTGCTTCACTTTCTAAATGCTGTCCTTTCAGAGAAAATCACTTTCCTTTGAAAGTGCCTTAAGCTAATTACAAGCATTCAACAGAAACTCACATGCATTTCTCTGAAAGAGAAGCAGTCTGTTCCAACATTTCAATTCACTGCACGAAGGGAATGGAGTGTTGGTTCACTTTCTAAATGCTGTCCTTTCAGAGAAAATCACTTTCCTTTGAAAGTGCATTAAGCTACTTACAAGCATTCACCAGAAACTCACATGCGTTTCTTTGAAAGAGAAGCAGTCTGTTCCAACACTTCAATTCACTGTGCGAAGTGAATGGAGTGTTGCTTCACTTTCTAAATGCTGTCCTTTCAGAGAAAATCACTTTCCTTTGAAAGTGCCTTAAGTTACTTGCAAGCATTAGGAAGAAACTCACATGCGTTTCTCTGAAAGAGAAGCAGTCTGTTCCAACACTTCAATTCACTGTGCGAAGTGAATGGAGTGTTGCTTCACTTTCTAAATGCTGTCCTTTCAGAGAAAATCACTTTCCTTTGAAAGTGCCTTAAGCTAATTACAAGCATTCAACAGAAACTCACATGCATTTCTCTGAAAGAGAAGCAGTCTGTTCCAACACTCAATTCACTGCACGAAGTGAATGGAGTGTTGCTTCACTTTCTAAATGCTGTCCTTTCAGAGAAAATCACTTTCCTTTGAAAGTGCCTTAAGCTACTTACAAGCATTCACCAGAAACTCACATACGTTTCTTTGAAAGAGAAGCAGTCTGTTCCAACACTTCAATTCACTGTGCGAAGTGAATGGAGTGTTGCTTCACTTTCTAACTGCTCTCCTTTCAAAGAAAATCACTTTCCTTTGAAAGTGCCTTAAGTTACTTGCAAGCATTAGGAAGAAACTCACATGCGTTTCTCTGAAATGGAAGCAGTCTGATCCAACACTTCAATTCACTGTGCGAAGTGAATGGAGTGTTGCTTCACTTTCTTAATGCTATCATTTCAGAGAAAATCACTTTCCTTTGAAAGTGCCTTAAGCTAATTACAAGCATTCAACAGAAACTTACATGCATTTCTCTGAAAGAGAAGCAGTCTGTTCCAACATTTCAATTCAGTGCACGAAGGGAATGGAGTGTTGCTTCACTTTCTAAATGCTGTCCTTTCAGAGAAAATCACTTTCCTTTGAAAGTGCATTAAGCTACTTACAAGCATTCACCAGAAACTCACATGCGTTTCTTTGAAAGAGAAGCAGTCTGTTCCAACACTTCAATTCACTGTGCGAAGTGAATGGAGTGTTGCTTCACTTTCTAAATGCTGTCCTTTCAGAGAAAATCACTTTCCTTTGAAAGTGCCTTAAGTTACTTGCAAGCATGAGGAAGAAACTCACATGCGTTTCTCTGAAAGAGAAGCAGTCTGTTCCAACACTTCAATTCACTGTGCGAAGTGAATGGAGTGTTGCTTCACTTTCTAAATGCTGTCCTTTCAGAGAAAATCACTTTCCTTTGAAAGTGCCTTAAGCTACTTTCAAGCATTCACAAGAAACACACATGCGTTTCTCTGAAATAGAAGCAGTCTGTTCCAACACTTCAATTCACTGTGCGAAGTGAATGGAGTGTTGCTTCACTTTCTAACTGCTGTCCTTTCAAAGAAAATCACTTTCTTTTGAAAGTGCCTTAAGTTACTTGCAAGCATTAGGAAGAAACTCACATACGTTTCTTTGAAAGAGAAGCAGTCTGTTCCAACACTTCAATTCACTGTGCGAAGTGAACGGAGTGTTGCTTCACTTTCTAACTGCTGTCCTTTCAAAGAAAATCACTTTTCTTTGAAAGTGCCATAAGTTACTTGCAAGCATTAAGAAGAAACTCACGTGCGTTTCTCTGAAATAGAAGCAGTCTGTTCCAACACTTCAATTCACTGTGCGAAGTGAATGGAGTGTTGCTTCACTTTCTTAATGCTGTCCTTTCAGAGAAAATCACTTTCCTTTGAAAGTGCCTTAAGCTAATTACAAGCATTCAACAGAAACTCACATGCATTTCTCTGAAAGAGAAGCAGTCTGTTCCAACACTTCAATTCACTGTGCGAAGTGAATGGAGTGTTGCTTCACTTTCTTAATGCTGTCCTTTCAGAGAAAATCATTTTCCTTTGAAAGTGCCTTAAGCTAATTACAAGCATTCAACAGAAACTCACATGCATTTCTCTGAAAGAGAAGCAGTCTGTTCCAACACTTCAATTCACTGCACGGAGGGAATGGATTTTTGCTTCACTTTCTAACTGCTGTCCTTTCAGAGAAAATCACTTTCCTTTGAAAGTGCATTAAGCTACTTACAAGCATTCATCAGAAACTCACATGCGTTTCTTTGAAAGAGAAGCAGTCTGTTCCAACACTTCAATTCACTGTGTGAAATGAATGGAGTGTTGCTTCACTTTCTAAATGCTGTCCTTTCAGAGAAAATCACTTTCCTTTGAAAGTGCCTTAAGTTACTTGCAAGCATTAGGAAGAAACTCACATGCGTTTCTCTGAAAGAGAAGCAGTCTGTTCCAACACTTCAATTCACTGAGCGAAGTGAATGGAGTGCTGCTTCACTTTCTAAATGCTGTCCTTTCAGAGAAAATCACTTTCCTTTGAAAGTGCCTTAAGCTAATTACAAGCATTCAACAGAAACTCACATGCATTTCTCTGAAAGAGAAGCAGTCTGTTCCAACACTCAATTCACTGCACGAAGGGAATGGAGTGTTGCTTCACTTTCTAAATGCTGTCCTTTCAGAGAAAATCACTTTCCTTTGAAAGTGCCTTAAGCTACTTTCAAGCATTCACCAGAAACTCACATGTGTTTCTTTGAAAGAGAAGCAGTCTGTTCCAACACTTCAATCCACTGTGCGAAGTGAATGGAGTGTTGCTTCACTTTCTAAATGCTGTTTTTTCCGAGAAAATCACTTTCCTTTGAAAGTGCCTTAAGGTACTTACAAGCATTCAACAGAAACTCACATGCATTTCTCTGAAAGAGAAGCAGTCTGTTCCAACACTTCAATTCACTGTGCGAAGTGAATGGAATGTTGCTTCACTTTTTAAATGCTGTCCTTTCAGAGAAAATCACTATCCTTTGAAAGTGCCTTAAACTAATTTCAAGCATTCACAGAAAACGCACATGCGTTTCTCTGAAAGAGAAGCAATCTGTTCCAAAACTTCAATTCACTGTGCGAAGTGAATGGAGTGTTGCTTCACTTTCGAAATGCTGTCCTTTCAGAGAAAATCACGTTACTTTGAAAGTGCCTTAAGCTACTTACAAGCATTCACAGGAAACTCACATGCGTTTCTCTGAAAGAGAATCAATCTGTTCCAACACTTCAATTCACTGTGCAAAGTTCATGGAGTGTTGCCTCACTTTTGAAATGCTGTCCTTTCCGAGAAAATCACTTTCCTTTGAAAGTGCCTTAAGCTACTTTCAAGCATTCACAAAAAACTCACATGTGTTTCTCTGAAAGAGAAGCAGTCTGTTCCAACACTTCAATTCTCTGTGCGAAGTGAATGGAGTGTTGCTTCACTTTCTAAATGCTGTCCTTTCAAAGAAAATCACTTTCCTTTGAAAGTGCCTTAAGTTACTTGCAAGCATTAGGAAGAAACTCACATGCGTTTCTCTGAAAGAGAAGCAGTCTGTTCCAACACTTCAATTCACTGTGCGAAGTGAATGGAGTGTTAGTTCACTTTCTAAATGCTGTCCTTTCAGAGAAAATCACTTTCCTTTGAAAGTGCCTTAAGTTACTTACAAGCATTCACCAGAAACTCACATAGGTTTCTTTGAAAGAGAAGCAGTCTGTTCCAACACTTCAATTCACTGTGCGAAGTGAATGGAGTGTTGCTTCACTTTCTAACTGCTGTCCTTTTAAAGAAAATCACTTTCCTTTGAAAGTGCCTTAAGTTACTTGCAAGCATTAGGAAGAAACTCACATGCGTTTCTCTGAAATAGAAGCAGTCTGTTCCAACACTTCAATTCACTGCACGAAGTGAATGGAGTGTTGCTTCACTTTCTTAATGCTGTCATTTCAGAGAAAATCACTTTCCTTTGAAAGTGCCTTAAGCTAATTACAAGCATTCAACAGAAACTCACATGCATTTCTCTGAAAGAGAAGCAGTCTGTTCCAACATTTCAATTCACTGCACGAAGGGAATGGAGTGTTGCTTCACTTTCTAAATGCTGTCCTTTCAGAGAAAATCACTTTCCTTTGAAAGTGCATTAAGCTACTTACAAGCATTCACCAGAAACTCACATGCGTTTCTTTGAAAGAGAAGCAGTCTGTTCCAACACTTCAATTCACTGTGCGAAGTGAATGGAGTGTTGCTTCACTTTCTAAATGCTGTCCTTTCAGAGAAAATCACTTTCCTTTGAAAGTGCCTTAAGTTACTTGCAAGCATTAGGAAGAAACTCACATGCGTTTCTCTGAAAGAGAAGCAGTCTGTTCCAAACTTCAATTCACTGTGCGAAGTGAATGGAGTGTTGCTTCACTTTCTAAATGCTGTCCTTTCAGAGAAAATCACTTTCCTTTGAAAGTGCCTTAAGCTAATTACAAGCATTCAACAGAAACTCACATGCATTTCTCTGAAAGAGAAGCAGTCTGTTCCAACACTTCAATTCACTGCACGAAGGGAATGGAGTGTTGCTTCACTTTCTAAATGCTGTCCTTTCAGAGAAAATCACTTTCCTTTGAAAGTGCATTAAGCTACTTACACGCATTCACGAGAAACTCACATGCATTTCTTTGAAAGAGAAGCAGTCTGTTCCAACACTTCAATTCACTGTGCGAAGTGAATGGAGTGTTGCTTCACTTTCTAAATTCTGTGCTTTCAGAGAAAATCACTTTCCTTTGAAAGTGCCTTATGTTACTTGCAAGCATTAGGAAGAAACTCACATGCATTTCTCTGAAAGAGAAGCAGTCTGTTCCAACACTTCAATTCACTGTGCGAAGTGAATGGAGTGTTGCTTCACTTTCTTAATGCTGTCCTTTCAGAGAAAATCATTTTCCTTTGAAAGTGCCTTAAGCTAATTACAAGCATTCAACAGAAACTCACATGCATTTCTCTGAAAGAGAAGCAGTCTGTTCCAACACTTCAATTCACTGCACGAAGGGAATGGATTTTTGCTTCACTTTCTAAATGCTGTCCTTTCAGAGAAAATCACTTTCCTTTGAAAGTGCATTAAGCTACTTACAAGCATTCATCAGAAACTCACATGCGTTTCTTTGAAAGAGAAGCAGTCCGTTCCAACACTTCAATTCACTGTGCGAAATGAATGGAGTGTTGCTTCACTTTCTAAATGCTGTCCTTTCAGAGAAAATCACTTTCCTTTGAAAGTGCCTTAAGTTACTTGCAAGCATTAGGAAGAAACTCACATGCGTTTCTCTGAAAGAGAAGCAGTCTGTTCCAACACTTCAATTCACTGTGCGAAGTGAATGGAGTGTTGCTTCATTTTCTAAATGCTGTCCTTTCAGAGAAAATCACTTTCCTTTGAAAGTGCCTTAAGCTAATTACAAGCATTCAACAGAAACTCACATGCATTTCTCTGAAAGAGAAGCAGTCTGTTCCAACACTCAATTCACTGCACGAAGGGAATGGAGTGTTGCTTCACTTTCTAAATGCTGTCCTTTCAAAGAAAATCACTTTCCTTTGAAAGTGCCTTAAGTTACTTGCAACCATTAGGAAGAAACTCACATGCGTTTCTCTGAAAGAGAAGCAGTCTGTTCCAACACTTCAATTCACTGTGCGAAGTGAATGGAGTGTTGCTTCACTTTCTAAATGCTGTCCTTTCAGAGAAAATCACTTTCCTTTGAAAATGCCTTAAGCTACTTACAAGTATTCAACAGAAATTCACATGCGTTTCTCTGAAAGAGAAGCAGTCTGTTCCAACACTTCAATTCACTGCACGAAGGGAATGGAGTGTTGCTTCACTTTCTAAATGCTGTCCTTTCAGAGAAAATCACTTTCCTTTGAAAGTGCATTAAGCTACTTACAAGCATTCACCAGAAACTCACATGCGTTTCTTTGAAAGAGAAGCAGTCTGTTCCAACACTTCAATTCACTGTGCGAAGTGAATGGAGTGTTGCTTCACTTTCTAAATGCTGTCCTTTCAGAGAAAATCACTTTCCTTTGAAAGTGCCTTAAGTTACTTGCAAGCATGAGGAAGAAACTCACATGTGTTTCTCTGAAAGAGAAGCAGTCTGTTCCAACACTTCAATTCACTGTGCGAAGTGAATGGAGTGTTGCTTCACTTTCTAAATGCTGTCCTTTCAGAGAAAATCACTTTCCTTTGAAAGTGCCTTAAGCTACTTTCAAGCATTCACAAGAAACACACATGCGTTTCTCTGAAATAGAAGCAGTCTGTTCCAACACTTCAATTCACTGTGCGAAGTGAATGGAGTGTTGCTTCACTTTCTAAATGCTGTCCTTTCAGAGAAAATCACTTTCCTTTGAAAGTGCCTTAAGCTACTTACAAGCATTCACCAGAAACTCACATACGTTTCTTTGAAAGAGAAGCAGTCTGTTCCAACACTTCAATTCACTGTGCGAAGTGAATGGAGTGTTGCTTCACTTTCTAACTGCTGTCCTTTCAAAGAAAATCACTTTCCTTTGAAAGTGCCTTAAGTTACTTGCAAGCATTAGGAAGAAACTCACATACATTTCTCTGAAATAGAAACAGTCTGTTTCAACACTTCAATTCAATGTGCGAAGTGAATGGAGTGTTGCTTCACTTTCTTAATGCTGTCCTTTCAGAGAAAATCACTTTCCTTTGAAAGTGCCTTAAGCTAATTACAAGCATTCAACAGAAACTCACATGCATTTCTCTGAAAGAGAAGCAGTGTGTTCCAACACTTCAATTCACTGCACGAAGTGAATGGAGTGTTGCTTCACTTTCTAAATGCTGTCCTTTCAGAGAAAATCACTTTCCTTTGAAAGTGCATTAAGCTACTTACAAGCATTCACGAGAAACTCACATGCATTTCTTTGAAAGAGAAGCAGTCTGTTCCAACACTTCAATTCACTGTGCGAAGTGAATGGAGTGTTGCTTCACTTTCTAAATTCTGTCCTTTCAGAGAAAATCACTTTCCTTTGAAAGTGCCTTAAACTAATTTCAAGCATTCACAGAAAACGCACATGCGTTTCTCTGATAGAGAAGCAATCTGTTCCAAAACTTCAATTCACTGTGCGAAGTGAATGGAGTGTTGCTTCACTTTCGAAATGCTGTCCTTTCAGAGAAAATCACGTTACTTTGAAAGTGCCTTAAGCTACTTACAAGCATTCACCAGAAACTCACATGCGTTTCTCTGAAAGAGAATCAATCTGTTCCAACACTTCAATTCACTGTGCAAAGTTCATGGAGTGTTGCCTCACTTTTGAAATGCTGTCCTTTTCGAGAAAATCACTTTCCTTTGAAAGTGCCTTAAGCTACTTTCAAGCATTCACAAAAAACTCACATGTGTTTCTCTGAAAGAGAAGCAGTCTGTTCCAACACTTCAATTCTCTGTGCGAAGTGAATGGAGTGTTGCTTCACTTTCTAAATGCTGTCCTTTCAAAGAAAATCACTTTCCTTTGAAAGTGCCTTAAGTTACTTGCAAGCATTAGGAAGAAACTCACATGCGTTTCTCTGAAAGAGAAGCAGTGTGTTCCAACACTTCAATTCACTGTGCGAAGTGAATGGAGTGTTGCTTCACTTTCTAAATGCTGTCCTTTCAGAGAAAATCACTTTCCTTTGAAAATGCCTTAAGCTACTTACAAGTATTCAACAGAAATTCACATGCGTTTCTCTGAAAGAGAAGCAGTCTGTTCCAACACTTCAATTCACTGCACGAAGGGAATGGAGTGTTGCTTCACTTTCTAAATGCTGTCCTTTCAGAGAAAATCACTTTCCTTTGAAAGTGCATTAAGCTACTCACAAGCATTCACCAGAAACTCACATGCGTTTCTTTGAAAGAGAAGCAGTCTGTTCCAACACTTCAATTCACTGTGCGAAGTGAATGGAGTGTTGCTTCACTTTCTAAATGCTGTCCTTTCAGAGAAAATCACTTTCCTTTGAAAGTGCCTTAAGTTACTTGCAAGCATGAGGAAGAAACTCACATGCGTTTCTCTGAAAGAGAAGCAGTCTGTTCCAACACTTCAATTCACTGTGCGAAGTGAATGGAGTGTTGCTTCACTTTCTAAATGCTGTCCTTTCAGAGAAAATCACTTTCCTTTGAAAGTGCCTTAAGCTACTTTCAAGCATTCACAAGAAACACACATGCGTTTCTCTGAAATAGAAGCAGTCTGTTCCAACACTTCAATTCACTGTGCGAAGTGAATGGAGTGTTGCTTCACTTTCTAAATGCTGTCCTTTCAGAGAAAATCACTTTCCTTTGAAAGTGCCTTAAGCTACTTACAAGCATTCACCAGAAACTCACATACGTTTCTTTGAAAGAGAAGCAGTCTGTTCCAACACTTCAATTCACTGTGCGAAGTGAATGGAGTGTTGCTTCACTTTCTAACTGCTGTCCTTTCAAAGAAAATCACTTTCCTTTGAAAGTGCCTTAAGTTACTTGCAAGCATTAGGAAGAAACTCACATGCATTTCTCTGAAATAGAAGCAGTCTGTTCCAACACTTCAATTCACTCTGCGAAGTGAATGGAGTGTTGCTTCACTTTCTTAATGCTGTCCTTTCAGAGAAAATCACTTTCCTTTGAAAGTGCCTTAAGAAAATTACAAGCATTCAACAGAAACTCACATGCATTTCTCTGAAAGAGAAGCAGTCTGTTCCAACACTTCAATTCACTGCACGAAGGGAATGGAGTGTTGCTTCACTTTCTAAATGCTGTCCTTTCAGAGAAAATCACTTTCCTTTGAAAGTGCATTAAGCTACTTACAAGCATTCACGAGAAACTCACATGCATTTCTTTGAAAGAGAAGCAGTCTGTTCCAACACTTCAATTCACTGTGCGAAGTGAATGGAGTGTTGCTTCACTTTCTAAATTCTGTCCTTTCAGAGAAAATCACTTTCCTTTGAAAGTGCCTTATGTTACTAGCAAGCATTAGGAAGAAACTCACATGCATTTCTCTGAAAGCGAAGCAGTCTGTTCCAACACTTCAATTCACTGTGCGAAGTGAATGGAGTGTTGCTTCACTTTCTTAATGCTGTCCTTTCAGAGAAAATCATTTTCCTTTGAAAGTGCCTTAAGCTAATTACAAGCATTCAACAGAAACTCACATGCATTTCTCTGATAGAGAAGCAGTCTGTTCCAACACTTCAATTCACTGCACGAAGGGAATGGATTTTTGCTTCACTTTCTAAATGCTGTCCTTTCAGAGAAAATCACTTTCCTTTGAAAGTGCATTAAGCTACTTACAAGCATTCATCAGAAACTCACATGCGTTTCTTTGAAAGAGAAGCAGTCTGTTCCAACACTTCAATTCACTGTGCGAAATGAATGGAGTGTTGCTTCACTTTCTAAATGCTGTCCTTTCAGAGAAAATCACTTTCCTTTGAAAGTGCCTTAAGTTACTTGCAAGCATTAGGAAGAAACTCACATGTGTTTCTCTGAAAGAGAAGCAGTCTGTTCCAACACTTCAATTCACTGTGCGAAGTGAATGGAGTGTTGCTTCACTTTCTAAATGCTGTCCTTTCAGAGAAAATCACTTTCCTTTGAAAGTGCCTTAAGCTAATTACAAGCATTCAACAGAAACTCACATGCATTTCTCTGAAAGAGAAGCAGTCTGTTCCAACACTCAATTCACTGCACGAAGGGAATGGAGTGTTGCTTCACTTTCTAAATGCTGTCCTTTCAGAGAAAATCACTTTCCTTTGAAAGTGCCTTAAGCTACTTTCAAGCATTCACAAAAAACTCACATGTGTTTCTTTGAAAGAGAAGCAGTCTGTTCCAACACGTCAATCCACTGTGCGAAGTGAATGGAGTGTTGCTTCACTTTCTAAATGCTGTTTTTTCCGAGAAAATCACTTTCCTTTGAAAGTGCCTTAAGGTACTTACAAGCATTCAACAGAAACTCACATGCATTTCTCTGAAAGAGAAGCAGTCTGTTCCAACACTTCAATTCACTGTGCGAAGTGAATGGAGTGTTGCTTTACTTTTTAAATGCTGTCCTTTCAGAGAAAATCACTTTCCTTTGAAAGTGCCTTAAACTAATTTCAAGCATTCACAGAAAACGCACATGCGTTTCTCTGAAAGAGAAGCAATCTGTTCCAAAACTTCAATTCACTGTGCGAAGTGAATGGAGTGTTGCTTCACTTTCTAAATGCTGTCCTTTCAGAGAAAATCACGTTACTTTGAAAGTGCCTTAAGCTACTTACAAGCATTCACCAGAAACTCACATGCGTTTCTCTGAAAGAGAATCAATCTATTCCAACACTTCATTTCACTGTGCAAAGTTCATGGAGTGTTGCCTCACTTTTGAAATGCTGTTCTTTCCGAGAAAATCACTTTCCTTTGAAAGTGCCTTAAGCTACTTTCAAGCATTCACAAAAAACTCACATGTGTTTCTCTGAAAGAGAAGCAGTCTGTTCCAACACTTCAATTCTCTGTGCGAAGTGAATGGAGTGTTGCTTCACTTTCTAAATGCTGTCCTTTCAAAGAAAATCACTTTCCTTTGAAAGTGCCTTAAGTTACTTGCAAGCATTAGGAAGAAACTCACATGCGTTTCTCTGAAAGAGAAGCAGTCTGTTCCAACATTTCAATTCACTGTGCGAAGTGAATGGAGTGTTGCTTCACTTTCGAAATGCTGTCCTTTCAGAGAAAATCACTTTCCTTTGAAGGTGACTTAAGCTACTTACAAGCATTCACCAGAAACTCACATACGTTTCTTTGAAAGAGAAGCAGTCTGTTCCAACACTTCAATTCACTGTGCGAAGTGAATGGAGTGTTGCTTCACTTTCTTAATGCTGTCCTTTCAGAGAAAATCACTTTCCTTTGAAAGTGCCTTAAGCTAATTACAAGCATTCAACAGAAACTCACATGCATTTCTCTGAAAGAGAAGCAGTCTGTTCCAACACTTCAATTCACTGCACGAAGGGAATGGAGTGTTGCTTCACTTTCTAAATGCTGTCCTTTCAGAGAAAATCACTTTCCTTTGAAAGTGCCTTAAGTTACTTGCAAGCATTAGGAAGAAACTCACGTGCGTTTCTCTGAAAGAGAAGCAGTCTGTTCCAACACTTCAATTCACTGTGCGAAGTGAATGGAGTGTTGCTTCACTTTCTAACGGCTGCCCTTTCAGAGAAAATCACTTTCCTTTGAAAGTGCCTTAAGCTACTTACTAGCATTCACCAGAGACTCACATGCGTTACTCTGAAAGAGAAGCAGTCTGTTCCAACACTTCAATTCACTGTGTGAAGTGAATGGAGTGTTGCTTCACTTTCTAAATGCTGTCCTTTCAGAGAAAATCACTTTCCTTTGATAGTGCCTTAAGCTATTATCATCATTCACCAGAAACTCACATGCGTTTCTTTGAAAGAGAAGCAGTCTGTTCCAACACTTCAATCCACTGTGCGAAGTGAATGGAGTGTTGCTTCACTTTCTAAATGC
This sequence comes from Myodes glareolus, assembly GCF_982192425.1. Taxonomy (NCBI): domain Eukaryota; kingdom Metazoa; phylum Chordata; class Mammalia; order Rodentia; family Cricetidae; genus Myodes; species Myodes glareolus. Next base: position 659,633 of record NW_028263211.1, on the reverse strand, counting down.
TGTCTTTTCCGAGAAAATCACTTTCATTTGAAAGTGCCTTAAGGTACTTACAAGCATTCAACAGAAACTCACATGCATTTCTCGGAAAGAGAAGCAGTCTGTTCCAACACTTCAATTCACTGTGCGAAGTGAATGGAGTGTTGCTTCACTTTCTAAATGCTGTCCTTTCAGAGAAAATCACTTTCCTTTGAAAGTGCCTTAAACTAATTTCAAGCATTCACAGAAAACGCACATGCGTTTCTCTGAAAGAGAAGCACTCTGTTCCAACACTTCAATTCACTGTGCGAAGTGAATGGAGTGTTGCTTCACTTTCTAAATGCTGTCCTTTCAGAGAAAATCACTTTCCTTTGATAGTGCCTTAAGCTACTTTCAAGCATTCACAAGAAACACACATGCGTTTCTCTGAAATAGAAGCACTCTGTTCCAACAGTTCAATTCACTGTGCGAAGTGAATGGAGTGTTGCTTCACTTTCTAAATGCTGTCTTTTCCGAGATAATCACTTTCCTTTGAAAGTGACTTAAGGTACTTACAAGCATTCAACAGAAACTCACATGCATTTCTCTGATCGAGAATCAGTCTGTTCCAACACTTCAATTCACTGTGCGAAGTGAATGGAGTGTTGCTTCACTTTCTAAATGCTGTCCTTTCAGAGAAAATCACTTTCCTTTGAAGTGCCTTAAGCTACTTTCAAGCATTCACAAGAAACACACATGCGTTTCTCTGAAATAGAAGCAGTCTGTTCCAACACTTCAACTCACTGTGCGAAGTGAATGGAGTGTTGCTTCACTTTCTAAATGCTGTCTTTTCCGAGAAAATCACTTTCCTTTGAAAGTGCCTTAAGGAACTTACAAGCATTCAACAGAAACTCACATGCATTTCTCTGAAAGAGAAGCAGTCTGTTCCAACACTTCAATTCTCTGTGCGAAGTGAATGGAGTGTTGCTTCACTTTCTAAATGCTGTCCTTTCAGAGAAAATCACTTTCCTTTGAAAATGCCTTAAGCTAATTACAAGCATTCACCAAAAACTCACATATGTTTCTTTGAAAGAGAAGCAGAATGTTCCAACACTTCAATTCACTGTGCGAAGTGAATGGAGTGTTGCTTCACTTTCTACCTGCTGTCCTTTCAAAGAAAATCACTTTCCTTTGAAAGTGCCTTAAGTTACTTGCAAGCATTAGGAAGAAACTCACATGCGTTTCTCTGAAAGAGAAGCGGTCTGTTCCAACACTTCAATTCACTGTGCGAAGTGAATGGAGTGTTGCTTCACTTTCTTAATGCTGTCCTTTCAGAGAAAATCACTTTCCTTTGAAAGTGCCTTAAGCTAATTACAAGCATTCAACAGAAACTCACATGCATTTCTCTGAAAGAGAAGCAGTCTGTTCCAACACTTCAATTCACTGTGCGAAGTGAATGGAGTGTTGCTTCACTTTCTAAATGCTGTCCTTTCAGAGAAAATCACTTTCCTTTGAAAGTGCATTAAGCTACTTACAAGCATTCACCAGAAACTCACATGCGTTTCTTTGAAAGAGAAGCAGTCTGTTCCAACACTTCAATTCACTGTGCGAAGTGAATGGAGTGTTGCTTCACTTTCTAAATGCTGTCCTTTCAGAGAAAATCACTTTCCTTTGAAAGTGCCTTATGTTACTTGCAAGCATTAGGAAGAAACTCACATGCGTTTCTCTGAAAGAGAAGCAGTCTGTTCCAACACTTCAATTCACTGTGCGAAGTGAATGGAGTGTTGCTTCACTTTCTTAATGCTGTCCTTTCAGAGAAAATCACTTTCCTTTGAAAGTGCCTTAAGCTAATTACAAGCATTCAACAGAAACTCACATGCATTTCTCTGAAAGAGAAGCAGTCTGTTCCAACACTTCAATTCACTGCACGAAGGGAATGGATTGTTGCTTCACTTTCTAAATGCTGTCCTTTCAGAGAAAATCACTTTCCTTTGAAAGTGCATTAAGCTACTTACAAGCATTCACCAGAAACTCACATGCGTTTCTTTGAAAGAGAAGCAGTCTGTTCCAACACTTCAATTCACTGTGCGAAGTGAATGGAGTGTTGCTTCACATTCTAAATGCTGTCCTTTCAGAGAAAATCATTTTCCTTTTAAAGTGCCTTAAGTTACTTGCAAGCATTAGGAAGAAACTCACATGCGTTTCTCTGAAAGAGAAGCAGTCTGTTCCAACACTTCAATTCACTGTGTGAAGTGAATGGAGTGTTGCTTCACTTTCTAAAGGATGCCCTTTCAGAGAAAATCACTTTCTTTGAAAGTGCCTTAAGCTACTTACTAGCATTTACCAGAGACTCACATGCGTTACTCTGAAAGAGAAGCAGTCTGTTCCAACACTTCAATTCACTGTGCGAAGTGAATGGAGTGTTGCTTCACTTTCTTAATGCTGTCCTTTCAGAGAAAATCACTTTCCTTTAATGTGCCTTAAGCTACTTTCAAGCATTCACAAGAAACACACATGCGTTTCTCTGAAATAGAAGCAGTCTGTTCCAACACTTCAACTCACTGTGCGAAGTGAATGGAGTGTTGCTTCACTTTCTAAATGCTGTCCTTTCAGAGAAAATTACTTTCCTTTGAAACTGCCTTGAGCTACTTACATGCATTCAACAGAAACTCACATGCATTTCTCTGAAAGAGAAGCAGTCTGTTCCAACACTTCAATTCACTGTGCGAAGTGAATGGAGTGTTGCTTCACTTTCTAAATGCTGTCTTTTCCGAAAAAATCACTTTCCTTTGAAAGTGTCTTAAGGTACTTACAAGTATTCAACAGAAACTCACATGCATTTCTCTGAAAGAGAAGCAGTCTGTTCCAACACTTCAATTCACTGTGCGAAGTGAATTCAGTGTTGCTTCACTTTCTAAATGCTGTCCTTTCAGAGAAAATCACTTTCCTTTGAAAGTGCCTTAAACTAATTTCAAGCATTCACAGAAAACGCACATGCGTTTCTCTGAAAGAGAAGCAGTCTATTCCAAAACTTCAATTCACTGTGCGAAGTGAATGGAGTGTTGCTTCACTTTCTAAATGCTGTCCTTTCAGAGAAAATCACGTTAATTTGAAAGTGCCTTAAGCTACTTACAAGCATTCACCAGAAACTCACATGCGTTTCTCTGAAATAGAAGCAGTCTGTTCCAACACTTCAATTCTCTGTGCGAAGTGAATGGAGTGTTGCTTCACTTTCTAAATGCTGTCCTTCCAAAGAAAATCACTTTCCTTTGAAAGTGCCTTAAGTTACTTGCAAGCATTAGGAAGAAACTCACATGCGTTTCTCTGAAAGAGAAGCAGTCTGTTCCAACATTTCAATTCACTGTGCGAAGTGAATGGAGTGTTGCTTCACTTTCGAAATGCTGTCCTTTCAGAGAAAATCACTTTCCTTTGAAGGTGCCTTAAGCTACTTGCAAGCATTCACCAGAAACTCACATACATTTCTTTGAAAGAGAAGCAGTCTGTTCCAACACTTCAATTCACTGTGCGAAGTGAATGGAGTGTTGCTTCACTTTCTAACTGCTGTCCTTTCAAAGAAAATCACTTTCCTTTGAAAGTGCCTTAAGTTACTTGCAAGCATTAGGAAGAAACCCACATTCATTTCTCTGAAATAGAAGCAGTCTGTTCCAACACTTCAATTCACTGTGCGAAGTGAATGGAGTGTTGCTTCACTTTCTTAATTCTGTCCTTTCAGAGAAAATCACTTTCCTTTGAAAGTGCCTTAAGCTAATTGCGAGCATTCAAAAGAAACTCACATGCATTTCTCTGAAAGAGAAGCAGTCTGTTCCAACACTTCAATTCACTGCACGAAGGGAATGGAGTGTTGCTTCACTTTCTAAATGCTGTCCTTTCAGAGAAAATCACTTTCCGTTGAAAGTGCATTAAACTACTTACAAGCATTCACCAGAAACTCACATGCGTTTCTTTGAAAGAGAAGCAGTCTGTTCCAACACTTCAATTCACTGTGCGAAGTGAATGGAGTGTTGCTTCACTTTCTACATTCTGTCCTTTCAGAGAAAATCACTTTCCTTTGAAAGTGCCTTATGTTACTTGCAAGCATTAGGAAGAAACTCACATGCGTTTCTCTGAAAGAGAAGCAGTCTGTTCCAACACTTCAATTCACTGTGCGAAGTGAATGGAGTGTTGCTTCACTTTCTTAATGCTGTCCTTTCAGAGAAAATCATTTTCATTTGAAAGTGCCTTAAGGTACTTACAAGCATTGAACAGAAACTCACATGCATTTCTCTGAAAGAGAAGCAGTCTGTTCCAACACTTCAATTCACTGTGCGAAGTGAATGGAGTGTTGCTTCACTTTCTAAATGCTGTCCTTTCAGAGAAAATCACTTTCCTTTGAAAGTGCCTTAAACTAATTTCAAGCATTCACAGAAAACGCACATGCGTTTCTCTGAAAGAGAAGCACTCTGTTCCAACACTTCAATTCACTGTGCGAAGTGAATGGAGTGTTGCTTCACTTTCTAAATGCTGTCCTTTCAGAGAAAATCACTTTCCTTTGATAGTGCCTTAAGCTACTTTCAAGCATTCACAAGAAACACACATGCGTTTCTCTGAAATAGAAGCAGTCTGTTCCAACAGTTCAATTCACTGTGCGAAGTGAATGGAGTGTTGCTTCACTTTCTAAATGCTGTCTTTTCCGAGAAAATCACTTTCCTTTGAAAGTGACTTAAGGTACTTACAAGCATTCAACAGAAACTCACATGCATTTCTCTGATCGAGAATCAGTCTGTTCCAACACTTCAATTCACTGTGCGAAGTGAATGGAGTGTTGCTTCACTTTCTAAATGCTGTCCTTTCAGAGAAAATCACTTTCCTTTGAAGTGCCTTAAGCTACTTTCAAGCATTCACAAGAAACACACATGCGTTTCTCTGAAATAGAAGCAGTCTGTTCCAACACTTCAACTCACTGTGCGAAGTGAATGGAGTGTTGCTTCACTTTCTCAATGCTGTCTTTTCCGAGAAAATCACTTTCCTTTGAAAGTGCCTTAAGGAACTTACAAGCATTCAACAGAAACTCACATGCATTTCTCTGAAAGAGAAGCAGTCTGTTCCAACACTTCAATTCTCTGTGCGAAGTGAATGGAGTGTTGCTTCACTTTCTAAATGCTGTCCTTTCAAAGAAAATCACTTTCCTTTGAAAGTGCCTTAAGTTACTTGCAAGCATTAGGAAGAAACTCACATGCGTTTCTCTGAAAGAGAAGCAGTCTGTTCCAACATTTCAATTCACTGTGCGAAGTGAATGGAGTGTTGCTTCACTTTCGAAATGCTGTCCTTTCAGAGAAAATCACTTTCCTTTGAAGGTGCCTTAAGCTACTTACAAGCATTCACCAGAAACTCACATACGTTTCTTTGAAAGAGAAGCAGTCTGTTCCAACACTTCAATTCACTGTGCGAAGTGAATGGAGTGTTGCTTCACTTTCTTAATGCTGTCCTTTCAGAGAAAATCACTTTCTTTGAAAGTGCCTTAAGCTAATTACAAGCATTCAACAGAAACTCACATGCATTTCTCTGAAAGAGAAGCAGTCTGTTCCAACACTTCAATTCACTGCACGAAGGGAATGGAGTGTTGCTTCACTTTCTAAATGCTGTCCTTTCAGAGAAAATCACTTTCCTTTGAAAGTGCCTTAAGTTACTTGCAAGCATTAGGAAGAAACTCACGTGCGTTTCTCTGAAAGAGAAGCAGTCTGTTCCAACACTTCAATTCACTGTGCGAAGTGAATGGAGTGTTGCTTCACTTTCTAACGGCTGCCCTTTCAGAGAAAATCACTTTCCTTTGAAAGTGCCTTAAGCTACTTACTAGCATTCACCAGAGACTCACATGCGTTACTCTGAAAGAGAAGCAGTCTGTTCCAACACTTCAATTCACTGTGTGAAGTGAATGGAGTGTTGCTTCACTTTCTAAATGCTGTCCTTTCAGAGAAAATCACTTTCCTTTGATAGTGCCTTAAGCTATTATCATCATTCACCAGAAACTCACATGCGTTTCTTTGAAAGAGAAGCAGTCTGTTCCAACACTTCAATCCACTGTGCGAAGTGAATGGAGTGTTGCTTCACTTTCTAAATGCTGTCTTTTCCGAGAAAATCACTTTCATTTGAAAGTGCCTTAAGGTACTTACAAGCATTCAACAGAAACTCACATGCATTTCTCGGAAAGAGAAGCAGTCTGTTCCAACACTTCAATTCACTGTGCGAAGTGAATGGAGTGTTGCTTCACTTTCTAAATGCTGTCCTTTCAGAGAAAATCACTTTCCTTTGAAAGTGCCTTAAACTAATTTCAAGCATTCACAGAAAACGCACATGCGTTTCTCTGAAAGAGAAGCACTCTGTTCCAACACTTCAATTCACTGTGCGAAGTGAATGGAGTGTTGCTTCACTTTCTAAATGCTGTCCTTTCAGAGAAAATCACTTTCCTTTGATAGTGCCTTAAGCTACTTTCAAGCATTCACAAGAAACACACATGCGTTTCTATGAAATAGAAGCAGTCTGTTCCAACAGTTCAATTCACTGTGCGAAGTGAATGGAGTGTTGCTTCACTTTCTAAATGCTGTCTTTTCCGAGATAATCACTTTCCTTTGAAAGTGACTTAAGGTACTTACAAGCATTCAACAGAAACTCACATGCATTTCTCTGATCGAGAATCAGTCTGTTCCAACACTTCAATTCACTGTGCGAAGTGAATGGAGTGTTGCTTCACTTTCTAAATGCTGTCCTTTCAGAGAAAATCACTTTCCTTTGAAGTGCCTTAAGCTACTTTCAAGCATTCACAAGAAACACACATGCGTTTCTCTGAAATAGAAGCAGTCTGTTCCAACACTTCAACTCACTGTGCGAAGTGAATGGAGTGTTGCTTCACTTTCTAAATGCTGTCTTTTCCTAGAAAATCACTTTCCTTTGAAAGTGCCTTAAGGAACTTACAAGCATTCAACAGAAACTCACATGCATTTCTCTGAAAGAGAAGCAGTCTGTTCCAACACTTCAATTCTCTGTGCGAAGTGAATGGAGTGTTGCTTCACTTTCTAAATGCTGTCCTTTCAGAGAAAATCACTTTCCTTTGAAAGTGCCTTAAGCTAATTACAAGCATTCACCAAAAACTCACATATGTTTCTTTGAAAGAGAAGCAGAATGTTCCAACACTTCAATTCACTGTGCGAAGTGAATGGAGTGTTGCTTCACTTTCTACCTGCTGTCCTTTCAAAGAAAATCACTTTCCTTTGAAAGTGCCTTAAGTTACTTGCAAGCATTAGGAAGAAACTCACATGCGTTTCTCTGAAAGAGAAGCGGTCTGTTCCAACACTTCAATTCACTGTGCGAAGTGAATGGAGTGTTGCTTCACTTTCTTAATGCTGTCCTTTCAGAGAAAATCACTTTCCTTTGAAAGTACCTTAAGCTAATTACAAGCATTCAACAGAAACTCACATGCATTTCTCTGAAAGAGAAGCAGTCTGTTCCAACACTTCAATTCACTGTGCGAAGTGAATGGAGTGTTGCTTCACTTTCTAAATGCTGTCCTTTCAGAGAAAATCACTTTCCTTTGAAAGTGCATTAAGCTACTTACAAGCATTCACCAGAAACTCACATGCGTTTCTTTGAAAGAGAAGCAGTCTGTTCCAACACTTCAATTCACTGTGCGAAGTGAATGGAGTGTTGCTTCACTTTCTAAATGCTGTCCTTTCAGAGAAAATCACTTTCCTTTGAAAGTGCCTTATGTTACTTGCAAGCATTAGGAATAAACTCACATGCGTTTCTCTGAAAGAGAAGCAGTCTGTTCCAACACTTCAATTCACTGTGCGAAGTGAATGGAGTGTTGCTTCACTTTCTTAATGCTGTCCTTTCAGAGAAAATCACTTTCCTTTGAAAGTGCCTTAAGCTAATTACAAGCATTCAACAGAAACTCACATGCATTTCTCTGAAAGAGAAGCAGTCTGTTCCAACACTTCAATTCACTGCACGAAGGGAATGGATTGTTGCTTCACTTTCTAAATGCTGTCCTTTCAGAGAAAATCACTTTCCTTTGAAAGTGCATTAAGCTACTTACAAGCATTCACCAGAAACTCACATGCGTTTCTTTGAAGAGAAGCAGTCTGTTCCAACACTTCAATTCACTGTGCGAAGTGAATGGAGTGTTGCTTCACATTCTAAATGCTGTCCTTTCAGAGAAAATCATTTTCCTTTTAAAGTGCCTTAAGTTACTTGCAAGCATTAGGAAGAAACTCACATGCGTTTCTCTGAAAGAGAAGCAGTCTGTTCCAACACTTCAATTCACTGTGTGAAGTGAATGGAGTGTTGCTTCACTTTCTAAAGGATGCCCTTTCAGAGAAAATCACTTTCTTTGAAAGTGCCTTAAGCTACTTACTAGCATTTACCAGAGACTCACATGCGTTACTCTGAAAGAGAAGCAGTCTGTTCCAACACTTCAATTCACTGTGCGAAGTGAATGGAGTGTTGCTTCACTTTCTTAATGCTGTCCTTTCAGAGAAAATCACTTTCCTTTAATGTGCCTTAAGCTACTTTCAAGCATTCACAAGAAACACACATGCGTTTCTCTGAAATAGAAGCAGTCTGTTCCAACACTTCAACTCACTGTGCGAAGTGAATGGAGTGTTGCTTCACTTTCTAAATGCTGTCCTTTCAGAGAAAATTACTTTCCTTTGAAACTGCCTTGAGCTACTTACATGCATTCAACAGAAACTCACATGCATTTCTCTGAAAGAGAAGCAGTCTGTTCCAACACTTCAATTCACTGTGCGAAGTGAATGGAGTGTTGCTTCACTTTCTAAATGCTGTCTTTTCCGAAAAAATCACTTTCCTTTGAAAGTGTCTTAAGGTACTTACAAGTATTCAACAGAAACTCACATGCATTTCTCTGAAAGAGAAGCAGTCTGTTCCAACACTTCAATTCACTGTGCGAAGTGAATTCAGTGTTGCTTCACTTTCTAAATGCTGTCCTTTCAGAGAAAATCACTTTCCTTTGAAAGTGCCTTAAACTAATTTCAAGCATTCACAGAAAACGCACATGCGTTTCTCTGAAAGAGAAGCAGTCTATTCCAAAACTTCAATTCACTGTGCGAAGTGAATGGAGTGTTGCTTCACTTTCTAAATGCTGTCCTTTCAGAGAAAATCACGTTAATTTGAAAGTGCCTTAAGCTACTTACAAGCATTCACCAGAAACTCACATGCGTTTCTCTGAAATAGAAGCAGTCTGTTCCAACACTTCAATTCTCTGTGCGAAGTGAATGGAGTGTTGCTTCACTTTCTAAATGCTGTCCTTCCAAAGAAAATCACTTTCCTTTGAAAGTGCCTTAAGTTACTTGCAAGCATTAGGAAGAAACTCACATGCGTTTCTCTGAAAGAGAAGCAGTCTGTTCCAACATTTCAATTCACTGTGCGAAGTGAATGGAGTGTTGCTTCACTTTCGAAATGCTGTCCTTTCAGAGAAAATCACTTTCCTTTGAAGGTGCCTTAAGCTACTTGCAAGCATTCACCAGAAACTCACATACATTTCTCTGAAAGAGAAGCAGTCTGTTCCAACACTTCAATTCACTGTGCGAAGGGAATGGAGTGTTGCTTCACTTTCTAAATGCTGTCCTTTCAGAGAAAATCACTTTCCGTTGAAAGTGCATTAAACTACTTACAAGCATTCACCAGAAACTCACATGCGTTTCTTTGAAAGAGAAGCAGTCTGTTCCAACACTTCAATTCACTGTGCGAAGTGAATGGAGTGTTGCTTCACTTTCTACATTCTGTCCTTTCAGAGAAAATCACTTTCCTTTGAAAGTGCCTTATGTTACTTGCAAGCATTAGGAAGAAACTCACATGCGTTTCTCTGAAAGAGAAGCAGTCTGTTCCAACACTTCAATTCACTGTGCGAAGTGAATGGAGTGTTGCTTCACTTTCTTAATGCTGTCCTTTCAGAGAAAATCATTTTCATTTGAAAGTGCCTTAAGGTACTTACAAGCATTGAACAGAAACTCACATGCATTTCTCTGAAAGAGAAGCAGTCTGTTCCAACACTTCAATTCACTGTGCGAAGTGAATGGAGTGTTGCTTCACTTTCTAAATGCTGTCCTTTCAGAGAAAATCACTTTCCTTTGAAAGTGCCTTAAACTAATTTCAAGCATTCACAGAAAACGCACATGCGTTTCTCTGAAAGAGAAGCACTCTGTTCCAACACTTCAATTCACTGTGCGAAGTGAATGGAGTGTTGCTTCACTTTCTAAATGCTGTCCTTTCAGAGAAAATCACTTTCCTTTGATAGTGCCTTAAGCTACTTTCAAGCATTCACAAGAAACACACATGCGTTTCTCTGAAATAGAAGCAGTCTGTTCCAACAGTTCAATTCACTGTGCGAAGTGAATGGAGTGTTGCTTCACTTTCTAAATGCTGTCTTTTCCGAGAAAATCACTTTCCTTTGAAAGTGACTTAAGGTACTTACAAGCATTCAACAGAAACTCACATGCATTTCTCTGATCGAGAATCAGTCTGTTCCAACACTTCAATTCACTGTGCGAAGTGAATGGAGTGTTGCTTCACTTTCTAAATGCTGTCCTTTCAGAGAAAATCACTTTCCTTTGAAGTGCCTTAAGCTACTTTCAAGCATTCACAAGAAACACACATGCGTTTCTCTGAAATAGAAGCAGTCTGTTCCAACACTTCAACTCACTGTGCGAAGTGAATGGAGTGTTGCTTCACTTTCTCAATGCTGTCTTTTCCGAGAAAATCACTTTCCTTTGAAAGTGCCTTAAGGAACTTACAAGCATTCAACAGAAACTCACATGCATTTCTCTGAAAGAGAAGCAGTCTGTTCCAACACTTCAATTCACTGTGCGAAGTGAATGGAGTGTTGCTTCACTTTCTAAATGCTGTCCTTTCAGAGAAAATCACTTTCCTTTGAAAGTGCCTTAAGCTACTTACAAGCATTCACCAGAAACTCACATACGTTTCTTTGAAAGAGAAGCAGAATGTTCCAACACTTCAATTCACTGTGCGAAGTGAATGGAGTGTTGCCTCACTTTCTACCTGCTGTCCTTTCAAAGAAAATCACTTTCCTTTGAAAGTGCCTTAAGTTACTTGCAAGCATTAGGAAGAAACTCACATGCGTTTCTCTGAAAGAGAAGCAGTCTGTTCCAACACTTTAATTCACTGTGCGAAGTGAATGGAGTGTTGCTTCACTTTCTTAATGCTGTCCTTTCAGAGAAAATCACTTTCCTTTGAAAGTGCCTTAAGCTAATTACAAGCATTCAACAGAAACTCACATGCATTTCTCTGAAAGAGAAGCAGTCTGTTCCAACACTTCAATTCACTGCACGAAGGGAATGGAGTGTTGCTTCACTTTCTAAATGCTGTCCTTTCAGAGAAAATCACTTTCCTTTGAAAGTGCATTAAGCTACTTACAAGCATTCACCAGAAACTCACATGCGTTTCTTTGAAAGAGAAGCAGTCTGTTCCAACACTTCAATTCACTGTGCGAAGTGAATGGAGTGTTGCTTCACTTTCTAAATGCTGTCTTTTCCGAGAAAATCACTTTCCTTTGAAAGTGACTTAAGGTACTTACAAGCATTCAACAGAAACTCACATGCATTTCTCTGATCGAGAATCAGTCTGTTCCAACACTTCAATTCACTGTGCGAAGTGAATGGAGTGTTGCTTCACTTTCTAAATGCTGTCCTTTCAGAGAAAATCACTTTCCTTTGAAGTGCCTTAAGCTACTTTCAAGCATTCACAAGAAACACACATGCGTTTCTCTGAAATAGAAGCAGTCTGTTCCAACACTTCAACTCACTGTGCGAAGTGAATGGAGTGTTGCTTCACTTTCTAAATGCTGTCTTTTCCGAGAAAATCACTTTCCTTTGAAAGTGCCTTAAGGAACTTACAAGCATTCAACAGAAACTCACATGCATTTCTCTGAAAGAGAAGCAGTCTGTTCCAACACTTCAATTCTCTGTGCGAAGTGAATGGAGTGTTGCTTCACTTTCTAAATGCTGTCCTTTCAGAGAAAATCACTTTCCTTTGAAAGTGCCTTAAGCTAATTACAAGCATTCACCAAAAACTCACATATGTTTCTTTGAAAGAGAAGCAGAATGTTCCAACACTTCAATTCACTGTGCGAAGTGAATGGAGTGTTGCTTCACTTTCTACCTGCTGTCCTTTCAAAGAAAATCACTTTCCTTTGAAAGTGCCTTAAGTTACTTGCAAGCATTAGGAAGAAACTCACATGCGTTTCTCTGAAAGAGAAGCGGTCTGTTCCAACACTTCAATTCACTGTGCGAAGTGAATGGAGTGTTGCTTCACTTTCTTAATGCTGTCCTTTCAGAGAAAATCACTTTCCTTTGAAAGTGCCTTAAGCTAATTACAAGCATTCAACAGAAACTCACATGCATTTCTCTGAAAGAGAAGCAGTCTGTTACAACACTTCAATTCACTGTGCGAAGTGAATGGAGTGTTGCTTCACTTTCTAAATGCTGTCCTTTCAGAGAAAATCACTTTCCTTTGAAAGTGCATTAAGCTACTTACAAGCATTCACCAGAAACTCACATGCGTTTCTTTGAAAGAGAAGCAGTCTGTTCCAACACTTCAATTCACTGTGCGAAGTGAATGGAGTGTTGCTTCACTTTCTAAATGCTGTCCTTTCAGAGAAAATCACTTTCCTTTGAAAGTGCCTTATGTTACTTGCAAGCATTAGGAAGAAACTCACATGCGTTTCTCTGAAAGAGAAGCAGTCTGTTCCAACACTTCAATTCACTGTGCGAAGTGAATGGAGTGTTGCTTCACTTTCTTAATGCTGTCCTTTCAGAGAAAATCACTTTCCTTTGAAAGTGCCTTAAGCTAATTACAAGCATTCAACAGAAACTCACATGCATTTCTCTGAAAGAGAAGCAGTCTGTTCCAACACTTCAATTCACTGCACGAAGGGAATGGATTGTTGCTTCACTTTCTAAATGCTGTCCTTTCAGAGAAAATCACTTTCCTTTGAAAGTGCATTAAGCTACTTACAAGCATTCACCAGAAACTCACATGCGTTTCTTTGAAAGAGAAGCAGTCTGTTCCAACACTTCAATTCACTGTGCGAAGTGAATGGAGTGTTGCTTCACATTCTAAATGCTGTCCTTTCAGAGAAAATCATTTTCCTTTTAAAGTGCCTTAAGTTACTTGCAAGCATTAGGAAGAAACTCACATGCGTTTCTCTGAAAGAGAAGCAGTCTGTTCCAACACTTCAATTCACTGTGTGAAGTGAATGGAGTGTTGCTTCACTTTCTAAAGGATGCCCTTTCAGAGAAAATCACTTTCTTTGAAAGTGCCTTAAGCTACTTACTAGCATTTACCAGAGACTCACATGCGTTACTCTGAAAGAGAAGCAGTCTGTTCCAACACTTCAATTCACTGTGCGAAGTGAATGGAGTGTTGCTTCACTTTCTTAATGCTGTCCTTTCAGAGAAAATCACTTTCCTTTAATGTGCCTTAAGCTACTTTCAAGCATTCACAAGAAACACACATGCGTTTCTCTGAAATAGAAGCAGTCTGTTCCAACACTTCAACTCACTGTGCGAAGTGAATGGAGTGTTGCTTCACTTTCTAAATGCTGTCCTTTCAGAGAAAATTACTTTCCTTTGAAACTGCCTTGAGCTACTTACATGCATTCAACAGAAACTCACATGCATTTCTCTGAAAGAGAAGCAGTCTGTTCCAACACTTCAATTCACTGTGCGAAGTGAATGGAGTGTTGCTTCACTTTCTAAATGCTGTCTTTTCCGAAAAAATCACTTTCCTTTGAAAGTGTCTTAAGGTACTTACAAGTATTCAACAGAAACTCACATGCATTTCTCTGAAAGAGAAGCAGTCTGTTCCAACACTTCAATTCACTGTGCGAAGTGAATGGAGTGTTGCTTCACTTTCTAAATGCTGTCCTTTCAGAGAAAATCACGTTACTTTGAAAGTGCCTTAAGCTACTTACAAGCATTCACCAGAAACTCACATGCGTTTCTCTGAAATAGAAGCAGTCTGTTCCAACACTTCAATTCTCTGTGCGAAGTGAATGGAGTGTTGCTTCACTTTCTAAATGCTGTCCTTTCAAAGAAAATCACTTTCCTTTGAAAGTGCCTTAAGTTACTTGCAAGCATTAGGAAGAAACTCACATGCGTTTCTCTGAAAGAGAAGCAGTCTGTTCCAACATTTCAATTCACTGTGCGAAGTGAATGGAGTGTTGCTTCACTTTCGAAATGCTGTCCTTTCAGAGAAAATCACTTTCCTTTGAAGGTGCCTTAAGCTACTTGCAAGCATTCACCAGAAACTCACATACATTTCTTTGAAAGAGAAGCAGTCTGTTCCAACACTTCAATTCACTGTGCGAAGTGAATGGAGTGTTGCTTCACTTTCTAACTGCTGTCCTTTCAAAGAAAATCACTTTCCTTTGAAAGTGCCTTAAGTTACTTGCAAGCATTAGGAAGAAACCCACATTCATTTCTCTGAAATAGAAGCAGTCTGTTCCAACACTTCAATTCACTGTGCGAAGTGAATGGAGTGTTGCTTCACTTTCTTAATTCTGTCCTTTCAGAGAAAATCACTTTCCTTTGAAAGTGCCTTAAGCTAATTGCGAGCATTCAAAAGAAACTCACATGCATTTCTCTGAAAGAGAAGCAGTCTGTTCCAACACTTCAATTCACTGCACGAAGGGAATGGAGTGTTGCTTCACTTTCTAAATGCTGTCCTTTCAGAGAAAATCACTTTCCGTTGAAAGTGCATTAAACTACTTACAAGCATTCACCAGAAACTCACATGCGTTTCTTTGAAAGAGAAGCAGTCTGTTCCAACACTTCAATTCACTGTGCGAAGTGAATGGAGTGTTGCTTCACTTTCTACATTCTGTCCTTTCAGAGAAAATCACTTTCCTTTGAAAGTGCCTTATGTTACTTGCAAGCATTAGGAAGAAACTCACATGCGTTTCTCTGAAAGAGAAGCAGTCTGTTCCAACACTTCAATTCACTGTGCGAAGTGAATGGAGTGTTGCTTCACTTTCTTAATGCTGTCCTTTCAGAGAAAATAATTTTCATTTGAAAGTGCCTTAAGGTACTTACAAGCATTGAACAGAAACTCACATGCATTTCTCTGAAAGAGAAGCAGTCTGTTCCAACACTTCAATTCACTGTGCGAAGTGAATGGAGTGTTGCTTCACTTTCTAAATGCTGTCCTTTCAGAGAAAATCACTTTCCTTTGAAAGTGCCTTAAACTAATTTCAAGCATTCACAGAAAACGCACATGCGTTTCTCTGAAAGAGAAGCACTCTGTTCCAACACTTCAATTCACTGTGCGAAGTGAATGGAGTGTTGCTTCACTTTCTAAATGCTGTCCTTTCAGAGAAAATCACTTTCCTTTGATAGTGCCTTAAGCTACTTTCAAGCATTCACAAGAAACACACATGCGTTTCTCTGAAATAGAAGCAGTCTGTTCCAACAGTTCAATTCACTGTGCGAAGTGAATGGAGTGTTGCTTCACTTTCTAAATGCTGTCTTTTCCGAGAAAATCACTTTCCTTTGAAAGTGACTTAAGGTACTTACAAGCATTCAACAGAAACTCACATGCATTTCTCTGATCGAGAATCAGTCTGTTCCAACACTTCAATTCACTGTGCGAAGTGAATGGAGTGTTGCTTCACTTTCTAAATGCTGTCCTTTCAGAGAAAATCACTTTCCTTTGAAGTGCCTTAAGCTACTTTCAAGCATTCACAAGAAACACACATGCGTTTCTCTGAAATAGAAGCAGTCTGTTCCAACACTTCAACTCACTGTGCGAAGTGAATGGAGTGTTGCTTCACTTTCTCAATGCTGTCTTTTCCGAGAAAATCACTTTCCTTTGAAAGTGCCTTAAGGAACTGACAAGCATTCAACAGAAACTCACATGCATTTCTCTGAAAGAGAAGCAGTCTGTTCCAACACTTCAATTCACTGTGCGAAGTGAATGGAGTGTTGCTTCACTTTCTAAATGCTGTCCTTTCAGAGAAAATCACTTTCCTTTGAAAGTGCCTTAAGCTACTTACAAGCATTCACCAGAAACTCACATACGTTTCTTTGAAAGAGAAGCAGAATGTTCCAACACTTCAATTCACTGTGCGAAGTGAATGGAGTGTTGCCTCACTTTCTACCTGCTGTCCTTTGAAAGAAAATCACTTTCCTTTGAAAGTGCCTTAAGTTACTTGCAAGCATTAGGAAGAAACTCACATGCGTTTCTCTGAAAGAGAAGCAGTCTGTTCCAACACTTCAATTCACTGTGCGAAGTGAATGGAGTGTTGCTTCACTTTCTTAATGCTGTCATTTCAGAGAAAATCACTTTCCTTTGAAAGTGCCTTAAGCTAATTACAAGCATTCAACAGAAACTCACATGCATTTCTCTGAAAGAGAAGCAGTCTGTTCCAACACTTCAATTCACTGCACGAAGGGAATGGAGTGTTGCTTCACTTTCTAAATGCTGTCCTTTCAGAGAAAATCACTTTCCTTTGAAAGTGCATTAAGCTACTTACAAGCATTCACCAGAAACTCACATGCGTTTCTTTGAAAGAGAAGCAGTCTGTTCCAACACTTCAATTCACTGTGCGAAGTGAATGGAGTGTTGCTTCACTTTCTAAATGCTGTCTTTTCCGAAAAAATCAATTTCCTTTGAAAGTGCCTTAAGGTACTTACAAGCATTCAACAGAAACTCACATGCATTTCTCTGAAAGAGAAGCAGTCTGTTCCAACACTTCAATTCACTGTGCGAAGTGAATGGAGTGTTGCTTCACTTTCGAAATGCTGTCCTTTCAGAGAAAATCACTTTCCTTTGAAAGTGCCTTAAGCTACTTACAAGCATTCACCAGAAATTCACATGCGTTTCTTTGAAAGAGAAGCAGTCTGTTCCAACACTTCATTTCACTGTGCGAAGTGAATGGAGTGTTGCTTCACTTTCTAAATGCTGTCCTTTCAAAGAAAATCACTTTCCTTTGAAAGTGCCTTAAGTTACTTGCAAGCATTTGGAAGAAACTCACATGTGTTTCTCTGAAAGAGAAGCAGTCTGTTCCAACACTTCAATTCACTGTGCAAAGTGAATGGAGTGTTGTTTCACTTTCTAAATGCTGTCCTTTCAGAGAAAATCACTTTCCTTTGAAAGTGCCTTAAACTACTTTCAAGCATTCACAAAAAACTCACATGCGTTTCTCTGAAAGAGAAGCAGTCTGTTCCAACACTTCAATTCACTGTGCGAAGTGAATGGAGTGTTGCTTCACTTTCTAAATGCTGTCCTTTCAGAGAAAATCACTTTCCTTTGAAAGTGCCTTAAACGACTTTCAAGCATTCACAAAAAACTCACATGCGTTTCTCTGAAATAGAAGCAGTCTGTTCCAACACTTCAGTTCACTGTGCGAAGTGAATGGAGTGTTGCTTCACTTTCCTAATGCTGTCCTTTCAGAGAAAATCACTTTCCTTTGAAAGTGCCTTAAGCTAATTACAAGCATTCAACAGAAACTCACATGCATTTCTCTGAAAGAGAAGCAGTCTGTTCCAACACTTCAATTCACTGCACGAAGTTAATGGAGTGTTGCTTCACTTTCTAAAGGCTGCCCTTTCAGAGAAAATCACTTCCCTTTGAAAGTGCCTTAGGCTACTTACTAGCATTCACCAGAGACTCCCATGCATTACTCTGAAAGAGAAGCAGTCTGTTCCAACACTTCAATTCACTGTGCGAAGTGAATGGAGTGTTGCTTCACTTTCTTAATGCTGTCCTTTCAGAGAAAATCACTTTCCTTTGAAAGTGCCTTAAGCTACTTTCAAGCATTCACAAGAAACACACATGCGTTTCTCTGAAATAGAAGCAGTCTATTCCAACACTTCAACTCACTGTGCGAAGTGAATGGATTGTTGCTTCACTTTCTAAATGCTGTCCTTTTAGAGAAAATTACTTTCCTTTGAAACTGCCTTGAGCTACTTACAAGCATTCAACAGAAACTCACATGCATTTCTCTGAAAGAGAAGCAGTCGGTTCCAACTCTTCAATTCACTGTGCGAAGTGAATGGAGTGTTGCTTCACTTTCTAAATGCTGTCATTTCTTAGAAAATCACTTTCCTTTGAAAGTGCCTTAAGCTACTTACAAGCATTAGGAAGAAACTCACATGCGTTTCTTTGAAAGAGAAGCAGTCTGTTCCACACTTCAATTCACTGTGCGAAGTGAATGGAGTGTTGCTTCACTTTCTAAATGCTGTCCTTTCAGAGAAAATCACTTTCCTTTGAAAGTGCCTTAAGGTACTTACAAGCATTCAACAGAAACTCACATGCATAACTCTGAAAGAGAAGCAGTCTGTTCCAACACTTCAATTCACTGTGTGAAGTGAATGGAGTGTTGCTTCACTTTCTAAATGCTGTCCTTTCAGAGAAAATCACTTTCCTTTGATAGTGCCTTAAGCTACTTTCAAGCATTCACAAGAAACACACATGCGTTTCTCTGAAATAGAAGCAGTCTGTTCCAACAGTTCAATTCACTGTGCGAAGTGAATGGAGTGTTGCTTCACTTTCTAAATGCTGTCTTTTCCGAGAAAATCACTTTCCTTTGAAAGTGACTTAAGGTACTTACAAGCATTCAACAGAAACTCACATGCATTTCTCTGAAAGAGAAGCAGTCTGTTCCAACACTTCAATTCACTGTGCGAAGTGAATGGAGTGTTGCTTCACTTTCTAAATGCTGTCCTTTCAGAGAAAATCACTTTCCTTTGAAAGTGCCTTAAGCTACTTTCAAGCATTCACAAGAAACACACATGCGTTTCTCTGAAATAGAAGCAGTGTGTTCCAACACTTCAATTCACTGTGCGAAGTGAATGGAGTGTTGCTTCACTTTCTAAATGCTGTCTTTTCCGAGAAAATCACTTTCCTTTGAAAGTGCCTTAAGGAACTTACAATCATTCAACAGAAACTCACATGCATTTCTCTGAAAGAGAAGCAGTCTTTTCCAACACTTCAATTCACTGTGCGAAGTGAATGGAGTGTTGCTTCACTTTCTAAATGCTGTCCTTTCAGAGAAAATCACTTTCCTTTGAAAGTGCCTTAAGCTACTTACAAGCATTCACCAGAAACTCACATACGTTTCTTTGAAAGAGAAGCAGTCTGTTCCAACACTTCAATTCACTGTGCGAAGTGAATGGAGTGTTGCTTCACTTTCTTAATGCTGTCCTTTCAGAGAAAATCACTTTCCTTTGAAAGTGCCTTAAGCTAATTACAAGCATTCAACAGAAACTCACATGCATTTCTTTGTAAGAAAAGCAGTCTGTTCCAACACTTCAATTCACTGCACGAAGGGAATGGAGTGTTGCTTCACTTTCTAAATGCTGTCCTTTCAGAGAAAATCACTTTCCTTTGAAAGTGCATTAAGCTACTTACAAGCATTCAACAGAAACTCACATGCGTTTCTTTGAAAGAGAAGCAGTCTGTTCCAACACTTCAATTCACTGTGCGAAGTGAATGGAGTGTTGCTTCACTTTCTAAATTCTGTCCTTTCAGAGAAAATCACTTTCCTTTGAAAGTGCCTTATGTTACTTGCAAGCATTAGGAAGAAACTCACTTGCGTTTCTCTGAAAGAGAAGCAGTCTCTTCCAACACTTCAATTCACTGTGCGAAGTGAATGGAGTGTTGCTTCACTTTCTAAATGCTGTCCTTTCAGAGAAAATCACTTTCCTTTGAAACTGCCTTGAGCTACTTACAAGCATTCAACAGAAACTCACATGCATTTCTCTGAAAGAGAAGCAGTCGGTTCCAACTCTTCAATTCACTGTGTGAAGTGAATGGAGTGTTGCTTCACTTTCTAAATGCTGTCATTTCTTAGAAAATCACTTTCCTTTGAAAGTGCCTTAAGTTACTTGCAAGCATTAGGAAGAAACTCACATGCGTTTCTCTGAAAGAGAAGCAGTCTGTTCCAACACTTCAATTCACTGTGCGAAGTGAATGGAGTGTTGCTTCACTTTCTTAATGCTGTTCTTTCAGAGAAAATCACTTTCCTTTGAAAATGCCTTAAGCTAATTACAAGCATTCAACAGAAACTCACATGCATTTCTCTGAAAGAGAAGCAGTCTGTTCCAACACTTCAATTCACTGCACGAAGGGAATGGAGTGTTGCTTCACTTTCTAAATGCTGTCCTTTCAGAGAAAGTCACTTTCCTTTGAAAGTGCATTAAGCTACTTACAAGCATTCACCAGAAACTCACATGCGTTTCTTTTAAAGAGAAGCAGTCTGTTTCAATACTTCAATTCACTGTGCAAAGTGAATGGAGTGTTGATTCACTTTCTAAAGGCTGTTCTTTCAGAGAAAATCACTTTCCTTTGAAAGTGCCTTAAGCTACTTACAAGCATTCACCAGAAACTCACATACGTTTCTTTGAAAGAGAAGCAGTCTGTTCCAACACTTCAGTTCACTGTGCGAAGTGAATGGAGTGTTGCTTCTTTTTCCTAATGCTGTCCTTTCAGAGAAAATCACTTTCCTTTGAAAGTGCCTTAAGCTAATTACAAGCATTCAACAGAAACTCACATGCATTTCTCTGAAAGAGAAGCAGTCTGTTCCAACACTTCAATTCACTGCACGAAGTGAATGGAGTGTTGCTTCACTTTCTAAATGCTGTCCTTTCAGAGAAAATTACTTTCCTTTGAAACTGCCTTGAGCTACTTACAAGCATTCAACAGAAACTCACATGCATTTCTCTGAAAGAGAAGCAGTCGGTTCCAACTCTTCAATTCACTGTGCGAAGTGAATGGAGTGTTGCTTCACTTTCTAAATGCTGTCATTTCTTAGAAAATCACTTTCCTTTGAAAGTGCCTTAAGCTACTTACAAGCATTAGGAAGAAACTCACATGCGTTTCTTTCAAAGAGAAGCAGTCTGTTCCACACTTCAATTCACTGTGCGAAGTGAATGGAGTGTTGCTTCACTTTCTAAATGCTGTCCTTTCAGAGAAAATCACTTTCCTTTGAAAGTGCCTTAAGGTACTTACAAGCATTCAACAGAAACTCACATGCATAACTCTGAAAGAGAAGCAGTCTGTTCCAACACTTCAATTCACTGTGTGAAGTGAATGGAGTGTTGCTTCACTTTCTAAATGCTGTCCTTTCAGAGAAAATCACTTTCCTTTGATAGTGCCTTAAGCTACTTTCAAGCATTCACAAGAAACACACATGCGTTTCTATGAAATAGAAGCAGTCTGTTCCAACAGTTCAATTCACTGTGCGAAGTGAATGGAGTGTTACTTCACTTTCTAAATGCTGTCTTTTCCGAGAAAATCACTTTCCTTTGAAAGTGACTTAAGGTACTTACAAGCATTCAACAGAAACTCACATGCATTTCTCTGAAAGAGAAGCAGTCTGTTCCAACACTTCAATTCACTGTGCGAAGTGAATGGAGTGTTGCTTCACTTTCTAAATGCTGTCCTTTCAGAGAAAATCACTTTCCTTTGAAAGTGCCTTAAGCTACTTTCAAGCATTCACAAGAAACACACATGCGTTTCACTGAAATAGAAGCAGTCTGTTCCAACACTTCAATTCACTGTGCGAAGTGAATGGAGTGTTGCTTCACTTTCTAAATGCTGTCTTTTCCGAGAAAATCACTTTCCTTTGAAAGTGCCTTAAGGAACTTACAATCATTCAACAGAAACTCACATGCATTTCTCTGAAAGAGAAGCAGTCTGTTCCAACACTTCAATTCACTGTGCGAAGTGAATGGAGTGTGGCTTAACTTTCAAAATGCTGTCCTTTCAGAGAAAATCACTTTCCTTTGAAAGTGCCTAAAGCTACTTACAAGCATTCACCAGAAACTCACGTACGTTTCTTTGAAAGAGAAGCAGTCTGTTCCAACACTTCAATTCACTGTGCGAAGTGAATGGAGTGTTGCTTCACTTTCTTAATGCTGTCCTTTCAGAGAAAATCACTTTCCTTTGAAAGTGCCTTAAGCTAATTACAAGCATTCAACAGAAACTCACATGCATTTCTTTGTAAGAGGAGCAGTCTGTTCCAACACTTCAATTCACTGCACGAAGGGAATGGAGTGTTGCTTCACTTTCTAAATGCTGTCCTTTCAGAGAAAATCACTTTCCTTTGAAAGTGCCTTAAGCTACTTACAAGCATTCACCAGAAACTCACATGCGTTTCTTTTAAAGAGAAGCAGTCTGTTTCAATACTTCAATTCACTGTGCGAAGTGAATGGAGTGTTGATTCACTTTCTAAATGCTGTCCTTTCAGAGAAAATCACTTTCCTTTGATAGTGCCTTAAGCTACTTTCAAGCATTCACAAGAAACACACATGCGTTTCTCTGAAATAGAAGCAGTCTGTTCCAACAGTTCAATTCACTGTGCGAAGTGAATGGAGTGTTGCTTCACTTTCTAAATGCTGTCTTTTCCGAGAAAATCACTTTCCTTTGAAAGTGACTTAAGGTACTTACAAGCATTCAACAGAAACTCACATGCATTTCTCTGATCGAGAATCAGTCTGTTCCAACACTTCAATTCACTGTGCGAAGTGAATGGAGTGTTGCTTCACTTTCTAAATGCTGTCCTTTCAGAGAAAATCACTTTCCTTTGAAGTGCCTTAAGCTACTTTCAAGCATTCACAAGAAACACACATGCGTTTCTCTGAAATAGAAGCAGTCTGTTCCAACACTTCAACTCACTGTGCGAAGTGAATGGAGTGTTGCTTCATTTTCTCAATGCTGTCTTTTCCGAGAAAATCACTTTCCTTTGAAAGTGCCTTAAGGAACTTACAAGCATTCAAAAGAAACTCACATGCATTTCTCTGAAAGAGAAGCAGTCTGTTCCAACACTTCAATTCACTGTGCGAAGTGAATGGAGTGTTGCTTCACTTTCTAAATGCTGTCCTTTCAGAGAAAATCACTTTCCTTTGAAAGTGTCTTAAGCTACTTACAAGCATTCACCAGAAACTCACATACGTTTCTTTGAAAGAGAAGCAGAATGTTCCAACACTTCAATTCACTGTGCGAAGTGAATGGAGTGTTGCCTCACTTTCTACCTGCTGTCCTTTCAAAGAAAATCACTTTCCTTTGAAAGTGCCTTAAGTTACTTGCAAGCATTAGGAAGAAACTCACATGCGTTTCTCTGAAAGAGAAGCAGTCTGTTCCAACACTTCAATTCACTGTGCGAAGTGAATGGAGTGTTGCTTCACTTTCTTAATGCTGTCCTTTCAGAGAAAATCACTTTCCTTTGAAAGTGCCTTAAGCTAATTACAAGCATTCAACAGAAACTCACATGCATTTCTCTGAAAGAGAAGCAGTCTGTTCCAACACTTCAATTCACTGCACGAAGGGAATGGAGTGTTGCTTCACTTTCTAAATGCTGTCCTTTCAGAGAAAATCACTTTCCTTTGAAAGTGCATTAAGCTACTTACAAGCATTCACCAGAAACTCACATGCGTTTCTTTGAAAGAGAAGCAGTCTGTTCCAACACTTCAATTCACTGTGCGAAGTGAATGGAGTGTTGCTTCACTTTCTAAATGCTGTCTTTTCCGAAAAAATCAATTTCCTTTGAAAGTGCCTTAAGGTACTTACAAGCATTCAACAGAAACTCACATGCATTTCTCTGAAAGAGAAGCAGTCTGTTCCAACACTTCAATTCACTGTGCGAAGTGAATGGAGTGTTGCTTCACTTTCGAAATGCTGTCCTTTCAGAGAAAATCACTTTCCTTTGAAAGTGCCTTAAGCTACTTACAAGCATTCACCAGAAATTCACATGCGTTTCTTTGAAAGAGAAGCAGTCTGTTCCAACACTTCATTTCACTGTGCGAAGTGAATGGAGTGTTGCTTCACTTTCTAAATGCTGTCCTTTCAAAGAAAATCACTTTCCTTTGAAAGTGCCTTAAGTTACTTGCAAGCATTTGGAAGAAACTCACATGTGTTTCTCTGAAAGAGAAGCAGTCTGTTCCAACACTTCAATTCACTGTGCAAAGTGAATGGAGTGTTGCTTCACTTTCTAAATGCTGTCCTTTCAGAGAAAATCACTTTCCTTTGAAAGTGCCTTAAACTACTTTCAAGCATTCACAAAAAACTCACATGCGTTTCTCTGAAAGAGAAGCAGTCTGTTCCAACACTTCAATTCACTGTGCGAAGTGAATGGAGTGTTGCTTCACTTTCTAAATGCTGTCCTTTCAGAGAAAATCACTTTCCTTTGAAAGTGCCTTAAACGACTTTCAAGCATTCACAAAAAACTCACATGCGTTTCTCTGAAATAGAAGCAGTCTGTTCCAACACTTCAGTTCACTGTGCGAAGTGAATGGAGTGTTGCTTCACTTTCCTAATGCTGTCCTTTCAGAGAAAATCACTTTCCTTTGAAAGTGCCTTAAGCTAATTACAAGCATTCAACAGAAACTCACATGCATTTCTCTGAAAGAGAAGCAGTCTGTTCCAACACTTCAATTCACTGCACGAAGTGAATGGAGTGTTGCTTCACTTTCTAAAGGCTGCCCTTTCAGAGAAAATCACTTCCCTTTGAAAGTGCCTTAGGCTACTTACTAGCATTCACCAGAGACTCCCATGCATTACTCTGAAAGAGAAGCAGTCTGTTCCAACACTTCAATTCACTGTGCGAAGTGAATGGAGTGTTGCTTCACTTTCTTAATGCTGTCCTTTCAGAGAAAATCACTTTCCTTTGAAAGTGCCTTAAGCTACTTTCAAGCATTCACAAGAAACACACATGCGTTTCTCTGAAATAGAAGCAGTCTATTCCAACACTTCAACTCACTGTGCGAAGTGAATGGATTGTTGCTTCACTTTCTAAATGCTGTCCTTTTAGAGAAAATTACTTTCCTTTGAAACTGCCTTGAGCTACTTACAAGCATTCAACAGAAACTCACATGCATTTCTCTGAAAGAGAAGCAGTCGGTTCCAACTCTTCAATTCACTGTGCGAAGTGAATGGAGTGTTGCTTCACTTTCTAAATGCTGTCATTTCTTAGAAAATCACTTTCCTTTGAAAGTGCCTTAAGCTACTTACAAGCATTAGGAAGAAACTCACATGCGTTTCTTTGAAAGAGAAGCAGTCTGTTCCACACTTCAATTCACTGTGCGAAGTGAATGGAGTGTTGCTTCACTTTCTAAATGCTGTCCTTTCAGAGAAAATCACTTTCCTTTGAAAGTGCCTTAAGGTACTTACAAGCATTCAACAGAAACTCACATGCATAACTCTGAAAGAGAAGCAGTCTGTTCCAACACTTCAATTCACTGTGTGAAGTGAATGGAGTGTTGCTTCACTTTCTAAATGCTGTCCTTTCAGAGAAAATCACTTTCCTTTGATAGTGCCTTAAGCTACTTTCAAGCATTCACAAGAAACACACATGCGTTTCTCTGAAATAGAAGCAGTCTGTTCCAACAGTTCAATTCACTGTGCGAAGTGAATGGAGTGTTGCTTCACTTTCTAAATGCTGTCTTTTCCGAGAAAATCACTTTCCTTTGAAAGTGACTTAAGGTACTTACAAGCATTCAACAGAAACTCACATGCATTTCTCTGAAAGAGAAGCAGTCTGTTCCAACACTTCAATTCACTGTGCGAAGTGAATGGAGTGTTGCT
Source organism: Myodes glareolus (assembly GCF_982192425.1). NCBI lineage: Eukaryota > Metazoa > Chordata > Mammalia > Rodentia > Cricetidae > Myodes > Myodes glareolus. Next base: position 634,067 of record NW_028263211.1, on the reverse strand, counting down.
TCACTTTCTAAATGCTGTCCTTTCAGAGAAAATCACTTTCCTTTGAAAGTGCCTTAAGCTACTTTCAAGCATTCACAAGAAACACACATGCGTTTCTCTGAAATAGAAGCAGTGTGTTCCAACACTTCAATTCACTGTGCGAAGTGAATGGAGTGTTGCTTCACTTTCTAAATGCTGTCTTTTCCGAGAAAATCACTTTCCTTTGAAAGTGCCTTAAGGAACTTACAATCATTCAACAGAAACTCACATGCATTTCTCTGAAAGAGAAGCAGTCTGTTCCAACACTTCAATTCACTGTGCGAAGTGAATGGAGTGTTGCTTCACTTTCTAAATGCTGTCCTTTCAGAGAAAATCACTTTCCTTTGAAAGTGCCTTAAGCTACTTACAAGCATTCACCAGAAACTCACATACGTTTCTTTGAAAGAGAAGCAGTCTGTTCCAACACTTCAATTCACTGTGCGAAGTGAATGGAGTGTTGCTTCACTTTCTTAATGCTGTCCTTTCAGAGAAAATCACTTTCCTTTGAAAGTGCCTTAAGCTAATTACAAGCATTCAACAGAAACTCACATGCATTTCTTTGTAAGAAAAGCAGTCTGTTCCAACACTTCAATTCACTGCACGAAGGGAATGGAGTGTTGCTTCACTTTCTAAATGCTGTCCTTTCAGAGAAAATCACTTTCCTTTGAAAGTGCATTAAGCTACTTACAAGCATTCAACAGAAACTCACATGCGTTTCTTTGAAAGAGAAGCAGTCTGTTCCAACACTTCAATTCACTGTGCGAAGTGAATGGAGTGTTGCTTCACTTTCTAAATTCTGTCCTTTCAGAGAAAATCACTTTCCTTTGAAAGTGCCTTATGTTACTTGCAAGCATTAGGAAGAAACTCACTTGCGTTTCTCTGAAAGAGAAGCAGTCTCTTCCAACACTTCAATTCACTGTGCGAAGTGAATGGAGTGTTGCTTCACTTTCTAAATGCTGTCCTTTCAGAGAAAATCACTTTCCTTTGAAACTGCCTTGAGCTACTTACAAGCATTCAACAGAAACTCACATGCATTTCTCTGAAAGAGAAGCAGTCGGTTCCAACTCTTCAATTCACTGTGTGAAGTGAATGGAGTGTTGCTTCACTTTCTAAATGCTGTCATTTCTTAGAAAATCACTTTCCTTTGAAAGTGCCTTAAGTTACTTGCAAGCATTAGGAAGAAACTCACATGCGTTTCTCTGAAAGAGAAGCAGTCTGTTCCAACACTTCAATTCACTGTGCGAAGTGAATGGAGTGTTGCTTCACTTTCTTAATGCTGTTCTTTCAGAGAAAATCACTTTCCTTTGAAAATGCCTTAAGCTAATTACAAGCATTCAACAGAAACTCACATGCATTTCTCTGAAAGAGAAGCAGTCTGTTCCAACACTTCAATTCACTGCACGAAGGGAATGGAGTGTTGCTTCACTTTCTAAATGCTGTCCTTTCAGAGAAAATCACTTTCCTTTGAAAGTGCATTAAGCTACTTACAAGCATTCACCAGAAACTCACATGCGTTTCTTTTAAAGAGAAGCAGTCTGTTTCAATACTTCAATTCACTGTGCGAAGTGAATGGAGTGTTGATTCACTTTCTAAAGGCTGTTCTTTCAGAGAAAATCACTTTCCTTTGAAAGTGCCTTAAGCTACTTACAAGCATTCACCAGAAACTCACATACGTTTCTTTGAAAGAGAAGCAGTCTGTTCCAACACTTCAGTTCACTGTGCGAAGTGAATGGAGTGTTGCTTCACTTTCTTAATGCTGTCCTTTCAGGGAAAATCACTTTCCTTTGAAAGTGCCTTAAGCTACTTTCAAGCATTCACAAGAAACACACATGCGTTTCTCTGAAATAGAAGCAGTCTGTTCCAACACTTCAACTCACTGTGCGAAGTGAATGGAGTGTTGCTTCACTTTCTAAATGCTGTCCTTTCAGAGAAAATTACTTTCCTTTGAAACTGCCTTGAGCTACTTACAAGCATTCAACAGAAACTCACATGCATTTCTCTGAAAGAGAAGCAGTCGGTTCCAACTCTTCAATTCACTGTGCGAAGTGAATGGAGTGTTGCTTCACTTTCTAAATGCTGTCATTTCATAGAAAATCACTTTCCTTTGAAAGTGCCTTAAGCTACTTACAAGCATTAGGAAGAAACTCACATGCGTTTCTTTCAAAGAGAAGCAGTCTGTTCCACACTTCAATTCACTGTGCGAAGTGAATGGAGTGTTGCTTCACTTTCTAAATGCTGTCCTTTCAGAGAAAATCACTTTCCTTTGAAAGTGCCTTAAGGTACTTACAAGCATTCAACAGAAACTCACATGCATAACTCTGAAAGAGAAGCAGTCTGTTCCAAAACTTCAATTCACTGTGTGATGTGAATGGAGTGTTGCTTCACTTTCTAAATACTGTCCTTTCAGAGAAAATCACTTTCCTTTGATAGTGCCTTAAGCTACTTTCAAGCATTCACAAGAAACACACATGCGTTTCTATGAAATAGAAGCAGTCTGTTCCAACAGTTCAATTCACTGTGCGAAGTGAATGGAGTGTTGCTTCACTTTCTAAATGCTGTCTTTTCCGAGAAAATCACTTTCCTTTGAAAGTGACTTAAGGTACTTACAAGCATTCAACAGAAACTCACATGCATTTCTCTGAAAGAGAAGCAGTCTGTTCCAACACTTCAATTCACTGTGCGAAGTGAATGGAGTGTTGCTTCACTTTCTAAATGCTGTCCTTTCAGAGAAAATCACTTTCCTTTGAAAGTGCCTTAAGCTACTTTCAAGCATTCACAAGAAACACACATGCGTTTCACTGAAATAGAAGCAGTCTGTTCCAACACTTCAATTCACTGTGCGAAGTGAATGGAGTGTTGCTTCACTTTCTAAATGCTGTCTTTTCCGAGAAAATCACTTTCCTTTGAAAGTGCCTTAAGGAACTTACAATCATTCAACAGAAACTCACATGCATTTCTCTGAAAGAGAAGCAGTCTGTTCCAACACTTCAATTCACTGTGCGAAGTGAATGGAGTGTGGCTTCACTTTCAAAATGCTGTCCTTTCAGAGAAAATCACTTTCCTTTGAAAGTGCCTAAAGCTACTTACAAGCATTCACCAGAAACTCACGTACGTTTCTTTGAAAGAGAAGCAGTCTGTTCCAACACTTCAATTGACTGTGCGAAGTGAATGGAGTGTTGCTTCACTTTCTTAATGCTGTCCTTTCAGAGAAAATCACTTTCCTTTGAAAGTGCCTTAAGCTAATTACAAGCATTCAACAGAAACTCACATGCATTTCTTTGTAAGAGGAGCAGTCTGTTCCAACACTTCAATTCACTGCACGAAGGGAATGGAGTGTTGCTTCACTTTCTAAATGCTGTCCTTTCAGAGAAAATCACTTTCCTTTGAAAGTGCCTTAAGCTAATTACAAGCATTCACCAGAAACTCACATGCGTTTCTTTGAAAGAGAAGCAGTCTGTTCCAACACTTCAATTCACTGTGCGAAGTGAATGGAGTGTTGCTTCACTTTCTAAATGCTGTCCTTTCAGAGAAAATCACTTTCCTTTGAAAGTGCCTTAAACTACTTTCAAGCATTCAACAGAAACTCACATGCATTTCTCTGAAAGAGAAGCAGTCTGTTCCAACACTTCAATTCACTGTGCGAAGTTAATGGAGTGTTGCTTCACTTTCTAAATGCTGTCTTTTCCGAGAAAATCACTTTCCTTTGAAAGTGCCTTACGGTACTTACAAGCATTCAACAGAAACTCACATGCATTTCTCTGAAAGAGATGCAGTCTGTTCCAACACTTCAATTCACTGCACGAAGTGAATGGAGTGTTGCTTCACTTTCTAAAGGCTGCCCTTTCAGAGAAAATCACTTCCCTTTGAAAGTGCCTTAGGCTACTTACTAGCATTCACCAGAGACTCCCATGCGTTACTCTGAAAGAGAAGCAGTCTGTTCCAACACTTCAATTCACTGTGCGAAGTGAATGGAGTGTTGCCTCACTTTCTTAATGCTGTCCTTTCAGAGAAAATCACTTTCCTTTGAAAGTGCCTTAAGCTACTTTCAAGCATTCACAAGAAACACACATGCGTTTCTCTGAAATAGAAGCAGTCTGTTCCAACACTTCAACTCACTGTGCGAAGGGAATGGAGTGTTGCTTCACTTTCTAAATGCTGTCCTTTCAGAGAAAATTACTTTCCTTTGAAAGTGCCTTAAGGTACTTACAAGCATTCAACAGAAACTCACATGCATAACTCTGAAAGAGAAGCAGTCTGTTCCAACACTTCAATTCACTGTGTGAAGTGAATGGAGTGTTGCTTCACTTTCTAAATGCTGTCCTTTCAGAGAAAATCACTTTCCTTTGATAGTGCCTTAAGCTACTTTCAAGCATTCACAAGAAACACACATGCGTTTCTCTGAAATAGAAGCAGTCTGTTCCAACAGTTCAATTCACTGTGCAAAGTGAATGGAGTGTTGCTTCACTCTCTAAATGCTGTCTTTTCCGAGAAAATCACTTTCCTTTGAAAGTGACTTAAGGTACTTACAAGCATTCAACAGAAACTCACATGCATTTCTCTGAAAGAGAAGCAGTCTGTTCCAACACTTCAATTCACTGTGCGAAGTGAATGGAGTGTTGCTTCACTTTCTAAATGCTGTCTTTTCCGAGAAAATCACTTTCCTTTGAAAGTGCCTTAAGGAACTTACAATCATTCAACAGAAACTCACATGCATTTCTCTGAAAGAGAAGCAGTCTGTTCCAACACTTCAATTCACTGTGCGAAGTGAATGGAGTGTTGCTTCACTTTCTAAATGCTGTCCTTTCAGAGAAAATCATTTTCCTTTGAAAGTGCCTTAAGCTACTTACAAGCATTCACCAGAAACTCACATACGTTTCTTTGAAAGAGAAGCAGTCTGTTCCAACACTTCAATTCACTGTGCGAAGTGAATGGAGTGTTGCTTCACTTTCTTAATGCTGTCCTTTCAGAGAAAATCACTTTCATTTGAAAGTGCCTTAAGCTAATTACAAGCATTCAACAGAAACTCACATGCATTTCTTTGTAAGAAAAGCAGTCTGTTCCAACACTTCAATTCACTGCACGAAGGGAATGGAGTGTTGCTTCACTTTCTAAATGCTGTCCTTTCAGAGAAAATCACTTTCCTTTGAAAGTGCATTAAGCTACTTACAAGCATTCACCAGAAACTCACATGCGTTTCTTTGAAAGAGAAGCAGTCTGTTCCAACACTTCAATTCACTGTGCGAAGTGAATGGAGTGTTGCTTCACTTTCTAAATGCTGTCCTTTCAGAGAAAATCACTTTCCTTTTAAAGTGCCTTAAGTTACTTGCAAGCATTAAGAAGAAACTCACATGCTTTTCTCTGAAAGAGAAGCAGTCTGTTCCAACACTTCAATTCACTGTGCAAAGTGAATGGAGTGTTGCTTCACTTTCTAAAGGCTGCCCTTTCAGAGAAAATCACTTTCCTTTGAAAGTGCCTTAAGCTACTTACTAGCATTCACCAGAGACTCACATGCGTTACTCTGAAAGAGAAGCAGTCTGTTCCAACACTTCAATTCACTGTGCGAAGTGAATGGAGTGTTGCTTCACTTTCTTAATGCTGTCCTTTCAGAGAAAATCACTTTCCTTTGAAAGCGCCTTAAGCTACTTTCAAGCATTCACAAGAAACACACATGCGTTTCTCTGAAATAGAAGCAGTCTGTTCCAACACTTCAACTCACTGTGCGAAGTGAATGGAGTGTTGCTTCACTTTCTAAATGATGTCCTTTCAGAGAAAATTACTTTCCTTTGAAACTGCCTTGAGCTACTTACAAGCATTCAACAGAAACTCACATGCATTTCTCTGAAAGAGAAGCAGTCGGTTGCAACACTTCAATTCACTGTGCGAAGTGAATGGAGTGTTGCTTCACTTTCTAAATGCTGTCTTTTCCGAGAAAATCACTTTCCTTTGAAAGTGCCTTAAGCTAATTACAAGCATTCAACAGAAACTCACATGCATTTCTCTGAAAGAGAAGCAGTCTGTTCCAACACTTCAATTCACTGTGCGAAGTGAATGGAGTGTTGCTTCACTTTCTAAATGCTGTCCTTTCAGAGAAAATCACTTTCCTTTGAAAGTGCCTTAAGCTACTTACAAGCATTCACAAGAAACACACATGCGTTTCTCTGAAATAGAAGCAGTCTGTTCCAACACTTCAACTCACTGTGCGAAGTGAATGGAGTGTTGCTTCACTTTCTAAATGCTGTCCTTTCAGAGAAAATTACTTTCCTTTGAAACTGCCTTGAGCTACTTACAAGCATTCAACAGAAACTCACATGCATTTCTCTGAAAGAGAAGCAGTCGGTTCCAACACTTCAATTCACTGTGCGAAGTGAATGGAGTGTTGCTTCACTTTCTAAATGCTGTCCTTTCAGAGAAAATCACTTTCCTTTGAAAGTGCCTTAAGCTACTTACAAGCATTCACCAGAAACTCACATAGGTTTCTTTGAAAGAGAAGCAGTCTGTTCCAACACTTCAATTCACTGTGCGAAGTGAATGGAGTGTTGCTTCACTTTCTAACTGCTGTCCTTTCAAAGAAAATCACTTTCCTTTGAAAGTGCCTTAAGTTACTTGCAAGCATTAGGAAGTAACTCACATGCGTTTCTCTGAAATAGAATCAGTCTGTTCCAACACTTCAATTCACTGCACGAAGTGAATGGAGTGTTGCTTCACTTTCTTAATGCTGTCATTTCAGAGAAAATCACTTTCCTTTGAAAGTGCCTTAAGCTAATTACAAGCATTCAACAGAAACTCACATGCATTTCTCTGAAAGAGAAGCAGTCTGTTCCAACATTTCAATTCACTGCACGAAGGGAATGGAGTGTTGGTTCACTTTCTAAATGCTGTCCTTTCAGAGAAAATCACTTTCCTTTGAAAGTGCATTAAGCTACTTACAAGCATTCACCAGAAACTCACATGCGTTTCTTTGAAAGAGAAGCAGTCTGTTCCAACACTTCAGTTCACTGTGCGAAGTGAATGGAGTGTTGCTTCACTTTCTAAATGCTGTCCTTTCAGAGAAAATCACTTTCCTTTGAAAGTGCCTTAAGTTACTTGCAAGCATTAGGAAGAAACTCACATGCGTTTCTCTGAAAGAGAAGCAGTCTGTTCCAACACTTCAATTCACTGTGCGAAGTGAATGGAGTGTTGCTTCACTTTCTAAATGCTGTCCTTTCAGAGAAAATCACTTTCCTTTGAAAGTGCCTTAAGCTAATTACAAGCATTCAACAGAAACTCACATGCATTTCTCTGAAAGAGAAGCAGTCTGTTCCAACACTCAATTCACTGCACGAAGTGAATGGAGTGTTGCTTCACTTTCTAAATGCTGTCCTTTCAGAGAAAATCACTTTCCTTTGAAAGTGCCTTAAGCTACTTACAAGCATTCACCAGAAACTCACATACGTTTCTTTGAAAGAGAAGCAGTCTGTTCCAACACTTCAATTCACTGTGCGAAGTGAATGGAGTGTTGCTTCACTTTCTAACTGCTGTCCTTTCAAAGAAAATCACTTTCCTTTGAAAGTGCCTTAAGTTACTTGCAAGCATTAGGAAGAAACTCACATGCGTTTCTCTGAAATGGAAGCAGTCTGATCCAACACTTCAATTCACTGTGCGAAGTGAATGGAGTGTTGCTTCACTTTCTTAATGCTATCATTTCAGAGAAAATCACTTTCCTTTGAAAGTGCCTTAAGCTAATTACAAGCATTCAACAGAAACTTACATGCATTTCTCTGAAAGAGAAGCAGTCTGTTCCAACATTTCAATTCAGTGCACGAAGGGAATGGAGTGTTGCTTCACTTTCTAAATGCTGTCCTTTCAGAGAAAATCACTTTCCTTTGAAAGTGCATTAAGCTACTTACAAGCATTCACCAGAAACTCACATGCGTTTCTTTGAAAGAGAAGCAGTCTGTTCCAACACTTCAATTCACTGTGCGAAGTGAATGGAGTGTTGCTTCACTTTCTAAATGCTGTCCTTTCAGAGAAAATCACTTTCCTTTGAAAGTGCCTTAAGTTACTTGCAAGCATGAGGAAGAAACTCACATGCGTTTCTCTGAAAGAGAAGCAGTCTGTTCCAACACTTCAATTCACTGTGCGAAGTGAATGGAGTGTTGCTTCACTTTCTAAATGCTGTCCTTTCAGAGAAAATCACTTTCCTTTGAAAGTGCCTTAAGCTACTTTCAAGCATTCACAAGAAACACACATGCGTTTCTCTGAAATAGAAGCAGTCTGTTCCAACACTTCAATTCACTGTGCGAAGTGAATGGAGTGTTGCTTCACTTTCTAACTGCTGTCCTTTCAAAGAAAATCACTTTCTTTTGAAAGTGCCTTAAGTTACTTGCAAGCATTAGGAAGAAACTCACATACGTTTCTTTGAAAGAGAAGCAGTCTGTTCCAACACTTCAATTCACTGTGCGAAGTGAACGGAGTGTTGCTTCACTTTCTAACTGCATCCCTTTCAAAGAAAATCACTTTTCTTTGAAAGTGCCATAAGTTACTTGCAAGCATTAAGAAGAAACTCACGTGCGTTTCTCTGAAATAGAAGCAGTCTGTTCCAACACTTCAATTCACTGTGCGAAGTGAATGGAGTGTTGCTTCACTTTCTTAATGCTGTCCTTTCAGAGAAAATCACTTTCCTTTTAAAGCGCCTTAAGCTAATTACAAGCATTCAACAGAAACTCACATGCATTTCTCTGAAAGAGAAGCAGTCTGTTCCAACACTTCAATTCACTGTGCGAAGTGAATGGAGTGTTGCTTCACTTTCTTAATGCTGTCCTTTCAGAGAAAATCATTTTCCTTTGAAAGTGCCTTAAGCTAATTACAAGCATTCAACAGAAACTCACATGCATTTCTCTGAAAGAGAAGCAGTCTGTTCCAACACTTCAATTCACTGCACGAAGGGAATGGATTTTTGCTTCACTTTCTAACTGCTGTCCTTTCAGAGAAAAACACTTTCCTTTGAAAGTGCATTAAGCTACTTACAAGCATTCATCAGAAACTCACATGCGTTTCTTTGAAAGAGAAGCAGTCTGTTCCAACACTTCAATTCACTGTGTGAAATGAATGGAGTGTTGCTTCACTTTCTAAATGCTGTCCTTTCAGAGAAAATCACTTTCCTTTGAAAGTGCCTTAAGTTACTTGCAAGCATTAGGAAGAAACTCACATGCGTTTCTCTGAAAGAGAAGCAGTCTGTTCCAACACTTCAATTCACTGTGCGAAGTGAATGGAGTGCTGCTTCACTTTCTAAATGCTGTCCTTTCAGAGAAAATCACTTTCCTTTGAAAGTGCCTTAAGCTAATTACAAGCATTCAACAGAAACTCACATGCATTTCTCTGAAAGAGAAGCAGTCTGTTCCAACACTCAATTCACTGCACGAAGGTAATGGAGTGTTGCTTCACTTTCTAAATGCTGTCCTTTCAGAGAAAATCACTTTCCTTTGAAAGTGCCTTAAGCTACTTTCAAGCATTCACCAGAAACTCACATGTGTTTCTTTGAAAGAGAAGCAGTCTGTTCCAACACTTCAATCCACTGTGCGAAGTGAATGGAGTGTTGCTTCACTTTCTAAATGCTGTTTTTTCCGAGAAAATCACTTTCCTTTGAAAGTGCCTTAAGGTACTTACAAGCATTCAACAGAAACTCACATGCATTTCTCTGAAAGAGAAGCAGTCTGTTCCAACACTTCAATTCACTGTGCGAAGTGAATGGAATGTTGCTTCACTTTTTAAATGCTGTCCTTTCAGAGAAAATCACTTTCCTTTGAAAGTGCCTTAAACTAATTTCAAGCATTCACAGAAAACGCACATGCGTTTCTCTGAAAGAGAAGCAATCTGTTCCAAAACTTCAATTCACTGTGCGAAGTGAATGGAGTGTTGCTTCACTTTCTAAATGCTGTCCTTTCAGAGAAAATCACGTTACTTTGAAAGTGCCTTAAGCTACTTACAAGCATTCACAGGAAACTCACATGCGTTTATCTGAAAGAGAATCAATCTGTTCCAACACTTCAATTCACTGTGCAAAGTTCATGGAGTGGTGCCTCACTTTTGAAATGCTGTCCTTTCCGAGAAAATCACTTTCCTTTGAAAGTGCCTTAAGCTACTTTCAAGCATTCACAAAAAACTCACATGTGTTTCTCTGAAAGAGAAGCAGTCTGTTCCAACACTTCAATTCTCTGTGCGAAGTGAATGGAGTGTTGCTTCACTTTCTAAATGCTGTCCTTTCAAAGAAAATCACTTTCCTTTGAAAGTGCCTTAAGTTACTTGCAAGCATTAGGAAGAAACTCACATGCGTTTCTCTGAAAGAGAAGCAGTCTGTTCCAACACTTCAATTCACTGTGCGAAGTGAATGGAGTGTTAGTTCACTTTCTAAATGCTGTCCTTTCAGAGAAAATCACTTTCCTTTGAAAGTGCCTTAAGTTACTTTCAAGCATTCACCAGAAACTCACATAGGTTTCTTTGAAAGAGAAGCAGTCTGTTCCAACACTTCAATTCACTGTGCGAAGTGAATGGAGTGTTGCTTCACTTTCTAACTGCTGTCCTTTTAAAGAAAATCACTTTCCTTTGAAAGTGCCTTAAGTTACTTGCAAGCATTAGGAAGAAACTCACATGCGTTTCTCTGAAATAGAAGCAGTCTGTTCCAACACTTCAATTCACTGCACGAAGTGAATGGAGTGTTGCTTCACTTTCTTAATGCTGTCATTTCAGAGAAAATCACTTTCCTTTGAAAGTGCATTAAGCTAATTACAAGCATTCAACAGAAACTCACATGCATTTCTCTGAAAGAGAAGCAGTCTGTTCCAACATTTCAATTCACTGCACGAAGGGAATGGAGTGTTGCTTCACTTTCTAAATGCTGTCCTTTCAGAGAAAATCACTTTCCTTTGAAAGTGCATTAAGCTACTTACAAGCATTCACCAGAAACTCACATGCGTTTTTTGAAAGAGAAGCAGTCTGTTCCAACACTTCAATTCACTGTGCGAAGTGAATGGAGTGTTGCTTCACTTTCTAAATGCTGTCCTTTCAGAGAAAATCACTTTCCTTTGAAAGTGCCTTAAGTTACTTGCAAGCATTAGGAAGAAACTCACATGCGTTTCTCTGAAAGAGAAGCAGTCTGTTCCAAACTTCAATTCACTGTGCGAAGTGAATGGAGTGTTGCTTCACTTTCTAAATGCTGTCCTTTCAGAGAAAATCACTTTCCTTTGAAAGTGCCTTAAGCTAATTACAAGCATTCAACAGAAACTCACATGCATTTCTCTGAAAGAGAAGCAGTCTGTTCCAACACTTCAATTCACTGCACGAAGGGAATGGAGTGTTGCTTCACTTTCTAAATGCTGTCCTTTCAGAGAAAATCACTTTCCTTTGAAAGTGCATTAAGCTACTTACACGCATTCACGAGAAACTCACATGCATTTCTTTGAAAGAGAAGCAGTCTGTTCCAACACTTCAATTCAATGTGCGAAGTGAATGGAGTGTTGCTTCACTTTCTAAATTCTGTCCTTTCAGAGAAAATCACTTTCCTTTGAAAGTGCCTTATGTTACTTGCAAGCATTAGGAAGAAACTCACATGCATTTCTCTGAAAGAGAAGCAGTCTGTTCCAACACTTCAATTCACTGTGCGAAGTGAATGGAGTGTTGCTTCACTTTCTTAATGCTGTCCTTTCAGAGAAAATCATTTTCCTTTGAAAGTGCCTTAAGCTAATTACAAGCATTCAACAGAAACTCACATGCATTTCTCTGAAAGAGAAGCAGTCTGTTCCAACACTTCAATTCACTGCACGAAGGGAATGGATTTTTGCTTCACTTTCTAAATGCTGTCCTTTCAGAGAAAATCACTTTCCTTTGAAAGTGCATTAAGCTACTTACAAGCATTCATCAGAAACTCACATGCGTTTCTTTGAAAGAGAAGCAGTCCGTTCCAACACTTCAATTCACTGTGCGAAATGAATGGAGTGTTGCTTCACTTTCTAAATGCTGTCCTTTCAGAGAAAATCACTTTCCTTTGAAAGTGCCTTAAGTTACTTGCAAGCATTAGGAAGAAACTCACATGCGTTTCTCTGAAAGAGAAGCAGTCTGTTCCAACACTTCAATTCACTGTGCGAAGTGAATGGAGTGTTGCTTCACTTTCTAAATGCTGTCCTTTCAGAGAAAATCACTTTCCTTTGAAAGTGCCTTAAGCTAATTACAAGCATTCAACAGAAACTCACATGCATTTCTCTGAAAGAGAAGCAGTCTGTTCCAACACTCAATTCACTGCACGAAGGGAATGGAGTGTTGCTTCACTTTCTAAATGCTGTCCTTTCAAAGAAAATCACTTTCCTTTGAAAGTGCCTTAAGTTACTTGCAACCATTAGGAAGAAACTCACATGCGTTTCTCTGAAAGAGAAGCAGTCTGTTCCAACACTTCAATTCACTGTGCGAAGTGAATGGAGTGTTGCTTCACTTTCTAAATGCTGTCCTTTCAGAGAAAATCACTTTCCTTTGAAAATGCCTTAAGCTACTTACAAGTATTCAACAGAAATTCACATGCGTTTCTCTGAAAGAGAAGCAGTCTGTTCCAACACTTCAATTCACTGCACGAAGGGAATGGAGTGTTGCTTCACTTTCTAAATGCTGTCCTTTCAGAGAAAATCACTTTCCTTTGAAAGTGCATTAAGCTACTTACAAGCATTCACCAGAAACTCACATGCGTTTCTTTGAAAGAGAAGCAGTCTGTTCCAACACTTCAATTCACTGTGCGAAGTGAATGGAGTGTTGCTTCACTTTCTAAATGCTGTCCTTTCAGAGAAAATCACTTTCCTTTGAAAGTGCCTTAAGTTACTTGCAAGCATGAGGAAGAAACTCACATGCGTTTCTCTGAAAGAGAAGCAGTCTGTTCCAACACTTCAATTCACTGTGCGAAGTGAATGGAGTGTTGCTTCACTTTCTAAATGCTGTCCTTTCAGAGAAAATCACTTTCCTTTGAAAGTGCCTTAAGCTACTTACAAGCATTCACCAGAAACTCACATACGTTTCTTTGAAAGAGAAGCAGTCTGTTCCAACACTTCAATTCACTGTGCGAAGTGAATGGAGTGTTGCTTCACTTTCTAACTGCTGTCCTTTCAAAGAAAATCACTTTCCTTTGAAAGTGCCTTAAGTTACTTGCAAGCATTAGGAAGAAACTCACATACATTTCTCTGAAATAGAAACAGTCTGTTTCAACACTTCAATTCACTGTGCGAAGTGAATGGAGTGTTGCTTCACTTTCTTAATGCTGTCCTTTCAGAGAAAATCACTTTCCTTTGAAAGTGCCTTAAGCTAATTACAAGCATTCAACAGAAACTCACATGCATTTCTCTGAAAGAGAAGCAGTGTGTTCCAACACTTCAATTCACTGCACGAAGGGAATGGAGTGTTGCTTCACTTTCTAAATGCTGTCCTTTCAGAGAAAATCACTTTCCTTTGAAAGTGCATTAAGCTACTTACAAGCATCACGAGAAACTCACATGCATTTCTTTGAAAGAGAAGCAGTCTGTTCCAACACTTCAATTCACTGTGCGAAGTGAATGGAGTGTTGCTTCACTTTCTAAATTCTGTCCTTTCAGAGAAAATCACTTTCCTTTGAAAGTGCCTTAAACTAATTTCAAGCATTCACAGAAAACGCACATGCGTTTCTCTGATAGAGAAGCAATCTGTTCCAAAACTTCAATTCACTGTGCGAAGTGAATGGAGTGTTGCTTCACTTTCGAAATGCTGTCCTTTCAGAGAAAATCACGTTACTTTGAAAGTGCCTTAAGCTACTTACAAGCATTCACCAGAAACTCACATGCGTTTCTCTGAAAGAGAATCAATCTGTTCCAACACTTCAATTCACTGTGCAAAGTTCATGGAGTGTTGCCTCACTTTTGAAATGCTGTCCTTTTCGAGAAAATCACTTTCCTTTGAAAGTGCCTTAAGCTACATTCAAGCATTCACAAAAAACTCACATGTGTTTCTCTGAAAGAGAAGCAGTCTGTTCCAACACTTCAATTCTCTGTGCGAAGTGAATGGAGTGTTGCTTCACTTTCTAAATGCTGTCCTTTCAAAGAAAATCACTTTCCTTTGAAAGTGCCTTAAGTTACTTGCAAGCATTAGGAAGAAACTCACATGCGTTTCTCTGAAAGAGAAGCAGTGTGTTCCAACACTTCAATTCACTGTGCGAAGTGAATGGAGTGTTGCTTCACTTTCTAAATGCTGTCCTTTCAGAGAAAATCACTTTCCTTTGAAAATGCCTTAAGCTACTTACAAGTATTCAACAGAAATTCACATGCGTTTCTCTGAAAGAGAAGCAGTCTGTTCCAACACTTCAATTCACTGCACGAAGGGAATGGAGTGTTGCTTCACTTTCTAAATGCTGTCCTTTCAGAGAAAATCACTTTCCTTTGAAAGTGCATTAAGCTACTCACAAGCATTCACCAGAAACTCACATGCGTTTCTTTGAAAGAGAAGCAGTCTGTTCCAACACTTCAATTCACTGTGCGAAGTGAATGGAGTGTTGCTTCACTTTCTAAATGCTGTCCTTTCAGAGAAAATCACTTTCCTTTGAAAGTGCCTTAAGTTACTTGCAAGCATGAGGAAGAAACTCACATGCGTTTCTCTGAAAGAGAAGCAGTCTGTTCCAACACTTCAATTCACTGTGCGAAGTGAATGGAGTGTTGCTTCACTTTCTAAATGCTGTCTTTTCAGAGAAAATCACTTTCCTTTGAAAGTGCCTTAAGCTACTTTCAAGCATTCACAAGAAACACACATGCGTTTCTCTGAAATAGAAGCAGTCTGTTCCAACACTTCAATTCACTGTGCGAAGTGAATGGAGTGTTGCTTCACTTTCTAAATGCTGTCCTTTCAGAGAAAATCACTTTCCTTTGAAAGTGCCTTAAGCTACTTACAAGCATTCACCAGAAACTCACATACGTTTCTTTGAAAGAGAAGCAGTCTGTTCCAACACTTCAATTCACTGTGCGAAGTGAATGGAGTGTTGCTTCACTTTCTAACTGCTGTCCTTTCAAAGAAAATCACTTTCCTTTGAAAGTGCCTTAAGTTACTTGCAAGCATTAGGAAGAAACTCACATGCATTTCTCTGAAATAGAAGCAGTCTGTTCCAACACTTCAATTCACTCTGCGAAGTGAATGGAGTGTTGCTTCACTTTCTTAATGCTGTCCTTTCAGAGAAAATCACTTTCCTTTAAAGTGACTTAAGAAAATTACAAGCATTCAACAGAAACTCACATGCATTTCTCTGAAAGATAAGCAGTCTGTTCCAACACTTCAATTCACTGCACGAAGGGAATGGAGTGTTGCTTCACTTTCTAAATGCTGTCCTTTCAGAGAAAATCACTTTCCTTTGAAAGTGCATTAAGCTACTTACAAGCATTCACGAGAAACTCACATGCATTTCTTTGAAAGAGAAGCAGTCTGTTCCAACACTTCAATTCACTGTGCGAAGTGAATGGAGTGTTGCTTCACTTTCTAAATTCTGTCCTTTCAGAGAAAATCACTTTCCTTTGAAAGTGCCTTATGTTACTAGCAAGCATTAGGAAGAAACTCACATGCATTTCTCTGAAAGAGAAGCAGTCTGTTCCAACACTTCAATTCACTGTGCGAAGTGAATGGAGTGTTGCTTCACTTTCTTAATGCTGTCCTTTCAGAGAAAATCATTTTCCTTTGAAAGTGCCTTAAGCTAATTACAAGCATTCAACAGAAACTCACATGCATTTCTCTGATAGAGAAGCAGTCTGTTCCAACACTTCAATTCACTGCACGAAGGGAATGGATTTTTGCTTCACTTTCTAAATGCTGTCCTTTCAGAGAAAATCACTTTCCTTTGAAAGTGCATTAAGCTACTTACAAGCATTCATCAGAAACTCACATGCGTTTCTTTGAAAGAGAAGCAGTCTGTTCCAACACTTCAATTCACTGTGCGAAATGAATGGAGTGTTGCTTCACTTTCTAAATGCTGTCCTTTCAGAGAAAATCACTTTCCTTTGAAAGTGCCTTAAGTTACTTGCAAGCATTAGGAAGAAACTCACATGTGTTTCTCTGAAAGAGAAGCAGTCTGTTCCAACACTTCAATTCACTGTGCGAAGTGAATGGAGTGTTGCTTCACTTTCTAAATGCTGTCCTTTCAGAGAAAATCACTTTCCTTTGAAAGTGCCTTAAGCTAATTACAAGCATTCAACAGAAACTCACATGCATTTCTCTGAAAGAGAAGCAGTCTGTTCCAACACTCAATTCACTGCACGAAGGGAATGGAGTGTTGCTTCACTTTCTAAATGCTGTCCTTTCAGAGAAAATCACTTTCCTTTGGAAGTGCCTTAAGCTACTTTCAGGCATTCACAAAAAACTTACATGTGTTTCTTTGAAAGAGAAGCAGTCTGTTCCAACACGTCAATCCACTGTGCGAAGTGAATGGAGTGTTGCTTCACTTTCTAAATGCTGTTTTTTCCGAGAAAATCACTTTCCTTTGAAAGTGCCTTAAGGTACTTACAAGCATTCAACAGAAACTCACATGCATTTCTCTGAAAGAGAAGCAGTCTGTTCCAACACTTCAATTCACTGTGCGAAGTGAATGGAGTGTTGCTTTACTTTTTAAATGCTGTCCTTTCAGAGAAAATCACTTTCCTTTGAAAGTGCCTTAAACTAATTTCAAGCATTCACAGAAAACGCACATGCGTTTCTCTGAAAGAGAAGCAATCTGTTCCAAAACTTCAATTCACTGTGCGAAGTGAATGGAGTGTTGCTTCACTTTCTAAATGCTGTCCTTTCAGAGAAAATCACGTTACTTTGAAAGTGCCTTAAGCTACTTACAAGCATTCACCAGAAACTCACATGCGTTTCTCTGAAAGAGAATCAATCTGTTCCAACACTTCATTTCACTGTGCAAAGTTCATGGAGTGTTGCCTCACTTTTGAAATGCTGTTCTTTCCGAGAAAATCACTTTCCTTTGAAAGTGCCTTAAGCTACTTTCAAGCATTCACAAAAAACTCACATGTGTTTCTCTGAAAGAGAAGCAGTCTGTTCCAACACTTCAATTCTCTGTGCGAAGTGAATGGAGTGTTGCTTCACTTTCTAAATGCTGTCCTTTCAAAGAAAATCACTTTCCTTTGAAAGTGCCTTAAGTTACTTGCAAGCATTAGGAAGAAACTCACATGCGTTTCTCTGAAAGAGAAGCAGTCTGTTCCAACATTTCAATTCACTGTGCGAAGTGAATGGAGTGTTGCTTCACTTTCGAAATGCTGTCCTTTCAGAGAAAATCACTTTCCTTTGAAGGTGCCTTAAGCTACTTACAAGCATTCACCAGAAACTCACATACGTTTCTTTGAAAGAGAAGCAGTCTGTTCCAACACTTCAATTCACTGTGCGAAGTGAATGGAGTGTTGCTTCACTTTCTTAATGCTGTCCTTTCAGAGAAAATCACTTTCCTTTGAAAGTGCCTTAAGCTAATTACAAGCATTCAACAGAAACTCACATGCATTTCTCTGAAAGAGAAGCAGTCTGTTCCAACACTTCAATTCACTGCACGAAGGGAATGGAGTGTTGCTTCACTTTCTAAATGCTGTCCTTTCAGAGAAAATCACTTTCCTTTGAAAGTGCCTTAAGTTACTTGCAAGCATTAGGAAGAAACTCACGTGCGTTTCTCTGAAAGAGAAGCAGTCTGTTCCAACACTTCAATTCACTGTGCGAAGTGAATGGAGTGTTGCTTCACTTTCTAACGGCTGCCCTTTCAGAGAAAATCACTTTCCTTTGAAAGTGCCTTAAGCTACTTACTAGCATTCACCAGAGACTCACATGCGTTACTCTGAAAGAGAAGCAGTCTGTTCCAACACTTCAATTCACTGTGTGAAGTGAATGGAGTGTTGCTTCACTTTCTAAATGCTGTCCTTTCAGAGAAAATCACTTTCCTTTGATAGTGCCTTAAGCTATTATCATCATTCACCAGAAACTCACATGCGTTTCTTTGAAAGAGAAGCAGTCTGTTCCAACACTTCAATCCACTGTGCGAAGTGAATGGAGTGTTGCTTCACTTTCTAAATGCTGTCTTTTCCGAGAAAATCACTTTCATTTGAAAGTGCCTTAAGGTACTTACAAGCATTCAACAGAAACTCACATGCATTTCTCTGAAAGAGAAGCAGTCTGTTCCAACACTTCAATTCACTGTGCGAAGTGAATGGAGTGTTGCTTCACTTTCTAAATGCTGTCCTTTCAGAGAAAATCACTTTCCTTTGAAAGTGCCTTAAACTAATTTCAAGCATTCACAGAAAACGCACATGCGTTTCTCTGAAAGAGAAGCACTCTGTTCCAACACTTCAATTCACTGTGCGAAGTGAATGGAGTGTTGCTTCACTTTCTAAATGCTGTCCTTTCAGAGAAAATCACTTTCCTTTGATAGTGCCTTAAGCTACTTTCAAGCATTCACAAGAAACACACATGCGTTTCTCTGAAATAGAAGCAGTCTGTTCCAACAGTTCAATTCACTGTGCGAAGTGAATGGAGTGTTGCTTCACTTTCTAAATGCTGTCTTTTCCGAGAAAATCACTTTCCTTTGAAAGTGACTTAAGGTACTTACAAGCATTCAACAGAAACTCACATGCATTTCTCTGATCGAGAATCAGTCTGTTCCAACACTTCAATTCACTGTGCGAAGTGAATGGAGTGTTGCTTCACTTTCTAAATGCTGTCCTTTCAGAGAAAATCACTTTCCTTTGAAGTGCCTTAAGCTACTTTCAAGCATTCACAAGAAACACACATGCGTTTCTCTGAAATAGAAGCAGTCTGTTCCAACACTTCAACTCACTGTGCGAAGTGAATGGAGTGTTGCTTCACTTTCTAAATGCTGTCTTATCCGAGAAAATCACTTTCCTTTGAAAGTGCCTTAAGGAACTTACAAGCATTCAACAGAAACTCACATGCATTTCTCTGAAAGAGAAGCAGTCTGTTCCAACACTTCAATTCTCTGTGCGAAGTGAATGGAGTGTTGCTTCACTTTCTAAATGCTGTCCTTTCAGAGAAAATCACTTTCCTTTGAAAGTGCCTTAAGCTACTTACAAGCATTCACCAAAAACTCACATATGTTTCTTTGAAAGAGAAGCAGAATGTTCCAACACTTCAATTCACTGTGCGAAGTGAATGGAGTGTTGCTTCACTTTCTACCTGCTGTCCTTTCAAAGAAAATCACTTTCCTTTGAAAGTGCCTTAAGTTACTTGCAAGCATTAGGAAGAAACTCACATGCGTTTCTCTGAAAGAGAAGCGGTCTGTTCCAACACTTCAATTCACTGTGCGAAGTGAATGGAGTGTTGCTTCACTTTCTTAATGCTGTCCTTTCAGAGAAAATCACTTTCCTTTGAAAGTGCCTTAAGCTAATTACAAGCATTCAACAGAAACTCACATGCATTTCTCTGAAAGAGAAGCAGTCTGTTCCAACACTTCAATTCACTGTGCGAAGTGAATGGAGTGTTGCTTCACTTTCTAAATGCTGTCCTTTCAGAGAAAATCACTTTCCTTTGAAAGTGCATTAAGCTACTTACAAGCATTCAGCAGAAACTCACATGCGTTTCTTTGAAAGAGAAGCAGTCTGTTCCAACACTTCAATTCACTGTGCGAAGTGAATGGAGTGTTGCTTCACTTTCTAAATGCTGTCCTTTCAGAGAAAATCACTTTCCTTTGAAAGTGCCTTATGTTACTTGCAAGCATTAGGAAGAAACTCACATGCGTTTCTCTGAAAGGGAAGCAGTCTGTTCCAACACTTCAATTCACTGTGCGAAGTGAATGGAGTGTTGCTTCACTTTCTTAATGCTGTCCTTTCAGAGAAAATCACTTTCCTTTGAAAGTGCCTTAAGCTAATTACAAGCATTCAACAGAAACTCACATTCATTTCTCTGAAAGAGAAGCAGTCTGTTCCAACACTTCAATTCACTGCACGAAGGGAATGGATTGTTGCTTCACTTTCTAAATGCTGTCCTTTCAGAGAAAATCACTTTCCTTTGAAAGTGCATTAAGCTACTTACAAGCATTCACCAGAAACTCACATGCGTTTCTTTGAAAGAGAAGCAGTCTGTTCCAACACTTCAATTCACTGTGCGAAGTGAATGGAGTGTTGCTTCACATTCTAAATGCTGTCCTTTCAGAGAAAATCATTTTCCTTTTAAAGTGCCTTAAGTTACTTGCAAGCATTAGGAAGAAACTCACATGCGTTTCTCTGAAAGAGAAGCAGTCTGTTCCAACACTTCAATTCACTGTGTGAAGTGAATGGAGTGTTGCTTCACTTTCTAAAGGATGCCCTTTCAGAGAAAATCACTTTCTTTGAAAGTGCCTTAAGCTACTTACTAGCATTTACCAGAGACTCACATGCGTTACTCTGAAAGAGAAGCAGTCTGTTCCAACACTTCAATTCACTGTGCGAAGTGAATGGAGTGTTGCTTCACTTTCTTAATGCTGTCCTTTCAGAGAAAATCACTTTCCTTTAATGTGCCTTAAGCTACTTTCAAGCATTCACAAGAAACACACATGCGTTTCTCTGAAATAGAAGCAGTCTGTTCCAACACTTCAACTCACTGTGCGAAGTGAATGGAGTGTTGCTTCACTTTCTAAATGCTGTCCTTTCAGAGAAAATTACTTTCCTTTGAAACTGCCTTGAGCTACTTACATGCATTCAACAGAAACTCACATGCATTTCTCTGAAAGAGAAGCAGTCTGTTCCAACACTTCAATTCACTGTGCGAAGTGAATGGAGTGTTGCTTCACTTTCTAAATGCTGTCTTTTCCGAAAAAATCACTTTCCTTTGAAAGTGTCTTAAGGTACTTACAAGTATTCAACAGAAACTCACATGCATTTCTCTGAAAGAGAAGCAGTCTGTTCCAACACTTCAATTCACTGTGCGAAGTGAATTCAGTGTTGCTTCACTTTCTAAATGCTGTCCTTTCAGAGAAAATCACTTTCCTTTGAAAGTGCCTTAAACTAATTTCAAGCATTCACAGAAAACGCACATGCGTTTCTCTGAAAGAGAAGCAGTCTATTCCAAAACTTCAATTCACTGTGCGAAGTGAATGGAGTGTTGCTTCACTTTCTAAATGCTGTCCTTTCAGAGAAAATCACGTTACTTTGAAAGTGCCTTAAGCTACTTACAAGCATTCACCAGAAACTCACATGCGTTTCTCTGAAATAGAAGCAGTCTGTTCCAACACTTCAATTCTCTGTGCGAAGTGAATGGAGTGTTGCTTCACTTTCTAAATGCTGTCCTTTCAAAGAAAATCACTTTCCTTTGAAAGTGCCTTAAGTTACTTGCAAGCATTAGGAAGAAACTCACATGCGTTTCTCTGAAAGAGAAGCAGTCTGTTCCAACATTTCAATTCACTGTGCGAAGTGAATGGAGTGTTGCTTCACTTTCGAAATGCTGTCCTTTCAGAGAAAATCACTTTCCTTTGAAGGTGCCTTAAGTTACTTGCAAGCATTCACCAGAAACTCACATACATTTCTTTGAAAGAGAAGCAGTCTGTTCCAACACTTCAATTCACTGTGCGAAGTGAATGGAGTGTTGCTTCACTTTCTAACTGCTGTCCTTTCAAAGAAAATCACTTTCCTTTGAAAGTGCCTTAAGTTACTTGCAAGCATTAGGAAGAAACCCACATTCATTTCTCTGAAATAGAAGCAGTCTGTTCCAACACTTCAATTCACTGTGCGAAGTGAATGGAGTGTTGCTTCACTTTCTAAATGCTGTCCTTTCAGAGAAAATCACTTTCCTTTGAAAGTGCCTTAAGCTAATTGCGAGCATTCAAAAGAAACTCACATGCATTTCTCTGAAAGAGAAGCAGTCTGTTCCAACACTTCAATTCACTGCACGAAGGGAATGGAGTGTTGCTTCACTTTCTAAATGCTGTCCTTTCAGAGAAAATCACTTTCCGTTGAAAGTGCATTAAGCTACTTACAAGCATTCACCAGAAACTCACATGCGTTTCTTTGAAAGAGAAGCAGTCTGTTCCAACACTTCAATTCACTGTGCGAAGTGAATGGAGTGTTGCTTCACTTTCTACATTCTGTCCTTTCAGAGAAAATCACTTTCCTTTGAAAGTGCCTTATGTTACTTGCAAGCATTAGGAAGAAACTCACATGCGTTTCTCTGAAAGAGAAGCAGTCTGTTTCTTAATGCTGTCCTTTCAGAGAAAATCATTTTCATTTGAAAGTGCCTTAAGGTACTTACAAGCATTGAACAGAAACTCACATGCATTTCTCTGAAAGAGAAGCAGTCTGTTCCAACACTTCAATTCACTGTGCGAAGTGAATGGAGTGTTGCTTCACTTTCTTAATGCTGTCCTTTCAGAGAAAATCATTTTCATTTGAAAGTGCCTTAAGGTACTTACAAGCATTGAACAGAAACTCACATGCATTTCTCTGAAAGAGAAGCAGTCTGTTCCAACACTTCAATTCACTGTGCGAAGTGAATGGAGTGTTGCTTCACTTTCTAAATGCTGTCCTTTCAGAGAAAATCACTTTCCTTTGAAAGTGCCTTAAACTAATTTCAAGCATTCACAGAAAACGCACATGCGTTTCTCTGAAAGAGAAGCACTCTGTTCCAACACTTCAATTCACTGTGCGAAGTGAATGGAGTGTTGCTTCACTTTCTAAATGCTGTCCTTTCAGAGAAAATCACTTTCCTTTGATAGTGCCTTAAGCTACTTTCAAGCATTCACAAGAAACACACATGCGTTTCTCTGAAATAGAAGCAGTCTGTTCCAACAGTTCAATTCACTGTGCGAAGTGAATGGAGTGTTGCTTCACTTTCTAAATGCTGTCTTTTCCGAGAAAATCACTTTCCTTTGAAAGTGACTTAAGGTACTTACAAGCATTCAACAGAAACTCACATGCATTTCTCTGATCGAGAATCAGTCTGTTCCAACACTTCAATTCACTGTGCGAAGTGAATGGAGTGTTGCTTCACTTTCTAAATGCTGTCCTTTCAGAGAAAATCACTTTCCTTTGAAGTGCCTTAAGCTACTTTCAAGCATTCACAAGAAACACACATGCGTTTCTCTGAAATAGAAGCAGTCTGTTCCAACACTTCAACTCACTGTGCGAAGTGAATGGAGTGTTGCTTCACTTTCTAAATGCTGTCTTTTCCGAGAAAATCACTTTCCTTTGAAAGTGCCTTAAGGAACTTACAAGCATTCAACAGAAACTCACATGCATTTCTCTGAAAGAGAAGCAGTCTGTTCCAACACTTCAATTCACTGTGCGAAGTGAATGGAGTGTTGCTTCACTTTCTAAATGCTGTCCTTTCAGAGAAAATCACTTTCCTTTGAAAGTGCCTTAAGCTACTTACAAGCATTCACCAGAAACTCACATACGTTTCTTTGAAAGAGAAGCAGAATGTTCCAACACTTCAATTCACTGTGCGAAGTGAATGGAGTGTTGCCTCACTTTCTACCTGCTGTCCTTTCAAAGAAAATCACTTTCCTTTGAAAGTGCCTTAAGTTACTTGCAAGCATTAGGAAGAAACTCACATGCGTTTCTCTGAAAGAGAAGCAGTCTGTTCCAACACTTCAATTCACTGTGCGAAGTGAATGGAGTGTTGCTTCACTTTCTTAATGCTGTCCTTTCAGAGAAAATCACTTTCCTTTGAAAGTGCCTTAAGCTAATTACAAGCATTCAACAGAAACTCACATGCATTTCTATGAAAGAGAAGCAGTCTGTTCCAACACTTCAATTCACTGCACGAAGGGAATGGAGTGTTGCTTCACTTTCTAAATGCTGTCCTTTCAGAGAAAATCACTTTCCTTTGAAAGTGCATTAAGCTACTTACAAGCATTCACCAGAAACTCACATGCGTTTCTTTGAAAGAGAAGCAGTCTGTTCCAACACTTCAATTCACTGTGCGAAGTGAATGGAGTGTTGCTTCACTTTCTAAATGCTGTCTTTTCCGAAAAAATCAATTTCCTTTGAAAGTGCCTTAAGGTACTTACAAGCATTCAACAGAAACTCACATGCATTTCTCTGAAAGAGAAGCAGTCTGTTCCAACACTTCAATTCACTGTGCGAAGTGAATGGAGTGTTGCTTCACTTTCGAAATGCTGTCCTTTCAGAGAAAATCACTTTCCTTTGAAAGTGCCTTAAGCTACTTACAAGCATTCACCAGAAATTCACATGCGTTTCTTTGAAAGAGAAGCAGTCTGTTCCAACACTTCATTTCACTGTGCGAAGTGAATGGAGTGTTGCTTCACTTTCTAAATGCTGTCCTTTCAAAGAAAATCACTTTCCTTTGAAAGTGCCTTAAGTTACTTGCAAGCATTTGGAAGAAACTCACATGTGTTTCTCTGAAAGAGAAGCAGTCTGTTCCAACACTTCAATTCACTGTGCAAAGTGAATGGAGTGTTGCTTCACTTTCTAAATGCTGTCCTTTCAGAGAAAATCACTTTCCTTTGAAAGTGCCTTAAACTACTTTCAAGCATTCACAAAAAACTCACATGCGTTTCTCTGAAAGAGAAGCAGTCTGTTCCAACACTTCAATTCACTGTGCGAAGTGAATGGAGTGTTGCTTCACTTTCTAAATGCTGTCCTTTCAGAGAAAATCACTTTCCTTTGAAAGTGCCTTAAGCTAATTACAAGCATTCAACAGAAACTCACATGCATTTCTCTGAAAGAGAAGCAGTCTGTTCCAACACTCAATTCACTGCACGAAGGGAATGGAGTGTTGCTTCACTTTCTAAATGCTGTCCTTTCAGAGAAAACCACTTTCCCTTGAAAGTGCCTTAAGCTACTTTCAAGCATTCACCAGAAACTCACATGTGTTTCTTTGAAAGAGAAGCAGTCTGTTCCAACACTTCAATCCACTGTGCAAAGTGAATGGAGTGTTGCTTCACTTTCTAAATGCTGTTTTTTCCGAGAAAATCACTTTCCTTTGAAAGTGCATTAAGGTACTTACAAGCATTCAACAGAAACTCACATGCATTTCTCTGAAAGAGAAGCAGTCTGTTCCAACACTTCAATTCACTGTGCGAAGTGAATGGAGTGTTGCTTCACTTTCTAAATGCTGTCCTTTCAGAGAATATAACTTTCCTTTGAAAGTGCCTTAAACTAATTTCAAACATTCACAGAAAACGCACATGCGTTTCTCTGAAAGAGAAGCAATCTGTTCCAAAACTTCAATTCACTGTGCGAAGTGAATGGAGTGTTGCTTCACTTTCTAAATGCTGTCCTTTCAGAGAAAATCACTTTCCTTTGAAAGTGACTTAAGGTACTTACAAGCATTCAACAGAAACTCACATGCATTTCTCTGATAGAGAAGCAGTCTGTTCCAACACTTCAATTCACTGTGCGAAGTGAATGGAGTGTTGCTTCACTTTCTAAATGCAGTCCTTTCAGAGAAAATCACTTTCCTTTGAAAGTGCCTTAAGCTACTTTCAAGCATTCACAAGAAACACACATGCGTTTCTCTGAAATAGAAGCCGTCTGTTCCAACACTTCAATTCACTGTGCGAAGTGAATGGAGTGTTGCTTCACTTTCTAAATGCTGTCTTTTCCGAGAAAATCACTTTCCTTTGAAAGTGCCTTAAGGAACTTACAAGCATTCAACAGAAACTCACATGCATTTCTCTGAAAGAGAAGCAGTCTGTTCCAACACTTCAATTCACTGTGCGAAGTGAATGGAGTGTTGCTTCACTTTCTAAATGCTGTCCTTTCAGAGAAAATCACTTTCCTTTGAAAGTGCCTTAAGCTACTTACAAGCATTCACCAGAAACTCACATACGTTTCTTTGAAAGAGAAGCAGAATGTTCCAACACTTCAATTCACTGTGCGAAGTGAATGGAGTGTTGCTTCACTTTCTAACTGCTGTCCTTTCAAAGAAAATCACTTTCCTTTGAAAGTGCCTTAAGTTACTTGCAAGCATTAGGAAGAAACTCACATGCGTTTCTCTGAAAGAGAAGCAGTCTGTTCCAACACTTCAATTCACTGTGCGAAGTGAATGGAGTGTTGCTTCACTTTCTTAATGCTGTCCTTTCAGAGAAAATCACTTTCCTTTGAAAGTGCCTTAAGCTAATTACAAGCATTCAACAGAAACTCACATGCATTTCTCTGAAAGAGAAGCAGTCTGTTCCAACACTTCAATTCACTGCACGAAGGGAATGGAGTGTTGCTTCACTTTCTAAATGCTGTCCTTTCAGAGAAAATCACTTTCCTTTGAAAGTGCATTAAGCTTCTTACAAGCATTCAACAGAAACTCACATGCGTTTCTTTGAAAGAGAAGCAGTCTGTTCCAACACTTCAATTCACTGTGCGAAGTGAATGGAGTGTTGCTTAACTTTCTAAATTCTGTCCTTTCAGAGAAAATCACTTTCCTTTGAAAGTGCCTTATGTTACTTGCAAGCATTAGGAAGAAACTCACATGCGTTTGTCTGAAAGAGAAGCAGTCTGTTCCAACACTTCAATTCACTGTGCGAAGTGAATGGAGTGTTGCTTCACTTTCTTAATGCTGTCCTTTCAGAGAAAATCACTTTCCTTTGAAAGTGCCTTAAGCTAATTACAAGCATTCAACAGAAACTCACATGCATTTCTCTGAAAGAGAAGCAGTCTGTTCCAACACTTCAATTCACTGCACGAAGGGAATGGATTGTTGCTTCACTTTCTAAATGCTGTCCTTTCAGAGAAAATCACTTTCCTTTGAAAGTGCATTAAGCTACTTACAAGCATTCACCAGACACTCACATGCGTTTCTTTGAAAGAGAAGCAGTCTGTTCCAACACTTCAATTCACTGTGCGAAGTGAATGGAGTGTTGCTTCACATTCTAAATGCTGTCCTTTCAGAGAAAATCACTTTCCTTTTAAAGTGCCTTAAGTTACTTGCAAGCATTAGGAAGAAACTCACATGCGTTTCTCTGAAAGAGAAGCAGTCTGTTCCAACACTTCAATTCACTGTGCGAAGTGAATGGAGTGTTGCTTCACTTTCTAAAGGATGCCCTTTCAGAGAAAATCACTTTCTTTGAAAGTGCCTTAAACTACTTACTAGCATTCACCAGAGACTCACATGCGTTACTCTGAAAGAGAAGCAGTCTGTTCCAACACTTCATTTCACTGTGCGAAGTGAATGGAGTGTTGCTTCACTTTCTAAATGCTGTCCTTTCAGAGAAAATCACTTTCCTTTAATGTGCCTTTAGCTACTTTCAAGCATTCACAAGAAACACACATGCGTTCCTCTGAAATAGAAGCAGTCTGTTCCAACACTTCAACTCACTGTGCGAAGTGAATGGAGTGTTGCTTCACTTTCTAAATGCTGTCCTTTCAGAGAAAATCACTTTCCTTTGAAACTGCCTTGAGCTACTTACAAGCATTCAACAGAAACTCACATGCATTTCTCTGAAAGAGAAGCAGTCTGTTCCAACACTTCAATTCACTGTGCGAAGTGAATGGAGTGTTGCTTCACTTTCTAAATGCTGTCATTTCCGAAAAAATCACTTTCCTTTGAAAGTGCCTTAAGGTACTTACAAGCATTCAACAGAAACTCACATGCATTTCTCTGAAAGAGAAGCAGTCATTCCAACACTTCAATTCACTGTGCGAAGTGAATGGAGTGTTGCTTCACTTTCTAAATGCTGTCCTTTCAGAGAAAACCACTTTCCTTTGAAAGTGCCTTAAGCTACTTACAAGCATTCACCAGAAACTCACATGCGTTTCTTTGAAAGAGAAGCAGTCTGTTCCAACACTTCAATCCACTGTGCGAAGTGAATGGAGTGTTGCTTCACTTTCTAAATGCTGTCTTTTCCGAGAAAATCACTTTCATTTGAAAGTGCCTTAAGGTACTTACAAGCATTCAACAGAAACTCACATGCATTTCTCTGAAAGAGAAGCAGTCTGTTCCAACACTTCAATTCACTGTGCGAAGTGAATGGAGTGTTGCTTCACTTTCTAAATGCTGTCCTTTCAGAGAAAATCACTTTCCTTTGAAAGTGCCTTAAACTAATTTCAAGCATTCACAGAAAACGCACATGCGTTTCTCTGAAAGAGAAGCACTCTGTTCCAACACTTCAATTCACTGTGCGAAGTGAATGGAGTGTTGCTTCACTTTCTAAATGCTGTCCTTTCAGAGAAAATCACTTTCCTTTGAAAGTGCCTTAAGCTACTTTCAAGCATTCACAAGAAACACACATGCGTTTCTCTGAAATAGAAGCCGTCTGTTCCAACACTTCAATTCACTGTGCGAAGTGAATGGAGTGTTGCTTCACTTTCTAAATGCTGTCTTTTCCGAGAAAATCACTTTCCTTTGAAAGTGCCTTAAGGAACATACAAGCATTCAACAGAAACTCACATGCATTTCTCTGAAAGAGAAGCAGTCTGTTCCAACACTTCAATTCACTGTGCGAAGTGAATGGAGTGTTGCTTCACTTTCTAAATGCTGTCCTTTCAGAGAAAATCACTTTCCTTTGAAAGTGCATTAAGCTACTTACAAGCATTCACCAGAAACTCACATACGTTTCTTTGAAAGAGAAGCAGAATGTTCCAACACTTCAATTCACTGTGCGAAGTGAATGGAGTGTTGCTTCACTTTCTAACTACTGTCCTTTCAAAGAAAATCACTTTCCTTTGAAAGTGCCTTAAGTTACTTGCAAGCATTAGGATGAAACTCACATGCGTTTCTCTGAAAGAGAAGCAGTCTGTTCCAACACTTCAATTCACTGTGCGAAGTGAATGGAGTGTTGCTTCACTTTCTTAATGCTTTCCTTTCAGAGAAAATCACTTTCCTTTGAAAGTGCCTTAAGCTAATTACAAGCATTCAACAGAAACTCACATGCATTTCTCTGAAAGAGAAGCAGTCTGTTCCAACACTTCAATTCACTGCACGAAGGGAATGGAGTGTTGCTTCACTTTCTAAATGCTGTCCTTTCAGAGAAAATCACTTTCCTTTGAAAGTGCATTAAGCTACTTACAAGCATTCAACAGTAACTCACATGCGTGTCTTTGAAAGAGAAGCAGTCTGTTCCAACACTTCAATTCACTGTGCGAAGTTAATGGAGTGTTGCTTCACTTTCTAAATTCTGTCCTTTCAGAGAAAATCACTTTCCTTTGAAAGTGCCTTATGTTACTTGCAAGCATTAGGAAGAAACTCACATGCGTTTCTCTGAAAGAGAAGCAGTCTGTTCCAACACTTCAATTCACTGTGCGAAGTGAATGGAGTGTTGCTTCACTTTCTTAATGCTGTCCTTTCAGAGAAAATCACTTTCCTTTGAAAGTGCCTTAAGCTAATTACAAGCATTCAACAGAAACTCACATGCATTTCTCTGAAAGAGAAGCAGTCTGTTCCAACACTTCAATTCACTGCACGAAGGGAATGGATTGTTGCTTCACTTTCTAAATGCTGTCCTTTCAGAGAAAATCACTTTCCTTTGAAAGTGCATTAAGCTACTTGCAAGCATTCACCAGAAACTCACATGCGTTTCTTTGAAAGAGAAGCAGTCTGTTCCAACAATTCAATTCACTGTGCGAAGTGAATGGAGTGTTGCTTCACATTCTAAATGCTGTCCTTTCAGAGAAAATCACTTTCCTTTTAAAGTGCCTTAAGTTACTTGCAAGCATTAGGAAGAAACTCACATGCGTTTCTCTGAAAGAGAAGCAGTCTGTTCCAACACTTCAATTCACTGTGCGAAGTGAATGGAGTGTTGCTTCACTTTCTAAAGGATGCCCTTTCAGAGAAAATCACTTTCTTTGAAATTGCCTTAAGCTACTTACTGGCATTCACCAAAGACTCACATGAGTTACTCTGAAAGAGAAGCAGTCTGTTCCAACACGTCAATTCACTGTGTGAAGTGAATGGAGTGTTGCTTCACTTTCTTAACGCTGTCCTTTCAGAGAAAATCACTTTCCTTTAATGTGCTTTAAGCTACTTTCAAGCATTCACAAGAAACACACATACGTTTCTATGAAATAGAAGCAGTCTGTTCCAACACTTCAACTCACTGTGCGAAGTGAATGGAGTGTTGCTTCACTTTCTAAATGCTGTCCTTTCAGAGAAAATTACTTTCCTTTGAAACTACCTTGAGCTACTTACAAGCATTCAACAGAAACTCACATGCGTTTCTCTGAAAGAGAAGCAGTCTGTTCAAACACTTCAATTCACTGTGCGAAGTGAATGGAGTGTTGCTTCACTTTCTAAATGCTGTCTTTTCCGAAAAAATCAATTTCCTATGAAAGTGCCTTAAGGTACTTACAAGCATTCAACAGAAACTCACATGCATTTCTCTGAAAGAGAAGCAGTCTGTTCCAACACTTCAATTCACTGTGCGAAGTGAATGGAGTCTTGCTTCATTTCTAAATGCTGTCCTTTCAGAGAAAATCACTTTCCTTTGAAAGTGCCTTAAGCTACTTACAAGCATTCACCAGAAACTCACATGCGTTTCTTTGAAAGAGAAGCAGTCTGTTCCAACACTTCAATTCACTGTGCGAAGTGAATGGAGTGTTGCTTCACTTTCTAAATGCTGTCCTTTCAAAGAAAATCACTTTCCTTTGAAAGTGCCTTAAGTTACTTGCAAGCATTAGGAAGAAACTCACATGTGTTTCTCTGAAAGAGAAGCAGTCTGTCCCAACACTTCAATTCACTGTGCAAAGTGAATGGAGTGTTGCTTCACTTTCTAAATGCTGTCCTTTCAGAGAAAATCACTTTCCTTTGAAAGTGCCTTAAACTACTTTCAAGCATTCCCAAAAAACTCACATGCGTTTCTCTGAAAGAGAAGCAGTCTGTTCCAACACTTCAATTCACTGTGCGAAGTGAATGGAGTGTTGCTTCACTTTCTAAATGCTGTCCTTTCAGAGAAAATCACTTTCCTTTGAAAGTGCCTTAAGCTAATTACAAGCATTCAACAGAAACTCATATGCATTTCTCTGAAAGAGAAGCAGTCTGTTCCAACACTCAATTCACTGCACGAAGGGAATGGAGTGTTGCTTCACTTTCTAAATGCTGGCCTTTCAGAGAAAATCACTTTCCTTGGAAAGTGCCTTAAGCTACTTTCAAGCATTCACCAGAAACTCACATGTGTTTCTTTGAAAGAGAAGCAGTCTGTTCCAACACTTCAATCCACTGTGCAAAGTGAATGGAGTGTTGCTTCACTTTCTAAATGCTGTTTTTCCGAGAAAATCACTTTCCTTTGAAAGTGCCTTAAGGTACTTACAAGCATTCAACAGAAACTCACATGCATTTCTCTGAAAGAGAAGCAGTCTGTTCCAACACTTCAATTCACTGTGCGAAGTGAATGGAGTGTTGCTTCACTTTCTAAATGCTGTCCTTTCAGAGAAAATCACTTTCCTTTGAAAGTGCCTTAAACTAATTTCAAGCATTCACAGAAAACGCACATGCGTTTCTCTGAAAGAGAAGCAATCTGTTCCAAAACTTCAATTCACTGTGCGAAGTGAATGGAGTGTTGCTTCACTTTCTAAATGCTGTCCTTTCAGAGAAAATCACGTTACTTTGAAAGTGCCTTAAGCTACTTACAAGCATTCAACAGAAACTCACATGCATTTCTCTGAAAGAGAATCAATCTGTTCCAACACTTCAATTCACTGTGCAAAGTTCATGGAGTGTTACCTCACTTTTGAAATGCTGTCCTTTCCGAGAAAATCACTTTCCTTTGAAAGTGCCTTAAGCTACTTTCAAGCATTCACAAAAAACTCACATGTGTTTCTCTGAAAGAGAAGCAGTCTGTTCCAACACTTCAATTCTCTGTGCGAAGTGAATGGAGTGTTGCTTCACTTTCTAAATGCTGTCCTTTCAAAGAAAATCACTTTCCTTTGAAAGTGCCTTAAGTTACTTGCAAGCATTAGGAAGAAACTCACATGCGTTTCTCTGAAAGAGAAGCAGTCTATTCCAACACTTCAATTCACTGTGCGAAGTGAATGGAGTCTTGCTTCATTTCTAAATGCTGTCCTTTCAGAGAAAATCACTTTCCTTTGAAAGTGCCTTAAGCTACTTACAAGCATTCACCAGAAACTCACATGCGTTTCTTTGAAAGAGAAGCAGTCTGTTCCAACACTTCAATTCACTGTGCGAAGTGAATGGAGTGTTGCTTCACTTTCTAAAAGCTGTCTTTTCCGAAAAAATCAATTTCCTATGAAAGTGCCTTAAGGTACTTACAAGCATTCAACAGAAACTCACATGCATTTCTCTGAAAGAGAAGCAGTCTGTTCCAACACTTCAATTCACTGTGCGAAGTGAATGGAGTCTTGCTTCATTTCTAAATGCTGTCCTTTCAGAGAAAATCACTTTCCTTTGAAAGTGCCTTAAGCTACTTACAAGCATTCACCAGAAACTCACATGCGTTTCTTTGAAAGAGAAGCAGTCTGTTCCAACACTTCAATTCACTGTGCGAAGTGAATGGAGTGTTGCTTCACTTTCTAAATGCTGTCCTTTCAAAGAAAATCACTTTCCTTTGAAAGTGCCTTAAGTTACTTGCAAGCATTAGGAAGAAACTCACATGTGTTTCTCTGAAAGAGAAGCAGTCTGTCCCAACACTTCAATTCACTGTGCAAAGTGAATGGAGTGTTGCTTCACTTTCTAAATGCTGTCCTTTCAGAGAAAATCACTTTCCTTTGAAAGTGCCTTAAACTACTTTCAAGCATTCCCAAAAAACTCACATGCGTTTCTCTGAAAGAGAAGCAGTCTGTTCCAACACTTCAATTCACTGTGCGAAGTGAATGGAGTGTTGCTTCACTTTCTAAATGCTGTCCTTTCAGAGAAAATCACTTTCCTTTGAAAGTGCCTTAAGCTAATTACAAGCATTCAACAGAAACTCATATGCATTTCTCTGAAAGAGAAGCAGTCTGTTCCAACACTCAATTCACTGCACGAAGGGAATGGAGTGTTGCTTCACTTTCTAAATGCTGGCCTTTCAGAGAAAATCACTTTCCTTGGAAAGTGCCTTAAGCTACTTTCAAGCATTCACCAGAAACTCACATGTGTTTCTTTGAAAGAGAAGCAGTCTGTTCCAACACTTCAATCCACTGTGCAAAGTGAATGGAGTGTTGCTTCACTTTCTAAATGCTGTTTTTCCGAGAAAATCACTTTCCTTTGAAAGTGCCTTAAGGTACTTACAAGCATTCAACAGAAACTCACATGCATTTCTCTGAAAGAGAAGCAGTCTGTTCCAACACTTCAATTCACTGTGCGAAGTGAATGGAGTGTTACTTCACTTTCTAAATGCTGTCCTTTCAGAGAAAATCACTTTCCTTTGAAAGTGCCTAAAACTAATTTCAAGCATTCACAGAAAACGCACATGCGTTTCTCTGAAAGAGAAGCAATCTGTTCCAAAACTTCAATTCACTGTGCGAAGTGAATGGAGTGTTGCTTCACTTTCTAAATGCTGTCCTTTCAGAGAAAATCACGTTCCTTTGAAAGTGCCTTAAGCTACTTACAAGCATTCAACAGAAACTCACATGCATTTCTCTGAATGAGAATCAATCTGTTCCAACACTTCAATTCACTGTGCAAAGTTCATGGATTTTTGCTTCACTTTCTAAATGCTGTCCTTTCAGAGAAAATCACTTTTTTTTGAAAGTGCATTAAGCTACTTACAAGCATTCACCAGAAACTCACATGCGTTTCTTTGAAAGAGAAGCAGTCTGTTCCAACACTTCAATTCACTGTGCGAAGTGAATGGAGTGTTGCTTCACTTTCTAAATGCTGTCCTTTCAGAGAAAATCACTTTCCTTTGAAAGTGCCTTAAGTTACTTCCAAGCATTAGGAAGAAACTCACATGCGTTTCTCTGAAAGAGAAGCAGTCTGTTCCAACACTTCAATTCACTGTGCGAAGTGAATGGAGTGTTGCTTCACTTTCTAAAGGCTGCCCTTTCAGAGAAAATCACTTTCCTTTGAAAGTGCCTTAAGCTACTTACTAGCATTCACCAGAGACTCACATGCGTTACTCTGAAAGAGAAGCAGTCTGTTCCAACACTTCAATTCACTGTGTGAAGTTAATGGAGTGTTGCTTCACTTTCTAAATTCTGTCCTTTAGGAGAAAATCACTTTCCTTTGAAAGTGCCTTAAGCTACTTACAAGCATTCACCAGAAACTCACATGCGTTTCTTTGAAAGAGAAGCAGTCTGTTCCAACACTTCAATCCACTGTGCGAAGTGAATGGAGTGTTGCTTCACTTTCTTAATGCTGTCCTTTCAGAGAAAATCACTTTCCTTTGAAAGTGCCTTAAGCTAATTACAAGCATTCAACAGAAACTCACATGCATTTCTCTGAAAGAGAAGCAGTCTGTTCCAACACTTCAATTCACTGCACGAAGGGAATGGAGTGTTGCTTCACTTTCTAAATGCTGTCCTTTCAGAGAAAACCACTTTCCTTTGAAAGTGCATTAAGCTACTTACAAGCATTCACCAGAAACTCACATGCGTTTCTTTGAAAGAGAAGCAGTCTGTTCCAACACTTCAATTCACTGTGCGAAGTGAATGGAGTGTTGCTTCACTTTCTAAATTCTGTCCTTTCAGAGAAAATCACTTTCCTTTGAAATTGCCTTATGTTACTTGCAAGCATTAGGAAGAAACTCACATGCGTTTCTCTGAAAGAGAAGCAGTCTGTTCCAACACTTCAATTCACTGTGTGAAGTGAATGGAGTGTTGCTTCACTTTCTTAATGCTGTCCTTTCAGAGAAAATCATTTTCCTTTGAAAGTGCCTTAAGCTAATTACAAGCATTCAACAGAAACTCACATGCATTTCTCTGAAAGAGAAGCAGTCTGTTCCAACACTTCAATTCACTGCACGAAGGGAATGGATTTTCGCTTCACTTTCTAAATGCTGTCCTTTCAGAGAAAATCACTTTCCTTTGAAAGTGCATTAAGCTACTTACAAGCATTCACCAGAAACTCAAATGCGTTTCTTTGAAAGAGAAGCAGTCTGTTCCAACACTTCAATTCACAGTGCGAAGTGAATGGAGTGTTGCTTCACTTTCTAAATGCTGTCCTTTCAGAGAAAATCACTTTCCTTTGAAAGTGCCTTAAGTTACTTGCAAGCATTAGAAGAAAGTCACATGCGTTTCTCTGAAAGAGAAGCAGTCTGTTCCAACACTTCACTTCACTGTGCGAAGTGAATGGAGTGTTGCTTCACTTTCTAAAGGCTGCCCTTTCAGAGAAAATCACTTTCCTTTGAAAGTGCCTTAAGCTACTTACTAGCATTCACCAGAGACTCACATGCGTTACTCTGAAAGAGAAGCAGTCTGTTCCAACTCTTCAATTCACTGTGCGAAGTGAATGGAGTGTTGCTTCACTTTCTAAATGCTGTCCTTTCAGAGAAAATCACTTTCCTTTGAAAGTGTCTTAAGGTACTTACAAGCATTCAACAGAAACTCACATGCGTTTCTCTGAAAGAGAAGCAGTCTGTTCCAACACTTCAATTCACTGTGCGAAGTGAATGAAGTGTTGCTTCACTTTCTAAATGCTGTCCTTTCAGAGAAAATCACTTTCCTTTGATAGTGCCTTAAGCTAATTACAAGCATTCACCAGAAACTCACATGCGTTTCTCTGAAAGAGAAGCAGTCTGTTCCAACACTTCAATTCACTGTGTGAAGTGAATGGAGTGTTGCTTCACTTTCTAAATTCTGTCCTTTCAGAGAAAATCACTTTCCTTTGAAAGTGCCTTAAACTACTTTCAAGCATTCACAAAAAACTCACATGCGTTTCTCTGAAAGAGAAGCAGTCTGTTCCAACACTTCAATTCACTGTGCAAAGTGAATGGAGTGTTGCTTCACTTTCTAAATGCTCTCCTTTCAGAGAAAATCACTTTCCTTTGAAAGTGCATTAAGCTACTTACAAGCATTCACCAGAAACTCACATGCGTTTCTTTGAAAGAGAAGCAGTCTGTTCCAACACTTCAATTCACTGCACGAAGGGAATGGAGTGTTGCTTCACTTTCTAAATGCTGTCCTTTCAGAGAAAATCACTTTCCTTTGAAAGTGCCTAAAACTAATTTCAAGCATTCACAGAAAACGCACACGCGTTTCTCTGAAAGAGAAGCACTCTGTTCCAAAACTTCAATTCACTCTGCGAAGTGAATGTAGTGTTGCTTCACTTTCTAAATGCTGTCCTTTCAGAGAAAATCACGTTCCTTTGAAAGTGCCTTAAGCTACTTACAAGCATTCACCAGAAACTCACATGCGTTTCTCTGAAAGAGAATCAATCTGTTCCAACACTTCAATTCATTGTGCAAAGTTCATGGAGTGTTGCCTCACTTTTGAAATGCTGTCCTTTCCCAGAAAATCACATTCCTTTGAAAGTGCCTTAAGCTACTTTCAAGCATTCACAAAAAACTCACATGTGTTTCTCTGAAAGAGAAGCAGTCTGTTCCAACACTTCAATTCTCTGTGCGAAGTGAATGGAGTGTTGCTTCACTTTCTAAATGCTGTTCTTTCAAAGAAAATCACTTTCCTTTGAAAGTGCCTTAAGTTACTTGCAAGCATTAGGAAGAAACTCACATGCGTTTCTCTGAAAGAGAAGCAGTCTTTTCCAACACTTCAATTCACTGTGTGAAGTGAATGGAGTGTTGCTTCACTTTCTAAATTCTGTCCTTTCAGAGAATATCACTTTCCTTTGAAAGTGCCTTAAGGTACTTACAAGCATTCAACAGAAACTCACATGCATTTCTCTGAAAGGGAAGCAGTCTGTTCCAACACTTCAATTCACTGTGCGAAGTGAATGGAGTGTGGCTTCACTTTCGAAATGCTGTCCTTTCAGAGAAAATCACTTTCCTTTGAAAGCGCCTTAAGCTACTTACAAGCATTCACCAGAAACTCACATGCGTTTCTTTGAAAGAGAAGCAGTCTGTTCCTACACTTCAATCCACTGTGCGAAGTGAATGGAGTGTTGCTTCACTTTCTAAATGCTGTCCTTTCCGAGAAAATCACTTTACTTTTAAAGTGCCTTAAGGTACTTACAAGCATTCAACAGAAACTCACATGCATTTCTCTGAAAGAGAATCAATCTGTTCCAACACTTCAATTCACTGTGCGAAGTGAATGGAGTGTTGCTTCACTTTCTAAATGCTGTCCTTTCAGAGAAAATCACGTTTCTTTGAAAGTGCCTTAAGCTACTTTCAAGCATTCACAAAAAACTCACATGTGTTTCTCTGAAAGAGAAGCAGTCTGTTCCAACACTTCAATTCTCTGTGTGAAGTGAATGGAGTGTTGCTTCACTTTCTAAATGCTGTCCTTTCAGAGAAAATCACGTTCCTTTGAAAGTGCCTTAAGTTACTTGCAAGCATTAGGAAGAAACTCACATGCGTTTCTCTGAAAGAGAAGCAGTCTGTTCCAACACTTCAATTCACTGTGTGAAGTGAATGGAGTGTTGCTTCACTTTCTAAATTCTGTCCTTTCAGAGAAAATCACTTTACTTTGAAAGTGCCTTAAGGTACTTACAAGCATTCAACAGAAACTCACATGCATTTCTCTGAAAGGGAAGCAGTCTGTTCCAACACTTCAATTCACTGTGCGAAGTGAATGGAGTGTGGCTTCACTTTCTAAATGCTGTCCTTTCAGAGAAAATCACTTTCCTTTGAAAGTGCCTTAAGGTACTTACAAGCATTCAACAGAACCTCACATGCATTTCTCTGAAAGAGAAGCAGTCTGTTCCAACACTTCAATTCACTGCACGAAGGGAATGGAGTGTTGCTTCACTTTCTAAATGCTGTCCATTCTGAGAAAATCACTTTCCTTTGAAAGCGCCTTAAGCTACTTACAAGCATTCACCAGAAACTCACATGCGTTTCTTTGAAAGAGAAGCAGTCTGTTCCAACACTTCAATTCACTGTGCGAAGTGAATGGAGTGTTGCTTCACTTTCTAAATGCTGTCCTTTCAAAGAAAATCACTTTCCTTTGAAAGTGCCTTAAGTTACTTGCAAGCATTAGGAAGAAACTCACATGTGTTTCTCTGAAAGAGAAGCAGTCTGTTCCAACACTTCAATTCACTGCACGAAGGGAATGGAGTGTTGCTTCACTTTCTAAATGCTGTCCTTTCAGAGAAAATCACTTTCCTTTGAAAGTGCCTTAAACTACTTTCAAGCATTCACAAAAAACTCACATGCGTTTCTCTGAAAGAGAAGCAGTCTGTTCCAACACTTCAATTCACTGTGCGAAGTGAATGGAGTGTTGCTTCACTTTCTAAATGCTGTCTTTTCGGAGAAAATCACTTTCCTTTGAAAGTGCCTTAAGCTAATTACAAGCATTCAACAGAAACTCACATGCATTTCTCTGAAAGAGAAGCAGTCTGTTCCAACACTTCAATTCACTGCACGAAGGGAATGGAGTGTTGCTTCACTTTCTTAATGCTGTCCTTTCAGAGAAAATCACTTTCCTTTGAAAGTGCCTTAAGCTACTTACAAGCATTCACCAGAAACTCACATGCGTTTCTTTGAAAGAGAAGCAGTCTGTTCCAACACTTCAATTCACTGTGCGAAGTGAATGGAGTGTTGCTTCACTTTCTAAATGCTGTCCTTTCAGAGAAAATCACTTTCCTTTGAAAGTGCCTTAAACTACTTTCAAGCATTCACAAGAAACACACATGCGTTTCTCTGAAATAGAAGCAGTCTGTTCCAACTCTTCAATTCACTGTGCGAAGTGAATGGAGTGTTGCTTCACTTTCTACCTGCTGTCCTTTCAAAGAAAATCACTTTCCTTTGAAACTGCCTTAAGTTACTTGCAAGCATTAGGAAGAAACTCACATGCGTTTCTCTGAAAGAGAAGCAGTCTGTTCCAACACTTCAATTCACTGTGCGAAGTGAATGGAGTGTTGCTTCACTTTCTTAATGCTGTCCTTTCAGAGAAAATCACTTTCCTTTGAAAGTGCCTTAAGCTAATTACAAGCATTCAACAGAAACTCACATGCATTTCTCTGAAAGAGAAGCAGTCTGTTCCAACACTTCAATTCACTGTGCGAAGTGAATGGAGTGTTGCTTCACTTTCTAAATGCTGTCCTTTCAGAGAAAATCACTTTCCTTTGAAAGTGCCTTAAGTTACTTGCAAGCACTAGGAAGAAACTCACATGCATTTCTCTGAAAGAGAAGCAGTCTGTTCCAACACTTCAATTCACTGTGCGAAGTGAATGGAGTGTTGCTTCACTTTCTAAAGGCTACCCTTTCAGAGAAAATCACTTTCCTTTGAAAGTGCCTTAAGCTACTTACAAGCATTCACCAGAAACTCACATGCGTTTCTTTGAAAGAGAAGCAGTCTGTTCCAACACTTCAATCCACTGTGCGAAGTGAATGGAGTGTTGCTTCACTTTCTAAATGCTGTCCTTTCAGAGAAAATCACGTTCCTTTGAAAGTGCCTTAAGCTACTTACAAGCATTCACCAAAAACTCACATGCGTTTCTCTAAAAGAGAATCAATCTGTTCCAACACTTCAATTCATTGTGCAAAGTTCATGGAGTGTTGCCTCACTTTTGAAATGCTGTCCTTTCCGAGAAAATCACTTTCCTTTGAAAGTGCCTTAAGCTACTTTCAAGCATTCACAAAAAACTCACATGTGTTTCTCTGAAAGAGAAGCAGTCTGTTCCAACACTTCAATTCTCTGTGCGAAGTGAATGGAGTGTTGCTTCACTTTCTAAATGCTGTCCTTTCAAAGAAAATCACTTTCCTTTGAAAGTGCCTTAAGTTACTTGCAAGCATTAGGAAGAAACTCACATGCGTTTCTCTGAAAGAGAAGCAGTCTGTTCCAACACTTCAATTCACTGTGTGAAGTGAATGGAGTGTTGCTTCACTTTCTAAATTCTGTCCTTTCAGAGAAAATCACTTTCCTTTGAAAGTGCCTTAAGGTACTTACAAGCATTCAACAGAAACTCACATGCATTTCTCTGAAAGGGAAGCAGTCTGTTCCAACACTTCAATTCACTGTGCGAAGTGAATGGAGTGTGGCTTCACTTTCTAAATGCTGTCCTTTCAGAGAAAATCACTTTCCTTTGAAAGCGCCTTAAGCTACTTACAAGCATTCACCAGAAACTCACATGCGTTTCTTTGAAAGAGAAGCAGTCTGTTCCAACACTTCAATTCACTGTGCGAAGTGAATGGAGTGTTGCTTCACTTTCTAAATGCTGTCCTTTCAGAGAAAATCACTTTCCTTTGAAAGCGCCTTAAGCTACTTACAAGCATTCACCAGAAACTCACATGCGTTTCTTTGAAAGAGAAGCAGTCTGTTCCAACACTTCAATTCACTGTGCGAAGTGAATGGAGTGTTGCTTCACTTTCTAAATGCTGTCCTTTCAAAGAAAATCACTTTCCTTTGAAAGTGCCTTAAGTTACTTGCAAGCATTAGGAAGAAACTCACATGCGTTTCTCTGAAAGAGAAGCAGTCTGTTCCAACACTTCAATTCACTTTACAAAGGGAATGGAGTGTTGCTTCACTTTCTAAATGCTGTCCTTTCAGAGAAAATCACTTTCCTTTGAAAGTGCCTTAAACTACTTTCAAGCATTCACAAAAAACTCACATGCGTTTCTCTGAAAGAGAAGCAGTCTGTTCCAACACTTCAATTCACTGTGCGAAGTGAATGGAGTGTTGCTTCACTTTCTAAATGCTGTCTTTTCGGAGAAAATCACTTTCCTTTGAAAGTGCCTTAAGCTAATTACAAGCATTCAACAGAAACTCACATGCATTTCTCTGAAAGAGAAGCAGTCTGTTCCAACACTTCAATTCACTGCACGAAGGGAATGGAGTGTTGCTTCACTTTCTTAATGCTGTCCTTTCAGAGAAAATCACTTTCCTTTGAAAGTGCCTTAAGCTACTTACAAGCATTCACCAGAAACTCACATGCGTTTCTTTGAAAGAGAAGCAGTCTGTTCCAACACTTCAATTCACTGTGCGAAGTGAATGGAGTGTTGCTTCACTTTCTAAATGCTGTCCTTTCAGAGAAAATCACTTTCCTTTGAAAGTGCCTTAAGCTACTTTCAAGCATTCACAAGAAACACACATGCGTTTCTCTGAAATAGAAGCAGTCTGTTCCAACTCTTCAATTCACTGTGCGAAGTGAATGGAGTGTTGCTTCACTTTCTAACTGCTGTCCTTTCAAAGAAAATCACTTTCCTTTGAAACTGCCTTAAGTTACTTGCAAGCATTAGGAAGAAACTCACATGCGTTTCTCTGAAAGAGAAGCAGTCTGTTCCAACACTTCAATTCACTGTGCGAAGTGAATGGAGTGTTGCTTCACTTCCTTAATGCTGTCCTTTCAGAGAAAATCACTTTCCTTTGAAAGTGCCTTAAGCTAATTACAAGCATTCA
The DNA here is from genome assembly GCF_982192425.1 of Myodes glareolus. NCBI lineage: Eukaryota > Metazoa > Chordata > Mammalia > Rodentia > Cricetidae > Myodes > Myodes glareolus. The sequence continues at coordinate 592,788 of NW_028263211.1, read as the reverse complement.
ACAGTAACTCACATGCATTTCTCTGAAAGAGAAGCAGTCTGTTCCAACACTTCAATTCACTGTGCGAAGTGAATGGAGTGTTGCTTCACTTTCTAAATGCTGTCCTTTCAGAGAAAATCACTTTCCTTTGAAAGTGCCTTAAGTTACTTGCAAGCATTAGGAAGAAACTCACATGCATTTCTCTGAAAGAGAAGCAGTCTGTTCCAACACTTCAATTCACTGTGCGAAGTGAATGGAGTGTTGCTTCACTTTCTAAAGGCTGCCCTTTCAGAGAAAATCACTTTCCTTTGAAAGTTCCTTAAGCTACTTACAAGCATTCACCAGAAACTCTCATGCGTTTCTTTGAAAGAGAAGCAGTCTGTTCCAACACTTCAATCCACTGTGCGAAGTGAATGGAGTGTTGCTTCAATTTCTAAATGCTGTCCTTTCAGAGAAAATCACGTTCCTTTGAAAGTGCCTTAAGCTACTTACAAGCATTCACCAGAAACTCACATGCGTTTCTCTGAAAGAGAATCAATCTGTTCCAACACTTCAATTCATTGTGCAAAGTTCATGGAGTGTTGCCTCACTTTTGAAATGCTGTCCTTTCCGAGAAAATCACTTTCCTTTGAAAGTGCCTTACGCTACTTTCAAGCATTCACAAAAAACTCACATGTGTTTCTCTGAAAGAGAAGCAGTCTGTTCCAACACTTCAATTCTCTGTGCGAAGTGAATGGAGTGTTGCTTCACTTTCTAAATGCTGTCCTTTCAAAGAAAATCTCTTTCCTTTGAAAGTGCCTTAAGTTACTTCCAAGCATTAGGAAGAAACTCACATGCGTTTCTCTGAAAGAGAAGCAGTCTGTTCCAACACTTCAATTCACTGTGTGAAGTGAATGGAGTGTTGCTTCACTTTCTAAATTCTGTCCTTTCAGAGAAAATCACTTTCCTTTGAAAGTGCCTTAAGGTACTTACAAGCATTCAACAGAAACTCACATGCATTTCTCTGAAAGGGAAGCAGTCTGTTCCAACACTTCAATTCACTGTGCGAAGTGAATGGAGTGTGGCTTCACTTTCTAAATGCTGTCCTTTCAGAGAAAATCACTTTCCTTTGAAAGCGCCTTAAGCTACTTACAAGCATTCACTAGAAACTCACATGCGTTTCTTTGAAAGAGAAGCAGTCTGTTCCAACACTTCAATTCACTGTGCGAAGTGAATGGAGTGTTGCTTCACTTTCTAAATGCTGTCCTTTCAGAGAAAATCACTTTCCTTTGAAAGCGCCTTAAGCTACTTACAAGCATTCACCAGAAACTCACATGCGTTTCTTAGAAAGAGAAGCAGTCTGTTCCAACACTTCAATTCACTGTGCGAAGTGAATGGAGTGTTGGTTCACTTTCTAAATGCTGTCTTTTCGGAGAAAATCACTTTCCTTTGAAAGTGCCTTAAGCTAATTACAAGCATTCAACAGAAACTCACATGCATTTCTCTGAAAGAGTAGCAGTCTGTTCCAACACTTCAATTCACTGCAAGAAGGGAATGGAGTGTTGCTGCACTTTCTTAATGCTGTCCTTTCAGAGAAAATCACTTTCCTTTGAAAGTGCCTTAAGCTACTTACAAGCATTCACCAGAAACAAACATGCGTTTCTTTGAAAGAGAAGCAGTCTGTTCCAACACTTCAATTCACTGTGCGAAGTGAATGGAGTGTTGCTTCACTTTCTAAATGCTGTCCTTTCAGAGAAAATCACTTTCCTTTGAAAGTGCCTTAAGCTACTTTCAAGCATTCACAAGAAACACACATGCGTTTCTCTGAAATAGAAGCAGTCTGTTCCAACACTTCAATTCACTGTGCGAAGTGAATGGAGTGTTGCTTCACTTTCTTAATGCTGTCCTTTCAGAGAAAATCACTTTCCTTTGAAAGTGCCTTAAGCTAATTACAAGCATTCAACAGAAAATCACATGCATTTCTCTGAAAGAGAAGCAGTCTGTTCCAACACTTCAATTCACTGTGCGAAGTGAATGGAGTGTTGCTTCACTTTCTAAATGCTGTCCTTTCAGAGAAAATCACTTTCCGTTGAAAGTGCCTTAAGTTACTTGCAAGCATTAGGAAGAAACTCACATGCATTTCTCTGAAAGAGAAGCAGTCTGTTCCAACACTTCAATTCACTGTGCGAAGTGAATGGAGTGTTGCTTCACTTTCTAAAGGCTGCCCTTTCAGAGAAAATCACTTTCCTTTGAAAGTGCCTTAAGCTACTTACAAGCATTCACCAGAAACTCACATGCGTTTCTGTGAAAGAGAAGCAGTCTGTTCCAACACTTCAATCCACTGTGCGAAGTGAATGGAGTGTTGCTTCACTTTCTAAATGCTGTCCTTTCAGAGAAAATCACGTTCCTTTGAAAGTGCCTTAAGCTACTTACAAGCATTCACCAGAAACTCACATGCATTTCTCTGAAAGAGAAGCAGTCTGTTCCAACACTTCAATTCACTGTGCAAAGTTCATGGAGTGTTGCCTCACTTTTGAAATGCTGTCCTTTCCGAGAAAATCACTTTCCTTTGAAAGTGCCTTAAGCTACTTTCAAGCATTCACAAAAAACTCACATGTGTTTCTCTGAAAGAGAAGCAGTCTGTTCCAACACTTCAATTCTCTGTGCGAAGTGAATGGAGTGTTGCTTCACTTTCTAAATGCTGTCCTTTCAAAGAAAATCACTTTCCTTTGAAAGTGCCTTAAGTTACTTGCAAGCATTAGGAAGAAACTCACATGCGTTTCTCTGAAAGAGAAGCAGTCTGTTCCAACACTTCAATTCACTGTGTGAAGTGAATGGAGTGTTGCTTCACTTTCTAAATGCTGTCCTTTCAGAGAAAATCACTTTCCTTTGAAAGCGCCTTAAGCTACTTACAAGCATTCACCAGAAACTCACATGCGTTTCTTTGAAAGAGAAGCAGTCTGTTCCAACACTTCAATTCACTGTGCGAAGTGAATGGAGTGTTGCTTCACTTTCTAAATGCTGTCCTTTCAAAGAAAATCACTTTCCTTTGAAAGTGCCTTAAGTTACTTGCAAGCATTAGGAAGAAACTCACATGCGTTTCTCTGAAAGAGAAGCAGTCTGTTCCAACACTTCAATTCACTTTACGAAGGGAATGGAGTGTTGCTTCACTTTCTAAATGCTGTCCTTTCAGAGAAAATCACTTTCCTTTGAAAGTGCCTTAAACTACTTTCAAGCATTCACAAAAAACTCACATGCGTTTCTCTGAAAGAGAAGCAGTCCGTTCCAACACTTCAATTCACTGTGCGAAGTGAATGGAGTGTTGCTTCACTTTCTAAATGCTGTCCTTTCAGAGAAAATCACTTTCCTTTGAAAGTGCCTTAAGCTACTTTCAAGCATTCACAAGAAACACACATGCGTTTCTCTGAAATAGAAGCAGTCTGTTCCAACTCTTCAATTCACTGTGCGAAGTGAATGGAGTGTTGCTTCACTTTCTAACTGCTGTCCTTTCAAAGAAAATCACTTTCCTTTGAAACTGCGTTAAGTTACTTGCAAGCATTAGGAAGAAACTCACATGCGTTTCTCTGAAAGAGAAGCAGTCTGTTCCAACACTTCAATTCACTGTGCGAAGTGAATGGAGTGTTGCTTCACTTCCTTAATGCTGTCCTTTCAGAGAAAATCACTTTCCTTTGAAAGTGCCTTAAGCTAATTACAAGCATTCAACAGAAACTCACATGCATTTCTCTGAAAGAGAAGCAGTCTGTTCCAACACTTCAATTCACTGTGCGAAGTGAATGGAGTGTTGCTTCACTTTCTAAATGCTGTCCTTTCAGAGAAAATCACTTTCCTTTGAAAGTGCCTTAAGTTACTTGCAAGCATTAGGAAGAAACTCACATGCATTTCTCTGAAAGAGAAGCAGTCTGTTCCAACACTTCAATTCACTGTGCGAAGTGAATGGAGTGTTGCTTCACTTTCTAAAGGCTGCCCTTTCAGAGAAAATCACTTTCCTTTGAAAGTGCCTTAAGCTACTTACAAGCATTCACCAGAAACTCACATGCGTTTCTTTGAAAGAGAAGCAGTCTGTTCCAACACTTCAATCCACTGTGCGAAGTGAATGGAGTGTTGCTTCACTTTCTAAATGCTGTCCTTTCAGAGAAAATCACGTTCCTTTGAAAGTGCCTTAAGCTACTTACAAGCATTCACCAGAAACTCACATGCGTTTCTCTGAAAGAGAATCAATCTGTTCCAACACTTCAATTCATTGTGCAAAGTTCATGGAGTGTTGCCTCACTTTTGAAATGCTGTCCTTTCCGAGAAAATCACTTTCCTTTGAAAGTGCCTTAAGCTACTTTCAAGCATTCACAAAAAACTCACATGTGTTTCTCTGAAAGAGAAGCAGTCTGTTCCAACACTTCAATTCTCTGTGCGAAGTGAATGGAGTGTTGCTTCACTTTCTAAATGCTGTCCTTTCAAAGAAAATCTCTTTCCTTTGAAAGTGCCTTAAGTTACTTGCAAGCATTAGGAAGAAACTCACATGCGTTTCTCTGAAAGAGAAGCAGTCTGTTCCAACACTTCAATTCACTGTGTGAAGTGAATGGAGTGTTGCTTCACTTTCTAAATTCTGTCCTTTCAGAGAAAATCACTTTCCTTTGAAAGTGCCTTAAGGTACTTACAAGCATTCAACAGAAACTCACATGCATTTCTCTGAAAGGGAAGCAGTCTGTTCCAACACTTCAATTCACTGTGCGAAGTGAATGGAGTGTGGCTTCACTTTCTAAATGCTGTCCTTTCAGAGAAAATCACTTTCCTTTGAAAGCGCCTTAAGCTACTTACAAGCATTCACCAGAAACTCACATGCGTTTCTTTGAAAGAGAAGCAGTCTGTTCCAACACTTCAATTCACTGTGCGAAGTGAATGGAGTGTTGCTTCACTTTCTAAATGCTGTCCTTTCAGAGAAAATCACTTTCCTTTGAAAGCGCCTTAAGCTACTTACAAACATTCACCAGAAACTCACATGCGTTTCTTAGAAAGAGAAGCTGTCTGTTCCAACACTTCAATTCACTGTGCGAAGTGAATGGAGTGTTGCTTCACTTTCTAAAGGCTGCCCTTTCAGAGAAAATCACTTTCCTTTGAAAGTGCCTTAAGCTACTTACAAGCATTCACCAGAAACTCACATGCGTTTCTGTGAAAGAGAAGCAGTCTGTTCCAACACTTCAATCCACTGTGCGAAGTGAATGGAGTGTTGCTTCACTTTCTAAATGCTGTCCTTTCAGAGAAAATCACGTTCCTTTGAAAGTGCCTTAAGCTACTTACAAGCATTCACCAGAAACTCACATGCGTTTCTCTGAAAGAGAATCAATCTGTTCCAACACTTCAATTCATTGTGCAAAGTTCATGGAGTGTTGCCTCACTTTTGAAATGCTGTCCTTTCCGAGAAAATCACTTTCCTTTGAAAGTGCCTTAAGCTACTTTCAAGCATTCACAAAAAACTCACATGTGTTTCTCTGAAAGAGAAGCAGTCTGTTCCAACACTTCAATTCTCTGTGCGAAGTGAATGGAGTGTTGCTTCACTTTCTAAATGCTGTCCTTTCAAAGAAAATCACTTTCCTTTGAAAGTGCCTTAAGTTACTTGCAAGCATTAGGAAGAAACTCACATGCGTTTCTCTGAAAGAGAAGCAGTCTGTTCCAACACTTCAATTCACTCTGTGAAGTGAATGGAGTGTTGCTTCACTTTCTAAATGCTGTCCTTTCAGAGAAAATCACTTTCCTTTGAAAGCGCCTTAAGCTACTTACAAGCATTCACCAGAAACTCACATGCGTTTCTTTGAAAGAGAAGCAGTCTGTTCCAACACTTCAATTCACTGTGCGAAGTGAATGGAGTGTTGCTTCACTTTCTAAATGCTGTCCTTTCAAAGAAAATCACTTTCCTTTGAAAGTGCCTTAAGTTACTTGCAAGCATTAGGAAGAAACTCACATGCGTTTCTCTGAAAGAGAAGCAGTCTGTTCCAACACTTCAATTCACTTTACGAAGGGAATGGAGTGTTGCTTCACTTTCTAAATGCTGTCCTTTCAGAGAAAATCACTTTCCTTTGAAAGTGCCTTAAACTACTTTCAAGCATTCACAAAAAACTCACATGCGTTTCTCTGAAAGAGAAGCAGTCTGTTCCAACACTTCAATTCACTGTGCGAAGTGAATGGAGTGTTGCTTCACTTTCTAAATGCTGTCCTTTCAGAGAAAATCACTTTCCTTTGAAAGTGCCTTAAGCTACTTTCAAGCATTCACAAGAAACACACATGCGTTTCTCTGAAATAGAAGCAGTCTGTTCCAACTCTTCAATTCACTGTGCGAAGTGAATGGAGTGTTGCTTCACTTTCTAACTGCTGTCCTTTCAAAGAAAATCACTTTCCTTTGAAACTGCCTTAAGTTACTTGCAAGCATTAGGAAGAAATTCACATGCGTTTCTCTGAAAGAGAAGCAGTCTGTTCCAACACTTCAATTCACTGTGCGAAGTGAATGGAGTGTTGCTTCACTTCCTTAATGCTGTCCTTTCAGAGAAAATCACTTTCCTTTGAAAGTGCCTTAAGCTAATTACAAGCATTCAACAGAAACTCACATGCATTTCTCTGAAAGAGAAGCAGTCTGTTCCAACACTTCAATTCACTGTGCGAAGTGAATGGAGTGTTGCTTCACTTTCTAAATGCTGTCCTTTCAGAGAAAATCACTTTCCTTTGAAAGTGCCTTAAGTTACTTGCAAGCATTAGGAAGAAACTCACATGCATTTCTCTGAAAGAGAAGCAGTCTGTTCCAACACTTCAATTCACTGTGCGAAGTGAATGGAGTGTTGCTTCACTTTCTAAAGGCTGCCCTTTCAGAGAAAATCACTTTCCTTTGAAAGTGCCTTAAGCTACTTACAAGCATTCACCAGAAACTCACATGCGTTTCTTTGAAAGAGAAGCAGTCTGTTCCAACACTTCAATCCACTGTGCGAAGTGAATGGAGTGTTGCTTCACTTTCTAAATGCTGTCCTTTCAGAGAAAATCACGTTCCTTTGAAAGTGCCTTAAGCTACTTACAAGCATTCACCAGAAACTCACATGCGTTTCTCTGAAAGAGAATCAATCTGTTCCAACACTTCAATTCATTGTGCAAAGTTCATGGAGTGTTGCCTCACTTTTGAAATGCTGTCCTTTCCGAGAAAATCACTTTCCTTTGAAAGTGCCTTAAGCTACTTTCAAGCATTCACAAAAAACTCACATGTGTTTCTCTGAAAGAGAAGCAGTCTGTTCCAACACTTCAATTCTCTGTGCGAAGTGAATGGAGTGTTGCTTCACTTTCTAAATGCTGTCCTTTCAAAGAAAATCTCTTTCCTTTGAAAGTGCCTTAAGTTACTTGCAAGCATTAGGAAGAAACTCACATGCGTTTCTCTGAAAGAGAAGCAGTCTGTTCCAACACTTCAATTCACTGTGTGAAGTGAATGGAGTGTTGCTTCACTTTCTAAATTCTGTCCTTTCAGAGAAAATCACTTTCCTTTGAAAGTGCCTTAAGGTACTTACAAGCATTCAACAGAAACTCACATGCATTTCTCTGAAAGGGAAGCAGTCTGTTCCAACACTTCAATTCACAGTGCGAAGTGAATGGAGTGTGGCTTCACTTTCTAAATGCTGTCCTTTCAGAGAAAATCACTTTCCTTTGAAAGCGCCTTAAGCTACTTACAAGCATTCACCAGAAACTCACATGCGTTTCTTTGAAAGAGAAGCAGTCTGTTCCAACACTTCAATTCACTGTGCGAAGTGAATGGAGTGTTGCTTCACTTTCTAAATGCTGTCCTTTCAGAGAAAATCACTTTCCTTTGAAAGCGCCTTAAGCTACTTACAAGCATTCACCAGAAACTCACATGCGTTTCTTAGAAAGAGAAGCAGTCTGTTCCAACACTTCAATTCACTGTGCGAAGTGAATGGAGTGTTGGTTCACTTTCTAAATGCTGTCTTTTCGGAGAAAATCACTTTCCTTTGAAAGTGCCTTAAGCTAATTACAAGCATTCAACAGAAACTCACATGCATTTCTCTGAAAGAGAAGCAGTCTGTTCCAACACTTCAATTCACTGCACGAAGGGAATGGAGTGTTGCTTCACTTTCTTAATGCTGTCCTTTCAGAGAAAATCACTTTCCTTTGAAAGTGCCTTAAGCTACTTACAAGCATTCACCAGAAACAAACATGCGTTTCTTTGAAAGAGAAGCAGTCTGTTCCAACACTTCAATTCACTGTGCGAAGTAAATGGAGTGTTGCTTCACTTTCTAAATGCTGTCCTTTCAGAGAAAATCACTTTCCTTTGAAAGTGCCTTAAGCTACTTTCAAGCATTCACAAGAAACACACATGCGTTTCTCTGAAATAGAAGCAGTCTGTTCCAACACTTCAATTCACTGTGCGAAGTGAATGGAGTGTTGCTTCACTTTCTAACTGCTGTCCTTTCAAAGAAAATCACTTTCCTTTGAAACTGCCTTAAGTTACTTGCAAGCATTAGGAAGAAACTCACATGCGTTTCTCTGAAAGAGAAGCAGTCTGTTCCAACACTTCAATTCACTGTGCGAAGTGAATGGAGTGTTGCTTCACTTTCTTAATGCTGTCCTTTCAGAGAAAATCACTTTCCTTTGAAAGTGCCTTAAGCTAATTACAAGCATTCAACAGAAACTCACATGCATTTCTCTGAAAGAGAAGCAGTCTGTTCCAACACTTCAATTCACTGTGCGAAGTGAATGGAGTGTTGATTAACTTTCTAAATGCTGTCCTTTCAGAGAAAATCACTTTCCTTTGAAAGTGCCTTAAGTTACTTGCAAGCATTAGGAAGAAACTCACATGCGTTTCTCTGAAAGAGAAGCAGTCTGTTCCAACACTTCAATTCACTGTGCGAAGTGAATGGAGTGTTGCTTCACTTTCTAAAGGCTGCCCTTTCAGAGAAAATCACTTTCCTTTGAAAGTGCCTTAAGCTACTTACTAGCATTCACCAGAGACTCACATGCGTTACTCTGAAAGAGAAGCAGTCTGTTCCAACACTTCAATTCACTGTGTGAAGTGAATGGAGTGTTGCTTCACTTTCTAAATGCTGTCCTTTCAGAGAAAATCACTTTCCTTTGATAGTGCCTTAAGCTACTTACAAGCATACACCAGAAACTCACATGCGTTTCTTTGAAAGAGAAGCAGTCTGTTCCAACACTTCAATCCACTGTGCGAAGTGAATGGAGTGTTGCTTCACTTTCTAAATGCTGTCTTTTCCGAGAAAATAACTTTCCTTTGAAAATGCCTTAAGGTACTTACAAGCATTCAACAGAAACTCACATGCATTTCTCTGAAAGAGAAGCAGTCTGTTCCAACACTTCAATTCACTGTGCGAAGTGAATGGAGTGTTGCTTCACTTTAAATGCTGTCCTTTCAGAGAAAATCACTTTACTTTGAAAGTGCCTTAAACTAATTTCAAGCATTCACAGAAAACGCACATGCGTTTCTCTGAAAGAGAAGCACTCTGTTCCAACACTTCAATTCACTGTGCGAAGTGAATGGAGTGTTGCTTCACTTTCTAAATGCTGTCCTTTCAGAGAAAATCACTTTCCTTTGAAAGTGTCTTAAGGTACTTACAAGCATTCAACAGAAACTCACATGCATTTCTCTGAAAGAGAAGCAGTCTGTTCCAACACTTCAATTCACTGTGCGAAGTGAATGGAGTGTTGCTTCACTTTCTAAATGCTGTCCTTTCAGAGAAAATCACTTTCCTTTGATAGTGCCTTAAGCTACTTTCAAGCATTCACAAGAAAAACACATGCGTTTCTCTGAAATAGAAGCAGTCTGTTCCAACACTTCAATTCACTGTGTGAAGTAAATGGAGTGTTGCTTCACTTTCTAAATTCTGTCCTTTCAGAGAAAATCACTTTCCTTTGAAAGTGCCTTAAGGTACTTACAAGCATTCAACAGAAACTCACATGCATTTCTCTGAAAGAGAAGCAGTCTGTTCCAACACTTCAATTCACTGTGCGAAGTGAATGGAGTGTTGCTTCACTTTCTAAATTCTGTCCTTTCAGAGAAAATCACTTTCCTTTGAAAGTGCCTTAAGGTACTTACAAGCATTCAACAGAAACTCACATGCATTTCTCTGAAAGAGAAGCAGTCTGTTCCAACACTTCAATTCACTGTGCGAAGTGAATGGAGTGTTGCTTCACTTTCTAAATGCTGTCCTTTCAGAGAAAATCACTTTCCTTTGAAAGCGCCTTAAGCTACTTACAAGCATTCACCAGAAACTCACATGCGTTTCTTTGAAAGAGAAGCAGTCTGTTCCAACACTTCAATTCACTGTGCGAAGTGAATGGAGTGTTGCTTCACTTTCTAAATGCTGTCCTTTCAAAGAAAATCACTTTCCTTTGAAAGTGCCTTAAGTTACTTGCAAGCATTAGGAAGAAACTCACATGCGTTTCTCTGAAAGAGAAGCAGTCTGTTCCAACACTTCAATTCACTGCACGAAGGGAATGGAGTGTTGCTTCACTTTCTAAATTCTGTCCTTTCAGAAAAAATCACTTTCCTTTGAAAGTGCCTTAAACTACTTTCAAGCATTCACAAAAAACTCACATGCGTTTCTCTGAAAGAGAAGCAGTCTGTTCCAACACTTCAATTCACTGTGCGAAGTGAATGGAGTGTTGCTTCACTTTCTAAATGCTGTTCTTTCAGAGAAAATCACTTTCCTTTGAAAGTGCCTTAAGCTAATTACAAGCATTCAACAGAAACTCACATGCATTTCTCTGAAAGAGAAGCAGTCTGTTCCAACACTTCAATTCACTACACGAAGGGAATGGAGTGTTGCTTCACTTTCTAAATGCTGTTCTTTCAGAGAAAATCACTTTCCTTTGATAGTGCCTTAAGCTACTTACAAGCATTCACCAGAAACTCACATGCGTTTCTTTGAAAGAGAAGCAGTCTGTTCCAACACTTCAATCCACTGTGCGAAGTGAATGGAGTGTTCCTTCACTTTCTAAATGCTGTCTTTTTCGAGAAAATCACTTTCCTTTGAAAGTGCCTTAAGGTACTTACAAGCATTCAACAGAAACTCACATGCATTTCTCTGAAAGAGAAGCAGTCTGTTCCAACACTTCAATTCACTGTGCGAAGTGAATGGAGTGTTGCTTCACTTTCTAAATGCTGTCCTTTCAGAGAAAATCACTTTCCTTTGAAAGTGCCTTAAACTAATTTCAAGCATTCACAGAAAACGCACACGCGTTTCTCTGAAAGAGAAGCACTCTGTTCCAACACTTCAATTCACTGTGCGGAGTGAATTGAGTGTTGCTTCACTTTCTAAATGCTGTCCTTTCAGAGAAAATCACTTTCCTTTGAAAGTGTCTTAAGGTACTTACAAGCATTCAACAGAAACTCACATGCATTTCTCTGAAAGAGAAGCAGTCTGTTCCAACACTTCAATTCACTGTGCGAAGTGAATGGAGTGTTGCTTCACTTTCTAAATGCTGTCCTTTCAGAGAAAATCACTTTCCTTTGATAGTGCCTTAAGCTACTTTCAAGCATTCACAAGAAACACACATGTGTTTCTCTGAAATAGAAGCAGTCTGTTCCAACACTTCAATTCACTGTACGAAGTGAATGGAGTGTTGCTTCACTTTCTAAATTCTGTCCTTTCAGAGAAAATCACTTTCCTTTGAAAGTGCCTTAAGCTAATTACAAGCATTCAACAGAAACTCACATGCATTTCTCTGAAAGAGAATCAATCTGTTCCAACACTTCAATTCACTGTGCAAAGTTCATAGAGTGTTGCCTCACTTTTGAAATGCTGTCCTTTCCAAGAAAATCACTTTCCTTTGCAAGTGCCTTAAGCTACTTTCAAGCATTCACAAAAAACTCACATGTGTTTCTCTGAAAGAGAAGCAGTCTTTTCCAACACTTCAATTCTCTGTGCGAAGTGAATGGAGTGTTGCTTCACTTTCTAAATGCTGTCCTTTCAAAGAAAATCACTTTACTTTGAAAGTGCCTTAAGCTACTTACTAGCATTCACCAGAGACTCACATGCATTACTCTGAAAGAGAAGCAGTCTGTTCCAACACTTCAATTCACTGTGTGAAGTGAATGGAGTGTTGCTTCACTTTCTAAATTCTGTCCTTTCAGAGAAAATCACTTTCCTTTGATAGTGCCTTAAGCTACTTACAAGCATTCACCAGAAACTCACATGCGTTTCTATGAAAGAGAAGCAGTCTGTTCCAACACTTCAATCCACTGTGCGAAGTGAATGGAGTGTTGCTTCACTTTCTAAATGTTGTCCTTTCAAAGAAAATCACTTTCCTTTGAAAGTGCCTTAAGGTACTTGCAAGCATTAGGAAGAAACTCACATGCGTTTCTCTGAAAGAGAAGCAGTCTGTTCCAACACTTCATTTCACTGCACGAAGGGAATGGAGTGTTGCTTCACTTTCTAAATTCTGTCCTTTCAGAGAAAATCACTTTCCTTTGAAAGTGCCTTAAACTGCTTTCAAGCATTAACAAAAAACTCACATGCGTTTCTCTGAAAGAGAAGCAGTCTGTTCCAACACTTCAATTCACTGTGCGAAGTGAATGGAGTGTTGCTTCACTTTCTAAATGCTGTACTTTCAGAGAAAATCACTTTCCTTTGAAAGTGCCTTAAGCTAATTACAAGCATTCAACAGAAACTCACATGCATTTCTCTGAAAGAGAAGCAGTCTGTTCCAACACTTCAATTCACTACACGAAGGGAATGGAGTGTTGCTTCACTTTCTAAATGCTGTCCTTTCAGAGAAAATCAATTTCCTTTGATAGTGCCTTAAGCTACTTACAAGCATTCACCAGAAACTCACATGCGTTTCTTTGAAAGAGAAGCAGTCTGTTCCAACACTTCAATCCACTGTGCGAAGTGAATGGAATGTTGCTTCACTTTCTAAATGCTGTCTTTTCCGAGAAAATCACTTTCCTTTGAAAGTGCCTTAAGGTACTTACAAGCATTCAACAGAAACTCACATGCATTTCTCTGAAAGAGAAGCAGTCTGTTCCAACACTTCAATTCACTGTGCGAAGTGAATAGAGTGTTGCTTCACTTTCTAAATGCTGTCCTTTCAGAGAAAATCACTTTCCTTTGATAGTGCCTTAAGCTACTTTCAAGCATTCACAAGAAACACACATGTGTTTCTCTGAAATAGAAGCAGTCTGTTCCAACACTTCAATTCACTGTGCGAAGTGAATGGAGTGTTGCTTCACTTTCTAAATTCTGTCCTTTCAGAGAAAATCACTTTCCTTTGAAAGTGCCTTAAGGTACTTACAAGCATTCAACAGAAACTCACATGCGTTTCTCTGAAAGAGAAGCAGTCTGTTCCAACACTTCAATTCACTGTGCGAAGTGAATGGAGTGTTGCTTCACTTTCTAAATGCTGTCCTTTCAGAGAAAATCACTTTCCTTTGAAAGTGCCTTTAGTTACTTGCAAGCATTAAGAAGAAACTCACATGCGTTTCTCTGAAAGAGAAGCAGTCTGTTCCAACACTTCAATTCACTGTGCAAAGTTCATGGAGTGTTGCCTCACTTTTGAAATGCTGTCCTTTCCGAGAAAATCACTTTCCTTTGAAAGTGCCTTAAGCGACTTTCAAGCATTCCAAAAAACTCACATGTGTTAACCTGAAAGAGAAGCAGTCTGTTCCAACACTTCAATTCTCTGTGCGAAGTGAATGGAGTGTTGCTTCACTTTCTAAATGCTGTCCTTTCAAAGAAAATCACTTTCCTTTGAAAGTGCCTTAAGTTACTTGCAAGCATTAGGAAGAAACTCACATGCGTTTCTCTGAAAGAGAAGAGGTCTGTTCCAACACTTCAATTCACTGCACGAAGGGAATGGAGTGTTGCTTCACTTTCTAAATTCTGTCCTTTCAGAGAAAATCACTTTCCTTTGAAAGTGCCTTAAACTACTTTCAAGCATTCACAAAAAACTCACATGCGTTTCTCTGAAAGAGAAGCAGTCTGTTCCAACACTTCAATTCACTGTGCGAAGTGAATGGAGTGTTGCTTCACTTTTTAAATGCTGTCCTTTCAGAGAAAATCACTTTCCTTTGAAAGTGCCTTAATCTAATTACAAGCATTCAACAGAAACTCACATGCATTTCTCTGAAAGAGAAGCAGTCTGTTCCAACACTTCAATTCACTGCACGAAGGGAATGGAGTGTTGCTTCACTTTCTAAATGCTGTCCTTTCAGAGAAAATCACTTTTCTTTGAAAGTGCCTAAAGCTACTTACAAGCATTCACCAGAAACTCACATGCGTTTCTTTGAAAGAGAAGCAGTCTGTTCCAACACTTCAATCCACTGTGCAAAGTGAATTGAGTGTTGCTTCACTTTCTAAATGCTGTCCTTTCAGAGAAAATCACTTTCCTTTGAAAGTGCCTTAAGGTACTTACAAGCATTCAACAGAAACTCACATGCATTTCTCTGAAAGAGAAGCAGTCCGTTCCAACACTTCAATTCACTGTGCGAAGTTAATGGAGTGTTGCTTCACTTTCTAAATGCTGTCCTTTCAGAGAAAATCACTTTCCTTTGAAAGTGCCTTAAAATAATTTCAAGCATTCACAGAAAACGCACATGCGTTTCTCTGAAAGAGAAGCAGTCTGTTCCAACACTTCAATTCACTGTGCGAAGTGAATGGAGTGTTGCTTCACTTTCTAAATGCTGTCCTTTCAGAGAAAATCACTTTCCTTTGAAAGTGCCTTAAGCTACTTACAAGCATTCACCAGAAACTCACATGCGTTTCTCTGAAAGAGAATCAATCTGTTCCAACACTTCAATTCACTGTGCAAAGTTCATGGATTGTTGCCTCACTTTTGAAATGCTGTCCTTTCCGAGAAAATCACTTTCCTTTGAAAGTGCCTTAAGCTACTTTCAAGCATTCACAAAAAACTCACATGTGGTTCTCTGAAAGAGAAGCAGTCTGTTCCAACACTTCAATTCTCTGTGCGAAGTGAATGGAGTGTTGCTTCACTTTCTAAATGCTGTCCTTTCAAAGAAAATCACTTTCCTTTGAAAGTGCCTTAAGTTACTTGCAAGCATTAGGAAGAAACTCACATGCGTTTCTCTGAAAGAGATGCAGTCTGTTCCAACACTTCAATTCACTGCACGAAGGGAATGGAGTGTTGCTTCACTTACTAAATTCTGTCCTTTCAGAGAATATCACATTCCTTTGAAAGTGCCTTAAACTACTTTCAAGCATTCACAAAAAACTCACATGCGTTTCTCTGAAAGAGAAGCAGTCTGTTCCAACATTTCAATTCACTGTGTGAAGTGAATGGAGTGTTGCTTCACTTTCTAAATGCTGTCCTTTCAGAGAAAATCACTTTCCTTTGAAAGTGCCTAAAACTAATTTCAAGCATTCACAGAAAACGCACACGCGTTTCTCTGAAAGAGAAGCACACTGTTCCAAAACTTCAATTCACTGTGCGAAGTGAATGGAGTGTTGCTTCACTTTCTAAATTCTGTCCTTTCAGAAAAAATCACGTTCCTTTGAAAGTGCCTTAAGCTACTTACAAGCATTCACCAGAAACTCACATGCGTTTCTCTGAAAGAGAATCAATCTGTTCCAACACTTCAATTCACTGTGCAATGTTCATGGAGTGTTGCCTCACTTTTGAAATGCTGTCCTTTCCAAGAAAATCACTTTCCTTTGCAAGTGCCTTAAGCTACTTTCAAGCATTCACAAAAAACTCACATGTGTTTCTCTGAAAGAGAAGCAGTCTGTTCCAACACTTCAATTCTCTGTGCGAAGTGAATGGAGTGTTGCTTCACTTTCTAAATGCTGTCCTTTCAAAGAAAATCACTTTACTTTGAAAGTGCCTTAAGCTACTTACTAGCATTCACCAGAGACTCACATGCATTACTCTGAAAGAGAAGCAGTCTGTTCCAACACTTCAATTCACTGTGTGAAGTGATTGGAGTGTTGCTTCACTTTCTAAATGCTGTCCTTTCAGAGAAAATCACTTTCCTTTGATAGTGCCTTAAGCTACTTACAAGCATTCACCAGAAACTCACATGCGTTTCTTTGAAAGAGAAGCAGTCTGTTCCAACACTTCAATCCACTGTGCGAAGTGAATGGAGTGTTGCTTCACTTTCTAAATGCTGTCCTTTCAAAGAAAATCACTTTCCTTTGAAAGTGCCTTAAGGTACTTGCAAGCATTAGGAAGAAACTCACATGCGTTTCTCTGAAAGAGAAGCATTCTGTTCCAACACTTCATTTCACTGCACGAAGGGAATGGAGTGTTGCTTCACTTTCTAAATTCTGTCCTTTCAGAGAAAATCACTTTCCTTTGAAAGTGCCTTAAACTACTTTCAAGCATTAACAAAAAACTCACATGCGTTTCTCTGAAAGAGAAGCAGTCTGTTCCAACACTTCAATTCACTGTGCGAAGTGAATGGAGTGTTGCTTCACTTTCTAAATGCTGTACTTTCAGAGAAAATCACTTTCCTTTGAAAGTGCCTTAAGCTAATTACAAGCATTCAACAGAAACTCACATGCATTTCTCTGAAAGAGAAGCAGTCTGTTCCAACACTTCAATTCACTACACGAAGGGAATGGAGTGTTGCTTCACTTTCTAAATGCTGTCCTTTCAGAGAAAATCAATTTCCTTTGATAGTGCCTTAAGATACTTACAAGCATTCACCAGAAACTCACATGCGTTTCTTTGAAAGAGAAGCAGTCTGTTCCAACACTTCAATCCACTGTGCGAAGTGAATGGAGTGTTGCTTCACTTTCTAAATGCTGTCTTTTCCGAGAAAATCACTTTCCTTTGAAAGTGCCTTAAGGTACTTACAAGCATTCAACAGAAACTCACATACATTTCTCTGAAAGAGAAGCAGTCTGTTCCAACACTTCAATTCACTGTGCGAAGTGAATAGAGTGTTGCTTCACATTCTAAATGCTGTCCTTTCAGAGAAAATCACTTTCCTTTGATAGTGCCTTAAGCTACTTTCGAGCATTCACAAGAAACACACATGTGTTTCTCTGAAATAGAAGCAGTCTGTTCCAACACTTCAATTCACTGTGCGAAGTGAATGGAGTGTTGCTTCACTTTCTAAATTCTGTCCTTTCAGAGAAAATCACTTTCCTTTGAAAGTGCCTTAAGGTACTTACAAGCATTCAACAGAAACTCACATGCATTTCTCTGAAAGAGAAGCAGTCTGTTCCAATACTTCAATTCACTGTGCGAAGTGAATGGAGTGTTGCTTCACTTTCTAAATGCTGTCCTTTCAGAGAAAATCACTTTCCTTTGAAAGTGCCTTAAGTTACTTGCAATCATTAAGAAGAAACTCACATGCGTTTCTCTGAAAGAGAAGCAGTCTGTTCCAACACTTCAATTCACTGTGCAAAGTTCATGGAGTGTTGCCTCACTTTTGAAATGCTGTCCTTTCCGAGAAAATCACTTTCCTTTGAAAGTGCCTTAAGCGACTTTCAAGCATTCACAAAAAACTCACATGTGTTTCTCTGAAAGAGAAGCAGTCTGTTCCAACACTTCAATTCTCTGTGCGAAGTGAATGGAGTGTTGCTTCACTTTCTAAATGCTGTCCTTTCAAAGAAAATCACTTTCCTTTGAAAGTGCCTTAAGTTACTTGCAAGCATTAGGAAGAAACTCACATGCGTTTCTCTGAAAGAGAAGAGGTCTGTTCCAACACTTCAATTCACTGCACGAAGGGAATGGAGTGTTGCTTCACTTTCTAAATTCTGTCCTTTCAGAGAAAATCACTTTCCTTTGAAAGTGCCTTAAACTACTTTCAAGCATTCACAAAAAACTCACATGCGTTTCTCTGAAAGAGAAGCAGTCTGTTCCAACACTTCAATTCACTGTGCGAAGTGAATGGAGTGTTGCTTCACTTTTTAAATGCTGTCCTTTCAGAGAAAATCACTTTCCTTTGAAAGTGCCTTAAGCTAATTACAAGCATTCAACAGAAACTCACATGCATTTCTCTGAAAGAGAAGGAGTCTGTTCCAACACTTCAATTCACTGCACGAAGGGAATGGAGTGTTGCTTCACTTTCTAAATGCTGTCCTTTCAGAGAAAATCACTTTTCTTTGAAAGTGCCTAAAGCTACTTACAAGCATTCACCAGAAACTCACATGCGTTTCTTTGAAAGAGAAGCAGTCTGTTCCAACACTTCAATCCACTGTGCGAAGTGAATGGAGTGTTGCTTCACTTTCTAAATGCTGTCCTTTCAGAGAAAATCACTTTCCTTTGAAAGTGCCTTAAGCTACTTACAAGCATTCACCAGAAACTCACATGCGTTTCTCTGAAAGAGAATCAATCTGTTCCAACACTTCAATTCACTGTGCAAAGTTCATGGATTGTTGCCTCACTTTTGAAATGCTGTCCTTTCCGAGAAAATCACTTTCCTTTGAAAGTGCCTTAAGCTACTTTCAAGCATTCACAAAAAACTCACATGTGGTTCTCTGAAAGAGAAGCAGTCTGTTCCAACACTTCAATTCTCTGTGCGAAGTGAATGGAGTGTTGCTTCACTTTCTAAATGCTGTCCTTTCAAAGAAAATCACTTTCCTTTGAAAGTGCCTTAAGTTACTTGCAAGCATTAGGAAGAAACTAACATGCCTTTCTCTGAAAGAGAAGCAGTCTGTTCCAACACTTCAATTCACTGTGCGAAGTGAATGGAGTGTTGCTTCACTTTCTAAATGCTGTCCATTCAGAGAAAATCACTTTCCTTTGAAAGTGCCTTAAACTACTTTCAAGCATTCACAAAAAAACTCACATGCATTTCTCTGAAAGAGAAGCAGTCTGTTCCAACACTTCAATTCACTGCACGAAGGGAATGGAGTGTTGCTTCACTTTCTTAATGCTGTCCTTTCAGAGAAAATCACTTTCCTTTGAAAGTGCCTTAAGCTACTTACAAGCATTCACCAGAAACTCACATGCGTTTCTTTGAAAGAGAAGCAGTCTGTTCCAACACTTCAATTCACTGTGTGAAGTGAATGGAGTGTTGCCTCACTTTCTAAAAGCTGTCCTTTCCGAGAAAATCACTTTCCTTTGAAAGTGCCTTAAGCTACTTTCAAGCATTCACAAAAAACTCACATGTGTTTCTCTGAAAGAGAAGGAGTCTGTTCCAACACTTCAATTCTCTGTGCGAAGTGAATGGAGTGTTGCTTCACTTTCTAAATGCTGTCCTTTCAAAGAAAATCACTTTCCTTTGAAAGTGCCTTAAGTTACTTGCAAGCATTAGGAAGAAACTCACATGCGTTTCTCTGAAAGAAAAGCAGTCTGTTCCAACACTTCAATTCACTGTGCGAAGTGAATGGAGTGTTGCTTCACTTTCTAAATTCTGTCCTTTCGGAGAAAATCACTTTCCTTTGAAAGTGCCTTAAGGTACTTACAAGCATTCAACAGAAACTCACATGCATTTCTCTGAAAGAGAAGCAGTCTGTTCCAACACTTCAATTCACTGTGCGAAGTGAATGGAGTGTTGCTTCACTTTCTAAATGCTGTCCTTTCAGAGAAAATCACTTTCCTTTGAAAGTGCCTTAAGTTACTTACAAGCATTAACCAGAAACTCACATACGTTTCTTTGAAAGAGAAGCAGTCTGTTCCAACACTTCAATTCACTGTGCGAAGTGAATGGAGTGTTGCTTCACTTTCTAACTGCTGTCCTTTCAAAGAAAATCACTTTCCTTTGAAAGTGCCTTAAGTTACTTGCAAGCATTAGGAAGAAACTCACATGCGTTTCTCTGAAATAGAAGCAGTCTGTTCCAAAACTTCAATTCACTGTGCGAAGTGAATGGAGTGTTGCTTCACTTTCTTAATGCTGTCCTTTCAGAGAAAATCACTTTCCTTTGAAAGTGCCTTAAGCTAATTACAAGCATTCAACAGAAACTCACATGCATTTCTCTGAAAGAGAAGCAGTCTGTTCCAACACTTCAATTCACTGCACGAAGGGAATGGAGTGTTGCTTCACTTTCTAAATGCTGTCCTTTCAGAGAAAATCACTTTCCTTTGAAAGTGCATTAAGCTACTTACAAGCATTCACCAGAAACTCACATGTGTTTCTTTGAAAGAGAAGCAGTCTGTTCTAACACTTCAATTCACTGTGCGAAGTGAATGGAGTGTTGCTTCACTTTCTAAATGCTGTCCTTTCAGAGAAAATCACTTTCCTTTGAAAGTGCCTTAAGTTACTTGCAAGCATTAGGAAGAAACTAACATGCGTTTCTCTGAAAGAGAAGCCGTCTGTTCCAACACTTCAATTCACTGTGCGAAGTGAATGGAGTGTTGCTTCACTTTCTTAATGCTGTCCTTTCAGAGAAAATCACTTTCCTTTGAAAGTGCCTTAAGCTAATTACAAGCATTCAACAGAAACTCACATGCATTTCTCTGAAAGAGAAGCAGTCTGTTCCAACACTTCAATTCACTGCACGAAGCTAATGGAGTGTTGCTTCACTTTCTAAAGGCTGCCCTTTCAGAGAAAATCACTTTCCTTTGAAAGTGCCTTAAGCTACTTACTAGCATTCACCAGAGACTCACATGCGTTACTCTGAAAGAGAAGCAGTCTGTTCCAACACTTCAATTCACTGTGCGAAGTGAATGGAGTGTTGCTTCACTTTCTTAATGCTGTCCTTTCAGAGAAAATCACTTTCCTTTGAAAGTGCCTTAAGCTAATTTCAAGCATTCACAAGAAACACACATGAGTTTCTCTGAAATAGAAGCAGTCTGTTCCAACCCTTCAATTCACTGTGCGAAGTGAATGGAGTGTTGCTTCACTTTCTAAATGCTGTCATTTCATAGAAAATCACTTTCCTTTGAAAGTGCCTTAAGCTACTTACAAGCATTAGGAAGAAACTCACATGCATTTCTTTGAAAGAGAAGCAGTCTGTTCCAACACTTCAATTCACTGTGCGAGGTGAATGGAGTGTTGCTTCACTTTCTAAATGCTGTCCTTTCAGAGAAAATCACTTTCCTTTGAAAGTGCCTTAAGGTACTTACAAGCATTCAACAGAAACTCACATGCATATCTCTGAAAGAGAAGCAGTCTGTTCCAACACTTCAATTCACTGTGCGAAGTGAATGTAGTGTTCCTTCACTTTCTAAATGCTGTCCTTTCAGAGAAAATCACTTTCCTTTGATAGTGCCTTAAGCTACTTTCAAGCATTCACAAGAAACACACATGCGTTTCTCTGAAATAGAAGCAGTCTGTTCCAACACTTCAATTCACTGTGTGAAGTGAATGGAGTGTTGCCTCACTTTCTAAATGCTGTCCTTTCTGAGAAAATCACTTTCCTTTGAAAGTGCCTTAAGCTACTTTCAAGCATTCACAAAAAACTCACATGTGTTTCTCTGAAAGAGAAGGAGTCTGTTCCAACACTTCAATTCTCTGTGCGAAGTGAATGGAGTGTTGCTTCACTTTCTAAATGCTGTCCTTTCAAAGAAAATCACTTTCCTTTGAAAGTGCCTTAAGTTACTTGCAAGCATTAGGAAGAAACTCACATGCGTTTCTCT
Organism: Myodes glareolus; assembly: GCF_982192425.1. Classification (NCBI taxonomy): domain Eukaryota; kingdom Metazoa; phylum Chordata; class Mammalia; order Rodentia; family Cricetidae; genus Myodes; species Myodes glareolus. The sequence goes on along the minus strand of NW_028263211.1, from coordinate 571,326 downwards.
GAAAGAGAAGCAGTCTGTTCCAACACTTCAATTCACTGTGCGAAGTGAATGGAGTGTTGCTTCACTTTCTAAATTCTGTCCTTTCAGAGAAAATCACTTTTCTTTGAAAGTGCCTTAAGGTACTTACAAGCATTCAACAGAAACTCACATGCATTTCTCTGAAAGAGAAGCAGTCTGTTCCAACACTTCAATTCACTGTGCGAAGTGAATGGAGTGTTGCTTCACTTTCTAAATGCTGTCCTTTCAGAGAAAATCACTTTCCTTTGAAAGTGCCTTAAGCTACTTACAAGCATTAACCAGAAACTCACATACGTTTCTTTGAAAGAGAAGCAGTCTGTTCCAACACTTCAATTCACTGTGCGAAGTGAATGGAGTGTTGCTTCACTTTCTAACTGCTGTCTTTTCAAAGAAAATCACTTTCCTTTGAAAGTGCCTTAAGTTACTTGCAAGCATTAGGAAGAAACTCACATGCGTTTCTCTGAAATAGAAGCAGTCTGTTCCAACACTTCAATTCACTGTGCGAAGTGAATGGAGTGTTGCTTCACTTTCTTAATGCTGTCCTTTCAGAGAAAATCACTTTCCTTTGAAAGTGCCTTAAGCTAATTACAAGCATTCAACAGAAACTCACATGCATTTCTCTGAAAGAGAAGCAGTCTGTTCCAACACTTCAATTCACTGCACGAAGGGAATGGAGTGTTGCTTCACTTTCTAAATGCTGTCCTTTCAGAGAAAATCACTTTCCTTTGAAAGTGCCTTAAGTTACTTGCAAGCATTAGGAAGAAACTAACATGCGTTTCTCTGAAAGAGAAGCAGTCTGTTCCAACACTTCAATTCACTGTGCGAAGTGAATGGAGTGTTGCTTCACTTTCTTAATGCTGTCCTTTCAGAGAAAATCACTTTCCTTTGAAAGTGCCTTAAGCTAATTACAAGCATTCAACAGAAACTCACATGCATTTCTCTGAAAGAGAAGCAGTCTGTTCCAACACTTCAATTCACTGCACGAAGGGAATGGAGTGTTGCTTCACTTTCTAAAGGCTGCCCTTTCAGAGAAAATCACTTTCCTTTGAAAGTGCCTTAAGCTACTTACTAGCATTCACCAAAGACTCACATGCGTTACTCTGAAAGAGAAGCAGTCTGTTCCAACACTTCAATTCACTGTGCGAAGTGAATGGAGTGTTGCTTCACTTTCTTAATGCTGTACTTTCAGAGAAAATCACTTTCCTTTGAAAGTGCCTTAAGCTACTTTCAAGCATTCACAAGAAACACACATGAGTTTCTCTGAAATAGAAGCAGTCTGTTACAACCCTTCAATTCACTGTGCGAAGTGAATGGAGTGTTGCTTCACTTTCTAAATGCTGTCATTTCATAGAAAATCACTTTCCTTTGAAAGTGCCTTAAGTTAATTGCAAGCATTAGGAAGAAACTCACATGCGTTTCTCTGAAAGAGAAGCAGTCTGTTCCAACACTTCAATTCACTGTGCGAAGTGAATGGAGTGTTGCTTCACTTTCTAAATTCTGTCCTTTCAGAGAAAATCACTTATCTTTGAAAGTGCCTTAAGGTACTTACAAGCATTCAACAGAAACTCACATGCATTTCTCTGAAAGAGAAGCAGTCAGTTCCAACACTTCAATTCACTGTGCGAAGTGAATGGAGTGTTGCTTCACTTTCTAAATGCTGTCCTTTCAGAGAAAATCACTTTCCTTTGAAAGTGCCTTAAGCTACTTACAAGCATTAACCAGAAACTCACATACGTTTCTTTGAAAGAGAAGCAGTCTGTTCCAACACTTCAATTCACTGTGCGAAGTGAATGGAGTGTTGCTTCACTTTCTAACTGCTGTCTTTTCAAAGAAAATCACTTTCCTTTGAAAGTGCCTTAAGTTACTTGCAAGCATTAGGAAGAAACTCACATGCGTTTCTCTGAAATCGAAGCAGTCTGTTCCAACACTTCAATTCACTGTGCGAAGTGAATGGAGTGTTGCTTCACTTTCTTAATGCTGTCCTTTCAGAGAAAATCACTTTCCTTTGAAAGTGCCTTAAGCTAATTACAAGCATTCAACAGAAACTCACATGCATTTCTTTGAAAGAGAAGCAGTCTGTTCCAACACTTCAATTCACTGCACGAAGGGAATGGAGTGTTGCTTCACTTTCTAAATGCTGTCCTTTCAAGAAAATCACTTTCCTTTGAAAGTGCCTTAAGTTACTTGCAAGCATTAGGAAGAAACTAACATGCGTTTCTCTGAAAGAGAAGCAGTCTGTTCCAACACTTCAATTCACTGCACGAAGGGAATGGAGTGTTGCTTCACTTTCTAAAGGCTGCCCTTTCAGAGAAAATCACTTTCCTTTGAAAGTGCCTTAAGCTACTTACTAGCATTCACCAGAGACTAACATGCATTACTCTGAAAGAGAAGCAGTCTGTTCCAACACTTCAATTCACTGTGCGAAGTGAATGGAGTGTTGCTTCACTTTCTTAATGCTGTCCTTTCAGAGAAAATCACTTTCCTTTGAAAGTGCCTTAAGCTACTTTCAAGCATTCACAAGAAACACACATGAGTTTCTCTGAAATAGAAGCAGTCTGTTCCAACCCTTCAATTCACTGTGCGAAGTGAATGGAGTGTTGCTTCACTTTCTAAATGCTGTCATTTCATAGAAAATCACTTTCCTTTGAAAGTGCCTTAAGCTACTTACATGCATTAGGAAGAAACTCACATGCGTTTCTTTGAAAGAGAAGCAGTCTGTTCCAACACTTCAATTCACTGTGCGAAGTGAATGGAGTGTTTCTTCACTTTCTAAATGCTGTCTTTTCCGAGAAAATCACTTTCCTTTGAAAGTGCCTTAAGGTACTTACAAGCATTCAACAGAAACTCACATGCATTTCTCTGAAAGAGAAGCAGTCTGTTCCAACAATTCAATTCACTGTGCGAAGTGAATGGAGTGTTGCTTCACTTTCTAAATGCTGTCTTTTCCGAGAAAATAACTTTCCTTTGAAAGTGCCTTAAGGAACTTACAAGCATTCAACAGAAACTCACATGCATTTCTCTGAAAGAGAAGCAGTCTGTTCCAACACTTCAATTCACTGTGCGAAGTGAATGGAGTGTTGCTTCACTTTCTTAATGCTGTCCTTTCAGAGAAAATCACTTTCCTTTGAAAGTGCCTTAAGCTAATTACAAGCATTCAACAGGAACTCACATGCATTTCTCTGAAAGAGAAGCAGTCTGTTCCAACACTTCAATTCACTGTGCGAAGTAATGGAGTGTAGCTTCACTTTCTAAATGCTGTCTAGTCCGAGAAAATCACTTTCCTTTGAAACTGCCTTAAGGAACTTGCAAGCATTCAACAGAAACTCACATGCATTTCTCTGAAAGAGAAGCAGTCTTTTCCAACACTTCAATTCACTGTGCGAAGTGAATGGAGTGTTGCTTCACTTTCTAAAGGCTGTCCTTTCAGAGAAAATCACTTTCCTTTGAAAGTGCCTTAAGTTACTTGCAAGCATAAGGAAGAAACTCACATGCGTTTCTCTGAAAGAGAAGCAGTCTGTTCCAACACTTCAATTCACTGTGCGAAGTGAATGGAGTGTTGCTTCACTTTCTTAATGCTGTCCTTTCAGAGAAAATCACTTTCCTTTGAAAGTGCCTTAAGCTATTTACAAGCATTCAACAGAAACTCACATGCATTTCTCTGAAAGAGAAGCAGTCTGTTCCAACACTTCAAAACACTGCACGAAGGGAATGGAGTGTTTCTTCACTTTCTAAATTCTGTCCTTTCAGAGAAAATCACTTTCCTTTGAAAGTGCCTTAAAATACTTTCAAGCATTCACAAAAAACTCACATGCGTTTCTCTGAAAGAGAAGCAGTCTGTTCCAACACTTCAATTCACTGTGCGAAGTGAATGGAGTGTTGCTTCACTTTTTAAATGCTGTCCTTTCAGAGAAAATCACTTTCCTTTGAAAGTGCCTTAGGCTAATTACAAGCATTCAACAGAAACTCACATGCATTTCTCTGAAAGAGTAGCAGTCTGTTCCAAAACTTCAATTCACTGCACGAAGGGAATGGAGTTTTGCTTCACTTTCTAAATGCTGTCCTTTCAGAGAAAATCACTTTTCTTTGAAAGTGCCTTAAGCTACTTACAAGCATTCACCAGAAACTCACATGCGTTTCTTTGAAAGAGAAGCAGTCTCTTCCAACACTTCAACCCACTGTGCGAAGTGAATGGAGTGTTGCATCACTTTCTAAATGCTGTCTTTTCCGAGAAAATCACTTTCCTTTGAAAGTGCCTTAAGGTACTTACAAGCATTCAACAGAAACTCACATGCATTTCTCTGAAAGAGAAGCATTCTGTTCCAACACTTCAATTCACTGTGCGAAGTTAATGGAGTGTTGCTTCACTTTCTAAATGCTGTCCTTTCAGAGAAAATCACTTTCCTTTGAAAGTGCCTTAAACTAATTTCAAGCATTCACAGAAAATGCACATGCGTTTCTCTGAAAGAGAAGCAGTCTGTTCCAACACTTCAATTCACTGTGCGAAGTGAATGGAGTGTTGCTTCACTTTCTAAATGCTGTCCTTTCAGAGAAAATCACTTTCCTTTGAAAGTGCCTTAAGCTAATTACAAGCATTCACAAGAAACTCACATGCATTTCTCTGAAAGAGAATCAATCTGTTCCAACACTTCAATTCACTGTGCAAAGTTCATGGATTGTTGCCTCACTTTTGAAATGCTGTCCTTTCCGAGAAAATCACTTTCCTTTGAAAGTGTCTTAAGCTACTTTCAAGCATTCACAAAAAACTCACATGTGTTTCTCTGAAGGAGAAGCAGTCTGTTCCAACACTTCAATTCTCTGTGCGAAGTGAATGGAGTGTTGCTTCACTTTCTAAATGCTGTCCTTTCAAAGAAAATCACTTTCCTTTGAAAGTGCCTTAAGTTACTTGCAAGCATTAGGAAGAAACTCACATGCCTTTCTCTGAAAGAGAAGCAGTCTGTTCCAACACTTCAATTCACTGTGTTAAGTGAATGGAGTGTTGCTTCACTTTCTAAATTCTGTCCTTTCAGAGAAAATCACTTTCCTTTGAAAGTGCCTTAAGCTAATAACAAGCATTCAACAGAAACTCACATGCATTTCTCTGAAAGAGAAGCAGTCTGTTCCAACACTTCAATTCACTGCACGAAGGGAATGGAGTGTTGCTTCAATTTCTAAATTCTGTCCTTTCAGACTAAATCACTTTCCTTTGAAAGTGCCTTAAACTACTTTCAAGCATTCACAAAAAACTCACATGCACTTCTCTGAAAGAGAAGCAGTCTGTTCCAACACTTCAATTCACTGTGCGAAGTGAATGGAGTGTTGCTTCACTTTCTAAATGCTGTCATTTCAGAGAAAATCACTTTCCTTTGAAAGTGCCTTAAGCTACTTACAAGCATTAGGAAGAAACTCACATGCGTTTCTCTGAAAGAGAAGCTTTCCGTTCCAACACTTCAATTCACTGTGCGAAGTGAATGGAGTGTTGCTTCACTTTCTAAATGCTGTACTTTAAGAGAAAATCACTTTTGTTTGAAAGTGCCTTAAGCAATTTTCAAGCATTCACAAGGAACTCACATGCATTTCTCTGAAAGAGAAGCAGTCTGTTCCAACACTTCAATTCACTGCACGAAGGGAATGGAGTGTTGCTTCACTTTCTAAATTCTGTCCTTTCAGAGAAAATCACTTTCCTTTGAAAGTGCCTTAAACTACTTTCAAGCATTTACAAAAAACTCACATGCACTTCTCTGAAAGAGAAGCAGTCTGTTCCCACACTTCAATTCACTGTGCGAAGTGAATGGAGTGTTGCTTCACTTTCTAAATGCTGTCCTTTCAGAGAAAATCACTTTCCTTTAAAAGTGCCTTAAGCTAATTACAAGCATTCAACAGAAACTCACATGCATTTCTCTGAAAGAGAAGCAGTCTGTTCCAACACTTCAATTCACTGCACGATTTGAATGGAGTGTTGCTTTACTTTCTAAATGCTGTCCTTTCAGAGAAAATCACTTTCCTTTGAAAGTGCCTTAAGCTAATTACAAGCATTCAACAGGAACTCACATGCATTTCTCTGAAAGAGAAGCAGTCTGTTCCAACACTTCAATTCACTGTGCGAAGTGAATGGAGTGTAGCTTCACTTTCTAAATGCTGTCTAGTCCGAGAAAATCACTTTCCTTTGAAACTGCCTTAAGGAACTTGCAAGCATTCAACAGAAACTCACATGCATTTCTCTGAAAGAGAAGCAGTCTGTTCCAACACTTCAATTCACTGTGCGAAGTGAATGGAGTGTTGCTTCACTTTCTTAATGCTGTCCTTTCAGAGAAAATCACTTTCCTTTGAAAGTGCCTTAAGCTATTTACAAGCATTCAACAGAAACTCACATGCATTTCTCTGAAAGAGAAGCAGTCTGTTCCAACACTTCAAAACACTGCACGAAGGGAATGGAGTGTTTCTTCACTTTCTAAATTCTGTCCTTTCAGAGAAAATCACTTTCCTTTGAAAGTGCCTTAAACTACTTTCAAGCATTCACAAAAAACTCACATGCGTTTCTCTGAAAGAGAAGCAGTCTGTTCCAACACTTCAATTCACTGTGCGAAGTGAATGGAGTGTTGCTTCACTTTTTAAATGCTGTCCTTTCTTAGAAAATCACTTTCCTTTGAAAGTGCCTTAGGCTAATTACAAGCATTCAACAGAAACTCACATGCATTTCTCTGAAAGTGTAGCAGTCTGTTCCAAAACTTCAATTCACTGCACGAAGGGAATGGAGTTTTGCTTCACTTTCTAAATGCTGTCCTTTCAGAGAAAATCACTTTTCTTTGAAAGTGCCTTAAGCTACTTACAAGCATTCACCAGAAACTCACATGCGTTTCTTTGAAAGAGAAGCAGTCTCTTCCAACACTTCAACCCACTGTGCGAAGTGAATGGAGTGTTGCATCACTTTCTAAATGCTGTCTTTTCCGAGAAAATCACTTTCCTTTGAAAGTGCCTTAAGGTACTTACAAGCATTCAACAGAAACTCACATGCATTTCTCTGAAAGAGAAGCAGTCTGTTCCAACACTTCAATTCACTGTGCGCAGTTAATGGAGTGTTGCTTCACTTTCTAAATGCTGTCCTTTCAGAGAAAATCACTTTCCTTTGAAAGTGCCTTAAACTAATTTCAAGCATTCACAGAAAATGCACATGCGTTTCTCTGAAAGAGAAGCAGTCTGTTCCAACACTTCAATTCACTGTGCGAAGTGAATGGAGTGTTGCTTCACTTTCTAAATGCTGTCCTTTCAGAGAAAATCACTTTCCTTTGAAAGTGTCTTAAGCTAATTACAAGCATTCACAAGAAACTCACATGCATTTCTCTGAAAGAGAATCAATCTGTTCCAACACTTCAATTCACTGTGCAAAGTTCATGGATTGTTGCCTCACTTTTGAAATGCTGTCCTTTCCGAGAAAATCACTTTCCTTTGAAAGTGTCTTAAGCTACTTTCAAGCATTCACAAAAAACTCACATGTGTTTCTCTGAAGGAGAAGCAGTCTGTTCCAACACTTCAATTCTCTGTGCGAAGTGAATGGAGTGTTGCTTCACTTTCTAAATGCTGTCCTTTCAAAGAAAATCACTTTCCTTTGAAAGTGCCTTAAGTTACTTGCAAGCATTAGGAAGAAACTCACATGCCTTTCTCTGAAAGAGAAGCAGTCTGTTCCAACACTTCAACGCACTGTGTGAAGTTAATGGAGTGTTGCTTCACTTTCTAAATTCTGTCCTTTCAGAGAAAATCACTTTCCTTTGAAAGTGCCTTAAGCTAATAACAAGCATTCAACAGAAACTCACATGCATTTCTCTGAAAGAGAAGCAGTCTGTTCCAACACTTCAATTCACTGCACGAAGGGAATGGAGTGTTGCTTCAATTTCTAAATTCTGTCCTTTCAGACTAAATCACTTTCCTTTGAAAGTGCCTTAAACTACTTTCAAGCATTCACAAAAAACTCACATGCACTTCTCTGAAAGAGAAGCAGTCTGTTCCAACACTTCAATTCACTGTGCGAAGTGAATGGAGTGTTGCTTCACTTTCTAAATGCTGTCATTTCAGAGAAAATCACTTTCCTTTGAAAGTGCCTTAAGCTACTTACAAGCATTAGGAAGAAACTCACATGCGTTTCTCTGAAAGAGAAGCTTTCCGTTCCAACACTTCAATTCACTGTGCGAAGTGAATGGAGTGTTGCTTCACTTTCTAAATGCTGTACTTTAAGAGAAAATCACTTTTGTTTGAAAGTGCCTTAAGCAATTTTCAAGCATTCACAAGGAACTCACATGCATTTCTCTGAAAGAGAAGCAGTCTGTTCCAACACTTCAATTCACTGCACGAAGGGAATGGAGTGTTGCTTCACTTTCTAAATTCTGTCCTTTCAGAGAAAATCACTTTCCTTTGAAAGTGCCTTAAACTACTTTCAAGCATTTACAAAAAACTCACATGCACTTCTCTGAAAGAGAAGCAGTCTGTTCCCACACTTCAATTCACTGTGCGAAGTGAATGGAGTGTTGCTTCACTTTCTAAATGCTGTCCTTTCAGAGAAAATCACTTTCCTTTAAAAGTGCCTTAAGCTAATTACAAGCATTCAACAGAAACTCACATGCATTTCTCTGAAAGAGAAGCAGTCTGTTCCAACACTTCAATTCACTGCACGATTTGAATGGAGTGTTGCTTTACTTTCTAAATGCTGTCCTTTCAGAGAAAATCACTTTCCTTTGAAAGTGCCTTAAGCTAATTACAAGCATTCAACAGGAACTCACATGCATTTCTCTGAAAGAGAAGCAGTCTGTTCCAACACTTCAATTCACTGTGCGAAGTGAATGGAGTGTAGCTTCACTTTCTAAATGCTGTCTAGTCCGAGAAAATCACTTTCCTTTGAAACTGCCTTAAGGAACTTGCAAGCATTCAACAGAAACTCACATGCATTTCTCTGAAAGAGAAGCAGTCTGTTCCAACACTTCAATTCACTGTGCGAAGTGAATGGAGTGTTGCTTCACTTTCTTAATGCTGTCCTTTCAGAGAAAATCACTTTCCTTTGAAAGTGCCTTAAGCTATTTACAAGCATTCAACAGAAACTCACATGCATTTCTCTGAAAGAGAAGCAGTCTGTTCCAACACTTCAAAACACTGCACGAAGGGAATGGAGTGTTTCTTCACTTTCTAAATTCTGTCCTTTCAGAGAAAATCACTTTCCTTTGAAAGTGCCTTAAACTACTTTCAAGCATTCACAAAAAACTCACATGCGTTTCTCTGAAAGAGAAGCAGTCTGTTCCAACACTTCAATTCACTGTGCGAAGTGAATGGAGTGTTGCTTCACTTTTTAAATGCTGTCCTTTCTTAGAAAATCACTTTCCTTTGAAAGTGCCTTAGGCTAATTACAAGCATTCAACAGAAACTCACATGCATTTCTCTGAAAGAGTAGCAGTCTGTTCCAAAACTTCAATTCACTGCACGAAGGGAATGGAGTTTTGCTTCACTTTCTAAATGCTGTCCTTTCAGAGAAAATCACTTTTCTTTGAAAGTGCCTTAAGCTACTTACAAGCATTCACCAGAAACTCACATGCGTTTCTTTGAAAGAGAAGCAGTCTCTTCCAACACTTCAACCCACTGTGCGAAGTGAATGGAGTGTTGCATCACTTTCTAAATGCTGTCTTTTCCGAGAAAATCACTTTCCTTTGAAAGTGCCTTAAGGTACTTACAAGCATTCAACAGAAACTCACATGCATTTCTCTGAAAGAGAAGCAGTCTGTTCCAACAATTCAATTCACTGTGCGAAGTTAATGGAGTGTTGCTTCACTTTCTAAATGCTGTCCTTTCAGAGAAAATCACTTTCCTTTGAAAGTGCCTTAAACTAATTTCAAGCATTCACAGAAAATGCACATGCGTTTCTCTGAAAGAGAAGCAGTCTGTTCCAACACTTCAATTCACTGTGCGAAGTGAATGGAGTGTTGCTTCACTTTCTAAATGCTGTCCTTTCAGAGAAAATCACTTTCCTTTGAAAGTGCCTTAAGCTAATTACAAGCATTCACAAGAAACTCACATGCATTTCTCTGAAAGAGAATCAATCTGTTCCAACACTTCAATTCACTGTGCAAAGTTCATGGATTGTTGCCTCACTTTTGAAATGCTGTCCTTTCCGAGAAAATCACTTTCCTTTGAAAGTGTCTTAAGCTACTTTCAAGCATTCACAAAAAACTCACATGTGTTTCTCTGAAGGAGAAGCAGTCTGTTCCAACACTTCAATTCTCTGTGCGAAGTGAATGGAGTGTTGCTTCACTTTCTAAATGCTGTCCTTTCAAAGAAAATCACTTTCCTTTGAAAGTGCCTTAAGTTACTTGCAAGCATTAGGAAGAAACTCACATGCCTTTCTCTGAAAGAGAAGCAGTCTGTTCCAACACTTCAATTCACTGTGTTAAGTGAAAGGAGTGTTGCTTCACTTTCTAAATTCTGTCCTTTCAGAGAAAATCACTTTCCTTTGAAAGTGCCTTAAGCTAATTACAAGCATTCAACAGAAACTCACATGCATTTCTCTGAAAGAGAAGCAGTCTGTTCCAACACTTCAATTCACTGCACGAAGGGAATGGAGTGTTGCTTCACTTTCTAAATTCTGTCCTTTCAGAGAAAATCACTTTCCTTTGAAAGTGCCTTAAACTACTTTCAAGCATTCACAAAAAACTCACATGCACTTCTCTGAAAGAGAAGCAGTCTGTTCCAACACTTCAATTCACTGTGCGAAGTGAATGGAGTGTGGCTTCACTTTCTAAATGCTGTCATTTCAGAGAAAATCACTTTCCTTTGAAAGTGCCTTAAGCTACTTACAAGCATTAGGAAGAAACTCACATGTGTTTCTCTGAAAGAGAAGCTTTCCGTTCCAACACTTCAATTCACTGTGCGAAGTGAATGGAGTGTTGCTTCACTTTCTAAATGCTGTCCTTTAAGAGAAAATCACTTTTGTTTTAAAGTGCCTTAAGCAATTTTCAAGCATTCACAAGGAACTCACATGCATTTCTCTGAAAGAGAAGCAGTCTGTTCCAACACTTCAACCCACTGTGCGAAGTGAATGGAGTGTTGCATCACTTTCTAAATGCTGTCTTTTCCGAGAAAATCACTTTCCTTTGAAAGTGCCTTAAGGTACTTACAAGCATTCAACAGAAACTCACATGCATTTCTCTGAAAGAGAAGCAGTCTGTTCCAACACTTCAATTCACTGTGCGCAGTTAATGGAGTGTTGCTTCACTTTCTAAATGCTGTCCTTTCAGAGAAAATCACTTTCCTTTGAAAGTGCCTTAAACTAATTTCAAGCATTCACAGAAAATGCACATGCGTTTCTCTGAAAGAGAAGCAGTCTGTTCCAACACTTCAATTCACTGTGCGAAGTGAATGGAGTGTTGCTTCACTTTCTAAATGCTGTCCTTTCAGAGAAAATCACTTTCCTTTGAAAGTGCCTTAAGCTAATTACAAGCATTCACAAGAAACTCACATGCATTTCTCTGAAAGAGAATCAATCTGTTCCAACACTTCAATTCACTGTGCAAAGTTCATGGATTGTTGCCTCACTTTTGAAATGCTGTCCTTTCCGAGAAAATCACTTTCCTTTGAAAGTGTCTTAAGCTACTTTCAAGCATTCACAAAAAACTCACATGTGTTTCTCTGAAGGAGAAGCAGTCTGTTCCAACACTTCAATTCTCTGTGCGAAGTGAATGGAGTGTTGCTTCACTTTCTAAATGCTGTCCTTTCAAAGAAAATCACTTTCCTTTGAAAGTGCCTTAAGTTACTTGCAAGCATTAGGAAGAAACTCACATGCCTTTCTCTGAAAGAGAAGCAGTCTGTTCCAACACTTCAATTCACTGTGTTAAGTGAATGGAGTGTTGCTTCACTTTCTAAATTCTGTCCTTTCAGAGAAAATCACTTTCCTTTGAAAGTGCCTTAAGCTAATTACAAGCATTCAACAGAAACTCACATGCATTTCTCTGAAAGAGAAGCAGTCTGTTCCAACACTTCAATTCACTGCACGAAGGGAATGGAGTGTTGCTTCACTTTCTAAATGCTGTCCTTTCAGAGAAAATCACTTTCCTTTAAAAGTGCCTTAAGCTAATTACAAGCATTCAACAGAAACTCACATGCATTTCTCTGAAAGAGAAGCAGTCTGTTCCAACACTTCAATTCACTGCACGATTTGAATGGAGTGTTGCTTTACTTTCTAAATGCTGTCCTTTCAGAGAAAATCACTTTCCTTTGAAAGTGCCTTAAGCTAATTACAAGCATTCAACAGGAACTCACATGCATTTCTCTGAAAGAGAAGCAGTCTGTTCCAACACTTCAATTCACTGTGCGAAGTGAATGGAGTGTAGCTTCACTTTCTAAATGCTGTCTAGTCCGAGAAAATCACTTTCCTTTGAAACTGCCTTAAGGAACTTGCAAGCATTCAACAGAAACTCACATGCATTTCTCTGAAAGAGAAGCAGTCTGTTCCAACACTTCAATTCACTGTGCGAAGTGAATGGAGTGTTGCTTCACTTTCTTAATGCTGTCCTTTCAGAGAAAATCACTTTCCTTTGAAAGTGCCTTAAGCTATTTACAAGCATTCAACAGAAACTCACATGCATTTCTCTGAAAGAGAAGCAGTCTGTTCCAACACTTCAAAACACTGCACGAAGGGAATGGAGTGTTTCTTCACTTTCTAAATTCTGTCCTTTCAGAGAAAATCACTTTCCTTTGAAAGTGCCTTAAACTACTTTCAAGCATTCACAAAAAACTCACATGCGTTTCTCTGAAAGAGAAGCAGTCTGTTCCAACACTTCAATTCACTGTGCGAAGTGAATAGAGTGTTGCTTCACTTTTTAAATGCTGTCCTTTCTTAGAAAATCACTTTCCTTTGAAAGTGCCTTAGGCTAATTACAAGCATTCAACAGAAACTCACATGCATTTCTCTGAAAGAGTAGCAGTCTGTTCCAAAACTTCAATTCACTGCACGAAGGGAATGGAGTTTTGCTTCACTTTCTAAATGCTGTCCTTTCAGAAAAAATCACTTTTCTTTGAAAGTGCCTTAAGCTACTTACAAGCATTCACCAGAAACTCACATGCGTTTCTTTGAAAGAGAAGCAGTCTCTTCCAACACTTCAACCCACTGTGCGAAGTGAATGGAGTGTTGCATCACTTTCTAAATGCTGTCTTTTCCGAGAAAATCACTTTCCTTTGAAAGTGCCTTAAGGTACTTACAAGCATTCAACAGAAACTCACATGCATTTCTCTGAAAGAGAAGCAGTCTGTTCCAACACTTCAATTCACTGTGCGAAGTTAATGGAGTGTTGCTTCACTTTCTAAATGCTGTCCTTTCAGAGAAAATCACTTTCCTTTGAAAGTGCCTTAAACTAATTTCAAGCATTCACAGAAAATGCACATGCGTTTCTCTGAAAGAGAAGCAGTCTGTTCCAACACTTCAATTCACTGTGCGAAGTGAATGGAGTGTTGCTTCACTTTCTAAATGCTGTCCTTTCAGAGAAAATCACTTTCCTTTGAAAGTGCCTTAAGCTAATTACAAGCATTCACAAGAAACTCACATGCATTTCTCTGAAAGAGAATCAATCTGTTCCAACACTTCAATTCACTGTGCAAAGTTCATGGATTGTTGCCTCACTTTTGAAATGCTGTCCTTTCCGAGAAAATCACTTTCCTTTGAAAGTGTCTTAAGCTACTTTCAAGCATTCACAAAAAACTCACATGTGTTTCTCTGAAGGAGAAGCAGTCTGTTCCAACACTTCAATTCTCTGTGCGAAGTGAATGGAGTGTTGCTTCACTTTCTAAATGCTGTCCTTTCAAAGAAAATCACTTTCCTTTGAAAGTGCCTTAAGTTACTTGCAAGCATTAGGAAGAAACTCACATGCCTTTCTCTGAAAGAGAAGCAGTCTGTTCCAACACTTCAATTCACTGTGTTAAGTGAATGGAGTGTTGCTTCACTTTCTAAATTCTGTCCTTTCAGAGAAAATCACTTTCCTTTGAAAGTGCCTTAAGCTAATTACAAGCATTCAACAGAAACTCACATGCATTTCTCTGAAAGAGAAGCAGTCTGTTCCAACACTTCAATTCACTGCACGAAGGGAATGGAGTGTTGCTTCACTTTCTAAATTCTGTCCTTTCAGAGAAAATCACTTTCCTTTGAAAGTGCCTTAAACTACTTTCAAGCATTCACAAAAAACTCACATGCACTTCTCTGAAAGAGAAGCAGTCTGTTCCAACACTTCAATTCACTGTGCGAAGTGAATGGAGTGTGGCTTCACTTTCTAAATGCTGTCATTTCAGAGAAAATCACTTTCCTTTGAAAGTGCCTTAAGCTACTTACAAGCATTAGGAAGAAACTCACATGCGTTTCTCTGAAAGAGAAGCTTTCCGTTCCAACACTTCAATTCACTGTGCGAAGTGAATGGAGTGTTGCTTCACTTTCTAAATGCTGTCCTTTAAGAGAAAATCACTTTTGTTTGAAAGTGCCTTAAGCAATTTTCAAGCATTCACAAGGAACTCACATGCATTTCTCTGAAAGAGAAGCAGTCTGTTCCAACACTTCAACCCACTGTGCGAAGTGAATGGAGTGTTGCATCACTTTCTAAATGCTGTCTTTTCCGAGAAAATCACTTTCCTTTGAAAGTGCCTTAAGGTACTTACAAGCATTCAACAGAAACTCACATGCATTTCTCTGAAAGAGAAGCAGTCTGTTCCAACACTTCAATTCACTGTGCGCAGTTAATGGAGTGTTGCTTCACTTTCTAAATGCTGTCCTTTCAGAGAAAATCACTTTCCTTTGAAAGTGCCTTAAACTAATTTCAAGCATTCACAGAAAATGCACATGCGTTTCTCTGAAAGAGAAGCAGTCTGTTCCAACACTTCAATTCACTGTGCGAAGTGAATGGAGTGTTGCTTCACTTTCTAAATGCTGTCCTTTCAGAGAAAATCACTTTCCTTTGAAAGTGCCTTAAGCTAATTACAAGCATTCACAAGAAACTCACATGCATTTCTCTGAAAGAGAATCAATCTGTTCCAACACTTCAATTCACTGTGCAAAGTTCATGGATTGTTGCCTCACTTTTGAAATGCTGTCCTTTCCGAGAAAATCACTTTCCTTTGAAAGTGTCTTAAGCTACTTTCAAGCATTCACAAAAAACTCACATGTGTTTCTCTGAAGGAGAAGCAGTCTGTTCCAACACTTCAATTCTCTGTGCGAAGTGAATGGAGTGTTGCTTCACTTTCTAAATGCTGTCCTTTCAAAGAAAATCACTTTCCTTTGAAAGTGCCTTAAGTTACTTGCAAGCATTAGGAAGAAACTCACATGCCTTTCTCTGAAAGAGAAGCAGTCTGTTCCAACACTTCAATTCACTGTGTTAAGTGAATGGAGTGTTGCTTCACTTTCTAAATTCTGTCCTTTCAGAGAAAATCACTTTCCTTTGAAAGTGCCTTAAGCTAATTACAAGCATTCAACAGAAACTCACATGCATTTCTCTGAAAGAGAAGCAGTCTGTTCCAACACTTCAATTCACTGCACGAAGGGAATGGAGTGTTGCTTCACTTTCTAAATTCTGTCCTTTCAGAGAAAATCACTTTCCTTTGAAAGTGCCTTAAACTACTTTCAAGCATTCACAAAAAACTCACATGCACTTCTCTGAAAGAGAAGCAGTCTGTTCCAACACTTCAATTCACTGTGCGAAGTGAATGGAGTGTGGCTTCACTTTCTAAATGCTGTCCTTTCAGAGAAAATCACTTTCCTTTGAAAGTGCCTTAAGCTACTTACAAGCATTAGGAAGAAACTCACATGCGTTTCTCTGAAAGAGAAGCTTTCCGTTCCAACACTTCAATTCACTGTGCGAAGTGAATGGAGTGTTGCTTCACTTTCTAAATGCTGTCCTTTAAGAGAAAATCACTTTTGTTTGAAAGTGCCTTAAGCAATTTTCAAGCATTCACAAGGAACTCACATGCATTTCTCTGAAAGAGAAGCAGTCTGTTCCAACACTTCAACCCACTGTGCGAAGTGAATGGAGTGTTGCATCACTTTCTAAATGCTGTCTTTTCCGAGAAAATCACTTTCCTTTGAAAGTGCCTTAAGGTACTTACAAGCATTCAACAGAAACTCACATGCATTTCTCTGAAAGAGAAGCAGTCTGTTCCAACACTTCAATTCACTGTGCGAAGTTAATGGAGTGTTGCTTCACTTTCTAAATGCTGTCCTTTCAGAGAAAATCACTTTCCTTTGAAAGTGCCTTAAACTAATTTCAAGCATTCACAGAAAATGCACATGCGTTTCTCTGAAAGAGAAGCAGTCTGTTCCAACACTTCAATTCACTGTGCGAAGTGAATGGAGTGTTGCTTCACTTTCTAAATGCTGTCCTTTCAGAGAAAATCACTTTCCTTTGAAAGTGCCTTAAGCTAATTACAAGCATTCACAAGAAACTCACATGCATTTCTCTGAAAGAGAATCAATCTGTTCCAACACTTCAATTCACTGTGCAAAGTTCATGGATTGTTGCCTCACTTTTGAAATGCTGTCCTTTCCGAGAAAATCACTTTCCTTTGAAAGTGTCTTAAGCTACTTTCAAGCATTCACAAAAAACTCACATGTGTTTCTCTGAAGGAGAAGCAGTCTGTTCCAACACTTCAATTCTCTGTGCGAAGTGAATGGAGTGTTGCTTCACTTTCTAAATGCTGTCCTTTCAAAGAAAATCACTTTCCTTTGAAAGTGCCTTAAGTTACTTGCAAGCATTAGGAAGAAACTCACATGCCTTTCTCTGAAAGAGAAGCAGTCTGTTCCAACACTTCAATTCACTGTGTTAAGTGAATGGAGTGTTGCTTCACTTTCTAAATTCTGTCCTTTCAGAGAAAATCACTTTCCTTTGAAAGTGCCTTAAGCTAATTACAAGCATTCAACAGAAACTCACATGCATTTCTCTGAAAGAGAAGCAGTCTGTTCCAACACTTCAATTCACTGCACGAAGGGAATGGAGTGTTGCTTCACTTTCTAAATTCTGTCCTTTCAGAGAAAATCACTTTCCTTTGAAAGTGCCTTAAACTACTTTCAAGCATTTACAAAAAACTCACATGCACTTCTCTGAAAGAGAAGCAGTCTGTTCCAACACTTCAATTCACTGTGCGAAGTGAATGGAGTGTTGCTTCACTTTCTAAATGCTGTCCTTTCAGAGAAAATCACTTTCCTTTAAAAGTGCCTTAAGCTAATTACAAGCATTCAACAGAAACTCACATGCATTTCTCTGAAAGAGAAGCAGTCTGTTCCAACACTTCAATTCACTGCACGTTTTGAATGGAGTGTTGCTTTACTTTCTAAATGCTGTCCTTTCAGAGAAAATCACTTTCCTTTGAAAGTGCCTTAAGCTACTTACAAGCATTCACCAGAAACTCACATGCGTTTCTTTGAAAGAGAAGCAGTCTGTTCCAACACTTCAATTCACTGTGCGAAGTGAATGGAGTGTTGCTTCACTTTCTAAATGCTGTCTTTTCCGAGAAAATCACTTTCCTTTGAAAGTGCCTTAAGGTACTTACAAGCATTAGGAAGAAACTCAGATGCATTTCTCTGAAAGAGAAGCAGTCTGTTCCAACACTTCAATTCACTGTGCGAAGTGAATGGAGTGTTGCTTCACTTTCTTAATGCTGTCCTTTTAGAGAAAATCACTTTCCTTTGAAAGTGCCTTAAACTAATTTCAAGCATTCACAGAAAACGCACATGCGTTTTTCTGAAAGAGAAGCACTCTGTTCCAACACTTCAATTCACTGTGCGAAGTGAATGGAGTGTTGCTTCACTTTCTAAATGCTGTCCTCTCAGAGAAAATCACGTTCCTCTGAAAGTGCCTTAAGCTACTTACAAGCATTCACCAGAAACTCACATGCGTTTCTCTGAAAGAGAAGCAATCTGTTCCAACACTTCAATTCACTGTGCGAAGTGAATGGAGTGTTGCCTCACTTTTGAAATGCTGTCCTTTCCGAGAAAATCACTTTCCTTTGAAAGTGCCTTAAGCTACTTTCAAGCATTCACAAAAAACTCACATGTGTTTCTCTGAAAGAGAAGCAGTCTGTTCCAACACTTCAATTCTCTGTGCGAAGTGAATGGAGTGTTGCTTCACTTTCTAAATGCTGTCCTTTCAAAGAAAATCCCTTTCCTTTGAAAGTGCCTTAAGTTACTTGCAAGCATTAGGAAGAAACTCACATGCGTTTCTCTGAAAGCGAAGCAGTCTGTTCCAACACTTCAATTCACTGTGCGAAGTGAATGGAGTGTTGCTTCACTTTCTAAATTCTGTCCTTTCAGAGAAAATCACTTTCCTTTGAAAGTGCCTTAAACTACTTTCAAGCATTCACAAAAAACTCACATGCGTTTCTCTGAAAGAGAAGCAGTCTGTTCCAACACTTCAATTCAATGTGCGAAGTGAATGGAGTGTTGCTTCACTTTCTAAATGCTGTCTTTTCCGAGAAAATCACTTTCCTTTGAAAGTGCCTTAAGCTACTTACAAGCATTCACCAGAAACTCACATGCGTTTCTTTGAAAGAGAAGCAGTCTGTTCCAACACTTCAATTCACTGTGCGAAGTGAATGGAGTGTTGCTTCACTTTCTAAATGCTGTCCTTTCAAAGAAAATCACTTTCCTTTGAAAGTGCCTTAAGTTA
This sequence comes from Myodes glareolus, assembly GCF_982192425.1. Taxonomy (NCBI): domain Eukaryota; kingdom Metazoa; phylum Chordata; class Mammalia; order Rodentia; family Cricetidae; genus Myodes; species Myodes glareolus. The sequence goes on along the minus strand of NW_028263211.1, from coordinate 552,646 downwards.
CTTGCAAGCATTAAGAAGAAACTCACATGCGTTTCTCTGAAAGAGAAGCAGTCTGTTCCAACACTTCAATTCACTGTGCGAAGTGAATGGCGTGTTGCTTCGCTTTCTTAATCCTGTCCTTTCAGAGAAAATCACTTTCCTTTGAAAGTGCCTTAAGCTAATTACAAGCATTCAACAGAAACTCACATGCATTTCTCTGAAAGAGAAGCAGTCTGTTCCAACACTTCAATTCACTGTGCGAAGTGAATGGAATGTTACTTCACTTTCTAAATGCTGTACTTTCAGAGAAAATCACTTTCCTTTGAAAGTGCCTTAAGCTACTTTCAAGCATTCAAAAGAAACACACATGCGTTTCTCTGAAATAGAAGCAGTCTGTTCCAACACTTCAATTCACTGTGCGAAGTGAATGGAGTGTTGCTTCACTTTCTAAATGCTGTCCTTTCAGAGAAAATCACTTTCTTTGAAAGTGCCTTAAGCTACTTACAAGCATTCACCAGAAACTCACATGCGTTTCTTTGAAAGAGAAGCAGTCGGTTCCAACACTTCAATTCTCTGTGCGAAGTGAATGGAGTGTTGCTTCACTTTCTAAATGTTGTCCTTTCAAAGAAAATCACTTTCCTTTGAAAGTGCCTTAAGTTACTTGCAAGCATTAGGAAGAAACTCACATGCGTTTCTCTGAAAGAGAAGCAGACTGTTCGAACACTTCAACTCACTGTACGAAGTGAATGGAGTGTTGCTTCACTTTCGAAATTCTGTCCTTTCAGAGAAAATCACTTTCCTTTGAAAGTGCCTTAAACTACTTTCAAGCATTCACAAAAAACTCACATGCGTTTCTCTGAAAGAGAAGCAGTCTGTTCCAACACTTCAATTCACTGTGCGAAGTGAATGGAGTGTTGCTTCACTTTCTAAATGCTGTCCTTTCAGAGAAAATCACGTTCCTTTGAAAGTGCCTTAAGCTACTTACAAGCATTCACTAGAAACTCACATGCGTTTCTCTGAAAGAGAAGCAGTCTGTTCCAACACTTCAATTCACTGTGCGAAGTGAATGGAGTGTTGCTTCACTTTCTAACTGCTGTCCTTTCAAAGAAAATCACTTTCCTTTGAAAGTGCCTTAAGCTACTTTCAAGCATTCACAAAAAACTCACATGTGTTTCTCTGAAAGAGAAGCAGTCTGTTCCAACACTTCAATTCTCTGTGCGAAGTGAATGGAGTGTGCTTCACTTTCTAAATGCTGTCCTTTCAAAAAAAATCACTTTCCTTTGAAAGTGCCTTAAGTTACTTGCAAGCATTAGGAAGAAACTCACATGCGTTTCTCTGAAAGAGAAGCAGTCTGTTCCAACACTTCAATTCACTGCACGAAGGGAATGGAGTGTTGCTTCACTTTCTAAATGCTGTCCTTTCAGAGAAAATCACTTTCCTTTGAAAGTGCATTAAGCTACTTACAAGCATTCACCAGAAACTCGCATGCGTTTCTTTGAAAGAGAAGCAGTCTGTTCCAACACTTCAATTCACTGTGCGAAGTGAAGGGAGTGTTGCTTCACTTTCTAAATGCTGTCCTTTCAGAGAAAATCACTTTCCTTTGAAAGTGCCTTAAGCTACTTTCAAGCATTCACAAGAAACACACATGCGTTTCTCTGATATAGAAGCAGTCTGTTCCAACACTTCAACTCACTGTACGAAGTGAATGGAGTGTTGCTTCACTTTCTAAATGCTGTCCTTTCAGAGAAAATTACTTTCCTTTGAAACTGCCTTGAGCTACTTACAAGCATTCAACAGAAACTCACATGCATTTCTCTGAAAGAGAAGCAGTCGGTTCCAACACTTCAATTCACTATGCGAAGTGAATGGAGTGTTGCTTCACTTTCTAAATGCTGTCATTTCAGAGAAAATCACTTTCCTTTGAAAGTGCCTTAAACTACTTACAATCATTAGGAAGAAACTCACATGCGTTTCTCTGAAAGAGAATCTTTCTGTTCCAACACTTCAATTCACTGTGCGAAGTGAATGGAGTGTTGCTTCACTTTCTAAATGCTGTCCTTTCAGAGAAAATCACTTTTGTTTGAAAGTGCCTTAAGCAACTTTCAAGCATTCACAAGAAACTCACATGCATTTCTCTGAAAGCGAAGCAGTCTGTTCCAACACTTCAATTCACTGTGCGAAGTGAATGGAGTGTTGCTTCACTTTCTAAATGCTGTCCTTTCAGAGAAAATCACTTTCCTTTGAAAGTGCCTTAAGCTACTTATAAGCATTCACCAGAAACTCACATGCATTTCTTGAAAGAGAAGCAGTCTGTTCCAACACTTCAATTCACTGTGCGAAGTGAATGGAGTGTTGCTTCACTTTCTAAATGCTGTCCTTTCAAAGAAAATCACTTTCCTTTGAAAGTGCCTTAAGTTACTTGCAAGCATTAGGTAGAAACTCACATGCCTTTCTCTGAAAGAGAAGCAGTCTGTTCCAACACTTCAATTCACTGTGTTAAGTGAATGGAGTGTTGCTTCACTTTCTAAATTCTGTCCTTTCAGAGAAAATCACTTTCCTTTGAAAGTGCCTTAAGCTAATTACAAGCATTCAACAGAAACTCACATGCATTTCTCTGAAAGAGAAGCAGTCTGTTCCAACACTTCAATTCACTGCACGAAGGGAATGGAGTGTTGCTTCACTTTCTAAATTCTGTCCTTTCAGAGAAAATCACTTTCCTTTGAAAGTGCCTTAAACTACTTTCAAGCATTTACAAAAAACTCACATGCACTTCTCTGAAAGAGAAGCAGTCTGTTCCAACACTTCAATTCACTGTGCGAAGTGAATGGAGTGTTGCTTCACTTTCTAAATGCTGTCCTTTCAGAGAAAATCACTTTCCTTTAAAAGTGCCTTAAGCTAATTACAAGCATTCAACAGAAACTCACATGCATTTCTCTGAAAGAGAAGCAGTCGGTTCCAACACTTCAATTCACTGCACGATTTGAATGGAGTGTTGCTTTACTTTCTAAATGCTGTCCTTTCAGAGAAAATCACTTTCCTTTGAAAGTGCCTTAAGCTACTTACAAGCATTCACCAGAAACTCACATGCGTTTCTTTGAAAGAGAAGCAGTCTGTTCCAACACTTCAATTCACTGTGCGAAGTGAATGGAGTGTTGCTTCACTTTCTAAATGCTGTCTTTTCCGAGAAAATCACTTTCCTTTGAAAGTGCCTTAAGGTACTTACAAGCATTAGGAAGAAACTCAGATGCATTTCTCTGAAAGAGAAGCAGTCTGTTCCAACACTTCAATTCACTGTGCGAAGTGAATGGAGTGTTGCTTCACTTTCTTAATGCTGTCCTTTTAGAGAAAATCACTTTCCTTTGAAAGTGCCTTAAACTAATTTCAAGCATTCACAGAAAACGCACATGCGTTTTTCTGAAAGAGAAGCACTCTGTTCCAACACTTCAATTCACTGTGCGAAGTGAATGGAGTGTTGCTTCACTTTCTAAATGCTGTCCTCTCAGAGAAAATCACGTTCCTCTGAAAGTGCCTTAAGCTACTTACAAGCATTCACCAGAAACTCACATGCGTTTCTCTGAAAGAGAAGCAATCTGTTCCAACACTTCAATTCACTGTGCGAAGTGAATGGAGTGTTGCCTCACTTTTGAAATGCTGTCCTTTCCGAGAAAATCACTTTCCTTTGAAAGTGCCTTAAGCTACTTTCAAGCATTCACAAAAAACTCACATGTGTTTCTCTGAAAGAGAAGCAGTCTGTTCCAACACTTCAATTCTCTGTGCGAAGTGAATGGAGTGTTGCTTCACTTTCTAAATGCTGTCCTTTCAAAGAAAATCCCTTTCCTTTGAAAGTGCCTTAAGTTACTTGCAAGCATTAGGAAGAAACTCACATGCGTTTCTCTGAAAGCGAAGCAGTCTGTTCCAACACTTCAATTCACTGTGCGAAGTGAATGGAGTGTTGCTTCACTTTCTAAATTCTGTCCTTTCAGAGAAAATCACTTTCCTTTGAAAGTGCCTTAAACTACTTTCAAGCATTCACAAAAAACTCACATGCGTTTCTCTGAAAGAGAAGCAGTCTGTTCCAACACTTCAATTCAATGTGCGAAGTGAATGGAGTGTTGCTTCACTTTCTAAATGCTGTCTTTTCCGAGAAAATCACTTTCCTTTGAAAGTGCCTTAAGCTACTTACAAGCATTCACCAGAAACTCACATGCGTTTCTTTGAAAGAGAAGCAGTCTGTTCCAACACTTCAATTCACTGTGCGAAGTGAATGGAGTGTTGCTTCACTTTCTAAATGCTGTCCTTTCAAAGAAAATCACTTTCCTTTGAAAGTGCCTTAAGTTACTTGCAAGCATTAAGAAGAAACTCACATGCGTTTCTCTGAAAGAGAAGCAGTCTGTTCCAACACTTCAATTCACTGTGCGAAGTGAATGGAGTGTTGCTTCGCTTTCTTAATCCTGTCCTTTCAGAGAAAATCACTTTCCTTTGAAAGTGCCTTAAGCTAATTACAAGCATTCAACAGAAACTCACATGCATTTCTCTGAAAGAGAAGCAGTCTGTTCCAACACTTCAATTCACTGTGCGAAGTGAATGGAATGTTACTTCACTTTCTAAATGCTGTACTTTCAGAGAAAATCACTTTCCTTTGAAAGTGCCTTAAGCTACTTTCAAGCATTCAAAAGAAACACACATGCGTTTCTCTGAAATAGAAGCAGTCTGTTCCAACACTTCAATTCACTGTGCGAAGTGAATGGAGTGTTGCTTCACTTTCTAAATGCTGTCCTTTCAGAGAAAATCACTTTCTTTGAAAGTGCCTTAAGCTACTTACAAGCATTCACCAGAAACTCACATGCGTTTCTTTGAAAGAGAAGCAGTCGGTTCCAACACTTCAATTCTCTGTGCGAAGTGAATGGAGTGTTGCTTCACTTTCTAAATGTTGTCCTTTCAAAGAAAATCACTTTCCTTTGAAAGTGCCTTAAGTTACTTGCAAGCATTAGGAAGAAACTCACATGCGTTTCTCTGAAAGAGAAGCAGACTGTTCGAACACTTCAACTCACTGTACGAAGTGAATGGAGTGTTGCTTCACTTTCGAAATTCTGTCCTTTCAGAGAAAATCACTTTCCTTTGAAAGTGCCTTAAACTACTTTCAAGCATTCACAAAAAACTCACATGCGTTTCTCTGAAAGAGAAGCAGTCTGTTCCAACACTTCAATTCACTGTGCGAAGTGAATGGAGTGTTGCTTCACTTTCTAAATGCTGTCCTTTCAGAGAAAATCACGTTCCTTTGAAAGTGCCTTAAGCTACTTACAAGCATTCACTAGAAACTCACATGCGTTTCTCTGAAAGAGAAGCAGTCTGTTCCAACACTTCAATTCACTGTGCGAAGTGAATGGAGTGTTGCTTCACTTTCTAACTGCTGTCCTTTCAAAGAAAATCACTTTCCTTTGAAAGTGCCTTAAGCTACTTTCAAGCATTCACAAAAAACTCACATGTGTTTCTCTGAAAGAGAAGCAGTCTGTTCCAACACTTCAATTCTCTGTGCGAAGTGAATGGAGTGTGCTTCACTTTCTAAATGCTGTCCTTTCAAAAAAAATCACTTTCCTTTGAAAGTGCCTTAAGTTACTTGCAAGCATTAGGAAGAAACTCACATGCGTTTCTCTGAAAGAGAAGCAGTCTGTTCCAACACTTCAATTCACTGCACGAAGGGAATGGAGTGTTGCTTCACTTTCTAAATGCTGTCCTTTCAGAGAAAATCACTTTCCTTTGAAAGTGCATTAAGCTACTTACAAGCATTCACCAGAAACTCGCATGCGTTTCTTTGAAAGAGAAGCAGTCTGTTCCAACACTTCAATTCACTGTGCGAAGTGAAGGGAGTGTTGCTTCACTTTCTAAATGCTGTCCTTTCAGAGAAAATCACTTTCCTTTGAAAGTGCCTTAAGCTACTTTCAAGCATTCACAAGAAACACACATGCGTTTCTCTGATATAGAAGCAGTCTGTTCCAACACTTCAACTCACTGTACGAAGTGAATGGAGTGTTGCTTCACTTTCTAAATGCTGTCCTTTCAGAGAAAATTACTTTCCTTTGAAACTGCCTTGAGCTACTTACAAGCATTCAACAGAAACTCACATGCATTTCTCTGAAAGAGAAGCAGTCGGTTCCAACACTTCAATTCACTATGCGAAGTGAATGGAGTGTTGCTTCACTTTCTAAATGCTGTCATTTCAGAGAAAATCACTTTCCTTTGAAAGTGCCTTAAACTACTTACAATCATTAGGAAGAAACTCACATGCGTTTCTCTGAAAGAGAATCTTTCTGTTCCAACACTTCAATTCACTGTGCGAAGTGAATGGAGTGTTGCTTCACGTTCTAAATGCTGTCCTTTCAGAGAAAATCACTTTTGTTTGAAAGTGCCTTAAGCAACTTTCAAGCATTCACAAGAAACTCACATGCATTTCTCTGAAAGTGAAGCAGTCTGTTCCAACACTTCAATTCACTGTGCGAAGTGAATGGAGTGTTGCTTCACTTTCTAAATGCTGTCCTTTCAGAGAAAATCACTTTCCTTTGAAAGTGCCTTAAGCTACTTACAAGCATTCAACAGAAACTCACATGCATTTCTTGAAAGAGAAGCAGTCTGTTCCAACACTTCAATTCACTGTGCGAAGTGAATGGAGTGTTGCTTCACTTTCTAAATGCTGTCCTTTCAAAGAAAATCACTTTCCTTTGAAAGTGCCTTAAGTTACTTGCAAGCATTAGGAAGAAACTCACATGCCTTTCTCTGAAAGAGAAGCAGTCTGTTCCAACACTTCAATTCACTGTGTTAAGTGAATGGAGTGTTGCTTCACTTTCTAAATTCTGTCCTTTCAGAGAAAATCACTTTCCTTTGAAAGTGCCTTAAGCTAATTACAAGCATTCAACAGAAACTCACATGCATTTCTCTGAAAGAGAAGCAGTCTGTTCCAACACTTCAATTCACTGCACGAAGGGAATGGAGTGTTGCTTCACTTTCTAAATTCTGTCCTTTCAGAGAAAATCACTTTCCTTTGAAAGTGCCTTAAACTACTTTCAAGCATTTACAAAAAACTCACATGCACTTCTCTGAAAGAGAAGCAGTCTGTTCCAACACTTCAATTCACTGTGCGAAGTGAATGGAGTGTTGCTTCACTTTCTAAATGCTGTCCTTTCAGAGAAAATCACTTTCCTTTAAAAGTGCCTTAAGCTAATTACAAGCATTCAACAGAAACTCACATGCATTTCTCTGAAAGAGAAGCAGTCTGTTCCAACACTTCAATTCACTGCACGATTTGAATGGAGTGTTGCTTTACTTTCTAAATGCTGTCCTTTCAGAGAAAATCACTTTCCTTTGAAAGTGCCTTAAGCTACTTACAAGCATTCACCAGAAACTCACATGCGTTTCTTTGAAAGAGAAGCAGTCTGTTCCAACACTTCAATTCACTGTGCGAAGTGAATGGAGTGTTGCTTCACTTTCTAAATGCTGTCTTTTCCGAGAAAATCACTTTCCTTTGAAAGTGCCTTAAGGTACTTACAAGCATTAGGAAGAAACTCAGATGCATTTCTCTGAAAGAGAAGCAGTCTGTTCCAACACTTCAATTCACTGTGCGAAGTGAATGGAGTGTTGCTTCACTTTCTTAATGCTGTCCTTTTAGAGAAAATCACTTTCCTTTGAAAGTGCCTTAAACTAATTTCAAGCATTCACAGAAAACGCACATGCGTTTTTCTGAAAGAGAAGCACTCTGTTCCAACACTTCAATTCACTGTGCGAAGTGAATGGAGTGTTGCTTCACTTTCTAAATGCTGTCCTCTCAGAGAAAATCACGTTCCTCTGAAAGTGCCTTAAGCTACTTACAAGCATTCACCAGAAACTCACATGCGTTTCTCTGAAAGAGAAGCAATCTGTTCCAACACTTCAATTCACTGTGCGAAGTGAATGGAGTGTTGCCTCACTTTTGAAATGCTGTCCTTTCCGAGAAAATCACTTTCCTTTGAAAGTGCCTTAAGCTACTTTCAAGCATTCACAAAAAACTCACATGTGTTTCTCTGAAAGAGAAGCAGTCTGTTCCAACACTTCAATTCTCTGTGCGAAGTGAATGGAGTGTTGCTTCACTTTCTAAATGCTGTCCTTTCAAAGAAAATCCCTTTCCTTTGAAAGTGCCTTAAGTTACTTGCAAGCATTAGGAAGAAACTCACATGCGTTTCTCTGAAAGCGAAGCAGTCTGTTCCAACACTTCAATTCACTGTGCGAAGTGAATGGAGTGTTGCTTCACTTTCTAAATTCTGTCCTTTCAGAGAAAATCACTTTCCTTTGAAAGTGCCTTAAACTACTTTCAAGCATTCACAAAAAACTCACATGCGTTTCTCTGAAAGAGAAGCAGTCTGTTCCAACACTTCAATTCAATGTGCGAAGTGAATGGAGTGTTGCTTCACTTTCTAAATGCTGTCTTTTCCGAGAAAATCACTTTCCTTTGAAAGTGCCTTAAGCTACTTACAAGCATTCACCAGAAACTCACATGCGTTTCTTTGAAAGAGAAGCAGTCTGTTCCAACACTTCAATTCACTGTGCGAAGTGAATGGAGTGTTGCTTCACTTTCTAAATGCTGTCCTTTCAAAGAAAATCACTTTCCTTTGAAAGTGCCTTAAGTTACTTGCAAGCATTAAGAAGAAACTCACATGCGTTTCTCTGAAAGAGAAGCAGTCTGTTCCAACACTTCAATTCACTGTGCGAAGTGAATGGAGTGTTGCTTCGCTTTCTTAATCCTGTCCTTTCAGAGAAAATCACTTTCCTTTGAAAGTGCCTTAAGCTAATTACAAGCATTCAACAGAAACTCACATGCATTTCTCTGAAAGAGAAGCAGTCTGTTCCAACACTTCAATTCACTGTGCGAAGTGAATGGAATGTTACTTCACTTTCTAAATGCTGTACTTTCAGAGAAAATCACTTTCCTTTGAAAGTGCCTTAAGCTACTTTCAAGCATTCAAAAGAAACACACATGCGTTTCTCTGAAATAGAAGCAGTCTGTTCCAACACTTCAATTCACTGTGCGAAGTGAATGGAGTGTTGCTTCACTTTCTAAATGCTGTCCTTTCAGAGAAAATCACTTTCTTTGAAAGTGCCTTAAGCTACTTACAAGCATTCACCAGAAACTCACATGCGTTTCTTTGAAAGAGAAGCAGTCGGTTCCAACACTTCAATTCTCTGTGCGAAGTGAATGGAGTGTTGCTTCACTTTCTAAATGTTGTCCTTTCAAAGAAAATCACTTTCCTTTGAAAGTGCCTTAAGTTACTTGCAAGCATTAGGAAGAAACTCACATGCGTTTCTCTGAAAGAGAAGCAGACTGTTCGAACACTTCAACTCACTGTACGAAGTGAATGGAGTGTTGCTTCACTTTCGAAATTCTGTCCTTTCAGAGAAAATCACTTTCCTTTGAAAGTGCCTTAAACTACTTTCAAGCATTCACAAAAAACTCACATGCGTTTCTCTGAAAGAGAAGCAGTCTGTTCCAACACTTCAATTCACTGTGCGAAGTGAATGGAGTGTTGCTTCACTTTCTAAATGCTGTCCTTTCAGAGAAAATCACGTTCCTTTGAAAGTGCCTTAAGCTACTTACAAGCATTCACTAGAAACTCACATGCGTTTCTCTGAAAGAGAAGCAGTCTGTTCCAACACTTCAATTCACTGTGCGAAGTGAATGGAGTGTTGCTTCACTTTCTAACTGCTGTCCTTTCAAAGAAAATCACTTTCCTTTGAAAGTGCCTTAAGCTACTTTCAAGCATTCACAAAAAACTCACATGTGTTTCTCTGAAAGAGAAGCAGTCTGTTCCAACACTTCAATTCTCTGTGCGAAGTGAATGGAGTGTGCTTCACTTTCTAAATGCTGTCCTTTCAAAAAAAATCACTTTCCTTTGAAAGTGCCTTAAGTTACTTGCAAGCATTAGGAAGAAACTCACATGCGTTTCTCTGAAAGAGAAGCAGTCTGTTCCAACACTTCAATTCACTGCACGAAGGGAATGGAGTGTTGCTTCACTTTCTAAATGCTGTCCTTTCAGAGAAAATCACTTTCCTTTGAAAGTGCATTAAGCTACTTACAAGCATTCACCAGAAACTCGCATGCGTTTCTTTGAAAGAGAAGCAGTCTGTTCCAACACTTCAATTCACTGTGCGAAGTGAAGGGAGTGTTGCTTCACTTTCTAAATGCTGTCCTTTCAGAGAAAATCACTTTCCTTTGAAAGTGCCTTAAGCTACTTTCAAGCATTCACAAGAAACACACATGCGTTTCTCTGATATAGAAGCAGTCTGTTCCAACACTTCAACTCACTGTACGAAGTGAATGGAGTGTTGCTTCACTTTCTAAATGCTGTCCTTTCAGAGAAAATTACTTTCCTTTGAAACTGCCTTGAGCTACTTACAAGCATTCAACAGAAACTCACATGCATTTCTCTGAAAGAGAAGCAGTCGGTTCCAACACTTCAATTCACTATGCGAAGTGAATGGAGTGTTGCTTCACTTTCTAAATGCTGTCATTTCAGAGAAAATCACTTTCCTTTGAAAGTGCCTTAAACTACTTACAATCATTAGGAAGAAACTCACATGCGTTTCTCTGAAAGAGAATCTTTCTGTTCCAACACTTCAATTCACTGTGCGAAGTGAATGGAGTGTTGCTTCACTTTCTAAATACTGTCCTTTCAGAGAAAATCACTTTTGTTTGAAAGTGCCTTAAGCAACTTTCAAGCATTCACAAGAAACTCACATGCATTTCTCTGAAAGCGAAGCAGTCTGTTCCAACACTTCAATTCACTGTGCGAAGTGAATGGAGTGTTGCTTCACTTTCTAAATGCTGTCCTTTCAGAGAAAATCACTTTCCTTTGAAAGTGCCTTAAGCTACTTATAAGCATTCACCAGAAACTCACATGCATTTCTTGAAAGAGAAGCAGTCTGTTCCAACACTTCAATTCACTGTGCAAAGTGAATGGAGTGTTGCTTCACTTTCTAAATGCTGTCCTTTCAAAGAAAATCACTTTCCTTTGAAAGTGCCTTAAGTTACTTGCAAGCATTAGGAAGAAACTCACATGCGTTTCTCTGAGAGAGAAGCAGTCTGTTCCTACACTTCAATTCACTGTGCGAAGTGAATGGAGTGTTGCTTCACTTTCTTAATGCTGTCTTTTCAGAGAAAATCACTTTCCTTTGAAAGTGCCTTAAGCTAATTACAAGCATTCAACAGAAACTCACATGCATTTCTCTGAAAGAGAAGCAGTCTGTTCCAACACTTCAATTCAATGCACGAAGGGAATGGAGTGTTGCTTCACTTTCTAAATGCTGTCCTTTCAGAGAAAATCACTTTCCTTTGAAAGTGCCTTAAGGTACTTAGAAGCATTCACCAGAAACTCACATGCATTTCTCTGAAAGAGAAGCAGTCTGTTCCAACACTTCAATTCACTGTGCGAAGTGAATGGAGTGTTGCTTCACTTTCTAAATGCTGTCCTTTCAGAGAAAATCACTTTCCTTTGAAAGTGCGTTATGCTACTTACAAGCATTCACCAGAAACTCACATGCGTTTCTTTGAAAGAGAACCAGTCTGTTCCAACACTTCAATTCACTGTGCGAAGTGAATGGAGTGTTGCTTCACTTTCTAAATGCTGTCCTTTCAGAGAAAATCACTTTCCTTTGAAAGTGCCTTAAATTACTTGCAAGCATTAGGAAGAAACTCACATGCGTTTCTCTGAAAGAGAAGCAGTCTGTTCCAACACTTCAATTCACTGTGCGAAGTGAATGGAGTGTTGCTTCACTCTCTAAAGGCTGCCCTTTCAGAGAAAATAACTTTCCTTTGAAAGTGCCTTAAGCTACTTTCAAGCATTCACAAGAAACACACATGCGTTTCTCTGAAATAGAAGCAGTCTGTTCCAACACTTCAACTCACTGTACGAAGTGAATGGAGTGTTGCTTCACTTTCTAAATGCTGTCCTTTCAGAGAAAATTACTTTCCTTTGAAACTGCCTTGAGCTACTTACAAGCATTCACCAGAAACTCACATGCATTTCTCTGAAAGAGAAGCAGTCGGTTCCAACACTTCACTTCACTGTGCGAAGTGAATGGAGTGTTGCTTCACTTTCTAAAGGCTGCCCTTTCAGAGAAAATCACTTTCCTTTGAAAGTGCCTTAAGCTACTTACTAGCATTCACCAGAGACTCACATGCGTTACTCTGAAAGAGAAGCAGTCTGTTCCAACACTTCAATTCACTGTGCGAAGTGAATGGAATGTTACTTCACTTTCTAAATGCTGTCCTTTCAGAGAAAATCACTTTCCTTTGAAAGTGCCTTAAACTACTTTCAAGCATTCACAAAAAACTCACATGCACTTCTCTGAAAGAGAAGCAGTCTGTTCCAACACTTCAATTCACTGTGCGAAGTGAATGGAGTGTTGCTTCACTTTCTAAATGCTGTCCTGTCAGAGAAAATCACTTTCCTTTAAAAGTGCCTTAAGCTAATTACAAGCATTCAACAGAAACTCACATGCATTTCTCTGAAAGAGAAGCAGTCTGTTCCAACACTTCAATTCACTGTGCGAAGTGAATGGAGTGTTGTTTTGCTTTCTTAATGCTGTCCTTTCAGAGAAAATCACTTTCCTTTGAAAGTGCCTTAAGCTAATTACAAGCATTCAACAGAAACTCACATGCATTTCTCTGAAAGAGAAGCAGTCTGTTCCAACACTTCAATTCACTGTGCGAAGTGAATGGAATGTTACTTCACTTTCTAAATGCTGTACTTTCAGAGAAAATCACTTTCCTTTGAAAGTGCCTTAAGCTACTTTCAAGCATTAAAAAGAAACACACATGCGTTTCTCTGAAATAGAAGCAGTCTGTTCCAACACTTCAATTCACTGTGCGAAGTGAATGGAGTGTTGCTTCACTTTCTAAATGCTGTCCTTTCAGAGAAAATCACTTTCTTTGAAAGTGCCTTAAGCTACTTACAAGCATTCAACAGAAACTCACATGCATTTCTCTGAAAGAGAAGCAGTCGGTTCCAACACTTCAATTCACTATGCGAAGTGAATGGAGTGTTGCTTCACTTTCTAAATGCTGTCATTTCAGAGAAAATCACTTTCCTTTGAAAGTGCCTTAAGCTACTTACAAGCATTAGGAAGAAACTCACATGCATTTCTCTGAAAGAGAATCTCTCTGTTCCAACACTTCAATTCACTGTGCGAAGTGAATGGAGTGTTGCTTCACTTTCTAACTGCTGTCCTTTCAAAGAAAATCACTTTCCTTTGAAAGTGCCTTAAGCTACATTCAAGCATTCACAAAAAACTCACATGTGTTTCTCTGAAAGAGAAGCAGTCTGTTCCAAAACTTCAATTCTCTGTGCGAAGTGAATGGAGTGTGCTTCACTTTCTAAATGCTGTCATTTCAGAGAAAATCACTTTCCTTTGAAAGTGCCTTAAGCTACTTATAATCATTAGGAAGAAACTCACATGCGTTTCTCTGAAAGAGAATCTTTCTGTTCCAACACTTCAATTCACTGTGCGAAGTGAATGGAGTGTTGCTTCACTTTTTAAATGCTGTCCTTTCAGAGAAAATCACTTTTGTTTGAAAGTGCCTTAAGCAACTTTCAAGCATTCACAAGAAACTCACATGCATTTCTCTGAAAGCGAAGCAGTCTGTTCCAACACTTCAATTCACTGTGCGAAGTGAATGGAGTGTTGCTTCACTTTCTAAATGCTGTCCTTTCAGAGAAAATCACTTTCCTTTGAAAGTGCCTTAAGCTACTTACAAGCATTCACCAGAAACTCACATGCATTTCTTGAAAGAGAAGCAGTCTGTTCCAACACTTCAATTCACTGTGCAAAGTGAATGGAGTGTTGCTTCACTTTCTAAATGCTGTCCTTTCAAAGAAAATCACTTTCCTTTGAAAGTGCCTTAAGTTACTTGCAAGCATTAGGAAGAAACTCACATGCGTTTCTCTGACAGAGAAGCAGTCTGTTCCAACACTTCAATTCACTGTGCGAAGTGAATGGAGTGTTGCTTCACTTTCTTAATGCTGTCCTTTCAGAGAAAATCACTTTCCTTTGAAAGTGCCTTAAGCTAATTACAAGCATTCAACAGAAACTCACATGCATTTCTCTGAAAGAGAAGCAGTCTGTTCCAACACTTCAATTCACTGCACGAAGGGAATGGAGTGTTGCTTCACTTTCTAAATGCTGTCCTTTCAGAGAAAATCACTTTCCTTTGGAAGTGCCTTAAGGTACTTACAAGCATTCAACAGAAACTCACATGCATAGCTCTGAAAGAGAAGCAGTCTGTTCCAACACTTCAATTCACTGTGCGAAGTGAATGGAGTGTTCCTTCACTTTCTAAATGCTGTCCTTTCAGAGAAAATCACTTTCCTTTGAAAGTGCCTTAAATTACTTGCAAGCATTAGGAAGAAACTCACATGCGTTTCTCTGAAAGAGAAGCAGTCTGTTCCAACACTTCAATTCACTGTGCGAAGTGAATGGAGTGTTGCTTCACTCTCTAAAGGCTGCCCTTTCAGAGAAAATAACTTTCCTTTGAAAGTGCCTTAAGCTACTTTCAAGCATTCACAAGAAACACACATGCGTTTCTCTGAAATAGAAGCAGTCTGTTCCAACACTTCAACTCACTGTTCGAAGTGAATGGAGTGTTGCTTCACTTTCTAAATGCTGTCCTTTCAGAGAAAATTACTTTCCTTTGAAACTGCCTTGAGCTACTTACAAGCATTCACCAGAAACTCACATGCATTTCTCTGAAAGAGAAGCAGTCGGTTCCAACACTTCACTTCACTGTGCGAAGTGAATGGAGTGTTGCTTCACTTTCTAAAGGCTGCCCTTTCAGAGAAAATCACTTTCCTTTGAAAGTGCCTTAAGCTACTTACAAGCATTCACCAGAAACTCACATGCGTTTCTTTGAAAGAGAAGCAGTCTGTTCCAACACTTCAATTCACTGTGCGAAGTGAATGGAGTGTTGCTTCACTTTCTAAATGCTGTACTTTCAGAGAAAATCACTTTCCTTTGAAAGTGCCTTAAGCTACTTTCAAGAATTCACAAGAAACACACATGCGTTTCTCTGATATAGAAGCAGTCTGTTCCAACACTTCAACTCACTGTACGAAGTGAATGGAGTGTTGCTTCACTTTCTAAATGCTGTCCTTTCAGAGAAAATTACTTTCCTTTGAAACTGCCTTGAGCTACTTACAAGCATTCAACAGAAACTCACATGCATTTCTCTGAAAGAGAAGCAGTCGGTTCCAACACTTCAATTCATTATGCGAAGTGAATGGAGTGTTGCTTCACTTTCTAAATGCTGTCATTTCAGAGAAAATCACTTTCCTTTGAAAGTGCCTTAAGCTACTTACAAGCATTAGGAAGAAACTCACATGCATTTCTCTGAAAGAGAATCTTTCTGTTCCAACACTTCAATTCACTGTGCGAAGTGAATGGAGTGTTGCTTCACTTTCTAAATGCTGTCCTTTCAGAGAAAATCACTTTTGTTTGAAAGTGCCTTAAGCAACTTTCAAGCATTCACAAGAAACTCACATGCATTTCTCTGAAAGCGAAGCAGTCTGTTCCAACACTTCAATTCACTGTGCGAAGTGAATGGAGTGTTGCTTCACTTTCTAAATGCTGTCCTTTCAGAGAAAATCACTTTTGTTTGAAAGTGCCTTAAGCAACTTTCAAGCATTCACAAGAAACTCACATGCATTTCTCTGAAAGCGAAGCAGTCTGTTCCAACACTTCAATTCACTGTGCGAAGTGAATGGAGTGTTGCTTCACTTTCTAAATGCTGTCCTTTCAGAGAAAATCACGTTCCTTTGAAAGTGCCTTAAGCTACTTACAAGCATTCACTAGAAACTCACATGCATTTCTCTGAAAGCGAAGCAGTCTGTTCCAACACTTCAATTCACTGTGCGAAGTGAATGGAGTGTTGCTTCACTTTCTAAATGCTGTCCTTTCAGAGAAAATCACTTTCCTTTGAAAGTGCCTTAAGCTACTTACAAGCATTCACCAGAAACTCACATGCATTTCTTGAAAGAGAAGCAGTCTGTTCCAACACTTCAATTCACTGTGCAAAGTGAATGGAGTGTTGCTTCACTTTCTAAATGCTGTCCTTTCAAAGAAAATCACTTTCCTTTGAAAGTGCCTTAAGTTACTTGCAAGCATTAGGAAGAAACTCACATGCGTTTCTCTGAAAGAGAAGCAGTCTGTTCCAACACTTCAATTCACTGTGCGAAGTGAATGGAGTGTTGCTTCACTTTCTTAATGCTGTCCTTTCAGAGAAAATCACTTTCCTTTGAAAGTGCCTTAAGCTAATTACAAGCATTCAACAGAAACTCACATGCATTTCTCTGAAAGAGAAGCAGTCTGTTCCAACACTTCAATTCACTGCACGAATGGAATGGAGTGTTGCTTCACTTTCTAAATGCTGTCCCTTCAGAGAAAATCACTTTCCTTTGGAAGTGCCTTAAGGTACTTACAAGCATTCAACAGAAACTCACATGCATTTCTCTGAAAGAGAAGCAGTCTGTTCCAACACTTCAATTCACTGTGCGAAGTGAATGGAGTGTTGCTTCACTTTCTAAATGCTGTCCTTTCAGAGAAAATCACTTTCCTTTGAAAGTGCATTAAGCTACTTACAAGCATTCACCAGAAACTCACATGCGTTTCTTTGAAGGAGAACCAGTCTGTTCCAACACTTCAATTCACTGTGCGAAGTGAATGGAGTGTTGCTTCACTTTCTAAATGCTGTCCTTTCAGAGAAAATCACTTTCCTTTGAAAGTGCCTTAAATTACTTGCAAGCATTAGGAAGAAACTCACATGCGTTTCTCTGAAAGAGAAGCAGTCTCTTCCAACACTTCAATTCACTGTGCGAAGTGAATGGAGTGTTGCTTCACTTTCTAAATGCTGTCCTTTCAGAGAAAATCACTTTCCTTTGAAAGTGCCTTAAGTTACTTACAAGCATTCACCAGAAACTCACATGCGTTTCTTTGAAGGAGAACCAGTGTGTTCCAACACTTCAATTCACTGTGCGAAGTGAATGGAGTGTTGCTTCACTTTCTAACTGCTGTCCTTTCAAAGAAATTCACTTTCCTTTGAAAGTGCCTTAAGCTACTTTCTAGCATTCACAAAAAACTCACATGTGTTTCTCTGAAAGAGAAGCAGTCTGTTCCAAAACTTCAATTCTCTGTGCGAAGTGAATGGAGTGTGCTTCACTTTCTAAATGCTGTC
Source organism: Myodes glareolus (assembly GCF_982192425.1). Taxonomy (NCBI): domain Eukaryota; kingdom Metazoa; phylum Chordata; class Mammalia; order Rodentia; family Cricetidae; genus Myodes; species Myodes glareolus. The sequence continues at coordinate 535,422 of NW_028263211.1, read as the reverse complement.
CTTTCAAAGAAAATCACTTTCCTTTGAAAGTGCCTTAAGTTACTTGCAAGCATTAGGAAGAAACTCACATGCGTTTCTCTGAAAGAGAAGCAGTCTGTTCCAACACTTCAATTCACTGCACGAAGGGAATGGAGTGTTGCTTCACTTTCTAAATGCTGTCCTTTCAGAGAAAATCACTTTCCTTTGAAAGTGCATTAAGCTACTTACAAGCATTCACCAGAAACTCACATGCGTTTCTTTGAAAGAGAAGCAGTCTGTTCCAACACTTCAATTCACTGTGCGAAGTGAATGGAGTGTTGCTTCACTTTCTAAATGCTGTACTTTCAGAGAAAATCACTTTCCTTTGAAAGTGCCTTAAGCTACTTTCAAGCATTCACAAGAAACACACATGCGTTTCTCTGATATAGAAGCAGTCTGTTCCAACACTTCAACTCACTGTACGAAGTGAATGGAGTGTTGCTTCACTTTCTAAATGCTGTCCTTTCAGAGAAAATTACTTTCCTTTGAAATTGCCTTGAGCTACTTACAAGCATTCAACAGAAACTCACATGCATTTCTCTGAAAGAGAAGCAATCTGTTCCAACACTTCAATTCACTGTGCGAAGTGAATGGAGTGTTGCTTCACTTTCTAACTGCTGTCCTTTCAAAGAAAATCACTTTCCTTTGAAAGTGCCTTAAGCTACTTTCAAGCATTCACAAAAAACTCACATGTGTTTCTCTGAAAGAGAAGCAGTCTGTTCCAACACTTCAATTCTCTGTGCGAAGTGAATGGAGTGTTGCTTCACTTTCTAAATGCTGTCCTTTCAAAGAAAATCACTTTCCTTTGAAAGTGCCTTAAGTTACTTGCAAGCATTAGGAAGAAACTCACATGCGTTTCTCTGAAAGAGAAGCAGTCTGTTCCAACACTTCAATTCTCTGTGCGAAGTGAATGGAGTGTGCTTCACTTTCTAAATGCTGTCCTTTCAAAGAAAATCACTTTCCTTTGAAAGTGCCTTAAGTTACTTGCAAGCATTAGGAAGAAACTCACATGCGTTTCTCTGAAAGAGAAGCAGTCTGTTCCAACACTTCAATTCACTGCACGAAGGGAATGGAGTGTTGCTTCACTTTCTAAATGCTGTCCTTTCAGAGAAAATCACTTTCCTTTGAAAGTGCATTAAGCTACTTACAAGCATTCACCAGAAACTCACATGCGTTTCTTTGAAAGAGAAGCAGTCTGTTCCAACACTTCAATTCACTGTGCGAAGTGAATGGAGTGTTGCTTCACTTTCTAAATGCTGTACTTTCAGAGAAAATCACTTTCCTTTGAAAGTGCCTTAAGCTACTTTCAAGCATTCACAAGAAACACACATGCGTTTCTCTGATATAGAAGCAGTCTGTTCCAACACTTCAACTCACTGTACGAAGTGAATGGAGTGTTGCTTCACTTTCTAAATGCTGTCTTTTCAGAGAAAATTACTTTCCTTTGAAACTGCCTTGAGCTACTTACAAGCATTCAACAGAAACTCACATGCATTTCTCTGAAAGAGAAGCAGTCGGTTCCAACACTTCAATTCACTATGCGAAGTGAATGGAGTGTTGCTTCACTTTCTAAATGCTTTCATTTCAGAGAAAATCACTTTCCTTTGAAAGTGCCTTAAGCTACTTACAAGCATTAGGAAGAAACTCACATGCGTTTCTATGAAAGAGAATCTTTATGTTCCAACACTTCAATTCACTGTGCGAAGTGAATGGAGTGTTGCTTCACTTTCTAAATGCTGTCCTTTCAGAGAAAATCACTTTTGTTTGAAAGTGCCTTAAGCAACTTTCAAGCATTCACAAGAAACTCACATGCATTTCTCTGAAAGCGAAGCAGTCTGTTCCAACACTTCAATTCACTGTGCGAAGTGAATGGAGTGTTGCTTCACTTTCTAAATGCTGTCCTTTCAGAGAAAATCACTTTCCTTTGAAAGTGCATTAAGCTACTTACAAGCATTCACCAGAAACTCACATGCATTTCTTGAAAGAGAAGCAGTCTGTTCCAACACTTCAATTCACTTTGCATAGTGAATGGAGTATTGCTTCACTTTCTAAATGCTTTCCTTTCAAAGAAAATCACTTTCCTTTGAAAGTGCCTTAAGTTACTTGCAAGCATTAGGAAGAAACACACATGCGTTTCTCTGAAAGAGAAGCAGTCTGTTCCAACACTTCAATTCACTGTGCGAAGTGAATGGAGTGTTGCTTCACTTTCTTAATGCTGTCCTTTCAGAGAAAATCACTTTCCTTTGAAAGTGCCTTAAGCTAATTACAAGCATTCAACAGAAACTCACATGCATTTCTCTGAAAGAGAAGCAGTCTGTTCCAACACTTCAATTCACTGCACGACGGGAATGGAGTGTTGCTTCACTTTCTAAATGCTGTCCTTTCAGAGAAAATCACTTTCCTTTGAAAGTGCCTTAAGGTACTTACAAGCATTCAACAGAAACTCACATGCATTTCTCTGAAAGAGAAGCAGTCTGTTCCAACACTTCAATTCACTGTGCGAAGTGAATGGAGTGTTGCTTCACTTTCTAAATGCTGTCCTTTCAGAGAAAATCACTTTCCTTTGAAAGTGCATTAAGCTACTTACAAGCATTCACCAGAAACTCACATGCGTTTCTTTGAAAGAGAACCAGTCTGTTCCAACACTTCAATTCACTGTGCGAAGTGAGTGGAGTGTTGCTTCACTTTCTAAATGCTGTCCTTTCAGAGAAAATCACTTTCCTTTGAAAGTGCCTTAAATTACTTGCAAGCATTAGGAAGAAACTCACATGCGTTTCTCTGAAAGAGAAGCAGTCTGTTCCAACACTTCAATTCACTGTGCGAAGTGAATGGAGTGTTGCTTCACTTTCTAAAGGCTGCCCTTTCAGAGAAAATCACTTTCCTTTGAAAGTGCCTTAAGCTACTTACTAGCATTCACCAGAGACTCACATGCGTTACTCTGAAAGAGAAGCAGTCTGTTCCAACACTTCAATTCACTGTGCGAAGTGAATGGAATGTTACTTCACTTTATAAATGCTGTACTTTCAGAGAAAATAACTTTCCTTTGAAAGTGCCTTAAGCTACTTTCAAGCATTCACAAGAAACACACATGCGTTTCTCTGAAATAGAAGCAGTCTGTTCCAACACTTCAACTCACTGTACGAAGTGAATGGAGTGTTGCTTCACTTTCTAAATGCTGTCCTTTCAGAGAAAATTACTTTCCTTTGAAACTGCCTTGAGGTACTTACAAGCATTCACCAGAAACTCACATGCATTTCTCTGAAAGAGAAGCAGTCGGTTCCAACACTTCAATTCACTGTGCGAAGTGAATGGAGTGTTGCTTCACTTTCTAAAGGCTGCCCTTTCAGAGAAAATCACTTTCCTTTGAAAGTGCCTTAAGCTACTTACTAGCATTCACCAGAGACTCACATGCGTTACTCTGAAAGAGAAGCAGTCTGTTCCAACACTTCAATTCACTGTGCGAAGTGAATGGAATGTTACTTCACTTTCTAAATGCTGTCCTTTCAGAGAAAATCACTTTCCTTTGAAAGTGCCTTAAGCTACTTTCAAGCATTCACAAGAAACACACATGCATTTCTCTGAAAGAGAAGCAGTCTCTTCCAACACTTCAATTCACTGTGCGAAGTGAATGGAGTGTTGCTTCACTTTCTAAATGCTGTCATTTCAGAGAAAATCACTTTCCTTTGAAAGTGCCTTAAGCTACTTACAAGCATTAGGAAGAAACTCACATGCGTTTCTCTGAAAGAGAAGCTCTCTGTTCCAACACTTTAATTCACTGTGCGAAGTGAATGGAGTGTTGCTTCACTTTCTAAATGCTGTCCTTTCAGAGAAAATCACTTTTGTTTGAAAGTGCCTTAAGCAACTTTCAAGCATTCACAAGAAACTCACATGCATTTCTCTGAAAGAGAAGCAGTCTGTTCCAACACTTCAATTCACTGTGCGAAGTGAATGGAGTGTTGCTTCACTTTCTAAATGCTGTCCTTTCAGAGAAAATCACTTTCCTTTGAAAGTGCCTTAAGCTACTTACAAGCATTCACCAGAAACTCACATGCGTTTCTTTGAAAGAGAAGCAGTCTGTTCAAACACTTCAATTCAATGTGCGAAGTGAATGGAGTGTTGCTTCACTTTCTAAATGCTGTCCTTTCACAGAAAATCACTTTCCTTTGAAAGTGCCTTAAGTTACTTGCAAGCATTAGGAAGAAACTCACATGCGTTTCTCTGAAAGAGAAGCAGTCTGTTCCAACACTTCAATTCACTGCAAGAAGGGAATGGAGTGTTGCTTCACTTTCTAAATTCTATCCTTTCAGAGAAAATCACGTTCCTTTGAAAATGCCTTAAGCTACTTACAAGCATTCACCAGAAACTCACATGCATTTCTCTGAAAGAGAAGCAGTCTGTTCCAACACTTCAATTCACTGTGCAAAGTTCATGGAGTGTTGCCTCACTTTCTTAATGCGGTCCTTTCAGAGAAAATCACTTTCCTTTGAAAGTGCCTTAAGCTACTTTCAAGCATTCACAAAAAACTCACATGTGTTTCTCTGAAAGAGAAGCAGTCTGTTCCAACCCTTCAATTCTCTGTGCGAAGTGAATGGAGTGTTGCTTCACTTTCTAAATGCTGTCCTTTCAAAGAAAATCACTTTCCTTTGAAAGTGCCTTAAGTTACTTGCAAGCATTAGGAAGAAACTCACATGCGTTTCTCTGAAAGAGAAGCAGTCTGTTCCAACACTTCAATTGACTGTGCGAAGTGAATGGAGTGTTGCTTCACTTTCTAAATTCTGTCCTTTCAGAGAATATCACTTTCCTTTGAAAGTGCCTTAAACTACTTTCAAGCATTCACAAAAAACTCACATGCGTTTCTCTGAAAGAGAAGCAGTCTGTTCCAACACTTCAATTCACTGTGCGAAGTGAATGGAGTGTTGCTTCACTTTCTAAATGCTGTCCTTTCAGAGAAAATCACTTTCCTTTGAAAGTGCCTTAAGGTACTTACAAGCATTCAACAGAAACTCACATGCATTTCTCTGAAAGAGAAGCAGTCTGTTCCAACACTTCAATTCACTGCACGATGGGAATGGAGTGTTGCTTCACTTTCTAAATGCTGTCCTTTCAGAGAAAATCACTTTTCTTTGAAAGTGCCTTAAGCTACTTACAAGCGTTCACCAGAAACTCACATGCGTTTCTTTGAAAGAGAAGCAGTCTGTTCCAACACTTCAATTCACTGTGCGAAGTGAATGGAGTGTTGCTTCACTTTCTAAAGGCTGCCCTTTCAGAGAAAATCACTTTCCGTTGAAAGTGCCTTAAGCTACTTACTAGCATTCACCAGAGACTCACATGCGTTACTCTGAAAGAGAAGCAGTCTGTTCCAACACTTCAATTCACTGTGCGAAGTGAATGGAATGTTACTTCACTTTCTAAATGCTGTACTTTCAGAGAAAATCACTTTCCTTTGAAAGTGCCTTAAGCTAATTTCAAGCATTCACAAGAAACACACATGCGTTTCTCTGAAATAGAAGCAGTCTGTTCCAACACTTCAATTCACTGTGCGAAGTGAATGGAGTGTTGCTTCACTTTCTAAATGCTGTCCTTTCAGAGAAAATCACTTTCTTTGAAAGTGCCTTAAGCTACTTACAAGCATTCACCAGAAACTCACATGCATTTCTTTGAAAGAGAAGCAGTCTGTTCCAACACTTCAATTCTCTGTGCGAAGTGAATGGAGTGTTGCTTCACTTTCTAAATGCTGTCCTTTCAAAGAAAATCACTTTCCTTTGAAAGTGCCTTAAGTTACTTGCAAGCATTAAGAAGAAACTCACATGCGTTTCTCTGAAAGAGAAGCAGTCTGTTCCAACACTTCAATTCACTGCACGAAGGGACTGGAGTGTTGCTTCACTTTCTAAATGCTGTCCTTTCAGAGAAAATCACTTTCCTTTGAAAGTGCCTTAAACTACTTTCAAGCATTCACAAAAAACTCACATGCGTTTCTCTGAAAGAGAAGCAGTCTGTTCCAACACTTCAATTCACTGTGCGAAGTGAATGGAGTGTTGCTTCACTTTCTAAATGCTGTCCTTTCAGAGAAAATCACTTTCCTTTGAAAGTGCCTTAAGCTAATTACAAGCATTCAACGGAAACTCACATGCATTTCTCTGAAAGAGAAGCAGTCTGTTCCAACACTTCAATTCACTGCACGATGGGAATGGAGTGTTGCTTCACTTTCTAAATGCTGTCCTTTCAGAGAAAATCACTTTTCTTTGAAAGTGCCTTAAGCTACTTACAAGCGTTCACCAGAAACTCACATGCGTTTCTTTGAAAGAGAAGCAGTCTGTTCCAACACTTCAATTCACTGTGCGAAGTGAATGGAGTGTTGCTTCACTTTCTAAATGCTGTCTTTTCCGAGAAAATCACTTTCCTTTGAAAGTGCTTTAAGGTACTTACAAGCATTCAACAGAAACTTACATGCATTTCTCTGAAAGAGAAGCAATCTGTTCCAACACTTCAATTCACTGTGCGAAGTGAATGGAGTGTTGCTTCACTTTCTTAATGCTGTCCTTTTAGAGAAAATCACTTTCCTTTGAAAGTGCCTTAAACTAATTTCAAGCATTCACAGAAAACACACATGCGTTTTTCTGAAAGAGAAGCAGTCTGTATCAACACTTCAATTCACTGTGTGAAGTGAATGGAGTGTTGCTTCACTTTCTAAATGCTGTCCTTTCAGAGAAAATCACGTTCCTTTGAAAGTGCCTTAAGCTACTTACAAGCATTCACCAGAAACTCACATGCGTTTCTCTGAAAGAGAAGCAGTCTGTTCCAACACTTCAATTCACTGTGCGAAGTGAATGGAGTGTTGCTTCACTTTCTAACTGCTGTCCTTTCAAAGAAATCACTTTCCTTTGAAAGTGCCTTAAGCTACTATCAAGCATTCACAAAAAACTCACATGTGTTTCTCTGAAAGAGAAGCAGTCTGTTCCAACACTTCAATTCTCTGTGCGAAGTGAATGGAGTGTTGCTTCACTTTCTAAAGGCTGTCCTTTCAAAGAAAATCACTTTCCTTTGAAAGTGCCTTAAGTTACTTGCAAGCATTAGGAAGAAATTCACATGCGTTTCTCTGAAAGAGAAGCAGTCTGTTCCAACACTTCAATTCATTGTGCGAAGTGAATGGAGTGTTGCTTCACTTTCTAAATTCTGTCCTTTCAGAGAAAATCACTTTCCTTTGAAAGTGCCTTAAACTACTTTCAAGCATTCACAAAAAACTCACATGCGTTTCTCTGAAAGAGAAGCAGTCTGTTCCAACACTTCAATTCACTCTGCGAAGTGAATGGAGTGTTGCTTCACTTTCTAAATGCTGTCCTTTCAGAGAAAATCACTTCCTTTGAAAGTGCCTTAAGCTACTTTCAAGCATTCACAAGAAACACACATGCATTTCTCTGAAATAGAAGCAGTCTGTTCCAACACTTCAATTCACTGTGCGAAGTGAATGGAGTGTTGCTTCACTTTCTAAATGCTGTCCTTTCAGAGAAAATCACTTTCCTTTGAAAGTGCCTTAAGCTACTTACAAGCATTCAACAGAAACTCACATGCATTTCTCTGAAAGAGAAGCAGTCTGTTCCAAAACTTCAATTCACTGTGCGAAGTGAATGGAGTGTTGCTTCACTTTCTAAATGCTGTCCTTTCAAAGAAAATCACTTTCCTTTGAAAGTGCCTTAAGTTACTTGCAAACATTAAGAAGAAACTCACATGCGTTTCTCTGAAAGAGAAGCAGTCTGTTCCAACACTTCAATTCACTGTGCGAAGTGAATGGAGTGTTGCTTCACTTTCTTAATGCTGTCCTTTCAGAGAAAATCACTTTCCTTTGAAAGTGCCTTAAGCTAATTACAAGCATTCAACAGAAACTCACATGCATTTCTCTGAAAGAGAAGCAGTCTGTTCCAACACTTCAATTCACTGCACGAAGGGAATGGAGTGTTGCTTCACTTTCTAAATGCTGTCCTTTCAGAGAAAATCACTTTCCTTTGAAAGTGCATTAAGCTACTTACAAGCATTCACCAGAAACTCACATGCGTTTCTTTGAAAGAGAAGCAGTCGGTTCCAACACTTCAATTCTCTGTGCGAAGTGAATGGAGTGTTGCTTCACTTTCTAAATGCTGTCCTTTCAGAGAAAATCACTTTCCTTTGAAAGTGCCTTAAGCTACTTACAAGCATTCACCAGAAACTCACATGCATTTCTTGAAAGAGAAGCAGTCTGTTCCAACACTTCAATTCACTGTGCAAAGTGAATGGAGTGTTGCTTCACTTTCTAAATGCTGTCCTTTCAGAGAAAATCACTTTCCTTTGAAAGTGCCTTAAGCTACTTATAATCATTAGGAAGAAACTCACATGCGTTTCTCTGAAAGAGAATCTTTCTGTTCCAACACTTCAATTCACTGTGCGAAGTGAATGGAGTGTTGCTTCACTTTTTAAATGCTGTCCTTTCAGAGAAAATCACTTTTGTTTGAAAGTGCCTTAAGCAACTTTCAAGCATTCACAAGAAACTCACATGCATTTCTCTGAAAGCGAAGCAGTCTGTTCCAACACTTCAATTCACTGTGCGAAGTGAATGGAGTGTTGCTTCACTTTCTAAATGCTGTCCTTTCAGAGAAAATCACTTTCCTTTGAAAGTGCCTTAAGCTACTTACAAGCATTCACCAGAAACTCACATGCATTTCTTGAAAGAGAAGCAGTCTGTTCCAACACTTCAATTCACTGTGCAAAGTGAATGGAGTGTTGCTTCACTTTCTAAATGCTGTCCTTTCAAAGAAAATCACTTTCCTTTGAAAGTGCCTTAAGTTACTTGCAAGCATTAGGAAGAAACTCACATGCGTTTCTCTGACAGAGAAGCAGTCTGTTCCAACACTTCAATTCACTGTGCGAAGTGAATGGAGTGTTGCTTCACTTTCTTAATGCTGTCCTTTCAGAGAAAATCACTTTCCTTTGAAAGTGCCTTAAGCTAATTACAAGCATTCAACAGAAACTCACATGCATTTCTCTGAAAGAGAAGCAGTCTGTTCCAACACTTCAATTCACTGCACGAAGGGAATGGAGTGTTGCTTCACTTTCTAAATGCTGTCCTTTCAGAGAAAATCACTTTCCTTTGGAAGTGCCTTAAGGTACTTACAAGCATTCAACAGAAACTCACATGCATAGCTCTGAAAGAGAAGCAGTCTGTTCCAACACTTCAATTCACTGTGCGAAGTGAATGGAGTGTTCCTTCACTTTCTAAATGCTGTCCTTTCAGAGAAAATCACTTTCCTTTGAAAGTGCCTTAAATTACTTGCAAGCATTAGGAAGAAACTCACATGCGTTTCTCTGAAAGAGAAGCAGTCTGTTCCAACACTTCAATTCACTGTGCGAAGTGAATGGAGTGTTGCTTCACTCTCTAAAGGCTGCCCTTTCAGAGAAAATAACTTTCCTTTGAAAGTGCCTTAAGCTACTTTCAAGCATTCACAAGAAACACACATGCGTTTCTCTGAAATAGAAGCAGTCTGTTCCAACACTTCAACTCACTGTTCGAAGTGAATGGAGTGTTGCTTCACTTTCTAAATGCTGTCCTTTCAGAGAAAATTACTTTCCTTTGAAACTGCCTTGAGCTACTTACAAGCATTCACCAGAAACTCACATGCATTTCTCTGAAAGAGAAGCAGTCGGTTCCAACACTTCACTTCACTGTGCGAAGTGAATGGAGTGTTGCTTCACTTTCTAAAGGCTGCCCTTTCAGAGAAAATCACTTTCCTTTGAAAGTGCCTTAAGCTACTTACAAGCATTCACCAGAAACTCACATGCGTTTCTTTGAAAGAGAAGCAGTCTGTTCCAACACTTCAATTCACTGTGCGAAGTGAATGGAGTGTTGCTTCACTTTCTAAATGCTGTACTTTCAGAGAAAATCACTTTCCTTTGAAAGTGCCTTAAGCTACTTTCAAGAATTCACAAGAAACACACATGCGTTTCTCTGATATAGAAGCAGTCTGTTCCAACACTTCAACTCACTGTACGAAGTGAATGGAGTGTTGCTTCACTTTCTAAATGCTGTCCTTTCAGAGAAAATTACTTTCCTTTGAAACTGCCTTGAGCTACTTACAAGCATTCAACAGAAACTCACATGCATTTCTCTGAAAGAGAAGCAGTCGGTTCCAACACTTCAATTCATTATGCGAAGTGAATGGAGTGTTGCTTCACTTTCTAAATGCTGTCATTTCAGAGAAAATCACTTTCCTTTGAAAGTGCCTTAAGCTACTTACAAGCATTAGGAAGAAACTCACATGCATTTCTCTGAAAGAGAATCTTTCTGTTCCAACACTTCAATTCACTGTGCGAAGTGAATGGAGTGTTGCTTCACTTTCTAAATGCTGTCCTTTCAGAGAAAATCACTTTTGTTTGAAAGTGCCTTAAGCAACTTTCAAGCATTCACAAGAAACTCACATGCATTTCTCTGAAAGCGAAGCAGTCTGTTCCAACACTTCAATTCACTGTGCGAAGTGAATGGAGTGTTGCTTCACTTTCTAAATGCTGTCCTTTCAGAGAAAATCACTTTTGTTTGAAAGTGCCTTAAGCAACTTTCAAGCATTCACAAGAAACTCACATGCATTTCTCTGAAAGCGAAGCAGTCTGTTCCAACACTTCAATTCACTGTGCGAAGTGAATGGAGTGTTGCTTCACTTTCTAAATGCTGTCCTTTCAGAGAAAATCACGTTCCTTTGAAAGTGCCTTAAGCTACTTACAAGCATTCACTAGAAACTCACATGCATTTCTCTGAAAGCGAAGCAGTCTGTTCCAACACTTCAATTCACTGTGCGAAGTGAATGGAGTGTTGCTTCACTTTCTAAATGCTGTCCTTTCAGAGAAAATCACTTTCCTTTGAAAGTGCCTTAAGCTACTTACAAGCATTCACCAGAAACTCACATGCATTTCTTGAAAGAGAAGCAGTCTGTTCCAACACTTCAATTCACTGTGCAAAGTGAATGGAGTGTTGCTTCACTTTCTAAATGCTGTCCTTTCAAAGAAAATCACTTTCCTTTGAAAGTGCCTTAAGTTACTTGCAAGCATTAGGAAGAAACTCACATGCGTTTCTCTGAAAGAGAAGCAGTCTGTTCCAACACTTCAATTCACTGTGCGAAGTGAATGGAGTGTTGCTTCACTTTCTTAATGCTGTCCTTTCAGAGAAAATCACTTTCCTTTGAAAGTGCCTTAAGCTAATTACAAGCATTCAACAGAAACTCACATGCATTTCTCTGAAAGAGAAGCAGTCTGTTCCAACACTTCAATTCACTGCACGAATGGAATGGAGTGTTGCTTCACTTTCTAAATGCTGTCCCTTCAGAGAAAATCACTTTCCTTTGGAAGTGCCTTAAGGTACTTACAAGCATTCAACAGAAACTCACATGCATTTCTCTGAAAGAGAAGCAGTCTGTTCCAACACTTCAATTCACTGTGCGAAGTGAATGGAGTGTTGCTTCACTTTCTAAATGCTGTCCTTTCAGAGAAAATCACTTTCCTTTGAAAGTGCATTAAGCTACTTACAAGCATTCACCAGAAACTCACATGCGTTTCTTTGAAGGAGAACCAGTCTGTTCCAACACTTCAATTCACTGTGCGAAGTGAATGGAGTGTTGCTTCACTTTCTAAATGCTGTCCTTTCAGAGAAAATCACTTTCCTTTGAAAGTGCCTTAAATTACTTGCAAGCATTAGGAAGAAACTCACATGCGTTTCTCTGAAAGAGAAGCAGTCTCTTCCAACACTTCAATTCACTGTGCGAAGTGAATGGAGTGTTGCTTCACTTTCTAAATGCTGTCCTTTCAGAGAAAATCACTTTCCTTTGAAAGTGCCTTAAGTTACTTACAAGCATTCACCAGAAACTCACATGCGTTTCTTTGAAGGAGAACCAGTGTGTTCCAACACTTCAATTCACTGTGCGAAGTGAATGGAGTGTTGCTTCACTTTCTAACTGCTGTCCTTTCAAAGAAATTCACTTTCCTTTGAAAGTGCCTTAAGCTACTTTCTAGCATTCACAAAAAACTCACATGTGTTTCTCTGAAAGAGAAGCAGTCTGTTCCAAAACTTCAATTCTCTGTGCGAAGTGAATGGAGTGTGCTTCACTTTCTAAATGCTGTCCTTTCAAAGAAAATCACTTTCCTTTGAAAGTGCCTTAAGTTACTTGCAAGCATTAGGAAGAAACTCACATGCGTTTCTCTGAAAGAGAAGCAGTCTGTTCCAACACTTCAATTCACTGCACGAAGGGAATGGAGTGTTGCTTCACTTTCTAAATGCTGTCCTTTCAGAGAAAATCACTTTCCTTTGAAAGTGCATTAAGCTACTTACAAGCATTCACCAGAAACTCACATGCGTTTCTTTGAAAGAGAAGCAGTCTGTTCCAACACTTCAATTCACTGTGCGAAGTGAATGGAGTGTTGCTTCACTTTCTAAATGCTGTACTTTCAGAGAAAATCACTTTCCTTTGAAAGTGCCTTAAGCTACTTTCAAGCATTCACAAGAAACACACATGCGTTTCTCTGATATAGAAGCAGTCTGTTCCAACACTTCAACTCACTGTACGAAGTGAATGGAGTGTTGCTTCACTTTCTAAATGCTGTCCTTTCAGAGAAAATTACTTTCCTTTGAAATTGCCTTGAGCTACTTACAAGCATTCAACAGAAACTCACATGCATTTCTCTGAAAGAGAAGCAATCTGTTCCAACACTTCAATTCACTGTGCGAAGTGAATGGAGTGTTGCTTCACTTTCTAACTGCTGTCCTTTCAAAGAAAATCACTTTCCTTTGAAAGTGCCTTAAGCTACTTTCAAGCATTCACAAAAAACTCACATGTGTTTCTCTGAAAGAGAAGCAGTCTGTTCCAACACTTCAATTCTCTGTGCGAAGTGAATGGAGTGTTGCTTCACTTTCTAAATGCTGTCCTTTCAAAGAAAATCACTTTCCTTTGAAAGTGCCTTAAGTTACTTGCAAGCATTAGGAAGAAACTCACATGCGTTTCTCTGAAAGAGAAGCAGTCTGTTCCAACACTTCAATTCTCTGTGCGAAGTGAATGGAGTGTGCTTCACTTTCTAAATGCTGTCCTTTCAAAGAAAATCACTTTCCTTTGAAAGTGCCTTAAGTTACTTGCAAGCATTAGGAAGAAACTCACATGCGTTTCTCTGAAAGAGAAGCAGTCTGTTCCAACACTTCAATTCACTGCACGAAGGGAATGGAGTGTTGCTTCACTTTCTAAATGCTGTCCTTTCAGAGAAAATCACTTTCCTTTGAAAGTGCATTAAGCTACTTACAAGCATTCACCAGAAACTCACATGCGTTTCTTTGAAAGAGAAGCAGTCTGTTCCAACACTTCAATTCACTGTGCGAAGTGAATGGAGTGTTGCTTCACTTTCTAAATGCTGTACTTTCAGAGAAAATCACTTTCCTTTGAAAGTGCCTTAAGCTACTTTCAAGCATTCACAAGAAACACACATGCGTTTCTCTGATATAGAAGCAGTCTGTTCCAACACTTCAACTCACTGTACGAAGTGAATGGAGTGTTGCTTCACTTTCTAAATGCTGTCTTTTCAGAGAAAATTACTTTCCTTTGAAACTGCCTTGAGCTACTTACAAGCATTCAACAGAAACTCACATGCATTTCTCTGAAAGAGAAGCAGTCGGTTCCAACACTTCAATTCACTATGCGAAGTGAATGGAGTGTTGCTTCACTTTCTAAATGCTTTCATTTCAGAGAAAATCACTTTCCTTTGAAAGTGCCTTAAGCTACTTACAAGCATTAGGAAGAAACTCACATGCGTTTCTATGAAAGAGAATCTTTATGTTCCAACACTTCAATTCACTGTGCGAAGTGAATGGAGTGTTGCTTCACTTTCTAAATGCTGTCCTTTCAGAGAAAATCACTTTTGTTTGAAAGTGCCTTAAGCAACTTTCAAGCATTCACAAGAAACTCACATGCATTTCTCTGAAAGCGAAGCAGTCTGTTCCAACACTTCAATTCACTGTGCGAAGTGAATGGAGTGTTGCTTCACTTTCTAAATGCTGTCCTTTCAGAGAAAATCACTTTCCTTTGAAAGTGCATTAAGCTACTTACAAGCATTCACCAGAAACTCACATGCATTTCTTGAAAGAGAAGCAGTCTGTTCCAACACTTCAATTCACTTTGCATAGTGAATGGAGTATTGCTTCACTTTCTAAATGCTTTCCTTTCAAAGAAAATCACTTTCCTTTGAAAGTGCCTTAAGTTACTTGCAAGCATTAGGAAGAAACACACATGCGTTTCTCTGAAAGAGAAGCAGTCTGTTCCAACACTTCAATTCACTGTGCGAAGTGAATGGAGTGTTGCTTCACTTTCTTAATGCTGTCCTTTCAGAGAAAATCACTTTCCTTTGAAAGTGCCTTAAGCTAATTACAAGCATTCAACAGAAACTCACATGCATTTCTCTGAAAGAGAAGCAGTCTGTTCCAACACTTCAATTCACTGCACGACGGGAATGGAGTGTTGCTTCACTTTCTAAATGCTGTCCTTTCAGAGAAAATCACTTTCCTTTGAAAGTGCCTTAAGGTACTTACAAGCATTCAACAGAAACTCACATGCATTTCTCTGAAAGAGAAGCAGTCTGTTCCAACACTTCAATTCACTGTGCGAAGTGAATGGAGTGTTGCTTCACTTTCTAAATGCTGTCCTTTCAGAGAAAATCACTTTCCTTTGAAAGTGCATTAAGCTACTTACAAGCATTCACCAGAAACTCACATGCGTTTCTTTGAAAGAGAACCAGTCTGTTCCAACACTTCAATTCACTGTGCGAAGTGAGTGGAGTGTTGCTTCACTTTCTAAATGCTGTCCTTTCAGAGAAAATCACTTTCCTTTGAAAGTGCCTTAAATTACTTGCAAGCATTAGGAAGAAACTCACATGCGTTTCTCTGAAAGAGAAGCAGTCTGTTCCAACACTTCAATTCACTGTGCGAAGTGAATGGAGTGTTGCTTCACTTTCTAAAGGCTGCCCTTTCAGAGAAAATCACTTTCCTTTGAAAGTGCCTTAAGCTACTTACTAGCATTCACCAGAGACTCACATGCGTTACTCTGAAAGAGAAGCAGTCTGTTCCAACACTTCAATTCACTGTGCGAAGTGAATGGAATGTTACTTCACTTTATAAATGCTGTACTTTCAGAGAAAATAACTTTCCTTTGAAAGTGCCTTAAGCTACTTTCAAGCATTCACAAGAAACACACATGCGTTTCTCTGAAATAGAAGCAGTCTGTTCCAACACTTCAACTCACTGTACGAAGTGAATGGAGTGTTGCTTCACTTTCTAAATGCTGTCCTTTCAGAGAAAATTACTTTCCTTTGAAACTGCCTTGAGGTACTTACAAGCATTCACCAGAAACTCACATGCATTTCTCTGAAAGAGAAGCAGTCGGTTCCAACACTTCAATTCACTGTGCGAAGTGAATGGAGTGTTGCTTCACTTTCTAAAGGCTGCCCTTTCAGAGAAAATCACTTTCCTTTGAAAGTGCCTTAAGCTACTTACTAGCATTCACCAGAGACTCACATGCGTTACTCTGAAAGAGAAGCAGTCTGTTCCAACACTTCAATTCACTGTGCGAAGTGAATGGAATGTTACTTCACTTTCTAAATGCTGTCCTTTCAGAGAAAATCACTTTCCTTTGAAAGTGCCTTAAGCTACTTTCAAGCATTCACAAGAAACACACATGCATTTCTCTGAAAGAGAAGCAGTCTCTTCCAACACTTCAATTCACTGTGCGAAGTGAATGGAGTGTTGCTTCACTTTCTAAATGCTGTCATTTCAGAGAAAATCACTTTCCTTTGAAAGTGCCTTAAGCTACTTACAAGCATTAGGAAGAAACTCACATGCGTTTCTCTGAAAGAGAAGCTCTCTGTTCCAACACTTTAATTCACTGTGCGAAGTGAATGGAGTGTTGCTTCACTTTCTAAATGCTGTCCTTTCAGAGAAAATCACTTTTGTTTGAAAGTGCCTTAAGCAACTTTCAAGCATTCACAAGAAACTCACATGCATTTCTCTGAAAGAGAAGCAGTCTGTTCCAACACTTCAATTCACTGTGCGAAGTGAATGGAGTGTTGCTTCACTTTCTAAATGCTGTCCTTTCAGAGAAAATCACTTTCCTTTGAAAGTGCCTTAAGCTACTTACAAGCATTCACCAGAAACTCACATGCGTTTCTTTGAAAGAGAAGCAGTCTGTTCAAACACTTCAATTCAATGTGCGAAGTGAATGGAGTGTTGCTTCACTTTCTAAATGCTGTCCTTTCACAGAAAATCACTTTCCTTTGAAAGTGCCTTAAGTTACTTGCAAGCATTAGGAAGAAACTCACATGCGTTTCTCTGAAAGAGAAGCAGTCTGTTCCAACACTTCAATTCACTGCAAGAAGGGAATGGAGTGTTGCTTCACTTTCTAAATTCTATCCTTTCAGAGAAAATCACGTTCCTTTGAAAATGCCTTAAGCTACTTACAAGCATTCACCAGAAACTCACATGCATTTCTCTGAAAGAGAAGCAGTCTGTTCCAACACTTCAATTCACTGTGCAAAGTTCATGGAGTGTTGCCTCACTTTCTTAATGCGGTCCTTTCAGAGAAAATCACTTTCCTTTGAAAGTGCCTTAAGCTACTTTCAAGCATTCACAAAAAACTCACATGTGTTTCTCTGAAAGAGAAGCAGTCTGTTCCAACCCTTCAATTCTCTGTGCGAAGTGAATGGAGTGTTGCTTCACTTTCTAAATGCTGTCCTTTCAAAGAAAATCACTTTCCTTTGAAAGTGCCTTAAGTTACTTGCAAGCATTAGGAAGAAACTCACATGCGTTTCTCTGAAAGAGAAGCAGTCTGTTCCAACACTTCAATTGACTGTGCGAAGTGAATGGAGTGTTGCTTCACTTTCTAAATTCTGTCCTTTCAGAGAATATCACTTTCCTTTGAAAGTGCCTTAAACTACTTTCAAGCATTCACAAAAAACTCACATGCGTTTCTCTGAAAGAGAAGCAGTCTGTTCCAACACTTCAATTCACTGTGCGAAGTGAATGGAGTGTTGCTTCACTTTCTAAATGCTGTCCTTTCAGAGAAAATCACTTTCCTTTGAAAGTGCCTTAAGGTACTTACAAGCATTCAACAGAAACTCACATGCATTTCTCTGAAAGAGAAGCAGTCTGTTCCAACACTTCAATTCACTGCACGATGGGAATGGAGTGTTGCTTCACTTTCTAAATGCTGTCCTTTCAGAGAAAATCACTTTTCTTTGAAAGTGCCTTAAGCTACTTACAAGCGTTCACCAGAAACTCACATGCGTTTCTTTGAAAGAGAAGCAGTCTGTTCCAACACTTCAATTCACTGTGCGAAGTGAATGGAGTGTTGCTTCACTTTCTAAAGGCTGCCCTTTCAGAGAAAATCACTTTCCGTTGAAAGTGCCTTAAGCTACTTACTAGCATTCACCAGAGACTCACATGCGTTACTCTGAAAGAGAAGCAGTCTGTTCCAACACTTCAATTCACTGTGCGAAGTGAATGGAATGTTACTTCACTTTCTAAATGCTGTACTTTCAGAGAAAATCACTTTCCTTTGAAAGTGCCTTAAGCTAATTTCAAGCATTCACAAGAAACACACATGCGTTTCTCTGAAATAGAAGCAGTCTGTTCCAACACTTCAATTCACTGTGCGAAGTGAATGGAGTGTTGCTTCACTTTCTAAATGCTGTCCTTTCAGAGAAAATCACTTTCTTTGAAAGTGCCTTAAGCTACTTACAAGCATTCACCAGAAACTCACATGCATTTCTTTGAAAGAGAAGCAGTCTGTTCCAACACTTCAATTCTCTGTGCGAAGTGAATGGAGTGTTGCTTCACTTTCTAAATGCTGTCCTTTCAAAGAAAATCACTTTCCTTTGAAAGTGCCTTAAGTTACTTGCAAGCATTAAGAAGAAACTCACATGCGTTTCTCTGAAAGAGAAGCAGTCTGTTCCAACACTTCAATTCACTGCACGAAGGGACTGGAGTGTTGCTTCACTTTCTAAATGCTGTCCTTTCAGAGAAAATCACTTTCCTTTGAAAGTGCCTTAAACTACTTTCAAGCATTCACAAAAAACTCACATGCGTTTCTCTGAAAGAGAAGCAGTCTGTTCCAACACTTCAATTCACTGTGCGAAGTGAATGGAGTGTTGCTTCACTTTCTAAATGCTGTCCTTTCAGAGAAAATCACTTTCCTTTGAAAGTGCCTTAAGCTAATTACAAGCATTCAATGGAAACTCACATGCATTTCTCTGAAAGAGAAGCAGTCTGTTCCAACACTTCAATTCACTGCACGATGGGAATGGAGTGTTGCTTCACTTTCTAAATGCTGTCCTTTCAGAGAAAATCACTTTTCTTTGAAAGTGCCTTAAGCTACTTACAAGCGTTCACCAGAAACTCACATGCGTTTCTTTGAAAGAGAAGCAGTCTGTTCCAACACTTCAATTCACTGTGCGAAGTGAATGGAGTGTTGCTTCACTTTCTAAATGCTGTCTTTTCCGAGAAAATCACTTTCCTTTGAAAGTGCTTTAAGGTACTTACAAGCATTCAACAGAAACTTACATGCATTTCTCTGAAAGAGAAGCAATCTGTTCCAACACTTCAATTCACTGTGCGAAGTGAATGGAGTGTTGCTTCACTTTCTTAATGCTGTCCTTTTAGAGAAAATCACTTTCCTTTGAAAGTGCCTTAAACTAATTTCAAGCATTCACAGAAAACACACATGCGTTTTTCTGAAAGAGAAGCAGTCTGTATCAACACTTCAATTCACTGTGTGAAGTGAATGGAGTGTTGCTTCACTTTCTAAATGCTGTCCTTTCAGAGAAAATCACGTTCCTTTGAAAGTGCCTTAAGCTACTTACAAGCATTCACCAGAAACTCACATGCGTTTCTCTGAAAGAGAAGCAGTCTGTTCCAACACTTCAATTCACTGTGCGAAGTGAATGGAGTGTTGCTTCACTTTCTAACTGCTGTCCTTTCAAAGAAATCACTTTCCTTTGAAAGTGCCTTAAGCTACTATCAAGCATTCACAAAAAACTCACATGTGTTTCTCTGAAAGAGAAGCAGTCTGTTCCAACACTTCAATTCTCTGTGCGAAGTGAATGGAGTGTTGCTTCACTTTCTAAAGGCTGTCCTTTCAAAGAAAATCACTTTCCTTTGAAAGTGCCTTAAGTTACTTGCAAGCATTAGGAAGAAATTCACATGCGTTTCTCTGAAAGAGAAGCAGTCTGTTCCAACACTTCAATTCATTGTGCGAAGTGAATGGAGTGTTGCTTCACTTTCTAAATTCTGTCCTTTCAGAGAAAATCACTTTCCTTTGAAAGTGCCTTAAACTACTTTCAAGCATTCACAAAAAACTCACATGCGTTTCTCTGAAAGAGAAGCAGTCTGTTCCAACACTTCAATTCACTCTGCGAAGTGAATGGAGTGTTGCTTCACTTTCTAAATGCTGTCCTTTCAGAGAAAATCACTTCCTTTGAAAGTGCCTTAAGCTACTTTCAAGCATTCACAAGAAACACACATGCATTTCTCTGAAATAGAAGCAGTCTGTTCCAACACTTCAATTCACTGTGCGAAGTGAATGGAGTGTTGCTTCACTTTCTAAATGCTGTCCTTTCAGAGAAAATCACTTTCCTTTGAAAGTGCCTTAAGCTACTTACAAGCATTCAACAGAAACTCACATGCATTTCTCTGAAAGAGAAGCAGTCTGTTCCAAAACTTCAATTCACTGTGCGAAGTGAATGGAGTGTTGCTTCACTTTCTAAATGCTGTCCTTTCAAAGAAAATCACTTTCCTTTGAAAGTGCCTTAAGTTACTTGCAAACATTAAGAAGAAACTCACATGCGTTTCTCTGAAAGAGAAGCAGTCTGTTCCAACACTTCAATTCACTGTGCGAAGTGAATGGAGTGTTGCTTCACTTTCTTAATGCTGTCCTTTCAGAGAAAATCACTTTCCTTTGAAAGTGCCTTAAGCTAATTACAAGCATTCAACAGAAACTCACATGCATTTCTCTGAAAGAGAAGCAGTCTGTTCCAACACTTCAATTCACTGCACGAAGGGAATGGAGTGTTGCTTCACTTTCTAAATGCTGTCCTTTCAGAGAAAATCACTTTCCTTTGAAAGTGCATTAAGCTACTTACAAGCATTCACCAGAAACTCACATGCGTTTCTTTGAAAGAGAAGCAGTCGGTTCCAACACTTCAATTCTCTGTGCGAAGTGAATGGAGTGTTGCTTCACTTTCTAAATGCTGTCCTTTCACAGAAAATCACTTTCCTTTGAAAGTGCCTTAAGTTACTTGCAAGCATTAAGAAGAAACTCACATGCGTTTCTCTGAAAGAGAAGCAGTCTGTTCCAACATTTCAATTCACTGTACGAAGGGAATGGAGTGTTGCTTCACTTTCTAAATGCTGTCCTTTCAGAGAAAATCACTTTCCTTTGAAAGTGCCTTAAACTACTTTCAAGCATTCACAAAAAACTCACATGCGTTTCTCTGAAAGAGAAGCAGTCTGTTCCAACACTTCAATTCACTGTGCGAAGTGAATGGAGTGTTGCTTCACTTTCTAAATGCTGTCCTTTCAGAGAAAATCACTTTCCTTTGAAAGTGCCTTAAGCTAATTACAAGCATTCAACGGAAACTCACATGCATTTCTCTGAAAGAGAAGCAGTCTGTTCCAACACTTCAATTCACTGCACGATGGGAATGGAGTGTTGCTTCACTTTCTAAATGCTGTCCTTTCAGAGAAAATCACTTTCCTTTGAAAGTGCCTTAAGCTACTTACAAGCGTTCACCAGAAACTCACATGCGTTTCTTTGAAAGAGAAGCAGTCTGTTCCAACACTTCAATTCACTGTGCGAAGTGAATGGAGTGTTGCTTCACTTTCTAAATGCTGTCTTTTCCGAGAAAATCACTTTCCTTTGAAAGTGCCTTAAGGTACTTACAAGCATTCAACAGAAACTCACATGCATTTCTCTGAAAGAGAAGCAGTCTGTTCCAACACTTCAATTCACTGTGTGAAGTGAATGGAGTGTTGCTTCACTTTCTTAATGCTGTCCTTTCAGAGAAAATCACTTTCCTTTGAAAGTGCCTTAAACTAATTTCAAGCATTCACAGAAAACGCATATGCGTTTTTCTGAAAGAGAAGCAGTCTGTATCAACACTTCAATTCACTGTGCGAAGTGAATGGAGTGTTGCTTCACTTTCTAAATGCTGTCCTTTCAGAGAAAATCACGTTCCTTTGAAAGTGCCTTAAGCTACTTACAAGCATTCACCAGAAACTCACATGCGTTTCTCTGAAAGAGAAGCAATCTGTTCCAACACTTCAATTCACTGTGCGAAGTGAATGGAGTGTTGCTTCACTTTCTAACTGCTGTCCTTTCAAAGAAAATCACTTTCCTTTGAAAGTGCCTTAAGCTACTTTCAAGCATTCACAAAAAACTCACATGCGTTTCTTTGAAAGAGAAGCAGTCTGTTCCAACACTTCAATTCACTGTGCGAAGTGAATGGAGTGTTGCTTCACTTTCTAAATGCTGTCTTTTCCGAGAAAATCACTTTCCTTTGAAAGTGCTTTAAGGTACTTACAAGCATTCAACAGAAACTTACATGCATTTCTCTGAAAGAGAAGCAATCTGTTCCAACACTTCAATTCACTGTGCGAAGTGAATGGAGTGTTGCTTCACTTTCTTAATGCTGTCCTTTTAGAGAAAATCACTTTCCTTTGAAAGTGCCTTAAACTAATTTCAAGCATTCACAGAAAACACACATGCGTTTTTCTGAAAGAGAAGCAGTCTGTATCAACACTTCAATTCACTGTGCGAAGTGAATGGAGTGTTGCTTCACTTTCTAAATGCTGTCCTTTCAGAGAAAATCACGTTCCTTTGAAAGTGCCTTAAGCTACTTACAAGCATTCACCAGAAACTCACATGCGTTTCTCTGAAAGAGAAGCAGTCTGTTCCAACACTTCAATTCACTGTGCGAAGTGAATGGAGTGTTGCTTCACTTTCTAACTGCTGTCCTTTCAAAGAAAATCACTTTCCTTTGAAAGTGCCTTAAGCTACTTTCAAGCATTCACAAAAAACTCACATGTGTTTCTCTGAAAGAGAAGCAGTCTGTTCCAACACTTCAATTCTCTGTGCGAAGTGAATGGAGTGTTGCTTCACTTTCTAAAGGCTGTCCTTTCAAAGAAAATCACTTTCCTTTGAAAGTGCCTTAAGTTACTTGCAAGCATTAGGAAGAAATTCACATGCGTTTCTCTGAAAGAGAAGCAGTCTGTTCCAACACTTCAATTCATTGTGCGAAGTGAATGGAGTGTTGCTTCACTTTCTAAATTCTGTCCTTTCAGAGAAAATCACTTTCCTTTGAAAGTGCCTTAAACTACTTTCAAGCATTCACAAAAAACTCACATGCGTTTCTCTGAAAGAGAAGCAGTCTGTTCCAACACTTCAATTCACTCTGCGAAGTGAGTGGAGTGTTGCTTCACTTTCTAAATGCTGTCCTTTCAGAGAAAATCACTTTCCTTTGAAAGTGCCTTAAGCTACTTTCAAGCATTCACAAGAAACACACATGCATTTTTCTGAAATAGAAGCAGTCTGTTCCAACACTTCAATTCACTGTGCGAAGTGAATGGAGTGTTGCTTCACTTTCTAAATGCTGTCCTTTCAGAGAAAATCACTTTCCTTTGAAAGTGCCTTAAGCTACTTACAAGCATTCAACAGAAACTCACATGCATTTCTCTGAAAGAGAAGCAGTCTGTTCCAAAACTTCAATTCACTGTGCGAAGTGAATGGAGTGTTGCTTCACTTTCTAAATGCTGTCCTTTCAAAGAAAATCACTTTCCTTTGAAATTGCCTTAAGTTACTTGCAAACATTAAGAAGAAACTCACATGCGTTTCTCTGAAAGAGAAGCAGTCTGTTCCAACACTTCAATTCACTGTGCGAAGTGAATGGAGTGTTGCTTCACTTTCTTAATGCTGTCCTTTCAGAGAAAATCACTTTCCTTTGAAAGTGCCTTAAGCTAATTACAAGCATTCAACAGAAACTCACATGCATTTCTCTGAAAGAGAAGCAGTCTGTTCCAACACTTCAATTCACTGCACGAAGGGAATGGAGTGTTGCTTCACTTTCTAAATGCTGTCCTTTCAGAGAAAATCACTTTCCTTTGAAAGTGCATTAAGCTACTTACAAGCATTCACCAGAAACTCACATGCGTTTCTTTGAAAGAGAAGCAGTCGGTTCCAACACTTCAATTCTCTGTGCGAAGTGAATGGAGTGTTGCTTCACTTTCTAAATGCTGTCCTTTCACAGAAAATCACTTTCCTTTGAAAGTGCCTTAAGTTACTTGCAAGCATTAAGAAGAAACTCACATGCGTTTCTCTGAAAGAGAAGCAGTCTGTTCCAACATTTCAATTCACTGTACGAAGGGAATGGAGTGTTGCTTCACTTTCTAAATGCTGTCCTTTCAGAGAAAATCACTTTCCTTTGAAAGTGCCTTAAACTACTTTCAAGCATTCACAAAAAACTCACATGCGTTTCTCTGAAAGAGAAGCAGTCTGTTCCAACACTTCAATTCACTGTGCGAAGTGAATGGAGTGTTGCTTCACTTTCTAAATGCTGTCCTTTCAGAGAAAATCACTTTCCTTTGAAAGTGCCTTAAGCTAATTACAAGCATTCAACGGAAACTCACATGCATTTCTCTGAAAGAGAAGCAGTCTGTTCCAACACTTCAATTCACTGCACGATGGGAATGGAGTGTTGCTTCACTTTCTAAATGCTGTCCTTTCAGAGAAAATCACTTTCCTTTGAAAGTGCCTTAAGCTACTTACAAGCGTTCACCAGAAACTCACATGCGTTTCTTTGAAAGAGAAGCAGTCTGTTCCAACACTTCAATTCACTGTGCGAAGTGAATGGAGTGTTGCTTCACTTTCTAAATGCTGTCTTTTCCGAGAAAATCACTTTCCTTTGAAAGTGCCTTAAGGTACTTACAAGCATTCAACAGAAACTCACATGCATTTCTCTGAAAGAGAAGCAGTCTGTTCCAACACTTCAATTCACTGTGCGAAGTGAATGGAGTGTTGCTTCACTTTCTTAATGCTGTCCTTTCAGAGAAAATCACGTTCCTTTGAAAGTGCCTTAAGCTACTTACAAGCATTCACCAGAAACTCACATGCGTTTCTCTGAAAGAGAAGCAATCTGTTCCAACACTTCAATTCACTGTGCGAAGTGAATGGAGTGTTGCTTCACTTTCTAACTGCTGTCCTTTCAAAGAAAATCACTTTCCTTTGAAAGTGCCTTAAGCTACTTTCAAGCATTCACAAAAAACTCACCTGTGTTTCTCTGAAAGAGAAGCAGTCTGTTCCAACACTTCAATTCTCTGTGCGAAGTGAATGGAGTGTTGCTTCACTTTCTAAATGCTGTCCTTTCAAAGAAAATCACTTTCCTTTGAAAGTGCCTTAAGTTACTTTCAAGCATTAGGAAGAAACTCACATGCGTTTCTCTGAAAGAGAAGCAGTCTGTTCCAACACTTCAATTCATTGTGCGAAGTGAATGGAGTGTTGCTTTACTTTCTAAATTCTGTCCTTTCAGAGAAAATCACTTTCCTTTGAAAGTGCCTTAAACTACTTTCAAGCATTCATTAAAAACTCACATGCGTTTCTCTGAAAGAGAAGCAGTCTGTTCCAACACTAAATTCTCTGTGCGAAGTGAATGGAGTGTTGCTTCACTTTCTTAATGCTGTCCTTTCAAGAAAATCACTTTCCTTTGAAAGTGCCTTAAGCTAATTACAAGCATTCAACAGAAACTCACATGCATTTCTCTGAAAGAGAAGCAGTCTGTTCCAACACTTCAATTCACTGCACGAAGAGAATGGAGTGTTGCTTCACTTTCTAAATGCTGTCCTTTCAGAGAAAATCACTTTCCTTTGAAAGTGCCTTAAGTTACTTGCAAGCATTAGGAAGAAACTCACATGCGTTTCTCTGAAAGAGAAGCAGTCTGTTCCAACACTTCAATTTACTGTGCGAAGTGAATGGAGTGTTGCTTCACTTTCTTAATGCTGTCCTTTCAGAGAAAATCACTTTCCTTTGAAAGGGCCTTAAGCTAATTACAAGCATTCAACAGAAACTCACAAGCATTTCTCTGAAGAGAAGCAGTCTGTTCCAACACTTCAATTCACTGCACGAAGGGAATGGAGTGTTGCTTCACTTTCTAAATGCTGTCCTTTCAGAGAAAATCACTTTCCTTGAAAGTGCATTAAGCTACTTACAAGCATTCACCAGAAACTCACATGCGTTTCTCTGAAAGAGAAGCAGTCTGTTCCAACACTTCAATTCACTGCACGAAGTGAATGGAGTGTTGCTTCACTTTCTAAAGGCTGCCCTTTCAGAGAAAATCACTTTCCTTTGAAAGTGCCTTTAGCTACTTACTAGCATTCACCAGAGACTCACATGCGTTACTCTGAAAGAGAAGCAGTCTGTTCCAACACTTCAATTCACTGTGCGAAGTGAATGGAATGTTACTTCACTTTCTAAATGCTGTACTTTCAGAGAAAATCACTTTCCTTTGAAAGTGCCTTAAGCTACTTTCAAGCATTCACAAGAAACACACATGCGTTTCTCTGAAATAGAAGCAGTCTGTTCCAACACTTCAATTCACTGTGCGAAGTGAATGGAGTGTTGCTTCACTTTCTTAATGCTGTCCTTTCAAGAAAATCACTTTCCTTTGAAAGGGCCTTAAGCTAATTACAAGCATTCAACAGAAACTCACATGCATTTCTCTGAAAGAGAAGCAGTCGGTTCCAACACTTCAATTCACTATGCGAAGTGAATGGAGTGTTGCTTCACTTTCTAAATGCTGTCATTTCAGAGAAAATCACTTTCCTTTGAAAGTGCCTTAAGCTACTTACAAGCATTAGGAAGAAACTCACATACATTTCTCTGAAAGAGAAGCTTTCTGTTCCAACACTTCAATTCACTGTGCGAAGTGAATGGAGTGTTGCTTCACTTTCTAAATGCTGTCCTTTCAGAGAAAATCACTTTTGTTTGAAAGTGCCTTAAGCAACTTTCAAGCACTCACAAGAAACTCACATGCATTTCTCTGAAAGAGAAGCAGTCTGTTCCAACACTTCAATTCACTGTGCGAAGTGAATGGAGTGTTGCTTCACTTTCTAAATGTTGTCCTTTCAGAGAAAATCACTTTCCTTTGAAAGTGCCTTAAGCTACTTACAAGCATTCACCAGAAACTCACATGCGTTTCTTGAAAGAGAAGCAGTCTGTTCCAACACTTCAATTCACTGTGCGAAGTGAATGGAGTGTTGCTTCACTTTCTAAATGCTGTCCTTTCAAAGAAAATCACTTTCCTTTGAAAGTGCCTTAAGTTACTTGCAAGCATTAGGAAGAAACTCACATGCGTTTCTCTGAAAGAGAAGCAGTCTCTTCCAACACTTCAATTCACTGTGCGAAGTGAATGGAGTGTTGCTTCACTTTGTTAATGCTGTCCTTTCAGAGAAAATCACTTTCCTTTGAAAGTGCCTTAAGCTAATTACAAGCATTCAACAGAAACTCACATGCATTTCTCTGAAAGAGAAGCAGTCTGTTCCAAAACTTCAATTCACTGTGCGAAGTGAATGGAGTGTTGCTTCACTTTCTAAATGCTGTCCTTTCAAAGAAAATCACTTTCCTTTGAAAGTGCCTTAAGTTACTTGTAAACATTAAGAAGAAACTCACATGCGTTTCTCTGAAAGAGAAGCAGTCTGTTCCAACACTTAAATTCACTGTGCGAAGTGAATGGAGTGTTGCTTCACTTTCTTAATGCTGTCCTCTCAGAGAAAATCACTTTCCTTTGAAAGTGCCTTAAGCTAATTACAAGCATTCAACAGAAACTCACATGCATTTCTCTGAAAGAGAAGCAGTCTGTTCCAACACTTCAATTCACTGCACGACGGGAATGGAGTGTTGCTTCACTTTCTAAATGCTGTCCTTTCAGAGAAAATCACTTTCCTTTGAAAGTGCATTAAGCTACTTACAAGCATTCACCAGAAACTCACATGCGTTTCTTTGAAAGAGAAGCAGTCTGTTCCAACACTTCAATTCACTGTGCGAAGTGAATGGAGTGTTGCTTCACTTTCTAAATGCTGTCCTTTCAGAGAAAATCACTTTCCTTTGAAAGTGCCTTAAGTTACTTGCAAGCATTAGGAAGAAACTCACATGCGTTTCTCTGAAAGAGAAGCAGTCTATTCCAACACTTCAATTCACTGTGCGAAGTGAATGGAGTGTTGCTTCACTTTCTAAAGGCTGCCATTTCAGAGAAAATCACTTTCCTTTGAAAGTGCCTTAAGCTACTTACTAGCATTCACCAGAGACTCACATGCGTTACTCTGAAAGAGAAGCAGTCTGTTCCAACACTTCAATTCACTGTGCGAAGTGAATTGAATGTTACTTCACTTTCTAATTGCTGTACTTTCAGAGAAAATCACTTTCCTTTGAAAGTGCCTTAAGCTACTTTCAAGCATTCACAAGAAACACACATGCGTTTCTCTGAAATAGAAGCAGTCTGTTCCAACACTTCAATTCACTGTGCGAAGTGAATGGAGTGTTGCTTCACTTTCTTAATGCTGTCCTTTCAAGAAAATCACTTTCCTTTGAAAGGGCCTTAAGCTAATTACAAGCATTCAACAGAAACTCACATGCATTTCTCTGAAAGAGAAGCAGTCGGTTCCAACACTTCAATTCACTATGCGAAGTGAATGGAGTGTTGCTTCACTTTCTAAATGCTGTCATTTCAGAGAAAATCACTTTCCTTTGAAAGTGCCTTAAGCTACTTACAAGCATTAGGAAGAAACTCACATACATTTCTCTGAAAGAGAAGCTTTCTGTTCCAACACTTCAATTCACTGTGCGAAGTGAATGGAGTGTTGCTTCACTTTCTAAATGCTGTCCTTTCAGAGAAAATCACTTTTGTTTGAAAGTGCCTTAAGCAACTTTCAAGCACTCACAAGAAACTCACATGCATTTCTCTGAAAGAGAAGCAGTCTGTTCCAACACTTCAATTCACTGTGCGAAGTGAATGGAGTATTGCTTCACTTGCTAAATGTTGTCCTTTCAGAGAAAATCACTTTCCTTTGAAAGTGCCTTAAGCTACTTACAAGCATTCACCAGAAACTCACATGCGTTTCTTGAAAGAGAAGCAGTCTGTTCCAACACTTCAATTCACTGTGCGAAGTGAATGGAGTGTTGCTTCACTTTCTAAATGCTGTCCTTTCAAAGAAAATCACTTTCCATTGAAAGTGCCTTAAGTTACTTGCAAGCATTAGGAAGAAACTCACATGCGTTTCTCTGAAAGAGAAGCAGTCTCTTCCAACACTTCAATTCACTGTGCGAAGTGAATGGAGTGTTGCTTCACTTTGTTAATGCTGTCCTTTCAGAGAAAATCACTTTCCTTTGAAAGTGCCTTAAGCTAATTACAAGCATTCAACAGAAACTCACATGCATTTCTCTGAAAGAGAAGCAGTCTGTTCCAAAACTTCAATTCACTGTGCGAAGTGAATGGAGTGTTGCTTCACTTACTAAATGCTGTCCTTTCAAAGAAAATCACTTTCCTTTGAAAGTGCCTTAAGTTACTTGTAAACATTAAGAAGAAACTCACATGCGTTTCTCTGAAAGAGAAGCAGTCTGTTCCAACACTTAAATTCACTGTGCGAAGTGAATGGAGTGTTGCTTCACTTTCTTAATGCTGTCCTTTCAGAGAAAATCACTTTCCTTTGAAATTGCCTTAAGCTAATTACAAGCATTCAACAGAAACTCACATGCATTTCTCTGAAAGAGAAGCAGTATGTTCCAACACTTCAATTCACTGCACGAAGGGAATGGAGTGTTGCTTCACTTTCTAAATGCTGTCCTTTCAGAGAAAATCACTTTCCTTTGAAAGTGCATTAAGCTACTTACAAGCATTCACCAGAAACTCACATGCGTTTCTTTGAAAGAGAAGCAGTCTGTTCCAACACTTCAATTCACTGTGCGAAGTGAATGGAGTGTTGCTTCACTTTCTAAATGCTGTCCTTTCAGAGAAAATCACTTTCCTTTGAAAGTGCCTTAAGTTACTTGCAAGCATTAGGAAGAAACTCACATGCGTTTCTCTGAAAGAGAAGCAGTCTATTCCAACACTTCAATTCACTGTGCGAAGTGAATGGAGTGTTGCTTCACTTTCTAAAGGCTGCCATTTCAGAGAAAATCACTTTCCTTTGAAAGTGCCTTAAGCTACTTACTAGCATTCACCAGAGACTCACATGCGTTACTCTGAAAGAGAAGCAGTCTGTTCCAACACTTCAATTCACTGTGCGAAGTGAATTGAATGTTACTTCACTTTCTAAATGCTGTACTTTCAGAGAAAATCACTTTCCTTTGAAAGTGCCTTAAGCTACTTTCAAGCATTCACAAGAAACACACATGCGTTTCTCTGAAATAGAAGCAGTCTGTTCCAACACTTCAATTCTCTGTGCGAAGTGAATGGAGTGTTGCTTCACTTTCTAAATGCTGTCCTTTCAGAGGAAATCACTTTCTTTGAAAGTGCCTTAAGCTACTTACAAGCATTTACCAGAAACCCACATGCGTTTCTTTGAAAGAGAAGCAGTCGGTTCCAACACTTCAATTCTCTGTGCGAAGTGAATGGAGTGTTGCTTCACTTTCTAAATGCTGTCCTTTCACAGAAAATCACTTTCCTTTGAAAGTGCCTTAAGTTACTTGCAAGCATTAAGAAGAAACTCACATGCGTTTCTCTGAAAGAGAAGCAGTCTGTTCCAACACTTCAATTCACTGCACGAAGGGAATGGAGTGTTGCTTCACTTTCTAAATGCTGTCCTTTCAGAGAAAATCACTTTCCTTTGAAAGTGCCTTAAACTACTTTCAAGCATTCACAAAAAACTCACATGCGTTTCTCTGAAAGAGAAGCAGTCTGTTCCAACACTTCAATTCATTGTGCGAAGTGAATGGAGTGTTGCTTCACTTTCTAAATGCTGTCCTTTCAGAGAAAATCACTTTCCTTTGAAAGTGCCTTAAGCTAATTACAAGCATTCAACGGAAACTCACATGCATTTCTCTGAAAGAGAAGCAGTCTGTTCCAACACTTCAATTCACTGCACGATGGGAATGGAGTGTTGCTTCACTTTCTAAATGCTGTCCTTTCAGAGAAAATAACTTTCCTTTGAAAGTGCCTTAAGCTACTTACAAGCGTTCACCAGAAACTCACATGCGTTTCTTTGAAAGAGAAGCAGTCTGTTCCAACACTTCAATTCACTGTGCGAAGTGAATGGAGTGTTGCTTCACTTTCTAAATGCTGTCTTTTCCGAGAAAATCACTTTCCTTTGAAAGTTCCTTAAGGTACTTACAAGCATTCAACAGAAACTCACATGCATTTCTCTGAAAGAGAAGCAGTCTGTTCCAACACTTCAATTCACTGTGCGAAGTGAATGGAGTGTTGCTTCACTTTCTTAATGCTGTCCTTTTAGAGAAAATCACTTTCCTTTGAAAGTGCCTTAAACTAATTTCAAGCATTCACAGAAAACGCACATGCGTTTTTCTGAAAGAGAAGCAGTCTGTATCAACACTTCTATTCACTGTGCGAAGTGAATGGAGTGTTGCTTCACTTTCTAAATGCTGTCCTTTCAGAGAAAATCACTTTCCTTTGAAAGTGCCTTAAGCTACTTACAAGCATTCACCAGAAACTCACATGCGTTTCTCTGAAAGAGAAGCAATCTGTTCCAACACTTCAATTCACTGTGCGAAGTGAATGGAGTGTTGCTTCACTTTCTAACTGCTGTCCTTTCAAAGAAAATCACTTTCCTTTGAAAGTGCCTTAAGCTACTTTCAAGCATTCACAAAAAATTCACATGTGTTTCTCTGAAAGAGAAGCAGTCTGTTCCAACACTTCAATTCTCTGTGCGAAGTGAATGGAGTGTTGCTTCACTTTCTAAAGGCTGTCCTTTCAAAGAAAATCACTTTCCTTTGAAAGTGCCTTAAGTTACTTTCAAGCATTAGGAAGAAACTCACATGCGTTTCTCAGAAACAGAAGCAGTCTGTTCCAACACTTCAATTCATTATGCGAAGTGAATGGAGTGTTGCTTCACTTTCTAAATTCTGTCCTTTCAGAGAAAATCACTTTCCTTTGAAAGTGCCTTAAACTACTTTCAAGCATTCACAAAAAACTCACATGCGTTTCTCTGAAAGAGAAGCAGTCTGTTCCAACACTTCAATTCACTGTGCGAAGTGAATGGAGTGTTGCTTCACTTTCTTAATGCTGTCCTTTCAGAGAAAATCACTTTCCTTTGAAAGTGCCTTAAGCTAATTACAAGCATTCAACAGAAACTCACATGCATTTCTCTGAAAGAGAAGCAGTCTGTTCCAACACTTCAATTCACTGCACGAAGGGAATGGAGTGTTGCTTCACTTTCTAAATGCTGTCCTTTCAGAGAAAATCACTTTCCTTTGAAAGTGCATTAAGCTACTTACAAGCATTCACCAGAAACTCACATGCGTTTCTTTGAAAGAGAAGCAGTCTGTTCCAACACTTCAATTCACTGTGCGAAGTGAATGGAGTGTTGCTTCACTTTCTAAATGCTGTCCTTTCAGAGAAAATCACTTTCCTTTGAAAGTGCCTTAAGTTACTTGCAAGCATTAGGAAGAAACTCACATGCGTTTCTCTGAAAGAGAAGCAGTCTGTTCCAACACTTCAATTCACTGTGCGAAGTGAATGGAGTGTTGCTTCACTTTCTAAATGCTGTCCTTTCAGAGAAAATCACTTTCCTTTGAAAGTGCATTAAGCTACTTACAAGCATTCACCAGAAACTCACATGCGTTTCTCTGAAAGAGAAGCAGTCTGTTCCAACACTTCAATTCACTGTGCGAAGTGAGTGGAGTGTTGCTTCACTTTCTAAAGGCTGCCCTTTCAGAGAAAATCACTTTCCTTTGAAAGTGCCTTAAGCTACTTACTAGCATTCACAAGAAACACACATGCATTTCTCTGAAAGAGAAGCAGTCTGTTCCAACACTTTAACTCACTGCACGAAGGGAATGGAGTGTTGCTTCACTTTCTTAATGCTGTCCTTTCAGAGAAAATCACTTTCCTTTGAAAGTGCCTTAAGCTAATTACAAGCATTCAACAGAAACTCACATGCATTTCTCTGAAAGAGAAGCAGTCTGTTCCAACACTTTAACTCACTGCACGAAGGGAATGGAGTGTTGCTTCACTTTCTAAATGCTGTCCTTTCAGAGAAAATTACTTTCCTTTGAAACTGCCTTGAGCTACTTACAAGTATTCACCAGAAACTCACATGCATTTCTCTGAAAGAGAAGCAGTCGGTTCCAACACTTCAATTCACTGTGCGAAGTGAATGGAGTGTTGCTTCACTTTCTAAATGCTGTCCTTTCAGAGAAAATCACTTTCCTTTGAAAGTGCCTTAAGCTACTTACAAGCATTAGGAAGAAACTCACATGCGTTTCTCTGAAAGAGAAGCTTTCTGTTCCAACACTTCAATTCACTGTGCGAAGTGAATGGAGCGTTGCTTCACTTTCTGAATGCTGTCCTTTAAGAGAAAATCACATTTGTTTGAAAGTGCCTTAAGCAACTTTCAAGCATTCACAAGAAACTCACATGCATTTCTCTGAAAGAGAAGCAGTCTGTTTCAACACTTCAATTCACTGTGCGAAGTGAATGGAGTGTTGCTTCACTTTCTTAATGCTGTCCTTTCAGAGAAAATCACTTTCCTTTGAAAGTGCCTTAAGCTAATTACAAGCATTCAACAGAAACTCACATGCATTTCTCTGAAAGAGAAGCAGTCTGTTCCAACACTTCAATTCACTGCACGAAGGGAATGGAGTGTTGCTTCACTTTCTAAATGCTGTCCTTTCAGAGAAAATCACTTTCCTTTGAAAGTGCATTAAGCTACTTACAAGCATTCACCAGAAACTCACATGTGTTTCTTTGAAAGAGAAGCAGTCTGTTCCAACACTTCAATTCACTGTGCGAAGTGAATGGAGTGTTGCTTCACTTTCTAAATGCTGTCCTTTCAGAGAAAATCACTTTCCTTTGAAAGTGCCTTAAGTTACTTGCAAGCATTAGGAAGAAACTCACATGCGTTTCTCTGAAAGAGAAGCAGTCTTTTCCAACACTTCAATTCACTGTGCGAAGTGAATGGAGTGTTGCTTCACTTTCTAAATGCTGTCCTTTCAGAGAAAATCACTTTCCTTTGAAAGTGCATTAAGCTACTTACAAGCATTCACCAGAAACTCACATGCGTTTCTCTGAAAGAGAAGCAGTCTGTTCCAACACTTCAATTCACTGTGCGAAGTGAGTGGAGTGTTGCTTCACTTTCTAAAGGCTGCCCTTTCAGAGAAAATCACTTTCCTTTGAAAGTGCCTTAAGCTACTTACTAGCATTCACAAGAAACACACATGCATTTCTCTGAAAGAGAAGCAGTCTGTTCCAACACTTTAACTCACTGCACGAAGGGAATGGAGTGTTGCTTCACTTTCTTAATGCTGTCCTTTCAGAGAAAATCACTTTCCTTTGAAAGTGCCTTAAGCTAATTACAAGCATTCAACAGAAACTCACATGCATTTCTCTGAAAGAGAAGCAGTCTGTTCCAACACTTTAACTCACTGCACGAAGGGAATGGAGTGTTGCTTCACTTTCTAAATGCTGTCCTTTCAGAGAAAATTACTTTCCTTTGAAACTGCCTTGCGCTACTTACAAGTATTCACCAGAAACTCACATGCATTTCTCTGAAAGAGAAGCAGTCGGTTCCAACACTTCAATTCACTGTGCGAAGTGAATGGAGTGTTGCTTCACTTTCTAAATGCTGTCCTTTCAGAGAAAATCACTTTCCTTTGAAAGTGCCTTAAGCTACTTACAAGCATTAGGAAGAAACTCACATGCGTTTCTCTGAAAGAGAAGCTTTCTGTTCCAACACTTCAATTCACTGTGCGAAGTGAATGGAGCGTTGCTTCACTTTCTGAATGCTGTCCTTTAAGAGAAAATCACATTTGTTTGAAAGTGCCTTAAGCAACTTTCAAGCATTCACAAGAAACTCACATGCATTTCTCTGAAAGAGAAGCAGTCTGTTCCAACACTTCAATTCACTGTGCGAAGTGAATGGAGTGTTGCTTCACTTTCTAAATGCTGTTATTTAAGAGAAAATCACTTTCCTATGAAAGTGCCTTAAGCTACTTACAAGCATTCACCAGAAACTCACATGCGTTTCTTTGAAAGAGAAGCAGTCTGTTCCAACACTTCAATTCAATGTGCGAAGTGAATGGAGTGTTGCTTCACTTTCTAAATGCTGTCCTTTCAGAGAAAATCACTTTCCTTTGAAAGTGCCTTAAGCTACTTACAAGCATTCACCAGAAACTCACATGCGTTTCTCTGAAAGAGAAGCAGTCTGTTCCAACACTTCAATTCACTGCACGAAGGGAATGGAGTGTTGCTTCACTTTCTAAATTCTGTCCTTTCAGAGAAAATCACTTTCCTTTGAAAGTGCCTTAAACTACTTTCAAGCATTCACAAAAAACTCACATGCACTTCACTGAAAGAGAAGCAGTCTGTTCCAACACTTCAATTCACTGTGCGAAGTGAATGGAGTGTTGCTTCACTTTCTAAATGCTGTCCTTTCAGAGAAAATCACTTTCCTTTAAAAGTGCCTTAAGCTAATTACAAGCATTCAACAGAAACTCACATGCATTTCTCTGAAAGAGAAGCAGTCTGTTCCAACACTTCAATTCACTGCACGATTTGAATGGAGTGTTGCTTCACTTTCTAAATGCTTTCCTTTCAGAGAAAATCACTTTCCTTTGAAAGTGCCTTAAGCTACTTACAAGCATTCACCAGAAACTCACATGCGTTTCTTTGAAAGAGAAGCAGTCTGTTCCAACACTTCAATTCACTGTGCGAAGTGAATGGAGTGTTGCTTCACTTTCTAAATGCTGTCTTTTCCGAGAAAATCACTTTCCTTTGAAAGTGCCTTAAGGTACTTACAAGCATTAGGAAGAAACTCACATGCATTTCTCTGAAAGAGAAGCAGTCTGTTCCAACACTTCAATTCACTGCACGAAGGGAATGGAGTGTTGCTTCACTTTCTAAATTCTGTCCTTTCAGAGAAAATCACTTTCCTTTGAAAGTGCCTTAAACTACTTTCAAGCATTCACAAAAAACTCACATGCACTTCTCTGAAAGAGAAGCAGTCTGTTCCAACACTTCAATTCACTGTGCGAAGTGAATGGAGTGTTGCTTCACTTTCTAAATGCTGTACTTTCAGAGAAAATCACTTTCCTTTAAAAGTGCCTTAAGCTAATTACAAGCATTCAACAGAAACTCACATGCATTTCTCTGAAAGAGAAGCAGTCTGTTCCAACACTTCAATTCACTGCACGATTTAAATGGAGTGTTGCTTCACTTTCTAAATACTGTCCTTTCAGAGAAAATCACTTTCCTTTGAAAGTGCCTTAAGCTACTTACAAGCATTCACCAGAAACTCACATGCGTTTCCTTGAAAGAGAAGCAGTCTGTTCCAACACTTCAATTCACTGTGCGAAGTGAATGGAGTGTTGTTTCACTTTCTAAATGCTGTCTTTTCCGAGAAAATCACTTTCCTTTGAAAGTGCCTTAAGGATCTTACAAGCATTAGGAAGAAACTCACATGCAGTTCTCTGAAAGAGAAGCAGTCTGTTCCAACACTTCAATTCACTGTGCGAAGTGAATGGAGTGTTGCTTCACTTTCTTAATGCTGTCCTTTTAGAGAAAATCACTTTCCTTTGAAAGTGCCTTAAACTAATTTCAAGCATTCACAGAAAACGCACATGCGTTTTTCTGAAAGAGAAGCACTCTGTTCCAACACTTCAATTCACTGTGCGAAGTGAATGGAGTGTTGCTTCACTTTCTAAATGCTGTCCTTTCAGAGAAAATCACGTTCCTTTGAAAGTGCCTTAAGCTACTTACAAGCATTCACCAGAAACTCACATGCGTTTCTCTGAAAGAGAAGCAATCTGTTCCAACACTTCAATTCACTGTGCGAAGTGAAGGGAGTGTTGCCTCACTTTTGAAATGCTGTCCTTTCCGAGAAAATCACTTTCCTTTGAAAGTGCCTTAAGCTACTTTCAAGCATTCACAAAAAACTCACATGTGTTTCTCTGAAAGAGAAGCAGTCTGTTCCAACACTTCAATTCTCTGTGCGAAGTGAATGGAGTGTTGCTTCACTTTCTAAATGCTGTCCTTTCAAAGAAAATCACTTTCCTTTGAAAGTGCCTTAAGTTACTTGCAAGCATTAGGAAGAAACTCACATGCGTTTCTCTGAAAGAGAAGCAGTCTGTTCCAACACTTCAATTCACTGTGCGAAGTGAATGGAGTGTTGCTTCACTTTCTTAATGCTGTCCTTTCAGAGAAAATCACTTTCCTTTGAAAGTGCCTTAAGCTAATTACAAGCATTCAACAGAAACTCACATGCATTTTTCTGAAAGAGAAGCAGTCTGTTCCAACACGTCAATTCACTGCACGAGGGGAATGGAGTGTTGCTTAACTTTCTAAATGCTGTCCTTTCAGAGAAAATCACTTTCCTTTGGAAGTGCCTTAAGGTACTTACAAGCATTCAACAGAAACTCACATGCATTTCTCTGAAAGAGAAGCAGTCTGTTCCAACACTTCAATTCACTGTGCGAAGTGAATGGAGTGTTGCTTCACTTTCTAAATGCTGTCCTTTCAGAGAAAATCACTTTCCTTTGAAAGTGCATTAAGCTACTTACAAGCATTCACCAGAAACTCACATGCGTTTCTTTGAAAGAGAACCAGTCTGTTCCAACACTTCAATTCACTGTGCGAAGTGAATGGAGTGTTGCTTCACTTTCTAAATGCTGTCCTTTCAGAGAAAATCACTTTCCTTTGAAAGTGCCTTAAATTACTTGCAAGCATTAGGAAGAAACTCACATGCGTTTCTCTGAAATAGAAGCAGTCTGTTCCAACACTTCAACTCACTGTACGAAGTGAATGGAGTGTTGCTTCACTTTCTAAATGCTGTCCTTTCAGAGAAAATTACTTTCCTTTGAAACTGCCTTGAGCTACTTGCAAGCATTCACCAGAAACTCACATGCATTTCTCTGAAAGAGAAGCAGTCTGTTCCAACACTTCAATTCACTGTGCGAAGTGAATGGAGTGTTGCTTCACTTTCTAAAGGCTGCCCTTTCAGAGAAAATCACTTTGCTTTGAAAGTGCCTTAAGCTACTTACTAGCATTCACCAGAGACTCACATGCGTTTCTCTGAAAGAGAAGCAGTCTGTTCCAACACTTCAATTCACTCTGCGAAGTGAATGGAATATTACTTCACTTTCTAAATGCTGTACTTTCAGAGAAAATCACTTTCCTTTGAAAGTGCCTTAAGCTACTTTCAAGCATTCACAAGAAACACACATGCATTTCTCTGAAAGAGAAGCAGTCTCTTCCAACACTTCAATTCACTGTGCGAAGTGAATGGAGTGTTGCTTCACTTTCTAAATGCTGTACTTTCAGAGAAAATCACTTTCCTTTGAAAGTGCCTTAAGCTACTTTCAAGCATTCACAAGAAACACACATGCGTTTCTCTGAAATAGAAGCAGTCTGTTCCAACACTTCAACGCACTGTGTGAAGTTAATGGAGTGTTGCTTCACTTTCTAAATGCTGTCCTTTCAAAGAAAATCACTTTCCTTTGAAAGTGCCTTAAGTTACTTGCAAGCATTCAACAGAAACTCACATGCATTTCTCTGAAAGAGAAGCAGTCTGTTCCAACACTTCAATTCACTGTGCGAAGTGAATGGAGTGTTGCTTCACTTTCTAAATGCTGTCCTTTCAGAAAAAATCACTTTCCTTTGAAAGTGCCTTAAGCTAATTACAAGCATTCAACAGAAAATCACATACGTTTCTTTGAAAGAGAAGCAGTCTGTTCCAACACTTCAATTCACTGTGCGAAGTGAATGGAGTGTTGCTTCACTTTCTAAAGGCTGCCCTTTCAGAGAAAATCACTTTCCTTTGAAAGTGCCTTAAGCTACTTACTAGCATTCACAAGAAACACACATGCATTTCTCTGAAAGAGAAGCAGTCTGTTCCAACATTTTAACTCACTGCACGAAGGGAATGGAGTGTTGCTTCACTTTCTTAATGCTGTCCTTTCAGAGAAAATCACTTTCCTTTGAAAGTGCCTTAAGCTAATTACAAGCATTCAACAGAAACTCACATGCATTTCTCTGAAAGAGAAGCAGTCTGTTCCAACACTTCAATTCACTGTGCGAAGTGAATGGAGTGTTGCTTCACTTTCTAAATGCTGTCCTTTCAGAGAAAATCACGTTCCTTTGAAAGTGCCTTAAGCTACTTACAAGCATTCACTAGAAACTCACATGCGTTTCTCTGAAAGAGAAGCAATCTGTTCCAACACTTCAATTCACTGTGCGAAG
This sequence comes from Myodes glareolus, assembly GCF_982192425.1. Lineage (NCBI taxonomy): Eukaryota > Metazoa > Chordata > Mammalia > Rodentia > Cricetidae > Myodes > Myodes glareolus. Next base: position 496,920 of record NW_028263211.1, on the reverse strand, counting down.
TGAATGGAGTGTTGCTTCACTTTCTAACTGCTGTCCTTTCAAAGAAAATCACTTTCCTTTGAAAGTGCCTTAAGCTACTTTCAAGCATTCACAAAAAACTCACATGTGTTTCTCTGAAAGAGAAGCAGTCTGTTCCAACACTTCAATTCTCTGTGCGAAGTGAATGGAGTGTTGCTTCACTTTCTAAATGCTGTCCTTTCAAAGAAAATCACTTTCCTTTGAAAGTGCCTTAAGCTAATTACAAGCATTCAACAGAAACTCACATGCATTTTTCTGAAAGAGAAGCAGTCTGTTCCAACACGTCAATTCACTGCACGAGGGGAATGGAGTGTTGCTTAACTTTCTAAATGCTGTCCTTTCAGAGAAAATCACTTTCCTTTGGAAGTGCATTAAGGTACTTACAAGCATTCAACAGAAACTCACATGCATTTCTCTGAAAGAGAAGCAGTCTGTTCCAACACTTCAATTCACTGTGCGAAGTGAATGGAGTGTTGCTTCACTTTCTAAATGCTGTCCTTTCAGAGAAAATCACTTTCCTTTGAAAGTGCATTAAGCTACTTACAAGCATTCACCAGAAACTCACATGCGTTTCTTTGAAAGAGAACCAGTCTGTTCCAACACTTCAATTCACTGTGCGAAGTGAATGGAGTGTTGCTTCACTTTCTAAATGCTGTCCTTTCAGAGAAAATCACTTTCCTTTGAAAGTGCCTTAAATTACTTGCAAGCATTAGGAAGAAACTCACATGCGTTTCTCTGAAATAGAAGCAGTCTGTTCCAACACTTCAACTCACTGTACGAAGTGAATGGAGTGTTGCTTCACTTTCTAAATGCTGTCCTTTCAGAGAAAATTACTTTCCTTTGAAACTGCCTTGAGCTACTTGCAAGCATTCACCAGAAACTCACATGCATTTCTCTGAAAGAGAAGCAGTCTGTTCCAACACTTCAATTCACTGTGCGAAGTGAATGGAGTGTTGCTTCACTTTCTAAAGGCTGCCCTTTCAGAGAAAATCACTTTCCTTTGAAAGTGCCTTAAGCTACTTACTGGCATTCACCAGAGACTCACATGCGTTTCTCTGAAAGAGAAGCAGTCTGTTCCAACACTTCAATTCACTCTGCGAAGTGAATGGAATATTACTTCACTTTCTAAATGCTGTACTTTCAGAGAAAATCACTTTCCTTTGAAAGTGCCTTAAGCTACTTTCAAGCATTCACAAGAAACACACATGCATTTCTCTGAAAGAGAAGCAGTCTCTTCCAACACTTCAATTCACTGTGCGAAGTGAATGGAGTGTTGCTTCACTTTCTAAATGCTGTACTTTCAGAGAAAATCACTTTCCTTTGAAAGTGCCTTAAGCTACTTTCAAGCATTCACAAGAAACACACATGCGTTTCTCTGAAATAGAAGCAGTCTGTTCCAACACTTCAACGCACTGTGTGAAGTTAATGGAGTGTTGCTTCACTTTCTAAATGCTGTCCTTTCAAAGAAAATCACTTTCCTTTGAAAGTGCCTTAAGTTACTTGCAAGCATTCAACAGAAACTCACATGCATTTCTCTGAAAGAGAAGCAGTCTGTTCCAACACTTCAATTCACTGTGCGAAGTGAATGGAGTGTTGCTTCACTTTCTAAATGCTGTCCTTTCAGAAAAAATCACTTTCCTTTGAAAGTGCCTTAAGCTAATTACAAGCATTCAACAGAAAATCACATACGTTTCTTTGAAAGAGAAGCAGTCTGTTCCAACACTTCAATTCACTGTGCGAAGTGAATGGAGTGTTGCTTCACTTTCTAAAGGCTGCCCTTTCAGAGAAAATCACTTTCCTTTGAAAGTGCCTTAAGCTACTTACTAGCATTCACAAGAAACACACATGCATTTCTCTGAAAGAGAAGCAGTCTGTTCCAACATTTTAACTCACTGCACGAAGGGAATGGAGTGTTGCTTCACTTTCTTAATGCTGTCCTTTCAGAGAAAATCACTTTCCTTTGAAAGTGCCTTAAGCTAATTACAAGCATTCAACAGAAACTCACATGCATTTCTCTGAAAGAGAAGCAGTCTGTTCCAACACTTCAATTCACTGTGCGAAGTGAATGGAGTGTTGCTTCACTTTCTAAATGCTGTCCTTTCAGAGAAAATCACGTTCCTTTGAAAGTGCCTTAAGCTACTTACAAGCATTCACTAGAAACTCACATGCGTTTCTCTGAAAGAGAAGCAATCTGTTCCAACACTTCAATTCACTGTGCGAAGTGAATGGAGTGTTGCTTCACTTTCTAACTGCTGTCCTTTCAAAGAAAATCACTTTCCTTTGAAAGTGCCTTAAGCTACTTTCAAGCATTCACAAAAAACTCACATGTGTTTCTCTGAAAGAGAAGCAGTCTGTTCCAACACTTCAATTCTCTGTGCGAAGTGAATGGAGTGTTGCTTCACTTTCTAAATGCTGTCCTTTCAAAGAAAATCACTTTCCTTTGAAAGTGCCTTAAGTTACTTGCAAGCATTAGGAAGAAACTCACATGCGTTTCTCTGAAAGAGAAGCAGTCTGTTCCAACACTTCAATTCACTGCACGAAGGGAATGGAGTGTTGCTTCACTTTCTAAATGCTGTCCTTTCAGAGAAAATCACTTTCCTTTGAAAGTGCACTAAGCTACTTACAAGCATTCACCAGAAACTCACATGCGTTTCTTTGAAAGAGAAGCAGTCTGTTCCAACACTTCAATTCACTGCACGAAGGGAATGGAGTGTTGCTTCACTTTCTAAATGCTGTCCTTTCAGAGAAAATCACTTTCCTTTGAAAGTGCATTAAGCTACTTACAAGCATTCACCAGAAACTCACATGCGTTTCTCTGATATAGAAGCAGTCTGTTCCAACACTTCAACTCACTGTACGAAGTGAATGGAGTGTTGCTTCACTTTCTAAATGCTGTCCTTTCAGAGAAAATTACTTTCCTTTGAAACTGCCTTGAGCTACTTACAAGCATTCAACAGAAACTCACATGCATTTCTCTGAAAGAGAAGCAGTCGGTTCCAACACTTCAATTCACTATGCGAAGTGAATGGAGTGTTGCTTCACTTTCTAAATGCTGTCATTTCAGAGAAAATCACTTTCCTTTGAAAGTGCCTTAAGCTACTTACAAGCATTAGGAAGAAACTCACATGCGTTTCTTTGAAAGAGAAGCAGTCTGTTCCAACACTTCAATTCACTGTGCGAAGTGAATGGAGTGTTGCTTCACTTTCTAAATGCTGTCCTTTCAGAGAAAATCACTTTTGTTTGAAAGTGCCTTAAGCAACTTTCAAGCATTCACAAGAAACTCACATGCATTTCTCTGAAAGCGAAGCAGTCTGTTCCAACACTTCAATTCACTGTGCGAAGTGAATGGAGTGTTGCTTCACTTTCTAAATGCTGTCCTTTCAGAGAAAATCACTTTCCTTTGAAAGTGCATTAAGCTACATACAAGCATTCACCAGAAACTCACATGCATTTCTTGAAAGAGAAGCAGTCTGTTCCAACACTTCAATTCACTGTGCAAAGTGAATGGAGTATTGCTTCACTTTCTAAATGCTGTCCTTTCAAAGAAAATCACTTTCCTTTGAAAGTTCCTTAAGTTACTTGCAAGCATTAGGAAGAACCTCACATGCGTTTCTCTGAAAGAGAAGCAGTCTGTTCCAACACTTCAATTCACTGTGCGAAGTGAATGGAGTGTTGCTTCACTTTCTTAATGCTGTCCTTTCAGAGAAAATCACTTTCCTTTGAAAGTGCCTTAAGCTAATTACAAGCATTCAACAGAAACTCACATGCATTTCTCTGAAAGAGAAGCAGTCTGTTCCAACACTTCAATTCACTGCACGAAGGGAATGGAGTGTTGCTTCACTTTCTAAATGCTGTCCTTTCAGAGAAAATTACTTTCCTTTGAAACTGCCTTGAGCTACTTACAAGTATTCACCAGAAACTCACATGCATTTCTCTGAAAGAGAAGCAGTCGGTTCCAACACTTCAATTCACTGTGCGAAGTGAATGGAGTGTTGCTTCACTTTCTAAAGGCTGCCCTTTCAGAGAAAATCACTTTCCTTTGAAAGTGCCTTAAGCTACTTACTAGCATTCACCAGAGACTCACATGCGTTTCTCTGAAAGAGAAGCAGTCTGTTCCAACACTTCAATTCACTCTGCGAAGTGAATGGAATATTACTTCACTTTCTAAATGCTGTACTTTCAGAGAAAATCACTTTCCTTTGAAAGTGCCTTAAGCTACTTTCAAGCATTCACAAGAAACACACATGCATTTCTCTGAAAGAGAAGCAGTCTCTTCCAACACTTCAATTCACTGTGCGAAGTGAATGGAGTGTTGCTTCACTTTCTAAATGCTGTACTTTCAGAGAAAATCACTTTCCTTTGAAAGTGCCTTAAGCTACTTTCAAGCATTCACAAGAAACACACATGCGTTTCTCTGAAATAGAAGCAGTCTGTTCCAACACTTCAACGCACTGTGTGAAGTTAATGGAGTGTTGCTTCACTTTCTAAATGCTGTCCTTTCAAAGAAAATCACTTTCCTTTGAAAGTGCCTTAAGTTACTTGCAAGCATTCAACAGAAACTCACATGCATTTCTCTGAAAGAGAAGCAGTCTGTTCCAACACTTCAATTCACTGTGCGAAGTGAATGGAGTGTTGCTTCACTTTCTAAATGCTGTCCTTTCAGAAAAAATCACTTTCCTTTGAAAGTGCCTTAAGCTAATTACAAGCATTCAACAGAAAATCACATACGTTTCTTTGAAAGAGAAGCAGTCTGTTCCAACACTTCAATTCACTGTGCGAAGTGAATGGAGTGTTGCTTCACTTTCTAAAGGCTGCCCTTTCAGAGAAAATCACTTTCCTTTGAAAGTGCCTTAAGCTACTTACTAGCATTCACAAGAAACACACATGCATTTCTCTGAAAGAGAAGCAGTCTGTTCCAACATTTTAACTCACTGCACGAAGGGAATGGAGTGTTGCTTCACTTTCTTAATGCTGTCCTTTCAGAGAAAATCACTTTCCTTTGAAAGTGCCTTAAGCTAATTACAAGCATTCAACAGAAACTCACATGCATTTCTCTGAAAGAGAAGCAGTCTGTTCCAACACTTCAATTCACTGTGCGAAGTGAATGGAGTGTTGCTTCACTTTCTAAATGCTGTCCTTTCAGAGAAAATCACGTACCTTTGAAAGTGCCTTAAGATACTTACAAGCATTCACTAGAAACTCACATGCGTTTCTCTGAAAGAGAAGCAATCTGTTCCAACACTTCAATTCACTGTGCGAAGTGAATGGAGTGTTGCTTCACTTTCTAACTGCTGTCCTTTCAAAGAAAATCACTTTCCTTTGAAAGTGCCTTAAGCTACTTTCAAGCATTCACAAAAAACTCACATGTGTTTCTCTGAAAGAGAAGCAGTCTGTTCCAACACTTCAATTCTCTGTGCGAAGTGAATGGAGTGTTGCTTCACTTTCTAAATGCTGTCCTTTCAAAGAAAATCACTTTCCTTTGAAAGTGCCTTAAGTTACTTGCAAGCATTAGGAAGAAACTCACATGCGTTTCTCTGAAAGAGAAGCAGTCTGTTCCAACACTTCAATTCACTGCACGAAGGGAATGGAGTGTTGCTTCACTTTCTAAATGCTGTCCTTTCAGAGAAAATCACTTTCCTTTGAAAGTGCACTAAGCTACTTACAAGCATTCACCAGAAACTCACATGCGTTTCTTTGAAAGAGAAGCAGTCTGTTCCAACACTTCAATTCACTGCACGAAGGGAATGGAGTGTTGCTTCACTTTCTAAATGCTGTCCTTTCAGAGAAAATCACTTTCCTTTGAAAGTGCATTAAGCTACTTACAAGCATTCACCAGAAACTCACATGCGTTTCTCTGATATAGAAGCAGTCTGTTCCAACACTTCAACTCACTGTACGAAGTGAATGGAGTGTTGCTTCACTTTCTAAATGCTGTCCTTTCAGAGAAAATTACTTTCCTTTGAAACTGCCTTGAGCTACTTACAAGCATTCAACAGAAACTCACATGCATTTCTCTGAAAGAGAAGCAGTCGGTTCCAACACTTCAATTCACTATGCGAAGTGAATGGAGTGTTGCTTCACTTTCTAAATGCTGTCATTTCAGAGAAAATCACTTTCCTTTGAAAGTGCCTTAAGCTACTTACAAGCATTAGGAAGAAACTCACATGCTTTTCTATGAAAGAGAATCTTTATGTTCCAACACTTCAATTCACTGTGCGAAGTGAATGGAGTGTAGCTTCACTTTCTAAATGCTGTCCTTTCAGAGAAAATCACTTTTGTTTGAAAGTGCCTTAAGCAACTTTCAAGCATTCACAAGAAACTCACATGCATTTCTCTGAAAGCGAAGCAGTCTGTTCCAACACTTCAATTCACTGTGCGAAGTGAATGGAGTGTTGCTTCACTTTCTAAATGCTGTCCTTTCAGAGAAAATCACTTTCCTTTGAAAGTGCATTAAGCTACTTACAAGCATTCACCAGAAACTCACATGCATTTCTTGAAAGAGAAGCAGTCTGTTCCAACACTTCAATTCACTGTGCAAAGTGAATGGAGTATTGCTTCACTTTCTAAATGCTGTCCTTTCAAAGAAAATCACTTTCCTTTGAAAGTTCCTTAAGTTACTTGCAAGCATTAGGAAGAACCTCACATGCGTTTCTCTGAAAGAGAAGCAGTCTGTTCCAACACTTCAATTCACTGTGCGAAGTGAATGGAGTGTTGCTTCACTTTCTTAATGCTGTCCTTTCAGAGAAAATCACTTTCCTTTGAAAGTGCCTTAAGCTAATTACAAGCATTCAACAGAAACTCACATGCATTTCTCTGAAAGAGAAGCAGTCTGTTCCAACACTTCAATTCACTGCACGAAGGGAATGGAGTGTTGCTTCACTTTCTAAATGCTGTCCTTTCAGAGAAAATCACTTTCCTTTGAAAGTGCCTTAAGGTACTTACAAGCATTCAACAGAAACTCACATGCATTTCTCTGAAAGAGAAGCAGTCTGTTCCAACACTTCAATTCACTGTGCGAAGTGAATGGAGTGTTGCTTCACTTTCTAAATGCTGTCCTTTCAGAGAAAATTACTTTCCTTTTAAACTGCATTAAGCTACTTACAAGCATTCACCAGAAACTCACATGCGTTTCTTTGAAAGAGAACCAGTCTGTTCCAACACTTCAATTCACTGTGCGAAGTGAATGGAGTGTTGCTTCACTTTCTAAATGCTGTCCTTTCAGAGAAAATCACTTTCCTTTGAAAGTGCCTTAAATTACTTGCAAGCATTAGGAAGAAACTCACATGCGTTTCTCTGAAAGAGAAGCAGTCTGTTCCAACACTTCAATTCACTGTGCGAAGTGAATGGAGTGTTGCTTCACTTTCTAAAGGCTGCCCTTTCAGAGAAAATCACTTTCCTTTGAAAGTGCCTTAAGCTACTTACTAGCATTCACCAGAGACTCACATGCGTTACTCTGAAAGAGAAGCAGTCTGTTCCAACACTTCAATTCACTGTGCGAAGTGAATGGAATGTTACTTCACTTTATAAATGCTGTACTTTCAGAGAAAATAACTTTCCTTTGAAAGTGCCTTAAGCTACTTTCAAGCATTCACAAGAAACACACATGCGTTTCTCTGAAATAGAAGCAGTCTGTTCCAACACTTCAACTCACTGTACGAAGTGAATGGAGTGTTGCTTCACTTTCTAAATGCTGTCCTTTCAGAGAAAATTACTTTCCTTTGAAACTGCCTTGAGCTACTTACAAGCATTCACCAGAAACTCACATGCATTTCTCTGAAAGAGAAGCAGTCGGTTCCAACACTTCAATTCACTGTGCGAAGTGAATGGAGTGTTGCTTCACTTTCTAAAGGCTGCCCTTTCAGAGAAAATCACTTTCCTTTGAAAGTGCCTTAAGCTACTTACTAGCATTCACCAGAGACTCACATGCGTTACTCTGAAAGAGAAGCAGTCTGTTCCAACACTTCAATTCACTGTGCGAAGTGAATGGAATGTTACTTCACTTTCTAAATGCTGTCCTTTCAGAGAAAATCACTTTCCTTTGAAAGTGCCTTAAGCTACTTTCAAGCATTCACAAGAAACACACATGCATTTCTCTGAAAGAGAAGCAGTCTCTTCCAACACTTCAATTCACTGTGCGAAGTGAATGGAGTGTTGCTTCACTTTCTAAATGCTGTACTTTCAGAGAAAATCACTTTCCTTTGAAAGTGCCTTAAGCTACTTTCAAGCATTCACAAGAAACACACATGCGTTTCTCTGAAATAGAAGCAGTCTGTTCCAACTCTTCAACTCACTGTGCGAAGTGAATGGAGTGTTGCTTCACTTTCTAAATGCTGTCCTTTCAAAGAAAATCACTTTCCTTTGAAAGTGCCTTAAATTACTTGCAAGCATTCAACAGAAACTCACATGCATTTCTCTGAAAGAGAAGCAGTCTGTTCCAACACTTCAATTCACTGTGCGAAGTGAATGGAGTGTTGCTTCACTTTATAAATGCTGTCCTTTCAGAGAAAATCACTTTCCTTTGAAAGTGCCTTAAGCTACTTACAAGCATTCAACAGAAACTCACATGCATTTCTCTGAAAGAGAAGCAGTCTGTTCCAACACTTCAATTCACTGCACGAAGGGAATGGAGTGTTGCTTCACTTTCTAAATGCTGTCCTTTCAGAGAAAATCACTTTCCTTTGAAAGTGCATTAAGCTACTCACAAGCATTCACCAGAAACTCACATGCGTTTCTCTGAAAGAGAAGCAGTCTGTTCCAACACTTCAATTCACTGTGCGAAGTGAATGGAGTGTTGCTTCACTTTCTAAAGGCTGTCCTTTCAGAGAAAATCACTTTCCGTTGAAAGGGCCTTAAGCTACTTACTAGCATTCACCAGAGACTCACATGCGTTACTCTGAAAGAGGAGCAGTCTGTTCAAACACTTCAATTCACTGTGCGAAGTGAATGGAATGTTACTTCACTTTCTAAATGCTGTCCTTTCAGAGAAAATCACTTTCCTTTGAAAGTGCCTTAAGCTACTTTCAAGCATTCACAAGAAAAACACATGCGTTTCTCTGAAATAGATGCAGTCTGTTCCAACACTTCAACAAACTGTACGAAGAGAATGGAGTGTTGCTTCACTTTCTAAATGCTGTCCTTTCAGAGAAAATTACTTTCCTTTGAAACTGCCTTGAGCTACTTACAAGCATTCAACAGAAACTCACATGCATTTCTCTGAAAGAGAAGCAGTCGGTTCCAACACTTCAATTCACTGTGCGAAGTGAATGGAGTGTTGCTTGACTTTCTAAAGGCTGCCCTTTCAGAGAAAATCACTTTCCTTTGAAAGTGCCTTAAGCTACTTACTAGCATTCACCAGAGACTCACATGCGTTACTCTGAAAGAGAAGCAGTCTGTTCCAACACTTCAATTCACTGTGCGAAGTGAATGGAATGTTACTTCACTTTCTAAATGCTGTATTTTCAGAGAAAATCACTTTCCTTTGAAAGTGCCTTAAGCTACTTTCAAGCATTCACAAGAAACACACATGCATTTCTCTGAAAGAGAAGCAGTCTCTTCCAACACTTCAATTCACTGTGCGAAGTGAATGAAGTGTTGCTTCACTTTCTAAATGCTGTCATTTCAGAGAAAATCACTTTCCTTTGAAAGTGCCTTAAGCTACTTACAAGCATTTGGAAGAAACTCACATGCGTTTCTCTGAAAGAGAAGCTTTCTGTTCCAACACTTTAATTCACTGTGCGAAGTGAATGGAGTGTTGCTTCACTTTCTAAATGCTGTCCTTTCAGAGAAAATCACTTTTGTTTGAAAGTGCCTTAAGCAACTTTCAAGCATTCACAAGAAACTCACATGCATTTCTCTGAAAGAGAAGCAGTCTGTTCCAACACTTCAATTCACTGTGCGAAGTGAATGGAGTGTTGCTTCACTTTCTAAATGCTGTCCTTTTAGAGAAAATTACTTTCCTTTGAAAGTGCCTAAAGCTACTTACAAGCATTCACCAGAAACTCACATGCGTTTCTTTGAAAGAGAAGCAGTCTGTTCAAACACTTCAATTCAATGTGCGAAGTGAATGGAGTGTTGCTTCACTTTCTAAATGATGTCCTTTCAAAGAAAATCACTTTCCTTTGAAAGTGCCTTAAGTTACTTGCAAGCATTAGGAAGAAACTCACATGCGTTTCTCTGAAAGAGAAGCTGTCTGTTCCAACACTTCAATTCACTGCACGAAGGGAATGGAGTGTTGCTTCACTTTCTAAATTCTGTCCTTTCAGAGAAAATCACGTTCCTTTGAAAGTGCCTTAAGCTACTTACAAGCATTCACCAGAAACTCACATGCATTTCTCTGAAAGAGAAGCAGTCTGTTCCAACACTTCAATTCACTGTGCAAAGTTCATGGAGTGTTGCCTCACTTTTGAAATGCTGTCCTTTCCGAGAAAATCACTTTCCTTTGAAAGTGCCTTAAGCTACTTTCAAGCATTCACAAAAAACTCACATGCGTTTCTCTGAAAGAGAAGCAGTCTGTTCCAACACTTCTATTCACTCTGCGAAGTGAATGGAGTGTTGCTTCACTTTCTAAATGCTGTCCTTTCAGAGAAAATCACTTTCCTTTGAAAGTGCCTTAAGCTACTTTCAAGCATTCACAAGAAACACACATGCATTTCTCTGAAATAGAAGCAGTCTGTTTCAACACTTCAATGCACTGTGCGAAGTGAATGGAGTGTTGCTTCACTTTCTAAATGCTGTCCTTTCAGAGAAAATCACTTTCCTTTGAAAGTGCCTTAAGCTACTTACAAGCATTCAACAGAAACTCACATGCATTTCTCTGAAAGAGAAGCAGTCTGTTCCAAAACTTCAATTCACTGTGCGAAGTGAATGGAGTGTTGCTTCCCTTTCTAAATGCTGTCCTTTCAAAGAAAATCACTTTCCTTTGAAAGTGCCTTAAGTTACTTGCAAACATTAAAAAGAAACTCACATGCGTTTCTTTGAAAGAGAAGCAGTCTGTTCCAACACTTCAATTCACTGTGCGAAGTGAATGGAGTGTTGCTTCACTTTCTTAATGCTGTCCTTTCAGAGAAAATCACTTTCCTTTGAAAGTGCCTTAAGTTACTTGCAGGCATTAGGAAGAAACTCACATGCGTTTCTCTGAAAGAGAAGCAGTCTATTCCAACACTTCAATTCACTGTGCGAAGTGAATGGAGTGTTGCTTCACTTTCTAAAGGCTGCCCTTTCAGAGAAAATCAATTTCCTTTGAAAGTGCCTTAAGCTACTTACTAGCATTCACCAGAGACTCACATGCGTTACTCTGAAAGAGAAGCAGTCTGTTCCAACACTTCAATTCACTGTGCGAAGTGAATTGAATGTTACTTCACTTTCTAAATGCTGTACTTTCAGAGAAAATCACTTTCCTTTGAAAGTGCCTTAAGCTACTTTCAAGCATTCACAAGAAACACACATGCGTTTCTCTGAAATAGAAGCAGTCTGTTCCAACACTTCAATTCACTGTGCGAAGTGAATGGAGTGTTGCTTCACTTTCTAAATGCTGTCCTTTCAGAGAAAATCACTTTCTTTGAAAATGCCTTAAGCTACTTACAGGCATTCACCAGAAAGTCACATGCGTTTCTTTGAAAGAGAAGCAGTCGGTTCCAACACTTCAATTCTCTGTGCGAAGTGAATGAAGTGTTGCTTCACTTTCTAAATGCTGTCCTTTCACAGAAAATCACTTTCCTTTGAAAGTGCCTTAAGTTACTTGCAAGCATTAAGAAGAAACTCACATGCGTTTCTCTGAAATAGAAGCAGTCTGTTCCAACACTTCAATTCACTGCACGAAGGGAATGGAGTGTTGCTTCACTTTCTAAATGCTGTCCTTTCAGAGAAAATCACTTTCCTTTGAAAGTGCCTTAAACTACTTTCAAGCATTCACAAAAAACTCACATGCGTTTCTCTGAAAGAGAAGCAGTCTGTTCCAACACTTCAATTCACTGTGCGAAGTGAATGGAGTGTTGCTTCACTCTCTAAATGCTGTCCTTTCAGAGAAAATCACTTTCCTTTGAAAGTGCCTTAAGCTAATTACAAGCATTCAACGGAAACTCACATGCATTTCTCTGAAAGAGAAGCAGTCTGTTCCAACACTTCAATTCACTGCACGATGGGAATGGAGTGTTGCTTCACTTTCTAAATGCTGTCCTTTCAGAGAAAATCACTTTCCTTTGAAAGTGCCTTAAGCTACTTAGAAGCGTTCACCAGAAACTCACATGTGTTTCTTTGAAAGAGAAGCAGTCTGTTCCAACACTTCAATTCACTGTGCGAAGTGAATGGAGTGTTGCTTCACTTTCTAAATGCTGTCTTTTCCGAGAAAATCACTTTCCTTTGAAAGTGCCTTAAGGTACTTACAAGCATTCAACAGAAACTCACATGCATTTCTCTGAAAGAGAAGCAGTCTGTTCCAACACTTCAATTCACTGTGCGAAGTGAATGGAGTGTTGCTTCACTTTCTTAATGCTGTCCTTTTAGAGAAAATCACTTTCCTTTGAAAGTGCCTTAAACTAATTTCAAGCATTCACAGAAAACGCACATGCGTTTTTCTGAAAGAGAAGCAGTCTGTATCAACACTTCAATTCACTGTGCGAAGTGAATGGAGTGTTGCTTCACTTTCTAAATGCTGTCCTTTCAGAGAAAATCACGTTCCTTTGAAAGTGCCTTAAGCTACTTACAAGCATTCACCAGAAACTCACATGCGTTTCTCTGAAAGAGAAGCAGTCTGTTCCAACACTTCAATTCACTGCGCGAAGTGAATGGAGTGTTGCTTCACTTTCTAAATTCTGTCCTTTCAGAGAAAATCACTTTCCTTTGAAAGTGCCTTAAACTACTTTCAAGCATTCACAAAAAACTCACATGCGTTTCTCTGAAAGAGAAGCAGTCTGTTCCAACACTTCAATTCACTGTGCGAAGTGAATGGAGTGTTGCTTCACTTTCTTAATGCTGTCCTTTCAGAGAAAATCACTTTCCTTTGAAAGTGCCTTAAGCTAATTACAAGCATTCAACAGAAACTCACATGCGTTTCTTTGAAAGAGAAGCAGTCTGTTCCAACACTTCAATTCACTGTGCGAAGTGAATGGAGTGTTGCTTCACTTTCTAAATGCTGTCCTTTCAGAGAAAATCACTTTCCTTTAAAAGTGCATTAAGTTACTTGCAAGCATTAGGAAGAAACTCACATGCGTTTCTCTGAAAGAGAAGCAGTCTGTTCCAACACTTCAATTCACTGTGCGAAGTGAATGGAGTGTTGCTTCACTTTCTTAATGCTGTCCTTTCAGAGAAAATCACTTTCCTTTGAAAGGGCCTTAAGCTAATTACAAGCATTCAACAGAAACTCACATGCATTTCTCTGAAGAGAAGCAGTCTGTTCCAACACTTCAATTCACTGCACGAAGGGAATGGAGTGTTGCTTCACTTTCTAAATGCTGTCCTTTCAGAGAAAATCACTTTCCTTTGAAAGTGCATGAAGCTACTTACAAGCATTCACCAGAAACTCACATGCGTTTCTCTGAAAGAGAAGCAGTCTGTTCCAACACTTCAATTCACTGCACGAAGTGAATGGAGTGTTGCTTCACTTTCTAAAGGCTGCCCTTTCAGAGAAAATCACTTTCCTTTGAAAGTGCCTTTAGCTACTTACTAGCATTCACCAGAGACTCACATGCGTTACTCTGAAAGAGAAGCAGTCTGTTCCAACACTTCAATTCACAGTGCGAAGTGAATGGAATGTTACTTCACTTTCTAAATGCTGTACTTTCAGAGAAAATCACTTTCCTTTGAAAGTGCCTTAAGCTACTTTCAAGCATTCACAAGAAACACACATGCGTTTCTCTTAAATAGAAGCAGTCTGTTCCAACACTTCAACTCACTGTACGAAGTGAATGGAGTGTTGCTTCACTTTCTAAATGCTGTCCTTTCAGAGAAAATTACTTTCCTTTGAAACTGTCTTGAGCTACTTACAAGCATTCAACAGAAACTCACATGCATTTCTCTGAAAGAGAAGCAGTCGGTTCCAACACTTCAATTCACTATGCGAAGTGAATGGAGTGTTGCTTCACTTTCTAAATGCTGTCCTTTCAGAGAAAATCACTTTCCTTTGAAAGTGCCTTAAGCTACTTACAAGCATTAGGAAGAAACTCACATGCGTTTCTCTGAAAGAGAAGCTTTCTGTTCCAACACTTCAATTCACTGTGCGAAGTGAATGGAGTGTTGCTTCACTTTCTAAATGCTGTCCTTTCAGAGAAAATCACTTTTGTTTGAAAGTGCCTTAAGCAACTTTCAAGCATTTACAAGAAACTCACATGCATTTCTCTGAAAGAGAAGCAGTCTGTTCCAACACTTCAATTCACTGTGCGAAGTGAATGGAGTGTTGCTTCACTTTCTAAATGTTGTCCTTTCAGAGAAAATCACTTTCCTTTGAAAGTGCCTTAAGCTACTTACAAGCATTCACCAGAAACTCACATGCGTTTCTTGAAAGAGAAGCAGTCTGTTCCATCACTTCAATTCACTGTGCGAAGTGAATGGAGTGTTGCTTCACTTTCTTAATGCTGTCCTTTCAGAGAAAATCACTTTCCTTTGAAAGTGCCTTAAGTTACTTGCAGGCATTAGGAAGAAACTCACATGCGTTTCTCTGAAAGAGAAGCAGTCTATTCCAACACTTCAATTCACTGTGCGAAGTGAATGGAGTGTTGCTTCACTTTCTTAATGCTGTCCTTTCAGAGAAAATCACTTTCCTTTGAAAGTGCCTTAAGTTACTTGCAAACATTAAAAAGAAACTCACATGCGTTTCTCTGAAAGAGAAGCAGTCTGTTCCAACACTTCAATTCACTGTGCGAAGTGAATGGAGTGTTGCTTCACTTTCTTAATGCTGTCCTTTCAGAGAAAATCACTTTCCTTTGAAAGTGCCTTAAGTTACTTGCAAACATTAAAAAGAAACTCACATGCGTTTCTCTGAAAGAGAAGCAGTCTGTTCCAACACTTCAATTCACTGTGCGAAGTGAATGGAGTGTTGCTTCACTTTCTTAATGCTGTCCTTTCAGAGAAAATCACTTTCCTTTGAAAGTGCCTTAAGCTAATTACAGGCATTCAACAGAAACTCACATGCATTTCTCTGAAAGAGAAGCAGTCTGTTCCAACACTTCGATTCACTGCACGAAGGGAATGGAGTGTTGCTTCACTTTCTAAATGCTGTCCTTTCAGAGAAAATCACTTTCCTTTGAAAGTGCATTAAGCTACTTACAAGCATTCACCAGAAACTCACATGCGTTTCTTTGAAAGAGAAGCAGTCTGTTCCAACACTTCAATTCACTGTGCGAAGTGAATGGAGTGTTGCCTCACTTTGTAAATGCTGTCCTTTCAGAGAAAATCACTTTCCTTTGAAAGTGCCTTAAGTTACTTGCAGGCATTAGGAAGAAACTCACATGCGTTTCTCTGAAAGAGAAGCAGTCTATTCCAACACTTCAATTCACTGTGCGAAGTGAATGGAGTGTTGCTTCACTTTCTAAAGGCTGCCCTTTCAGAGAAAATCACTTTCCTTTGAAAGTGCCTTAAGCTACTTACTAGCATTCACCAGAGACTCACATGCGTTACTCTGAAAGAGAAGCAGTCTGTTCCAACACTTCAATTCACTGTGCGAAGTGAATTGAATGTTACTTCACTTTCTAAATGCTGTACTTTCAGAGAAAATCACTTTCCTTTGAAAGTGCCTTAAGCTACTTTCAAGCATTCACAAGAAACACACATGCGTTTCTCTGAAATAGAAGCAGTCTGTTCCAACACTTCAATTCACTGTGCGAAGTGAATGGAGTGTTGCTTCACTTTCTAAATGCTGTCCTTTCAGAGAAAATCACTTTCTTTGAAAGTGCCTTAAGCAACTTACAGGCATTCACCAGAAAGTCACATGCGTTTCTTTGAAAGAGAAGCAGTCGGTTCCAACACTTCAATTCTCTGTGCGAAGTGAATGGAATGTTGCTTCACTTTCTAAATGCTGTCCTTTCACAGAAAATCACTTTCCTTTGAAAGTGCCTTAAGTTACTTGCAAGCATTAAGAAGAAACTCACATGCGTTTCTCTGAAATAGAAGCAGTCTGTTCCAACACTTCAATTCACTGCACGAAGGGAATGGAGTGTTGCTTCACTTTCTAAATGCTGTCCTTTCAGAGAAAATCACTTTCCTTTGAAAGTGCCTTAAACTACTTTCAAGCATTCACAAAAAACTCACATGCGTTTCTCTGAAAGAGAAGCAGTCTGTTCCAACACTTCAATTCACTGTGCGAAGTGAATGGAGTGTTGCTTCACTTTCTAAATGCTGTCCTTTCAGAGAAAATCACTTTCCTTTGAAAGTGCCTTAAGCTAATTACAAGCATTCAACGGAAACTCACATGCATTTCTCTGAAAGAGAAGCAGTCTGTTCCAACACTTCAATTCACTGCACGATGGGAATGGAGTGTTGCTTCACTTTCTAAATGCTGTCCTTTCAGAGAAAATCACTTTCCTTTGAAAGTGCCTTAAGCTACTTAGAAGCGTTCACCAGAAACTCACATGTGTTTCTTTGAAAGAGGAGCAGTCTGTTCCAACACTTCAATTCACTGTGCGAAGTGAATGGAGTGTTGCTTCACTTTCTAAATGCTGTCTTTTCGAGAAAATCACTTTCCTTTGAAAGTGCCTTAAGGTACTTACAAGCATTCAACAGAAACTCACATGCATTTCTCTGAAAGAGAAGCAGTCTGTTCCAACACTTCAATTCACTGTGCGAAGTGAATGGAGTGTTGCTTCACTTTCTTAATGCTGTCCTTTTAGAGAAAATCACTTTCCTTTGAAAGTGCCTTAAACTAATTTCAAGCATTCACAGAAAACGCACATGCGTTTTTCTGAAAGAGAAGCAGTCTGTATCAACACTTCAATTCACTGTGCGAAGTGAATGGAGTGTTGCTTCACTTTCTAAATGCTGTCCTTTCAGAGAAAATCACGTTCCTTTGAAAGTGCCTTAAGCTACTTACAAGCATTCACCAGAAACTCACATGCGTTTCTCTGAAAGAGAAGCAGTCTGTTCCAACACTTCAATTCACTGCGCGAAGTGAATGGAGTGTTGCTTCACTTTCTAAATTCTGTCCTTTCAGAGAAAATCACTTTCCTTTGAAAGTGCCTTAAACTACTTTCAAGCATTCACAAAAAACTCACATGCGTTTCTCTGAAAGAGAAGCAGTCTGTTCCAACACTTCAATTCACTGTGCGAAGTGAATGGAGTGTTGCTTCACTTTCTTAATGCTGTCCTTTCAGAGAAAATCACTTTCCTTTGAAAGTGCCTTAAGCTAATTACAAGCATTCAACAGAAACTCACATGCGTTTCTTTGAAAGAGAAGCAGTCTGTTCCAACACTTCAATTCACTGTGCGAAGTGAATGGAGTGTTGCTTCACTTTCTAAATGCTGTCCTTTCAGAGAAAATCACTTTCCTTTAAAAGTGCATTAAGTTACTTGCAAGCATTAGGAAGAAACTCACATGCGTTTCTCTGAAATAGAAGCAGTCTGTTCCAACACTTCAATTCACTGTGCGAAGTGAATGGAGTGTTGCTTCACTTTCTTAATGCTGTCCTTTCAGAGAAAATCACTTTCCTTTGAAAGGGCCTTAAGCTAATTACAAGCATTCAACAGAAACTCACATGCATTTCTCTGAAGAGAAGCAGTCTGTTCCAACACTTCAATTCACTGCACGAAGGGAATGGAGTGTTGCTTCACTTTCTAAATGCTGTCCTTTCAGAGAAAATCACTTTCCTTTGAAAGTGCATGAAGCTACTTACAAGCATTCACCAGAAACTCACATGCGTTTCTCTGAAAGAGAAGCAGTCTGTTCCAACACTTCAATTCACTGCACGAAGTGAATGGAGTGTTGCTTCACTTTCTAAAGGCTGCCCTTTCAGAGAAAATCACTTTCCTTTGAAAGTGCCTTTAGCTACTTACTAGCATTCACCAGAGACTCACATGCGTTACTCTGAAAGAGAAGCAGTCTGTTCCAACACTTCAATTCACAGTGCGAAGTGAATGGAATGTTACTTCACTTTCTAAATGCTGTACTTTCAGAGAAAATCACTTTCCTTTGAAAGTGCCTTAAGCTACTTTCAAGCATTCACAAGAAACACACATGCGTTTCTCTGAAATAGAAGCAGTCTGTTCCAACACTTCAACTCACTGTACGAAGTGAATGGAGTGTTGCTTCACTTTCTAAATGCTGTCCTTTCAGAGAAAATTACTTTCCTTTGAAACTGTCTTGAGCTACTTACAAGCATTCAACAGAAACTCACATGCATTTCTCTGAAAGAGAAGCAGTCGGTTCCAACACTTCAATTCACTATGCGAAGTGAATGGAGTGTTGCTTCACTTTCTAAATGCTGTCCTTTCAGAGAAAATCACTTTCCTTTGAAAGTGCCTTAAGCTACTTACAAGCATTAGGAAGAAACTCACATGCGTTTCTCTGAAAGAGAAGCTTTCTGTTCCAACACTTCAATTCACTGTGCGAAGTGAATGGAGTGTTGCTTCACTTTCTAAATGCTGTCCTTTCAGAGAAAATCACTTTTGTTTGAAAGTGCCTTAAGCAACTTTCAAGCATTTACAAGAAACTCACATGCATTTCTCTGAAAGAGAAGCAGTCTGTTCCAACACTTCAATTCACTGTGCGAAGTGAATGGAGTGTTGCTTCACTTTCTAAATGTTGTCCTTTCAGAGAAAATCACTTTCCTTTGAAAGTGCCTTAAGCTACTTACAAGCATTCACCAGAAACTCACATGCGTTTCTTGAAAGAGAAGCAGTCTGTTCCATCACTTCAATTCACTGTGCGAAGTGAATGGAGTGTTGCTTCACTTTCTAAATGCTGTCCTTTCAAAGAAAATCACTTTCCTTTGAAAGTGCCTTAAGTTACTTGCAAGCATTAGGAAGAAACTCACATGCGTTTTTCTGAAAGAGAAGCAGTCTGTTCCAACACTTCAATTCACTGTGCGAAGTGAATGGAGTGTTGCTTCACTTTCTTAATGCTGTCCTTTCAGAGAAAATCACTTTCCTTTGAAAGTGCCTTAAGCTAATTACAAGCATTCAACAGAAACTCACATGCATTTCTCTGAAAGAGAAGCAGTCTGTTCCAAAACTTCAATTCACTGTGCGAAGTGAATGGAGTGTTGCTTCACTTTCTAAATGCTGTCCTTTCAAAGAAAATCACTTTCCTTTGAAAGTGCCTTAAGTTACTTGTAAACATTAAGAAGAAACTCACATGCGTTTCTCTGAAAGAGAAGCAGTCTGTTCCAACACTTAAATTCACTGTGCGAAGTGAATGGAGTGTTGCTTCACTTTCTTAATGCTGTCCTTTCAGAGAAAATCACTTTCCTTTGAAAGTGCCTTAAGCTAATTACAAGCATTCAACAGAAACTCACATGCATTTCTCTGAAAGAGAAGCAGTCTGTTCCAACACTTCAATTCACTGCACGAAGGGAATGGAGTGTTGCTTCACTTTCTAAATGCTGTCCTTTCAGAGAAAATCACTTTCCTTTGAAAGTGCATTAAGCTACTTACAAGCATTCACCAGAAACTCACATGCGTTTCTTTGAAAGAGAAGCAGTGTGTTCCAACACTTCAATTCACTGTGCGAAGTGAATGGAGTGTTGCTTCACTTTCTAAATGCTGTCCTTTCAGAGAAAATCACTTTCCTTTGAAAGTGCCTTAAGTTACTTGCAAGCATTAGGAAGAAACTCACATGCGTTTCTCTGAAAGAGAAGCAGTCTATTCCAACACTTCTATTCACTGTGCGAAGTGAATGGAGTGTTGCTTCACTTTCTAAAGGCTGCCCTTTCAGAGAAAATCACTTTCCTTTGAAAGTGCCTTAAGCTACTTACTAGCATTCACCAGAGACTCACATGCGTTACTCTGAAAGAGAAGCAGTCTGTTCCAACACTTCAATTCACTGTGCGAAGTGAATTGAATGTTACTTCAATTTCTAAATGCTGTACTTTCAGAGAAAATCACTTTCCTTTGAAAGTGCCTTAAGCTACTTTCAAGCATTCACAAGAAACACACATGCGTTTCTCTGAAATAGAAGCAGTCTGTTCCAACACTTCAATTCTCTGTGCGAAGTGAATGGAGTGTTGCTTCACTTTCTAAATGCTGTCCTTTCAGAGAAAATCACTTTCTTTGAAAGTGCCTTAAGCTACTTACAAGCATTTACCAGAAACCCACATGCGTTTCTTTGAAAGAGAAGCAGTCGGTTCCAACACTTCAATTCTCTGTGCGAAGTGAATGGAGTGTTGCTTCACTTTCTAAATGCTGTCCTTTCACAGAAAATCACTTTCCTTTGAAAGTGTCTTAAGTTACTTGCAAGCATTAAGAAGAAACTCACATGCGTTTCTCTGAGAGAGAAGCAGTCTGTTCCAACACTTCAATTCACTGCACGAAGGGAATGGAGTGTTGCTTCACTTTCTAAATGCTGTCCTTTCAGAGAAAATCACTTTCCTTTGAAAGTGCCTTAAACTACTTTCAAGCATTCACAAAAAACTCACATGCGTTTCTCTGAAAGAGAAGCAGTCTGTTCCAACACTTCAATTCATTGTGCGAAGTGAATGGAGTGTTGCTTCACTTTCTAAATGCTGTCCTTTCAGAGAAAATCACTTTCCTTTGAAAGTGCCTTAAGCTAATTACAAGCATTCAACGGAAACTCACATGCATTTCTCTGAAAGAGAAGCAGTCTGTTCCAACACTTCAATTCACTGCACGATGGGAATGGAGTGTTGCTTCACTTTCTAAATGCTGTCCTTTCAGAGAAAATAACTTTCCCTTGAAAGTGCCTTAAGCTACTTACAAGCGTTCACCAGAAACTCACATGTGTTTCTTTGAAAGAGAAGCAGTCTGTTCCAACACTTCAATTCACTGTGCGAAGTGAATGGAGTGTTGCTTCACTTTCTAAATGCTGTCTTTTCCGAGAAAATCACTTTCCTTTGAAAGTGCCTTAAGGTACTTACAAGCATTCAACAGAAACTCACATGCATTTCTCTGAAAGAGAAGCAGTCTGTTCCAACACTTCAATTCACTGTGCGAAGTGAATGGAGTGTTGCTTCACTTTCTTAATGCTGTCCTTTTAGAGAAAATCACTTTCCTTTGAAAGTGCCTTAAACTAATTTCAAGCATTCACAGAAAACGCACATGCGTTTTTCTGAAAGAGAAGCAGTCTGTATCAACACTTCAATTCACTGTGCGAAGTGAATGGAGTGTTGCTTCACTTTCTAAATGCTGTCCTTTCAGAGAAAATCACGTTCCTTTGAAAGTGCATTAAGCTACTTACAAGCATTCACCAGAAACTCACATGCGTTTCTCTGAAAGAGAAGCAATCAGTTCCAACACTTCAATTCACTGTGCGAAGTGAATGGAGTGTTGCTTCACTTTCTAACTGCTGTCCTTTCAAAGAAAATCACTTTCCCTTGAAAGTGCCTTAAGCTACTTTCAAGCATTCACAAAAAATTCACATGTGTTTCTCTGAAAGAGAAGCAGTCTGTTCCAACACTTCAATTCTCTGTGCGAAATGAATGGAGTGTTGCTTCACTTTCTAAAGGCTTTCCTTTCAAAGAAAATCACTTTCCTTTGAAAGTGCCTTAAGTTACTTGCAAGCATTAAGAAGAAACTCACATGCGTTTCTCTGAAATAGAAGCAGTCTGTTCCAACACTTCAATTCACTGCACGAAGGGAATGGAGTGTTGCTTCACTTTCTAAATGCTGTCCTTTCAGAGAAAATCACTTTCCTTTGAAAGTGCCTTAAACTACTTTCAAGCATTCACAAAAAACTCACATGCGTTTCTCTGAAAGAGAAGCAGTCTGTTCCAACACTTCAATTCACTGTGCGAAGTGAATGGAGTGTTGCTTCACTTTCTTAATGCTGTCCTTTCAGAGAAAATCACTTTCCTTTGAAAGTGCCTTAAGCTAATTACAAGCATTCAACAGAAACTCACATGCATTTCTCTGAAAGAGAAGCAGTCTGTTCCAACACTTCAATTCACTGCACGAAGGGAATGGAGTGTTGCTTCACTTTCTAAATGCTGTCCTTTCAGAGAAAATCACTTTCCTTTGAAAGTGCCTTAAGCTAATTACAAGCATTCAACAGAAACTCACATGCATTTCTCTGAAAGAGAAGCAGTCTGTTCCAACACTTCGATTCACTGCACGAAGGGAATGGAGTGTTGCTTCACTTTCTAAATGCTGTCCTTTCAAAGAAAATCACTTTCCTTTGAAAGTGCCTTAAGTTACTTGCAAGCATTAGGAAGAAACTCACATGCGTTTTTCTGAAAGAGAAGCAGTCTGTTCCAACACTTCAATTCACTGTGCGAAGTGAATGGAGTGTTGCTTCACTTTCTTAATGCTGTCCTTTCAGAGAAAATCACTTTCCTTTGAAAGTGCCTTAAGCTAATTACAAGCATTCAACAGAAACTCACATGCATTTCTCTGAAAGAGAAGCAGTCTGTTCCAAAACTTCAATTCACTGTGCGAAGTGAATGGAGTGTTGCTTCACTTTCTAAATGCTGTCCTTTCAAAGAAAATCACTTTCCTTTGAAAGTGCCTTAAGTTACTTTTAAACATTAAGAAGAAACTCACATGCGTTTCTCTGAAAGAGAAGCAGTCTGTTCCAACACTTAAATTCACTGTGCGAAGTGAATGGAGTGTTGCTTCACTTTCTTAATGCTGTCCTTTCAGAGAAAATCACTTTCCTTTGAAAGTGCCTTAAGCTAATTACAAGCATTCAACAGAAACTCACATGCATTTCTCTGAAAGAGAAGCAGTCTGTTCCAACACTTCAATTCACTGCACGAAGGGAATGGAGTGTTGCTTCACTTTCTAAATGCTGTCCTTTCAGAGAAAATCACTTTCCTTTGAAAGTGCATTAAGCTACTTACAAGCATTCACCAGAAACTCACATGCGTTTCTTTGAAAGAGAAGCAGTCTGTTCCAACACTTCAATTCACTGTGCGAAGTGAATGGAGTGTTGCTTCACTTTCTAAATGCTGTCCTTTCAGAGAAAATCACTTTCCTTTGAAAGTGCCTTAAGTTACTTGCAAGCATTAGGAAGAAACTCACATGCGTTTCTCTGAAAGAGAAGCAGTCTATTCCAACACTTCTATTCAATGTGCGAAGTGAATGGAGTGTTGTTTCACTTTCTAAAGGCTGCCCTTTCAGAGAAAATCACTTTCCTTTGAAAGTGCCTTAAGCTACTTACTAGCATTCACCAGAGACTAACATGCGTTACTCTGAAAGAGAAGCAGTCTGTTCCAACACTTCAATTCACTGTGCGAAGTGAATTGAATGTTACTTCAATTTCTAAATGCTGTACTTTCAGAGAAAATCACTTTCCTTTGAAAGTGCCTTAAGCTACTTTCAAGCATTCACAAGAAACACACATGCGTTTCTCTGAAATAGAAGCAGTCTGTTCCAACACTTCAATTCTCTGTGCGAAGTGAATGGAGTGTTGCTTCACTTTCTAAATGCTGTCCTTTCAGAGAAAATCACTTTCTTTGAAAGTGCCTTAAGCTACTTACAAGCATTTACCAGAAACCCACATGCGTTTCTTTGAAAGAGAAGCAGTCGGTTCCAACACTTCAATTCTCTGTGCGAAGTGAATGGAGTGTTGCTTCACTTTCTAAATGCTGTCCTTTCACAGAAAATCACTTTCCTTTGAAAGTGTCTTAAGTTACTTGCAAGCATTAAGAAGAAACTCACATGCGTTTCTCTGAAAGAGAAGCAGTCTGTTCCAACACTTCAATTCACTGCACGAAGGGAATGGAGTGTTGCTTCACTTTCTAAATGCTGTCCTTTCAGAGAAAATCACTTTCCTTTGAAAGTGCCTTAAACTACTTTCAAGCATTCACAAAAAACTCACATGCGTTTCTCTGAAAGAGAAGCAGTCTGTTCCAACACTTCAATTCATTGTGCGAAGTGAATGGAGTGTTGCTTCACTTTCTAAATGCTGTCCTTTCAGAGAAAATCACTTTCCTTTGAAAGTGCCTTAAGCTAATTACAAGCATTCAACGGAAACTCACATGCATTTCTCTGAAAGAGAAGCAGTCTGTTCCAACACTTCAATTCACTGCACGATGGGAATGGAGTGTTGCTTCACTTTCTAAATGCTGTCCTTTCAGAGAAAATAACTTTCCCTTGAAAGTGCCTTAAGCTACTTACAAGCGTTCACCAGAAACTCACATGCGTTTCTTTGAAAGAGAAGCAGTCTGTTCCAACACTTCAATTCACTGTGCGAAGTGAATGGAGTGTTGCTTCACTTTCTAAATGCTGTCTTTTCCGAGAAAATCACTTTCCTTTGAAAGTGCCTTAAGGTACTTACAAGCATTCAACAGAAACTCACATGCATTTCTCTGAAAGAGAAGCAGTCTGTTCCAACACTTCAATTCACTGTGCGAAGTGAATGGAGTGTTGCTTCACTTTCTTAATGCTGTCCTTTTAGAGAAAATCACTTTCCTTTGAAAGTGCCTTAAACTAATTTCAAGCATTCACAGAAAACGCACATGCGTTTTTCTGAAAGAGAAGCAGTCTGTATCAACACTTCAATTCACTGTGCGAAGTGAATGGAGTGTTGCTTCACTTTCTAAATGCTGTCCTTTCAGAGAAAATCACGTTCCTTTGAAAGTGCATTAAGCTACTTACAAGCATTCACCAGAAACTCACATGTGTTTCTCTGAAAGAGAAGCAATCTGTTCCAACACTTCAATTCACTGTGCGAAGTGAATGGAGTGTTGCTTCACTTTCTAACTGCTGTCCTTTCAAAGAAAATCACTTTCCCTTGAAAGTGCCTTAAGCTACTTTCAAGCATTCACAAAAAATTCACATGTGTTTCTCTGAAAGAGAAGCAGTCTGTTCCAACACTTCAATTCTCTGTGCGAAGTGAATGGAGTGTTGCTTCACTTTCTAAAGGCTTTCCTTTCAAAGAAAATCACTTTCCTTTGAAAGTGCCTTAAGTTACTTGCAAGCATTAAGAAGAAACTCACATGCGTTTCTCTGAAATAGAAGCAGTCTGTTCCAACACTTCAATTCACTGCACGAAGGGAATGGAGTGTTGCTTCACTTTCTAAATGCTGTCCTTTCAGAGAAAATCACTTTCCTTTGAAAGTGCCTTAAACTACTTTCAAGCATTCACAAAAAACTCACATGCGTTTCTCTGAAAGAGAAGCAGTCTGTTCCAACACTTCAATTCACTGTGCGAAGTGAATGGAGTGTTGCTTCACTTTCTTAATGCTGTCCTTTCAGAGAAAATCACTTTCCTTTGAAAGTGCCTTAAGCTAATTACAAGCATTCAACAGAAACTCACATGCATTTCTCTGAAAGTGAAGCAGTCTGTTCCAACACTTCAATTCACTGCACGAAGGGAATGGAGTGTTGCTTCACTTTCTAAATGCTGTCCTTTCAGAGAAAATCACTTTCCTTTGAAAGTGCATTAAGCTACTTACAAGCATTCACCAGAAACTCACATACGTTTCTTTGAAAGAGAAGCAGTCTGTTCCAACACTTCAATTCACTGTGCGAAGTGAATGGAGTGTTGCTTCACTTTCTAAATGCTGTCCTTTCAGAGAAAATCACTTTCCTTTAAAGTGCCTTAAGTTACTTGCAAGCGTTAGGAAGAAACTCACATGCGTTTCTCTGAAAGAGAAGCAGTCTGTTCCAACACTTCAATTCACTGTGCGAAGTGAATGGAGTGTTGCTTCACTTTCTTAATGCTGTCCTTTCAGAGAAAATCACTTTCCTTTGAAAGGGCCTTAAGCTAATTACAAGCATTCAACAGAAACTCACATGCATTTCTCTGAAGAGAAGCAGTCTGTTCCAACACTTTATTTCACTGCACGAAGGGAATGGAGTGTTGCTTCACTTTCTAAATGCTGTCCTTTCAGAGAAAATCACTTTCCTTTGAAAGTGCATTAAGCTACTTACAAGCATTCACCAGAAACTCACATGCGTTTCTCTGAAAGAGAAGCAGTCTGTTCCAACACTTCAATTCACTGCACGAAGTGAATGGAGTGTTGCTTCACTTTCTAAAGGCTGCCCTTTCAGAGAAAATCACTTTCCTTTGAATGTGCCTTTAGCTACTTACTAGCATTCACCAGAGACTCACATGCGTTACTCTGAAAGAGAAGCAGTCTGTTCCAACACTTCAATTCACTGTGCGAAGTGAATGGAGTGTTGCTTCACTTTCTAAATGCTGTCCTTTCAGAGAAAATCACGTTCCTTTGAAAGTGCCTTAAGCTACTTACAAGCATTCACCAGAAACTCACATGCATTTCTCTGAAAGAGAAGCAGTCTGTTCCAACACTTCAATTCACTGTGCAAAGTTCATGGAGTGTTGCCTCACTTTTGAAATGCTGTCCTTTCCGAGAAAATCACTTTCCTTTGAAAGTGCCTTAAGCTACTTTCAAGCATTCACAAAAAACTCACATGTGTTTCTCTGAAAGAGAAGCAGTCTGTTCCAACCCTTCAATTCTCTGTGCGAAGTGAATGGAGTGTTGCTTCACTTTCAAAAGGCTGTCCTTTCAAAGAAAATCACTTTCCTTTGAAAGTGCCTTAAGTTACTTGCAAGCATTAGGAAGAAATTCACATGCGTTTCTCTGAAAGAGAAGCAGTCTGTTCCAACACTTCAATTCATTGTGCGAAGTGAATGGAGTGTTGCTTCACTTTCTAAATTCTGTCCTTTCAGAGAAAATCACTTTCCTTTGAAAGTGCCTTAAACTACTTTCAAGCATTCACAAAAAACTCACATGCGTTTCTCTGAAAGAGAAGCAGTCTGTTCCAACACTTCAATTCACTGTGCGAAGTGAATGGAGTGTTGCTTCACTTTCTTAATGCTGTCCTTTCAGAGAAAATCACTTTCCTTTGAAAGTGCCTTAAGCTAATTACAAGCATTCAA
The DNA here is from genome assembly GCF_982192425.1 of Myodes glareolus. Taxonomy (NCBI): domain Eukaryota; kingdom Metazoa; phylum Chordata; class Mammalia; order Rodentia; family Cricetidae; genus Myodes; species Myodes glareolus. Next base: position 469,961 of record NW_028263211.1, on the reverse strand, counting down.
CAGAAACTCACATGCATTTCTCTGAAAGTGAAGCAGTCTGTTCCAACACTTCAATTCACTGCACGAAGGGAATGGAGTGTTGCTTCACTTTCTAAATGCTGTCCTTTCAGAGAAAATCACTTTCCTTTGAAAGTGCATTAAGCTACTTACAAGCATTCACCAGAAACTCACATACGTTTCTTTGAAAGAGAAGCAGTCTGTTCCAACACTTCAATTCACTGTGCGAAGTGAATGGAGTGTTGCTTCACTTTCTAAATGCTGTCCTTTCAGAGAAAATCACTTTCCTTTAAAGTGCCTTAAGTTACTTGCAAGCGTTAGGAAGAAACTCACATGCGTTTCTCTGAAAGAGAAGCAGTCTGTTCCAACACTTCAATTCACTGTGCGAAGTGAATGGAGTGTTGCTTCACTTTCTTAATGCTGTCCTTTCAGAGAAAATCACTTTCCTTTGAAAGGGCCTTAAGCTAATTACAAGCATTCAACAGAAACTCACATGCATTTCTCTGAAGAGAAGCAGTCTGTTCCAACACTTTATTTCACTGCACGAAGGGAATGGAGTGTTGCTTCACTTTCTAAATGCTGTCCTTTCAGAGAAAATCACTTTCCTTTGAAAGTGCATTAAGCTACTTACAAGCATTCACCAGAAACTCACATGCGTTTCTCTGAAAGAGAAGCAGTCTGTTCCAACACTTCAATTCACTGCACGACGTGAATGGAGTGTTGCTTCACTTTCTAAAGGCTGCCCTTTCAGAGAAAATCACTTTCCTTTGAATGTGCCTTTAGCTACTTACTAGCATTCACCAGAGACTCACATGCGTTACTCTGAAAGAGAAGCAGTCTGTTCCAACACTTCAATTCACTGTGCGAAGTGAATGGAATGTTACTTCACTTTCTAAATGCTGTACTTTCAGAGAAAATCACTTTCCTTTGAAAGTGCCTTAAGCTACTTTCAAGCATTCACAAGAAACACACATGCGTTTCTCTGAAATAGAAGCAGTCTGTTCCAACACTTCAACTCACTGTACGAAGTGAATGGAGTGTTGCTTCACTTTCTAAATGCTGTCCTTTCAGAGAAAATTACTTTCCTTTGAAACTGTCTTGAGCTACTTACAAGCATTCAACAGAAACTCACATGCATTTCTCTGAAAGAGAAGCAGTCGGTTCCAACACTTCAATTCACTATGCGAAGTGAATGGAGTGTTGCTTCACTTTCTAAATGCTGTCATTTCAGAGAAAATCACTTTCCTTTGAAAGTGCCTTAAGCTACTTACAAGCATTAGGAAGAAACTCATATGCGTTTCTCTGAAAGAGAAGCTTTCTGTTCCAACACTTCAATTCACTGTGCGAAGTGAATGGAGTGTTGCTTCACTTTCTAAATGCTGTCCTTTCAGAGAAAATCACTTTTGTTTGAAAGTGCCTTAAGCAACTTTCAAGCATTCACAAGAAACTCACATGCATTTCTCTGAAAGAGAAGCAGTCTGTTCCAACACTTCAATTCACTGTGCGAAGTGAATGGAGTGTTGCTTCACTTTCTAAATATTGTCCTTTCAGAGAAAATCACTTTCCTTTGAAAGTGCCTTAAGCTACTTACAAGCATTCACCAGAAACTCACATGCGTTTCTTGAAAGAGAAGCAGTCTGTTCCATCACTTCAATTCACTGTGCGAAGTGAATGGAGTGTTGCTTCACTTTCTAAATGCTGTCCTTTCAAAGAAAATCACTTTCCTTTGAAAGTGCCTTAAGTTACTTGCAAGCATTAGGAAGAAACTCACATGCGTTACTCTGAAAGAGAAGCAGTCTGTTCCAACACTTCAATTCACTGCACGAAGGGAATGGAGTGTTGCTTCACTTTCTAAATTCTGTCCTTTCAGAGAAAATCACGTTCCTTTGAAAGTGCCTTAAGCTACTTACAAGCATTCACCAGAAACTCACATGCATTTCTCTGAAAGAGAAGCAGTCTGTTCCAACACTTCAATTCACTGTGCAAAGTTCATGGAGTGTTGCCTCACTTTTGAAATGCTGTCCTTTCCGAGAAAATCACTTTCCTTTGAAAGTGCCTTAAGCTACTTTCAAGCATTCACAAAAAACTCACATGTGTTTCTCTGAAAGAGAAGCAGTCTGTTCCAACCCTTCAATTCTCTGTGCGAAGTGAATGGAGTGTTGCTTCACTTTCAAAAGGCTGTCCTTTCAAAGAAAATCACTTTCCTTTGAAAGTGCCTTAAGTTACTTGCAAGCATTAGGAAGAAATTCACATGCGTTTCTCTGAAAGAGAAGCAGTCTGTTCCAACACTTCAATTCATTGTGCGAAGTGAATGGAGTGTTGCTTCACTTTCTAAATTCTGTCCTTTCAGAGAAAATCACTTTCCTTTGAAAGTGCCTTAAACTACTTTCAAGCATTCACAAAAAACTCACATGCGTTTCTCTGAAAGAGAAGCAGTCTGTTCCAACACTTCAATTCACTCTGCGAAGTGAATGGAGTGTTGCTTCACTTTCTAAATGCTGTCCTTTCAGAGAAAATCACTTTCCTTTGAAAGTGCCTTAAGCTACTTTCAAGCATTCACAAGAAACACACATGCATTTCTCTGAAAGAGAAGCAGTCTGTTCCAACACTTCGATTCACTGCACGAAGGGAATGGAGTGTTGCTTCACTTTCTAAATGCTGTCCTTTCAGAGAAAATCACTTTCCTTTGAAAGTGCATTAAGCTACTTACAAGCATTCACCAGAAACTCACATGCGTTTCTTTGAAAGAGAAGCAGTCTGTTCCAACACTTCAATTCACTGTGCGAAGTGAATGGAGTGTTGCTTCACTTTGTAAATGCTGTCCTTTCAGAGAAAATCACTTTCCTTTGAAAGTGCCTTAAGTTACTTGCAGGCATTAGGAAGAAACTCACATGCGTTTCTCTGAAAGAGAAGCAGTCTATTCCAACACTTCAATTCACTGTGCGAAGTGAATGGAGTGTTGCTTCACTTTCTAAAGGCTGCCCTTTCAGAGAAAATCACTTTCCTTTGAAAGTCCCTTAAGCTACTTTCAAGCATTCACAAAAAACTCACATGCGTTTCTCTGAAAGAGAAGCAGTCTGTTCCAACACTTCAATTCACTGTGCGAAGTGAATGGAGTGTTGCTTCACTTTCTTAATGCTGTCCTTTCAGAGAAAATCACTTTCCTTTGAAAGGGCCTTAAGCTAATTACAAGCATTCAACAGAAACTCACATGCATTTCTCTGAAGAGAAGCAGTCTGTTCCAACACTTTATTTCACTGCACGAAGGGAATGGAGTGTTGCTTCACTTTCTAAATGCTGTCCTTTCAGAGAAAATCACTTTCCTTTGAAAGTGCATTAAGCTACTTACAAGCATTCACCAGAAACTCACATGCGTTTCTCTGAAAGAGAAGCAGTCTGTTCCAACACTTCAATTCACTGCACGACGTGAATGGAGTGTTGCTTCACTTTCTAAAGGCTGCCCTTTCAGAGAAAATCACTTTCCTTTGAATGTGCCTTTAGCTACTTACTAGCATTCACCAGAGACTCACATGCGTTACTCTGAAAGAGAAGCAGTCTGTTCCAACACTTCAATTCACTGTGCGAAGTGAATGGAATGTTACTTCACTTTCTAAATGCTGTACTTTCAGAGAAAATCACTTTCCTTTGAAAGTGCCTTAAGCTACTTTCAAGCATTCACAAGAAACACACATGCGTTTCTCTGAAATAGAAGCAGTCTGTTCCAACACTTCAACTCACTGTACGAAGTGAATGGAGTGTTGCTTCACTTTCTAAATGCTGTCCTTTCAGAGAAAATTACTTTCCTTTGAAACTGTCTTGAGCTACTTACAAGCATTCAACAGAAACTCACATGCATTTCTCTGAAAGAGAAGCAGTCGGTTCCAACACTTCAATTCACTATGCGAAGTGAATGGAGTGTTGCTTCACTTTCTAAATGCTGTCATTTCAGAGAAAATCACTTTCCTTTGAAAGTGCCTTAAGCTACTTACAAGCATTAGGAAGAAACTCATATGCGTTTCTCTGAAAGAGAAGCTTTCTGTTCCAACACTTCAATTCACTGTGCGAAGTGAATGGAGTGTTGCTTCACTTTCTAAATGCTGTCCTTTCAGAGAAAATCACTTTTGTTTGAAAGTGCCTTAAGCAACTTTCAAGCATTCACAAGAAACTCACATGCATTTCTCTGAAAGAGAAGCAGTCTGTTCCAACACTTCAATTCACTGTGCGAAGTGAATGGAGTGTTGCTTCACTTTCTAAATATTGTCCTTTCAGAGAAAATCACTTTCCTTTGAAAGTGCCTTAAGCTACTTACAAGCATTCACCAGAAACTCACATGCGTTTCTTGAAAGAGAAGCAGTCTGTTCCATCACTTCAATTCACTGTGCGAAGTGAATGGAGTGTTGCTTCACTTTCTAAATGCTGTCCTTTCAAAGAAAATCACTTTCCTTTGAAAGTGCCTTAAGTTACTTGCAAGCATTAGGAAGAAACTCACATGCGTTACTCTGAAAGAGAAGCAGTCTGTTCCAACACTTCAATTCACTGCACGAAGGGAATGGAGTGTTGCTTCACTTTCTAAATTCTGTCCTTTCAGAGAAAATCACGTTCCTTTGAAAGTGCCTTAAGCTACTTACAAGCATTCACCAGAAACTCACATGCATTTCTCTGAAAGAGAAGCAGTCTGTTCCAACACTTCAATTCACTGTGCAAAGTTCATGGAGTGTTGCCTCACTTTTGAAATGCTGTCCTTTCCGAGAAAATCACTTTCCTTTGAAAGTGCCTTAAGCTACTTTCAAGCATTCACAAAAAACTCACATGTGTTTCTCTGAAAGAGAAGCAGTCTGTTCCAACCCTTCAATTCTCTGTGCGAAGTGAATGGAGTGTTGCTTCACTTTCAAAAGGCTGTCCTTTCAAAGAAAATCACTTTCCTTTGAAAGTGCCTTAAGTTACTTGCAAGCATTAGGAAGAAATTCACATGCGTTTCTCTGAAAGAGAAGCAGTCTGTTCCAACACTTCAATTCATTGTGCGAAGTGAATGGAGTGTTGCTTCACTTTCTAAATTCTGTCCTTTCAGAGAAAATCACTTTCCTTTGAAAGTGCCTTAAACTACTTTCAAGCATTCACAAAAAACTCACATGCGTTTCTCTGAAAGAGAAGCAGTCTGTTCCAACACTTCAATTCACTCTGCGAAGTGAATGGAGTGTTGCTTCACTTTCTAAATGCTGTCCTTTCAGAGAAAATCACTTTCCTTTGAAAGTGCCTTAAGCTACTTTCAAGCATTCACAAGAAACACACATGCATTTCTCTGAAAGAGAAGCAGTCTGTTCCAACACTTCGATTCACTGCACGAAGGGAATGGAGTGTTGCTTCACTTTCTAAATGCTGTCCTTTCAGAGAAAATCACTTTCCTTTGAAAGTGCATTAAGCTACTTACAAGCATTCACCAGAAACTCACATGCGTTTCTTTGAAAGAGAAGCAGTCTGTTCCAACACTTCAATTCACTGTGCGAAGTGAATGGAGTGTTGCTTCACTTTGTAAATGCTGTCCTTTCAGAGAAAATCACTTTCCTTTGAAAGTGCCTTAAGTTACTTGCAGGCATTAGGAAGAAACTCACATGCGTTTCTCTGAAAGAGAAGCAGTCTATTCCAACACTTCAATTCACTGTGCGAAGTGAATGGAGTGTTGCTTCACTTTCTAAAGGCTGCCCTTTCAGAGAAAATCACTTTCCTTTGAAAGTCCCTTAAGCTACTTACTAGCATTCACCAGAGACTCACATGCGTTACTCTGAAAGAGAAGCAGTCTGTTCGAACACTTCAATTCACTGTGCGAAGTGAATGGAGTGTTGCTTCACTTTCTAAATGCTGTCTTTTCCGAGAAAATCACTTTCCTTTGAAAGTGCCTTAAGGTACTTACAAGCATTCAACAGAAACTCACATGCATTTCTCTGAAAGAGAAGCAGTCTGTTCCAACACTTCAATTCACTGTGCGAAGTGAATGGAGTGTTGCTTCACTTTCTTAATGCTGTCCTTTTAGAGAAAATCACTTTCCTTTGAAAGTGCCTTAAACTAATTTCAAGCATTCACAGAAAACGCACATGCGTTTTTCTGAAAGAGAAGCAGTCTGTATCAACACTTCAATTCACTGTGCGAAGTGAATGGAGTGTTGCTTCACTTTCTAAATGCTGTCCTTTCAGAGAAAATCACGTTCCTTTGAAAGTGCCTTAAGCTACTTACAAGAATTCACCAGAAACTCACATGCGTTTCTCTGAAAGAGAAGCAGTCTGTTCCAACACTTCAATTCACTGTGCGAAGTGAATGGAGTGTTGCTTCACTTTCTAAATTCTGTCTTTCAGAGAAAATCACTTTCCTTTGAAAGTGCCTTAAACTACTTTCAAGCATTAACAAAAAACTCACATGCGTTTCTCTGAAAGAGAAGCAGTCTGTTCCAACACTTCAATTCACTGTGCGAAGTGAATGGAGTGTTGCTTCACTTTCTTAATGCTGTCCTTTCAGAGAAAATCACTTTCCTTTGAAAGGGCCTTAAGCTAATTACAAGCATTCAACAGAAACTCACATGCATTTCTCTGAAGAGAAGCAGTCTGTTCCAACACTTCAATTCACTGCACGAAGGGAATGGAGTGTTGCTTCACTTTCTAAGTGCTGTCCTTTCAGAGAAAATCACTTTCCTTTGAAAGTGCATGAAGCTACTTACAAGCATTCACCAGAAACTCACATGCGTTTCTCTGAAAGAGAAGCAGTCTGTTCCAACACTTCAATTCACTGCACGAAGTGAATGGAGTGTTGCTTCACTTTCTAAAGGCTGCCCTTTCAGAGAAAATCACTTTCCTTTGAAAGTGCCTTTAGCTACTTACTAGCATTCACCAGAGACTCACATGCGTTACTCTGAAAGAGAAGCAGTCTGTTCCAACACTTCAATTCACAGTGCGAAGTGAATGGAATGTTACTTCACTTTCTAAATGCTGTACTTTCAGAGAAAATCACTTTCCTTTGAAAGTGCCTTAAGCTACTTTCAAGCATTCACAAGAAACACACATGCGTTTCTCTGAAATAGAAGCAGTCTGTTCCAACACTTCAACTCACTGTACGAAGTGAATGGAGTGTTGCTTCACTTTCTAAATGCTGTCCTTTCAGAGAAAATTACTTTCCTTTGAAACTGTCTTGAGCTACTTACAAGCATTCAACAGAAACTCACATGCATTTCTCTGAAAGAGAAGCAGTCGGTTCCAACACTTCAATTCACTATGCGAAGTGAATGGAGTGTTGCTTCACTTTCTAAATGCTGTCGTTTCAGAGAATATCACTGTCCTTTGAAAGTGCCTTAAGCTACTTACAAGCATTAGGAAGAAACTCACATGCGTTTCTCTGAAAGAGAAGCTTTCTGTTCCAACACTTCAATTCACTGTGCGAAGTGAATGGAGTGTTGCTTCACTTTCTAAATGCTGTCCTTTCAGAGAAAAGCACTTTTGTTTGAAAGTGCCTTAAGCAACTTTCAAGCATTCACAAGAAACTCACATGCATTTCTCTGAAAGAGAAGCAGTCTGTTCCAACACTTCAATTCACTGTGCGAAGTGAATGGAGTGTTGCTTCACTTTCTAAATGTTGTCCTTTCAGAGAAAATCACTTTCCTTTGAAAGTGCCTTAAGCTACTTACAAGCATTCACCAGAAACTCACATGCGTTTCTTGAAAGAGAAGCAGTCTGTTCCATCACTTCAATTCACTGTGCGAAGTGAATGGAGTGTTGCTTCACTTTCTAAATGCTGTCCTTTCAAAGAAAATCACTTTCCTTTGAAAGTGCCTTAAGTTACTTGCAAGCATTAGGAAGAAACTCACATGCGTTTCTCTGAAAGAGAAGCAGTCTGTTCCAACACTTCAATTCACTGTGCGAAGTGAATGGAGTGTTGCTTCACTTTCTTAATGCTGTCCTTTCAGAGAAAATCACTTTCCTTTGAAAGTGCCTTAAGCTAATTACAAGCATTCAACAGAAACTCACATGCATTTCTCTGAAAGAGAAGCAGTCTGTTCCAACACTTCGATTCACTGCACGAAGGGAATGGAGTGTTGCTTCACTTTCTAAATGCTGTCCTTTCAGAGAAAATCACTTTCCTTTGAAAGTGCATTAAGCTACTTACAAGCATTCACCAGAAACTCACATGCGTTTCTTTGAAAGAGAAGCAGTCTGTTCCAACACTTCAATTCACTGTGCGAAGTGAATGGAGTGTTGCTTCACTTTGTAAATGCTGTCCTTTCAGAGAAAATCACTTTCCTTTGAAAGTGCCTTAAGTTACTTGCAGGCATTTGGAAGAAACTCACATGCGTTTCTCTGAAAGAGAAGCAGTCTATTCCAACACTTCAATTCACTGTGCGAAGTGAATGGAGTGTGGCTTCACTTTCTAAAGGCTGCCCTTTCAGAGAAAATCACTTTCCTTTGAAAGTGCCTTAAGCTACTTACTAGCATTCACCAGAGACTCACATGCGTTACTCTGAAAGAGAAGCAGTCTGTTCCAACACTTCAATTCACTGTGCGAAGTGAATGGAGTGTTGCTTCACTTTCTAAATGCTGTCTTTTCCGAGAAAATCACTTTCCTTTGAAAGTGCCTTAAGCTAATTACAAGCATTCAACAGAAACTCACATGCATTTCTCTGAAAGAGAAGCAGTCTGTTCCAACACTTCAATTCACTGTGCGAAGTGAATGGAGTGTTGCTTCACTTTCTTAATGCTGTCCTTTTAGAGAAAATCACTTTCCTTTGAAAGTGCCTTAAACTAATTTCAAGCATTCACAGAAAACGCACATGCGTTTTTCTGAAAGAGAAGCAGTCTGTATCAACACTTCAATTCACTGTGCGAAGTGAATGGAGTGTTGCTTCACTTTCTAAATGCTGTCCTTTCAGAGAAAATCACGTTCCTTTGAAAGTGCCTTAAGCTACTTACAAGCATTCACCAGAAACTCACATGCGTTTCTCTGAAAGAGAAGCAGTCTGTTCCAACACTTCAATTCACTGTGCGAAGTGAATGGAGTGTTGCTTCACTTTCTAAATTCTGTCCTTTCAGAGAAAATCACTTTCCTTTGAAAGTGCCTTAAACTACTTTCAAGCATTCACAAAAAACTCACATGCGTTTCTCTGAAAGAGAAGCAGTCTGTTCCAACACTTCAATTCACTGTGCGAAGTGAATGGAGTGTTGCTTCACTTTCTTAATGCTGTCCTTTCAGAGAAAATCACTTTCCTTTGAAAGTGCCTTAAGCTAATTACAAGCATTCAACAGAAACTCACATGCGTTTCTTTGAAAGAGAAGCAGTCTGTTCCAACACTTCAATTCACTGTGCGAAGTGAATGGAGTGTTGCTTCACTTTCTAAATGCTGTCCTTTCAGAGAAAATCACTTTCCTTTAAAAGTGCATTAAGTTACTTGCAAGCATTAGGAAGAAACTCACATGCGTTTCTCTGAAAGAGAAGCAGTCTGTTCCAACACTTCAATTCACTGTGCGAAGTGAATGGAGTGTTGCTTCACTTTCTTAATGCTGTCCTTTCAGAGAAAATCACTTTCCTTTGAAAGGGCCTTAAGCTAATTACAAGCATTCAACAGAAACTCACATGCATTTCTCTGAAGAGAAGCAGTCTGTTCCAACACTTCAATTCACTGCACGAAGGGAATGGAGTGTTGCTTCACTTTCTAAATGCTGTCCTTTCAGAGAAAATCACTTTCCTTTGAAAGTGCATGAAGCTACTTACAAGCATTCACCAGAAACTCACATGCGTTTCTCTGAAAGAGAAGCAGTCTGTTCCAACACTTCAATTCACTGCACGAAGTGAATGGAGTGTTGCTTCACTTTCTAAATGCTGTCCTTTCAGAGAAAATCACTTTCCTTTGAAACTGTCTTGAGCTACTTACAAGCATTCAACAGAAACTCACATGCATTTCTCTGAAAGAGAAGCAGTTTGTTCCAACACTTCAATTCACTATGCGAAGTGAATGGAGTGTTGCTTCACTTTCTAAATGCTGTCATTTCAGAGAAAATCACTTTCCTTTGAAAGTGCCTTAAGCTACTTACAAGCATTAGGAAGAAACTCACATGCGTTTCTCTGAAAGAGAAGCAGTCTGTTCCAACACTTCAATTCACTGTGCGAAGTGAATGGAGTGTTGCTTCACTTTCTAAATGTTGTCCTTTCAGAGAAAATCACTTTCCTTTGAAAGTGCCTTAAGCTACTTACAAGCATTCACCAGAAACTCACATGCGTTTCTTGAAAGAGAAGCAGTCTGTTCCATCACTTCAATTCACTGTGCGAAGTGAATGGAGTGTTGCTTCACTTTCTAAATGCTGTCCTTTCAAAGAAAATCACTTTCCTTTGAAAGTGCCTTAAGTTACTTGCAAGCATTAGGAAGAAACTCACATGCGTTTTTCTGAAAGAGAAGCAGTCTGTTCCAACACTTCAATTCACTGTGCGAAGTGAATGGAGTGTTGCTTCACTTTCTTAATGCTGTCCTTTCAGAGAAAATCACTTTCCTTTGAAAGTGCCTTAAGCTAATTACAAGCATTCAACAGAAACTCACATGCATTTCTCTGAAAGAGAAGCTGTCTGTTCCAAAACTTCAATTCACTGTGCGAAGTGAATGGAGTGTTGCTTCACTTTCTAAATGCTGTCCTTTCAAAGAAAATCACTTTCCTTTGAAAGTGCCTTAAGTTACTTGTAAACATTAAGAAGAAACTCACATGCGTTCCTCTGAAAGAGAAGCAGTCTGTTCCAACACTTCAATTCACTGTGCGAAGTGAATGGAGTGTTGCTTCACTTTCTTAATGCTGTCCTTTCAGAGAAAATCACTTTCCTTTGAAAGTGCCTTAAGCTAATTACAAGCATTCAACAGAAACTCACATGCATTTCTCTGAAAGAGAAGCAGTCTGTTCCAACACTTCAATTCACTGCACGAAGGGAATGGAGTGTTGCTTCACTTTCTAAATGCTGTCCTTTCAGAGAAAATCACTTTCCTTTGAAAGTGCATTAAGCTACTTACAAGCATTCACCAGAAACTCACATGCGTTTCTTTGAAAGAGAAGCAGTCTGTTTCAACACTTCAATTCACTGTGCGAAGTGAATGGAGTGTTGCTTCACTTTCTAAATGCTGTCCTTTCAGAGAAAATCACTTTCCTTTGAAAGTGCCTTAAGTTACTTGCAAGCATTAGGAAGAAACTCACATGCGTTTCTCTGAAAGAGAAGCAGTCTATTCCAACACTTCTATTCACTGTGCGAAGTGAATGGAGTGTTGCTTCACTTTCTAAAGGCTGCCCTTTCAGAGAAAATCACTTTCCTTTGAAAGTGCCTTAAGCTACTTACTAGCATTCACCAGAGACTCACATGCGTTACTCTGAAAGAGAAGCAGTCTGTTCCAACACTTCAATTCACTGTGCGAAGTGAATTGAATGTTACTTCACTTTCTAAATGCTGTACTTTCAGAGAAAATCACTTTCCTTTGAAAGTGCCTTAAGCTACTTTCAAGCATTCACAAGAAACACACATGCGTTTCTCTGAAATAGAAGCAGTCTGTTCCAACACTTCAATTCTCTGTGCGAAGTGAATGGAGTGTTGCTTCACTTTCTAAATGCTGTCCTTTCAGAGAAAATCACTTTCTTTGAAAGTGCCTTAAGCTACTTACAAGCATTTACCAGAAACCCACATGCGTTTCTTTGAAAGAGAAGCAGTCGGTTCCAACACTTCAATTCTCTGTGCGAAGTGAATGGAGTGTTGCTTCACTTTCTAAATGCTGTCCTTTCACAGAAAATCACTTTCCTTTGAAAGTGCCTTAAGTTACTTGCAAGCATTAAGAAGAAACTCACATGCGTTTCTCTGAAAGAGAAGCAGTCTGTTCCAACACTTCAAGTCACTGCACGAAGGGAATGGAGTGTTGCTTCACTTTCTAAATGCTGTCCTTTCAGAGAAAATCACTTTCCTTTGAAAGTGCCTTAAACTACTTTCAAGCATTCACAAAAAACTCACATGCGTTTCTCTGAAAGAGAAGCAGTCTGTTCCAACACTTCAATTCATTGTGCGAAGTGAATGGAGTGTTGCTTCACTTTCTAAATGCTGTCCTTTCAGAGAAAATCACTTTCCTTTGAAAGTGCCTTAAGCTAATTACAAGCATTCAACGGAAACTCACATGCATTTCTCTGAAAGAGAAGCAGTCTGTTCCAACACTTCAATTCACTGCACGATGGGAATGGAGTGTTGCTTCACTTTCTAAATGCTGTCCTTTCAGAGAAAATAACTTTCCTTTGAAAGTGCCTTAAGCTACTTACAAGCGTTCACCAGAAACTCACATGCGTTTCTTTGAAAGAGAAGCAGTCTGTTCCAACACTTCAATTCACTGTGCGAAGTGAATGGAGTGTTGCTTCACTTTCTAAATGCTGTCTTTTCCGAGAAAATCACTTTCCTTTGAAAGTGCCTTAAGGTACTTACAAGCATTCAACAGAAACTCACATGCATTTCTCTGAAAGAGAAGCAGTCTGTTCCAACACTTCAATTCACTGTGCGAAGTGAATGGAGTGTTGCTTCACTTTCTTAATGCTGTCCTTTTAGAGAAAATCACTTTCCTTTGAAAGTGCCTTAAACTAATTTCAAGCATTCACAGAAAACGCACATGCGTTTTTCTGAAAGAGAAGCAGTCTGTATCAACACTTCAATTCACTGTGCGAAGTGAATGGAGTGTTGCTTCACTTTCTAAATGCTGTCCTTTCAGAGAAAATCACGTTCCTTTGAATGTGCCTTAAGCTACTTACAAGCATTCACCAGAAACTCACATGCGTTTCTCTGAAAGAGAAGCAATCTGTTCCAACACTTCAATTCACTGTGCGAAGTGAATGGAGTGTTGCTTCACTTTCTAACTGCTGTCCTTTCAAAGAAAATCACTTTCCTTTGAAAGTGCCTTAAGCTACTTTCAAGCATTCACAAAAAATTCACATGTGTTTCTTTGAAAGAGAAGCAGTCTGTTCCAACACTTCAATTCACTGTGCGAAGTGAATGGAGTGTTGCTTCACTTTCTAACTGCTGTCCTTTCAAAGAAAATCACTTTCCTTTGAAAGTGCCTTAAGCTACTTTCAAGCATTCACAAAAAATTCACATGTGTTTCTCTGAAAGAGAAGCAGTCTGTTCCAACACTTCAATTCTCTGTGCGAAGTGAATGGAGTGTTGCTTCACTTTCTAAAGGCTTTCCTTTCAAAGAAAATCACTTTCCTTTGAAAGTGCCTTAAGTTACTTTCAAGCATTAGGAAGAAACTCACATGCGTTTCTCTAAAAGAGAAGCAGTCTGTTCCAACACTTCAATTCATTGTGCGAAGTGAATGGAGTGTTGCTTCACTTTCTAAATTCTGTCCTTTCAGAGAAAATCACTTTCCTTTGAAAGGGCCTTAAACTACTTTCAAGCATTCACAAAAAACTCACATGCGTTTCTCTGAAAGAGAAGCAGTCTGTTCCAACACTTCAATTCACTGAGCGAAGTGAATGGAGTGTTGCTTCACTTTCTTAATGCTGTCCTTTCAGAGAAAATCACTTTCCTTTGAAAGTGCCTTAAGCTAATTACAAGCATTCAACAGAAACTCACATGCATTTCTCTGAAAGAGAAGCAGTCTGTTCCAACACTTCAATTCACTGCACGAAGGGAATGGAGTGTTGCTTCACTTTCTAAATGCTGTCCTTTCAGAGAAAATCACTTTCCTTTGAAAGTGCATTAAGCTACTTACAAGCATTCACCAGAAACTCACATACGTTTCTTTGAAAGAGAAGCAGTCTGTTCCAACACTTCAATTCACTGTGCGAAGTGAATGGAGTGTTGCTTCACTTTCTAAATGCTGTCCTTTCAGAGAAAATCACTTTCCTTTAAAAGTGCATTAAGTTACTTGCAAGCATTAGGAAGAAACTCACATGCGTTTCTCTGAAAGAGAAGCAGTCTGTTCCAACACTTCAATTCACTGTGCGAAGTGAATGGACTGTTGCTTCACTTTCTTAATGCTGTCCTTTCAGAGAAAATCACTTTCCTTTGAAAGGGCCTTAAGCTAATTACAAGCATTCAACAGAAACTCACATGCATTTCTCTGAAGAGAAGCAGTCTGTTCCAACACTTCAATTCACTGCACGAAGGGAATGGAGTGTTGCTTCACTTTCTAAATGCTGTCCTTTCAGAGAAAATCACTTTCCTTTGAAAGTGCATGAAGCTACTTACAAGCATTCACCAGAAACTCACATGCGTTTCTCTGAAAGAGAAGCAGTCTGTTCCAACACTTCAATTCACTGCACGAAGTGAATGGAGTGTTGCTTCACTTTCTAAAGGCTGCCCTTTCAGAGAAAATCACTTTCCTTTGAAAGTGCCTTTAGCTACTTACTAGCATTCACCAGAGACTCACATGCGTTACTCTGAAAGAGAAGCAGTCTGTTCCAACACTTCAATTCACAGTGCGAAGTGAATGGAATGTTACTTCACTTTCTAAATGCTGTACTTTCAGAGAAAATCACTTTCCTTTGAAAGTGCCTTAAGCTACTTTCAAGCATTCACAAGAAACACACATGCGTTTCTCTGAAATAGAAGCAGTCTGTTCCAACACTTCAACTCACTGTACGAAGTGAATGGAGTGTTGCTTCACTTTCTAAATGCTGTTCTTTCAGAGAAAATTACTTTCCTTTGAAACTGTCTTGAGCTACTTACAAGCATTCAACAGAAACTCACATGCATTTCTCTGAAAGAGAAGCAGTCGGTTCCAACACTTCAATTCACTATGCGAAGTGAATGGAGTGTTGCTTCACTTTCTAAATGCTGTCATTTCAGAGAAAATCACTTTCCTTTGAAAGTGCCTTAAGCTACTTAGAAGCATTAGGAAGAAACTCACATGCGTTTCTCTGAAAGAGAAGCTTTCTGTTCCAACACTTCAATTCACTGTGCGAAGTGAATGGAGTGTTGCTTCACTTTCTAAATGCTGTCCTTTCAGAGAAAATCACTTTTGTTTGAAAGTGCCTTAAGCAACTTTCAAGCATTCACAAGAAACTCACATGCATTTCTCTGAAAGAGAAGCAGTCTGTTCCAACACTTCAATTCACTGTGCGAAGTGAATGGAGTGTTGCTTCACTTTCTAAATGTTGTCCTTTCAGAGAAAATCACTTTCCTTTGAAAGTGCCTTAAGCTACTTACAAGCATTCACCAGAAACTCACATGCGTTTCTTGAAAGAGAAGCAGTCTGTTCCATCACTTCAATTCACTGTGCGAAGTGAATGGAGTGTTGCTTCACTTTCTAAATGCTGTCCTTTCAAAGAAAATCACTTTCCTTTGAAAGTGCCTTAAGTTACTTGCAAGCATTAGGAAGAAACTCACATGCGTTTTTCTGAAAGAGAAGCAGTCTGTTCCAACACTTCAATTCACTGTGCGAAGTGAATGGAGTGTTGCTTCACTTTCTTAATGCTGTCCTTTCAGAGAAAATCACTTTCCTTTGAAAGTGCCTTAAGCTAATTACAAGCATTCAACAGAAACTCACATGCATTTCTCTGAAAGAGAAGCAGTCTGTTCCAAAACTTCAATTCACTGTGCGAAGTGAATGGAGTGTTGCTTCACTTTCTAAATGCTGTCCTTTCAAAGAAAATCACTTTCCTTTGAAAGTGCCTTAAGTTACTTGTAAACATTAAGAAGAAACTCACATGCGTTTCTCTGAAAGAGAAGCAGTCTGTTCCAACACTTAAATTCACTGTGCGAAGTGAATGGAGTGTTGCTTCACTTTCTTAATGCTGTCCTTTCAGAGAAAATCACTTTCCTTTGAAAGTGCCTTAAGCTAATTACAAGCATTCAACAGAAACTCACATGCATTTCTCTGAAAGAGAAGCAGTCTGTTCCAACACTTCAATTCACTGCACGAAGGGAATGGAGTGTTGCTTCACTTTCTAAATGCTGTCCTTTCAGAGAAAATCACTTTCCTTTGAAAGTGCATTAAGCTACTTACAAGCATTCACCAGAAACTCACATGCGTTTCTTTGAAAGAGAAGCAGTCTGTTCCAACACTTCAATTCACTGTGCGAAGTGAATGGAGTGTTGCTTCACTTTCTAAATGCTGTCCTTTCAGAGAAAATCACTTTCCTTTGAAAGTGCCTTAAGTTACTTGCAAGCATTAGGAAGAAACTCACATGCGTTTCTCTGAAAGAGAAGCAGTCTATTCCAACACTTCTATTCACTGTGCGAAGTGAATGGAGTGTTGCTTCACTTTCTAAAGGCTGCCCTTTCAGAGAAAATCACTTTCCTTTGAAAGTGCCTTAAGCTACTTACTAGCATTCACCAGAGACTCACATGCGTTACTCTGAAAGAGAAGCAGTCTGTTCCTACACTTCAATTCACTGTGCGAAGTGAATTGAATGTTACTTCACTTTCTAAATGCTGTACTTTCAGAGAAAATCACTTTCCTTTGAAAGTGCCTTAAGCTACTTTCAAGCATTCACAAGAAACACACATGCGTTTCTCTGAAATAGAAGCAGTCTGTTCCAACACTTCAATTCTCTGTGCGAAGTGAATGGAGTGTTGCTTCACTTTCTAAATGCTGTCCTTTCAGAGAAAATCACTTTCTTTGAAAGTGCCTTAAGCTACTTACAAGCATTTACCAGAAACCCACATGCGTTTCTTTGAAAGAGAAGCAGTCGGTTCCAACACTTCAATTCTCTGTGCGAAGTGAATGGAGTGTTGCTTCACTTTCTAAATGCTGTCCTTTCACAGAAAATCACTTTCCTTTGAAAGTGCCTTAAGTTACTTGCAAGCATTAAGAAGAAACTCACATGCGTTTCTCTGAAAGAGAAGCAGTCTGTTCCAACACTTCAATTCACTGCACGAAGGGAATGGAGTGTTGCTTCACTTTCTAAATGCTGTCCTTTCAGAGAAAATCACTTTCCTTTGAAAGTGCCTTAAACTACTTTCAAGCATTCACAAAAAACTCACCTGCGTTTCTCTGAAAGAGAAGCAGTCTGTTCCAACACTTCAATTCATTGTGCGAAGTGAATGGAGTGTTGCTTCACTTTCTAAATGCTGTCCTTTCAGAGAAAATCACTTTCCTTTGAAAGTGCCTTAAGCTAATTACAAGCATTCAACGGAAACTCACATGCATTTCTCTGAAAGAGAAGCACTCTGTTCCAACACTTCAATTCACTGCACGATGGGAATGGAGTGTTGCTTCACTTTCTAAATGCTGTCCTTTCAGAGAAAATAACTTTCCTTTGAAAGTGCCTTAAGCTACTTACAAGCGTTCACCAGAAACTCACATGCGTTTCTTTGAAAGAGAAGCAGTCTGTTCCAACACTTCAATTCACTGTGCGAAGTGAATGGAGTGTTGCTTCACTTTCTAAATGCTGTCTTTTCCGAGAAAATCACTTTCCTTTGAAAGTGCCTTAAGGTACTTACAAGCATTCAACAGAAACTCACATGCATTTCTCTGAAAGAGAAGCAGTCTGTTCCAACACTTCAATTCACTGTGCGAAGTGAATGGAGTGTTGCTTCACTTTCTTAATGCTGTCCTTTTAGAGAAAATCACTTTCCTTTGAAAGTGCCTTAAACTAATTTCAAGCATTCACAGAAAACGCACATGCGTTTTTCTGAAAGAGAAGCAGTCTGTATCAACACTTCAATTCACTGTGCGAAGTGAATGGAGTGTTGCTTCACTTTCTAAATGCTGTCCTTTCAGAGAAAATCACTTTCCTTTGAAAGTGCCTTAAGCTACTTACAAGCATTCACCAGAAACTCACATGCGTTTCTCTGAAAGAGAAGCAATCTGTTCCAACACTTCAATTCACTGTTCGAAGTGAATGGAGTGTTGCTTCACTTTCTAAATGCTGTCCTTTCAAAGAAAATCACTTTCCTTTGAAAGTGCCTTAAGCTACTTTCAAGCATTCACAAAAAATTCACATGTGTTTCTCTGAAAGAGAAGCAGTCTGTTCCAACACTTCAATTCTCTGTGCGAAGTGAATGGAGTGTTGCTTCACTTTCTAAAGGCTTTCCTTTCAAAGAAAATCACTTTCCTTTGAAAGTGCCTTAAGTTACTTTCAAGCATTAGGAAGAAACTCACATGCGTTTCTCTAAAAGAGAAGCAGTCTGTTCCAACACTTCAATTCATTGTGCGAAGTGAATGGAGTGTTGCTTCACTTTCTAAATTCTGTCCTTTCAGAGAAAATCACTTTCCTTTAAAGGGCCTTAAACTACTTTCAAGCATTCACAAAAAACTCACATGCGTTTCTCTGAAAGAGAAGCAGTCTGTTCCAACACTTCAATTCACTGTGCGAAGTGAATGGAGTGTTGCTTCACTTTCTTAATGCTGTCCTTTCAGAGAAAATCACTTTCCTTTGAAAGTGCCTTAAGCTAATTACAAGCATTCAACAGAAACTCACATGCATTTCTCTGAAAGAGAAGCAGTCTGTTCCAACACTTCAATTCACTGCACGAAGGGAATGGAGTGTTGCTTCACTTTCTAAATGCTGTCCTTTCAGAGAAAATCACTTTCCTTTGAAAGTGCATTAAGCTACTTACAAGCATTCACCAGAAACTCACATACGTTTCTTTGAAAGAGAAGCAGTCTGTTCCAACACTTCAATTCACTGTGCGAAGTGAATGGAGTGTTGCTTCACTTTCTAAATGCTGTCCTTTCAGAGAAAATCACTTTCCTTTAAAGTGCCTTAAGGTACTTGCAAGCATTAGGAAGAAACTCACATGCGTTTCTCTGAAAGAGAAGCAGTCTATTCCAACACTTCTATTCACTGTGCGAAGTGAATGGAGTGTTGCTTCACTTTCTAAAGGCTGCCCTTTCAGAGAAAATCACTTTCCTTTGAAAGTGCCTTAAGCTACTTACTAGCATTCACCAGAGACTCACATGCGTTACTCTGAAAGAGAAGCAGTCTGTTCCTACACTTCAATTCACTGTGCGAAGTGAATTGAATGTTACTTCACTTTCTAAATGCTGTACTTTCAGAGAAAATCACTTTCCTTTGAAAGTGCCTTAAGCTACTTTCAAGCATTCACAAGAAACACACATGCGTTTCTCTGAAATAGAAGCAGTCTGTTCCAACACTTCAATTCTCTGTGCGAAGTGAATGGAGTGTTGCTTCACTTTCTAAATGCTGTCCTTTCAGAGAAAATCACTTTCTTTGAAAGTGCCTTAAGCTACTTACAAGCATTTACCAGAAACCCACATGCGTTTCTTTGAAAGAGAAGCAGTCGGTTCCAACACTTCAATTCTCTGTGCGAAGTGAATGGAGTGTTGCTTCACTTTCTAAATGCTGTCCTTTCACAGAAAATCACTTTCCTTTGAAAGTGCCTTAAGTTACTTGCAAGCATTAAGAAGAAACTCACATGCGTTTCTCTGAAAGAGAAGCAGTCTGTTCCAACACTTCAATTCACTGCACGAAGGGAATGGAGTGTTGCTTCACTTTCTAAATGCTGTCCTTTCAGAGAAAATCACTTTCCTTTGAAAGTGCCTTAAACTACTTTCAAGCATTCACAAAAAACTCACCTGCGTTTCTCTGAAAGAGAAGCAGTCTGTTCCAACACTTCAATTCATTGTGCGAAGTGAATGGAGTGTTGCTTCACTTTCTAAATGCTGTCCTTTCAGAGAAAATCACTTTCCTTTGAAAGTGCCTTAAGCTAATTACAAGCATTCAACGGAAACTCACATGCATTTCTCTGAAAGAGAAGCACTCTGTTCCAACACTTCAATTCACTGCACGATGGGAATGGAGTGTTGCTTCACTTTCTAAATGCTGTCCTTTCAGAGAAAATAACTTTCCTTTGAAAGTGCCTTAAGCTACTTACAAGCGTTCACCAGAAACTCACATGCGTTTCTTTGAAAGAGAAGCAGTCTGTTCCAACACTTCAATTCACTGTGCGAAGTGAATGGAGTGTTGCTTCACTTTCTAAATGCTGTCTTTTCCGAGAAAATCACTTTCCTTTGAAAGTGCCTTAAGGTACTTACAAGCATTCAACAGAAACTCACATGCATTTCTCTGAAAGAGAAGCAGTCTGTTCCAACACTTCAATTCACTGTGCGAAGTGAATGGAGTGTTGCTTCACTTTCTTAATGCTGTCCTTTTAGAGAAAATCACTTTCCTTTGAAAGTGCCTTAAACTAATTTCAAGCATTCACAGAAAACGCACATGCGTTTTTCTGAAAGAGAAGCAGTCTGTATCAACACTTCAATTCACTGTGCGAAGTGAATGGAGTGTTGCTTCACTTTCTAAATGCTGTCCTTTCAGAGAAAATCACTTTCCTTTGAAAGTGCCTTAAGCTACTTACAAGCATTCACCAGAAACTCACATGCGTTTCTCTGAAAGAGAAGCAATCTGTTCCAACACTTCAATTCACTGTTCGAAGTGAATGGAGTGTTGCTTCACTTTCTAAATGCTGTCCTTTCAAAGAAAATCACTTTCCTTTGAAAGTGCCTTAAGCTACTTTCAAGCATTCACAAAAAATTCACATGTGTTTCTCTGAAAGAGAAGCAGTCTGTTCCAACACTTCAATTCTCTGTGCGAAGTGAATGGAGTGTTGCTTCACTTTCTAAAGGCTTTCCTTTCAAAGAAAATCACTTTCCTTTGAAAGTGCCTTAAGTTACTTTCAAGCATTAGGAAGAAACTCACATGCGTTTCTCTAAAAGAGAAGCAGTCTGTTCCAACACTTCAATTCATTGTGCGAAGTGAATGGAGTGTTGCTTCACTTTCTAAATTCTGTCCTTTCAGAGAAAATCACTTTCCTTTAAAGGGCCTTAAACTACTTTCAAGCATTCACAAAAAACTCACATGCGTTTCTCTGAAAGAGAAGCAGTCTGTTCCAACACTTCAATTCACTGTGCGAAGTGAATGGAGTGTTGCTTCACTTTCTTAATGCTGTCCTTTCAGAGAAAATCACTTTCCTTTGAAAGTGCCTTAAGCTAATTACAAGCATTCAACAGAAACTCACATGCATTTCTCTGAAAGAGAAGCAGTCTGTTCCAACACTTCAATTCACTGCACGAAGGGAATGGAGTGTTGCTTCACTTTCTAAATGCTGTCCTTTCAGAGAAAATCACTTTCCTTTGAAAGTGCATTAAGCTACTTACAAGCATTCACCAGAAACTCACATACGTTTCTTTGAAAGAGAAGCAGTCTGTTCCAACACTTCAATTCACTGTGCGAAGTGAATGGAGTGTTGCTTCACTTTCTAAATGCTGTCCTTTCAGAGAAAATCACTTTCCTTTAAAGTGCCTTAAGGTACTTGCAAGCGTTAGGAAGAAACTCACATGCGTTTCTCTGAAAGAGAAGCAGTCTGTTCCAACACTTCAATTCACTGTGCGAAGTGAATGGAGTGTTGCTTCACTTTCTTAATGCTGTCCTTTCAGAGAAAATCACTTTCCTTTGAAAGGGCCTTAAGCTAATTACAAGCATTCAACAGAAACTCACATGCATTTCTCTGAAGAGAAGCAGTCTGTTCCAACAGTTTATTTCACTGCACGAAGAGAATGGAGTGTTGCTTCACTTTCTAAATGCTGTCCTTTCAGAGAAAATCACTTTCCTTTGAAAGTGCATTAAGCTACTTACAAGCATTCACCAGAAACTCACATGCGTTTCTCTGAAAGAGAAGCAGTCTGTTCCAACACTTCAATTCACTGCACGAAGTGAATGGAGTGTTACTTCACTTTCTAAAGGCTGCCCTTTCAGAGAAAATCACTTTCCTTTGAAAGTGCCTTTAGCTACTTACTAGCATTCACCAGAGACTCACATGCGTTACTCTGAAAGAGAAGCAGTCTGTTCCAACACTTCAATTCACTGTGCGAAGTGAATGGAATGTTACTTCACTTTCTAAATGCTGTACTTTCAGAGAAAATCACTTTCCTTTGAAAGTGCCTTAAGCTACTTTCAAGCATTCACAAGAAACACACATGCGTTTCTCTGAAATAGAAGCAGTCTGTTCCAACACTTCAACTCACTGTACGAAGTGAATGGAGTGTTGCTTCACTTTCTAAATGCTGTCCTTTCAGAGAAAATTACTTTCCTTTGAAACTGTCTTGAGCTACTTACAAGCATTCAACAGAAACTCACATGCATTTCTCTGAAAGAGAAGCAGTCGGTTCCAACACTTCAATTCACTATGCGAAGTGAATGGAGTGTTGCTTCACTTTCTAAATGCTGTCATTTCAGAGAAAATCACTTTCCTTTGAAAGTGCCTTAAGCTACTTACAAGCATTAGGAAGAAACTCATATGCGTTTCTCTGAAAGAGAAGCTTTCTGTTCCAACACTTCAATTCACTGTGCGAAGTGAATGGAGTGTTGCTTCACTTTCTAAATGCTGTCCTTTCAGAGAAAATCACTTTTGTTTGAAAGTGCCTTAAGCAACTTTCAAGCATTCACAAGAAACTCACATGCATTTCTCTGAAAGAGAAGCAGTCTGTTCCAACACTTCAATTCACTGTGCGAAGTGAATGGAGTGTTGCTTCACTTTCTAAATGTTGTCCTTTCAGAGAAAATCACTTTCCTTTGAAAGTGCCTTAAGCTACTTACAAGCATTCACCAGAAACTCACATGCGTTTCTTGAAAGAGAAGCAGTCTGTTCCATCACTTCAATTCACTGTGCGAAGTGAATGGAGTGTTGCTTCACTTTCTAAATGCTGTCCTTTCAAAGAAAATCACTTTCCTTTGAAAGTGCCTTAAGTTACTTGCAAGCATTAGGAAGAAACTCACATGCGTTTCTCTGAAAGAGAAGCAGTCTGTTCCAACACTTCAATTCACTGTGCGAAGTGAATGGAGTGTTGCTTCACTTTCTTAATGCTGTCCTTTCAGAGAAAATCACTTTCCTTTGAAAGTGCCTTAAGCTAATTACAAGCATTCAACAGAAACTCACATGCATTTCTCTGAAAGAGAAGCAGTCTGTTCCAAAACTTCAATTCACTGTGCGAAGTGAATGGAGTGTTGCTTCACTTTCTAAATGCTGTCCTTTCAAAGAAAATCACTTTTCTTTGAAAGTGCCTTAAGTTACTTGTAAACATTAAGAAGAAACTCACATGCGTTTCTCTGAAAGAGAAGCAGTCTGTTCCAACACTTAAATTCACTGTGCGAAGTGAATGGAGTGTTGCTTCACTTTCTTAATGCTGTCCTTTCAGAGAAAATCACTTTCCTTTGAAAGTGCCTTAAGCTAATTACAAGCATTCAACAGAAACTCACATGCATTTCTCTGAAAGAGAAGCAGTCTGTTCCAACACTTCAATTCACTGCACGAAGGGAATGGAGTGTTGCTTCACTTTCTAAATGCTGTCCTTTCAGAGAAAATCACTTTCCTTTGAAAGTGCATTAAGCTACTTACAAGCATTCACCAGAAACTCACATGCGTTTCTTTGAAAGAGAAGCAGTCTGTTCCAACACTTCAATTCACTGTGCGAAGTGAATGGAGTGTTGCTTCACTTTCTAAATGCTGTCCTTTCAGAGAAAATCACTTTCCTATGAAAGTGCCTTAAGCTACTTGCAAGCATTAGGAAGAAACTCACATGCATTTCTGTGAAAGAGAAGCAGTCTGTTCCAACACTTCAATTCTCTGTGCGAAGTGAATGGAGTGTTGCTTCACTTTCTAAATGCTGTCCTTTCAGAGAAAATCACTTTTCTTTGAAAGTGCC
The DNA here is from genome assembly GCF_982192425.1 of Myodes glareolus. Taxonomy (NCBI): domain Eukaryota; kingdom Metazoa; phylum Chordata; class Mammalia; order Rodentia; family Cricetidae; genus Myodes; species Myodes glareolus. Next base: position 446,325 of record NW_028263211.1, on the reverse strand, counting down.
TTAAGCTACTTACAAGCATTCAACAGAAACTCACATGCATTTCTCTGAAAGAGAAGCAGTCTGTTCCAACACTTCAATTCACTGTGCGAAGTAAATGGAGTGTTGCTTCACTTCATCAATGCTGTCCTTTCAGAGAAAATCACTTTCCTTTGAAAGTGCCTTAAGCTACTTACAAGCATTCACCAGAAACTCACATGCGTTTCTCTGAAAGAGAAGCAGTCTGTTCCAACACTTCAATTCACTGTGCGAAGTGAATGGAGTGTTGCTTCCCTTTCTAAATGCTGTCCTTTCAGAGAAAATCACTTTCCTTTGAAAGTGCCTTAAGCTACTTTCAAGCATAAGGAAGAAACTCACATGCGTTTCTCTGACAGGGAAGCAGTCTGTTCCAACACTTCAATTCACTGTGTGAAGTGAATGGAGAGTTGCCTAACTTTCTAAATGCTGTCCTTTCAGAGAAAATCACTTTTCTTTGAAAGTGCCTTAAGCTACTTACAAGCATTCAACAGAAACACACATGCGTTTCTCTGAAAGAGAAACAGTCTGTTCCAACACTTCAATTCAATGTGCGAAGTGAATGGAGTGTTGCTTCACTTTCTAAATGCTGTCCTTTCAGAGAAAATCATTTTCCTTTGAAAGTGCCTTAAGCTACTTACAAGCATTCAACAGAAACTCACATGCATTTTTCTGAAAGAGAAGCAGTCTGTTCCAACACTTCAATTCACTGTGCGAAGTGAATGGAGTGTTTCTTCACTTTCTAAATTATGTCCTTTCAGAAAAAATCACTTTCCTTTGAAAGTGCCTTAAGCAACTTGCAAGCATTCACAAGAAACACTAATGCGTTTATATGAAAGAGAAGCACTCTGTTCCAACACTTCAATTCACTGTGCGAAGTGAATGGAGTGTTGCTTCACTTTCTAAATGCTTTCCTTTCAGAGAAAATCACTTTCCTTTGAAATTGCCTTAAGCTACTTGTAAGCATTAGGAAGAAACTCACATGCGTTTCTCTGAAAGAGAAGCAGTCTGTTCCAACACTTCAATTCTCTGTGCGAAGTGAATGGAGTGTTGCTTCACTTTCTAAATGCTGTCCTTTCAGAGAAAATCACTTTCCTTTGAAAGTGCCTTATACTACTTACAAGCATTCAACAGAAACTTACATGCATTTCTCTGAAAGAGAAGCAGTCTGTTCCAACACTTCAATTCTCTGTGCGAAGTGAATGGAGTGTTGATTCACTTTCTAAATGCTGTCCTTTCAGAGAAAATCACTTTCCTTCGAAAGTGCCTTAAGCTACTTACAAGCATTCAACAAAAACTCACATGCATTTACTGAAAGAGAAGCAGTCTGTTCCAACACTTCAATTCACTGTACAAAGTGAATGGAGTGCTGCTTGAATTTCTAAATGCTGTCCTTTCAGAGAAAATCACTTTCCTCTGAAAGTGCCTTAAGCTACTTGCAAGCATTCACAAGAAACACTAATGCGTTTCTATGAAAGAGAAGCACTCTGTTCCAACACTTCAATTCACTGCACGAAAGGAATGGAGTGTTGCTTCACTTTCTAAATGCTGTCCTTTCAGAGAAAATCACTTTCCTTTGAAAGTGCCTTAAGCTACTTACAAGCATTCACCAGAATCTCACATGCGTTTCTCTGAAAGAGAAGCAGTCTGTTCCAACACTTCAATTCACTGTGCGAAGTGAATGGAGTGTTGCTTCACTTTCTAAATGCTGTCCTTTCAGAGAAAATCACTTTCCTTTGAAAGTGCCTTAAACTACTTTCAAGCATTCACAAAAAACTCACATCACATGCGTTTCTCTGAAAGAGAAGCAGTCTGTTCCAACACTTCAATTCACTGTGCGAAGTGAATGGAGTGTTGCTTCAGTTTCTAAATGCTGTCCTTTTAGAGAAAATCACTTTCCTTTGAAAGTGCCTTAAGCAACTTCCAAGCATTCACAAGAAACTCACATGCGTTTCTCTGAAAGAAAAGCAGTCTGTTCCAACACTTCAATTCACTGTGCGAAGTGAATGGAGTGTTGCTTCACTTTCTAAATGCTGTCCTTTCAGAGAAAATCACTTTCCTTTGAAAGTGCCTTAAGCTACTTACAAGCATTCAACAGAAACTCACATGCATTTCTCTGAAAGAGAAGCAGTCTGTTCCAACACTTCAATTCTCTGTGCGAAGTGAATAGAGTGTTGCTTCACTTTCTAAATGCTGTCCTTTAAGAGAAAATCACTTTCCTTCGAAAGTGCCTTAAGCTACTTACAAGCATTCAAGAGAAACTCACATGCATTTCTCTGAAAGAGAAGCAGTCTGTTCCAACACTTCAATTCACTGTGCGAAGTAAATGGAGTGTTGCTTCACTTCATCAATGCTGTCCTTTCAGAGAAAATCACTTTCCTTTGAAAGTGCCTTAAGCTACTTTCAAGCATTCACCAGAAACTCATATGCGTTTCTCTGAAAGAGAAGCAGTCTGTTCCAACACTTCAATTCACTGTGCAAAGTGAATGGAGTGTTGCTTCACTTTCTAAATGCTGTCCTTTCAGAGAAAATCACTTTCCTATGAAAGTGCCTTAAGCTACTTGCAAGCATTAGGAAGAAACTCACATGCATTTCTGTGAAAGAGAAGCAGTCTGTTCCAACACTTCAATTCTCTGTGCGAAGTGAATGGAGTGTTGCTTCACTTTCTAAATGCTGTCCTTTCAGAGAAAATCACTTTTCTTTGAAAGTGCCTTAAGCTACTTACAAGCATTCAACAGAAACTCACATGCATTTCTCTGAAAGAGAAGCAGTCTGTTCCAACACTTCAATTCACTGTGCGAAGTAAATGGAGTGTTGCTTCACTTCATCAATGCTGTCCTTTCAGAGAAAATCACTTTCCTTTGAAAGTGCCTTAAGCTACTTACAAGCATTCACCAGAAACTCACATGCGTTTCTCTGAAAGGGAAGCAGTCTGTTCCAACACTTCAATTCACTGTGCGAAGTGAATGGAGTGTTGCTTCCCTTTCTAAATGCTGTCCTTTCAGAGAAAATCACTTTCCTTTGAAAGTGCCTTAAGCTACTTGCAAGCATAAGGAAGAAACTCACATGCGTTTCTCTGACAGGGAAGCAGTCTGTTCCAACACTTCAATTCACTGTGTGAAGTGAATGGAGTGTTGCCTAACTTTCTAAATGCTGTCCTTTCAGAGAAAATCACTTTCCTTTGAAAGTGCCTTAAGCTACTTACAAGCATTCAACAGAAACACACATGTGTTTCTCTGAAAGAGAAACAGTCTGTTCCAACACTTCAATTCAATGTGCGAAGTGAATGGAGTGTTGCTTCACTTTCTAAATGCTGTCCTTTCAGAGAAAATCATTTTCCTTTGAAAGTGCCTTAAGCTACTTACAAGCATTCAACAGAAACTCACATGCATTTTTCTGAAAGAGAAGCAGTCTGTTCCAACACTTCAATTCACTGTGCGAAGTGAATGGAGTGTTGCTTCACTTTCTAAATTATGTCCTTTCAGAAAAAATCACTTTCCTTTGAAAGTGCCTTAAGCAACTTGCAAGCATTCACAAGAAACACTAATGCGTTTATATGAAAGAGAAGCACTCTGTTCCAACACTTCAATTCACTGTGCGAAGTGAATGGAGTGTTGCTTCACTTTCTAAATGCTTTCCTTTCAGAGAAAATCACTTTCCTTTGAAATTGCCTTAAGCTACTTGCAAGCATTAGGAAGAAACTCACATGCGTTTCTCTGAAAGAGAAGCAGTCTGTTCCAACACTTCAATTCTCTGTGCGAAGTGAATGGAGTGTTGCTTCACTTTCTAAATGCTGTCCTTTCAGAGAAAATCACTTTCCTTTGAAAGTGCCTTATACTACTTACAAGCATTCAACAGAAACTCACATGCATTTCTCTGAAAGAGAAGCAGTCTGTTCGAACACTTCAATTCACTGTGCGAAGTGAATGGAGTGTTGCTTCACTTTCTAAATGCTGTCCTTTCAGAGAAAATCCCTTTCCTTTGAACGTGCCTTAAGCTACTTACAAGCATTCAACAGAAACTCACATGCATTTCTCTGAAACAGAAGCAATCTGTTCCAACACTTCAATTCACTGTGCGAAGTGAATGGAGTGTTGCTTCACTTTCTAAATGCTGTCCTTTCAGAGAAAATCACTTTCCTTTGAAAGTGCCTTAAGCTACTTGCAAGCATTCACAAGAAACACTAATGCGTTTCTATGAAAGAGAAGCAGTCTGTTCCAACACTTCAGTTCATTACGCGAAGGGAATGGAGTGTTGCTTTACTTTCTAAATGCTGTTCTTTCAGAGAAAATCACTTTCCTTTGAAAGAGTCTTAAGCTACTTACAAGCATTCAACAGAAACTCACATGCATTTACTGAAAGAGAAGCAGTCTGTTCCAACACTTCAATTCACTGTACAAAGCGAATGGAGTGCTGCTTCAATTTCTAAATGCTGTCCTTTCAGAGAAAATCACTTTCCTTTGAAAGTGCCTTAAGCTACTTGCAAGCATTCACAAGAAACACTAATGCGTTTCTATGAAAGAGAAGCACTCTGTTCCAACACTTCAATTCACTGCACGAAAGGAATGGAGTGTTGCTTCACTTTCTAAATGCTGTCCTTTCAGAGAAAATCACTTTCCTTTGAAAGTGCCTTAAGCTACTTACAAGCATTCACCAGAAACTCACATGCATTTCTCTGAAAGAGAAGCAGTCTGTTCCCACACTTCAATTCACTGTGCGAAGTGAATGGAGTGTTGCTTCACTTTCTAAATGCTGTCCTTTCAGAGAAAATCACTTTCCTTTGAAAGTGCCTTAAAGTACTTTCAAGCATTCACAAAAAACTCACATCACATGCGTTTCTCTGAAAGAGAAGCAGTCTGTTCCAACACTTCAATTCACTGTGCGAAGTGAATGGAGTGTTGCTTCAGTTTCTAAATGCTGTCCTTTCAGAGAAAATCACTTTCCTTTGAAAGTGCCTTAAGCAACTTCCAAGCATTCACAAGAAACTCACATGCGTTTCTCTGAAAGAGAAGCAGTCTGTTCCAACACTTCAATTCACTGTGCGAAGTGAATGGAGTGTTGCTTCACTTTCTAAATGATGTCCTTTCAGAGAAAATCACTTTCCTTTGAAAGTGCCTTAAGCTACTTACAAGCATTCAACAGAAACTCACATGCATTTCTCTGAAAGAGAAGCAGTCTGTTCCAACACTTCAATTCTCTGTGCGAAGTGAATGGAGTGTTGCTTCACTTTCTAAATGCTGTCCTTTCAGAGAAAATCACTTTCCTTCGAAAGTGCCTTAAGCTACTTACAAGCATTCAACAGAAACTCACATTCATTTCTCTGAAAGAGAAGCAGTCTGTTCCAACACTTCAATTCACTGTGCGAAGTAAATGGAGTGTTGCTTCACTTCAACAATGCTGTCCTTTCAGAGAAAATCACTTTCCTTTGAAAGTGCCTTAAGCTACTTACAAGCATTCACCAGAAACTCACATGCGTTTCTCTGAAAGAGAAGCAGTCTGTTCCAACACTTCAATTCACTGTGCGAAGTGAATGGAGTGTTGCTTCCCTTTCTAAATGCTGTCCTTTCACAGAAAATCACTTTCCTTTGAAAGTGCCTTAAGCTTCTTGCAAGCATTAGGAAGAAACTCACATGCGTTTCTCTGACAGAGAAGCAGTCTGTTCCAACACTTCAATTCACTGTGTGAAGTGAATGGTGTGTTGCCTAACTTTCTAAATGCTGTCCTTTCAGAGAAAATCACTTTCCTTTGAAAGTGCCTTAAGCTACTTACAAGCATTCAACAGAAACTCACATGCATTTTTCTGAAAGAGAAGCAGTCTGTTCCAACACTTCAATTCACTGTGCGAAGTGAATGGAGTGTTGCTTCACTTTCTAAATTATGTCCTTTCAGAAAAAATCACTTTCCTTTGAAAGTGCCTTAAGCAACTTGCAAGCATTCACAAGAAACACTAATGCGTTTATATGAAAGAAAAGCACTCTGTTCCAACACTTCAATTCACTGTGCGAAGTGAATGGAGTGTTGCTTCACTTTCTAAATGCTGTCCTTTCAGAGAAAATCACTTTCCTTTGAAATTGCCATAAGCTACTTGCAAGCATTAGGAAGAAACTCACATGCGTTTCTCTGAAAGAGAAGCTGTCTGTTCCAACACTTCAATTCACTGTGCGAAGTAAATGGAGTGTTGCTTCACTTCATCAATGCTGTCCTTTCAGAGAAAATCACTTTCCTTTGAAAGTGCCTTAAGCTACTTACAAGCATTCACCAGAAACTCATATGCGTTTCTCTGAAAGAGAAGCAGTCTGTTCCAACACTTCAATTCACTGTGCAAAGTGAATGGAGTGTTGCTTCACTTTCTAAATGCTGTCCTTTCAGAGAAAATCACTTTCCTATGAAAGTGCCTTAAGCTACTTGCAAGCATTAGGAAGAAACTCACATGCATTTCTGTGAAAGAGAAGCAGTCTGTTCCAACACTTCAATTCTCTGTGCGAAGTGAATGGAGTGTTGCCTAACTTTCTAAATGCTGTCCTTTCAGAGAAAATCACTTTCCTTTGAAAGTGCCTTAAGCTACTTACAAGCATTCAACAGAAACACACATGCGTTTCTCTGAAAGAGAAACAGTCTGTTCCAACACTTCAATTCAATGTGCGAAGTGAATGGAGTGTTCCTTCACTTTCTAAATGCTGTCCTTTCAGAGAAAATCACTTTCCTTTGAAAGTGCCTTAAGCTACTTACAAGCATTCAACAGAAACACACATGCGTTTCTCTGAAAGAGAAACAGTCTGTTCCAACACTTCAATTCAATGTGCGAAGTGAATGGAGTGTTCCTTCACTTTCTAAATGCTGTCCTTTCAGAGAAAATCATTTTCCTTTGAAAGTGCCTTAAGCTACTTACAAGCATTCAACAGAAACTCACATGCATTTTTCTGAAAGAGAAGCAGTCTGTTCCAACACTTCAATTCACTGTGCGAAGTGAATGGAGTGTTGCTTCACTTTCTAAATTATGTCCTTTCAGAAAAAATCACTTTCCTTTGAAAGTGCCTTAAGCAACTTGCAAGCATTCACAAGAAACACTAATGCGTTTATATGAAAGAGAAGCACTCTGTTCCAACACTTCAATTCACTGTGCGAAGTGAATGGAGTGTTGCTTCACTTTCTAAATGCTTTCCTTTCAGAGAAAATCACTTTCCTTTGAAATTGCCTTAAGCTACTTGCAAGCATTAGGAAGAAACTCACATGCGTTTCTCTGAAAGAGAAGCAGTCTGTTCCAACACTTCAATTCTCTGTGCGAAGTGAATGGAGTGTTGCTTCACTTTCTAAATGCTGTCCTTTCAGAGAAAATCACTTTCCTTTGAAAGTGCCTTATACTACTTACAAGCATTCAACAGAAACTCACATGCATTTCTCTGAAAGAGAAGCAGTCTGTTCGAACACTTCAATTCACTGTGCGAAGTGAATGGAGTGTTGCTTCACTTTCTAAATGCTGTCCTTTCAGAGAAAATCCCTTTCCTTTGAACGTGCCTTAAGCTACTTACAAGCATTCAACAGAAACTCACATGCATTTCTCTGAAACAGAAGCAATCTGTTCCAACACTTCAATTCACTGTGCGAAGTGAATGGAGTGTTGCTTCACTTTCTAAATGCTGTCCTTTCAGAGAAAATCACTTTCCTTTGAAAGTGCCTTAAGCTACTTGCAAGCATTCACAAGAAACACTAATGCGTTTCTATGAAAGAGAAGCACTCTGTTCCAACACTTCAATTCACTGCACGAAAGGAATGGAGTGTTGCTTCACTTTCTAAATGCTGTCCTTTCAGAGAAAATCACTTTCCTTTGAAAGTGCCTTAAGCTACTTACAAGCATTCACCAGAAACTCACATGCATTTCTCTGAAAGAGAAGCAGTCTGTTCCCACACTTCAATTCACTGTGCGAAGTGAATGGAGTGTTGCTTCACTTTCTAAATGCTGTCCTTTCAGAGAAAATCACTTTCCTTTGAAAGTGCCTTAAACTACTTTCAAGCATTCACAAAAAACTCACATCACATGCGTTTCTCTGAAAGAGAAGCAGTCTGTTCCAACACTTCAATTCACTGTGCGAAGTGAATGGAGTGTTGCTTCAGTTTCTAAATGCTGTCCTTTCAGAGAAAATCACTTTCCTTTGAAAGTGCCTTAAGCAACTTCCAAGCATTCACAAGAAACTCACATGCGTTTCTCTGAAAGAGAAGCAGTCTGTTCCAACACTTCAATTCACTGTGCGAAGTGAATGGAGTGTTGCTTCACTTTCTAAATGATGTCCTTTCAGAGAAAATCACTTTCCTTTGAAAGTGCCTTAAGCTACTTACAAGCATTCAACAGAAACTCACATGCATTTCTCTGAAAGAGAAGCAGTCTGTTCCAACACTTCAATTCTCTGTGCGAAGTGAATGGAGTGTTGCTTCACTTTCTAAATGCTGTCCTTTCAGAGAAAATCACTTTCCTTCGAAAGTGCCTTAAGCTACTTACAAGCATTCAACAGAAACTCACATTCATTTCTCTGAAAGAGAAGCAGTCTGTTCCAACACTTCAATTCACTGTGCGAAGTAAATGGAGTGTTGCTTCACTTCATCAATGCTGTCCTTTCAGAGAAAATCACTTTCCTTTGAAAGTGCCTTAAGCTACTTACAAGCATTCACCAGAAACTCACATGCGTTTCTCTGAAAGAGAAGCTGTCTGTTCCAACACTTCAATTCTCTGTGCGAAGTGAATGGAGTGTTGCTTCACTTTCTAAATGCTGTCCTTTCAGAGAAAATCACTTTCCTTTGAAAGTGCCTTATGCTACTTACAAGCATTCAACAGAAACTCACATGCATTTCTCTGAAAGAGAAGCAGTCTGTTCGAACACTTCAATTCACTGTGCGAAGTGAATGGAGTGTTGCTTCACTTTCTAAATGCTGTCCTTTCAGAGAAAATCACTTTCCTTTGAAAGTGCCTTAAGCTACTTGCAAGCATTCACAAGAAACACTAATGCGTTTCTATGAAAGAGAAGCAGTCTGTTCCAACACTTCAGTTCATTACGCGAAGGGAATGGAGTGTTGCTTTACTTTCTAAATGCTGTTCTTTCAGAGAAAATCACTTTCCTTTGAAAGAGTCTTAAGCTACTTACAAGCATTCAACAGAAACTCACATGCATTTACTGAAAGAGAAGCAGTCTGTTCCAACACTTCAATTCACTGTACAAAGCGAATGGAGTGCTGCTTCAATTTCTAAATGCTGTCCTTTCAGAGAAAATCACTTTCCTTTGAAAGTGCCTTAAGCTACTTGCAAGCATTCACAAGAAACACTAATGCGTTTCTATGAAAGAGAAGCACTCTGTTCCAACACTTCAATTCACTGCACGAAAGGAATGGAGTGTTGCTTCACATTCTAAATGCTGTCCTTTCAGAGAAAATCACTTTCCTTTGAAAGTGCCTTAAGCTACTTACAAGCATTCACCAGAAACTCACATGCATTTCTCTGAAAGAGAAGCAGTCTGTTCCCACACTTCAATTCACTGTGCGAAGTGAATGGAGTGTTGCTTCACTTTCTAAATGCTGTCCTTTCAGAGAAAATCACTTTCCTTTGAAAGTGCCTTAAAGTACTTTCAAGCATTCACAAAAAACTCACATCACATGCGTTTCTCTGAAAGAGAAGCAGTCTGTTCCAACACTTCAATTCACTGTGCGAAGTGAATGGAGTGTTGCTTCAGTTTCTAAATGCTGTCCTTTCAGAGAAAATCACTTTCCTTTGAAAGTGCCTTAAGCAACTTCCAAGCATTCACAAGAAACTCACATGCGTTTCTCTGAAAGAGAAGCAGTCTGTTCCAACACTTCAATTCACTGTGCGAAGTGAATGGAGTGTTGCTTCACTTTCTAAATGATGTCCTTTCAGAGAAAATCACTTTCCTTTGAAAGTGCCTTAAGCTACTTACAAGCATTCAACAGAAACTCACATGCATTTCTCTGAAAGAGAAGCAGTCTGTTCCAACACTTCAATTCTCTGTGCGAAGTGAATGGAGTGTTGCTTCACTTTCTAAATGCTGTCCTTTCAGAGAAAATCACTTTCCTTCGAAAGTGCCTTAAGCTACTTACAAGCATTCAACAGAAACTCACATTCATTTCTCTGAAAGAGAAGCAGTCTGTTCCAACACTTCAATTCACTGTGCGAAGTAAATGGAGTGTTGCTTCACTTCAACAATGCTGTCCTTTCAGAGAAAATCACTTTCCTTTGAAAGTGCCTTAAGCTACTTACAAGCATTCACCAGAAACTCACATGCGTTTCTCTGAAAGAGAAGCAGTCTGTTCCAACACTTCAATTCACTGTGCGAAGTGAATGGAGTGTTGCTTCCCTTTCTAAATGCTGTCCTTTCACAGAAAATCACTTTCCTTTGAAAGTGCCTTAAGCTTCTTGCAAGCATTAGGAAGAAACTCACATGCGTTTCTCTGACAGAGAAGCAGTCTGTTCCAACACTTCAATTCACTGTGTGAAGTGAATGGTGTGTTGCCTAACTTTCTAAATGCTGTCCTTTCAGAGAAAATCACTTTCCTTTGAAAGTGCCTTAAGCTACTTACAAGCATTCAACAGAAACTCACATGCATTTTTCTGAAAGAGAAGCAGTCTGTTCCAACACTTCAATTCACTGTGCGAAGTGAATGGAGTGTTGCTTCACTTTCTAAATTATGTCCTTTCAGAAAAAATCACTTTCCTTTGAAAGTGCCTTAAGCAACTTGCAAGCATTCACAAGAAACACTAATGCGTTTATATGAAAGAAAAGCACTCTGTTCCAACACTTCAATTCACTGTGCGAAGTGAATGGAGTGTTGCTTCACTTTCTAAATGCTGTCCTTTCAGAAAAAATCACTTTCCTTTGAAATTGCCATAAGCTACTTGCAAGCATTAGGAAGAAACTCACATGCGTTTCTCTGAAAGAGAAGCTGTCTGTTCCAACACTTCAATTCACTGTGCGAAGTAAATGGAGTGTTGCTTCACTTCATCAATGCTGTCCTTTCAGAGAAAATCACTTTCCTTTGAAAGTGCCTTAAGCTACTTACAAGCATTCACCAGAAACTCATATGCGTTTCTCTGAAAGAGAAGCAGTCTGTTCCAACACTTCAATTCACTGTGCAAAGTGAATGGAGTGTTGCTTCACTTTCTAAATGCTGTCCTTTCAGAGAAAATCACTTTCCTATGAAAGTGCCTTAAGCTACTTGCAAGCATTAGGAAGAAACTCACATGCATTTCTGTGAAAGAGAAGCAGTCTGTTCCAACACTTCAATTCTCTGTGCGAAGTGAATGGAGTGTTGCCTAACTTTCTAAATGCTGTCCTTTCAGAGAAAATCACTTTCCTTTGAAAGTGCCTTAAGCTACTTACAAGCATTCAACAGAAACACACATGCGTTTCTCTGAAAGAGAAACAGTCTGTTCCAACACTTCAATTCAATGTGCGAAGTGAATGGAGTGTTCCTTCACTTTCTAAATGCTGTCCTTTCAGAGAAAATCACTTTCCTTTGAAAGTGCCTTAAGCTACTTACAAGCATTCAACAGAAACACACATGCGTTTCTCTGAAAGAGAAACAGTCTGTTCCAACACTTCAATTCAATGTGCGAAGTGAATGGAGTGTTCCTTCACTTTCTAAATGCTGTCCTTTCAGAGAAAATCATTTTCCTTTGAAAGTGCCTTAAGCTACTTACAAGCATTCAACAGAAACTCACATGCATTTTTCTGAAAGAGAAGCAGTCTGTTCCAACACTTCAATTCACTGTGCGAAGTGAATGGAGTGTTGCTTCACTTTCTAAATTATGTCCTTTCAGAAAAAATCACTTTCCTTTGAAAGTGCCTTAAGCAACTTGCAAGCATTCACAAGAAACACTAATGCGTTTATATGAAAGAGAAGCACTCTGTTCCAACACTTCAATTCACTGTGCGAAGTGAATGGAGTGTTGCTTCACTTTCTAAATGCTTTCCTTTCAGAGAAAATCACTTTCCTTTGAAATTGCCTTAAGCTACTTGCAAGCATTAGGAAGAAACTCACATGCGTTTCTCTGAAAGAGAAGCAGTCTGTTCCAACACTTCAATTCTCTGTGCGAAGTGAATGGAGTGTTGCTTCACTTTCTAAATGCTGTCCTTTCAGAGAAAATCACTTTCCTTTGAAAGTGCCTTATACTACTTACAAGCATTCAACAGAAACTCACATGCATTTCTCTGAAAGAGAAGCAGTCTGTTCGAACACTTCAATTCACTGTGCGAAGTGAATGGAGTGTTGCTTCACTTTCTAAATGCTGTCCTTTCAGAGAAAATCCCTTTCCTTTGAACGTGCCTTAAGCTACTTACAAGCATTCAACAGAAACTCACATGCATTTCTCTGAAACAGAAGCAATCTGTTCCAACACTTCAATTCACTGTGCGAAGTGAATGGAGTGTTGCTTCACTTTCTAAATGCTGTCCTTTCAGAGAAAATCACTTTCCTTTGAAAGTGCCTTAAGCTACTTGCAAGCATTCACAAGAAACACTAATGCGTTTCTATGAAAGAGAAGCACTCTGTTCCAACACTTCAATTCACTGCACGAAAGGAATGGAGTGTTGCTTCACTTTCTAAATGCTGTCCTTTCAGAGAAAATCACTTTCCTTTGAAAGTGCCTTAAGCTACTTACAAGCATTCACCAGAAACTCACATGCATTTCTCTGAAAGAGAAGCAGTCTGTTCCCACACTTCAATTCACTGTGCGAAGTGAATGGAGTGTTGCTTCACTTTCTAAATGCTGTCCTTTCAGAGAAAATCACTTTCCTTTGAAAGTGCCTTAAACTACTTTCAAGCATTCACAAAAAACTCACATCACATGCGTTTCTCTGAAAGAGAAGCAGTCTGTTCCAACACTTCAATTCACTGTGCGAAGTGAATGGAGTGTTGCTTCAGTTTCTAAATGCTGTCCTTTCAGAGAAAATCACTTTCCTTTGAAAGTGCCTTAAGCAACTTCCAAGCATTCACAAGAAACTCACATGCGTTTCTCTGAAAGAGAAGCAGTCTGTTCCAACACTTCAATTCACTGTGCGAAGTGAATGGAGTGTTGCTTCACTTTCTAAATGATGTCCTTTCAGAGAAAATCACTTTCCTTTGAAAGTGCCTTAAGCTACTTACAAGCATTCAACAGAAACTCACATGCATTTCTCTGAAAGAGAAGCAGTCTGTTCCAACACTTCAATTCTCTGTGCGAAGTGAATGGAGTGTTGCTTCACTTTCTAAATGCTGTCCTTTCAGAGAAAATCACTTTCCTTCGAAAGTGCCTTAAGCTACTTACAAGCATTCAACAGAAACTCACATTCATTTCTCTGAAAGAGAAGCAGTCTGTTCCAACACTTCAATTCACTGTGCGAAGTAAATGGAGTGTTGCTTCACTTCATCAATGCTGTCCTTTCAGAGAAAATCACTTTCCTTTGAAAGTGCCTTAAGCTACTTACAAGCATTCACCAGAAACTCACATGCGTTTCTCTGAAAGAGAAGCTGTCTGTTCCAACACTTCAATTCTCTGTGCGAAGTGAATGGAGTGTTGCTTCACTTTCTAAATGCTGTCCTTTCAGAGAAAATCACTTTCCTTTGAAAGTGCCTTATGCTACTTACAAGCATTCAACAGAAACTCACATGCATTTCTCTGAAAGAGAAGCAGTCTGTTCGAACACTTCAATTCACTGTGCGAAGTGAATGGAGTGTTGCTTCACTTTCTAAATGCTGTCCTTTCAGAGAAAATCCCTTTCCTTTGAATGTGCCTTAAGCTACTTACAAGCATTCAACAGAAACTCACATGCATTTCTCTGAAAGAGAAGCAATCTGTTCCAACACTTCAATTCACTGTGCGAAGTGAATGGAGTGTTGCTTCACTTTCTAAATGCTGTCCTTTCAGAGAAAATCACTCTCCTTTGAAAGTGCCTTAAGCTACTTGCAAGCATTCACAAGAAACACTAATGCGTTTCTATGAAAGAGAAGCAGTCTGTTCCAACACTTCAATTAATTGCGCGTAGGGAATGGAGTGTTGCTTTACTTTCTAAATGCTGTCCTTTCAGAGAAAATCACTTTCCTTTGAAAGATCCTTAAGCTACTTACAAGCATTCAACAGAAACTCACATGCATTTTTCTGAAAGAGAAGCAGTCTGTTCCAACACTTCAATTCACTGTACAAAGTGAATGGAGTGTTGCTTCACTTTCTAAATGCTGTCCTTTCAGAGAAAACCACTTCCCTTTGAAAGTGCCTTAAGCTATTTGCAAGCATTCACAAGAAACTCACATGCGTTTCTCTGAAATAGAAGCAGTCTGTTCCAACACTTCAATTCACTGTGCAAAGTGAATGGAGTGTTGCTTCACTTTCTAAATGCTGTCCTTTCAGAGAAAATCACTTTCCTTTGAAAGTGCCTTAAGCTATTTGCAAGCATTCACAAGAAACACTAATGCATTTCTATGAAAGAGAAGCAGTCTGTTCCAACACTTCAGTTCATTACGCGAAGGGAATGGAGTGTTGCTTTACTTTCTAAATGCTGTTCTTTCAGAGAAAATCACTTTCCTTTGAAAGAGTCTTAAGCTACTTACAAGCATTCAACAGAAACTCACATGCATTTACTGAAAGAGAAGCAGTCTGTTCCAACACTTCAATTCACTGTACAAAGCGAATGGAGTGCTGCTTCAATTTCTAAATGCTGTCCTTTCAGAGAAAATCACTTTCCTTTGAAAGTGCCTTAAGCTACTTGCAAGCATTCACAAGAAACACTAATGCGTTTCTATGAAAGAGAAGCACTCTGTTCCAACACTTCAATTCACTGCACGAAAGGAATGGAGTGTTGCTTCACTTTCTAAATGCTGTCCTTTCAGAGAAAATCACTTTCCTTTGAAAGTGCCTTAAGCTACTTACAAGCATTCACCAGAAACTCACATGCATTTCTCTGAAAGAGAAGCAGTCTGTTCCCACACTTCAATTCACTGTGCGAAGTGAATGGAGTGTTGCTTCACTTTCTAAATGCTGTCCTTTCAGAGAAAATCACTTTCCTTTGAAAGTGCCTTAAAGTACTTTCAAGCATTCACAAAAAACTCACATCACATGCGTTTCTCTGAAAGAGAAGCAGTCTGTTCCAACACTTCAATTCACTGTGCGAAGTGAATGGAGTGTTGCTTCAGTTTCTAAATGCTGTCCTTTCAGAGAAAATCACTTTCCTTTGAAAGTGCCTTAAGCAACTTCCAAGCATTCACAAGAAACTCACATGCGTTTCTCTGAAAGAGAAGCAGTCTGTTCCAACACTTCAATTCACTGTGCGAAGTGAATGGAGTGTTGCTTCACTTTCTAAATGATGTCCTTTCAGAGAAAATCACTTTCCTTTGAAAGTGCCTTAAGCTACTTACAAGCATTCAACAGAAACTCACATGCATTTCTCTGAAAGAGAAGCAGTCTGTTCCAACACTTCAATTCTCTGTGCGAAGTGAATGGAGTGTTGCTTCACTTTCTAAATGCTGTCCTTTCAGAGAAAATCACTTTCCTTCGAAAGTGCCTTAAGCTACTTACAAGCATTCAACAGAAACTCACATTCATTTCTCTGAAAGAGAAGCAGTCTGTTCCAACACTTCAATTCACTGTGCGAAGTAAATGGAGTGTTGCTTCACTTCATCAATGCTGTCCTTTCAGAGAAAATCACTTTCCTTTGAAAGTGCCTTAAGCTACTTACAAGCATTCACCAGAAACTCACATGCGTTTCTCTGAAAGAGAAGCAGTCTGTTCCAACACTTCAATTCACTGTGCGAAGTGAATGGAGTGTTGCTTCCCTTTCTAAATGCTGTCCTTTCACAGAAAATCACTTTCCTTTGAAAGTGCCTTAAGCTTCTTGCAAGCATTAGGAAGAAACTCACATGCGTTTCTCTGACAGAGAAGCAGTCTGTTCCAACACTTCAATTCACTGTGTGAAGTGAATGGTGTGTTGCCTAACTTTCTAAATGCTGTCCTTTCAGAGAAAATCACTTTCCTTTGAAAGTGCCTTAAGCTACTTACAAGCATTCAACAGAAACTCACATGCATTTTTCTGAAAGAGAAGCAGTCTGTTCCAACACTTCAATTCACTGTGCGAAGTGAATGGAGTGTTGCTTCACTTTCTAAATTATGTCCTTTCAGAAAAAATCACTTTCCTTTGAAAGTGCCTTAAGCAACTTGCAAGCATTCACAAGAAACACTAATGCGTTTATATGAAAGAAAAGCACTCTGTTCCAACACTTCAATTCACTGTGCGAAGTGAATGGAGTGTTGCTTCACTTTCTAAATGCTGTCCTTTCAGAGAAAATCACTTTCCTTTGAAATTGCCATAAGCTACTTGCAAGCATTAGGAAGAAACTCACATGCGTTTCTCTGAAAGAGAAGCTGTCTGTTCCAACACTTCAATTCACTGTGCGAAGTAAATGGAGTGTTGCTTCACTTCATCAATGCTGTCCTTTCAGAGAAAATCACTTTCCTTTGAAAGTGCCTTAAGCTACTTACAAGCATTCACCAGAAACTCATATGCGTTTCTCTGAAAGAGAAGCAGTCTGTTCCAACACTTCAATTCACTGTGCAAAGTGAATGGAGTGTTGCTTCACTTTCTAAATGCTGTCCTTTCAGAGAAAATCACTTTCCTATGAAAGTGCCTTAAGCTACTTGCAAGCATTAGGAAGAAACTCACATGCATTTCTGTGAAAGAGAAGCAGTCTGTTCCAACACTTCAATTCTCTGTGCGAAGTGAATGGAGTGTTGCCTAACTTTCTAAATGCTGTCCTTTCAGAGAAAATCACTTTCCTTTGAAAGTGCCTTAAGTTACTTGCAAGCATTCACAAGAAACTCACATGCGTTTCTCTGAAAGAGAAGCAGTCTGTTCCAACACTTCAATTCACTGTGCGAAGTGAATGGAGTGTTGCTTCACTTTCTAAATGATGTCCTTTCAGAGAAAATCACTTTCCTTTGAAAGTGCCTTAAGCTACTTACAAGCATTCAACAGAAACTCACATGCATTTCTCTGAAAGAGAAGCAGTCTGTTCCAACACTTCAATTCTCTGTGCGAAGTGAATGGAGTGTTGCTTCACTTTCTAAATGCTGTCCTTTCAGAGAAAATCACTTTCCTTCGAAAGTGCCTTAAGCTACTTACAAGCATTCAACAGAAACTCACATTCATTTCTCTGAAAGAGAAGCAGTCTGTTCCAACACTTCAATTCACTGTGCGAAGTAAATGGAGTGTTGCTTCACTTCATCAATGCTGTCCTTTCAGAGAAAATCACTTTCCTTTGAAAGTGCCTTAAGCTACTTACAAGCATTCACCAGAAACTCACATGCGTTTCTCTGAAAGAGAAGCTGTCTGTTCCAACACTTCAATTCTCTGTGCGAAGTGAATGGAGTGTTGCTTCACTTTCTAAATGCTGTCCTTTCAGAGAAAATCACTTTCCTTTGAAAGTGCCTTATGCTACTTACAAGCATTCAACAGAAACTCACATGCATTTCTCTGAAAGAGAAGCAGTCTGTTCGAACACTTCAATTCACTGTGCGAAGTGAATGGAGTGTTGCTTCACTTTCTAAATGCTGTCCTTTCAGAGAAAATCCCTTTCCTTTGAATGTGCCTTAAGCTACTTACAAGCATTCAACAGAAACTCACATGCATTTCTCTGAAAGAGAAGCAATCTGTTCCAACACTTCAATTCACTGTGCGAAGTGAATGGAGTGTTGCTTCACTTTCTAAATGCTGTCCTTTCAGAGAAAATCACTCTCCTTTGAAAGTGCCTTAAGCTACTTGCAAGCATTCACAAGAAACACTAATGCGTTTCTATGAAAGAGAAGCAGTCTGTTCCAACACTTCAATTAATTGCGCGTAGGGAATGGAGTGTTGCTTTACTTTCTAAATGCTGTCCTTTCAGAGAAAATCACTTTCCTTTGAAAGATCCTTAAGCTACTTACAAGCATTCAACAGAAACTCACATGCATTTTTCTGAAAGAGAAGCAGTCTGTTCCAACACTTCAATTCACTGTACAAAGTGAATGGAGTGTTGCTTCACTTTCTAAATGCTGTCCTTTCAGAGAAAACCACTTCCCTTTGAAAGTGCCTTAAGCTATTTGCAAGCATTCACAAGAAACTCACATGCGTTTCTCTGAAATAGAAGCAGTCTGTTCCAACACTTCAATTCACTGTGCAAAGTGAATGGAGTGTTGCTTCACTTTCTAAATGCTGTCCTTTCAGAGAAAATCACTTTCCTTTGAAAGTGCCTTAAGCTATTTGCAAGCATTCACAAGAAACACTAATGCATTTCTATGAAAGAGAAGCAGTCTGTTCCAACACTTCAGTTCATTACGCGAAGGGAATGGAGTGTTGCTTTACTTTCTAAATGCTGTTCTTTCAGAGAAAATCACTTTCCTTTGAAAGAGTCTTAAGCTACTTACAAGCATTCAACAGAAACTCACATGCATTTACTGAAAGAGAAGCAGTCTGTTCCAACACTTCAATTCACTGTACAAAGCGAATGGAGTGCTGCTTCAATTTCTAAATGCTGTCCTTTCAGAGAAAATCACTTTCCTTTGAAAGTGCCTTAAGCTACTTGCAAGCATTCACAAGAAACACTAATGCGTTTCTATGAAAGAGAAGCACTCTGTTCCAACACTTCAATTCACTGCACGAAAGGAATGGAGTGTTGCTTCACTTTCTAAATGCTGTCCTTTCAGAGAAAATCACTTTCCTTTGAAAGTGCCTTAAGCTACTTACAAGCATTCACCAGAAACTCACATGCATTTCTCTGAAAGAGAAGCAGTCTGTTCCCACACTTCAATTCACTGTGCGAAGTGAATGGAGTGTTGCTTCACTTTCTAAATGCTGTCCTTTCAGAGAAAATCACTTTCCTTTGAAAGTGCCTTAAAGTACTTTCAAGCATTCACAAAAAACTCACATCACATGCGTTTCTCTGAAAGAGAAGCAGTCTGTTCCAACACTTCAATTCACTGTGCGAAGTGAATGGAGTGTTGCTTCAGTTTCTAAATGCTGTCCTTTCAGAGAAAATCACTTTCCTTTGAAAGTGCCTTAAGCAACTTCCAAGCATTCACAAGAAACTCACATGCGTTTCTCTGAAAGAGAAGCAGTCTGTTCCAACACTTCAATTCACTGTGCGAAGTGAATGGAGTGTTGCTTCACTTTCTAAATGATGTCCTTTCAGAGAAAATCACTTTCCTTTGAAAGTGCCTTAAGCTACTTACAAGCATTCAACAGAAACTCACATGCATTTCTCTGAAAGAGAAGCAGTCTGTTCCAACACTTCAATTCTCTGTGCGAAGTGAATGGAGTGTTGCTTCACTTTCTAAATGCTGTCCTTTCAGAGAAAATCACTTTCCTTCGAAAGTGCCTTAAGCTACTTACAAGCATTCAACAGAAACTCACATTCATTTCTCTGAAAGAGAAGCAGTCTGTTCCAACACTTCAATTCACTGTGCGAAGTAAATGGAGTGTTGCTTCACTTCATCAATGCTGTCCTTTCAGAGAAAATCACTTTCCTTTGAAAGTGCCTTAAGCTACTTACAAGCATTCACCAGAAACTCACATGCGTTTCTCTGAAAGAGAAGCAGTCTGTTCCAACACTTCAATTCACTGTGCGAAGTGAATGGAGTGTTGCTTCCCTTTCTAAATGCTGTCCTTTCACAGAAAATCACTTTCCTTTGAAAGTGCCTTAAGCTTCTTGCAAGCATTAGGAAGAAACTCACATGCGTTTCTCTGACAGAGAAGCAGTCTGTTCCAACACTTCAATTCACTGTGTGAAGTGAATGGTGTGTTGCCTAACTTTCTAAATGCTGTCCTTTCAGAGAAAATCACTTTCCTTTGAAAGTGCCTTAAGCTACTTACAAGCATTCAACAGAAACTCACATGCATTTTTCTGAAAGAGAAGCAGTCTGTTCCAACACTTCAATTCACTGTGCGAAGTGAATGGAGTGTTGCTTCACTTTCTAAATTATGTCCTTTCAGAAAAAATCACTTTCCTTTGAAAGTGCCTTAAGCAACTTGCAAGCATTCACAAGAAACACTAATGCGTTTATATGAAAGAAAAGCACTCTGTTCCAACACTTCAATTCACTGTGCGAAGTGAATGGAGTGTTGCTTCACTTTCTAAATGCTGTCCTTTCAGAGAAAATCACTTTCCTTTGAAATTGCCATAAGCTACTTGCAAGCATTAGGAAGAAACTCACATGCGTTTCTCTGAAAGAGAAGCTGTCTGTTCCAACACTTCAATTCACTGTGCGAAGTAAATGGAGTGTTGCTTCACTTCATCAATGCTGTCCTTTCAGAGAAAATCACTTTCCTTTGAAAGTGCCTTAAGCTACTTACAAGCATTCACCAGAAACTCATATGCGTTTCTCTGAAAGAGAAGCAGTCTGTTCCAACACTTCAATTCACTGTGCAAAGTGAATGGAGTGTTGCTTCACTTTCTAAATGCTGTCCTTTCAGAGAAAATCACTTTCCTATGAAAGTGCCTTAAGCTACTTGCAAGCATTAGGAAGAAACTCACATGCATTTCTGTGAAAGAGAAGCAGTCTGTTCCAACACTTCAATTCTCTGTGCGAAGTGAATGGAGTGTTGCCTAACTTTCTAAATGCTGTCCTTTCAGAGAAAATCACTTTCCTTTGAAAGTGCCTTAAGCTACTTACAAGCATTCAACAGAAACACACATGCGTTTCTCTGAAAGAGAAACAGTCTGTTCCAACACTTCAATTCAATGTGCGAAGTGAATGGAGTGTTCCTTCACTTTCTAAATGCTGTCCTTTCAGAGAAAATCACTTTCCTTTGAAAGTGCCTTAAGCTACTTACAAGCATTCAACAGAAACACACATGCGTTTCTCTGAAAGAGAAACAGTCTGTTCCAACACTTCAATTCAATGTGCGAAGTGAATGGAGTGTTCCTTCACTTTCTAAATGCTGTCCTTTCAGAGAAAATCATTTTCCTTTGAAAGTGCCTTAAGCTACTTACAAGCATTCAACAGAAACTCACATGCATTTTTCTGAAAGAGAAGCAGTCTGTTCCAACACTTCAATTCACTGTGCGAAGTGAATGGAGTGTTGCTTCACTTTCTAAATTATGTCCTTTCAGAAAAAATCACTTTCCTTTGAAAGTGCCTTAAGCAACTTGCAAGCATTCACAAGAAACACTAATGCGTTTATATGAAAGAGAAGCACTCTGTTCCAACACTTCAATTCACTGTGCGAAGTGAATGGAGTGTTGCTTCACTTTCTAAATGCTTTCCTTTCAGAGAAAATCACTTTCCTTTGAAATTGCCTTAAGCTACTTGCAAGCATTAGGAAGAAACTCACATGCGTTTCTCTGAAAGAGAAGCAGTCTGTTCCAACACTTCAATTCTCTGTGCGAAGTGAATGGAGTGTTGCTTCACTTTCTAAATGCTGTCCTTTCAGAGAAAATCACTTTCCTTTGAAAGTGCCTTATACTACTTACAAGCATTCAACAGAAACTCACATGCATTTCTCTGAAAGAGAAGCAGTCTGTTCGAACACTTCAATTCACTGTGCGAAGTGAATGGAGTGTTGCTTCACTTTCTAAATGCTGTCCTTTCAGAGAAAATCCCTTTCCTTTGAACGTGCCTTAAGCTACTTACAAGCATTCAACAGAAACTCACATGCATTTCTCTGAAACAGAAGCAATCTGTTCCAACACTTCAATTCACTGTGCGAAGTGAATGGAGTGTTGCTTCACTTTCTAAATGCTGTCCTTTCAGAGAAAATCACTTTCCTTTGAAAGTGCCTTAAGCTACTTGCAAGCATTCACAAGAAACACTAATGCGTTTCTATGAAAGAGAAGCACTCTGTTCCAACACTTCAATTCACTGCACGAAAGGAATGGAGTGTTGCTTCACTTTCTAAATGCTGTCCTTTCAGAGAAAATCACTTTCCTTTGAAAGTGCCTTAAGCTACTTACAAGCATTCACCAGAAACTCACATGCATTTCTCTGAAAGAGAAGCAGTCTGTTCCCACACTTCAATTCACTGTGCGAAGTGAATGGAGTGTTGCTTCACTTTCTAAATGCTGTCCTTTCAGAGAAAATCACTTTCCTTTGAAAGTGCCTTAAACTACTTTCAAGCATTCACAAAAAACTCACATCACATGCGTTTCTCTGAAAGAGAAGCAGTCTGTTCCAACACTTCAATTCACTGTGCGAAGTGAATGGAGTGTTGCTTCAGTTTCTAAATGCTGTCCTTTCAGAGAAAATCACTTTCCTTTGAAAGTGCCTTAAGCAACTTCCAAGCATTCACAAGAAACTCACATGCGTTTCTCTGAAAGAGAAGCAGTCTGTTCCAACACTTCAATTCACTGTGCGAAGTGAATGGAGTGTTGCTTCACTTTCTAAATGATGTCCTTTCAGAGAAAATCACTTTCCTTTGAAAGTGCCTTAAGCTACTTACAAGCATTCAACAGAAACTCACATGCATTTCTCTGAAAGAGAAGCAGTCTGTTCCAACACTTCAATTCTCTGTGCGAAGTGAATGGAGTGTTGCTTCACTTTCTAAATGCTGTCCTTTCAGAGAAAATCACTTTCCTTCGAAAGTGCCTTAAGCTACTTACAAGCATTCAACAGAAACTCACATTCATTTCTCTGAAAGAGAAGCAGTCTGTTCCAACACTTCAATTCACTGTGCGAAGTAAATGGAGTGTTGCTTCACTTCATCAATGCTGTCCTTTCAGAGAAAATCACTTTCCTTTGAAAGTGCCTTAAGCTACTTACAAGCATTCACCAGAAACTCACATGCGTTTCTCTGAAAGAGAAGCTGTCTGTTCCAACACTTCAATTCTCTGTGCGAAGTGAATGGAGTGTTGCTTCACTTTCTAAATGCTGTCCTTTCAGAGAAAATCACTTTCCTTTGAAAGTGCCTTATGCTACTTACAAGCATTCAACAGAAACTCACATGCATTTTTCTGAAAGAGAAGCAGTCTGTTCCAACACTTCAATTCACTGTGCGAAGTGAATGGAGTGTTGCTTCACTTTCTAAATTATGTCCTTTCAGAAAAAATCACTTTCCTTTGAAAGTGCCTTAAGCAACTTGCAAGCATTCACAAGAAACACTAATGCGTTTATATGAAAGAGAAGCACTCTGTTCCAACACTTCAATTCACTGTGCGAAGTGAATGGAGTGTTGCTTCACTTTCTAAATGCTTTCCTTTCAGAGAAAATCACTTTCCTTTGAAATTGCCTTAAGCTACTTGCAAGCATTAGGAAGAAACTCACATGCGTTTCTCTGAAAGAGAAGCAGTCTGTTCCAACACTTCAATTCTCTGTGCGAAGTGAATGGAGTGTTGCTTCACTTTCTAAATGCTGTCCTTTCAGAGAAAATCACTTTCCTTTGAAAGTGCCTTATACTACTTACAAGCATTCAACAGAAACTCACATGCATTTCTCTGAAAGAGAAGCAGTCTGTTCGAACACTTCAATTCACTGTGCGAAGTGAATGGAGTGTTGCTTCACTTTCTAAATGCTGTCCTTTCAGAGAAAATCCCTTTCCTTTGAACGTGCCTTAAGCTACTTACAAGCATTCAACAGAAACTCACATGCATTTCTCTGAAACAGAAGCAATCTGTTCCAACACTTCAATTCACTGTGCGAAGTGAATGGAGTGTTGCTTCACTTTCTAAATGCTGTCCTTTCAGAGAAAATCACTTTCCTTTGAAAGTGCCTTAAGCTACTTGCAAGCATTCACAAGAAACACTAATGCGTTTCTATGAAAGAGAAGCACTCTGTTCCAACACTTCAATTCACTGCACGAAAGGAATGGAGTGTTGCTTCACTTTCTAAATGCTGTCCTTTCAGAGAAAATCACTTTCCTTTGAAAGTGCCTTAAGCTACTTACAAGCATTCACCAGAAACTCACATGCATTTCTCTGAAAGAGAAGCAGTCTGTTCCCACACTTCAATTCACTGTGCGAAGTGAATGGAGTGTTGCTTCACTTTCTAAATGCTGTCCTTTCAGAGAAAATCACTTTCCTTTGAAAGTGCCTTAAACTACTTTCAAGCATTCACAAAAAACTCACATCACATGCGTTTCTCTGAAAGAGAAGCAGTCTGTTCCAACACTTCAATTCACTGTGCGAAGTGAATGGAGTGTTGCTTCAGTTTCTAAATGCTGTCCTTTCAGAGAAAATCACTTTCCTTTGAAAGTGCCTTAAGCAACTTCCAAGCATTCACAAGAAACTCACATGCGTTTCTCTGAAAGAGAAGCAGTCTGTTCCAACACTTCAATTCACTGTGCGAAGTGAATGGAGTGTTGCTTCACTTTCTAAATGATGTCCTTTCAGAGAAAATCACTTTCCTTTGAAAGTGCCTTAAGCTACTTACAAGCATTCAACAGAAACTCACATGCATTTCTCTGAAAGAGAAGCAGTCTGTTCCAACACTTCAATTCTCTGTGCGAAGTGAATGGAGTGTTGCTTCACTTTCTAAATGCTGTCCTTTCAGAGAAAATCACTTTCCTTCGAAAGTGCCTTAAGCTACTTACAAGCATTCAACAGAAACTCACATTCATTTCTCTGAAAGAGAAGCAGTCTGTTCCAACACTTCAATTCACTGTGCGAAGTAAATGGAGTGTTGCTTCACTTCATCAATGCTGTCCTTTCAGAGAAAATCACTTTCCTTTGAAAGTGCCTTAAGCTACTTACAAGCATTCACCAGAAACTCACATGCGTTTCTCTGAAAGAGAAGCTGTCTGTTCCAACACTTCAATTCTCTGTGCGAAGTGAATGGAGTGTTGCTTCACTTTCTAAATGCTGTCCTTTCAGAGAAAATCACTTTCCTTTGAAAGTGCCTTATGCTACTTACAAGCATTCAACAGAAACTCACATGCATTTCTCTGAAAGAGAAGCAGTCTGTTCGAACACTTCAATTCACTGTGCGAAGTGAATGGAGTGTTGCTTCACTTTCTAAATGCTGTCCTTTCAGAGAAAATCCCTTTCCTTTGAATGTGCCTTAAGCTACTTACAAGCATTCAACAGAAACTCACATGCATTTCTCTGAAAGAGAAGCAATCTGTTCCAACACTTCAATTCACTGTGCGAAGTGAATGGAGTGTTGCTTCACTTTCTAAATGCTGTCCTTTCAGAGAAAATCACTCTCCTTTGAAAGTGCCTTAAGCTACTTGCAAGCATTCACAAGAAACACTAATGCGTTTCTATGAAAGAGAAGCAGTCTGTTCCAACACTTCAATTAATTGCGCGTAGGGAATGGAGTGTTGCTTTACTTTCTAAATGCTGTCCTTTCAGAGAAAATCACTTTCCTTTGAAAGATCCTTAAGCTACTTACAAGCATTCAACAGAAACTCACATGCATTTTTCTGAAAGAGAAGCAGTCTGTTCCAACACTTCAATTCACTGTACAAAGTGAATGGAGTGTTGCTTCACTTTCTAAATGCTGTCCTTTCAGAGAAAACCACTTCCCTTTGAAAGTGCCTTAAGCTATTTGCAAGCATTCACAAGAAACTCACATGCGTTTCTCTGAAATAGAAGCAGTCTGTTCCAACACTTCAATTCACTGTGCAAAGTGAATGGAGTGTTGCTTCACTTTCTAAATGCTGTCCTTTCAGAGAAAATCACTTTCCTTTGAAAGTGCCTTAAGCTATTTGCAAGCATTCACAAGAAACACTAATGCATTTCTATGAAAGAGAAGCAGTCTGTTCCAACACTTCAATTCATTACGCGAAGGGAATGGAGTGTTGCTTTACTTTCTAAATGCTGTTCTTTCAGAGAAAATCACTTTCCTTTGAAAGAGTCTTAAGCTACTTACAAGCATTCAACAGAAACTCACATGCATTTACTGAAAGAGAAGCAGTCTGTTCCAACACTTCAATTCACTGTACAAAGTGAATGGAGTGCTGCTTCAATTTCTAAATGCTGTCCTTTCAGAGAAAATCACTTTCCTTTGAAAGTGCCTTAAGCTACTTACAAGCATTCACCAGAAACTCACATGCGTTTCTCTGAAAGAGAACCAGTCTGTTCCAACACTTCAATTCACTGTGCGAAGTGAATGGAGTGTTGCTTCACTTTCTAAATGCTGTCCTTTCAGAGAAAATCACTTTCCTTTGAAAGTGCCTTAAACTACTTTCAAGCATTCACAAAAAACTCACATCACATGCGTTTCTCTGAAAGAGAAGCAGTCTGTTCCAACACTTCTATTCACTGTGCGAAGTGAATGGAGTGTTGCTTCAGTTTCTAAATGCTGTCCTTTCAGAGAAAATCACTTTCCTTTGAAAGTGCCTTAAACAACTTGCAAGCATTCACAAGAAACTCTCATGCGTTTCTCTGAAAGAGAAGCAGTCTGTTCCAACACTTCAATTCACTGTGCGAAGTGAATGGAGTGTTGCTTCACTTTCTAAATGCTGTCCTTTCAGAGAAAATCACTTTCCTTTGAAAGTGCCTTAAGCTACTTACAAGCATTCAACAGAAACTCACATGCATTTCTCTGAAAGAGTAGCAGTCTGTTCCAACACTTCAATTCACTCTGCGAAGTGAATGGAGTGTTGCTTCACTTTCTTAATTATGTCCTTTCAGAGAAAATCACTTTCCTTTGAAAGTGCCTTAAGCAACTTGCAAGCATTCACAAGAAACAATAATGCGTTTCTATGAAAGAGAAGCACTCTGTTCCAACACTTCAATTCACTGCACGAAGTGAATGGAGTGTTGCTTCACTTTCTAAATGCTGTCCTTTTAGAGGAAATCACTTTCCTTTGAAAGTGCCTTAAGCTACTTACAAGCATTCACCAGAAACTCACATACGTTTCTCTGAAAGAGAAGCAGTCTGTTCCAACACTTCAATTCACTGTGCGAAGTGAATGGAGTGTTGCTTCACTTTCTAAATGCTGTCCTTTGAGAGAAAATCACTTTTCTTTGAAAGTGCCTTAAGCTACTTGCAAGCATTAGGAAGGAAGTCACATGCGTTTCTCTGAAAGAGAAGCAGTCTGTTCCAACACTTCAATTCACTGTGCGAAGTGAATGGAGTGTTGCTACACTTTCTAAATGCTGTCCTTTCAGAGAAAATCACTTTCCTTTGAAAGTGCCTTAAGCTACTTACAAGCATTCAACAGAAACTCACATGCATTTCTGTGAAAGGGAGGCAGTCTGTTCCAACACTTCAATTCTCTCTGCGAAGTGAATGGAGTGTTGCTTCACTTTCTAAATGCTGTCCTTTCAGAGAAAATCACTTTCCTTTGAAAGTGCCTTAAGCTACTTACAAGCATTCACCAGAAACTCACATGCATTTCTCTGAAAGAGAAGCAGTCTGTTCCAACACTTCAATTCACTGTGCGAAGTAAATGGAGTGTTGCTTCACTTCCTCAATGCTGTCCTTTCAGGGAAAATCACTTTCCTTTGAAAGTGCCTTAAGCTACTTACAAGCATTCACCAGAAATTCACATGCGTTTCTCTGAAAGAGAAGCAGTCTGTTCCAACACTTCAATTCACTGTGCGAAGTGATTGGAGTGTTGCTTCACTTTCTAAATGCTGTCCTTTCAGAGAAAATCACTTTCCTTCGAAAGTGCCTTAAGCTACTTGCAAGCATTAGGAAGAAACTCACATGCGTTTCTCTGAAAGAGAAGCAGTCTGTTCCAACACTTTAATTCACTGTGCGAAGTGAATGGAGTGTTGCTTCACTTTCTAAATGCTGTCCTCTCAGAGAAAATCACTTTCCTTTGAAAGTGCCTTAAGCTACTTGCAAGCATTAGGAAAAAACTCACATGCTTTTCTCTGATAGAGAAGCAGTCTGTTCCAACACTTCAATTCACTGTGTGAAGTGAATGGAGTGTTGCCTCACTTTCTAAATGCTGTCCTTTCAGAGAAAATCACTTTCCTTTGAAAGTGCCTTAAGCTACTTACAAGCATTCAACAGAAACTCACATGCGTTTCTCTGAAAGAGAAGCAGTCTGTTCCAACACTTCAATTCACTGTGCGAAGTGAATGGAGTGTTGCTTCACTTTCTAAATGCTGTCCTTTCAGAGAAAATCACTTTCCTTTGAAAGTGCCTTAAGCTACTTACTAGCATTCAACAGAAACTCACATGCATTTTTCTGAAAGAGAAGCAGTCTGTTCCAACACTTCAATTCACTGTGCGAAGTGAATGGAGTGTTGCTTCACTTTCTAAATTATGTCCTTTCAGAGAAAATCACTTTCCTTTGAAAGTGCCTTAAGCAACTTGCAAGCATTCACAAGAAACACAAATGCGTTTAAATGAAAGAGAAGCAGTCTGTTCGAACACTTCAATTCACTGTGCGAAGTGAATGGAGTGTTGCTTCACTTTCTAAATGCTGTCCTTTCAGAGAAAATCCCTTTCCTTTGAATGTGCCTTAAGCTACTTACAAGCATTCAACAGAAACTCACATGCATTTCTCTGAAAGAGAAGCAATCTGTTCCAACACTTCAATTCACTGTGCGAAGTGAATGGAGTGTTGCTTCACTTCCTCAATGCTGTCCTTTCAGAGAAAATCACTTTCCTTTGAAAGTGCCTTTAGCTACTTGCAAGCATTCACAAGAAACACTAATGCGTTTCTATGAAAGAGAAGCAGTCTGTTCCAACACTTCAATTAATTGCGCGTAGGGAATGGAGTGTTGCTTTACTTTCTAAATGCTGTCCTTTCAGAGAAAATCACTTTCCTTTGAAAGATCCTTAAGCTAGTTACAAGCATTCAACAGAAACTCACATGCATTTCTCTGAAAGATAAGCAGTCTGTTCCAACACTTCAATTCACTGTGCGAAGTGAATGGAGTGTTGCTTCACTTTCTAAATGCTGTCCTTTCAGAGAAAATCACTTTCCTTTGAAAGTGCCTTAAGCTACTTGCAAGCATTAGGAAGAAACTCACATGCGTTTCTCTGAAAGAGAAGCAGTCTGTTCCAACACTTCAATTCACTGTGCGAAGTGAATGGAGTGTTGCTTCACTTTCTAAATGCTGTCCTTTCAGAGAAAATCACTTTCCTTTGAAAGTGCCTTAAGCTACTTTCAAGCATTCAACAGAAACTCACATGCATTTCTGTGAAATGGAAGAAGTTTGTTCCAACACTTCAATTCTCTGTGCGAAGTGCATGGAGTGTTGCTTCACTTTCTAAATGCTGTCCTTTCAGAGAAAATCACTTTCATTTGAAAGTGCCTTAAGCTACTTACAAGCATTCAACAGAAACTCACATGCATTTCTCTGAAAGAGAAGCAGTCTGTTCCAACACTTCAATTCACTGTGAGAAGTAAATGGAGTGTTGCTTCACTTCCTCAATGCTGTCCTTTCAGAGAAAATCACTTTCCTTTGAAAGTGCCTTAAGCTACTTACAAGCATTCAACAGAAACTCACATGCGTTTCTCTGAAAGAGAAGCAGTCTGTTCCAACACTTCAATTCACTTTGCGAAGTGAATGGAGTGTTGCTTCACTTTCTAAATGCTGTCCTTTCAGAGAAAATCACTTTCCTTTGAAAGTGCCTTAAGCTACTTGCAAGCATTAGGAAGAAACTCACATGCGTTTCTCTGAAAGAGAAGCAGTCTGTTCCAACACTTCAATTCACTGTGCGAAGTGAATGGAGTGTTGCTTCACTTTCTAAATGCTGTCCTTTCAGAGAAAATCACTTTCCTTTGAAAGTGCCTTAAGCTACTTGCAAGCATTAGGAAGAAACTCACATGCTTTTCTCTGATAGAGAAGCAGTCTGTTCCAACACTTCAATTCACTGTGTGAAGTGAATGGAGTGTTGCCTAACTTTCTAAATGCTGTCCTTTCAGAGAAAATCACTTTCCTTTGAAAGTGCCTTAAGCTACTTACAAGCAATAGGAAGAAACTCACATGTGTTTCTCTGAAAGAGAAGCAGTCTGTTCCAACACTTCAATTCAATGTGCGAAGTGAATGGAGTGTTGCTTCACTTTCTCAATGCTGTCCTTTCAGAGAAAATCACTTTCCTTTGAAAGTGCCTTAAGCTACTTACAAGCATTCAACAGAAACTCACATGCATTTTTCTGAAAGAGAAGCAGTCTGTTCCAACACTTCAATTCACTGTGCGAAGTGAATGGAGTGTTGCTTCACTTTCTAAATTATGTCCTTTCAGAGAAAATCACTTTCCTTTGAAAGTGCCTTAAGCAACTTGCAAGCATTCACAAGAAACGCTAATGCGTTTATATGAAAGAGAAGCACTCTGTTCCAACACTTCAATTCACTGTGCGAAGTGAATGGAGTGTTGCTTCAGTTTCTAAATGCTGTCCTTTCAGAGAAAATCACTTTCCTTTGAAAGTGCCTTAAGCTACTTGCAAGCATTAGGAAGAAACTCACATGCGTTTCTCTGAAAGAGGAGCAGTCTGTTCCAACACTTCAATTCACTGTGTGAAGTGAATGGAGTGTTGCCTCACTTTCTAAATGCTGTCCTTTCAGAGAAAATCACTTTCCTTTGAAATGCCTTAAGCTACTTACAAGCATTCAACAGAAACTCACATGCGTTTCTCTGAAAGAGAAGCAGTCTGTTCCAACACTTCAATTCACTGTGCGAAGTGAATGGAGTGTTGCTTCACTTTCTAAATGCTGTCCTTTCAGAGAAAATCACTTTCCTTTGAAAGTGCCTTAAGCTACTTACTAGCATTCAACAGAAACTCACATGCATTTTTCTGAAAGAGAAGCAGTCTGTTCCAACACTTCAATTCACTGTGCGAAGTGAATGGAGTGTTGCTTCACTTTCTAAATTATGTCCTTTCAGAGAAAATCACTTTCCTTTGAAAGTGCCTTAAGCAACTTGCAAGCATTCACAAGAAACACAAATGCGTTTATATGAAAGAGAAGCAGTCTGTTCGAACACTTCAATTCACTGTGCGAAGTGAATGGAGTGTTGCTTCACTTTCTAAATGCTGTCCTTTCAGAGAAAATCCCTTTCCTTTGAATGTGCCTTAAGCTACTTACAAGCATTCAACAGAAACTCACATGCATTTCTCTGAAAGAGGAGCAGTCTGTTCCAACACTTCAATTCACTGTGTGAAGTGAATGGAGTGTTGCTTCACTTTCTTAATTATGTCCTTTCAGAGAAAATCACTTTCCTTTGAAAGTGCCTTAAGCAACTTGCAAGCATTCACAAGAAACAATAATGCGTTTCTATGAAAGAGAAGCACTCTGTTCCAACACTTCAATTCACTGCACGAAGTGAATGGAGTGTTGCTTCACTTTCTAAATGCTGTCCTTTTAGAGGAAATCACTTTCCTTTGAAAGTGCCTTAAGCTACTTACAAGCATTCACCAGAAACTCACATACGTTTCTCTGAAAGAGAAGCAGTCTGTTCCAACACTTCAATTCACTGTGCGAAGTGAATGGAGTGTTGCTTCACTTTCTAAATGCTGTCCTTTGAGAGAAAATCACTTTTCTTTGAAAGTGCCTTAAGCTACTTGCAAGCATTAGGAAGGAAGTCACATGCGTTTCTCTGAAAGAGAAGCAGTCTGTTCCAACACTTCAATTCACTGTGCGAAGTGAATGGAGTGTTGCTACACTTTCTAAATGCTGTCCTTTCAGAGAAAATCACTTTCCTTTGAAAGTGCCTTAAGCTACTTACAAGCATTCAACAGAAACTCACATGCATTTCTGTGAAAGGGAGGCAGTCTGTTCCAACACTTCAATTCTCTCTGCGAAGTGAATGGAGTGTTGCTTCACTTTCTAAATGCTGTCCTTTCAGAGAAAATCACTTTCCTTTGAAAGTGCCTTAAGCTACTTACAAGCATTCACCAGAAACTCACATGCATTTCTCTGAAAGAGAAGCAGTCTGTTCCAACACTTCAATTCACTGTGCGAAGTAAATGGAGTGTTGCTTCACTTCCTCAATGCTGTCCTTTCAGGGAAAATCACTTTCCTTTGAAAGTGCCTTAAGCTACTTACAAGCATTCACCAGAAATTCACATGCGTTTCTCTGAAAGAGAAGCAGTCTGTTCCAACACTTCAATTCACTGTGCGAAGTGATTGGAGTGTTGCTTCACTTTCTAAATGCTGTCCTTTCAGAGAAAATCACTTTCCTTTGAAAGTGCCTTAAGCTACTTGCAAGCATTAGGAAGAAACTCACATGCGTTTCTCTGAAAGAGAAGCAGTCTGTTCCAACACTTTAATTCACTGTGCGAAGTGAATGGAGTGTTGCTTCACTTTCTAAATGCTGTCCTCTCAGAGAAAATCACTTTCCTTTGAAAGTGCCTTAAGCTACTTGCAAGCATTAGGAAAAAACTCACATGCTTTTCTCTGATAGAGAAGCAGTCTGTTCCAACACTTCAATTCACTGTGTGAAGTGAATGGAGTGTTGCCTCACTTTCTAAATGCTGTCCTTTCAGAGAAAATCACTT
Organism: Myodes glareolus; assembly: GCF_982192425.1. Lineage (NCBI taxonomy): Eukaryota > Metazoa > Chordata > Mammalia > Rodentia > Cricetidae > Myodes > Myodes glareolus. Next base: position 413,977 of record NW_028263211.1, on the reverse strand, counting down.
TCCTTTGAAAGTGCCTTAAGCTACTTACAAGCATTCAACAGAAACTCACATGCGTTTCTCTGAAAGAGAAGCAGTCTGTTCCAACACTTCAATTCACTGTGCGAAGTGAATGGAGTGTTGCTTCACTTTCTAAATGCTGTCCTTTCAGAGAAAATCACTTTCCTTTGAAAGTGCCTTAAGCTACTTACTAGCATTCAACAGAAACTCACATGCATTTTTCTGAAAGAGAAGCAGTCTGTTCCAACACTTCAATTCACTGTGCGAAGTGAATGGAGTGTTGCTTCACTTTCTAAATTATGTCCTTTCAGAGAAAATCACTTTCCTTTGAAAGTGCCTTAAGCAACTTGCAAGCATTCACAAGAAACACAAATGCGTTTAAATGAAAGAGAAGCAGTCTGTTCGAACACTTCAATTCACTGTGCGAAGTGAATGGAGTGTTGCTTCACTTTCTAAATGCTGTCCTTTCAGAGAAAATCCCTTTCCTTTGAATGTGCCTTAAGCTACTTACAAGCATTCAACAGAAACTCACATGCATTTCTCTGAAAGAGAAGCAATCTGTTCCAACACTTCAATTCACTGTGCGAAGTGAATGGAGTGTTGCTTCACTTCCTCAATGCTGTCCTTTCAGAGAAAATCACTTTCCTTTGAAAGTGCCTTTAGCTACTTGCAAGCATTCACAAGAAACACTAATGCGTTTCTATGAAAGAGAAGCAGTCTGTTCCAACACTTCAATTAATTGCGCGTAGGGAATGGAGTGTTGCTTTACTTTCTAAATGCTGTCCTTTCAGAGAAAATCACTTTCCTTTGAAAGATCCTTAAGCTAGTTACAAGCATTCAACAGAAACTCACATGCATTTCTCTGAAAGATAAGCAGTCTGTTCCAACACTTCAATTCACTGTGCGAAGTGAATGGAGTGTTGCTTCACTTTCTAAATGCTGTCCTTTCAGAGAAAATCACTTTCCTTTGAAAGTGCCTTAAGCTACTTGCAAGCATTAGGAAGAAACTCACATGCGTTTCTCTGAAAGAGAAGCAGTCTGTTCCAACACTTCAATTCACTGTGCGAAGTGAATGGAGTGTTGCTTCACTTTCTAAATGCTGTCCTTTCAGAGAAAATCACTTTCCTTTGAAAGTGCCTTAAGCTACTTTCAAGCATTCAACAGAAACTCACATGCATTTCTGTGAAATGGAAGAAGTTTGTTCCAACACTTCAATTCTCTGTGCGAAGTGCATGGAGTGTTGCTTCACTTTCTAAATGCTGTCCTTTCAGAGAAAATCACTTTCATTTGAAAGTGCCTTAAGCTACTTACAAGCATTCAACAGAAACTCACATGCATTTCTCTGAAAGAGAAGCAGTCTGTTCCAACACTTCAATTCACTGTGAGAAGTAAATGGAGTGTTGCTTCACTTCCTCAATGCTGTCCTTTCAGAGAAAATCACTTTCCTTTGAAAGTGCCTTAAGCTACTTACAAGCATTCAACAGAAACTCACATGCGTTTCTCTGAAAGAGAAGCAGTCTGTTCCAACACTTCAATTCACTTTGCGAAGTGAATGGAGTGTTGCTTCACTTTCTAAATGCTGTCCTTTCAGAGAAAATCACTTTCCTTTGAAAGTGCCTTAAGCTACTTGCAAGCATTAGGAAGAAACTCACATGCGTTTCTCTGAAAGAGAAGCAGTCTGTTCCAACACTTCAATTCACTGTGCGAAGTGAATGGAGTGTTGCTTCACTTTCTAAATGCTGTCCTTTCAGAGAAAATCACTTTCCTTTGAAAGTGCCTTAAGCTACTTGCAAGCATTAGGAAGAAACTCACATGCTTTTCTCTGATAGAGAAGCAGTCTGTTCCAACACTTCAATTCACTGTGTGAAGTGAATGGAGTGTTGCCTAACTTTCTAAATGCTGTCCTTTCAGAGAAAATCACTTTCCTTTGAAAGTGCCTTAAGCTACTTACAAGCAATAGGAAGAAACTCACATGTGTTTCTCTGAAAGAGAAGCAGTCTGTTCCAACACTTCAATTCAATGTGCGAAGTGAATGGAGTGTTGCTTCACTTTCTCAATGCTGTCCTTTCAGAGAAAATCACTTTCCTTTGAAAGTGCCTTAAGCTACTTACAAGCATTCAACAGAAACTCACATGCATTTTTCTGAAAGAGAAGCAGTCTGTTCCAACACTTCAATTCACTGTGCGAAGTGAATGGAGTGTTGCTTCACTTTCTAAATTATGTCCTTTCAGAGAAAATCACTTTCCTTTGAAAGTGCCTTAAGCAACTTGCAAGCATTCACAAGAAACGCTAATGCGTTTATATGAAAGAGAAGCACTCTGTTCCAACACTTCAATTCACTGTGCGAAGTGAATGGAGTGTTGCTTCAGTTTCTAAATGCTGTCCTTTCAGAGAAAATCACTTTCCTTTGAAAGTGCCTTAAGCTACTTGCAAGCATTAGGAAGAAACTCACATGCGTTTCTCTGAAAGAGGAGCAGTCTGTTCCAACACTTCAATTCACTGTGTGAAGTGAATGGAGTGTTGCCTCACTTTCTAAATGCTGTCCTTTCAGAGAAAATCACTTTCCTTTGAAATGCCTTAAGCTACTTACAAGCATTCAACAGAAACTCACATGCGTTTCTCTGAAAGAGAAGCAGTCTGTTCCAACACTTCAATTCACTGTGCGAAGTGAATGGAGTGTTGCTTCACTTTCTAAATGCTGTCCTTTCAGAGAAAATCACTTTCCTTTGAAAGTGCCTTAAGCTACTTACTAGCATTCAACAGAAACTCACATGCATTTTTCTGAAAGAGAAGCAGTCTGTTCCAACACTTCAATTCACTGTGCGAAGTGAATGGAGTGTTGCTTCACTTTCTAAATTATGTCCTTTCAGAGAAAATCACTTTCCTTTGAAAGTGCCTTAAGCAACTTGCAAGCATTCACAAGAAACACAAATGCGTTTATATGAAAGAGAAGCAGTCTGTTCGAACACTTCAATTCACTGTGCGAAGTGAATGGAGTGTTGCTTCACTTTCTAAATGCTGTCCTTTCAGAGAAAATCCCTTTCCTTTGAATGTGCCTTAAGCTACTTACAAGCATTCAACAGAAACTCACATGCATTTCTCTGAAAGAGGAGCAGTCTGTTCCAACACTTCAATTCACTGTGTGAAGTGAATGGAGTGTTGCTTCACTTTCTTAATTATGTCCTTTCAGAGAAAATCACTTTCCTTTGAAAGTGCCTTAAGCAACTTGCAAGCATTCACAAGAAACAATAATGCGTTTCTATGAAAGAGAAGCACTCTGTTCCAACACTTCAATTCACTGCACGAAGTGAATGGAGTGTTGCTTCACTTTCTAAATGCTGTCCTTTTAGAGGAAATCACTTTCCTTTGAAAGTGCCTTAAGCTACTTACAAGCATTCACCAGAAACTCACATACGTTTCTCTGAAAGAGAAGCAGTCTGTTCCAACACTTCAATTCACTGTGCGAAGTGAATGGAGTGTTGCTTCACTTTCTAAATGCTGTCCTTTGAGAGAAAATCACTTTTCTTTGAAAGTGCCTTAAGCTACTTGCAAGCATTAGGAAGGAAGTCACATGCGTTTCTCTGAAAGAGAAGCAGTCTGTTCCAACACTTCAATTCACTGTGCGAAGTGAATGGAGTGTTGCTACACTTTCTAAATGCTGTCCTTTCAGAGAAAATCACTTTCCTTTGAAAGTGCCTTAAGCTACTTACAAGCATTCAACAGAAACTCACATGCATTTCTGTGAAAGGGAGGCAGTCTGTTCCAACACTTCAATTCTCTCTGCGAAGTGAATGGAGTGTTGCTTCACTTTCTAAATGCTGTCCTTTCAGAGAAAATCACTTTCCTTTGAAAGTGCCTTAAGCTACTTACAAGCATTCACCAGAAACTCACATGCATTTCTCTGAAAGAGAAGCAGTCTGTTCCAACACTTCAATTCACTGTGCGAAGTAAATGGAGTGTTGCTTCACTTCCTCAATGCTGTCCTTTCAGGGAAAATCACTTTCCTTTGAAAGTGCCTTAAGCTACTTACAAGCATTCACCAGAAATTCACATGCGTTTCTCTGAAAGAGAAGCAGTCTGTTCCAACACTTCAATTCACTGTGCGAAGTGATTGGAGTGTTGCTTCACTTTCTAAATGCTGTCCTTTCAGAGAAAATCACTTTCCTTTGAAAGTGCCTTAAGCTACTTGCAAGCATTAGGAAGAAACTCACATGCGTTTCTCTGAAAGAGAAGCAGTCTGTTCCAACACTTTAATTCACTGTGCGAAGTGAATGGAGTGTTGCTTCACTTTCTAAATGCTGTCCTCTCAGAGAAAATCACTTTCCTTTGAAAGTGCCTTAAGCTACTTGCAAGCATTAGGAAAAAACTCACATGCTTTTCTCTGATAGAGAAGCAGTCTGTTCCAACACTTCAATTCACTGTGTGAAGTGAATGGAGTGTTGCCTCACTTTCTAAATGCTGTCCTTTCAGAGAAAATCACTTTCCTTTGAAAGTGCCTTAAGCTACTTACAAGCATTCAACAGAAACTCACATGCGTTTCTCTGAAAGAGAAGCAGTCTGTTCCAACACTTCAATTCACTGTGCGAAGTGAATGGAGTGTTGCTTCACTTTCTAAATGCTGTCCTTTCAGAGAAAATCACTTTCCTTTGAAAGTGCCTTAAGCTACTTACTAGCATTCAACAGAAACTCACATGCATTTTTCTGAAAGAGAAGCAGTCTGTTCCAACACTTCAATTCACTGTGCGAAGTGAATGGAGTGTTGCTTCACTTTCTAAATTATGTCCTTTCAGAGAAAATCACTTTCCTTTGAAAGTGCCTTAAGCAACTTGCAAGCATTCACAAGAAACACAAATGCGTTTAAATGAAAGAGAAGCAGTCTGTTCGAACACTTCAATTCACTGTGCGAAGTGAATGGAGTGTTGCTTCACTTTCTAAATGCTGTCCTTTCAGAGAAAATCCCTTTCCTTTGAATGTGCCTTAAGCTACTTACAAGCATTCAACAGAAACTCACATGCATTTCTCTGAAAGAGAAGCAATCTGTTCCAACACTTCAATTCACTGTGCGAAGTGAATGGAGTGTTGCTTCACTTCCTCAATGCTGTCCTTTCAGAGAAAATCACTTTCCTTTGAAAGTGCCTTTAGCTACTTGCAAGCATTCACAAGAAACACTAATGCGTTTCTATGAAAGAGAAGCAGTCTGTTCCAACACTTCAATTAATTGCGCGTAGGGAATGGAGTGTTGCTTTACTTTCTAAATGCTGTCCTTTCAGAGAAAATCACTTTCCTTTGAAAGATCCTTAAGCTAGTTACAAGCATTCAACAGAAACTCACATGCATTTCTCTGAAAGATAAGCAGTCTGTTCCAACACTTCAATTCACTGTGCGAAGTGAATGGAGTGTTGCTTCACTTTCTAAATGCTGTCCTTTCAGAGAAAATCACTTTCCTTTGAAAGTGCCTTAAGCTACTTGCAAGCATTAGGAAGAAACTCACATGCGTTTCTCTGAAAGAGAAGCAGTCTGTTCCAACACTTCAATTCACTGTGCGAAGTGAATGGAGTGTTGCTTCACTTTCTAAATGCTGTCCTTTCAGAGAAAATCACTTTCCTTTGAAAGTGCCTTAAGCTACTTTCAAGCATTCAACAGAAACTCACATGCATTTCTGTGAAATGGAAGAAGTTTGTTCCAACACTTCAATTCTCTGTGCGAAGTGCATGGAGTGTTGCTTCACTTTCTAAATGCTGTCCTTTCAGAGAAAATCACTTTCATTTGAAAGTGCCTTAAGCTACTTACAAGCATTCAACAGAAACTCACATGCATTTCTCTGAAAGAGAAGCAGTCTGTTCCAACACTTCAATTCACTGTGAGAAGTAAATGGAGTGTTGCTTCACTTCCTCAATGCTGTCCTTTCAGAGAAAATCACTTTCCTTTGAAAGTGCCTTAAGCTACTTACAAGCATTCAACAGAAACTCACATGCGTTTCTCTGAAAGAGAAGCAGTCTGTTCCAACACTTCAATTCACTTTGCGAAGTGAATGGAGTGTTGCTTCACTTTCTAAATGCTGTCCTTTCAGAGAAAATCACTTTCCTTTGAAAGTGCCTTAAGCTACTTGCAAGCATTAGGAAGAAACTCACATGCGTTTCTCTGAAAGAGAAGCAGTCTGTTCCAACACTTCAATTCACTGTGCGAAGTGAATGGAGTGTTGCTTCACTTTCTAAATGCTGTCCTTTCAGAGAAAATCACTTTCCTTTGAAAGTGCCTTAAGCTACTTGCAAGCATTAGGAAGAAACTCACATGCTTTTCTCTGATAGAGAAGCAGTCTGTTCCAACACTTCAATTCACTGTGTGAAGTGAATGGAGTGTTGCCTAACTTTCTAAATGCTGTCCTTTCAGAGAAAATCACTTTCCTTTGAAAGTGCCTTAAGCTACTTACAAGCAATAGGAAGAAACTCACATGTGTTTCTCTGAAAGAGAAGCAGTCTGTTCCAACACTTCAATTCAATGTGCGAAGTGAATGGAGTGTTGCTTCACTTTCTCAATGCTGTCCTTTCAGAGAAAATCACTTTCCTTTGAAAGTGCCTTAAGCTACTTACAAGCATTCAACAGAAACTCACATGCATTTTTCTGAAAGAGAAGCAGTCTGTTCCAACACTTCAATTCACTGTGCGAAGTGAATGGAGTGTTGCTTCACTTTCTAAATTATGTCCTTTCAGAGAAAATCACTTTCCTTTGAAAGTGCCTTAAGCAACTTGCAAGCATTCACAAGAAACGCTAATGCGTTTATATGAAAGAGAAGCACTCTGTTCCAACACTTCAATTCACTGTGCGAAGTGAATGGAGTGTTGCTTCAGTTTCTAAATGCTGTCCTTTCAGAGAAAATCACTTTCCTTTGAAAGTGCCTTAAGCTACTTGCAAGCATTAGGAAGAAACTCACATGCGTTTCTCTGAAAGAGGAGCAGTCTGTTCCAACACTTCAATTCACTGTGTGAAGTGAATGGAGTGTTGCCTCACTTTCTAAATGCTGTCCTTTCAGAGAAAATCACTTTCCTTTGAAATGCCTTAAGCTACTTACAAGCATTCAACAGAAACTCACATGCGTTTCTCTGAAAGAGAAGCAGTCTGTTCCAACACTTCAATTCACTGTGCGAAGTGAATGGAGTGTTGCTTCACTTTCTAAATGCTGTCCTTTCAGAGAAAATCACTTTCCTTTGAAAGTGCCTTAAGCTACTTACTAGCATTCAACAGAAACTCACATGCATTTTTCTGAAAGAGAAGCAGTCTGTTCCAACACTTCAATTCACTGTGCGAAGTGAATGGAGTGTTGCTTCACTTTCTAAATTATGTCCTTTCAGAGAAAATCACTTTCCTTTGAAAGTGCCTTAAGCAACTTGCAAGCATTCACAAGAAACACAAATGCGTTTATATGAAAGAGAAGCAGTCTGTTCGAACACTTCAATTCACTGTGCGAAGTGAATGGAGTGTTGCTTCACTTTCTAAATGCTGTCCTTTCAGAGAAAATCCCTTTCCTTTGAATGTGCCTTAAGCTACTTACAAGCATTCAACAGAAACTCACATGCATTTCTCTGAAAGAGAAGCAATCTGTTCCAACACTTCAATTCACTGTGCGAAGTGAATGGAGTGTTGCTTCACTTCCTCAATGCTGTCCTTTCAGAGAAAATCACTTTCCTTTGAAAGTGCCTTTAGCTACTTGCAAGCATTCACAAGAAACACTAATGCGTTTCTATGAAAGAGAAGCAGTCTGTTCCAACACTTCAATTAATTGCGCGTAGGGAATGGAGTGTTGCTTTACTTTCTAAATGCTGTCCTTTCAGAGAAAATCACTTTCCTTTGAAAGATCCTTAAGCTAGTTACAAGCATTCAACAGAAACTCACATGCATTTCTCTGAAAGATAAGCAGTCTGTTCCAACACTTCAATTCACTGTGCGAAGTGAATGGAGTGTTGCTTCACTTTCTAAATGCTGTCCTTTCAGAGAAAATCACTTTCCTTTGAAAGTGCCTTAAGCTACTTGCAAGCATTAGGAAGAAACTCACATGCGTTTCTCTGAAAGAGAAGCAGTCTGTTCCAACACTTCAATTCACTGTGCGAAGTGAATGGAGTGTTGCTTCACTTTCTAAATGCTGTCCTTTCAGAGAAAATCACTTTCCTTTGAAAGTGCCTTAAGCTACTTTCAAGCATTCAACAGAAACTCACATGCATTTCTGTGAAATGGAAGAAGTTTGTTCCAACACTTCAATTCTCTGTGCGAAGTGCATGGAGTGTTGCTTCACTTTCTAAATGCTGTCCTTTCAGAGAAAATCACTTTCATTTGAAAGTGCCTTAAGCTACTTACAAGCATTCAACAGAAACTCACATGCATTTCTCTGAAAGAGAAGCAGTCTGTTCCAACACTTCAATTCACTGTGCGAAGTAAATGGAGTGTTGCTTCACTTCCTCAATGCTGTCCTTTCAGAGAAAATCACTTTCCTTTGAAAGTGCCTTAAGCTACTTACAAGCATTCAACAGAAACTCACATGCGTTTCTCTGAAAGAGAAGCAGTCTGTTCCAACACTTCAATTCACTTTGCGAAGTGAATGGAGTGTTGCTTCACTTTCTAAATGCTGTCCTTTCAGAGAAAATCACTTTCCTTTGAAAGTGCCTTAAGCTACTTGCAAGCATTAGGAAGAAACTCACATGCGTTTCTCTGAAAGAGAAGCAGTCTGTTCCAACACTTCAATTCACTGTGCGAAGTGAATGGAGTGTTGCTTCACTTTCTAAATGCTGTCCTTTCAGAGAAAATCACTTTCCTTTGAAAGTGCCTTAAGCTACTTGCAAGCATTAGGAAGAAACTCACATGCTTTTCTCTGATAGAGAAGCAGTCTGTTCCAACACTTCAATTCACTGTGTGAAGTGAATGGAGTGTTGCCTAACTTTCTAAATGCTGTCCTTTCAGAGAAAATCACTTTCCTTTGAAAGTGCCTTAAGCTACTTACAAGCAATAGGAAGAAACTCACATGTGTTTCTCTGAAAGAGAAGCAGTCTGTTCCAACACTTCAATTCAATGTGCGAAGTGAATGGAGTGTTGCTTCACTTTCTCAATGCTGTCCTTTCAGAGAAAATCACTTTCCTTTGAAAGTGCCTTAAGCTACTTACAAGCATTCAACAGAAACTCACATGCATTTTTCTGAAAGAGAAGCAGTCTGTTCCAACACTTCAATTCACTGTGCGAAGTGAATGGAGTGTTGCTTCACTTTCTAAATTATGTCCTTTCAGAGAAAATCACTTTCCTTTGAAAGTGCCTTAAGCAACTTGCAAGCATTCACAAGAAACGCTAATGCGTTTATATGAAAGAGAAGCACTCTGTTCCAACACTTCAATTCACTGTGCGAAGTGAATGGAGTGTTGCTTCAGTTTCTAAATGCTGTCCTTTCAGAGAAAATCACTTTCCTTTGAAAGTGCCTTAAGCTACTTGCAAGCATTAGGAAGAAACTCACATGCGTTTCTCTGAAAGAGGAGCAGTCTGTTCCAACACTTCAATTCTCTTTGCGAAGTGAATGGAGTGTTGCTTCACTTTCCAAATGCTGTCCTTTCAGAGAAAATCACTTTCCTTTGAAATGCCTTAAGCTACTTACAAGCATTCAACAGAAACTCACATGCATTTCTCTGAAAGAGAAGCAGTCTGTTCGAACACTTCAATTCACTGTGCGAAGTGAATGGAGTGTTGCTTCACTTTCTAAATGCTGTCCTTTCAGAGAAAATCCCTTTCCTTTGAATGTGCCTTAAGCTACTTACAAGCATTCAACAGAAACTCACATGCATTTCTCTGAAAGAGAAGCAATCTGTTCCAACACTTCAATTTACTGTGCGAAGTGAATGGAGTGTTGCTTCACTTTCTAAATGCTGTCCTTTCAGAGAAAATCACTTTCCTTTGAAAGTGCCTTAAACTACTTGCAAGCATTCACAAGAAACACTAATGCGTTTCTATGAAAGAGAAGCAGTCTGTTCCAACACTTCAATTAATTGCGCGTAGGGAATGGAGTGTTGCTTTACTTTCTAAATGCTGTCCTTTCAGAGAAAATTACTTTCCTTTGAAAGATCCTTAAGCTACTTACAAGCATTCAACAGAAACTCACATGCATTTCTCTGAAAGAGAAGCAGTCTGTTCCAACACTTCAATTCACTGTACAAAGTGAATGGAGTGTTGCTTCACTTTCTAAATGCTGTCCTTTCAGAGAAAACCACTTTCCTTTGAAAGTGGCTTAAGCTACTTGCAAGCATTCACAAGAAACACTAATGCGTTTCTGTGAAAGAGAAGCACTCTATTCCAAGACTTCAATTCACTGCAAGAAGGGAATGGAGTGTTGCTTCACTTTCTAAATGCTGTCCTTTCAGAGAAAATCACTTTCCTTTGAAATTGCCTTAAGCTACTTACAAGCATTCACCAGAAACTCACATGCATTTCTCTGAAAGAGAATCAGTCTGTTCCAACACTTCAATTCACTGTGCAAAGTGAATGGAGTGTTGCTTCACTTTCTAAATGCTTTCCTTTCAGAGAAAATCACTTTCCTTTGAAAGTGCCTTAAGCTACTTTCAAGCATTCACAGGAAACACACATGCGTTTCTCTGAAAGAGAAGCAGTCTGTTCCAACACTTCAATTCACTGTGCAAAGTGAATGGAGTGTTGCTTCACTTTCTAAATCCTGTCCTTTCAGAGAAAATCACTTTTCTTTGAAAGTGTCTTAAGCTACTTGCAAGCATTAGGAAGAAACTCACATGCGTTTCTCTGAAAGAGAAGCAGTCTGTTCCAACACTTCAATTCACTGTGTGAAGTGAATGGAGTGTTGCCTCACTTTCTAAATGCTGTCCTTTCAGAGAAAATCACTTTCCTTTGAAAGTGCCTTAAGCTACTTTCAAGCATTCAACAGAAACTCACATGCGTTTCTCTGAAAGAGAAGTAGTCTGTTCCAACACTTCAATTCAATGGGCGAAGTGAATGGAGTGTTGCTTCACTTTCTAAATGCTGTCCTTTCAGAGAAAATCACTTTCCTTTGAAAGTGCCTTAAGCTACTTACAAGCATTCAACAGAAACTCACATGCATTTCTCTGAAAGAGAAGCAGTCTGTTCCAACACTTCAATTCACTGTGCGATGTGAATGGAGTGTTGCTTCACTTTCTAAATTATGTCCTTTCAGAGAAAATTACTTTCTTTTGAAAGTGCCTTAAGCAACTTACAAGTATTCACAAGAAACACTAATGCGTTTATCTGAAAGAGAAGCACTCTGTTCCAACACTTCAATTCACTGCACGAAGGGAATGGAGTGTTGCTTCACTTTCTAAATGCTGTCCTTTTAGAGAAAATCACTTTCCTTTGAAAGTGCCTTAAGCTACTTACAAGCATTCACAAGAAACTCACATGCGTTTCTCTGAAAGAGAAGCAGTCTGTTCCAACACTTCAATTCACTGTGCGAAGTGAATGGAGTGTTGCTTCACTTTCTAAATGCTGTCCTTTCAGAGAAAATCACTTTCCTTTGAAAGTGCCTTAAGCTACTTGCAGGCATTAGGAAGAAACTCACATGCGTTTCTCTGAAAGAGAAGCAATCTGTTCCAGCACTTCAATTCACTGTGCGAAGTGAATGGAGTGTTGCTTCACTTTCTAAATGCTCTCCTTTCAGAGAATACCACTTTCCTTTGAAAGTGCCTTAAGCTACTTACAAGCATTCACCAGAAACTCACATGCGTTTCTCTGAAAGAGAAGCAGTCTGTTCCAACACTTCAATTCACTGTGCGAAGTGAATGGAGTGTTTCCTCACTTTCTAAATGCTGTCCTTTCAGAGAAAATCACTTTCCATTGAAAGTGCCTTAAACTACTTTCAAGCATTCACAAAAAACTCACATGCATTTCTCTGAAAGAGAAGCAGTCTGTTCCAACACTTCAATTCACTGTGCGAAGTGAATGGAGTGTTGCTTCACTTTCTAAATGCTGTCCTTTCAGAGAAAATCACTTTCCTTTGAAAGAGCCTTAAGCTACTTACAAGCATTCAACAGAAACTCACATGCGTTTCTATGAAAGAGAAGCACTCTGTTCCAACACTTCACTTCACTGCACGAAGGGAACGGAGTATTGCTTCATTTTCTAAATGCTGTCCTTTCAGAGAAAATCACTTTCCTTTGTAACTGCCTTAAGCTACTTAAAAGCATTCAACAGAAACTCACATTCATTTCTCTGAAAGAGAAGCAGTCTCTTCCAACACTTCAATTCACTGTGCGAAGTGAATGGAGCGTTGCTTCAGTTTCTAAATACTGTCGTTTAAGAGAAAATCACTTTCCTTTGAAAGTGCCTTAAGCTACTTACAAGCATTAGGAAGAAACTCACATGCGTTTCTCTGAAAGAGAAGTAGTCTGTTCCAACACGTCAATTCACTGTGCGAAGTGAATGGAGTGTTGCTTCACTTTCTAAATGCTGTCCTTTCAGAGAAAATCACTTTCCTTTGAAAGTGCCTTAAACTACTTTCAAGCATTCATAAAAAACTCACATGCGTTTCCCTGAAAGAGAAGCAGTCTGTTCCAACACTTCAATTCACTGTGCGAAGTGAATGGATTGTTGCTTCACTTTCTAAATGCTGTCCTTTCAGAGAAAATCACTTTCCATTGAAAGTGCCTTAAACTACTTTCAAGCATTCACAAAAAACTCACATGCGTTTCTCTGAAAGAGAAGCAGTCTGTTCCAACACTTCAATTCACTGTGCGAAGTGAATGGAGTGTTGCTTCACTTTCTAAATGCTGTCCTTTCAGAGAAAATCCCTTTCCTTTGAATGTGCCTTAAGCTACTTACAAGCATTCAATAGAAACTCACATGCATTTCTCTGAAAGAGAAGCAATCTGTTCCAACACTTCAATTCTCTGTGCGAAGTGAATGGAATGTTGCTTCACTTTCTAAATGCTGTCCTTTCAGAGAAAATCACTTTCCTTTGAAAGTGCCTTAAGCTACTTGCAAGCATTCACAAGAAACACTAATGCGTTTCTATTGTGGGAACCTGTCCTCCCTGATCCTTGAGGCCAAAATACTGGATGCAAGTGTTTATGCTAACCAGCTAAGCTTCCTGCTAGTTCCGTCCTTGGTTCTGCTACAGCCTGGTATATTAGCCTGAGGGATCTATTTTTCTTTAAAATGGTAATTTCTCAACCTGCCTCAAAGAAGCTCAGGCGCCATGGCCCATCTAACCTGTCTGACATTGCCTTAAACCCTCGACCACCTGCCTGGGGAAAAACTCCCACAGAGGCCAGTTTCCCCAGCCCCCTCTGGGTGGGAGGAGTTTTCCTTTACTGGGGCCAAAAGTATTTTAACCCTGGATTTAGTTGAATAAAGGGGCATTCTCTTCTTGAGGATGACTGGAACTCTGTATCTGTGTGTGTGCGTCTTGTGTTTTAACCCCTAGGACAATATGGAACTCGTGGGATGTGGGTGGCGTGGAAGGACGACCCCTACATCTATGAAAGAGAAGCAGTCTGTTCCAACACTTCAATTCACTGCGCGAAGGGAATGGAGTGTTGCTTCACTTTCTAAATGCTGTCCTTTCAGAGAAAATCACTTTCCTTTGAAAGTGCCTTAAGCTACTTACAAGCATTCAACAGAAACTCACATGCATTTCTCTGAAGGAGAAGCAATCTGTTCCAACACTTCAATTCTCTGTGCGAAGTGAATGGAGTGTTGCTTCACTTTCCAAATGCTGTCCTTTCAGAGAAAATCACTTTCCTTTGAAAGTGCCTTAAGCTACTTGCAAGCATTCACAAGAAACACTAATGCGTTTCTACGAAAGAGAAGCAGTCTGTTCCAACACTTCAATTCACTGTGCAAAGTGAATGGAGTGTTGCCTCACTTTCTAAATGCTGTCCTTTCAGAGAAAATCACTTTCCTTTGAAAGTGCCTTAAGCTTCTTGCAAGCATTAGGAAGAAACTAACATGCGTTTCTCTGAAAGAGAAGCAGTCTGTTCCAACACTTCAATTCACTGTGCGAAGTGAATGGAGTGTTGCTTCACTTTCTAAATGCTGTCCTTTCAGAGAAAATCACTTTCCTTTGAAAGTGCCTTAAGCTACTTGCAAGCATTCACAAGAAATATTAATGCGTTTCTATGAAAGACAAGCAGTCTGTTCCAACACTTCAATTCACTGCACGAAGGGAATGGAGTGTTGCTTCACTTTCTAAATGCTGTCCTTTCAGAGAAAATCACTTTCCTTTGAAAGTGCCTTAAGCTACTTACAAGCATTCAACAGAAACTCACATGCATTTCTCTGAAAGAGAAGCAATCTGTTCCAACACTTCAACTCTGTGCGAAGTGAATGGAGTGTTGCTTCACGTTCTAAATGCTGTCCTTTCAGAGAAAATCACTTTCCTTTGAAAGTGCCTTAAGCAACTTGCAAGCATTCAAAAGAAACTCACATGCATTTCTCTGAAAGAGAAGCAGTCTCTTCCAACACTTCAATTCACTAAGCGAAGTGAATGGAGTGTTGCTTCACTTTCTAAATGCTGTCCTTTCAGAGAAAATCACTTTACTTTGAAAGTGCCTTAAGCTACTTACAAGCATTAGGAAGAAACTCACATGCGTTTCTCTGAAAGAGAAGCAGTCTGTTCCAACACTTCAATTCACTGCACGAAGGGAATGGAGTGTTGCTTCACTTTCTAAATGCTGTCCTTTCAGAGAAAATCACTTTCCTTTGAAAGTGCCTTAAGGTACTTACAAGCATTCAACAGAAACTCACATGCATTTCTCTGAAAGAGAAGCAGTCTGTTCCAACACTTCAATTCACTGTGCGAAGTGAATGGAGTGTTGCTTCACTTTCTAAATGCTGTCCTTTCAGAGAAAATCACTTTCCTTTGAAAGTGCCTTAAACTACTTTCAAGCATTCATAAAAAACTCACATGCGTTTCCCTGAAAGAGAAGCAGTCTGTTCCAACACTTCAATTCACTGTGCGAAGTGAATGGATTGTTGCTTCACTTTCTAAATGCTGTCCTTTCAGAGAAAATCACTTTCCATTGAAAGTGCCTTAAACTACTTTCAAGCATTCACAAAAAACTCACATGCGTTTCTCTGAAAGAGAAGCAGTCTGTTCCAACACTTCAATTCACTGTGCGAAGTGAATGGAGTGTTGCTTCACTTTCTAAATGCTGTCCTTTCAGAGAAAATCCCTTTCCTTTGAATGTGCCTTAAGCTACTTACAAGCATTCAATAGAAACTCACATGCATTTCTCTGAAAGAGAAGCAATCTGTTCCAACACTTCAATTCTCTGTGCGAAGTGAATGGAATGTTGCTTCACTTTCTAAATGCTGTCCTTTCAGAGAAAATCACTTTCCTTTGAAAGTGCCTTAAGCTACTTGCAAGCATTCACAAGAAACACTAATGCGTTTCTATTGTGGGAACCTGTCCTCCCTGATCCTTGAGGCCAAAATACTGGATGCAAGTGTTTATGCTAACCAGCTAAGCTTCCTGCTAGTTCCGTCCTTGGTTCTGCTACAGCCTGGTATATTAGCCTGAGGGATCTATTTTTCTTTAAAATGGTAATTTCTCAACCTGCCTCAAAGAAGCTCAGGCGCCATGGCCCATCTAACCTGTCTGACATTGCCTTAAACCCTCGACCACCTGCCTGGGGAAAAACTCCCACAGAGGCCAGTTTCCCCAGCCCCCTCTGGGTGGGAGGAGTTTTCCTTTACTGGGGCCAAAAGTATTTTAACCCTGGATTTAGTTGAATAAAGGGGCATTCTCTTCTTGAGGATGACTGGAACTCTGTATCTGTGTGTGTGCGTCTTGTGTTTTAACCCCTAGGACAATATGGAACTCGTGGGATGTGGGTGGCGTGGAAGGACGACCCCTACATCTATGAAAGAGAAGCAGTCTGTTCCAACACTTCAATTCACTGCGCGAAGGGAATGGAGTGTTGCTTCACTTTCTAAATGCTGTCCTTTCAGAGAAAATCACTTTCCTTTGAAAGTGCCTTAAGCTACTTACAAGCATTCAACAGAAACTCACATGCATTTCTCTGAAGGAGAAGCAATCTGTTCCAACACTTCAATTCTCTGTGCGAAGTGAATGGAGTGTTGCTTCACTTTCCAAATGCTGTCCTTTCAGAGAAAATCACTTTCCTTTGAAAGTGCCTTAAGCTACTTGCAAGCATTCACAAGAAACACTAATGCGTTTCTACGAAAGAGAAGCAGTCTGTTCCAACACTTCAATTCACTGTGCAAAGTGAATGGAGTGTTGCCTCACTTTCTAAATGCTGTCCTTTCAGAGAAAATCACTTTCCTTTGAAAGTGCCTTAAGCTTCTTGCAAGCATTAGGAAGAAACTAACATGCGTTTCTCTGAAAGAGAAGCAGTCTGTTCCAACACTTCAATTCACTGTGCGAAGTGAATGGAGTGTTGCTTCACTTTCTAAATGCTGTCCTTTCAGAGAAAATCACTTTCCTTTGAAAGTGCCTTAAGCTACTTACAAGCATTCAACAGAAACTCACATGCATTTCTCTGAAAGAGAAGCAATCTGTTCCAACACTTCAACTCTGTGCGAAGTGAATGGAGTGTTGCTTCACGTTCTAAATGCTGTCCTTTCAGAGAAAATCACTTTCCTTTGAAAGTGCCTTAAGCAACTTGCAAGCATTCAAAAGAAACTCACATGCATTTCTCTGAAAGAGAAGCAGTCTCTTCCAACACTTCAATTCACTAAGCGAAGTGAATGGAGTGTTGCTTCACTTTCTAAATGCTGTCCTTTCAGAGAAAATCACTTTACTTTGAAAGTGCCTTAAGCTACTTACAAGCATTAGGAAGAAACTCACATGCGTTTCTCTGAAAGAGAAGCAGTCTGTTCCAACACTTCAATTCACTGCACGAAGGGAATGGAGTGTTGCTTCACTTTCTAAATGCTGTCCTTTCAGAGAAAATCACTTTCCTTTGAAAGTGCCTTAAGGTACTTACAAGCATTCAACAGAAACTCACATGCATTTCTCTGAAAGAGAAGCAGTCTGTTCCAACACTTCAATTCACTGTGCGAAGTGAATGGAGTGTTGCTTCACTTTCTAAATGCTGTCCTTTCAGAGAAAATCACTTTCCTTTGAAAGTGCCTTAAGCTACTTTCAAGCATTCACAAGAAACACACATGCGTTTCTCTGAAATAGAAGCAGTCTGTTCCAACGCTTCAATTCACTGTGTGAAGTGAATGGAGTGTTGCTTCACTTTCTAAATGCTGTCTTTTCCGAGAAAATCACTTTCCTTTGAAAGTGCCTTAAGGTACTTACAAGCATTCAACAGAAACTCACATGCATTCCTCTGAAAGAGAAGCAGTCTGTTCCAACATTTCAATTCACTGTGCGAAGTGAATGGAGTGTTGCTTCACTTTCTAAATGCTGTCCTTTCAGAGAAAATCACTTTCCTTTGAAAGTGCCTTAAATTACTTGCAAGCATTAGGAAGAAACTCACATGCGTTTCTCTGAAAGAGAAGCAGTCTGTTCCAACACTTCAATTCTCTGTGCGACGTGAATGGAGTGTTTCTTCACTTTCTAAGTGCTGTCCTTTCAAAGAAAATCACTTTCCTTTGAAAGTGCCTTAAGCTGCTTGCAAGCATTCACAAGAAACACTAATGCTTTTCTCTGAAAGTGAAGCAGTCTGTTCCAACACTTCAATTCACTGTGCGAAGTGAATGGAGTGTTGCTTCACTTTCTAAAGGCTGCCCTTTCAGAGAAAATCACTTTCCTTTGAAAGTGCCTTAAGCTACTTACTAGCATTCACCAGAGACTCACATGCGTTACTCTGAAAGAGAAGCAGTCTGTTCCAACACTTCAATTCACTGTGCGAAGTGAATGGAGTGTTGCTTCACTTTCTTAATGCTGTCCTTTCAGAGAAAATCACTTTCCTTTGAAAGTGCCTTAAGCTACTTTCAAGCATTCACAAGAAACACACATGCGTTTCTCTGAAATAGAAGCAGTCTGTTCCAACAATTCAACTCACTGTGCGAAGTGAATGGAGTGTTGCTTCACTTTCTAAATGCTGTCCTTTCAGAGAAAATTACTCTCCTTTGAAACTGAATTGAGCTACTTACAAGCATTCAACAGAAACTCACATGCATTTTTCTGAAAGAGAAGCAGTCGGTTCCAACACTTCAATTCACTTTGCGAAGTGAATGGAGTGTTGCTTCACTTTCTAAATTCTGTCCTTTCAGAGAAAATCACTTTCCTTTGAAAGTGCCTTAAACTACTTTCAAGCATTCACAAAAAACTCACATGCGTTTCTCTGAAAGAGAAGCAGTCTGTTCCAACACTTCAATTCACTGTGCGAAGTGAATGGAGTGTTGCTTCACTTTCTTAATGCTGTCCGTTCATAGAAAATCACTTTCCTTTGAAAATGCCTTAAGCTAATTACAAGCATTCAACAGAAACTCTCATGCATTTCTCTGAAAGAGAAGCAGTCTGTTCCATCACTTCAATTCACTGCACGAAGGGAATGGAGTGTGGCTTCACTTTCTAAATGCTGTCCTTTCAGAGAAAATCACTTTCCTTTGAAAGTGCCTTAAGCTACTTACAAGCATTAAGAAGAAACTCACATGCGTTTCTCTGAAATAGAAGCAGTCTGTTCCAACACTTGAATTCACTGTGCGAAGTGAATGGAGTGTTGCTTCACTTTCTTAATGCTGTCCTTTCAGAGAAAATCACTTTCCTTTGAAAGTGCCTTAAGCTAATTACAAGCATTCAACAGAAATTCACATGCATTTCTCTGAAAGAGAAGCAGTCTGTTCCAACACTTCAATTCATTGCATGAAGTGAATGGCGAGTTGCTTCACTTTCTAAATGCTGTCCTTTCAGAGAAAATCACTTTCCTTTGAAAGTGCCTTAAGCTACTTACAAGCATTCACCAGAAACTCACATACGTTTCTTTGAAAGAGAAGCAGTCTGTTCCAACACTTCAATTCACTGTGCGAAGTGAATGGAGTGTTGCTTCACTTTCTAAATGCTGTCCTTTCAGAGAAAATCACTTTCCTTTGAAAGTGCCTTAAGCTAATTACAAGCATTCAACAGAAACTCACATGCATTTCTCTGAAAGAGAAGCAGTCTGTTCCAACTCTTCAATTCACTGCACGAAGGGAATGGAGTGATGCTTCACTTTCTAAATGCTGTCCTTTCAGAAAAAATCACTTTCCTTTGAAAGAGCATTAAGCTACTTACAAGCATTCACCAGAAACTCACATGCGTTTCTTTGAAAGAGAAGCAGTCTGTTCCAACACTTCAATTCACTGTGCGAAGTGAATGGAGTGTTGCTTCACTTTCTAAATGCTGTCCTTTCAGAGAAAATCACTTTCCTTTGAAAGTGCCTTAAGTTACTTGAAAGCATTAGGAAGAAACTCACATGCGTTTCTCTGAAAGAGAAGCAGTCTGTTCCAACACTTCAATTCACTGTGCGAAGTGAATGGAGTGTTGCTTCACTTTCTTAATGCTGTCCTTTCAGAGAAAATCACTTTCCTTTGAAAGTGCCTTAAGCTAATTACAAGCCTTCAACAGAAACTCACATGCATTTCCCTGAAAGAGATGCAGTCTGTTCCAACACTTCAATTCACTGTGCAAAGTGAATGGTGTGTTGCTTCACTTTCTAAATTCTGTAATTTCAGAGAAAATCACTTTCCTTTGAAAGTGCCTTAAGGTACTTACAAGCATTCAACAGAAACTCACATGCATTCCTCTGAAAGAGAACCAGTCTGTTCCAACACTTCAATTCACTGTGCGAAGTGAATGGAGTGTTGATTCACTTTCTAAATTCTGTCCTTTCAGAGAAAATCACTTTCCTTTGAAAGTGCCATGAGCTACTTGCAAGCATTAGGAAGAAACTTACATGCGTTTCTCTGAAAGAGAAGCAGTCTGTTCCAACACTTCAATTCTCTGTGCGACGTGAATGGAGTGTTTCTTCACTTTCTAAATGCTGTCCTTTCAAAGAACATCACTTTCCTTTGAAAGTGCCTTAAGCTGCTTGCAAGCATTCACAAGAAACATTAATGCTTATCTCTGAAAGAGAAGCAGTCTGTTCCAACACTTCAATTCACTGTGCGAAGTGAATGGAGTGTTGCTTCACTTTCTAAAGGTTGCCCTTTCATAGAAAATTACTTTCCTTTGAAAGTGCCTAAAGGTACTTACTAGCATTCACCAGAGACTCACATGCTTTACTCTGAAAGAGAAGCAGTCTGTTCCAACACTTCAATTCACTGTGCGAAGTGAATGGAGTGTTGCTTCACTTTCTTAATGCTGTCCTTTCAGAGAAAATCACTTTCCTTTGAAAGTGCCTTAAGCTACTTTCAAGCATTCACAAGAAACACACATGCGTTTCTCTGAAATAGAAGCAGTCTGTTCCAACAATTCAACTCACTGTGCGAAGTGAATGGAGTGTTGCTTCACTTTCTAAATGCTGTCCTTTCAGAGAAAATTACTCTCCTTTGAAACTGAATTGAGCTACTTACAAGCATTCAACAGAAACTCACATGCATTTTTCTGAAAGAGAAGCAGTCGGTTCCAACACTTCAATTCACTTTGCGAAGTGAATGGAGTGTTGCTTCACTTTCTAAATTCTGTCCTTTCAGAGAAAATCACTTTCCTTTGAAAGTGCCTTAAACTACTTTCAAGCATTCACAAAAAACTCACATGCGTTTCTCTGAAAGAGAAGCAGTCTGTTCCAACACTTCAATTCACTGTGCGAAGTGAATGGAGTGTTGCTTCACTTTCTTAATGCTGTCCGTTCATAGAAAATCACTTTCCTTTGAAAATGCCTTAAGCTAATTACAAGCATTCAACAGAAACTCTCATGCATTTCTCTGAAAGAGAAGCAGTCTGTTCCATCACTTCAATTCACTGCACGAAGGGAATGGAGTGTGGCTTCACTTTCTAAATGCTGTCCTTTCAGAGAAAATCACTTTCCTTTGAAAGTGCCTTAAGCTACTTACAAGCATTAAGAAGAAACTCACATGCGTTTCTCTGAAATAGAAGCAGTCTGTTCCAACACTTGAATTCACTGTGCGAAGTGAATGGAGTGTTGCTTCACTTTCTTAATGCTGTCCTTTCAGAGAAAATCACTTTCCTTTGAAAGTGCCTTAAGCTAATTACAAGCATTCAACAGAAATTCACATGCATTTCTCTGAAAGAGAAGCAGTCTGTTCCAACACTTCAATTCATTGCATGAAGTGAATGGCGAGTTGCTTCACTTTCTAAATGCTGTCCTTTCAGAGAAAATCACTTTCCTTTGAAAGTGCCTTAAGCTACTTACAAGCATTCACCAGAAACTCACATACGTTTCTTTGAAAGAGAAGCAGTCTGTTCCAACACTTCAATTCACTGTGCGAAGTGAATGGAGTGTTGCTTCACTTTCTAAATGCTGTCCTTTCAGAGAAAATCACTTTCCTTTGAAAGTGCCTTAAGCTAATTACAAGCATTCAACAGAAACTCACATGCATTTCTCTGAAAGAGAAGCAGTCTGTTCCAACTCTTCAATTCACTGCACGAAGGGAATGGAGTGATGCTTCACTTTCTAAATGCTGTCCTTTCAGAAAAAATCACTTTCCTTTGAAAGAGCATTAAGCTACTTACAAGCATTCACCAGAAACTCACATGCGTTTCTTTGAAAGAGAAGCAGTCTGTTCCAACACTTCAATTCACTGTGCGAAGTGAATGGAGTGTTGCTTCACTTTCTAAATGCTGTCCTTTCAGAGAAAATCACTTTCCTTTGAAAGTGCCTTAAGTTACTTGAAAGCATTAGGAAGAAACTCACATGCGTTTCTCTGAAAGAGAAGCAGTCTGTTCCAACACTTCAATTCACTGTGCGAAGTGAATGGAGTGTTGCTTCACTTTCTTAATGCTGTCCTTTCAGAGAAAATCACTTTCCTTTGAAAGTGCCTTAAGCTAATTACAAGCCTTCAACAGAAACTCACATGCATTTCCCTGAAAGAGATGCAGTCTGTTCCAACACTTCAATTCACTGT
This sequence comes from Myodes glareolus, assembly GCF_982192425.1. Lineage (NCBI taxonomy): Eukaryota > Metazoa > Chordata > Mammalia > Rodentia > Cricetidae > Myodes > Myodes glareolus. The sequence goes on along the minus strand of NW_028263211.1, from coordinate 391,990 downwards.
GCAAAGTGAATGGTGTGTTGCTTCACTTTCTAAATTCTGTAATTTCAGAGAAAATCACTTTCCTTTGAAAGTGCCTTAAGGTACTTACAAGCATTCAACAGAAACTCACATGCATTCCTCTGAAAGAGAACCAGTCTGTTCCAACACTTCAATTCACTGTGCGAAGTGAATGGAGTGTTGATTCACTTTCTAAATTCTGTCCTTTCAGAGAAAATCACTTTCCTTTGAAAGTGCCATGAGCTACTTGCAAGCATTAGGAAGAAACTTACATGCGTTTCTCTGAAAGAGAAGCAGTCTGTTCCAACACTTCAATTCTCTGTGCGACGTGAATGGAGTGTTTCTTCACTTTCTAAATGCTGTCCTTTCAAAGAACATCACTTTCCTTTGAAAGTGCCTTAAGCTGCTTGCAAGCATTCACAAGAAACATTAATGCTTATCTCTGAAAGAGAAGCAGTCTGTTCCAACACTTCAATTCACTGTGCGAAGTGAATGGAGTGTTGCTTCACTTTCTAAAGGCTGCCCTTTCATAGAAAATTACTTTCCTTTGAAAGTGCCTAAAGGTACTTACTAGCATTCACCAGAGACTCACATGCTTTACTCTGAAAGAGAAGCAGTCTGTTCCAACACTTCAATTCACTGTGCGAAGTGAATGGAGTGTTGCTTCACTTTCTTAATGCTGTCCTTTCAGAGAAAATCACTTTCCTTTGAAAGTGCCTTAAGCTACTTTCAAGCATTCACAAGAAACACACATGCGTTTCTCTGAAATAGAAGCAGTCTGTTCCAACCATTCAACTCACTGTGCGAAGTGAATGGAGTGTTGCTTCACTTTCTAAATGCTGTCCTTTCAGAGAAAATTACTTTCCTTTGAAACTGAATTGAGCTACTTACAAGCATTCAACAGAAACTCACATACATTTTTCTGAAAGAGAAGCAGTCGGTTCCAACACTTCAATTCACTGTGCGAAGTGAATGGAGTGTTGCTTCACTTTCTAAATTCTGTCCTTTCAGAGAAAATCACTTTCCTTTGAAAGTGCCTTAAACTACTTTCAAGCATTCACAAAAAACTCACATGCGTTTCTCTGAAAGAGAAGCAGTCTGTTCCAACACTTCAATTCACTGTGCGAAGTGAATGGAGTGTTGCTTCACTTTCTTAATGCTGTCCGTTCTTAGAAAATCACTTTCCTTTGAAAGTGCCTTAAGCTAATTACAAGCATTCAACAGAAACTCACATGCATTTCTCTGAAAGAGAAGCAGTCTGTTCCAACACTTCAATTCACTGTGCGAAGTGAATGGAGTGTTGCTTCACTTTCTAAATGCTGTCTTTTCCGAGAAAATCACTTTCCTTTGAAAGTGCCTTAAGGTATTTACAAGCATTCAACAGAAACTCACATGCGTTTCTCTGAAAGAGAAGCAGTCTGTTCCAACACTTCAATTCACTGTGCGAAGTGAATGGAGTGTTGCTTCACTTTCTAAATGCTGTCCTTTCAGAGAAAATCACTTTCCTTTGAAAGTGCCTTAAGCTAATTACAAGCATTCAACAGAAACTCACATGCATTTCTGTGAAAGAGAAGCAGTCTGTTCCAACTCTTCAATTCACTGCACGAAGGGAATGGAGTGTTGCTTCACTTTCTAAATGCTGTCCTTTCAGAAAAAATCACTTTCCTTTGAAAGTGCATTAAGCTACTTACAAGCATTCACCAGAAACTCACATGCGTTTCTTTGAAAGAGAAGCAGTCTGTTCCAACACCTCAATTCACTGTGCGAAGTGAATGGAGTGTTGCTTCACTTTCTAAATGCTGTCCTTTCAGAGAAAATCACTTTCCTTTGAAAGTGCCTTAAGCTAATTTCAAGCATTCACAAAAAACTCACATGCGTTTCTCTGAAAGAGAAGCAGTCTGTTCCAACACTTCAATTCACTGTGCGAAGTGAATGGAGTGTTGCTTCACTTTCTTAATGCTGTCCTTTCAGAGAAAATCACTTTCCTTTGAAAGTGCCTTAAGCTAATTAGAAGCCTTCAACAGAAACTCACATGCATTTCTCTGAAAGAGAAGCAGTCTGTTCCAACACTTCAATTCACTGCACGAAGGGAATGGAGTGTTGCTTCACTTTCTAAATGCTGTCCTTTCAGAGAAAATCACTTTCCTTTGAAAGTGCCTTAAGGTACTTACAAGCATTCAACAGAAACTCACATGCATTTCTCTGAAAGAGAAGCAGTCTGTTCCAACAAATCAATTCACTGTGCGAAGTGAATGGAGTGTTGCTTCACTTTCTAAATGCTGTCCTTTCAGAGAAAATAACTTTCCTTTGATAGTGCCTTCAGCTACTTTCAAGCATTCACAAGAAACACACATGTGTTTCTCTGAAATAGAAGCAGTCTGTTCCAACACTTCAATTCACTGTGCGAAGTGAATGGAGTGTTGCTTCACTTTCTAAATGCTGTCTTTTCCGAGAAAATCTCTTTCTTTTGAAAGTGCCTTAAGGTACTTACAAGCATTCAACAGAAACTCACATGCGTTTCTCTGAAAGAGAAGCAGTCTGTTCCAACACTTCAATTCACTGCACGAAGGGAATGGAGTGTTGCTTCACTTTCTAAATGCTGTCCTTTCAGAGAAAATCACTTTCCTTTGAAAGTGCCTTAAGCTACTTACAAGCATTCACCAGAAACTCACATGCGTTTCTTTGAAAGAGAAGCAGTCTGTTCCAACATTTCAATTCACTGTGCGAAGTGAATGGAGTGTTGCTTCACTTTCTAAATGCTGTCCTTTCAGAGAAAATCACTTTCCTTTGAAAGTGCCTTAAGGTTCTTACAAGCATTCAACAGAAACTCACATGCGTTTCTCTGACAGAGAAGCAGTCTGTTCCAACACTTCAATTCACTGTGCGAAGTGAATGGAGTGTTGCTTCACTTTCTAAATGCTGTCCTTTCAGAGAAAATCACTTTCCTTTGATAGTGCCTTCAGCTACTTTCAAGCATTCACAAGAAACACACATGTGTTTCTCTGAAATAGAAGCAGTCTGTTCCAACACTTCAATTCACTGTGCGAAGTGAATCGAGTGTTGCTTCACTTTCTAAATGCTGTCTTTTCCGAGAAAATCACTTTCTTTTGAAAGTGCCTTAAGGTACTTACAAGCATTCAACAGAAACTCACATGCATTTCTCTGAAAGAGAAGCAGTCTGTTCCAACTCTTCAATTCACTGCACGAAGGGAATGGAGTGTTGCTTCACTTTCTAAATGCTGTCCTTTCAGAAAAAATCACTTTCCTTTGAAAGTGCATTAAGCTACTTACAAGCATTCACCAGAAACTCACATGCGTTTCTTTGAAAGAGAAGCAGTCTGTTCCAACACTTCAATTCAATGTGCGAAGTGAATGGAGTGTTGCTTCACTTTCTAAATGCTGTCCTTTCAGAGAAAATCACTTTCCTTTGAAAGTGCCTTAAGTGACTTGCACGCATTAGGAAGAAACTCACATGCGTTTCTCTGAAAGAGAAGCAGTCTGTTCCAACACTTCAATTCACTGTGCGAAGTGAATGGAGTGTTGCTTCACTTTCTTAATGCTGTCCTTTCAGAGAAAATCACTTTCCTTTGAAAGTGCCTTAAGCTAATTACAAGCATTCAACAGAAACTCACATGCATTTCTCTGAAAGAGAAGCAGTCTGTTCCAACACTTCAATTCACTGTGCGAAGTGAATGGTGTGTTGCTTCACTTTCTAAATTCTGTCCTTTCAGAGAAAATCACTTTCCTTTGAAAGTGCCTTAAACTACTTTAAAGCATTCACAAAAAACTCACATGCGTTTCTCTGAAAGAGAAGCAGTCTGTTCCAACACTTCAATTCACTGTGCGAAGTGAATGGAGTGTTGCTTCACTTTCTTAATGCTGTCCTTTCAGAGAAAATCACTTTCCTTTGAAAGTGCCTTAAGCTAATTACAAGCATTCAACAGAAACTCACATGCATTTCTCTGAAAGAGAAGCAGTCTGTTCCAACACTTCAATTCACTGCACGAAGGGAATGGAGTGTTGCTTCACTTTCTAAATGCTGTCCTTTCAGAGAAAATCACTTTCCTTTGAAAGTGCCTTAAGCTACTTACAAGCATTCACCAGAAACTCACATGCGTTTCTCTGAAAGAGAAGCAGTCTGTTCCAACACTTCAATTCACTGCACGAAGGGAATGGAGTGTTTCCTCACTTTCTAAATGCTGTCCTTTCAGAGAAAATCACTTTCCTTTGAAAGTGCCTTAAGGTACTTACAAGCATTCAACAGAAACTCACATGCATTTCTCTGAAAGAGAAGCAGTCTGTTCCAACATTTCAATTCACTGTGCGAAGTGAATGGAGTGTTGCTTCACTTTCTAAATGCTGTCCTTTCAGAGAAAATCACTTTCCTTTGATAGTGCCTTCAGCTACTTTCAAGCATTCACAAGAAACACACATGTGTTTCTCTGAAATAGAAGCAGTCTGTTCCAACACTTCAATTCACTGTGCGAAGTGAATGGAGTGTTGCTTCACTTTCTAAATGCTGTCTTTTCCGAGAAAATCACTTTCTTTTGAAAGTGCCTTAAGGTACTTACAAGCATTCAACAGAAACTCACATGCATTTCTCTGAAAGAGAAGCAGTCTGTTCCAACTCTTCAATTCACTGCACGAAGGGAATGGAGTGTTGCTTCACTTTCTAAATGCTGTCCTTTCAGAAAAAATCACTTTCCTTTGAAAGTGCATTAAGCTAACTACAAGCATTCAACAGAAACTCACATGCATTTCTCTGAAAGAGAAGCAGTCTGTTCCAACACTTCAATTCACTGTGCGAAGTGAATGGTGTGTTGCTTCACTTTCTAAATTCTGTCCTTTCAGAGAAAATCACTTTCCTTTGAAAGTGCCTTAAACTACTTTAAAGCATTCACAAAAAACTCACATGCGTTTCTCTGAAAGAGAAGCAGTCTGTTCCAACACTTCAATTCACTGTGCGAAGTGAATGGAGTGTTGCTTCACTTTCTTAATGCTGTCCTTTCAGAGAAAATCACTTTCCTTTGAAAGTGCCTTAAGCTAATTACAAGCATTCAACAGAAACTCACATGCATTTCTCTGAAAGAGAAGCAGTCTGTTCCAACACTTCAATTCACTGCACGAAGGGAATGGAGTGTTGCTTCACTTTCTAAATGCTGTCCTTTCAGAGAAAATCACTTTCCTTTGAAAGTGCCTTAAGCTACTTACAAGCATTCACCAGAAACTCACATGCGTTTCTCTGAAAGAGAAGCAGTCTGTTCCAACACTTCAATTCACTGCACGAAGGGAATGGAGTGTTTCCTCACTTTCTAAATGCTGTCCTTTCAGAGAAAATCACTTTCCTTTGAAAGTGCCTTAAGGTACTTACAAGCATTCAACAGAAACTCACATGCATTTCTCTGAAAGAGAAGCAGTCTGTTCCAACATTTCAATTCACTGTGCGAAGTGAATGGAGTGTTGCTTCACTTTCTAAATGCTGTCCTTTCAGAGAAAATCACTTTCCTTTGATAGTGCCTTCAGCTACTTTCAAGCATTCACAAGAAACACACATGTGTTTCTCTGAAATAGAAGCAGTCTGTTCCAACACTTCAATTTACTGTGCGAAGTGAATGGAGTGTTGCTTCACTTTCTAAATGCTGTCTTTTCCGAGAAAATCACTTTCTTTTGAATGTGCCTTAAGGTACTTACAAGCATTCAACAGAAACTCACATGCATTTCTCTGAAAGAGAAGCAGTCTGTTCCAACTCTTCAATTCACTGCACGAAGGGAATGGAGTGTTGCTTCACTTTCTAAATGCTGTCCTTTCAGAAAAAATCACTTTCCTTTGAAAGTGCATTAAGCTACTTACAAGCATTCACCAGAAACTCACATGCGTTTCCTTGAAAGAGAAGCAGTCTGTTCCAACACTTCAATTCACTGTGCGAAGTGAATGGAGTGTTGCCTCACTTTCTAAATGCTGTCCTTTCAGAGAAAATCACTTTCCTTTGAAAGTGCCTTAAGTTACTTGCAAGCATTAGGAAGAAACTCACATGCGTTTCTCTGAAAGAGAAGCAGTCTGTTCCAACACTTCAATTCACTGTGCGAAGTGAATGGAGTGTTGCTTCACTTTCTTAATGCTGTCCTTTCAGAGAAAATCACTTTCCTTTGAAAGTGCCTTAAGCTACTTACAAGCATTCACCAGAAACTCACATGCGTTTCTGTGAAAGAGAAGCAGTCTGTTCCAACATTTCAATTCAGTGTGCGAAGTGAATGGAGTGTTGCTTCACTTTCTAAATGCTGTCCTTTCAGAGAAAATCACTTTCCTTTGAAAGTGCCTTAAGGTACTTACAAGCATTCAACAGAAACTCACATGCATTTCTCTGAAAGAGAAGCAGTCTGTTCCAACACTTCAATTCACTGTGCGAAGTGAATGGAGTGTTGCTTCACTTTCTAAATGCTGTCCTTTCAGAGAAAATCACTTTCCTTTGATAGTGCCTTCAGCTACTTTCAAGCATTCACAAGAAACACACATGTGTTTCTCTGAAATAGAAGCAGTCTGTTCCAACACTTCAATTCACTGTGCGAAGTGAATGGAGTGTTGCTTCACTTTCTAAATGCTGTCTTTTCCGAGAAAATCACTTTCTTTTGAAAGTGCCTTAAGGTACTTACAAGCATTCAACAGAAACTTACATGCATTTCTCTGAAAGAGAAGCAGTCTGTTCCAACACTTCAATTCACTGTGCGAAGTGAATGGAGTGTTGCTTCACTTTCTAAATGCTGTCCTTTCAGAGAAAATCACTTTCCTTTGAAAGTGCCTTAAGTTACTTGCAAGCATTAGGAAGAAACTCACATGCGTTTCTTTGAAAGAGAAGCAGTCTGTTCCAACACTTCAATTCACTGCACGAAGGGAATGGAGTGTTGCTTCACTTTCTAAATTCTGTCCTTTCAGAGAAAATCACTTTCCTTTGAAAGTGCCTTAAACTACTTTCAAGCATTCACAAAAAACTCACATGCGTTTCTCTGAAAGAGAAGCAGTCTGTTCCAACACTTCAATTCACTGTGCGAAGTGAATGGAGTGTTGCTTCACTTTCTAAATGCTGTCCTTTCAGAGAAAATCACTTTCCTTTGAAAGTGCCTTAAGCTAATTACAAGCATTCAACAGACACTCACATGCATTTCTCTGAAAGAGAAGCAGTCTGTTCCAACACTTAAACTCACTGCACGAAGGGAATGGAGTGTTGCTTCACTTTCTAAATGCTGTCCTTTCAGAGAAAATCACTTTCCTTTGAAAGTGCCTTAAGGTACTTACAAGCATGCAACAGAAACTCACATGCATTTCTCTGAAAGAGAAGCAGTCTGTTCCAACACTTCAATTCACTGTGCGAAGTGAATGGAGTGTTGCTTCACTTTCTAAATGCTGTCCTTTCCGAGAAAATCACTTTCCTTTGAAAGTGCCTTAAGCTACTTTCAAGCATTCACCAGAAACACACATGCGTTTCTTTGAAAGAGAAGCAGTCTGTTCCAACACTTCAATTCACTGTGCGAAGTGAATGGAGTGTTGCTTGACTTTCTAAAAGCTGTCCTTTCAAAGAAAATCACTTTCCTTTGAAAGTGCCTTAAGTTACTTGCAAGCATTAGGAAGAAACTAACATGCGTTTCTCTGAAAGAGAAGCAGTCTGTTCCAACACTTCAATTCACTGCACGAAGGGAATGGAGTGTTGCTTCACTTTCTAAATTCTGTCCTTTCAGAGAAAATCACTTTCCTTTGAAAGTGCCTTAAACTACTTTCAAGCATTCACAAAAAACTCACATGCGTTTCTCTGAAAGAGAAGCAGTCTGTTCCAACACTTCAATTCATTGTGCGAAGTGAATGGAGTGTTGCTTCACTTTCTAAATGCTGTCCTTTCAGAGAAAATCACTTTCCTTTGAAAGTGCCTTAAGCTAATTACAAGCATTCAACAGAAACTCACATGCATTTCTCTGAAAGAGAAGCACTCTGTTCCAACACTTCAATTCACTGCACGAAGAAAATGGAGTGTTGCTTCACTTTCTAAATGCTGTCCTTTCAGAGAAAATCACTTTCCTTTGAAAGTGCCTTAAGGTACTTACAAGCATTCAACAGAAACTCACATGCATTTCTCTGAAAGAGAAGCAGTCGGTTCCAACACTTCAATTCACTGTGCGAAGTGAATGGAGTGTTGCCTCACTTTCTAAATGCTGTCCTTTCAGAGAAAATCACTTTCCTTTGAAAGTGCCTTAAACTAATTTCAAGCATTCACAGAAAACGCACATGCGTTTGTCTGAAAGAGAAGCACTCTGTTCCAACACTTCAATTCACTGTGTGAAGTGAATGGAGTGTTGCTTCACTTTCTAAATGCTGTCCTTTAAGAGAAAATCACGTTCCTTTGAAAGTGCCTTAAGCTACTTACAAGCATTCACCAGAAACTCACATGCGTTTCTCTGAAAGAGAATCAATCTGTTCCAAAACTTCAATTCACTGTGCAAAGTTCATGGAGTGTTGCCTCACTTTTGAAATGCTGTCCTTTCCGAGAAAATCATTTTCCTTTGAAAGTGCCTTAAGCTACTTTCAAGCATTCACAAAAAACTCACATGTGTTTCTCTGAAAGAGAAGCAGTCTGTTCCAACACTTCAATTCACTGTGCGAAGTGAATGGAGTGTTGCTTCACTTTCTTAATGCTGTCCTTTCAGAGAAAATCACTTTCCTTTGAAAGTGCCTTAAGCTAATTACAAGCATTCAACAGAAACTCACATGCATTTCTCTGAAAGAGAAGCAGTCTGTTCCAACACTTCAATTCACTGTGCGAAGTGAATGGAGTGTTGCTTCACTTTCTAAATGCTGTCCTTTCAGAGAAAATCACTTTCTTTGAAAGTGCCTTAAGGTACTTACAAGCATTCAACAGAAACTCACATGCATTTCTCTGAAAGAGAAGCAGTCTGTTCCAACACTTCAATTCACTGTGCGAAGTGAATGGAGTGTTGCTTCACTTTCTAAATGCTGTCCTTTCATAGAAAATCACTTTCCTTTGAAAGTGCCTCAAGCTAATTACAAGCATTCAACAGACACTCACATGCATTTCTCTGAAAGAGAAGCAGTCTGTTCCAACACTTCAATTCACTGTGCGAAATGAATGGAGTGTTGCTTCACTTTCTAAATGCTGTCCTTTCAGAAAAAATCACTTTCCTTTGAAAGTGCCGTAAGCTACTTACAAGCATTCACCAGAAACTCACATGCGTTTCTTTGAAAGAGAAGCAGTCTGTTCCAACACTTCAATTCACTGTGCGAAGTGAATGGAGTGTTGCTTCACTTTCTAAAAGCTGTCCTTTCAAAGAAAATCACTTTCCTTTGAAAGTGCCTTAAGTTACTTGCAAGCATTAGGAAGAAACTAACATGCGTTTCTCTGAAAGAGAAGCAGTCTGTTCCAACACTTCAATTCACTGCATGAAGGGAATGGAGTGTTGCTTCACTTTCTAAATTCTGTCCTTTCAGAGAAAATCACTTTCCTTTGAAAGTGCCTTAAACTACTTTCAAGCATTCACAAAAAACTCACATGCGTTTCTCTGAAAGAGAAGCAGTCTGTTCCAACACTTCAATTCACTGTGCGAAGTGAATGGAGTGTTGCTTCACTTTCTAAATGCTGTCCTTTCAGAGAAAATCACTTTCCTTTGAAAGTGACTTAAACTAATTTCAAGCATTCACAGAAAACGCACATGCGTTTCTCTGAAAGAGAAGCACTCTGTTCCAACAATTCAATTCACTGTGCGAAGTGAATGGAGTGTTGCTTCACTTTCTAAATGCTGTCCTTTCAGAGAAAATCACTTTCCTTTGAAAGTGTCTTAAGGTACTTACAAGCATTCAACAGAAACTCACATGCATTTCTCTGAAAGAGAAGCAGTCTGTTCCAACACTTCAATTCACTGTGCGAAGTGAATGGAGTGTTGCTTCACTTTCTAAATGCTGTCCTTTCAGAGAAAATCACTTTCCTTTGAAAGTGCCTTAAGCTAATTACAAGCATTCAACAGAAACTCACATGCATTTCTCTGAAATAGAAGCAGTCTGTTCCAACACTTCAATTCACTGCACGAAGGGAATGGAGTGTTGCTTCACTTTCTAAATGCTGTCCTTTCAGAGAAAATCACTTTCCTTTGAAAGTGCCTTAAACTACTTTCAAGCATTCACAAAAAACTCACATGCGTTTCTCTGAAAGAGAAGCAGTCTGTTCCAACACTTCAATTCACTGTGCGAAGTGAATGGAGTGTTGCTTCACTTTCTTAATGCTGTCCTTAAGAGAAAATCACTTTCCTTTGAAAGTGCCTTAAGCTAATTACAAGCATTCAACAGAAACTCACATGCATTTCTCTGAAAGAGAAGCAGTCTGTTCCAACACTTCAATTCACTGCACGAAGGGAATGGAGTGTTGCTTCACTTTCTAAATGCTGTCCTTTCAGAGAAAATCACTTTCCTTTGAAAGTGCCTTAAGCTACTTACAAGCATTCACCAGAAACTCACATGCGTTTCTCTGAAAGAGAAGCAGTCTGTTCCAACACTTCAATTCACTGCACGAAGGGAATGGAGTGTTTCCTCACTTTCTAAATGCTGTCCTTTCAGAGAAAATCACTTTCCTTTGAAAGTGCCTTAAGGTACTTACAAGCATTCAACAGAAACTCACATGCATTTCTCTGAAAGAGAAGCAGTCTGTTCCAACATTTCAATTCACTGTGCGAAGTGAATGGAGTGTTGCTTCACTTTCTAAATGCTGTCCTTTCAGAGAAAATCACTTTCCTTTGATAGTGCCTTCAGCTACTTTCAAGCATTCACAAGAAACACACATGTGTTTCTCTGAAATAGAAGCAGTCTGTTCCAACACTTCAATTCACTGTGCGAAGTGAATGGAGTGTTGCTTCACTTTCTAAATGCTGTCTTTTCCGAGAAAATCACTTTCTTTTGAAAGTGCCTTAAGGTACTTACAAGCATTCAACAGAAACTCACATGCATTTCTCTGAAAGAGAAGCAGTCTGTTCCAACTCTTCAATTCACTGCACGAAGGGAATGGAGTGTTGCTTCACTTTCTAAATGCTGTCCTTTCAGAAAAAATCACTTTCCTTTGAAAGTGCATTAAGCTACTTACAAGCATTCACCAGAAACTCACATGCGTTTCCTTGAAAGAGAAGCAGTCTGTTCCAACACTTCAATTCACTGTGCGAAGTGAATGGAGTGTTGCCTCACTTTCTAAATGCTGTCCTTTCAGAGAAAATCACTTTCCTTTGAAAGTGCCTTAAGTTACTTGCAAGCATTAGGAAGAAACTCACATGCGTTTCTCTGAAAGAGAAGCAGTCTGTTCCAACACTTCAATTCACTGTGCGAAGTGAATGGAGTGTTGCTTCACTTTCTTAATGCTGTCCTTTCAGAGAAAATCACTTTCCTTTGAAAGTGCCTTAAGCTACTTACAAGCATTCACCAGAAACTCACATGCGTTTCTGTGAAAGAGAAGCAGTCTGTTCCAACATTTCAATTCAGTGTGCGAAGTGAATGGAGTGTTGCTTCACTTTCTAAATGCTGTCCTTTCAGAGAAAATCACTTTCCTTTGAAAGTGCCTTAAGGTATTTACAAGCATTCAACAGAAACTCACATGCATTTCTCTGAAAGAGAAGCAGTCTGTTCCAACACTTCAATTCACTGTGCGAAGTGAATGGAGTGTTGCTTCACTTTCTAAATGCTGTCCTTTCAGAGAAAATCACTTTCCTTTGATAGTGCCTTCAGCTACTTTCAAGCATTCACAAGAAACACACATGTGTTTCTCTGAAATAGAAGCAGTCTGTTCCAACACTTCAATTCACTGTGCGAAGTGAATGGAGTGTTGCTTCACTTTCTAAATGCTGTCTTTTCCGAGAAAATCACTTTCTTTTGAAAGTGCCTTAAGGTACTTACAAGCATTCAACAGAAACTTACATGCATTTCTCTGAAAGAGAAGCAGTCTGTTCCAACACTTCAATTCACTGTGCGAAGTGAATGGAGTGTTGCTTCACTTTCTAAAAGCTGTCCTTTCAGAGAAAATCACTTTCCTTTGAAAGTGCCTTAAGTTACTTGCAAGCATTAGGAAGAAACTAACATGCGTTTCTCTGAAAGAGAAGCAGTCTGTTCCAACACTTCAATTCACTGCATGAAGGGAATGGAGTGTTGCTTCACTTTCTAAATTCTGTCCTTTCAGAGAAAATCACTTTCCTTTGAAAGTGCCTTAAACTACTTTCAAGCATTCACAAAAAACTCACATGCGTTTCTCTGAAAGAGAAGCAGTCTGTTCCAACACTTCAATTCACTGTGCGAAGTGAATGGAGTGTTGCTTCACTTTCTAAAAGCTGTCCTTTCAAAGAAAATCACTTTCCTTTGAAAGTGCCTTAAGTTACTTGCAAGCATTAGGAAGAAACTAACATGCGTTTCTCTGAAAGAGAAGCAGTCTGTTCCAACACTTCAATTCACTGCATGAAGGGAATGGAGTGTTGCTTCACTTTCTAAATTCTGTCCTTTCAGAGAAAATCACTTTCCTTTGAAAGTGCCTTAAACTACTTTCAAGCATTCACAAAAAACTCACATGCGTTTCTCTGAAAGAGAAGCAGTCTGTTCCAACACTTCAATTCACTGTGCGAAGTGAATGGAGTGTTGCTTCACTTTCTAAATGCTGTCCTTTCAGAGAAAATCACTTTCCTTTGAAAGTGACTTAAACTAATTTCAAGCATTCACAGAAAACGCACATGCGTTTCTCTGAAAGAGAAGCACTCTGTTCCAACAATTCAATTCACTGTGCGAAGTGAATGGAGTGTTGCTTCACTTTCTAAATGCTGTCCTTTCAGAGAAAATCACTTTCCTTTGAAAGTGTCTTAAGGTACTTACAAGCATTCAACAGAAACTCACATGCATTTCTCTGAAAGAGAAGCAGTCTGTTCCAACACTTCAATTCACTGTGCGAAGTGAATGGAGTGTTGCTTCACTTTCTAAATGCTGTCCTTTCAGAGAAAATCACTTTCCTTTGATAGTGCCTTCAGCTACTTTCAAGCATTCACAAGAAACACACATGTGTTTCTCTGAAATAGAAGCAGTCTGTTCCAACACTTCAATTCACTGTGCGAAGTGAATGGAGTGTTGCTTCACTTTCTAAATGCTGTCTTTTCCGAGAAAATCACTTTCTTTTGAAAGTGCCTTAAGGTACTTACAAGCATTCAACAGAAACTTACATGCATTTCTCTGAAAGAGAAGCAGTCTGTTCCAACACTTCAATTCACTGTGCGAAGTGAATGGAGTGTTGCTTCACTTTCTAAAAGCTGTCCTTTCAGAGAAAATCACTTTCCTTTGAAAGTGCCTTAAGTTACTTGCAAGCATTAGGAAGAAACTAACATGCGTTTCTCTGAAAGAGAAGCAGTCTGTTCCAACACTTCAATTCACTGCATGAAGGGAATGGAGTGTTGCTTCACTTTCTAAATTCTGTCCTTTCAGAGAAAATCACTTTCCTTTGAAAGTGCCTTAAACTACTTTCAAGCATTCACAAAAAACTCACATGCGTTTCTCTGAAAGAGAAGCAGTCTGTTCCAACACTTCAATTCACTGTGCGAAGTGAATGGAGTGTTGCTTCACTTTCTAAAAGCTGTCCTTTCAAAGAAAATCACTTTCCTTTGAAAGTGCCTTAAGTTACTTGCAAGCATTAGGAAGAAACTAACATGCGTTTCTCTGAAAGAGAAGCAGTCTGTTCCAACACTTCAATTCACTGCATGAAGGGAATGGAGTGTTGCTTCACTTTCTAAATTCTGTCCTTTCAGAGAAAATCACTTTCCTTTGAAAGTGCCTTAAACTACTTTCAAGCATTCACAAAAAACTCACATGCGTTTCTCTGAAAGAGAAGCAGTCTGTTCCAACACTTCAATTCACTGTGCGAAGTGAATGGAGTGTTGCTTCACTTTCTAAATGCTGTCCTTTCAGAGAAAATCACTTTCCTTTGAAAGTGACTTAAACTAATTTCAAGCATTCACAGAAAACGCACATGCGTTTCTCTGAAAGAGAAGCACTCTGTTCCAACAATTCAATTCACTGTGCGAAGTGAATGGAGTGTTGCTTCACTTTCTAAATGCTGTCCTTTCAGAGAAAATCACTTTCCTTTGAAAGTGTCTTAAGGTACTTACAAGCATTCAACAGAAACTCACATGCATTTCTCTGAAAGAGAAGCAGTCTGTTCCAACACTTCAATTCACTGTGCGAAGTGAATGGAGTGTTGCTTCACTTTCTAAATGCTGTCCTTTCAGAGAAAATCACTTTCCTTTGAAAGTGCCTTAAGCTAATTACAAGCATTCAACAGAAACTCACATGTATTTCTCTGAAATAGAAGCAGTCTGTTCCAACACTTCAATTCACTGCACGAAGGGAATGGAGTGTTGCTTCACTTTCTAAATGCTGTCCTTTCAGAGAAAATCACTTTCCTTTGAAAGTGCCTTAAACTACTTTCAAGCATTCACAAAAAACTCACATGCGTTTCTCTGAAAGAGAAGCAGTCTGTTCCAACACTTCAATTCACTGTGCGAAGTGAATGGAGTGTTGCTTCACTTTCTTAATGCTGTCCTTAAGAGAAAATCACTTTCCTTTGAAAGTGCCTTAAGCTAATTACAAGCATTCAACAGAAACTCACATGCATTTCTCTGAAAGAGAAGCATTCTGTTCCAACACTTCAATTCACTGCACGAAGGGAATGGAGTGTTGCTTCACTTTCTAAATGCTGTCCTTTCAGAGAAAATCACTTTCCTTTGAAAGTGCCTTAAGCTACTTACAAGCATTCACCAGAAACTCACATGCGTTTCTCTGAAAGAGAAGCAGTCTGTTCCAACACTTCAATTCACTGCACGAAGGGAATGGAGTGTTTCCTCACTTTCTAAATGCTGTCCTTTCAGAGAAAATCACTTTCCTTTGAAAGTGCCTTAAGGTACTTACAAGCATTCAACAGAAACTCACATGCATTTCTCTGAAAGAGAAGCAGTCTGTTCCAACATTTCAATTCACTGTGCGAAGTGAATGGAGTGTTGCTTCACTTTCTAAATGCTGTCCTTTCAGAGAAAATCACTTTCCTTTGATAGTGCCTTCAGCTACTTTCAAGCATTCACAAGAAACACACATGTGTTTCTCTGAAATAGAAGCAGTCTGTTCCAACACTTCAATTCACTGTGCGAAGTGAATGGAGTGTTGCTTCACTTTCTAAATGCTGTCTTTTCCGAGAAAATCACTTTCTTTTGAAAGTGCCTTAAGGTACTTACAAGCATTCAACAGAAACTCACATGCATTTCTCTGAAAGAGAAGCAGTCTGTTCCAACTCTTCAATTCACTGCACGAAGGGAATGGAGTGTTGCTTCACTTTCTAAATGCTGTCCTTTCAGAAAAAATCACTTTCCTTTGAAAGTGCATTAAGCTACTTACAAGCATTCACCAGAAACTCACATGCGTTTCCTTGAAAGAGAAGCAGTCTGTTCCAACACTTCAATTCACTGTGCGAAGTGAATGGAGTGTTGCCTCACTTTCTAAATGCTGTCCTTTCAGAGAAAATCACTTTCCTTTGAAAGTGCCTTAAGTTACTTGCAAGCATTAGGAAGAAACTCACATGCGTTTCTCTGAAAGAGAAGCAGTCTGTTCCAACACTTCAATTCACTGTGCGAAGTGAATGGAGTGTTGCTTCACTTTCTTAATGCTGTCCTTTCAGAGAAAATCACTTTCCTTTGAAAGTGCCTTAAGCTACTTACAAGCATTCACCAGAAACTCACATGCGTTTCTGTGAAAGAGAAGCAGTCTGTTCCAACATTTCAATTCAGTGTGCGAAGTGAATGGAGTGTTGCTTCACTTTCTAAATGCTGTCCTTTCAGAGAAAATCACTTTCCTTTGAAAGTGCCTTAAGGTATTTACAAGCATTCAACAGAAACTCACATGCATTTCTCTGAAAGAGAAGCAGTCTGTTCCAACACTTCAATTCACTGTGCGAAGTGAATGGAGTGTTGCTTCACTTTCTAAATGCTGTCCTTTCAGAGAAAATCACTTTCCTTTGATAGTGCCTTCAGCTACTTTCAAGCATTCACAAGAAACACACATGTGTTTCTCTGAAATAGAAGCAGTCTGTTCCAACACTTCAATTCACTGTGCGAAGTGAATGGAGTGTTGCTTCACTTTCTAAATGCTGTCTTTTCCGAGAAAATCACTTTCTTTTGAAAGTGCCTTAAGGTACTTACAAGCATTCAACAGAAACTTACATGCATTTCTCTGAAAGAGAAGCAGTCTGTTCCAACACTTCAATTCACTGTGCGAAGTGAATGGAGTGTTGCTTCACTTTCTAAATGCTGTCCTTTCAGAGAAAATCACTTTCCTTTGAAAGTGCCTTAAGTTACTTGCAAGCATTAGGAAGAAACTCACATGCGTTTCTTTGAAAGAGAAGCAGTCTGTTCCAACACTTCAATTCACTGCACGAAGGGAATGGAGTGTTGCTTCACTTTCTAAATTCTGTCCTTTCAGAGAAAATCACTTTCCTTTGAAAGTGCCTTAAACTACTTTCAAGCATTCACAAAAAACTCACATGCGTTTCTCTGAAAGAGAAGCAGTCTGTTCCAACACTTCAATTCACTGTGCGAAGTGAATGGAGTGTTGCTTCACTTTCTAAATGCTGTCCTTTCAGAGAAAATCACTTTCCTTTGAAAGTGCCTTAAGCTAATTACAAGCATTCAACAGACACTCACATGCATTTCTCTGAAAGAGAAGCAGTCTGTTCCAACACTTAAACTCACTGCACGAAGGGAATGGAGTGTTGCTTCACTTTCTAAATGCTGTCCTTTCAGAGAAAATCACTTTCCTTTGAAAGTGCCTTAAGGTACTTACAAGCATACAACAGAAACTCACATGCATTTCTCTGAAAGAGAAGCAGTCTGTTCCAACACTTCAATTCACTGTGCGAAGTGAATGGAGTGTTGCTTCACTTTCTAAATGCTGTCCTTTCAGAAAAAATCACTTTCCTTTGAAAGGGCCTTAAGCTACTTACAAGCATTCACCAGAAACACACATGCGTTTCTTTGAAAGAGAAGCAGTCTGTTCCAACACTTCAATTCACTGTGCGAAGTGAATGGAGTGTTGCTTGACTTTCTAAAAGCTGTCCTTTCAAAGAAAATCACTTTCTTTGAAAGTGCCTTAAGTTACTTGCAAGCATTAGGAAGAAACTAACATGCGTTTCTCTGAAAGAGAAGCAGTCTGTTCCAACACTTCAATTCACTGCACGAAGGGAATGGAGTGTTGCTTCACTTTCTAAATTCTGTCCTTTCAGAGAAAATCACTTTCCTTTGAAAGTGCCTTAAACTACTTTCAAGCATTCACAAAAAACTCACATGCGTTTCTCTGAAAGAGAAGCAGTCTGTTCCAACACTTCATTTCACTGTGCGAAGTGAATGGAGTGTTGCTTCACTTTCTAAATGCTGTCCTTTCATAGAAAATCACTTTCCTTTGAAAGTGCCTCAAGCTAATTACAAGCATTCACAGAAAACGCACATGCGTTTCTCTGAAAGAGAAGCACTCTGTTCCAACATTTCAATTCACTGTGCGAAGTGAATGGAGTGTTGCTTCACTTTCTAAATGCTGTCCTTTCAGAGAAAATCACTTTCCTTTGAAAGTGTCTTAAGGTACTTACAAGCATTCAACAGAAACTCACATGCATTTCTCTGAAAGAGAAGCAGTCTGTTCCAACACTTCAATTCACTGTGCGAAGTGAATGGAGTGTTGCTTCACTTTCTAAATGCTGTCCTTTCAGAGAAAATCACTTTCCTTTGAAAGTGCCTTAAGCTAATTACAAGCATTCAACAGAAACTCACATGCATTTCTCTGAAAGAGAAGCAGTCTGTTCCAACACTTCAATTCACTGCACGAAGGGAATGGAGTGTTGCTTCACTTTCTAAATGCTGTCCTTTCAGAGAAAATCACTTTCCTTTGAAAGTGCCTTAAACTACTTTCAAGCATTCACAAAAAACTCACATGCGTTTCTCTGAAAGAGAAGCAGTCTGTTCCAACACTTCAATTCACTGTGCGAAGTGAATGGAGTGTTGCTTCACTTTCTAAATGCTGTCCTTTCAGAGAAAATCACTTTCCTTTGAAAGTGCCTTAAGCTAATTACAAGCATTCAACAGAAACTCACATGCATTTCTCTGAAAGAGAAGCAGTCTGTTCCAACACTTCAATTCACTGCACGAAGAAAATGGAGTGTTGCTTCACTTTCTAAATGCTGTCCTTTCAGAGAAAATCACTTTCCTTTGAAAGTGCCTTAAACTAATTTCAAGCATTCACAGAAAACGCACATGCGTTTCTCTGAAAGAGAAGCACTCTGTTCCAACACTTCAATTCACTGTGTGAAGTGAATGGAGTGTTGCTTCACTTTCTAAATGCTGTCCTTTAAGAGAAAATCACGTTCCTTTGAAAGTGCCTTAAGCTACTTACAAGCATTCACCAGAAACTCACATGCGTTTCTCTGAAAGAGAATCAATCTGTTCCAAAACTTCAATTCACTGTGCAAAGTTCATGGAGTGTTGCCTCACTTTTGAAATGCTGTCCTTTCCGAGAAAATCATTTTCCTTTGAAAGTGCCTTAAGCTACTTTCAAGCATTCACAAAAAACTCACATGTGTTTCTCTGAAAGAGAAGCAGTCTGTTCCAACACTTCAATTCACTGTGCGAAGTGAATGGAGTGTTGCTTCACTTTCTTAATGCTGTCCTTTCAGAGAAAATCACTTTCCTTTGAAAGTGCCTTAAGCTAATTACAAGCATTCAACAGAAACTCACATGCATTTCTCTGAAAGAGAAGCAGTCTGTTCCAACACTTCAATTCACTGTGCGAAGTGAATGGAGTGTTGCTTCACTTTCTAAATGCTGTCCTTTCAGAGAAAATCACTTTCTTTGAAAGTGCCTTAAGGTACTTACAAGCATTCAACAGAAACTCACATGCATTTCTCTGAAAGAGAAGCAGTCTGTTCCAACACTTCAATTCACTGTGCGAAGTGAATGGAGTGTTGCTTCACTTTCTAAATGCTGTCCTTTCATAGAAAATCACTTTCCTTTGAAAGTGCCTCAAGCTAATTACAAGCATTCAACAGACACTCACATGCATTTCTCTGAAAGAGAAGCAGTCTGTTCCAACACTTCAATTCACTGTGCGAAATGAATGGAGTGTTGCTTCACTTTCTAAATGCTGTCCTTTCAGAAAAAATCACTTTCCTTTGAAAGTGCCGTAAGCTACTTACAAGCATTCACCAGAAACTCACATGCGTTTCTTTGAAAGAGAAGCAGTCTGTTCCAACACTTCAATTCACTGTGCGAAGTGAATGGAGTGTTGCTTCACTTTCTAAAAGCTGTCCTTTCAAAGAAAATCACTTTCCTTTGAAAGTGCCTTAAGTTACTTGCAAGCATTAGGAAGAAACTAACATGCGTTTCTCTGAAAGAGAAGCAGTCTGTTCCAACACTTCAATTCACTGCATGAAGGGAATGGAGTGTTGCTTCACTTTCTAAATTCTGTCCTTTCAGAGAAAATCACTTTCCTTTGAAAGTGCCTTAAACTACTTTCAAGCATTCACAAAAAACTCACATGCGTTTCTCTGAAAGAGAAGCAGTCTGTTCCAACACTTCAATTCACTGTGCGAAGTGAATGGAGTGTTGCTTCACTTTCTAAATGCTGTCCTTTCAGAGAAAATCACTTTCCTTTGAAAGTGACTTAAACTAATTTCAAGCATTCACAGAAAACGCACATGCGTTTCTCTGAAAGAGAAGCACTCTGTTCCAACAATTCAATTCACTGTGCGAAGTGAATGGAGTGTTGCTTCACTTTCTAAATGCTGTCCTTTCAGAGAAAATCACTTTCCTTTGAAAGTGTCTTAAGGTACTTACAAGCATTCAACAGAAACTCACATGCATTTCTCTGAAAGAGAAGCAGTCTGTTCCAACACTTCAATTCACTGTGCGAAGTGAATGGAGTGTTGCTTCACTTTCTAAATGCTGTCCTTTCAGAGAAAATCACTTTCCTTTGAAAGTGCCTTAAGCTAATTACAAGCATTCAACAGAAACTCACATGCATTTCTCTGAAATAGAAGCAGTCTGTTCCAACACTTCAATTCACTGCACGAAGGGAATGGAGTGTTGCTTCACTTTCTAAATGCTGTCCTTTCAGAGAAAATCACTTTCCTTTGAAAGTGCCTTAAACTACTTTCAAGCATTCACAAAAAACTCACATGCGTTTCTCTGAAAGAGAAGCAGTCTGTTCCAACACTTCAATTCACTGTGCGAAGTGAATGAAGTGTTGCTTCACTTTCTAAATGCTGTCTTTTCAGAGAAAATCACTTTCCTTTGAAAGTGCCTTAAGCTAATTACAAGCATTCAACAGAAACTCACATGCATTTCTCTGAAAGAGAAGCAGTCTGTTCCAACACTTCAATTCACTGCACGAAGGGAATGGAGTGTTGCTTCACTTTCTAAATGCTGTCCTTTCAGAGAAAATCACTTTCCTTTGAAAGTGCCTTAAGGTACTTACAAGCATTCAACAGAAATTCACATGCATTTCTCTGAAAGAGAAGCAGTCTGTTCCAACACTTCAATTCACTGTGCGAAGTGAATGGAGTGTTGCCTCACTTTCTAAATGCTGTCCTTTCAGAGAAAATCACTTTCCTTTGAAAGTGCCTTAAACTAATTTCAAGCATTCACAGAAAACGCACATGCGTTTCTCTGAAAGAGAAGCACTCTGTTCCAACACTTCAATTCACTGTGTGAAGTGAATGGAGTGTTGCTTCACTTTCTAAATGCTGTCCTTTAAGAGAAAATCACGTTCCTTTGAAAGTGCCTTAAGCTACTTACAAGCATTCACCAGAAACTCACATGCGTTTCTCTGAAAGAGAATCAATCTGTTCCAAAACTTCAATTCACTGTGCAAAGTTCATGGAGTGTTGCCTCCCTTTTGAAATGCTGTCCTTTCCGAGAAAATCATTTTCCTTTGAAAGTGCCTTAAGCTACTTTCAAGCATTCACAAAAAACTCACATGTGTTTCTCTGAAAGAGAAGCAGTCTGTTCCAACACTTCAATTCACTGTGCGAAGTGAATGGAGTGTTGCTTCACTTTCTTAATGCTGTCCTTTCAGAGAAAATCACTTTCCTTTGAAAGTGCCTTAAGCTAATTACAAGCATTCAACAGAAACTCACATGCATTTCTCTGAAAGAGAAGCAGTCTGTTCCAACACTTCAATTCACTGTGCGAAGTGAATGGAGTGTTGCTTCACTTTCTAAATGCTGTCCTTTCATAGAAAATCACTTTCCTTTGAAAGTGCCTCAAGCTAATTACAAGCATTCAACAGACACTCACATGCATTTCTCTGAAAGAGAAGCAGTCTGTTCCAACACTTCAATTCACTGTGCGAAGTGAATGGAGTGTTGCTTCACTTTCTAAATGCTGTCCTTTCAGAAAAAATCACTTTCCTTTGAAAGTGCCGTAAGCTACTTACAAGCATTCACCAGAAACTCACATGCGTTTCTTTGAAAGAGAAGCAGTCTGTTCCAACACTTCAATTCACTGTGCGAAGTGAATGGAGTGTTGCTTGACTTTCTAAAAGCTGTCCTTTCAAAGAAAATCACTTTCCTTTGAAAGTGCCTTAAGTTACTTGCAAGCATTAGGAAGAAACTAACATGCGTTTCTCTGAAAGAGAAGCAGTCTGTTCCAACACTTCAATTCACTGCACGAAGGGAATGGAGTGTTGCTTCACTTTCTAAATTCTGTCCTTTCAGAGAAAATCACTTTCCTTTGAAAGTGCCTTAAACTACTTTCAAGCATTCACAAAAAACTCACATGCGTTTCTCTGAAAGAGAAGCAGTCTGTTCCAACACTTCAATTCACTGTGCGAAGTGAATGGAGTGTTGCTTCACTTTCTAAATGCTGTCCTTTCAGAGAAAATCACTTTCCTTTGAAAGTGACTTAAACTAATTTCAAGCATTCACAGAAAACGCACATGCGTTTCTCTGAAAGAGAAGCAGTCTGTTCTAACAGTTCAATTCACTGTGCGAAGTGAATGGAGTGTTGCTTCACTTTCTAAATGCTGTCCTTTCAGAGAAAATCACTTTCCTTTGAAAGTGCCTTAAGCTAATTACAAGCATTCAACAGAAACTCACATGCATTTCTCTGAAAGAGAAGCAGTCTGTTCCAACACTTCAATTCACTGCACGAAGGGAATGGAGTGTTGCTTCACTTTCTAAATGCTGTCCTTTCAGAGAAAATCACTTTCCTTTGAAAGTGCCTTAAACTACTTTCAAGCATTCACAAAAAACTCACATGCGTTTCTCTGAAAGAGAAGCAGTCTGTTCCAACACTTCAATTCACTGTGCAAAGTGAATGGAGTGTTGCTTCACTTTCTAAATGCTGTCCTTTCAGAGAAAATCACTTTCCTTTGAAAGTGCCTTAAGCTAATTACAAGCATTCAACAGAAACTCACATGCAT
This sequence comes from Myodes glareolus, assembly GCF_982192425.1. Lineage (NCBI taxonomy): Eukaryota > Metazoa > Chordata > Mammalia > Rodentia > Cricetidae > Myodes > Myodes glareolus. The sequence goes on along the minus strand of NW_028263211.1, from coordinate 369,480 downwards.
TTCTCTGAAAGAGAAGCAGTCTGTTCCAACACTTCAATTCACTGCACGAAGGGAATGGAGTGTTGCTTCACTTTCTAAATGCTGTCCTTTCAGAGAAAATCACTTTCCTTTGAAAGTGCCTTAAGGTACTTACAAGCATTCAACAGAAACTCACATGCATTTCTCTGAAAGAGAAGCAGTCTGTTCCAACACTTCAATTCACTGTGCGAAGTGAATGGAGTGTTGCCTCACTTTCTAAATGCTGTCCTTTCAGAGAAAATCACTTTCCTTTGAAAGTGCCTTAAACTAATTTCAAGCATTCACAGAAAACGCACATGCGTTTCTCTGAAAGAGAAGCACTCTGTTCCAACACTTCAATTCACTGTGTGAAGTGAATGGAGTGTTGCTTCACTTTCTAAATGCTGTCCTTTAAGAGAAAATCACGTTCCTTTGAAAGTGCCTTAAGCTACTTACAAGCATTCACCAGAAACTCACATGCGTTTCTCTGAAAGAGAATCAATCTGTTCCAAAACTTCAATTCACTGTGCAAAGTTCATGGAGTGTTGCCTCCCTTTTGAAATGCTGTCCTTTCCGAGAATATCATTTTCCTTTGAAAGTGCCTTAAGCTACTTTCAAGCATTCACAAAAAACTCACATGTGTTTCTCTGAAAGAGAAGCAGTCTGTTCCAACACTTCAATTCACTGTGCGAAGTGAATGGAGTGTTGCTTCACTTTCTTAATGCTGTCCTTTCAGAGAAAATCACTTTCCTTTGAAAGTGCCTTAAGCTAATTACAAGCATTCAACAGAAACTCACATGCATTTCTCTGAAAGAGAAGCAGTCTGTTCCAACACTTCAATTCACTGTGCGAAGTGAATGGAGTGTTGCTTCACTTTCTAAATGCTGTCCTTTCATAGGAAATCACTTTCCTTTGAAAGTGCCTCAAGCTAATTACTAGCATTCAACAGACACTCACATGCATTTCTCTGAAAGAGAAGCAGTCTGTTCCAACACTTCAATTCACTGTGCGAAGTGAATGGAGTGTTGCTTCACTTTCTAAATGCTGTCCTTTCAGAAAAAATCACTTTCCTTTGAAAGTGCCGTAAGCTACTTACAAGCATTCACCAGAAACTCACATGCGTTTCTTTGAAAGAGAAGCAGTCTGTTCCAACACTTCAATTCACTGTGCGAAGTGAATGGAGTGTTGCTTGACTTTCTAAAAGCTGTCCTTTCAAAGAAAATCACTTTCCTTTGAAAGTGCCTTAAGTTACTTGCAAGCATTAGGAAGAAACTAACATGCGTTTCTCTGAAAGAGAAGCAGTCTGTTCCAACACTTCAATTCACTGCACGAAGGGAATGGAGTGTTGCTTCACTTTCTAAATTCTGTCCTTTCAGAGAAAATCACTTTCCTTTGAAAGTGCCTTAAACTACTTTCAAGCATTCACAAAAAACTCACATGCGTTTCTCTGAAAGAGAAGCAGTCTGTTCCAACACTTCAATTCACTGTGCGAAGTGAATGGAGTGTTGCTTCACTTTCTAAATGCTGTCCTTTCAGAGAAAATCACTTTCCTTTGAAAGTGACTTAAACTAATTTCAAGCATTCACAGAAAACGCACATGCGTTTCTCTGAAAGAGAAGCACTCTGTTCCAACATTTCAATTCACTGTGCGAAGTGAATGGAGTGTTGCTTCACTTTCTAAATACTGTCCTTTCAGAGAAAATCACTTTCCTTTGAAAGTGTCTTAAGGTACTTACAAGCATTCAACAGAAACTCACATGCATTTCTCTGAAAGAGAAGCAGTCTGTTCCAACACTTCAATTCACTGTGCGAAGTGAATGGAGTGTTGCTTCACTTTCTAAATGCTGTCCTTTCAGAGAAAATCACTTTCCTTTGAAAGTGCCTTAAGGTACTTACAAGCATTCAACAGAAACTCACATGCATTTCTCTGAAAGAGAAGCAGTCTGTTCCAACACTTCAATTCACTGCACGAAGGGAATGGAGTGTTGCTTCACTTTCTAAATGCTGTCCTTTCAGAGAAAATCACTTTCCTTTGAAAGTGCCTTAAACTACTTTCAAGCATTCACAAAAAACTCACATGCGTTTCTCTGAAAGAGAAGCCGTCTGTTCCAACACTTCAATTCACTGTGCGAAGTGAATGGAGTGTTGCTTCACTTTCTTAATGCTGTCCTTTCAGAGAGAATCACTTTCCTTTGAAAGTGCCTTAAGCTAATTACAAGCATTCAACAGAAACTCACATGCATTTCTCTGAAAGAGAAGCAGTCTGTTCCAACACTTCAATTCACTGCACGAAGTGAATGGAGTGTTGCTTCACTTTCTAAAGGCTGCCCTTTCAGAGAAAATCACTTTCCTTTGAAAGTGCCTTAAGCTACTTACTAGCATTCACCAGAGACTCACATGCGTTACTCTGAAAGAGAAGCAGTCTGTTCCAACACTTCAATTCACTTTGCGAAGTGAATGGAGTGTTGCTTCACTTTCTAAATGCTGTCCTTTCAGAGAAAATCACTTTCCTTTGAAAGTGCCTTAAGCTACTTTCAAGCATTCACAAAAAACTCACATGTGTTTCTCTGAAAGAGAAGCAGTCTGTTCCAACACTTCAATTCTCTGTGCGAAGTGAATGGAGTGTTGCTTCACTTTCTAAATGCTGTCCTTTCAAAGAAAATCACTTTCCTTTGAAAGTGCCTTAAGTTACTTGCAAGCATTAGGAAGAAACTCACATGCGTTTCTCTGAAAGAGAAGCAGTCTGTTCCAACACTTCAATTCACTGTGTGAAGTGAATGGAGTGTTGCTTCACTTTCTAAATGCTGTCCTTTCAGAGAAAATCACTTTCCTTTGAAAGTGCCTTAAGGTACTTACAAGCATTCAACAGAAACTCACATGCATTTCTCTGAAAGAGAAGCAGTCTGTTCCAACACTTCAATTCACTGCACGAAGGGAATGGAGTGTTGCTTCACTTTCTAAATGCTGTCCTTTCAGAGAAAATCACTTTCCTTTGAAAGTGCCTTAAACTACTTTCAAGCATTCACAAAAAACTCACATGCGTTTCTCTGAAAGAGAAGCAGTCTGTTCCAACACTTCAATTCACTGTGCGAAGTGAATGGAGTGTTGCTTCACTTTCTAAATTCTGTCCTTTCAGAGAGAATCACTTTCCTTTGAAAGTGCCTTAAGCTAATTACAAGCATTCAACAGAAACTCACATGCATTTCTCTGAAAGAGAAGCAGTCTGTTCCAACACTTCAATTCACTGCACGAAGTGAATGGAGTGTTGCTTCACTTTCTAAAGGCTGCCCTTTCAGAGAAAATCACTTTCCTTTGAAAGTGCCTTAAGCTACTTACTAGCATTCACCAGAGACTCACATGCGTTACTCTGAAAGAGAAGCAGTCTGTTCCATCACTTCAATTCACTTTGCGAAGTGAATGGAGTGTTGCTTCACTTTCTAAATGCTGTCCTTTCAGAGAAAATCACTTTCCTTTGAAAGTGCCTTAAGCTACTTTCAAGCATTCACAAAAAACTCACATGTGTTTCTCTGAAAGAGAAGCAGTCTGTTCCAACACTTCAATTCTCTGTGCGAAGTGAATGGAGTGTTGCTTCACTTTCTAAATGCTGTCCTTTCAAAGAAAATCACTTTCCTTTGAAAGTGCCTTAAGTTACTTGCAAGCATTAGGAAGAAACTCACATGCGTTTCTCTGAAAGAGAAGCAGTCTGTTCCAACACTTCAATTCACTGTGTGAAGTGAATGGAGTGTTGCTTCACTTTCTAAATGCTGTCCTTTCAGAGAAAATCACTTTCCTTTGAAAGTGCCTTAAGTTACTTACAAGCATTCAGCAGAAACTCACATGCATTTCTCTGAAAGAGAAGCAGTCTGTTCCAACACTTCAATTCACTGCACGAAGGGAATGGAGTGTTGCTTCACTTTCTAAATGCTGTCCTTTCAGAGAAAATCACTTTCCTTTGAAAGTGCCTTAAGCTACTTACAAGCATTCACCAGAAACTCACATACGTTTCTTTGAAAGAGAAGCAGTCTGTTCCAACACTTCAATTCACTGTGCGAAGTGAATGGAGTGTTGCTTCACTTTCTAACTGCTGTCCTTTCAAAGAAAATCACTTTCCTTTGAAAGTGCCTTAAGTTACTTGCAAGCATTAGGAAGAAACTCACATGCGTTTCTCTGAAAGAGAAGCAGTCTGTTCCAACACTTCAATTCACTGTGCGAAGTGAATGGAGTGTTGCTTCACTTTCTTAATGCTGTCCTTTCAGAGAAAATCACTTTCCTTTGAAAGTGCCTTAAGCTAATTACAAGCATTCAACAGAAACTCACATGCATTTCTCTGAAAGTGAAGCAGTCTGTTCCAACACTTCATTTCACTGAACGAAGGGAATGGAGTGTTGCTTCACTTTCTAAATGCTGTCCTTTCAGGGATAATCACTTTCCTTTGAAAGTGCATTAAGCTACTTACAAGCATTCACCAGAAACTCACATGCGTTTCTTTGAAAGAGAAGCAGTCTGTTCCAACACTTCAATTCACTGTGCGAAGTGAATGGAGTGTTGCTTCACTTTCTAAATGCTGTCCTTTCAGAGAAAATCACTTTCCTTTGAAAGTGCCTTAATTTACTTGCAAGCATTAGGAAGAAACTCACATGCGTTTCTCTGAAAGAGAAGCAGTCTGTTCCAACACTTCAATTCATTGTGCGAAGTGAATGGAGTGTTGCTTCACTTTCTTAATGCTGTCCTTTCAGAGAGAATCACTTTCCTTTGAAAGTGCCTTAAGCTAATTACAAGCATTCAACAGAAACTCACATGCATTTCTCTGAAAGAGAAGCAGTCTGTTCCAACACTTCAATTCACTGTGCGAAGTGAATGGAGTGTTGCTTCACTTTCTAAAGGCTGCCCTTTCAGAGAAAATCACTTTCCTTTGAAAGTGCCTTAAGCTACTTACTAGCATTCACCAGAGACTCACATGCGTTACTCTGAAAGAGAAGCAGTCTGTTCCAACACTTCAATTCACTTTGCGAAGTGAATGGAGTGTTGCTTCACTTTCTAAATGCTGTCCTTTCAGAGAAAATCACTTTCCTTTGAAAGTGCCTTAAGCTACTTACAAGCATTCACAAAAAACTCACATGTGTTTCTCTGAAAGAGAAGCAGTCTGTTCCAACACTTCAATTCTCTGTGCGAAGTGAATGGAGTGTTGCTTCACTTTCTAAATGCTGTCCTTTCAAAGAAAAAATCACTTTCCTTTGAAAGTGCCTTAAGTTACTTGCAAGCATTAGGAAGAAACTCACATGCGTTTCTCTGAAAGAGAAGCAGTCTGTTCCAACACTTCAATTCACTGTGTGAAGTGAATGGAGTGTTGCTTCACTTTCTAAATGCTGTCCTTTCAGAGAAAATCACTTTCCTTTGAAAGTGCCTTAAGTTACTTACAAGCATTCAACAGAAACTCACATGCATTTCTCTGAAAGAGAAGCAGTCTGTTCCAACACTTCAATTCACTGTGCGAAGTGAATGGAGTGTTGATTCACTTTCTAAATGCTGTCCTTTCAAAGAAAATCACTTTCCTTTGAAAGTGCCTTAAGTTACTTGCAAGCATTAGGGAGAAACTCACATGCGTTTCTCTGAAAGAGAAGCAGTCTGTTCCAACACTTCAATTCACTGCACGAAGGGAATGGAGTGTTGCTTCACTTTCTAAATGCTGTCCTTTCAGAGAAAATCACTTTCCTTTGAAAGTGCCTTAAGCTACTTACAAGCATTCACCAGAAACTCACATACGTTTCTTTGAAAGAGAAGCAGTCTGTTCCAACACTTCAATTCACTGTACGAAGTGAATGGAGTGTTGCTTCACTTTCTAACTGCTGTCCTTTCAAAGAAAATCACTTTCCTTTGAAAGTGCCTTAAGTTACTTGCAAGCATTAGGAAGAAACTCACATGCGTTTCTCTGAAAGAGAAGCAGTCTGTTCCAACACTTCAATTCACTGTGCGAAGTGAATGGAGTGTTGCCTCACTTTCTTAATGCTGTCCTTTCAGAGAAAATCACTTTCCTTTGAAAGTGCCTTAAGCTAATTACAAGCATTCAACAGAAACTCACATGCATTTCTCTGAAAGAGAAGCAGTCTGTTCCAACACTTCAATTCACTGCACGAAGGGAATGGAGTGTTGCTTCACTTTCTAAATGCTGTCCTTTCAGAGAAAATCACTTTCCTTTGAAAGTGCCTTAAGCTACTTACAAGCATTCACCAGAAACTCACATGCGTTTCTTTGAAAGAGAAGCAGTCTGTTCCAACACTTCAATTCACTGTGCGAAGTGAATGGAGTGTTGCTTCACTTTCTAAATGCTGTCCTTTCAGAGAAAATCACTTTACTTTGAAAGTGCCTTAAGGTACTTACAAGCATTCAACAGAAACTCACATGCATTTCTCTGAAAGAGAAGCAGTCTGTTCCAACACTTCAATTCACTGTGCGAAGTGAATGGAGTGTTGCTTCACTTTCTAAATGCTGTCCTTTCAGAGAAAATCACTTTCCTTTGATAGTGCCTTAAGCTACTTTCAAGCATTCACAAGAAACACACATGCGTTTCTCTGAAATAGAAGCAGTCTGTTCCAACACTTCAATTCACTGTGCGAAGTGAATGGAGTGTTGCTTCACTTTCTAAATGCTGTCTTTTCCGAGAAAATCACTTTCCTTTGAAAGTGCCTTACGGTACTTACAAGCATTCAACAGAAACTCACATGCATTTCTCTGAAAGAGAAGCAGTCTGTTCCAACACTTCAATTCACTGTGCGAAGTGAATGAAGTGTTGCTTCACTTTCTAAATGCTGTCCTTTCAGAGAAAATCGCTTTCCCTTGAAAGTGCCTTAAGCTACTTACAAGCATTCACCAGAAACTCACATGCATTTCTCTGAAAGAGAAGCAGTCTGTTCCAACACTTCAATTCACTGTGCGAAGTGAATGGAGTGTTGCTTCACTTTCTAAATGCTGTCCTTTCAAAGAAAATCACTTTCCTTTGAAAGTGCCTTAAGTTACTTGCAAGCATTAGGAAGAAACTCACATGCGTTTCTCTGAAAGAGAAGCAGTCTGTTCCAACACTTCAATTCACTGCACGAAGGGAATGGAGTGTTGCTTCACTTCCTCAATGCTGTCCTTTCAGAGAAAATCACTTTCCTTTGAAAGTGCCTTAAACTACTTTCAAGCATTCACAAAAAACTCACATGCGTTTCTCTGAAAGAGAAGCAGTCTGTTCCAACACTTCAATTCACTGTTTGAAGTGAATGGAGTGTTGCTTCACTTTCTAAATGCTGTCCTTTCAGAGAAAATCACTTTCCTTTGAAAGTGCCTTAAGCTAATTACAAGCATTCAACAGAAACTCACATGCATTTCTCTGAAAGAGAAGCAGTCTGTTCCAACACTTCAATTCACTGCACGAAGGGAATGGATTGTTGCTTCACTTTCTAAATGCTGTCCTTTCAGAGAAAATCACTTTCCTTTGAAAGTGCCTTAAGCTAATTACAAGCATTCAACAGAAACTCACATGCATTTCTCTGAAAGAGAAGCAGTCTGTTCCAACACTTCAATTCACTGCACGAAGGGAATGGAGTGTTGCTTCACTTTCTAAATGCTGTCATTTCAGAGAAAATCACTTTCCTTTGAAAGTGCCTTAAACTAATTTCAAGCATTCACAGAAAACGCACATGCATTTCTCTGAAAGAGAAGCACTCTGTTCCAACACTTCAATTCACTGTGCAAAGTTCATGGAGTGTTGCCTCCCTTTTGAAATGCTGTCCTTTCCGAGAAAATCACTTTCCTTTGAAAGTGCCTTAAGCTACTTTCAAGCATTAGGAAGAAACTCACATGCGTTTCTCTGAAAGAGAAGCAGTCTGTTCCAACACTTCCATTCACTGTGTGAAGTGAATGGAGTGTTGCTTCACTTTCTAAATGCTGTCCTTTCAGAGAAAATCACTTTCCTTTGAAAGTGCCTTAAGTTACTTACAAGCATTCAACAGAAACTCACATGCATTTCTCTGAAAGAGAAGCAGTCTGTTCCAACACTTCAATTCACTGCACGAAGGGAATGGAGTGTTGCTTCACTTTCTAAATGCTGTCCTTTCAGAGAAAATCACTTTCCTTTGACAGTGCCTTAAGCTACTTACAAGCATTCACCAGAAACTCACATACGTTTCTTTGAAAGAGAAGCAGTCTATTACAACACTTCAATTCACTGTGCAAAGTGAATGGAGTGTTGCTTCACTTTCTAACTGCTGTCCTTTCAAAGAAAATCACTTTCCTTTGAAAGTGCCTTAAGTTACTTGCAAGCATTAGGAAGAAACTCACATGCGTTTCTCTGAAAGAGAAGCAGTCTGTTCCAACACTTCAATTCACTGTGCGAAGTGAATGGAGTGTTGCTTCACTTTCTTAATGCTGTCCTTTAAGAGAAAATCACTTTCCTTTGAAAGTGCCTTAATCTAATTACAAGCATTCAACAGAAACTCACATGCGTTTCTCTGAAAGAGAAGCAGTCTGTTCCAACACTTCATTTCACTGCACGAAGGGAATGGAGTGTTGCTTCACTTTCTAAATGCTTTCCTTTCAGAGAAAATCACTTTCCTTTGAAAGTGCATTAAGCTACTTACAAGCATTCACCAGAAACTCACATGCGTTTCTTTGAAAGAGAAGCAGTCTGTTCCAACACTTCAATTCACTGTGCGAAGTGAATGGAGTGTTGCTTCACTTTCTAAATGCTGTCCTTTCAGAGAAAATCACTTTCCTTTGAAAGTGCCTTAAGTTACTTGCAAGCATTAGGAAGAAACTCACATGCGTTTCTCTGAAAGAGAAGCAGTCTGTTCCAACACTTCAATTCACTATGCGAAGTGAATGGAGTGTTGCTTCACTTTCTTAATGCTGTCCTTTCAGAGAAAATCACTTTCCTTTGAAAGTGCCTTAAGCTAATTACAAGCATTCAACAGAAACTCACATGCATTTCTCTGAAAGAGAAGCAGTCTGTTCCAACACTTCAATTCACTGCACGAAGTGAATGGAGTGTTGCTTCACTTTCTAAAGGCTGCCCTTTCAGAGAAAATCACTTTCCTTTGAAAGTGCCTTAAGCTACTTACTAGCATTCACCAGAGACTCACATGCATTTCTCTGAAAGAGAAGCAGTCTGTTCCAACACTTCAATTCACTGTGCGAAGTGAATGGAGTGTTGCTTCACTTTCTAAATGCTGTCCTTTCAGAGAAAATCACTTTCCTTTGAAAGTGCCTTAAGGTACTTACAAGCATTCAACAGAAACTCACATGCATTTCTCTGAAAGAGAAGCAGTCTGTTCCAACACTTCAATTCACTGTGCGAAGTGAATGGAGTGTTGCTTCACTTTCTAAATGCTGTCCTTTCAGAGAAAATCACTTTCCTTTGATAGTGCCTTAAGCTACTTTCAAGCATTCACAAGAAACACACATGCGTTTCTCTGAAATAGAAGCAGTCTGTTCCAACACTTCAATTCACTGTGCGAAGTGAATGGAGTGTTGCTTCACTTTCTAAATGCTGTCTTTTCCGAGAAAATCACTTTCCTTTGAAAGTGCCTTACGGTACTTACAAGCATTCAACAGAAACTCACATGCATTTCTCTGAAAGAGAAGCCGTCTGTTCCAACACTTCAATTCACTGTGCGAAGTGAATGAAGTGTTGCTTCACTTTCTAAATGCTGTCCTTTCAGAGAAAATCGCTTTCCCTTGAAAGTGCCTTAAGCTACTTACAAGCATTCACCAGAAACTCACATGCATTTCTCTGAAAGAGAAGCAGTCTGTTCCAACACTTCAATTCACTGTGCGAAGTGAATGGAGTGTTGCTTCACTTTCTAAATGCTGTCCTTTCAAAGAAAATCACTTTCCTTTGAAAGTGCCTTAAGTTACTTGCAAGCATTTGGAAGAAACTCACATGCGTTTCTCTGAAAGAGAAGCAGTCTGTTCCAACACTTCAATTCACTGCACGAAGGGAATGGAGTGTTGCTTCACTTCCTCAATGCTGTCCTTTCAGAGAAAATCACTTTCCTTTGAAAGTGCCTTAAACTACTTTCAAGCATTCACAAAAAACTCACATGCGTTTCTCTGAAAGAGAAGCAGTCTGTTCCAACACTTCAATTCACTGTTTGAAGTGAATGGAGTGTTGCTTCACTTTCTAAATTCTGTCCTTTCAGAGAAAATCACTTTCCTTTGAAAGTGCCTTAAGCTAATTACAAGCATTCAACAGAAACTCACATGCATTTCTCTGAAAGAGAAGCAGTCTGTTCCAACACTTCAATTCACTGCACGAAGGGAATGGAGTGTTGCTTCACTTTCTAAATGCTGTCCTTTCAGAGAAAATCACTTTCCTTTGAAAGTGCCTTAAGCTAATTACAAGCATTCAACAGAAACTCACATGCATTTCTCTGAAAGAGAAGCAGTCTGTTCCAACACTTCAATTCACTGCACGAAGGGAATGGAGTGTTGCTTCACTTTCTAAATGCTGTCCTTTCAGAGAAAATCACTTTCCTTTGAAAGTGCCTTAAACTAATTTCAAGCATTCACAGAAAACGCACATGCGTTTCTCTGAAAGAGAAGCACTCTGTTCCAACACTTCAATTCACTGTGCAAAGTTCATGGAGTGTTGCCTCCCTTTTGAAATGCTGTCCTTTCCGAGAAAATCACTTTCCTTTGAAAGTGCCTTAAGCTACTTTCAAGCATTAGGAAGAAACTCACATGCGTTTCTCTGAAAGAGAAGCAGTCTGTTCCAACACTTCAATTCACTGTGTGAAGTGAATGGAGTGTTGCTTCACTTTCTAAATGCTGTCCTTTCAGAGAAAATCACTTTCCTTTGAAAGTGCCTTAAGTTACTTACAAGCATTCAACAGAAACTCACATGCATTTCTCTGAAAGAGAAGCAGTCTGTTCCAACACTTCAATTCACTGCACGAAGGGAATGGAGTGTTGCTTCACTTTCTAAATGCTGTCCTTTCAGAGAAAATCACTTTCCTTTGACAGTGCCTTAAGCTACTTACAAGCATTCACCAGAAACTCACATACGTTTCTTTGAAAGAGAAGCAGTCTATTACAACACTTCAATTCACTGTGCGAAGTGAATGGAGTGTTGCTTCACTTTCTAACTGCTGTCCTTTCAAAGAAAATCACTTTCCTTTGAAAGTGCCTTAAGTTACTTGCAAGCATTAGGAAGAAACTCACATGCGTTTCTCTGAAAGAGAAGCAGTCTGTTCCAACACTTCAATTCACTGTGCGAAGTGAATGGAGTGTTGCTTCACTTTCTTAATGCTGTCCTTTAAGAGAAAATCACTTTCCTTTGAAAGTGCCTTAATCTAATTACAAGCATTCAACAGAAACTCACATGCGTTTCTCTGAAAGAGAAGCAGTCTGTTCCAACACTTCATTTCACTGCACGAAGGGAATGGAGTGTTGCTTTACTTTCTAAATGCTGTCCTTTCAGAGAAAATCACTTTCCTTTGAAAGTGCATTAAGCTACTTACAAGCATTCACCAGAAACTCACATGCGTTTCTTTGAAAGAGAAGCAGTCTGTTCCAACACTTCAATTCACTGTGCGAAGTGAATGGAGTGTTGCTTCACTTTCTAAATGCTGTCCTTTCAGAGAAAATCACTTTCCTTTGAAAGTGCCTTAAGTTACTTGCAAGCATTAGGAAGAAACTCACATGCGTTTCTCTGAAAGAGAAGCAGTCTGTTCCAACACTTCAATTCACTATGCGAAGTGAATGGAGTGTTGCTTCACTTTCTTAATGCTGTCCTTTCAGAGAAAATCACTTTCCTTTGAAAGTGCCTTAAGCTAATTACAAGCATTCAACAGAAACTCACATGCATTTCTCTGAAAGAGAAGCAGTCTGTTCCAACACTTCAATTCACTGCACGAAGTGAATGGAGTGTTGCTTCACTTTCTAAAGGCTGCCCTTTCAGAGAAAATCACTTTCCTTTGAAAGTGCCTTAAGCTACTTACTAGCATTCACCAGAGACTCACATGCATTTCTCTGAAAGAGAAGCAGTCTGTTCCAACACTTCAATTCACTGTGCGAAGTGAATGGAGTGTTGCTTCACTTTCTAAATGCTGTCCTTTCAGAGAAAATCACTTTCCTTTGAAAGTGCCTTAAGCTGCTTTCAAGCATTCACAAGAAACAAACATGCGTTTCTCTGAAATAGAAGCAGTCTGTTCCAACACTTCAATTCACTGGGCGAAGTGAATGGAGTGTTGCTTCACTTTATAAATGCTGTCCTTTCAGAGAAAATCACTTTCCTTTGAAAGTGCCTTAAGCTACTTACAAGCATTCACCAGAAACTCACATACGTTTCTTTGAAAGAGAAGCAGTCTGTTCCAACACTTCAATTCACTGTGCGAAGTGAATGGAGTGTTGCTTCACTTTCTAAATTCTGTCCTTACAGAGAAAATCACTTTCCTTTGAAATTGCCTTATGTTACTTGCAAGCATTAGGAAGAAACTCACATGCGTTTCTCTGAAAGAGAAGCAGTCTGTTCCAACACTTCAATTCACTGTGCGAAGTGAATGGAGTGTTGCTTCACTTTCTAAAGGCTGCCCTTTCAGAGAAAATCACTTTCCTTTGAAAGTGCCTTAAGCTACTTACTAGCATTCACCAGAGACTCACATGCGTTACTCTGAAAGAGAAGCAGTCTGTTCCAACACTTCAATTCACTGTGTGAAGTGAATGGAGTGTTGCTTCACTTTCTAAATGCTGTCCTTTCAGAGAAAATCACTTTCCTTTGATAGTGCCTTAAGCTACTTACAAGCATTCACCAGAAACTCACATGCGTTTCTTTGAAAGAGAAGCAGTCTGTTCCAACACTTCAATTCACTGTGCGAAGTGAATGGAGTGTTGCTTCACTTTCTAAATGCTGTCTTTTCCGAGAAAATCACTTTCCTTTGAAAGTGCCTTAAGGTACTTACAAGCATTCAACAGAAACTCACATACATTTCTCTGAAAGAGAAGCAGTCTGTTCCAACACTTCAATTCACTGTGCGAAGTGAATGGAGTGTTGCTTCACTTTCTAAATGCTGTCCTTTCAGAGAAAATCACTTTCCTTTGAAAGTGCCTTAAACTAATTTCAAGCATTCACAGAAAACGCACATGCGTTTCTCTGAAAGAGAAGCACTCTGTTCCAACATTTCAAATCACTGTGCGAAGTGAATGGAGTGTTGCTTCACTTTCTAAATGCTGTCCTTTCAGAGAAAATCACTTTCCTTTGAAAGTGTCTTAAGGTACTTACAAGCATTCAACAGAAACTCACATGCATTTCTCTGAAAGAGAAGCAGTCTGTTCCAACACTTCAATTCACTGTGCGAAGTGAATGGAGTGTTGCTTCACTTTCTAAATGCTGTCCTTTCAGAGAAAATCACTTTCCTTTGAAAGTGCCTTAAACTACTTTCAAGCATTCACAAAAAACTCACATGCGTTTCTCTGAAAGAGAAGCAGTCTGTTCCAACACTTCAATTCACTGTGCGAAGTGAATGGAGTGTTGCTTCACTTTCTAAATGCTGTCCTTTCAAAGAAAATCACTTTCCTTTGAAAGTGCCTTAAGTTACTTGCAAGCATTAGGAAGAAACTCACATGCGTTTCTCTGAAAGAGAAGCAGTCTGTTCCAACACTTCAATTCACTGTGCGAAGTGAATGGAGTGTTGCTTCACTTTCTAAATGCTGTCCTTTCAAAGAAAATCACTTTCCTTTGAAAGTGCCTTAAGGTACTTACAAGCATTCAACAGAAACTCACATGCATTTCTCTGAAAGAGAAGCAGTCTGTTCCAACACTTCAATTCACTGTGCGAAGTGAATGGAGTGTTGCTTCACTTTCTAAATGCTGTCCTTTCAGAGAAAATCACTTTCCTTTGAAAGCGCCTTAAGCTACTTACAAGCATTCACCAGAAACTCACATGCGTTTCTTTGAAAGAGAAGCAGTCTGTTCCAACACTTCAATTCACTGTGTGAAGTGAATGGAGTGTTGCTTCACTTTCTAAATGCAGTCCTTTCAAAGAAAATCACTTTCCTTTGAAAGTGCCTTAAGTTACTTGCAAGCATTAGGAAGAAACTCACATGCGTTTCTCTGAAAGAGAAGCATTCTGTTCCAACACTTCAATTCACTGCACGAAGGGAATGGAGTGTTGCTTCACTTTCTAAATTCTGTCCTTTCAGAGAAAATCACTTTCCTTTGAAAGTGCCTTAAACTACTTTCAAGCATTCACAAAAAACTCACCTGCGTTTCTCTGAAAGAGAAGCAGTCTGTTCCAACACTTCAATTCACTGTGCGAAGTGAATGGAGTGTTGCTTCACTTTCTAAATGCTGTCCTTTCAAAGAAAATCACTTTCCTTTGAAAGTGCCTTAAGTTACTTGCAAGCATTAGGAAGAAACTCACATGCGTTTCTCTGAAAGAGAAGCAGTCTGTTCCAACACTTCAATTCACTGCACGAAGGGAATGGAGTGTTGCTTCACTTCCTCAATGCTGTCCTTTCAGAGAAAATCACTTTCCTTTGAAAGTGCCTTAAACTACTTTCAAGCATTCACAAAAAACTCACATGCGTTTCTCTGAAAGAGAAGCAGTCTGTTCCAACACTTCAATTCACTGTTTGAAGTGAATGGAGTGTTGCTTCACTTTCTAAATGCTGTCCTTTCAGAGAAAATCACTTTCCTTTGAAAGTGCCTTAAGCTAATTACAAGCATTCAACAGAAACTCACATGCATTTCTCTGAAAGAGAAGCAGTCTGTTCCAACACTTCAATTCACTGCACGAAGGGAATGGAGTGTTGCTTCACTTTCTAAATGCTGTCCTTTCAGAGAAAATCACTTTCCTTTGAAAGTGCCTTAAACTAATTTCAAGCATTCACAGAAAACGCACATGCGTTTCTCTGAAAGAGAAGCACTCTGTTCCAACACTTCAATTCACTGTGCAAAGTTCATGGAGTGTTGCCTCCCTTTTAAATGCTGTCCTTTCCGAGAAAATCACTTTCCTTTGAAAGTGCCTTAAGCTACTTTCAAGCATTAGGAAGAAACTCACATGCGTTTCTCTGAAAGAGAAGCAGTCTGTTCCAACACTTCAATTCACTGTGTGAAGTGAATGGAGTGTTGCTTCACTTTCTAAATGCTGTCCTTTCAGAGAAAATCACTTTCCTTTGAAAGTGCCTTAAGTTACTTACAAGCATTCAACAGAAACTCACATGCATTTCTCTGAAAGAGAAGCAGTCTGTTCCAACACTTCAATTCACTGCACGAAGGGAATGGAGTGTTGCTTCACTTTCTAAATGCTGTCCTTTCAGAGAAAATCACTTTCCTTTGACAGTGCCTTAAGCTACTTACAAGCATTCACCAGAAACTCACATACGTTTCTTTGAAAGAGAAGCAGTCTGTTCCAACACTTCAATTCACTGTTTGAAGTGAATGGAGTGTTGCTTCACTTTCTAAATGCTGTCCTTTCAAAGAAAATCACTTTCCTTTGAAAGTGCCTTAAGTTACTTGCAAGCATTAGGAAGAAACTCACATGCGTTTCTCTGAAAGAGAAGCAGTCTGTTCCAACACTTCAATTCACTGTGCGAAGTGAATGGAGTGTTGCTTCACTTTCTAAATGCTGTCCTTTCAAAGAAAATCACTTTCCTTTGAAAGTGCCTTAAGGTACTTACAAGCATTCAACAGAAACTCACATGCATTTCTCTGAAAGAGAAGCAGTCTGTTCCAACACTTCAATTCACTGTGCGAAGTGAATGGAGTGTTGCTTCACTTTCTAAATGCTGTCCTTTCAGAGAAAATCACTTTCCTTTGAAAGCGCCTTAAGCTACTTACAAGCATTCACCAGAAACTCACATGCGTTTCTTTGAAAGAGAAGCAGTCTGTTCCAACACTTCAATTCACTGTGTGAAGTGAATGGAGTGTTGCTTCACTTTCTAAATGCTGTCCTTTCAAAGAAAATCACTTTCCTTTGAAAGTGCCTTAAGTTACTTGCAAGCATTAGGAAGAAACTCACATGCGTTTCTCTGAAAGAGAAGCAGTCTGTTCCAACACTTCAATTCACTGCACGAAGGGAATGGAGTGTTGCTTCACTTCCTCAATGCTGTCCTTTCAGAGAAAATCACTTTCCTTTGAAAGTGCCTTAAACTACTTTCAAGCATTCACAAAAAACTCACATGCGTTTCTCTGAAAGAGAAGCAGTCTGTTCCAACACTTCAATTCACTGTTTGAAGTGAATGGAGTGTTGCTTCACTTTCTAAATGCTGTCCTTTCAGAGAAAATCACTTTCCTTTGAAAGTGCCTTAAGCTAATTACAAGCATTCAACAGAAACTCACATGCATTTCTCTGAAAGAGAAGCAGTCTGTTCCAACACTTCAATTCACTGCACGAAGGGAATGGAGTGTTGCTTCACTTTCTAAATGCTGTCCTTTCAGAGAAAATCACTTTCCTTTGAAAGTGCCTTAAACTAATTTCAAGCATTCACAGAAAACGCACATGCGTTTCTCTGAAAGAGAAGCACTCTGTTCCAACACTTCAATTCACTGTGCAAAGTTCATGGAGTGTTGCCTCCCTTTTAAATGCTGTCCTTTCCGAGAAAATCACTTTCCTTTGAAAGTGCCTTAAGCTACTTTCAAGCATTAGGAAGAAACTCACATGCGTTTCTCTGAAAGAGAAGCAGTCTGTTCCAACACTTCAATTCACTGTGTGAAGTGAATGGAGTGTTGCTTCACTTTCTAAATGCTGTCCTTTCAGAGAAAATCACTTTCCTTTGAAAGTGCCTTAAGTTACTTACAAGCATTCAACAGAAACACACATGCATTTCTCTGAAAGAGAAGCAGTCTGTTCCAACACTTCAATTCACTGCACGAAGGGAATGGAGTGTTGCTTCACTTTCTAAATGCTGTCCTTTCAGAGAAAATCACTTTCCTTTGACAGTGCCTTAAGCTACTTACAAGC
The DNA here is from genome assembly GCF_982192425.1 of Myodes glareolus. Lineage (NCBI taxonomy): Eukaryota > Metazoa > Chordata > Mammalia > Rodentia > Cricetidae > Myodes > Myodes glareolus. The sequence goes on along the minus strand of NW_028263211.1, from coordinate 352,543 downwards.
ATTCACCAGAAACTCACATACGTTTCTTTGAAAGAGAAGCAGTCTATTACAACACTTCAATTCACTGTGAGAAGTGAATGGAGTGTTGCTTCACTTTCTAACTGCTGTCCTTTCAAAGAAAATCACTTTCCTTTGAAAGTGCCTTAAGTTACTTGCAAGCATTAGGAAGAAACTCACATGCGTTTCTCTGAAAGAGAAGCAGTCTGTTCCAACACTTCAATTCACTGTGCGAAGTGAATGGAGTGTTGCTTCACTTTCTTAATGCTGTCCTTTAAGAGAAAATCACTTTCCTTTGAAAGTGCCTTAATCTAATTACAAGCATTCAACAGAAACTCACATGCGTTTCTCTGAAAGAGAAGCAGTCTGTTCCAACACTTCATTTCACTGCACGAAGGGAATGGAGTGTTGCTTCACTTTCTAAATGCTTTCCTTTCAGAGAAAATCACTTTCCTTTGAAAGTGCATTAAGCTACTTACAAGCATTCACCAGAAACTCACATGCGTTTCTTTGAAAGAGAAGCAGTCTGTTCCAACACTTCAATTCACTGTGCGAAGTGAATGGAGTGTTGCTTCACTTTCTAAATGCTGTCCTTTCAGAGAAAATCACTTTCCTTTGAAAGTGCCTTAAGTTACTTGCAAGCATTAGGAAGAAACTCACATGCGTTTCTCTGAAAGAGAAGCAGTCTGTTCCAACACTTCAATTCACTATTCGAAGTGAATGGAGTGTTGCTTCACTTTCTTAATGCTGTCCTTTCAGAGAAAATCACTTTCCTTTGAAAGTGCCTTAAGCTAATTACAAGCATTCAACAGAAACTCACATGCATTTCTCTGAAAGAGAAGCAGTCTGTTCCAACACTTCAATTCACTGCACGAAGTGAATGGAGTGTTGCTTCACTTTCTAAAGGCTGCCCTTTCAGAGAAAATCACTTTCCTTTGAAAGTGCCTTAAGCTACTTACTAGCATTCACCAGAGACTCACATGCGTTACTCTGAAAGAGAAGCAGTCTGTTCCAACACTTCAATTCACTGTGCGAAGTGAATGGAGTGTTGCTTCACTTTCTAAATGCTGTCCTTTCAGAGAAAATCACTTTCCTTTGAAAGTGCCTTAAGCTAATTACAAGCATTCAACAGAAACTCACATGCATTTCTCTGAAAGAGAAGCAGTCTGTTCCAACACTTCAATTCACTGTGCGAAGTGAATGGAGTGTTGCTTCACTTTCTAAATGCTGTCCTTTCAGAGAAAATCACTTTCCTTTGAAAGTGCCTTAAGCTACTTTCAAGCATTCACAAGAAACAAACATGCGTTTCTCTGAAATAGAAGCAGTCTGTTCCAACACTTCAATTCACTGTGCGAAGTGAATGGTGTGTTGCTTCACTTTATAAATGCTGTCCTTTCAGAGAAAATCACTTTCCTTTGAAAGTGCCTTAAGCTACTTACAAGCATTCACCAGAAACTCACATACGTTTCTTTGAAAGAGAAGCAGTCTGTTCCAACACTTCAATTCACTGTGCGAAGTGAATAGAGTGTTGCTTCACTTTCTAAATTCTGTCCTTTCAGAGAAAATCACTTTCCTTTGAAACTGCCTTATGTTACTTGCAAGCATTAGGAAGAAACTCACATGCGTTTCTCTGAAAGAGAAGCAGTCTGTTCCAACACTTCAATTCACTGTGTGAAGTGAATGGAGTGTTGCTTCACTTTCTAAAGGCTGCCCTTTCAGAGAAAATCACTTTCCTTTGAAAGTGCCTTAAGCTACTTACTAGCATTCACCAGAGACTCACATGCGTTACTCTGAAAGAGAAGCAGTCTGTTCCAACACTTCAATTCACTGTGCGAAGTGAATGGAGTGTTGCTTCACTTTCTAAATGCTGTCCTTTCAGAGAAAATCACTTTCCTTTGAAAGTGCCTTAAACTAATTTCAAGCATTCACAGAAAACGCACATGCGTTTCTCTGAAAGAGAAGCACTCTGTTCCAACATTTCAATTCACTGTGCGAAGTGAATGGAGTGTTGCTTCACTTTCTAAATGCTGTCCTTTCAGAGAAAATCACTTTCCTTTGAAAGTGTCTTAAGGTACTTACAAGCATTCAACAGAAACTCACATGCATTTCTCTGAAAGAGAAGCAGTCTGTTCCAACACTTCAATTCACTGTGCGAAGTGAATGGAGTGTTGCTTCACTTTCTAAATGCTGTCCTTTCAGAGAAAATCACTTTCCTTTGATAGTGCCTTAAACTACTTTCAAACATTCACAAAAAACTCACATGCGTTTCTCTGAAAGAGAAGCAGTCTGTTCCAACACTTCAATTCACTGTGCGAAGTGAATGGAGTGTTGCTTCACTTTCTAAACGCTGTCCTTTCAAAGAAAATCACTTTCCTTTGAAAGTGCCTTAAGTTACTTGCAAGCATTAGGAAGAAACTCACATGCGTTTCTCTGAAAGAGAAGCAGTCTGTTCCAACACTTCAATTCACTGTGCGAAGTGAATGGAGTGTTGCTTCACTTTCTAAATGCTGTCCTTTCAAAGAAAATCACTTTCCTTTGAAAGTGCCTTAAGGTACTTACAAGCATTCAACAGAAACTCACATGCATTTCTCTGAAAGAGAAGCAGTCTGTTCCAACACTTCAATTCACTGTGCGAAGTGAATGGAGTGTTGCTTCACTTTCTAAATGCTGTCCTTTCAGAGAAAATCACTTTCCTTTGAAAGCGCCTTAAGCTACTTACAAGCATTCACCAGAAACTCACATGCGTTTCTTTGAAAGAGAAGCAGTCTGTTCCAACACTTCAATTCACTGTGTGAAGTGAATGGAGTGTTGCTTCACTTTCTAAATGCAGTCCTTTCAAAGAAAATCACTTTCCTTTGAAAGTGCCTTAAGTTACTTGCAAGCATTAGGAAGAAACTCACATGCGTTTCTCTGAAAGAGAAGCATTCTGTTCCAACACTTCAATTCACTGCACGAAGGGAATGGAGTGTTGCTTCACTTTCTAAATTCTGTCCTTTCAGAGAAAATCACTTTCCTTTGAAAGTGCCTTAAACTACTTTCAAGCATTCACAAAAAACTCACCTGCGTTTCTCTGAAAGAGAAGCAGTCTGTTCCAACACTTCAATTCACTGTGCGAAGTGAATGGAGTGTTGCTTCACTTTCTAAATGCTGTCTTTTCCGAGAAGATCACTTTCCTTTGAAAGTGCCTTACGGTACTTACAAGCATTCAACAGAAACTCACATGCATTTCTCTGAAAGAGAAGCAGTCTGTTCCAACACTTCAATTCACTGTGCGAAGTGAATGGAGTGTTGCTTCACTTTCTAAATGCTGTCCTTTCAAAGAAAATCACTTTCCTTTGAAAGTGCCTTAAGTTACTTGCAAGCATTAGGAAGAAACTCACATGCGTTTCTCTGAAAGAGAAGCAGTCTGTTCCAACACTTCAATTCACTGTGCGAAGTGAATGGAGTGTTGCCTCACTTTCTTAATGCTGTCCTTTCAGAGAAAATCACTTTCCTTTGAAAGTGCCTTAAGCTAATTACAAGCATTCAACAGAAACTCACATGCATTTCTCTGAAAGAGAAGCAGTCTGTTCCAACACTTCAATTCACTGCACGAAGGGAATGGAGTGTTGCTTCACTTTCTAAATGCTGTCCTTTCAGAGAAAATCACTTTCCTTTGAAAGTGCCTTAAGCTACTTACAAGCATTCACCAGAAACTCACATGCGTTTCTTTGAAAGAGAAGCAGTCTGTTCCAACACTTCAATTCACTGTGCGAAGTGAATGGAGTGTTGCTTCACTTTCTAAATGCTGTCCTTTCAGAGAAAATCACTTTCCTTTGAAAGTGCCTTAAGGTACTTTCAAGCATTCAACAGAAACTCACATGCATTTCTCTGAAAGAGAAGCAGTCTGTTCCAACACTTCAATTCACTGTGCGAAGTGAATGGAGTGTTGCTTCACTTTCTAAATGCTGTCCTTTCAGAGAAAATCACTTTCCTTTGATAGTGCCTTAAGCTACTTTCAAGCATTCACAAGAAACACACATGCGTTTCTCTGAAAGAGAAGCAGTCTGTTCCAACACTTCAATTCACTGTGCGAAGTGAATGGAGTGTTGCTTCACTTTCTAAATGCTGTCTTTTCCGAGAAAATCACTTTCCTTTGAAAGTGCCTTACGGTACTTACAAGCATTCAACAGAAACTCACATGCATTTCTCTGAAAGAGAAGCAGTCTGTTCCAACACTTCAATTCACTGTGCGAAGTGAATGAAGTGTTGCTTCACTTTCTAAATGCTGTCCTTTCAGAGAAAATCACTTTCCCTTGAAAGTGCCTTAAGCTACTTACAAGCATTCACCAGAAACTCACATGCATTTCTCTGAAAGAGAAGCAGTCTGTTCCAACACTTCAATTCACTGTGCGAAGTGAATGGAGTGTTGCTTCACTTTCTAAATGCTGTCCTTTCAAAGAAAATCACTTTCCTTTGAAAGTGCCTTAAGTTACTTGCAAGCATTAGGAAGAAACTCACATGCGTTTCTCTGAAAGAGAAGCAGTCTGTTCCAACACTTCAATTCACTGCACGAAGGGAATGGAGTGTTGCTTCACTTCCTCAATGCTGTCCTTTCAGAGAAAATCACTTTCCTTTAAAAGTGCCTTAAACTACTTTCAAGCATTCACAAAAAACTCACATGCGTTTCTCTGAAAGAGAAGCAGTCTGTTCCAACACTTCAATTCACTGTTTGAAGTGAATGGAGTGTTGCTTCACTTTCTAAATGCTGTCCTTTCAGAGAAAATCACTTTCCTTTGAAAGTGCCTTAAGCTAATTACAAGCATTCAACAGAAACTCACATGCATTTCTCTGAAAGAGAAGCAGTCTGTTCCAACACTTCAATTCACTGCACGAAGGGAATGGAGTGTTGCTTCACTTTCTAAATGCTGTCCTTTCAGAGAAAATCACTTTCCTTTGAAAGTGCCTTAAACTAATTTCAAGCATTCACAGAAAACGCACATGCGTTTCTCTGAAAGAAGAGCACTCTGTTCCAACACTTCAATTCACTGTGCAAAGTTCATGGAGTGTTGCCTCACTTTTGAAATGCTGTCCTTTCCGAGAAAATCACTTTCCTTTGAAAGTGCCTTAAGCTACTTTCAAGCATTAGGAAGAAACTCACATGCGTTTCTCTGAAAGAGAAGCAGTCTGTTCCAACACTTCAATTCACTGTGTGAAGTGAATGGAGTGTTGCTTCACTTTCTAAATGCTGTCCTTTCAGAGAAAATCACTTTCCTTTGAAAGTGCCTTAAGTTACTTACAAGCATTCAACAGAAACTCACATGCATTTCTCTGAAAGAGAAGCAGTCTGTTCCAACACTTCAATTCACTGCACGAAGGGAATGGAGTGTTGCTTCACTTTCTAAATGCTGTCCTTTCAGAGAAAATCACTTTCCTTTGACAGTGCCTTAAGCTACTTACAAGCATTCACCAGAAACTCACATACGTTTCTTTGAAAGAGAAGCAGTCTATTACAACACTTCAATTCACTGTGCGAAGTGAATGGAGTGTTGCTTCACTTTCTAACTGCTGTCCTTTCAAAGAAAATCACTTTCCTTTGAAAGTGCCTTAAGTTACTTGCAAGCATTAGGAAGAAACTCACATGCGTTTCTCTGAAAGAGAAGCAGTCTGTTCCAACACTTCAATCACTGTGCGAAGTGAATGGAGTGTTGCTTCACTTTCTTAATGCTGTCCTTTCAGAGAAAATCACTTTCCTTTGAAAGTGCCTTAAGCTAATTACAAGCATTCAACAGAAACTCACATGCGTTTCTCTGAAAGAGAAGCAGTCTGTTCCAACACTTCATTTCACTGCACGAAGTGAATGGAGTGTTGCTTCACTTTCTAAATGCTGTCCTTTCAGAGAAAATCACTTTCCTTTGAAAGTGCATTAAGCTACTTACAAGCATTCACCAGAAACTCACATGCGTTTCTTTGAAAGGGAAGCAGTCTGTTCCAACACTTCAATTCACTGTGCGAAGTGAATGGAGTGTTGCTTCACTTTCTAAATGCTGTCCTTTCAGAGAAAATCACTTTCCTTTGAAAGTGCCTTAGGTTACTTGCAAGCATTAGGAAGAAACTCACATGCGTTTCTCTGAAAGAGAAGCAGTCTGTTCCAACACTTCAATTCACTATGCGAAGTGAATGGAGTGTTGCTTCACTTTCTTAATGTTGTCCTTTCAGAGAAAATCACTTTCCTTTGAAAGTGCCTTAAGCTAATTACAAGCATTCAACAGAAACTCACATGCATTTCTCTGAAAGAGAAGCAGTCTGTTCCAACACTTCAATTCACTGTGCGAAGTGAATGGAGTGTTGCTTCACTTTATAAATGCTGTCCTTTCAGAGAAAATCACTTTCCTTTGAAAGTGCCTTAAGCTACTTACAAGCATTCACCAGAAACTCACATACGTTTCTTTGAAAGAGAAGCAGTCTGTTCCAACACTTCAATTCACTGCACGAAGTGAATGGAGTGTTGCTTCACTTTCTAAAGGCTGCCCTTTCAGAGAAAATCACTCTCCTTTGAAAGTGCCTTAAGCTACTTACTAGCATTCACCAGAGACTCACATGCATTTCTCTGAAAGAGAAGCAGTCTGTTCCATCACTTCAATTCACTGTGCGAAGTGAATGGAGTGTTGCTTCACTTTCTTAATGCTGTCCTTTCAGAGAAAATCACTTTCCTTTGAAAGTGCCTTAAGCTACTTTCAAGCATTCACAAGAAACAAACATGCGTTTCTCTGAAATAGAAGCAGTCTGTTCCAACACTTCAATTCACTGTGCGAAGTGAATGGAGTGTTGCTTCACTTTATAAATGCTGTCCTTTCAGAGAAAATCACTTTCCTTTGAAAGTGCCTTAAGCTACTTTCAAGCATTCACCAGAAACTCACATACGTTACTTTGAAAGAGAAGCAGTCTGTTCCAACACTTCAATTCACTGTGCGAAGTGAATGGAGTGTTGCTTCACTTTCTAAATTCTGTCCTTTCAGAGAACATCACTTTCCTTTGAAATTGCCTTATGTTACTTGCAAGCATTAGGAAGAAACTCACATGCGTTTCTCTGAAAGAGAAGCAGTCTGTTCCAACACTTCAATTCACTGTGTGAAGTGAATGGAGTGTTGCTTCACTTTCTAAAGGCTGCCCTTTCAGAGAAAATCACTTTCCTTTGAAAGTGCCTTAAGCTACTTACTAGCATTCACCAGAGACTCACATGCGTTACTCTGAAAGAGAAGCAGTCTGTTCCAACACTTCAATTCACTGTGTGAAGTGAATGGAGTGTTGCTTCACTTTCTAAATGCTGTCCTTTCAGAGAAAATCACTTTCCTTTGATAGTGCCTTAAGCTACTTACAAGCATTCACCAGAAACTCACATGCGTTTCTTTGAAAGAGAAGCAGTCTGTTCCAACACTTCAATTCACTGTGCGAAGTGAATGGAGTGTTGCTTCACTTTCTAAATGCTGTCTTTTCCGAGAAAATCACTTTCCTTTGAAAGTGCCTTAAGGTACTTACAAGCATTCAACAGAAACTCACATACATTTCTCTGAAAGAGAAGCAGTCTGTTCCAACACTTCAATTCACTGTGCGGAGTGAATGGAGTGTTGCTTCACTTTCTAAATGCTGTCCTTTCAGAGAAAATCACTTTCCTTTGAAAGTGCCTTAAACTAATTTCAAGCATTCACAGAAAACGCACATGCGTTTCTCTGAAAGAGAAGCACTCTGTTCCAACATTTCAATTCACTGTGCGAAGTGAATGGAGTGTTGCTTCACTTTCTAAATGCTGTCCTTTCAGAGAAAATCACTTTCCTTTGAAAGTGTCTTAAGGTACTTACAAGCATTCAACAGAAACTCACATGCATTTCTCTGAAAGAGAAGCAGTCTGTTCCAACACTTCAATTCACTGTGCGAAGTGAATGGAGTGTTGCTTCACTTTCTAAATGCTGTCCTTTCAGAGAAAATCACTTTCCTTTGAAAGTGCCTTAAACTACTTTCAAGCATTCACAAAAAACTCACATGCGTTTCTCTGAAAGAGAAGCAGTCTGTTCCAACACTTCAATTCACTGTGCGAAGTGAATGGAGTGTTGCATCACTTTCTAAATGCTGTCCTTTCAAAGAAAATCACTTTCCTTTGAAAGTGCCTTAAGTTACTTGCAAGCATTAGGAAGAAACTCACATGCGTTTCTCTGAAAGAGAAGCAGTCTGTTCCAACACTTCAATTCACTGTGCGAAGTGAATGGAGTGTTGCTTCACTTTCTAAATGCTGTCTTTTCCGAGAAGATCACTTTCCTTTGAAAGTGCCTTACGGTACTTACAAGCATTCAACAGAAACTCACATGCATTTCTCTGAAAGAGAAGCAGTCTGTTCCAACACTTCAATTCACTGTGCGAAGTGAATGGAGTGTTGCTTCACTTTCTAAATGCTGTCCTTTCAAAGAAAATCACTTTCCTTTGAAAGTGCCTTAAGTTACTTGCAAGCATTAGGAAGAAACTCACATGCGTTTCTCTGAAAGAGAAGCAGTCTGTTCCAACACTTCAATTCACTGTGCGAAGTGAATGGAGTGTTGCCTCACTTTCTTAATGCTGTCCTTTCAGAGAAAATCACTTTCCTTTGAAAGTGCCTTAAGCTAATTACAAGCATTCAACAGAAACTCACATGCATTTCTCTGAAAGAGAAGCAGTCTGTTCCAACACTTCAATTCACTGCACGAAGGGAATGGAGTGTTGCTTCACTTTCTAAATGCTGTCCTTTCAGAGAAAATCACTTTCCTTTGAAAGTGCCTTAAGCTACTTACAAGCATTCACCAGAAACTCACATGCGTTTCTTTGAAAGAGAAGCAGTCTGTTCCAACACTTCAATTCACTGTGCGAAGTGAATGGAGTGTTGCTTCACTTTCTAAATGCTGTCCTTTCAGAGAAAATCACTTTCCTTTGAAAGTGCCTTAAGGTACTTACAAGCATTCAACAGAAACTCACATGCATTTCTCTGAAAGAGAAGCAGTCTGTTCCAACACTTCAATTCACTGTGCGAAGTGAATGGAGTGTTGCTTCACTTTCTAAATGCTGTCCTTTCAGAGAAAATCACTTTCCTTTGATAGTGCCTTAAGCTACTTTCAAGCATTCACAAGAAACACACATGCGTTTCTCTGAAATAGCAGCAGTCTGTTCCAACACTTCAATTCACTGTGCGAAGTGAATGGAGTGTTGCTTCACTTTCTAAATGCTGTCTTTTCCGAGAAAATCACTTTCCTTTGAAAGTGCCTTACGGTACTTACAAGCATTCAACAGAAACTCACATGCATTTCTCTGAAAGAGAAGCAGTCTGTTCCAACACTTCAATTCACTGTGCGAAGTGAATGAAGTGTTGCTTCACTTTCTAAATGCTGTCCTTTCAGAGAAAATCACTTTCCCTTGAAAGTGCCTTAAGCTACTTACAAGCATTCACCAGAAACTCACATGCATTTCTCTGAAAGAGAAGCAGTCTGTTCCAACACTTCAATTCACTGTGCGATGTGAATGGAGTGTTGCTTCACTTTCTAAATGCTGTCCTTTCAAAGAAAATCACTTTCCTTTGAAAGTGCCTTAAGTTACTTGCAAGCATTAGGAAGAAACTCACATGCGTTTCTCTGAAAGAGAAGCAGTCTGTTCCAACACTTCAATTCACTGCACGAAGGGAATGGAGTGTTGCTTCACTTCCTCAATGCTGTCCTTTCAGAGAAAATCACTTTCCTTTGAAAGTGCCTTAAACTACTTTCAAGCATTCACAAAAAACTCACATGCGTTTCTCTGAAAGAGAAGCAGTCTGTTCCAACACTTCAATTCACTGTTTGAAGTGAATGGAGTGTTGCTTCACTTTCTAAATGCTGTCCTTTCAGAGAAAATCACTTTCCTTTGAAAGTGCCTTAAGCTAATTACAAGCATTCAACAGAAACTCACATGCATTTCTCTGAAAGTGAAGCAGTCTGTTCCAACACTTCAATTCACTGCACGAAGGGAATGGAGTGTTGCTTCACTTTCTAAATGCTGTCCTTTCAGAGAAAATCACTTTCCTTTGAAAGTGCCTTAAACTAATTTCAAGCATTCACAGAAAACGCACATGCGTTTCTCTGAAAGAAGAGCACTCTGTTCCAACACTTCAATTCACTGTGCAAAGTTCATGGAGTGTTGCCTCACTTTTGAAATGCTGTCCTTTCCGAGAAAATCACTTTCCTTTGAAAGTGCCTTAAGCTACTTTCAAGCATTAGGAAGAAACTCACATGCGTTTCTCTGAAAGAGAAGCAGTCTGTTCCAACACTTCAATTCACTGTGTGAAGTGAATGGAGTGTTGCTTCACTTTCTAAATGCTGTCCTTTCAGAGAAAATCACTTTCCTTTGAAAGTGCCTTAAGTTACTTACAAGCATTCAACAGAAACTCACATGCATTTCTCTGAAAGAGAAGCAGTCTGTTCCAACACTTCAATTCACTGCACGAAGGGAATGGAGTGTTGCTTCACTTTCTAAATGCTGTCCTTTCAGAGAAAATCACTTTCCTTTGACAGTGCCTTAAGCTACTTACAAGCATTCACCAGAAACTCACATACGTTTCTTTGAAAGAGAAGCAGTCTATTACAACACTTCAATTCACTGTGCGAAGTGAATGGAGTGTTGCTTCACTTTCTAACTGCTGTCCTTTCAAAGAAAATCACTTTCCTTTGAAAGTGCCTTAAGTTACTTGCAAGCATTAGGAAGAAACTCACATGCGTTTCTCTGAAAGAGAAGCAGTCTGTTCCAACACTTCAATCACTGTGCGAAGTGAATGGAGTGTTGCTTCACTTTCTTAATGCTGTCCTTTCAGAGAAAATCACTTTCCTTTGAAAGTGCCTTAAGCTAATTACAAGCATTCAACAGAAACTCACATGCGTTTCTCTGAAAGAGAAGCAGTCTGTTCCAACACTTCATTTCACTGCACGAAGTGAATGGAGTGTTGCTTCACTTTCTAAATGCTGTCCTTTCAGAGAAAATCACTTTCCTTTGAAAGTGCATTAAGCTACTTACAAGCATTCACCAGAAACTCACATGCGTTTCTTTGAAAGGGAAGCAGTCTGTTCCAACACTTCAATTCACTGTGCGAAGTGAATGGAGTGTTGCTTCACTTTCTAAATGCTGTCCTTTCAGAGAAAATCACTTTCCTTTGAAAGTGCCTTAAGCTACTTACAAGCATTCAACAGAAACTCACATGCATTTCTCTGAAAGAGAAGCAGTCTGTTCCAACACTTCAATTCACTGTGCGAAGTGAATGGAGTGTTGCTTCACTTTATAAATGCTGTCCTTTCAGAGAAATTCACTTTCCTTTGAAAGTGCCTTAAGCTACTTACAAGCATTCACCAGAAACTCACATACGTTTCTTTGAAAGAGAAGCAGTCTGTTCCAACACTTCAATTCACTGCACGAAGTGAATGGAGTGTTGCTTCACTTTCTAAAGGCTGCCCTTTCAGAGAAAATCACTCTCCTTTGAAAGTGCCTTAAGCTACTTACTAGCATTCACCAGAGACTCACATGCATTTCTCTGAAAGAGAAGCAGTCTGTTCCATCACTTCAATTCACTGTGCGAAGTGAATGGAGTGTTGCTTCACTTTCTTAATGCTGTCCTTTCAGAGAAAATCACTTTCCTTTGAAAGTGCCTTAAGCTACTTTCAAGCATTCACAAGAAACAAACATGCGTTTCTCTGAAATAGAAGCAGTCTGTTCCAACACTTCAATTCACTGTGCGAAGTGAATGGAGTGTTGCTTCACTTTATAAATGCTGTCCTTTCAGAGAAAATCACTTTCCTTTGAAAGTGCCTTAAGCTACTTTCAAGCATTCACCAGAAACTCACATACGTTACTTTGAAAGAGAAGCAGTCTGTTCCAACACTTCAATTCACTGTGCGAAGTGAATGGAGTGTTGCTTCACTTTCTAAATTCTGTCCTTTCAGAGAAAATCACTTTCCTTTGAAATTACCTTATGTTACTTGCAAGCATTAGGAAGAAACTCACATGCGTTTCTCTGAAAGAGAAGCAGTCTGTTCCAACACTTCAATTCACTGTGCGAAGTGAATGGAGTGTTGCTTCACTTTCTAAAGGCTGCCCTTTCAGAGAAAATCACTTTCCTTTGAAAGTGCCTTAAGCTACTTACTAGCATTCACCAGAGACTCACATGCGTTACTCTGAAAGAGAAGCAGTCTGTTCCAACACTTCAATTCACTGTGTGAAGTGAATGGAGTGTTGCTTCACTTTCTAAATGCTGTCCTTTCAGAGAAAATCACTTTCCTTTGATAGTGCCTTAAGCTACTTATAAGCATTCACCAGAAACTCACATGCGTTTCTTTGAAAGAGAAGCAGTCTGTTCCAACACTTCAATTCACTGTGCGAAGTGAATGGAGTGTTGCTTCACTTTCTAAATGCTGTCTTTTCCGAGAAAATCACTTTCCTTTGAAAGTGCCTTAAGGTACTTACAAGCATTCAACAGAAACTCACATACATTTCTCTGAAAGAGAAGCAGTCTGTTCCAACACTTCAATTCACTGTGCGGAGTGAATGGAGTGTTGCTTCACTTTCTAAATGCTGTCCTTTCAGAGAAAATCACTTTCCTTTGAAAGTGCCTTAAACTAATTTCAAGCATTCACAGAAAACGCACATGCGTTTCTCTGAAAGAGAAGCACTCTGTTCCAACATTTCAATTCACTGTGCGAAGTGAATGGAGTGTTGCTTCACTTTCTAAATGCTGTCCTTTCAGAGAAAATCACTTTCCTTTGAAAGTGTCTTAAGGTACTTACAAGCATTCAACAGAAACTCACATGCATTTCTCTGAAAGAGAAGCAGTCTGTTCCAACACTTCAATTCACTGTGCGAAGTGAATGGAGTGTTGCTTCACTTTCTAAATGCTGTCCTTTCAGAGAAAATCACTTTCCTTTGAAAGTGCCTTAAACTACTTTCAAGCATTCACAAAAAACTCACATGCGTTTCTCTGAAAGAGAAGCAGTCTGTTCCAACACTTCAATTCACTGTGCGAAGTGAATGGAGTGTTGCTTCACTTTCTAAATGCTGTCCTTTCAAAGAAAATCACTTTCCTTTGAAAGTGCCTTAAGTTACTTGCAAGCATTAGGAAGAAACTCACATGCGTTTCTCTGAAAGAGAAGCAGTCTGTTCCAACACTTCAATTCACTGTGCGAAGTGAATGGAGTTTTGCTTCACTTTCTAAATGCTGTCTTTTCCGAGAAGATCACTTTCCTTTGAAAGTGCCTTACGGTACTTACAAGCATTCAACAGAAACTCACATGCATTTCTCTGAAAGAGAAGCAGTCTGTTCCAACACTTCAATTCACTGTGCGAAGTGAATGGAGTGTTGCTTCACTTTCTAAATGCTGTCCTTTCAAAGAAAATCACTTTCCTTTGAAAGTGCCTTAAGTTACTTGCAAGCATTAGGAAGAAACTCACATGCGTTTCTCTGAAAGAGAAGCAGTCTGTTCCAACACTTCAATTCACTGTGCGAAGTGAATGGAGTGTTGCCTCACTTTCTTAATGCTGTCCTTTCAGAGAAAATCACTTTCCTTTGAAAGTGCCTTAAGCTAATTACAAGCATTCAACAGAAACTCACATGCATTTCTCTGAAAGAGAAGCAGTCTGTTACAACACTTCAATTCACTGCACGAAGGGAATGGAGTGTTGCTTCACTTTCTAAATGCTGTCCTTTCAGAGAAAATCACTTTCCTTTGAAAGTGCCTTAAGCTACTTACAAGCATTCACCAGAAACTCACATGCGTTTCTTTGAAAGAGAAGCAGTCTGTTCCAACACTTCAATTCACTGTGCGAAGTGAATGGAGTGTTGCTTCACTTTCTAAATGCTGTCCTTTCAGAGAAAATCACTTTCCTTTGAAAGTGCCTTAAGGTACTTACAAGCATTCAACAGAAACTCACATGCATTTCTCTGAAAGAGAAGCAGTCTGTTCCAACACTTCAATTCACTGTGCGAAGTGAATGGAGTGTTGCTTCACTTTCTAAATGCTGTCCTTTCAGAGAAAATCACTTTCCTTTGATAGTGCCTTAAGCTACTTTCAAGCATTCACAAGAAACACACATGCGTTTCTCTGAAATAGAAGCAGTCTGTTCCAACACTTCAATTCACTGTGCGAAGTGAATGGAGTGTTGCTTCACTTTCTAAATGCTGTCTTTTCCGAGAAAATCACTTTCCTTTGAAAGTGCCTTACGGTACTTACAAGCATTCAACAGAAACTCACATGCATTTCTCTGAAAGAGAAGCAGTCTGTTCCAACACTTCAATTCACTGTGCGAAGTGAATGAAGTGTTGCTTCACTTTCTAAATGCTGTCCTTTCAGAGAAAATCACTTTCCTTTGAAACTGCCTTATGTTACTTGCAAGCATTAGGAAGAAACTCACATGCGTTTCTCTGAAAGAGAAGCAGTCTGTTCCAACACTTCAATTCACTGTGCGAAGTGAATGGAGTGTTGCTTCACTTTCTAAAGGCTGCCCTTTCAGAGAAAATCACTTTCCTTTGAAAGTGCCTTAAGCTACTTACTAGCATTCACCAGAGACTCACATGCGTTACTCTGAAAGAGAAGCAGTCTGTTCCAACACTTCAATTCACTGTGTGAAGTGAATGGAGTGTTGCTTCACTTTCTAAATGCTGTCCTTTCAGAGAAAATCACTTTCCATTGATAGTGCCTTAAGCTACTTACAAGCATTCACCAGAAACTCACATGCGTTTCTTTGAAAGAGAAGCAGTCTGTTCCAACAATTCAATTCACTGTGCGAAGTGAATGGAGTGTTGCTTCACTTTCTAAATGCTGTCTTTTCCGAGAAAATCACTTTCCTTTGAAAGTGCCTTAAGGTACTTACAAGCATTCAACAGAAACTCACATACATTTCTCTGAAAGAGAAGCAGTCTGTTCCAACACTTCAATTCACTGTGCGAAGTGAATGGAGTGTTGCTTCACTTTCTAAATGCTGTCCTTTCAGAGAAAATCACTTTCCTTTGAAAGTGCCTTAAACTAATTTCAAGCATTCACAGAAAACGCACATGCGTTTCTCTGAAAGAGAAGCACTCTGTTCCAACATTTCAATTCACTGTGCGAAGTGAATGGAGTGTTGCTTCACTTTCTAAATGCTGTCCTTTCAGAGAAAATCACTTTCCTTTGAAAGTGTCTTAAGGTACTTACAAGCATTCAACAGAAACTCACATGCATTTCTCTGAAAGAGAAGCAGTCTGTTCCAACACTTCAATTCACTGTGCGAAGTGAATGGAGTGTTGCTTCACTTTCTAAATGCTGTCCTTTCAGAGAAAATCACTTTCCTTTGATAGTGCCTTAAACTACTTTCAAACATTCACAAAAAAATCACATGCGTTTCTCTGAAAGAGAAGCAGTCTGTTCCAACACTTCAATTCACTGTGCGAAGTGAATGGAGTGTTGCTTCACTTTCTAAATGCTGTCCTTTCAAAGAAAATCACTTTCCTTTGAAAGTGCCTTAAGTTACTTGCAAGCATTAGGAAGAAACTCACATGCGTTTCTCTGAAAGAGAAGCAGTCTGTTCCAACACTTCAATTCACTGTGCGAAGTGAATGGAGTGTTGCTTCACTTTCTAAATGCTGTCCTTTCAAAGAAAATCACTTTCCTTTGAAAGTGCCTTAAGGTACTTACAAGCATTCAACAGAAACTCACATGCATTTCTCTGAAAGAGAAGCAGTCTGTTCCAACACTTCAATTCACTGTGCGAAGTGAATGGAGTGTTGCTTCACTTTCTAAATGCTGTCCTTTCAGAGAAAATCACTTTCCTTTGAAAGCGCCTTAAGCTACTTACAAGCATTCACCAGAAACTCACATGCGTTTCTTTGAAAGAGAAGCAGTCTGTTCCAACACTTCAATTCACTGTGTGAAGTGAATGGAGTGTTGCTTCACTTTCTAAATGCAGTCCTTTCAAAGAAAATCACTTTCCTTTGAAAGTGCCTTAAGTTACTTGCAAGCATTAGGAAGAAACTCACATGCGTTTCTCTGAAAGAGAAGCATTCTGTTCCAACACTTCAATTCACTGCACGAAGGGAATGGAGTGTTGCTTCACTTTCTAAATTCTGTCCTTTCAGAGAAAATCACTTTCCTTTGAAAGTGCCTTAAACTACTTTCAAGCATTCACAAAAAACTCACCTGCGTTTCTCTGAAAGAGAAGCAGTCTGTTCCAACACTTCAATTCACTGTGCGAAGTGAATGGAGTGTTGCTTCACTTTCTAAATGCTGTCTTTTCCGAGAAGATCACTTTCCTTTGAAAGTGCCTTACGGTACTTACAAGCATTCAACAGAAACTCACATGCATTTCTCTGAAAGAGAAGCAGTCTGTTCCAACACTTCAATTCACTGTGCGAAGTGAATGGAGTGTTGCTTCACTTTCTAAATGCTGTCCTTTCAAAGAAAATCACTTTCCTTTGAAAGTGCCTTAAGTTACTTGCAAGCATTAGGAAGAAACTCACATGCGTTTCTCTGAAAGAGAAGCAGTCTGTTCCAACACTTCAATTCACTGTGCGAAGTGAATGGAGTGTTGCCTCACTTTCTTAATGCTGTCCTTTCAGAGAAAATCACTTTCCTTTGAAAGTGCCTTAAGCTAATTACAAGCATTCAACAGAAACTCACATGCATTTCTCTGAAAGAGAAGCAGTCTGTTCCAACACTTCAATTCACTGCACGAAGGGAATGGAGTGTTGCTTCACTTTCTAAATGCTGTCCTTTCAGAGAAAATCACTTTCCTTTGAAAGTGCCTTAAGCTACTTACAAGCATTCAACAGAAACTCACATGCGTTTCTTTGAAAGAGAAGCAGTCTGTTCCAACACTTCAATTCACTGTGCGAAGTGAATGGAGTGTTGCTTCACTTTCTAAATGCTGTCCTTTCAGAGAAAATCACTTTCCTTTGAAAGTGCCTTAAGGTACTTACAAGCATTCAACAGAAACTCACATGCATTTCTCTGAAAGAGAAGCAGTCTGTTCCAACACTTCAATTCACTGTGCGAAGTGAATGGAGTGTTGCTTCACTTTCTAAATGCTGTCCTTTCAGAGAAAATCACTTTCCTTTGATAGTGCCTTAAGCTACTTTCAAGCATTCACAAGAAACACACATGCGTTTCTCTGAAATAGAAGCAGTCTGTTCCAACACTTCAATTCACTGTGCGAAGTGAATGGAGTGTTGCTTCACTTTCTAAATGCTGTCTTTTCCGAGAAAATCACTTTCCTTTGAAAGTGCCTTACGGTACTTACAAGCATTCAACAGAAACTCACATGCATTTCTCTGAAAGAGAAGCAGTCTGTTCCAACACTTCAATTCACTGTGCGAAGTGAATGAAGTGTTGCTTCACTTTCTAAATGCTGTCCTTTCAGAGAAAATCACTTTCCCTTGAAAGTGCCTTAAGCTACTTACAAGCATTCACCAGAAACTCACATGCATTTCTCTGAAAGAGAAGCAGTCTGTTCCAACACTTCAATTCACTGTGCGAAGTGAATGGAGTGTTGCTTCACTTTCTAAATGCTGTCCTTTCAAAGAAAATCACTTTCCTTTGAAAGTGCCTTAAGTTACTTGCAAGCATTAGGAAGAAACTCACATGCGTTTCTCTGAAAGAGAAGCAGTCTGTTCCAACACTTCAATTCACTGCACGAAGGGAATGGAGTGTTGCTTCACTTCCTCAATGCTGTCCTTTCAGAGAAAATCACTTTCCTTTGAAAGTGCCTTAAACTACTTTCAAGCATTCACAAAAAACTCACATGCGTTTCTCTGAAAGAGAAGCAGTCTGTTCCAACACTTCAATTCACTGTTTGAAGTGAATGGAGTGTTGCTTCACTTTCTAAATGCTGTCCTTTCAGAGAAAATCACTTTCCTTTGAAAGTGCCTTAAGCTAATTACAAGCATTCAACAGAAACTCACATGCATTTCTCTGAAAGAGAAGCAGTCTGTTCCAACACTTCAATTCACTGCACGAAGGGAATGGAGTGTTGCTTCACTTTCTAAATGCTGTCCTTTCAGAGAAAATCACTTTCCTTTGAAAGTGCCTTAAACTAATTTCAAGCATTCACAGAAAACGCACATGCGTTTCTCTGAAAGAAGAGCACTCTGTTCCAACACTTCAATTCACTGTGCAAAGTTCATGGAGTGTTGCCTCACTTTTGAAATGCTGTCCTTTCCGAGAAAATCACTTTCCTTTGAAAGTGCCTTAAGCTACTTTCAAGCATTAGGAAGAAACTCACATGCGTTTCTCTGAAAGAGAAGCAGTCTGTTCCAACACTTCAATTCACTGTGTGAAGTGAATGGAGTGTTGCTTCACTTTCTAAATGCTGTCCTTTCAGAGAAAATCACTTTCCTTTGAAAGTGCCTTAAGTTACTTACAAGCATTCAACAGAAACTCACATGCATTTCTCTGAAAGAGAAGCAGTCTGTTCCAACACTTCAGTTCACTGCACGAAGGGAATGGAGTGTTGCTTCACTTTCTAAATGCTGTCCTTTCAGAGAAAATCACTTTCCTTTGACAGTGCCTTAAGCTACTTACAAGCATTCACCAGAAACTCACATACGTTTCTTTGAAAGAGAAGCAGTCTATTACAACACTTCAATTCACTGTGCGAAGTGAAATGAGTGTTGCTTCACTTTCTAACTGCTGTCCTTTCAAAGAAAATCACTTTCCTTTGAAAGTGCCTTAAGTTACTTGCAAGCATTAGGAAGAAACTCACATGCGTTTCTCTGAAAGAGAAGCAGTCTGTTCCAACACTTCAATCACTGTGCGAAGTGAATGGAGTGTTGCTTCACTTTCTTAATGCTGTCCTTTCAGAGAAAATCACTTTCCTTTGAAAGTGCCTTAAGCTAATTACAAGCATTCAACAGAAACTCACATGCGTTTCTCTGAAAGAGAAGCAGTCTGTTCCAACACTTCATTTCACTGCACGAAGTGAATGGAGTGTTGCTTCACTTTCTAAATGCTGTCCTTTCAGAGAAAATCACTTTCCTTTGAAAGTGCATTAAGCTACTTACAAGCATTCACCAGAAACTCACATGCGTTTCTTTGAAAGGGAAGCAGTCTGTTCCAACACTTCAATTCACTGTGCGAAGTGAATGGAGTGTTGCTTCACTTTCTAAATGCTGTCCTTTCAGAGAAAATCACTTTCCTTTGAAAGTGCCTTAGGTTACTTGCAAGCATTAGGAAGAAACTCACATGCGTTTCTCTGAAAGAGAAGCAGTCTGTTCCAACACTTCAATTCACTATGCGAAGTGAATGGAGTGTTGCTTCACTTTCTTAATGTTGTCCTTTCAGAGAAAATCACTTTCCTTTGAAAGTGCCTTAAGCTAATTACAAGCATTCAACAGAAACTCACATGCATTTCTCTGAAAGAGAAGCAGTCTGTTCCAACACTTCAATTCACTGTGCGAAGTGAATGGAGTGTTGCTTCACTTTATAAATGCTGTCCTTTCAGAGAAAATCACTTTCCTTTGAAAGTGCCTTAAGCTACTTACAAGCATTCACCAGAAACTCACATACGTTTCTTTGAAAGAGAAGCAGTCTGTTCCAACACTTCAATTCACTGCACGAAGTGAATGGAGTGTTGCTTCACTTTCTAAAGGCTGCCCTTTCAGAGAAAATCACTCTCCTTTGAAAGTGCCTTAAGCTACTTACTAGCATTCACCAGAGACTCACATGCATTTCTCTGAAAGAGAAGCAGTCTGTTCCATCACTTCAATTCACTGTGCGAAGTGAATGGAGTGTTGCTTCACTTTCTTAATGCTGTCCTTTCAGAGAAAATCACTTTCCTTTGAAAGTGCCTTAAGCTACTTTCAAGCATTCACAAGAAACAAACATGCGTTTCTCTGAAATAGAAGCAGTCTGTTCCAACACTTCAATTCACTGTGCGAAGTGAATGGAGTGTTGCTTCACTTTCTAAATGCTGTCCTTTCAGAGAAAATCACTTTCCTTTGAAAGTGCCTTAAGCTACTTTCAAGCATTCACCAGAAACTCACATACGTTACTTTGAAAGAGAAGCAGTCTGTTCCAACACTTCAATTCACTGTGCGAAGTGAATGGAGTGTTGCTTCACTTTCTAAATTCTGTCCTTTCAGAGAAAATCACTTTCCTTTGAAATTGCCTTATGTTACTTGCAAGCATTAGGAAGAAACTCACATGCGTTTCTCTGAAAGAGAAGCAGTCTGTTCCAACACTTCAATTCACTGTGCGAAGTGAATGGAGTGTTGCTTCACTTTCTAAAGGCTGCCCTTTCAGAGAAAATCACTTTCCTTTGAAAGTGCCTTAAGCTACTTACTAGCATTCACCAGAGACTCACATGCGTTACTCTGAAAGAGAAGCAGTCTGTTCCAACACTTCAATTCACTGTGTGAAGTGAATGGAGTGTTGCTTCACTTTCTAAATGCTGTCCTTTCAGAGAAAATCACTTTCCTTTGATAGTGCCTTAAGCTACTTACAAGCATTCACCAGAAACTCACATGCGTTTCTTTGAAAGAGAAGCAGTCTGTTCCAACACTTCAATTCACTGTGCGAAGTGAATGGAGTGTTGCTTCACTTTCTAAATGCTGTCTTTTCCGAGAAAATCACTTTCCTTTGAAAGTGCCTTAAGGTACTTACAAGCATTCAACAGAAACTCACATACATTTCTCTGAAAGAGAAGCAGTCTGTTCCAACACTTCAATTCACTGTGCGGAGTGAATGGAGTGTTGCTTCACTTTCTAAATGCTGTCCTTTCAGAGAAAATCACTTTCCTTTGAAAGTGCCTTAAACTAATTTCAAGCATTCACAGAAAACGCACATGCGTTTCTCTGAAAGAGAAGCACTCTGTTCCAACATTTCAATTCACTGTGCGAAGTGAATGGAGTGTTGCTTCACTTTCTAAATGCTGTCCTTTCAGAGAAAATCACTTTCCTTTGAAAGTGTCTTAAGGTACTTACAAGCATTCAACAGAAACTCACATGCATTTCTCTGAAAGAGAAGCAGTCTGTTCCAACACTTCAATTCACTGTGCGAAGTGAATGGAGTGTTGCTTCACTTTCTAAATGCTGTCCTTTCAGAGAAAATCACTTTCCTTTGAAAGTGCCTTAAACTACTTTCAAGCATTCACAAAAAACTCACATGCGTTTCTCTGAAAGAGAAGCAGTCTGTTCCAACACTTCAATTCACTGTGCGAAGTGAATGGAGTGTTGCTTCACTTTCTAAATGCTGTCCTTTCAAAGAAAATCACTTTCCTTTGAAAGTGCCTTAAGTTACTTGCAAGCATTAGGAAGAAACTCATATGCGTTTCTCTGAAAGAGAAGCAGTCTGTTCCAACACTTCAATTCACTGTGCGAAGTGAATGGAGTGTTGCTTCACTTTCTAAATGCTGTCCTTTCAAAGAAAATCACTTTCCTTTGAAAGTGCCTTAAGTTACTTGCAAGCATTAGGAAGAAACTCACATGCGTTTCTCTGAAAGAGAAGCAGTCTGTTCCAACACTTCAATTCACTGTGCGAAGTGAATGGAGTGTTGCCTCACTTTCTTAATGCTGTCCTTTCAGAGAAAATCACTTTCCTTTGAAAGTGCCTTAAGCTAATTACAAGCATTCAACAGAAACTCACATGCATTTCTCTGAAAGAGAAGCAGTCTGTTCCAACACTTCAATTCACTGCACGAAGGGAATGGAGTGTTGCTTCACTTTCTAAATGCTGTCCTTTCAGAGAAAATCACTTTCCTTTGAAAGTGCCTTAAGCTACTTACAAGCATTCACCAGAAACTCACATGCGTTTCTTTGAAAGAGAAGCAGTCTGTTCCAACACTTCAATTCACTGTGCGAAGTGAATGGAGTGTTGCTTCACTTTCTAAATGCTGTCCTTTCAGAGAAAATCACTTTCCTTTGAAAGTGCCTTAAGGTACTTACAAGCATTCAACAGAAACTCACATGCATTTCTCTGAAAGAGAAGCAGTCTGTTCCAACACTTCAATTCACTGTGCGAAGTGAATGGAGTGTTGCTTCACTTTCTAAATGCTGTCCTTTCAGAGAAAATCACTTTCCTTTGATAGTGCCTTAAGCTACTTTCAAGCATTCACAAGAAACACACATGCGTTTCTCTGAAATAGAAGCAGTCTGTTCCAACACTTCAATTCACTGTGCGAAGTGAATGGAGTGTTGCTTCACTTTCTAAATGCTGTCTTTTCCGAGAAAATCACTTTCCTTTGAAAGTGCCTTACGGTACTTACAAGCATTCAACAGAAACTCACATGCATTTCTCTGAAAGAGAAGCAGTCTGTTCCAACACTTCAATTCACTGTGCGAAGTGAATGAAGTGTTGCTTCACTTTCTAAATGCTGTCCTTTCAGAGAAAATCACTTTCCCTTGAAAGTGCCTTAAGCTACTTACAAGCATTCACCAGAAACTCACATGCATTTCTCTGAAAGAGAAGCAGTCTGTTCCAACACTTCAATTCACTGTGCGAAGTGAATGGAGTGTTGCTTCACTTTCTAAATGCTGTCCTTTCAAAGAAAATCACTTTCCTTTGAAAGTGCCTTAAGTTACTTGCAAGCATTAGGAAGAAACTCACATGCGTTTCTCTGAAAGAGAAGCAGTCTGTTCCAACACTTCAATTCACTGCACGAAGGGAATGGAGTGTTGCTTCACTTCCTCAATGCTGTCCTTTCAGAGAAAATCACTTTCCTTTGAAAGTGCCTTAAACTACTTTCAAGCATTCACAAAAAACTCACATGCGTTTCTCTGAAAGAGAAGCAGTCTGTTCCAACACTTCAATTCACTGTTTGAAGTGAATGGAGTGTTGCTTCACTTTCTAAATGCTGTCCTTTCAGAGAAAATCACTTTCCTTTGAAAGTGCCTTAAGCTAATTACAAGCATTCAACAGAAACTCACATGCATTTCTCTGAAAGAGAAGCAGTCTGTTCCAACACTTCAATTCACTGCACGAAGGGAATGGAGTGTTGCTTCACTTTCTAAATGCTGTCCTTTCAGAGAAAATCACTTTCCTTTGAAAGTGCCTTAAACTAATTTCAAGCATTCACAGAAAACGCACATGCGTTTCTCTGAAAGAGAAGCACTCTGTTCCAACACTTCAATTCACTGTGCAAAGTTCATGGAGTGTTGCCTCACTTTTGAAATGCTGTCCTTTCCGAGAAAATCACTTTCCTTTGAAAGTGCCTTAAGCTACTTTCAAGCATTAGGAAGAAACTCACATGCGTTTCTCTGAAAGAGAAGCAGTCTGTTCCAACACTTCAATTCACTGTGTGAAGTGAATGGAGTTTTGCTTCACTTTCTAAATGCTGTCCTTTCAGAGAAAATCACTTTCCTTTGAAAGTGCCTTAAGTTACTTACAAGCATTCAACAGAAACTCACATGCATTTCTCTGAAAGAGAAGCAGTCTGTTCCAACACTTCAATTCACTGCACGAAGGGAATGGAGTGTTGCTTCACTTTCTAAATGCTGTCCTTTCAGAGAAAATCACTTTCCTTTGACAGTGCCTTAAGCTACTTACAAGCATTCACCAGAAACTCACATACGTTTCTTTGAAAGAGAAGAAGTCTATTACAACACTTCAATTCACTGTGCGAAGTGAATGGAGTGTTGCTTCACTTTCTAACTGCTGTCCCTTCAAAGAAAATCACTTTCCTTTGAAAGTGCCTTAAGTTACTTGCAAGCATTAGGAAGAAACTCACATGCGTTTCTCTGAAAGAGAAGCAGTCTGTTCCAACACTTCAATTCACTGTGCGAAGTGAATGGAGTGTTGCTTCACTTTCTTAATGCTGTCCTTTCAGAGAAAATCACTTTCCTTTGAAAGTGCCTTAAGCTAATTACAAGCATTCAACAGAAACTCACATGCGTTTCTCTGAAAGAGAAGCAGTCTGTTCCAACACTTCATTTCACTGCACGAAGGGAATGGAGTGTTGCTTCACTTTATAAATGCTTTCCTTTCAGAGAAAATCACTTTCCTTTGAAAGTGCATTAAGCTACTTACAAGCATTCACCAGAAATTCACATGCGTTTCTTTGAAATAGAAGCAGTCTGTTCCAACACTTCAATTCACTGTGCGAAGTGAATGGAGTGTTGCTTCACTTTCTAAATGCTGTCCTTTCAGAGAAAATCACTTTCCTTTGAAAGTGCCTTAGGTTACTTGCAAGCATTAGGAAGAAACTCACATGCGTTTCTCTGAAAGAGAAGCAGTCTCTTCCAACACTTCAATTCACTATGCGAAGTGAATGGAGTGTTGCTTCACTTTCTTAATGCTGTCCTTTCAGAGAAAATCACTTTCCTTTGAAAGTGCCTTAAGCTAATTACAAGCATTCAACAGAAACTCACATGCATTTCTCTGAAAGAGAAGCAGTCTGTTCCAACACTTCAATTCACTGTGCGAAGTGAATGGAGTGTTGCTTCACTTTATAAATGCTGTCCTTTCAGAGAAAATCACTTTCCTTTGAAAGTGCCTTAAGCTACTTACAAGCATTCACCAGAAACTCACATACGTTTCTTTGAAAGAGAAGCAGTCTGTTCCAACACTTCAATTCACTGCACGAAGTGAATGGAGTGTTGCTTCACTTTCTAAAGGCTGCCCTTTCAGAGAAAATCACTCTCCTTTGAAAGTGCCTTAAGCTACTTACTAGCATTCACCAGAGACTCACATGCATTTCTCTGAAAGAGAAGCAGTCTGTTCCATCACTTCAATTCACTGTGCGAAGTGAATGGAGTGTTGCTTCACTTTCTAAATGCTGTCCTTTCAGAGAAAATCACTTTCCTTTGAAAGTGCCTTAAGCTACTTTCAAGCATTCACAAGAAACAAACATGCGTTTCTCTGAAATAGAAGCAGTCTGTTCCAACACTTCAATTCACTGTGCGAAGTGAATGGAGTGTTGCTTCACTTTATAAATGCTGTCCTTTCAGAGAAAATCACTTTCCTTTGAAAGTGCCTTAAGCTACTTACAAGCTTTCACCAGAAACTCACATACGTTACTTTGAAAGAGAAGCAGTCTGTTCCAACACTTCAATTCACTGTGCGAAGTGAATGGAGTGTTGCTTCACTTTCTAAATTCTGTCCTTTCAGAGAAAATCACTTTCCTTTGAAATTGCCTTATGTTACTTGCAAGCATTAGGAAGAAACTCACATGCGTTTCTCTGAAAGAGAAGCAGTCTGTTCCAACACTTCAATTCACTGTGCGAAGTGAATGGAGTGTTGCTTCACTTTCTAAAGGCTGCCCTTTCAGAGAAAATCACTTTCCTTTGAAAGTGCCTTAAGCTACTTACTAGCATTCACCAGAGACTCACATGCGTTACTCTGAAAGAGAAGCAGTCTGTTCCAACACTTCAATTCACTGTGTGAAGTGAATGGAGTGTTGCTTCACTTTCTAAATGCTGTCCTTTCAGAGAAAATCACTTTCCTTTGATAGTGCCTTAAGCTACTTACAAGCATTCACCAGAAACTCACATGCGTTTCTTTGAAAGAGAAGCAGTCTGTTCCAACACTTCAATTCACTGTGCGAAGTGAATGGAGTGTTGCTTCACTTTCTAAATGCTGTCTTTTCCGAGAAAATCACTTTCCTTTGAAAGTGCCTTAAGGTACTTACAAGCATTCAACAGAAACTCACATACATTTCTCTGAAAGAGAAGCAGTCTGTTCCAACACTTCAATTCACTGTGCGGAGTGAATGGAGTGTTGCTTCACTTTCTAAATGCTGTCCTTTCAGAGAAAATCACTTTCCTTTGAAAGTGCCTTAAACTAATTTCAAGCATTCACAGAAAACGCACATGCGTTTCTCTGAAAGAGAAGCACTCTGTTCCAACATTTCAATTCACTGTGCGAAGTGAATGGAGTGTTGCTTCACTTTCTAAATGCTGTCCTTTCAGAGAAAATCACTTTCCTTTGAAAGTGTCTTAAGGTACTTACAAGCATTCAACAGAAACTCACATGCATTTCTCTGAAAGAGAAGCAGTCTGTTCCAACACTTCAATTCACTGTGCGAAGTGAATGGAGTGTTGCTTCACTTTCTAAATGCTGTCCTTTCAGAGAAAATCACTTTCCTTTGAAAGTGCCTTAAACTACTTTCAAGCATTCACAAAAAACTCACATGCGTTTCTCTGAAAGAGAAGCAGTCTGTTCCAACACTTCAATTCACTGTGCGAAGTGAATGGAGTGTTGCTTCACTTTCTAAATGCTGTCCTTTCAAAGAAAATCACTTTCCTTTGAAAGTGCCTTAAGTTACTTGCAAGCATTAGGAAGAAACTCACATGCGTTTCTCTGAAAGAGAAGCAGTCTGTTCCAACACTTCAATTCACTGTGCGAAGTGAATGGAGTGTTGCTTCACTTTCTAAATGCTGTCCTTTCAAAGAAAATCACTTTCCTTTGAAAGTGCCTTAAGGTACTTACAAGCATTCAACAGAAACTCACATGCATTTCTCTGAAAGAGAAGGAGTCCGTTCCAACACTTCAATTCACTGTGTGAAGTGAATGGAGTGTTGCTTCACTTTCTAAATGCAGTCCTTTCAAAGAAAATCACTTTCCTTTGAAAGTGCCTTAAGTTACTTGCAAGCATTAGGAAGAAACTCACATGCGTTTCTCTGAAAGAGAAGCATTCTGTTCCAACACTTCAATTCACTGCACGAAGGGAATGGAGTGTTGCTTCACTTTCTAAATTCTGTCCTTTCAGAGAAAATCACTTTCCTTTGAAAGTGCCTTAAACTACTTTCAAGCATTCACAAAAAACTCACCTGCGTTTCTCTGAAAGAGAAGCAGTCTGTTCCAACACTTCAATTCACTGTGCGAAGTGAATGGAGTGTTGCTTCACTTTCTAAATGCTGTCTTTTCCGAGAAGATCACTTTCCTTTGAAAGTGCCTTACGGTACTTACAAGCATTCAACAGAAACTCACATGCATTTCTCTGAAAGAGAAGCAGTCTGTTCCAACACTTCAATTCACTGTGCGAATTGAATGAAGTGTTGCTTCACTTTCTAAATGCTGTCCTTTCAGAGAAAATCACTTTCCCTTGAAAGTGCCTTAAGCTACTTACAAGCATTCACCAGAAACTCACATGCATTTCTCTGAAAGAGAAGCAGTCTGTTCCAACACTTCAATTCACTGTGCGAAGTGAATGGAGTGTTGCTTCACTTTCTAAATGCTGTCCTTTCAAAGAAAATCACTTTCCTTTGAAAGTGCCTTAAGTTACTTGCAAGCATTAGGAAAAAACTCACATGCGTTTCTCTGAAAGAGAAGCAGTCTGTTCCAACACTTCAATTCACTGCACGAAGGGAATGGAGTGTTGCTTCACTTTCTAAATTCTGTCCTTTCAGAGAAAATCACTTTCCTTTGAAAGTGCCTTAAACTACTTTCAAGCATTCACAAAAAACTCACATGCGTTTCTCTGAAAGAGAAGCAGTCTGTTCCAACACTTCAATTCACTGTGCGAAGTGAATGGAGTGTTGCTTCACTTTCTAAATGCTGTCCTTTCAGAGAAAATCACTTTCCTTTGAAAGTGCCTTAAGCTAATTACAAGCATTCAACAGAAACTCACATGCATTTCTCTGAAAGAGAAGCCGTCTGTTCCAACACTTCAATCCACTGTGCGAAGTGAATGGAGTGTTGCTTCACTTTCTAAATGCTGTCTTTTCCGAGAAAATCACTTTCCTTTGAAAGTGCCTTAAGGTACTTACAAGCATTCAACAGAAACTCACATACATTTCTCTGAAAGAGAAGCAGTCTGTTCCAACACTTCAATTCACTGTGCGAAGTGAATGGAGTGTTGCTTCACTTTCTAAATGCTGTCCTTTCAGAGAAAATCACTTTCCTTTGAAAGTGCCTTAAACTAATTTCAAGCATTCACAGAAAACGCACATGCGTTTCTCTGAAAGAGAAGGACTCTGTTCCAACATTTCAATTCACTGTGCGAAGTGAATGGAGTGTTGCTTCACTTTCTAAATGCTGTCCTTTCAGAGAAAATCACTTTCCTTTGAAAGTGTCTTAAGGTACTTACGAGCATTCAACAGAAACTCACATGCATTTCTCTGAAAGAGAAGCAGTCTGTTCCAACACTTCAATTCACTGTGCGAAGTGAATGGAGTGTTGCTTCACTTTCTAAATGCTGTCCTTTCAGAGAAAATCACTTTCCTTTGAAAGTGCCTTAAACTACTTTCAAGCATTCACAAAAAACTCACATGCGTTTCTCTGAAAGAGAAGCAGTCTGTTCCAACACTTCAATTCACTGTGCGAAGTGAATGGAGTGTTGCTTCACTTTCTAAATGCTGTCCTTTCAAAGAAAATCACTTTCCTTTGAAAGTGCCTTAAGTTACTTGCAAGCATTAGGAAGAAACTCACATGCGTTTCTCTGAAAGAGAAGCAGTCTGTTCCAACACTTCAATTTACTGTGCGAAGTGAATGGAGTGTTGCTTCACTTTCTAAATGCTGTCCTTTCAAAGAAAATCACTTTCCTTTGAAAGTGCCTTAAGGTACTTACAAGCATTCAACAGAAACTCACATGCATTTCTCTGAAAGAGAAGCAGTCTGTTCCAACACTTCAATTAACTTTGCGAAGTGAATGGAGTGTTGCTTCACTTTCTAAATGCTGTCCTTTCAGAGAAAATCACTTTCCTTTGAAAGCGCCTTAAGCTACTTACAAGCATTCACCAGAAACTCACATGCGTTTCTTTGAAAGAGAAGCAGTCTGTTCCAACACTTCAATTCACTGTGTGAAGTGAATGGAGTGTTGCTTCACTTTCTAAATGCAGTCCTTTCAAAGAAAATCACTTTCTTTTGAAAGTGCCTTAAGTTACTTGCAAGCATTAGGAAGAAACTCACATGCGTTTCTCTGAAAGAGAAGCATTCTGTTCCAACACTTCAATTCACTGCACGAAGGGAATGGAGTGTTGCTTCACTTTCTAAATTCTGTCCTTTCAGAGAAAATCACTTTCCTTTGAAAGTGCCTTAAACTACTTTCAAGCATACACAAAAAACTCACATGCGTTTCTCTGAAAGAGAAGCAGTCTGTTCCAACACTTCAATTCACTGTGCGAAGTGAATGGAGTGTTGCTTCACTTTCTAAATGCTGTCTTTTCCGAGAAGATCACTTTCCTTTGAAAGTGCCTTACGGTACTTACAAGCATTCAACAGAAACTCACGTGCATTTCTCTGAAAGAGAAGCATTCTGTTCCAAAACTTCAATTCACTGCACGAAGGGAATGGAGTGTTGCTTCACTTTCTAAATGCTGTCCTTTCAGAGAAAATCACTTTCCTTTGAAAGTGCCTTAAAGTAATTTCAAGCATTCACAGAAAACGCACATGCGTTTCTCTGAAAGAGAAGCACTCTGTTCCAACACTTCAATTCACTGCACGAAGGGAATGGAGTGTTGCCTCACTTTTGAAATGCTGTCCTTTCCGAGAAAATCACTTTCCTTTGAAAGTGCCTTAAGCTACTTTCAAGCATTCACAAAAAAACTCACATGTGTTTCTCTGAAAGAGAAGCAGTCTGTTCCAACACTTCAATTCTCTGTGCGAAGTGAATGGAGTGTTGCTTCACTTTCTAAATGCTGTCCTTTCAAAGAAAATCACTTTCCTTTGAAAGTGCCTTAAGTTACTTGCAAGCATTAGGAAGAAACTCACATGCGTTTCTCTGAAAGAGAAGCAGTCTGTTCCAACACTTCAATTCACTGTGTGAAGTGAATGGAGTGTTGCTTCACTTTCTAAATTCTGTCCTTTCAGAGAAAATCACTTTCCTTTGAAAGTGCCTTAAGTTACTTACAAGCATTCAACAGAAACGCACATGCATTTCTCTGAAAGAGAAGCAGTCTGTTCCAACACTTCAATTCACTGCACGAAGGGAATGGAGTGTTGCTTCACTTTCTAAATGCTGTCCTTTCAGAGAAAATCACTTTCCTTTGAAAGTGCCTTAAGCTACTTACAAGCATTCACCAGAAACTCACATACGTTTCTTTGAAAGAGAAGCAGTCTATTCCAACACTTCAATTCACTGTGCGAAGTGAATGGAGTGTTGCTTCACTTTCTAACTGCTGTCCTTTCAAAGAAAATCACTTTCCTTTGAAAGTGCCTTAAGTTACTTGCAAGCATTAGGAAGAAACTCACATGCGTTTCTCTGAAAGAGAAGCAGTCTGTTCCAACACTTCAATTCACTGTGCGAAGTGAATGGAGTGTTGCTTCACTTTCTTAATGCTGTCCTTTCAGAGAAAATCACTTTCCTTTGAAAGTGCCTTAAGCTAATTACAAGCATTCAACAGAAACTCACATGCATTTCTCTGAAAGAGAAGCAGTCTGTTCCAACACTTCAATTCACTGCACGAAGGGAATGGAGTGTTGCTTCACTTTCTAAATGCTTTCCTTTCAGGGAAAATCACTTTCCTTTGAAAGTGCATTAAGCTACTTACAAGCATTCACCAGAAACTCACATGCGTTTCTTTGAAAGAGAACCAGTCTGTTCCAACACTTCAATTCACTGTGCGAAGTGAATGGAGTGTTGCTTCACTTTCTAAATTCTGTCCTTTCAGAGAAAATCACTTTCCTTTGAAAGTGCCTTAAGTTACTTGCAAGCATTAGGAAGAAACTCACATGCGTTTCTCTGAAAGAGAAGCAGTCTTTTCCAACACTTCAATTCACTATGCGAAGTGAATGGAGTGTTGCTTCACTTTCTTAATGCTGTCCTTTCAGAGAAAATCACTTTCCTTTGAAAGTGCCTTAAGCTAATTACAAGCATTCAACAGAAACTCACATGCATTTCTCTGAAAGAGAAGCAGTCTGTTCCAACACTTCAATTCACTGCACGAAGTGAATGGAGTGTTGCTTCACTTTCTAAAGGCTGCCCTTTCAGAGAAAATCACTTTCCTTTGAAAGTGCCTTAAGCTACTTACTAGCATTCACCAGAGACTCACATGCATTTCTCTGAAAGAGAAGCAGTCTGTTCCAACACTTCAATTCACTGTGCGAAGTGAATGGAGTGTTGCTTCACTTTCTAAATGCTGTCCTTTCAGAGAAAATCACTTTCCTTTGAAAGTGCCTTAAGCTACTTTCAAGCATTCACAAGAAACACACATGCGTTTCTCTGAAATAGAAGCAGTCTGTTCCAACACTTCAATTCACTGTGCGAAGTGAATGGAGTGTTGCATCACTTTCTAAATGCTGTCCTTTCAGAGAAAATCACTTTCCTTTGAAAGTGCCTTAAGCTACTTACAAGCATTCACCAGAAACTCACATACGTTTCTTTGAAAGAGAAGCAGTCTGTTCCAACACTTCAATTCACTGTGCGAAGTGAATGGAGTGTTGCTTCACTTTCTAACTGCTGTCCTTTCAAAGAAAATCACTTTCCTTTGAAAGTGCCTTAAGTTACTTGCAAGCATTAGGAAGAAACTCACATGCGTTTCTCTGAAAGAGAAGCAGTCTGTTCCAACACTTCAATTCACTGTGCGAAGTGAATGGAGTGTTGCTTCACTTTCTTAATGCTGTCCTTTCAGAGAAAATCACTTTCCTTTGAAAGTGCCTTAAGCTAATTACAAGCATTCAACGGAAACTCACATGCATTTCTCTGAAAGAGAAGCATTCTGTTCCAACACTTCAATTCACTGTGCGAAGTGAATGGAGTGTTGCTTCACTTTCTAAATGCTGTCCTTTCAGAGAAAATCACTTTCCTTTGAAAGTGCATTAAGCTACTTACAAGCATTCACCAGAAACTCACATGCGTTTCTTTGAAAGAGAAGCAGTCTGTTCCAACACTTCAATTCACTGTGCGAAGTGAATGGAGTGTTGCTTCACTTTCTAAATTCTGTCCTTTCAGAGAAAATCACTTTCCTTTGAAATTGCCTTATGTTACTTGCAAGCATTAGGAAGAAACTCACATGCGTTTCTCTGAAAGAGAAGCAGTCTGTTCCAACACTTCAATTCACTGTGCGAAGTGAATGGAGTGTTGCTTCACTTTCTAAAGGCTGCCCTTTCAGAGAAAACCACTTTCCTTTGAAAGTGCCTTAAGCTACTTACTAGCATTCACCAGAGACTCACATGCGTTACTCTGAAAGAAAAGCAGTCTGTTCCAACACTTCAATTCACTGTGTGAAGTGAATGGAGTGTTGCTTCACTTTCTAAATGCTGTCCTTTCAGAGAAAATCACTTTCCTTTGATAGTGCCTTAAGCTACTTACAAGCATTCACCAGAAACTCACATGCGTTTCTTTGAAAGATAAGCAGTCTGTTCCAACACTTCAATCCACTGTGCGAAGTGAATGGAGTGTTGCTTCACTTTCTAAATGCTGTCTTTTCCGAGAAAATCACTTTCCTTTGAAAGTGCCTTAAGGTACTTACAAGCATTCAGCAGAAACTCACATGCATTTCTCTGAAAGAGAAGCAGTCTGTTCCAACACTTCAATTCACTGTGCGAAGTGAATGGAGTGTTGCTTCACTTTCTAAATGCTGTCCTTTCAGAGAAAATCACTTTCCTTTGAAAGTGCCTTAAACTAATTTCAAGCAGTCACAGAAAACGCACATGCGTTTCTCTGAAAGAGAAGCACTCTGTTCCAACATTTCAATTCACTGTGCGAAGTGAATGGAGTGTTGCTTCACTTTCTAAATGCTGTCCTTTCAGAGAAAATCACTTTCCTTTGAAAGTGTCTTAAGGTACTTACAAGCATTCAACAGAAACTCACATGCATTTCTCTGAAAGAGAAGCAGTCTGTTCCAACACTTCAATTCACTGTGCGAAGTGAATGGAGTGTTGCTTCACTTTCTAAATGCTGTCCTTTCAGAGAAAATCACTTTCCTTTGAAAGTGCCTTAAGTTACTTACAAGCATTCACAAAAAACTCACATGCGTTTCTCTGAAAGAGAAGCAGTCTGTTCCAACACTTCAATTCACTGTGCGAAGTGAATGGAGTGTTGCTTCAGTTTCTAAATGCTGTCCTTTCAAAGAAAATCACTTTCCTTTGAAAGTGCCTTAAGTTACTTGCAAGCATTAGGAAGAAACTCACATGCGTTTCTCTGAAAGAGAAGCAGTCTGTTCCAACACTTCAATTCACTGTGCGAAGTGAATGGAGTGTTGCTTCACTTTCTAACTGCTGTCCTTTCAAAGAAAATCACTTTCCTTTGAAAGTGCCTTAAGTTACTTGCAAGCATTAGGAAGAAACTCACATGCGTTTCTCTGAAAGAGAAGCAGTCTGTTCCAACACTTCAATTCACTGTGCGAAGTGAATGGAGTGTTGCTTCACTTTCTTAATGCTGTCCTTTCAGAGAAAATCACTTTCCTTTGAAAGTGCCTTAAGCTAATTACAAGCATTCAACGGAAACTCACATGCATTTCTCTGAAAGAGAAGCATTCTGTTCCAACACTTCAATTCACTGTGCGAAGTGAATGGAGTGTTGCTTCACTTTCTAAATGCTGTCCTTTCAGAGAAAATCACTTTCCTTTGAAAGTGCATTAAGCTACTTACAAGCATTCACCAGAAACTCACATGCGTTTCTTTGAAAGAGAAGCAGTCTGTTCCAACACTTCAATTCACTGTGCGAAGTGAATGGAGTGTTGCTTCACTTTCTAAATTCTGTCCTTTCAGAGAAAATCACTTTCCTTTGAAATTGCCTTATGTTACTTGCAAGCATTAGGAAGAAACTCACATGCGTTTCTCTGAAAGAGAAGCAGTCTGTTCCAACACTTCAATTCACTGTGCGAAGTGAATGGAGTGTTGCTTCACTTTCTAAAGGCTGCCCTTTCAGAGAAAACCACTTTCCTTTGAAAGTGCCTTAAGCTACTTACTAGCATTCACCAGAGACTCACATGCGTTACTCTGAAAGAAAAGCAGTCTGTTCCAACACTTCAATTCACTGTGTGAAGTGAATGGAGTGTTGCTTCACTTTCTAAATGCTGTCCTTTCAGAGAAAATCACTTTCCTTTGATAGTGCCTTAAGCTACTTACAAGCATTCACCAGAAACTCACATGCGTTTCTTTGAAAGATAAGCAGTCTGTTCCAACACTTCAATCCACTGTGCGAAGTGAATGGAGTGTTGCTTCACTTTCTAAATGCTGTCTTTTCCGAGAAAATCACTTTCCTTTGAAAGTGCCTTAAGGTACTTACAAGCATTCAGCAGAAACTCACATACATTTCTCTGAAAGAGAAGCAGTCTGTTCCAACACTTCAATTCACTGTGCGAAGTGAATGGAGTGTTGCTTCACTTTCTAAATGCTGTCCTTTCAGAGAAAATCACTTTCCTTTGAAAGTGCCTTAAACTAATTTCAAGCAGTCACAGAAAACGCACATGCGTTTCTCTGAAAGAGAAGCACTCTGTTCCAACATTTCAATTCACTGTGCGAAGTGAATGGAGTGTTGCTTCACTTTCTAAATGCTGTCCTTTCAGAGAAAATCACTTTCCTTTGAAAGTGTCTTAAGGTACTTACAAGCATTCAACAGAAACTCACATGCATTTCTCTGAAAGAGAAGCAGTCTGTTCCAACACTTCAATTCACTGTGCGAAGTGAATGGAGTGTTGCTTCACTTTCTAAATGCTGTCCTTTCAGAGAAAATCACTTTCCTTTGAAAGTGCCTTAAACTACTTTCAAGCATTCACAAAAAACTCACATGCGTTTCTCTGAAAGAGAAGCAGTCTGTTCCAACACTTCAATTCACTGTGCGAAGTGAATGGAGTGTTGCTTCAGTTTCTAAATGCTGTCCTTTCAAAGAAAATCACTTTCCTTTGAAAGTGCCTTAAGTTACTTGCAAGCATTAGGAAGAAACTCACATGCGTTTCTCTGAAAGAGAAGCAGTCTGTTCCAACACTTCAATTCACTGTGCGAAGTGAATGGAGTGTTGCTTCACTTTCTAAATGCTGTCCTTTCAGAGAAAATCACTTTCCTTTGAAAGCGCCTTAAGCTACTTACAAGCATTCACCAGAAACTCACATGCGTTTCTTTGAAAGAGAAGCAGTCTGTTCCAACACTTCAATTCACTGTGTGAAGTGAATGGAGTGTTGCTTCACTTTCTAAATGCTGTCCTTTCAGAGAAAATCACTTTCCTTTGAAAGTGCCTTAAGCTAATTACAAGCATTCAACAGAAACTCACATGCATTTCTCTGAAAGAGAAGCCGTCTGTTCCAACACTTCAATTCACTGTGCGAAGTGAATGAAGTGTTGCTTCACTTTCTAAATGCTGTCCTTTCAGAGAAAATCACTTTCCCTTGAAAGTGCCTTAAGCTACTTACAAGCATTCACCAGAAACTCACATGCATTTCTCTGAAAGAGAAGCAGTCTGTTCCAACACTTCAATTCACTGTGCGAAGTGAATGGAGTGTTGCTTCACTTTCTAAATGCTGTCCTTTCAGAGAAAATCACTTTCCTTTGAAAGTGCCCTAAGCTACTTACAAGCATTCACCAGAAACTCACATACGTTTCTTTGAAAGAGAAGCAGTCTATTCCAACACTTCAATTCACTGTGCGAAGTGAATGGAGTGTCGCTTCACTTTCTAAATGTTGTCCTTTCAAAGAAAATCACTTTCCTTTGAAAGTGCCTTAAGTTACTTGCAAGCATTTGGAAGAAACTCACATGCGTTTCTCTGAAAGAGAAGCAGTCTGTTCCAACACTTCAATTCACTGCACGAAGGGAATGGAGTGTTGCTTCACTTTCTAAATTCTGTCCTTTCAGAGAAAATCACTTTCCTTTGAAAGTGCCTTAAACTACTTTCAAGCATTCACAAAAAACTCACATGCGTTTCTCTGAAAGAGAAGCAGTCTGTTCCAACACTTCAATTCACTGTGCGAAGTGAATGGAGTGTTGCTTCACTTTCTAAATGCTGTCCTTTCAGAGAAAATCACTTTCCTTTGAAAGTGCCTTAAGCTAATTACAAGCATTCAACAGAAACTCACATGCATTTCTCTGAAAGAGAAGCCGTCTGTTCCAACACTTCATTTCACTGTGCGAGTGAATGAAGTGTTGCTTCACTTTCTAAATGCTGTCCTTTCAGAGAAAATCACTTTCCCTTGAAAGTGCCTTAAGCTACTTACAAGCATTCACCAGAAACTCACATGCATTTCTCTGAAAGAGAAGCAGTCTGTTCCAACACTTCAATTCACTGTGCGAAGTGAATGGAGTGTTGCTTCACTTTCTAAATGCTTTCCTTTCAAAGAAAATCACTTTCCTTTGAAAGTGCCTTAAGTTACTTGCAAGCATTAGGAAGAAACTCACATGCATTTCTCTGAAAGAGAAGCAGTCTGTTCCAACACTTCAATTCACTGCACGAAGGGAATGGAGTGTTGCTTCACTTTCTAAATTCTGTCCTTTCAGAGAAAATCACTTTCCTTTGAAAGTGCCTTAAACTACTTTCAAGCATTCACAAAAAACTCACATGCGTTTCTCTGAAAGAGAAGCAGTCTGTTCCAACACTTCAATTCACTGTGCGAAGTGAATGGAGTGTTGCTTCACTTTCTAAATGCTGTCCTTTCAGAGAAAATCACTTTCCCTTGAAAGTGCCTTAAGCTAATTACAAGCATTCAACAGAAACTCACATGCATTTCTCTGAAAGAGAAGCATTCTGTTCCAACACTTCAATTCACTGCACGAAGGGAATGGAGTGTTGCTTCACTTTCTAAATGCTGTCCTTTCAGAGAAAATCACTTTCCTTTGAAAGTGCCTTAAACTAATTTCAAGCATTCACAGAAAACGCACATGCGTTTCTCTGAAAGAGAAGCACTCTGTTCCAACACTTCAATTCACTGTGCAAAGTTCATGGAGTTTTGCCTCACTTTTGAAATGCTGTCCTTTCATAGAAAATCACTTTCCTTTGAAAGTGCCTTAAGCTACTTTCAAGCATTCACAAAAAACTTACATGTGTTTCTCTGAAAGAGAAGCAGTCTGTTCCAACACTTCAATTCACTTTGCGAAGTGAATGGAGTGTTGCTTCACTTTCTTAATGCTGTCCTTTCAGAGAAAATCACTTTCCTTTGAAAGTGCCTTAAGCTACTTTCAAGCATTCACAAGAAACACACATGCGTGTCTCTGAAATAGAAGCAGTCTGTTCCAACACTTCAACTCACTGTGCGAAGTGAATGGAGTGTTGCTTCACTTTCTAAATGCTGTCTTTTCAGAGAAAATTACTTTCCTTTGAAACTGCCTTGAGCTACTTACAAGCATTCAACAGAAACTCACATGCATTTCTCTGAAAGAGAAGCAGTCGGTTCCAACACTTCAATTCACTTTGCGAAGTGAATGGAGTGTTGCTTCACTTTCTAAATGCTGTCATTTCATAGAAAATCACTTTCCTTTGAAAGTGCCTTAAGCTACTTATAAGCATTAGGAAGAAACTCACATGCGTTTCTTTGAAAGAGAAGCAGTCTGTTCCAACACTTCAATTCACTGTGCGAAGTGAATGGAGTGTTGCTTCACTTTCTAAATGCTGTTCTTTCAGAGAAAATCACTTTCCTTGAAAGTGCCTTAAGCTACTTACAAGTATTCACCAGAAACTCACATGCATTTCTCTGAAAGAGAAGCAGTGTGTTCCAACACTTCAATTCACTGTGCGAAGTGAATGGACTGTTGCTTCACTTTCTAAATGCTGTCCTTTCAAAGAAAATCACTTTCCTT
The DNA here is from genome assembly GCF_982192425.1 of Myodes glareolus. NCBI lineage: Eukaryota > Metazoa > Chordata > Mammalia > Rodentia > Cricetidae > Myodes > Myodes glareolus. Next base: position 314,974 of record NW_028263211.1, on the reverse strand, counting down.
TGAAAGTGCCTTAAGTTACTTGCAAACATTAGGAAGAAACTCACATGCGTTTTTCTAAAAGAGAAGCAGTCTGTTCCAACACTTCAATTCACTGCACGAAGGGAATGGAGTGTTGCTTCACTTTCTAAATTCTGTCCTTTCAGAGAAAATCACTTTCCTTTGAAAGTGCCTTAAACTACTTTCAAGCATTCACAAAAAACTCACATGCGTTTCTCTGAAAGAGAAGCAGTCTGTTCCAACACTTCAATTCACTGTGCGAAGTGAATGGAGTGTTGCTTCACTTTCTAACTGCTGTCCTTTCAGAGAAAATCACTTTCCTTTGAAAGTGCCTTAAGCTAATTACAAGCATTCAACAGAAACTCACATGCATTTCTCTGAAAGAGAAGCAGTCTGTTCCAACACTTCAATTCACTGTGCGAAGTGAATGAAGTGTTGCTTCACTTTCTAAATGCTGTCCTTTCAGAGAAAATCACTTTCCTTTGAAAGTGCCTTAAGCTACTTACAAGCATTCACCAGAAACTCACATGCATTTCTCTGAAAGAGAAGCAGTCTGTTCCAACACTTCAATTCACTGTGCGAAGTGAATGGAGTGTTGCTTCACTTTCTAAATGCTGTCCTTTCAAAGAAAATCACTTTCCTTTGAAAGTGCCTTAAGTTACTTGCAAGCATTAGGAAGAAACTCACATGCGTTTCTCTGAAAGAGAAGCAGTCTGTTCCAACACTTCAATTCACTGCACGAAGGGAATGGAGTGTTGTTTCACTTTCTAAATTCTGTCCTTTCAGAGAAAATCACTTTCCTTTGAAAGTGCCTTAAACTACTTTCAAGCATTCACAAAAAACTCACATGCGTTTCTCTGAAAGAGAAGCAGTCTGTTCCAACACTTCAATTCACTGTGCGAAGTGAATGGAGTGTTACTTCACTTTCTAAATGCTGTCCTTTCAGAGAAAATCACTTTCCTTTGAAAGTGCATTAAGCTACTTACAAGCTTTCACCAGAAACTCACATGCCTTTCTTTGAAAGAGAAGCATTCTGTTCCAACACTGCAATTCACTGTGCGAAGTGAATGGAGTGTTGCTTCACTTTCTAAATTCTGTCCTTTCAGAGAAAATCACTTTCCTATGAAATTGCCTTATGTTACTTGCAAGCATTAGGAAGAAACTCACATGCGTTTCTCTGAAAGAGAAGCAGTCTGTTCCAACACTTCAATTCACTGTGCGAAGTGAATGGAGTGTTGCTTCACTTTCTTAATGCTGTCCTTTCAGAGAAAATCATTTTCCATTGAAAGTGCCTTAAGCTAATTACAAGCATTCAACAGAAACTCACATGCATTTCTCTGAAAGAGATGCAGTCGGTTCCAACACTTCAATTCACTGCACGAAGGGAATGGATTTTTGCTTCACTTTCTAAATCCTGTCCTTTCAGAGAAAATCACTTTCCTTTGAAAGTGCATTAAGCTACTTACAAGCATTCACCAGAAACTCACATGCGTTTCTTTGAAAGAGAAGCAGTCTGTTCCAACACTTCAATTCACTGTGCGAAGTGAATGGAGTGTTGCTTCACTTTCTAAATGCTGTCCTTTCAGAGAAAATCACTTTTCTTTGAAAGTGCCTTAAGTTACTTGCAAGCATTAGGAAGAAACTCACATGCGTTTCTCTGAAAGAGAAGCAGTCTGTTCCAACACTTTAATTCACTATGCGAAGTGAATGGAGTGTTGCTTCACTTTCTAAAGGCTGCCCTTTCAGAGAAAATCACTTTCCTTTGAAAGTGCCTTAAGCTACTTACTAGCATTCACCAGAGACTCACATGCGTTACTCTGAAAGAGAAGCAGTCTGTTCCAACACTTCAATTCACTGTGTGAAGTGAATGGAGTGTTGCTTCACTTTCTAAATACTGTCCTTTCAGAGAAAATCACTTTCCTTTGATAGTGCCTTAAGCTACTTACAAGCATTCACCAGAAACTCACATGCGTTTCTTTGAAAGAGAAGCAGTCTGTTCCAACACTTCAATCCACTGTGCGAAGTGAATGGAGTGTTGCTTCACTTTCTAAATACTGTCTTTTCCGAGAAAATCACTTTCCTTTGAAAGTGCCTTAAGGTACTTACAAGCATTCACCAGAAACTCACATGCATTTCTCTGAAAGAGAAGCAGTCTGTTCCAACACTTCAATTCACTGTGCGAAGTGAATGGAGTGTTGCTTCACTTTCTAAATGCTGTCCTTTCAGAGAAAATCACTTTCTTTGATAGTGCCTTAAGCTACTTTCAAGCATTCACAAGAAACACACATGCGTTTCTAGGAAATAGAAGCAGTCTGTTCCAACACTTCAAGTCACTGTGCGAAGTGAATGGAGTGTTGCTTCACTTTCTAAATTCTGTCCTTTAAGAGAAAATCACTTTCCTTTGAAAGTGCCTTAAGGTACTTACAAGCATTCAACAGAAACTCACATGCATTTCTCTGAAAGAGAAGCAGTCTGTTCCAACACTTCAATTCACTGTGCGAAGTGAATGGAGTGTTGCTTCACTTTCTAAATGCTGTCCTTTCAGAGAAAATCACTTTCCTTTGAAAGTGCCTTAAACTACTTTCAAGCATTCACAAAAAACTCACATGCGTTTCTCTGAAAGAGAAGCAGTCTGTTCCAACACTTCAATTCACTGTGCGAAGTGAATGGAGTGTTGCTTCACTTTCTAAATGCTGTCCTTTCAAAGAAAATCACTTTCCTTTGAAAGTGACTTAAGTTACTTGCAAGCATTAGGAAGAAACTCACATGCGTTTCTCTGAAAGAGAAGCAGTCTGTTCCAACATTTCAATTCACTGCACGAAGGGAATGGAGTGTTGCTTCACTTTCTAAATTCTGTCCTTTCAGAGAAAATCACTTTCCTTTGAAAGTGCCTTCAGTTACTTACAAGCATTCAACAGAAACTCACATGCATTTCTCTGAAAGAGAAGCAGTCTGTTCCAACACTTCAATTCACCGCACGAAGTGAATGGAGTGTTGCTTCACTTTCTAAAGGCTGCCCTTTCAGAGAAAATCACTTTCCTTTGAAAGTGCCTTAAGCTACTTTCTAGAATTCACCAGAGACTCACATGCGTTACTCTGAAAGAGAAGCAGTCTGTTCCAACACTTCAATTCACTTTGCGAAGTGAATGGAGTGTTGCTTCACTTTCTTAATGCTGTCCTTTCAGAGAAAATCACTTTCCTTTGAAAGTGCCTTAAGCTACTTTCAAGCATTCACAAGAAACACACATGCGTTTCTCTGAAATAGAAGCAGTCTGTTCCAACACTTCAACTCACTGTGCGAAGTGAATGGAGTGTTGCTTCACTTTCTTAATGCTGTCCTTTCAGAGAAAATCACTTTCCTTTGAAAGTGCCTTAAGCTACTTTCAAGCATTCACAAGAAACACACATGCGTTTCTCTGAAATAGAAGCAGTCTGTTCCAACACTTCAACTCACTGTGTGAAGTGAATGGATTGTTGCTTCACTTTCTAAATGCTGTCCTTTCAGAGAAAATCACTTTCCTTTGATAGTGCCTTAAGCTACTTACAAGCATTCACCAGAAACTCACATGCATTTCTTTGAAAGAGAAGCAGTCTGTTCCAACACTTCAATCCACTGTGCGAAGTGAATGGAGTGTTGCTTCACTTTCTAAATACTGTCTTTTCCGAGAAAATCACTTTCCTTTGAAAGTGCCTTAAGATACTTACAAGCATTCAACAGAAACTCACATGCATTTCTCTGAAAGAGAAGCAGTCTGTTCCAACACTTCAATTCACTGTGCGAAGTGAATGGAGTGTTGCTTCACTTTCTAAATGCTGTCCTTTCAGAGAAAATCACTTTCCTTTGAAAGTGCCTTAAACTAATTTCAAGCATTCACAGAAAACGCACATGCGTTTCTCTGAAAGAGAAGCACTCTGTTCCAACATTTCAATTCACTGTGCGAAGTGAATGGAGTGTTGCTTCACTTTCTAAATGCTGTCCTTTCAGAGAAAATCACTTTCCTTTGAAAGTGTCTTAAGGTACTTACAGCATTCACCAGAAACTCACATGCATTTCTCTGAAAGAGAAGCAGTCTGTTCCAACACTTCAATTCACTGTGCGAAGTGAATGGAGTGTTGCTTCACTTTCTAAATGCTGTCCTTTAAGAGAAAATCACTTTCTTTGATAGTGCCTTAAGCTACTTTCAAGCATTCACAAAAAACTCACATGCGTTTCTCTGAAAGAGAAGCAGTCTGTTCCAACACTTCAATTCACTGTGCGAAGTGAATGGAGTGTTGCTTCACTTTCTAAATGCTGTCCTTTCAAAGAAAATCACTTTCCTTTGAAAGTGACTTAAGTTACTTGCAAGCATTAGGAAGAAACTCACATGCGTTTCTCTGAAAGAGAAGCAGTCTGTTCCAACATTTCAATTCACTGTGCGAAGTGAATGGAGTGTTGCTTCACTTTCTAAATGCTGTCCTTTCAAAGAAAATCACTTTCCTTTGACAGTGCCTTAAGGTACTTACAAGCATTCAACAGAAACTCACATGCATTTCTCTGAAAGAGAAGCAGTCTGTTCCAACACTTCAATTCACTGTGCGAAGTGAATGGAGTGTTGCTTCACATTCTAAATGCTGTCCTTTCAAAGAAAATCACTTTCCTTTGAAAGTGCCTTAAGTTACTTGCAAGCATTAGGAAGAAACTCACATGCGTTTCTCTGAAAGAGAAGCAGTCTGTTCCAACACTTCAATTCACTGTGCGAAGTGAATGGAGTGTTGCTTCACTTTCTTAATGCTGTCCTTTCAGAGAAAATCACTTTCCTTTGAAAGTGCCTTAAGCTAATTACAAGCATTCAACAGAAACTCACATGCATTTCTCTGAAAGAGAAGCAGTCTGTTCCAACACTTCAATTCACTGTGCGAAGTGAATGGAGTGTTGCTTCACTTTCTAAATGCTGTCCTTTCAAAGAAAATCACTTTCCTTTGAAAGTGTCTTAAGTTACTTGCAAGCATTAGGAAGAAACTCACATGCGTTTCTCTGAAAGAGAAGCAGTCTGTTCCAACACTTCAATTCACTGCACGAAGGGAATGGAGTGTTGCTTCACTTTCTAAATTCTGTCCTTTCAGAGAAAATCACTTTCCTTTGAAAGTGCCTTAAACTACTTTCAAGCATTCACAAAAAACTCACATGCGTTTCTCTGAAAGAGAAGCAGTCTGTTCCAACACTTCAATTCACTGTGCGAAGTGAATGGAGCGTTGCTTCACTTTCTAAATGCTGTCCTTTCAGAGAAAATCACTTTCCTTTGAAAGTGCCTTAAGCAAATTACAAGCATTCAACAGAAACTCACATGCATTTCTCTGAAAGAGAAGCAGTCTGTTCCAACACTTCAATTCACTGTGCGAAGTGAATGAAGTGTTGCTTCACTTTCTAAATGCTGTCCTTTCAGAGAAAATCACTTTCCCTTGAAAGTGCCTTAAGCTACTTACAAGCATTCACCAGAAACTCACATGCATTTCTCTGAAAGAGAAGCAGTCTGTTCCAACACTTCAATTCACTGTGCGAAGTGAATGGAGTGTTGCTTCACTTTCTAAATGCTGTCCTTTCAAAGAAAATCACTTTCCTTTGAAAGTGCCTTAAGTTACTTGCAAGCATTAGGAAGAAACTCACATGCGTTTCTCTGAAAGAGAAGCAGTCTGTTCCAACACTTCAATTCACTGCACGAAGGGAATGGAGTGTTGCTTCACTTTCTAAATTCTGTCCTTTCAGAGAAAATCACTTTCCTTTGAAAGTGCCTTAAACTACTTTCAAGCATTCACAAAAAACTCACATGCGTTTCTCTGAAAGAGAAGCAGTCTGTTCCAACACTTCAATTCACTGTGCGAAGTGAATGGAGTGTTGCTTCACTTTCTAAATTCTGTCCTTTCAGAGAAAATCACTTTCCCTTGAAAGTGCCTTAAGCTAATTACAAGCATTCAACAGAAACTCACATGCATTTCTCTGAAAGAGAAGCATTCTGTTCCAACACTTCAATTCACTGCACGAAGGGAATGGAGTGTTGCTTCACTTTCTAAATGCTGTCCTTTCAGAGAAAATCAATTTCCTTTGAAAGTGCCTTAAACTAATTTCAAGCATTCACCGAAAACGCACATGCGTTTCTCTGAAAGAGAAGCACTCTGTTCCAACACTTCAATTCACTGTGCAAAGTTCATGGAGTGTTGCCTCACTTTTGAAATGCTGTCCTTTCATAGAAAATCACTTTCCTTTGAAAGTGCCTTAAGCTACTTTCAAGCATTCACAAAAAACTCACATGTGTTTCTCTGAAAGAGAAGTAGTCTGTTCCAACACTTCAATTCTCTGTGCGAAGTGAATGGAGTGTTGCTTCACTTTCTAAATTCTGTCCTTTCAGAGAAAATCACTTTCCTTTGAAAGTGCCTTAAGTTACTTACAAGCATTCAACAGATACTCACATGCATTTCTCTGAAAGAGAAGCAGTCTGTTCCAACACTTCAATTCACTGCACGAAGGGAATGGAGTGTTGCTTCACTTTCTAAATGCTGTCCTTTCAGAGAAAATCACTTTCCTTTGAAAGTGCCTTAAGCTACTTACAAGCATTCACCAGAAACTCACATACGTTTCTTTGAAAGAGAAGCAGTCTGTTCCAACACTTCAATTCACTGTGCGAAGTGAATGAAGTGTTGCTTCACTTTCTAACTGCTGTCCTTTCAAAGAAAATCACTTTCCTTTGAAAGTGCCTTAAGTTACTTGCAAGCATTAGGAAGAAACTCACATGCGTTTCTCTGAAAGAGAAGCAGTCTGTTCCAACACTTCAATTCACTGTGCGAAGTGAATGGAGTGTTGCTTCACTTTCTTAATGCTGTCCTTTCAGAGAAAATCACTTTCCTTTGAAAGTGCCTTAAGCTAATTACAAGCATTCAACAGAAACTCACATGCATTTCTCTGAAAGAGAAGCAGTCTGTTCCAACACTTCATTTCACTGCACAAAGGGAATGGAGTGTTGCTTCACTTTCTAAATGCTTTCCTTTCAGAGAAAATCACTTTCCTTTGAAAGTGCAATAAGCTACTTACAAGCATTCACCAGAAACTCACATGCTTTTCTCTGAAAGAGAAGCAGTCTGTTCCAACACTTCAATTCACTGTGCGAAGTGAATGGAGTGTTGCTTCACTTTCTAAATGCTGTCCTTTCAGAGAAAATCACTTTCCTTTGAAAGTGCCTTAAGTTACTTGCAAGCATTAGGAAGAAACTCACATGCGTTTCTCTGAAAGAGAAGCAGTCTGTTCCAACACTTCAATTCACTGTGCGAAGTGAATGGAGTGTTGCTTCACTTTCTTAATGCTGTCCTTTCAGAGAAAATCACTTTCCTTTGAAAGTGCCTTAAGCTAATTACAAGCATTCAACAGAAACTCACATGCATTTCTCTGAAAGAGAAGCAGTCTGTTCCAACACTTCAATTCACTGCACGAAGTGAATGGAGTGTTGCTTCACTTTCTAAAGGCTGCCCTTTCAGAGAAAATCACTTTCCTTTGAAAGTGCCTTAAGCTACTTACTAGCATTCACCAAAGACTCACATGCGTTTCTCTGAAAGAGAAGCAGTCTGTTCCAACACTTCAAATCACTTTGCGAAGTGAATGGAGTGTTGCTTCACTTTCTTAATGCTGTCCTTTCAGAGAAAATCACTTTCATTTGAAAGTGCCTTAAGCTACTTATAAGCATTAGGAAGAAACTCACATGCGTTTCTTTGAAAGAGAAGCAGTCTGTTCCAACACTTCAATTCACTGTGCGAAGTGAATGGAGTGTTGCTTCACTTTCTAAATGCTGTCATTTCATAGAAAATCACTTTCCTTTGAAAGTGCCTTAAGCTACTTATAAGCATTAGGAAGAAACTCACATGCATTTCTCTGAAAGAAAAGCAGTCTGTTCCAACACTTCAATTCACTGTGCGAAGTGAATGGAGTGTTGCTTCACTTTCTAAATGCTGTCCTTTCAGAGAAAATCACTTTCCTTTGAAAGTGCCTTAAGCTACTTACAAGCATTCACCAGAAACTCACATGCATTTCTCTGAAAGAGAAGCAGTCTGTTCCAACACTTCAATTCACTGTGCGAAGTGAATGGAGTGTTGCTTCACTTTCTAAATGCTGTCCTTTCAAAGAAAATCACTTTCCTTTGAAAGTGCCTTAAGTTACTTGCAAGCATTAGGAAGAAACTCACATGCGTTTTTCTGAAAGAGAAGCAGTCTGTTCCAACACTTCAATTCACTGCACGAAGGGAATGGAGTGTTGCTTCACTTTATAAATTCTGTCCTTTCAGAGAAAATCACTTTCCTTTGAAAGTGCCTTAAACTACTTTCAAGCATTCACAAAAAACTCACATGCGTTTCTCTGAAAGAGAAGCAGTCTGTTCCAACACTTCAATTCACTGTGCGAAGTGAATGGAGTGTTGCTTCACTTTCTAAATGCTGTCCTTTCAGAGAAAATCACTTTCCTTTGAAAGTGCCTTAAGCTAATTACAAGCATTCAACAGAAACTGACATGCATTTCTCTGAAAGAGAAGCAGTCTGTTCCAATACTTCAATTCACTGTGCGAAGTGAATGAAGTGTTGCTTCACTTTCTAAATGCTGTCCTTTCAGAGAAAATCACTTTCCCTTGAAAGTGCCTTAAGCTACTTACAAGCATTCACCAGAAACTCACATGCATTTCTCTGAAAGAGAAGCAGTCTGTTCCAACACTTCAATTCACTGTGCGAAGTGAATGGAGTGTTGCTTCACTTTCTAAATGCTGTCCTTTCAAAGAAAATCACTTTCCTTTGAAAGTGCCTTAAGTTACTTGCAAGCATTAGGAAGAAACTCACATGCGTTTCTCCTAAAGAGAAGCAGTCTGTTCCAACACTTCAATTCACTGCACGAAGGGAATGGAGTGTTGCTTCACTTTCTAAATTCTGTCCTTTCAGAGAAAATCACTTTCCTTTGAAAGTGCCTTAAACTACTTTCAAGCATTCACAAAAAACTCACATGCGTTTCTCTGAAAGAGAAGCAGTCTGTTCCAACACTTCAATTCACTGTGCGAAGTGAATGGAGTGTTGCTTCACTTTCTAAATGCTGTCCTTTCAGAGAAAATCACTTTCCTTTGAAAGTGCCTTAAGCTAAATACAAGCATTCAACAGAAACTCACATGCATCTCTCTGAAAGAGAAGCAGTCTGTTCCAACACTTCATTTCACTGCACGAAGGGAATGGAGTGTTGCTTCACTTTCTAAATGCTTTCCTTTCAGAGAAAATCACTTTCCTTTGAAAGTGCATTAAGCTACTTACAAGCATTCACCAGAAACTCACATGCTTTTCTCTGAAAGAGAAGCAGTCTGTTCCAAAACTTCAATTCACTGTGCGAAGTGAATGGAGTGTTGCTTCACTTTCTAAATGCTGTCCTTTCAGAGAAAATCACTTTCCTTTGAAAGTGCCTTAAGTTACTTGCAAGCATTAGGAAGAAACTCACATGCGTTTCTCTGAAAGAGAAGCAGTCTGTTCCAACACTTCAATTCACTGTGCGAAGTGAATGGAGTGTTGCTTCACTTTCTTAATGCTGTCCTTTCAGAGAAAATCACTTTCCTTTGAAAGTGCCTTAAGCTAATTACAAGCATTCAACAGAAACTCACATGCATTTCTCTGAAAGAGAAGCAGTCTGTTCCAACACTTCAATTCACTGCACGAAGTGGATGGAGTGTTGCTTCACTTTCTAAATGCTGTCTTTTCAGAGAAAATTACTTTCTTTGAAACTGCCTTGAGCTACTTACAAGCATTCAACAGAAACTCACATGCATTTCTCTGAAAGAGAAGCAGTCGGTTCCAACACTTCAATTCACTGTGCGAAGTGAATGGAGTGTTGCTTCACTTTCTAAATGCTGTCATTTCATAGAAAATCACTTTCCTTTGAAAGTGCCTTAAGCTACTTATAAGCATTAGGAAGAAACTCACATGCGTTTCTATGAAAGAGAAGCAGTCTGTTCCAACACTTCAATTCACTGTGCGAAGTGAATGGAGTGTTGCTTCACTTTCTAAATGCTGTCCTTTCAGAGAAAATCACTTTCCCTTGAAAGTGCCTTAAGCTACTTACAAGCATTCACCAGAAACTCACATGCATTTCTCTGAAAGAGAAGCAGTCTGTTCCAACACTTCAATTCACTGTGCGAAGTGAATGGAGTGTTGCTTCACTTTCTAAATGCTGTCCTTTCAAAGAAAATCACTTTCCTTTGAAAGTGCCTTAAGTTACTTGCAAGCATTAGGAAGAAACTCACATGCGTTTTTCTGAAAGAGAAGCAGTCTTTTCCAACACTTCAATTCACTGCACGAAGGGAATGGAGTGTTGCTTCACTTTCTAAATTCTGTCCTTTCAGAGAAAATCACTTTCCTTTGAAAGTGCCTTAAACTACTTTCAAGCATTCACAAAAAACTCACATGCGTTTCTCTGAAAGAGAAGCAGTCTGTTCCAACACTTCAATTCACTGTGCGAAGTGAATGGAGTGTTGCTTCACTTTCTAAATGCTGTCCTTTCAGAGAAAATCACTTTCCTTTGAAAGTGCCTTAAGCTAATTACAAGCATTCAACAGAAACTCACATGCATTTCTCTGAAAGAGAAGCCGTCTGTTCCAATACTTCAATTCACTGTGCGAAGTGAATGAAGTGTTGCTTCACTTTCAAAATGCTGTCCTTTCAGAGAAAATCACTTTCCCTTGAAAGTGCCTTAAGCTACTTACAAGCATTCACCAGAAACTCACATGCATTTCTCTGAAAGAGAAGCAGTCTGTTCCAACACTTCAATTCACTGTGCGAAGTGAATGAAGTGTTGCTTCACTTTCTAAATGCTGTCCTTTCAAAGAAAATCACTTTCCTTTGAAAGTGCCTTAAGTTACTTGCAAGCATTAGGAAGAAACTCACATGCGTTTCTCTGAAAAAGAAGCAGTCTGTTCCAACACTTCAATTCACTGCACGAAGGGAATGGAGTGTTGCTTCACTTTCTAAATTCTGTCCTTTCAGAGAAAATCACTTTCCTTTGAAAGTGCCTTAAACTACTTTCAAGCATTCACAAAAAACTCACATGCGTTTCTCTGAAAGAGAAGCAGTCTGTTCCAACACTTCAATTCAGTGTGCGAAGTGAATGGAGTGTTGCTTCACTTTCTTAATGCTGTCCTTTCAGAGAAAATCACTTTCCTTTGAAAGTACCTTAAGCTAATTACAAGCATTCAACAGATACTCACATGCATTTCTCTGAAAGAGAAGCAGTCTGTTCCAACACTTCAATTCACTGCACGAAGGGAATGGAGTGTTGCTTCACTTTCTAAATGCTGTCCTTTCAGAGAAAATCACTTTCCTTTGAAAGTGCCTTAAGCTACTTACAAGCATTCACCAGAAACTCACATACGTTTCTTTGAAAGAGAAGCAGTCTGTTCCAACACTTCAATTCGTGTGCGAAGTGAATGAAGTGTTGCTTCACTTTCTAACTGCTGTCCTTTCAAAGAAAATCACTTTCCTTTGAAAGTGCCTTAAGTTACTTGCAAGCATTAGGAAGAAACTCACATGCGTTTCTCTGAAAGAGAAGCAGTCTGTTCCAACACTTCAATTCACTGTGCGAAGTGAATGGAGTGTTGCTTCACTTTCTTAATGCTGTCCTTTCAGAGAAAATCACTTTCCTTTGAAAGTGCCTTAAGCTAATTACAAGCATTCAACAGAAACTCACATGCATTTCTCTGAAAGAGAAGCAGTCTGTTCCAACACTTCAATTCACTGCACGAAGTGAATGGAGTGTTGCTTCACTTTCTAAAGGCTGCCCTTTCAGAGAAAATCACTTTCCTTTGAAAGTGCCTTAAGCTACTTACTAGCATTCACCAAAGACTCACATGCGTTTCTCTGAAAGAGAAGCAGTCTGTTCCAACACTTCAAATCACTTTGCGAAGTGAATGGAGTGTTGCTTCACTTTCTTAATGCTGTCCTTTCAGAGAAAATCACTTTCATTTGAAAGTGCCTTAAGCTACTTATAAGCATTAGGAAGAAACTCACATGCGTTTCTTTGAAAGAGAAGCAGTCTGTTCCAACACTTCAATTCACTGTGCGAAGTGAATGGAGTGTTGCTTCACTTTCTAAATGCTGTCATTTCATAGAAAATCACTTTCCTTTGAAAGTGCCTTAAGCTACTTATAAGCATTAGGAAGAAACTCACATGCGTTCCTTTGAAAGAGAAGCAGTCTGTTCCAACACTTCAATTCACTGTGCGAAGTGAATGGAGTGTTGCTTCACTTTCTAAATGCTGTCCTTTCAGAGAAAATCACTTTCCCTTGAAAGTGCCTTAAGCTACTTACAAGCATTCACCAGAAATTCACATGCATTTCTCTGAAAGAGAAGCAGTCTGTTCCAACACTTCAATTCACTGTGCGAAGTGAATGGAGTGTTGCTTCACTTTCTAAATGCTGTCCTTTCAAAGAAAATCACTTTCCTTTGAAAGTGCCTTAAGTTACTTGCAAGCATTAGGAAGAAACTCACATGCGTTTTTCTGAAAGAGAAGCAGTCTGTTCCAACACTTCAATTCACTGCACGAAGGGAATGGAGTGTTGCTTCACTTTCTAAATTCTGTCATTTCAGAGAAAATCACTTTCCTTTGAAAGTGCCTTAAACTACTTTCAAGCATTCACAAAAAACTCACATGCGTTTCTCTGAAAGAGAAGCAGTCTGTTCCAACACTTCAATTCACTGTGCGAAGTGAATGGAGTGTTGCTTCACTTTCTAAATGCTGTCCTTTCAGAGAAAATCACTTTCCTTTGAAAGTGCCTTAAGCTAATTACAAGCATTCAACAGAAACTCACATGCATTTCTCTGAAAGAGAAGCAGTCTGTTCCAATACTTCAATTCACTGTGCGAAGTGAATGAAGTGTTGCTTCACTTTCTAAATGCTGTCCTTTCAGAGAAAATCACTTTCCCTTGAAAGTGCCTTAAGCTACTTACAAGCATTCACCAGAAACTCACATGCATTTCTCTGAAAGAGAAGCAGTCTGTTCCAACACTTCAATTCACTGTGCGAAGTGAATAAAGTGTTGCTTCACTTTCTAAATGCTGTCCTTTCAAAGAAAATCACTTTCCTTTGAAAGTGCCTTAAGTTACTTGCAAGCATTAGGAAGAAACTCACATGCGTTTCTCTGAAAGAGAAGCAGTCTGTTCCAACACTTCAATTCACTGCACGAAGGGAATGGAGTGTTGCTTCACTTTCTAAATGTTTCCTTTCAGAGAAAATCACTTTCCTTTGAAAGTGCATTAAGCTAATTACAAGCATTCAACAGAAACTCACATGCATTTCTCTGAAAGAAAAGCAGTCTGTTCCAACACTTCATTTCACTGCACGAAGGGAATGGAGTGTTGCTTCACTTTCTAAATGTTTCCTTTCAGAGAAAATCACTTTCCTTTGAAAGTGCATTAAGCTACTTACAAGCATTCACCAGAAACTCACATGCATTTCTTTGAAAGAGAAGCAGTCTGTTCCAACACTTCAATTCACTGTGCGAAGTGAATGGAGTGTTGCTTCACTTTCTAAATGCTGTCCTTTCAGAGAAAATCACTTTCCTTTGAAAGTGCCTTAAGTTACTTGCAAGCATTAGGAAGAAACTCACATGCGTTTCTCTGAAAGAGAAGCAGTCTGTTCCAACACTTCAATTCACTGTGCGAAGTGAATGGAGTGTTGCTTCACTTTCTTAATGCTGTCCTTTCAGAGAAAATCACTTTCCTTTGAAAGTGCCTTAAGCTAATTACAAGCATTCAACAGAAACTCACATGCATTTCTCTGAAAGAGAAGCAGTCTGTTCCAACACTTCAATTCACTGCACGAAGTGAATGGAGTGTTGCTTCACTTTCTAAAGGCTGCCCTTTCAGAGAAAATCACTTTCCTTTGAAAGTGCCTTAAGCTACTTACTAGCATTCACCAGAGACTCACATGCGTTACTCTGAAAGAGAAGCAGTCTGTTCCAACACTTCAATTCACTTTGCGAAGTTAATGGAGTGTTGCTTCACTTTCTTAATGCTGTCCTTTCAGAGAAAATCACTTTCCTTTGAAAGTGCCTTAAGCTACTTTCAAGCATTCACAAGAAACACACATGCGTTTCTCTGAAATAGAAGCAGTCTGTTCCAACACTTCAACTCACTGTGCGAAGTGAATGGAGTGTTGCTTCACTTTCTAAATGCTGTCTTTTCAGAGAAAATTACTTTCCTTTGAAACTGCCTTGAGCTACTTACAAGCATTCAACAGAAACTCACATGCATTTCTCTGAAAGAGAAGCAGTCGGTTCCAACACTTCAATTCACTGTGCGAAGTGAATGGAGTGTTGCTTCACTTTCTAAATGCTGTCATTTCATAGAAAATCACTTTCCTTTGAAAGTGCCTTAAGCTACTTATAAGCATTAGGAAGAAACTCACATGCGTTTCTTTGAAAGAGAAGCAGTCTGTTCCAACACTTCAATTCACTGTGCGAAGTGAATGGAGTGTTGCTTCACTTTCTAAATGCTGTCCTTTCAGAGAAAATCACTTTACTTTGAAAGTGCCTTAAGGTACTTACAAGCATTTAACAGAAACTCACATGCATTTCTCTGAAAGAGAAGCAGTCTGTTCCAACACTTCAATTCACTGTGCGAAGTGAATGGAGTGTTGCTTCACTTTCTAAATGCTGTACTTTCAGAGAAAATCACTTTCCTTTGATAGTGCCTTAAGCTACTTTCAAGCATTCACAAGAAACACACATGCGTTTCTCTGAAAGAGAAGCAGTCTGTTCCAACACTTCAATTCACTGTGCGAAGTGAATGGAGTGTTGCTTCACTTTCTAAAGGCTGCCCTTTCAGAGAAAATCACTTTCCTTTGAAAGTGCCTTAAGCTACTTACTAGCATTCACCAGAGACTCACATGCGTTACTCTGAAAGAGAAGCAGTCTGTTCCAACACTTCAATTCACTGTGCGAAGTGAATGGAGTGTTGCTTCACTTTCTTAATGCTGTCCTTTCAGAGAAAATCACTTTCCTTTGAAAGTGCCTTAAGCTAATTACAAGCATTCAACAGAAACTCACATGCATTTCTCTGAAAGAGAAGCAGTCTGTTCCAACACTTCAATTCACTGCACGAAGGGAATGGAGTGTTGCTTCACTTTCTAAATGCTGTCCTTTGAGAGAAAATCACTTTCCTTTGAAAGTGCATTAAGCTACTTGCAAGCATTCACCAGAAACTCACATGCGTTTCTCTGAAAGAGAAGCAGTCTGTTCCAACACTTCAATTCACTATGCGAAGTGAATGGAGTGTTGCTTCTCTTTCTTAATGCTGTCCTTTCAGAGAAAATCACATTCCTTTGAAAGTGCCTTAAGCTACTTTCAAGCATTCACAAAAAACACACATGCGTTTCTCTGAAATAGAAGCAGTCTGTTCCAACACTTCAATTCACTTTGCGAAGTGAATGGAGTGTTGCTTCACTTTCTAAATGCTGTCTTTTCCGAGAAAATCACTTTCCTTTGAAAGTGCCTTAAGGAACTTACAAGCATTCAACAGAAACTCACATGCATTTCTCTGAAAGAGAAGCAGTCTGTTCCAACACTTCAATTCACTGTGCGAAGTGAATGGAGTGTTGCTTCACTTTCTAAATGCTGTCCTTTCAAAGAAAATCACTTTCCTTTGAAAGTGCCTTAAGTTACTTGCAAGCATTAGGAAGAAACTCACATGCATTTCTCTGAAATAGAAGCAGTCTGTTCCAACACTTCAATTCACTGTGCGAAGTGAATGGAGTGTTGCTTCACTTTCTTAATGCTGTCCTTTCAGAGAATATCACGTTCCTTTGAAAGTGCCTTAAGCTAATTACAAGCATTCAACAGAAACTCACATGCATTTCTCTGAAAAAGAAGCAGTCTGTTCCAACACTTCAATTCACTGCACGAAGGGAATGGAGTGTTGCTTCATTTTCTAAATGCTGTCCTTTCAGAGAAAATCACTTTCCTTTGAAAGTGCATTAAGCTAATTACAAGCATTCAACAGAAACTCACATGCATTTCTCTGAAAGAGAAGCAGTCTGTTCCAACACTTCAATTCACTGCACGAAGGGAATGGAGTGTTGCTTCACTTTCTAAATGCTGTCCTTTCAGAGAAAATCACTTTCCTTTGAAAGTGCCTTAAGCTACTTACAAGCATTCACCAGAAACTCACATGCGTTTCTTTGAAAGAGAAGCAGTCTGTTCCAACACTTCAATTCACTGTGCGAAGTGAATGGTGTGTTGCTTCACTTTCTAAATGCTGTCCTTTCAGAGGAAATCACTTTCCTTTGATAGTGCCTTAAGCTACTTTCAAGCATTCACAAGAAACACACATGCGTTTCTCTGAAATAGAAGCAGTCTGTTCCAACACTTCAATTCACTGTGCGAAGTGAATGGAGTGTTGCTTCACTTTCTAAATGCTGTCTTTTCCGAGAAAATCACTTTCCTTTGAAAGTGCCTTACGGTACTTACAAGCATTCAACAGAAACTCACATGCATTTCTCTGAAAAAGAAGCAGTCTGTTCCAACACTTCAATTCACTGTGCGAAGTGAATGAAGTGTTGCTTCACTTTCTAAATGCTGTCTTTTCAGAGAAAATAACTTTCCCTTGAAAGTGCCTTAAGCTACTTACAAGCATTCACCAGAAACTCACATGCGTTTCTTTGAAAGAGAAGCAGTCTATTCCAACACTTCAATTCACTGTGCGAAGTGAATGGAGTGTTGCTTCACTTTCTAAATATTGTCCTTTCAAAGAAAATCACTTTTCTTTGAAAGTGCCTTAAGTTACTTGGAAGCATTAGGAAGAAACTCACATGCGTTTCTCTGAAAGAGAAGCAGTCTGTTCCAACACTTCAATTCACTGCACGAAGGGAATGGAGTGCTGCTTCACTTTCTAAATTCTGTCCTTTCAGAGAAAATCACTTTCCTTTGAAAGTGCCTTAAACTACTTTCAAGCATTCACAAAAAACTCACATGCGTTTCTCTGAAAGAGAAGCAGTCTGTTCCAACACTTCAATTCACTGTGCGAAGTGAATGGAGTGTTGCTTCACTTTCTAAATGCTGTCATTTCAGAGAAAATCACTTTCCTTCGAAAGTGCCTTAAGCTAATTACAAGCATTCAACAGAAACTCACATGCATTTCTCTGAAAGAGAAGCAGTCTGTTCCAACACTTCAATTCACTGCACGAAGGGAATGGAGTGTTGCTTCACTTTCTAAATGCTGTCCTTTCAGAGAAAATCACTTTCCTTTGAAAGTGCCTTAAGCTACTTTCAAGCATTCACCAGAAACTCACATGCGTTACTTTGAAAGAGAAGCAGTCTGTTCCAACACTTCAATCCACTGTGCGAAGTGAATGGAGTGTTGCTTCACTTTCTAAATGCTGTCTTTTCCGAGAAAATCACTTTCCTTTGAAAGTGCTTTATGGTACTTACAAGCATTCACCAGAAACTCACATGCATTTCTCTGAAAGAGAAGCAGTCTGTTCCAACACTTCAATTCACTGTGCGAAGTGAATGGAGTGTTGCTTCACTTTCTAAATGCTGTCCTTTCAAAGAAAATCACTTTCCTTTGAAAGTGCCTTAAGTTACTTGCAAGCATTAGGAAGAAACTCACATGCGTTTCTCTGAAAGAGAAGCAGTCTGTTCCAACACTTCAATTCACTGCACGAAGGGAATGGAGTGTTGCTTCACTTTCTAAATTCTGTCCTTTCAGAGAAAATCACTTTCCTTTGAAAGTGCCTTAAACTACATTCAAGCATTCACAAAAAACTCACATGCGTTTCTCTGAAAGAGAAGCAGTCTGTTCCAACACTTCAATTCACTGTGCGAAGTGAATGGAGTGTTGCTTCACTTTCTAAATGCTGTCCTTTCAGAGAAAATCACTTTCCTTTGAAAGTGCCTTAAGCTAATTACAAGCATTCAACAGAAACTCACATGAATTTCTCTGAAAGAGAAGCAGTCTGTTCCAATACTTCAATTCACTGTGCGAAGTGAATGAAGTGTTGCTTCACTTTCTAAATGCTGTCCTTTCAGAGAAAATCACTTTCCCTTGAAAGTGCCTTAAGCTACTTACAAGCATTCACCAGAAACTCACATGCATTTCTCTGAAAGAGAAGCAGTCTGTTCCAACACTTCAATTCACTGTGCGAAGTGAATGGAGTGTTGCTTCACTTTCTAAATGCTGTCCTTTCAAAGAAAATCACTTTCCTTTGAAAGTGCCTTAAGTTACTTGCAAGCATTAGGAAGAAACTCATATGCGTTTCTCTGAAATAGAAGCAGTCTGTTCCAACACTTCAATTCACTGCACGAAGGGAATGGAGTGTTGCTTCACTTTCTAAATTCTGTCCTTTCAGAGAAAATCACTTTCCTTTGAAAGTGCCTTAAACTACTTTCAAGCATTCACAAAAAACTCACATGCGTTTCTCTGAAAGAGAAGCAGTCTGTTCCAACACTTCAATTCACTGTGCGAAGTGAATGGAGTGTTGCTTCACTTTCTAAATGCTGTCCTTTCAGAGAAAATCACTTTCCTTTGAAAGTGCCTTAAGCTAATTACAAGCATTCAACAGAAACTCACATGCATTTCTCTGAAAGAGAAGCAGTCTGTTCCAACAATTCATTTCACTGCACGAAGGGAATGGAGTGTTGCTTCACTTTCTAAATGCTTTCCTTTCAGAGAAAATCACTTTCCTTTGAAAGTGCATTAAGCTACTTACAATCATTCACCAGAAACTCACATGCTTTTCTCTGAAAGAGAAGCAGTCTGTTCCAACACTTCAATTCACTGTGCGAAGTGAATGGAGTGTTGCTTCACTTTCTAAATGCTGTCCTTTCAGAGAAAATCACTTTCCTTTGAAAGAGCCTTAAGCTAATTACAAGCATTCAACAGAAACTCACATGCATTTCTCTGAAAGAGAAGCAGTCTGTTCCAACACTTCAATTCACTGCACGAAGTGAATGGAGTGTTGCTTCACTTTCTAAATGCTGTCTTTTCAGAGAAAATTACTTTCCTTTGAAACTGCCTTGAGCTACTTACAAGCATTCAACAGAAACTCACATGCATTTCTCTGAAAGAGAAGCAGTCGGTTCCAACACTTCAATTCACTGTGCGAAGTGAATGGAGTGTTGCCTCACTTTCTAAATGCTGTCATTTCATAGAAAATCACTTTCCTTTGAAAGTGCCTTAAGCTACTTATAAGCATTAGGAAGAAACTCACATGTGTTTCTTTGAAAGAGAAGCAGTCTGTTCCAACACTTCAATTCACTGTGCGAAGTGAATGGAGTGTTGCTTCACTTTCTAAATGCTGTCCTTTCAGAGAAAATCACTTTCCCTTGAAAGTGCCTTAAGCTACTTACAAGCATTCACCAGAAACTCACATGCATTTCTCTGAAAGAGAAGCAGTCTGTTCCAACACTTCAATTCACTGCACGAAGTGAATGGAGTGTTGCTTCACTTTCTAAATGCTGTCTTTTCAGAGAAAATTACTTTCCTTTGAAACTGCCTTGAGCTACTTACAAGCATTCAACAGAAACTCACATGCATTTCTCTGAAAGAGAAGCAGTCGGTTCCAACACTTCAATTCACTGTGCGAAGTGAATGGAGTGTTGCTTCACTTTCTAAATGCTGTCCTTTCAAAGAAAATCACTTTCCTTTGAAAGTGCCTTAAGCTACTTACAAGCATTCACCAGAAACTCACATACGTTTCTTTGAAAGAGAAGCAGTCTGTTCCAACATTTCAATTCACTGTGCGAAGTGAAAGGAGTGTTGCTTCACTTTCTAACTGCTGTCCTTTCTAAGAAAATCACTTTCCTTTGAAAGTGCCTTAAGTTACTTGCAAGCATTAGGAAGAAACTCACATGCGTTTCTATGAAAGAGAAGCAGTCTGTTCCAACACTTCAATTCACTGTGCGAAGTGAATGGAGTGTTGCTTCACTTTCTAAATGCTGTCTTTTCAGAGAAAATTACTTTCCTTTGAAACTGCCTTGAGCTACTTACAAGCATTCAACAGAAACTCACATGCATTTCTCTGAAAGAGAAGCAGTCGGTTCCAACACTTCAATTCACTGTGCGAAGTGAATGGAGTGTTGCTTCACTTTCTAAATGCTGTCATTTCATAGAAAATCACTTTCCTTTGACAGTGCCTTAAGCTACTTATAAGCATTAGGAAGAAACTCACATGCGTTTCTTTGAAAGAGAAGCAGTCTGTTCCAACACTTCAATTCACTGTCGAAGTGAATGGAGTGTTGCTTCACTTTCTAAATGCTGTCCTTTCAGAGAAAATCACTTTACTTTGAAAGTGCCTTAAGGTACTTACAAGCATTTAACAGAAATTCACATGCATTTCTCTGAAAGAGAAGCAGTCTGTTCCAACACTTCAATTCACTGTGCGAAGTGAATGGAGTGTTGCTTCACTTTCTAAATGCTGTACTTTCAGAGAAAATCACTTTCCTTTGATAGTGCCTTAAGCTACTTTCAAGCATTCACAAGAAACACACATGCGTTTCTCTGAAATAGAAGCAGTCTGTTCCAACACTTCAATTCACTGTGCGAAGTGAATGGAGTGTTGCTTCACTTTCTAAAGGCTGCCCTTTGAGAGAAAATCACTTTCCTTTGAAAGTGCATTAAGCTACTTGCAAGCATTCACCAGAAACTCACATGCGTTTCTCTGAAAGAGAAGCAGTCTGTTCCAACACTTCAATTCACTATGCGAAGTGAATGGAGTGTTGCTTCACTTTCTTAATGCTGTCCTTTCAGAGAAAATCACTTTCCTTTGAAAGTGCCTTAAGCTACTTTCAAGCATTCACAAGAAACACACATGCGTTTCTCTGAAATAGAAGCAGTCTGTTCCAACACTTCAATTCACTGTGCGAAGTGAATGGAGTGTTGCTTCACTTTCTAAATGCTGTCTTTTCCGAGAAAATCACTTTCCTTTGAAAGTGCCTTAAGGAACTTACAAGCATTCAACAGAAACTCACATGCATTTCTCTGAAAGAGAAGCAGTCTGTTCCAACACTTCAATTCACTGTGCGAAGTGAATGGAGTGTTGCTTCACTTTCTAAATGCTGTCCTTTCAGAGAAAATCACTTTCCTTTGAAAGTGCCTTAAGCTACTTACAAGCATTCACCAGAAACTCACATACGTTTCTTTGAAAGAGAAGCAGAATGTTCCAACACTTCAATTCACTGTGCGAAGTGAATGGAGTGTTGCTTCACTTTCTAACTGCTGTCCTTTCAAAGAAAATCACTTTCCTTTGAAAGTGCCTTAAGTTACTTGCAAGCATTAGGAAGAAACTCACATGCATTTCTCTGAAATAGAAGCAGTCTGTTCCAACACTTCAATTCACTGTGCGAAGTGAATGGAGTGTTGCTTCACTTTCTTAATGCTGTCCATTCAGAGAAAATCACGTTCCTTTGAAAGTGCCTTAAGCTAATTACAAGCATTCAACAGAAAGTCACATGCATTTCTCTGAAAGAGAAGCAGTCTGTTCCAACACTTCAATTCACTGCACGAAGGGAATGGAGTGTTGCTTCACTTTCTAAATGCTGTCCTTTCAGAGAAAATCACTTTCCTTTGAAAGTGCATTAAGCTAATTACGAGCATTCAACAGAAACTCACATGCATTTCTCTGAAAGAGAAGCAGTCTGTTCCAACACTTCAATTCACTGCACGAAGGGAATGGAGTGTTGCTTCACTTTCTAAATGCTGTCCTTTCAGAGAAAATCACTTTCCTTTGAAAGTGCCTTAAGCTACTTACAAGCATTCACCAGAAACTCACATGCGTTTCTTTGAAAGAGAAGCAGTCTGTTCCAACACTTCAATTCACTGTGCGAAGTGAATGGAGTGTTGCTTCACTTTCTAAATGCTGTCCTTTCAGAGAAAATCACTTTCCTTTGAAAGTGCCTTAAACTACTTTCAAGCATTCAACAGAAACTCACATGCATTTCTCTGAAAGAGAAGCAGTCTGTTCCAACACTTCAATTCACTGTGCGAGGTGAATGGAGTGTTGCTTCACTTTCTAAATGCTGTCCTTTCAGAGAAAATCACTTTTCTTTGATAGTGCCTTAAGCTACATTCAAGCATTCACAAGAAACACACATGCGTTTCTCTGAAATAGAAGCAGTCTGTTCCAACACTTCAATTCACTGTGCGAAGTGAATGGAGTGTTGCTTCACTTTCTAAATGCTGTCTTTTCCGAGAAAATCACTTTCCTTTGAAAGTGCCTTACGGTACTTACAAGCATTCAACAGAAAATCACATGCATTTCTCTGAAAGAGAAGCAGTCTGTTCCAACACTTCAATTCACTGTGCGAAGTGAATGGAGTGTTGCTTCACTTTCTAAATGCTGTCATTTCATAGAAAATCACTTTCCTTTGACAGTGCCTTAAGCTACTTATAAGCATTAGGAAGAAACTCACATGCGTTTCTTTGAAAGAGAAGCAGTCTGTTCCAACACTTCAATTCACTGTGCGAAGTGAATGGAGTGTTGCTTCACTTTCTAAATGCTGTCCTTTCAGAGAAAATCACTTTACTTTGAAAGTGCCTTAAGGTACTTACAAGCATTTAACAGAAACTCACATGCATTTCTCTGAAAGAGAAGCAGTCTGTTCCAACACTTCAATTCACTGTGCGAAGTGAATGGAGTGTTGCTTCACTTTCTAAATGCTGTACTTTCAGAGAAAATCACTTTCCTTTGATAGAGCCTTAAGCTACTTTCAAGCATTCACAAGAAACACACATGCGTTTCTCTGAAATAGAAGCAGTCTGTTCCAACACTTCAATTCACTGTGCGAAGTGAATGGAGTGTTGCTTCACTTTCTAAAGGCTGCCCTTTCAGAGAAAATCACTTTCCTTTGAAAGTGCCTTAAGCTACTTACTAGCATTCACCAGAGACTCACATGCGTTACTCTGAAAGAGAAGCAGTCTGTTCCAACACTTCAATTCACTGTGCGAAGTGAATGGAGTGTTGCTTCACTTTCTTAATGCTGTCCTTTCAGAGAAAATCACTTTCCTTTGAAAGTGCCTTAAGCTAATTACAAGCATTCAACAGAAACTCACATGCATTTCTCTGAAAGAGAAGCAGTCTGTTCCAACACTTCAATTCACTGCACGAAGGGAATGGAGTGTTGCTTCACTTTCTAAATGCTGTCCTTTGAGAGAAAATCACTTTCCTTTGAAAGTGCATTAAGCTACTTGCAAGCATTCACCAGAAACTCACATGCGTTTCTCTGAAAGAGAAGCAGTCTGTTCCAACACTTCAATTCACTATGTGAAGTGAATGGAGTGTTGCTTCACTTTCTTAATGCTGTCCTTTCAGAGAAAATCACTTTCCTTTGAAAGTGCCTTAAGCTACTTTCAAGCATTCACAAGAAACACACATGCGTTTCTCTGAAATAGAAGCAGTCTGTTCCAACACTTCAATTCACTGTGCGAAGTGAATGGAGTGTTGCTTCACTTTCTAAATGCTGTCTTTTCCGAGAAAATCACTTTCCTTTGAAAGTGCCTTAAGGAACTTACAAGCATTCAACAGAAACTCACATGCATTTCTCTGAAAGAGAAGCAGTCTGTTCCAACACTTCAATTCACTGTGCGAAGTGAATGGAGTGTTGCTTCACTTTCTAAATGCTGTCCTTTCAGAGAAAATCACTTTCCTTTGAAAGTGCCTTAAGCTACTTACAAGCATTCACCAGAAACTCACATACGTTTCTTTGAAAGAGAAGCAGAATGTTCCAACACTTCAATTCACTGTGCGAAGTGAATGGAGTGTTGCTTCACTTTCTAACTGCTGTCCTTTCAAAGAAAATCACTTTCCTTTGAGAGTGCCTTAAGTTACTTGCAAGCATTAGGAAGAAACTCACATGCATTTCTCTGAAATAGAAGCAGTCTGTTCCAACACTTCAATTCACTGTGCGAAGTGAATGGAGTGTTGCTTCACTTTCTTAATGCTGTCCATTCAGAGAAAATCACGTTCCTTTGAAAGTGCCTTAAGCTAATTACAAGCATTCAACAGAAAGTCACATGCATTTCTCTGAAAGAGAAGCAGTCTGTTCCAACACTTCAATTCACTGCACGAAGGGAATGGAGTGTTGCTTCACTTTCTAAATGCTGTCCTTTCAGAGAAAATCACTTTCCTTTGAAAGTGCATTAAGCTAATTACGAGCATTCAACAGAAATTCACATGCATTTCTCTGAAAGAGAAGCAGTCTGTTCCAACACTTCAATTCACTGCACGAAGGGAATGGAGTGTTGCTTCACTTTCTAAATGCTGTCCTTTCAGAGAAAATCACTTTCCTTTGAAAGTGCCTTAAGCTACTTACAAGCATTCACCAGAAACTCACATGCGTTTCTTTGAAAGAGAAGCAGTCTGTTCCAACACTTCAATTCACTGTGCGAAGTGAATGGAGTGTTGCTTCACTTTCTAAATGCTGTCCTTTCAGAGAAAATCACTTTCCTTTGAAAGTGCCTTAAGCTACTTACAAGCATTCACCAGAAACTCACATACGTTTCTTTGAAAGAGAAGCAGAATGTTCCAACACTTCAATTCACTGTGCGAAGTGAATGGAGTGTTGCTTCACTTTCTAACTGCTGTCCTTTCAAAGAAAATCACTTTCCTTTGAAAGTGCCTTAAGTTACTTGCAAGCATTAGGAAGAAACTCACATGCATTTCTCTGAAATAGAAGCAGTCTGTTCCAACACTTCAATTCACTGTGCGAAGTGAATGGAGTGTTGCTTCACTTTCTTAATGCTGTCCATTCAGAGAAAATCACGTTCCTTTGAAAGTGCCTTAAGCTAATTACAAGCATTCAACAGAAACTCACATGCATTTCTCTGAAAGAGAAGCAGTCTGTTCCAACACTTCAATTCACTGCACGAAGGGAATGGAGTGTTGCTTCACTTTCTAAATGCTGTCCTTTCAGAGAAAATCACTTTCCTTTGAAAGTGCATTAAGCTCATTACGAGCATTCAACAGAAACTCACATGCATTTCTCTGAAAGAGAAGCAGTCTGTTCCAACACTTCAATTCACTGCACGAAGGGAATGGAGTGTTGCTTCACTTTCTAAATGCTGTCCTTTCAGAGAAAATCACTTTCCTTTGAAAGTGCCTTAAGCTACTTACAAGCATTCACCAGAAACTCACATGCGTTTCTTTGAAAGAGAAGCAGTCTGTTCCAACACTTCAATTCACAGTGCGAAGTGAATGGAGTGTTGCTTCACTTTCTAAATGCTGTCCTTTCAGAGAAAATCACTTTCCTTTGAAAGTGCCTTAAACTACTTTCAAGCATTCAACAGAAACTCACATGCATTTCTCTGAAAGAGAAGCAGTCTGTTCCAACACTTCAATTCACTGTGCGAAGTGAATGGAGTGTTGCTTCACTTTCTAAATGCTGTCCTTTCAGAGAAAATCACTTTTCTTTGATAGTGCCTTAAGCTACTTTCAAGCATTCACAAGAAACACACATGCGTTTCTCTGAAATAGAAGCAGTCTGTTCCAACACTTCAATTCACTGTGCGAAGTGAATGGAGTGTTGCTTCACTTTCTAAATGCTGTCTTTTCCGAGAAAATCACTTTCCTTTGAAAGTGCCTTACGGTACTTACAAGCATTCAACAGAAACTCACATGCATTTCTCTGAAAGAGAAGCAGTCTGTTCCAACACTTCAATTCACTGTGCGAAGTGAATGGAGTGTTGCTTCACTTTCTAAATGCTGTCCTTTCAGAGAAAATCACTTTCCCTTGAAAGTGCCTTAAGCTACTTACAAACATTCACCAGAAACTCACATGCGTTTCTTTGAAAGAGAAGCAGTCTGTTCCAACACTTCAATTCACTGTGCGAAGTGAATGGAGTGTTGCTTCACTTTCTAAATGCTGTCCTTTCAAAGAAAATCACTTTCCTTTGAAAGTGCCTTAAGTTACTTGGAAGCATTAGGAAGAAACTCACATGCGTTTCTCTGAAAGAGAAGCAGTATGTTCCAACACTTCAATTCACTGCACGAAGGGAATGGAGTGTTGCTTCACTTTCTAAATTCTGTCCTTTCAGAGAAAATCACTTTCCTTTGAAAGTGCCTTAAACGACTTTCAAGCATTCACAAAAAACTCACATGCGTTTCTCTGAAAGAGAAGCAGTCTGTTCCAACACTTCAATTCACTGTGCGAAGTGAACGGAGTGTTGCTTCACTTTAAATGCTGTCCTTTCAGAGAAAATCACTTTCCTTTGAAAGTGCCTTAAGCTATTTACAAGCATTCAACAGAAACTCACATGCATTTCTCTGAAAGAGAAGCAGTCTGTTCCAACACTTCAATTCACTGCACGAAGGGAATGGAGTGTTGCTTCACTTTCTAAATGCTGTCCTTTCAGAGAAAATCACTTTCCTTTGAAAGTGCCTTAAGCTACTTTCAAGCATTCACCAGAAACTCACATGCGTTTCTTTGAAAGAGAAGCAGTCTGTTCCAACACTTCAATCCACTGTGCAAAGTGAATGGAGTGTTGCTTCACTTTCTAAATGCTGTCTTTTCCGAGAAAATCACTTTCCTTTGAAAGTGCCTTATGGTACTTACAAGCATTCACCAGAAACTCACATGCATTTCTCTGAAAGAGAAGCAGTCTGTTCCAACACTTCAATTCACTGTGCGAAGTGAATGGAGTGTTGATTCACTTTCTAAATGCTGTCCTTTCAAAGAAAATCACTTTCCTTTGAAAGTGCCTTAAGTTACTTGCAAGCATTAGGGAGAAACTCACATGCGTTTCTCTGAAAGAGAAGCAGTCTGTTCCAACACTTCAATTCACTGCACGAAGGGAATGGAGTGTTGCTTCACTTTCTAAATGCTGTCCTTTCAGAGAAAATCACTTTCCTTTGAAAGTGCCTTAAACTACTTTCAAGCATTCACAAAAAACTCACATGCGTTTCTCTGAAAGAGAAGCAGTCTGTTCCAACACTTCAATTCACTGTGCGAAGTGAATGGAGTGTTGCTTCACTTTCTTAATGCTGTCCTTTCAGAGAAAATCACTTTCCTTTGAAAGTGCCTTAAGCTAATTACAAGCATTCAACAGAAACTCACATGCATTTCTCTGAAAGAGAAGCAGTCTGTTCCAACACTTCAATTCACTGCACAAAGTGAATGGAGTGTTGCTTCACTTTCTAAATGCTGTCTTTTCAGAGAAAATTACTTTCCTTTGAAACTGCCTTGAGCTACTTACAAGCATTCAACAGAAACTCACATGCATTTCTCTGAAAGAGAAGCAGTCAGTTCCAACACTTCAATTCACTGTGCGAAGTGAATGGAGTGTTGCTTCACTTTCTAAATGCTGTCATTTCATAGAAAATCACTTTCCTTTGAAAGTGCCTTAAGCTACTTATAAGCATTAGGAAGAAACTCATATGCGTTTCTTTGAAAGAGAAGCAGTCTGTTCCAACACTTCAATTCACTGTGCGAAGTGAATGGAGTGTTGCTTCACTTTCTAAATGCTGTCCTTTCAGAGAAAATCACTTTCCCTTGAAAGTGCCTTAAGCTACTTACAAGCATTCACCAGAAACTCACATGCATTTCTCTGAAAGAGAAGCAGTCTGTTCCAACACTTCAATTCACTGCACGAAGTGAATGGAGTGTTGCTTCACTTTCTAAATGCTGTCTTTTCAGAGAAAATTACTTTCCTTTGAAACTGCCTTGAGCTACTTACAAGCATTCAACAGAAACTCACATGCATTTCTCTGAAAGAGAAGCAGTCGGTTCCAACACTTCAATTCACTGTGCGAAGTGAATGGAGTGTTGCTTCACTTTCTAAATGCTGTCCTTTCAAAGAAAATCACTTTCCTTTGAAAGTGCCTTAAGCTACTTACAAGCATTCACCAGAAACTCACATACGTTTCTTTGAAAGAGAAGCAGTCTGTTCCAACACTTCAATTCACTGTGCGAAGTGAATGGAGTGTTGCTTCACTTTCTAACTGCTGTCCTTTCAAAGAAAATCACTTTCCTTTGAAAGTGCCTTAAGTTATTTGCAAGCATTAGGAAGAAACTCACATGCGTTTCTCTGAAAGAGAAGCAGTCTGTTCCAACACTTCAATTCACTATGTGAAGTGAATGGAGTGTTGCTTCACTTTCTTAATGCTGTCCTTTCAGAGAAAATCACTTTCCTTTGAAAGTGCCTTAAGCTACTTTCAAGCATTCACAAGAAACACACATGCGTTTCTCTGAAATAGAAGCAGTCTGTTCCAACACTTCAATTCACTGTGCGAAGTGAATGGAGTGTTGCTTCACTTTCTAAATGCTGTCTTTTCCGAGAAAATCACTTTCCTTTGAAAGTGCCTTAAGGAACTTACAAGCATTCAACAGAAACTCACATGCATTTCTCTGAAAGAGAAGCAGTCTGTTCCAACACTTCAATTCACTGTGCGAAGTGAATGGAGTGTTGCTTCACTTTCTAAATGCTGTCCTTTCAGAGAAAATCACTTTCCTTTGAAAGTGCCTTAAGCTACTTACAAGCATTCACCAGAAACTCACATACGTTTCTTTGAAAGAGAAGCAGAATGTTCCAACACTTCAATTCACTGTGCGAAGTGAATGGAGTGTTGCTTCACTTTCTAACTGCTGTCCTTTCAAAGAAAATCACTTTCCTTTGAGAGTGCCTTAAGTTACTTGCAAGCATTAGGAAGAAACTCACATGCATTTCTCTGAAATAGAAGCAGTCTGTTCCAACACTTCAATTCACTGTGCGAAGTGAATGGAGTGTTGCTTCACTTTCTTAATGCTGTCCATTCAGAGAAAATCACGTTCCTTTGAAAGTGCCTTAAGCTAATTACAAGCATTCAACAGAAAGTCACATGCATTTCTCTGAAAGAGAAGCAGTCTGTTCCAACACTTCAATTCACTGCACGAAGGGAATGGAGTGTTGCTTCACTTTCTAAATGCTGTCCTTTCAGAGAAAATCACTTTCCTTTGAAAGTGCATTAAGCTAATTACGAGCATTCAACAGAAATTCACATGCATTTCTCTGAAAGAGAAGCAGTCTGTTCCAACACTTCAATTCACTGCACGAAGGGAATGGAGTGTTGCTTCACTTTCTAAATGCTGTCCTTTCAGAGAAAATCACTTTCCTTTGAAAGTGCCTTAAGCTACTTACAAGCATTCACCAGAAACTCACATGCGTTTCTTTGAAAGAGAAGCAGTCTGTTCCAACACTTCAATTCACTGTGCGAAGTGAATGGAGTGTTGCTTCACTTTCTAAATGCTGTCCTTTCAGAGAAAATCACTTTCCTTTGAAAGTGCCTTAAGCTACTTACAAGCATTCACCAGAAACTCACATACGTTTCTTTGAAAGAGAAGCAGAATGTTCCAACACTTCAATTCACTGTGCGAAGTGAATGGAGTGTTGCTTCACTTTCTAACTGCTGTCCTTTCAAAGAAAATCACTTTCCTTTGAAAGTGCCTTAAGTTACTTGCAAGCATTAGGAAGAAACTCACATGCATTTCTCTGAAATAGAAGCAGTCTGTTCCAACACTTCAATTCACTGTGCGAAGTGAATGGAGTGTTGCTTCACTTTCTTAATGCTGTCCATTCAGAGAAAATCACGTTCCTTTGAAAGTGCCTTAAGCTAATTACAAGCATTCAACAGAAACTCACATGCATTTCTCTGAAAGAGAAGCAGTCTGTTCCAACACTTCAATTCACTGCACGAAGGGAATGGAGTGTTGCTTCACTTTCTAAATGCTGTCCTTTCAGAGAAAATCACTTTCCTTTGAAAGTGCATTAAGCTCATTACGAGCATTCAACAGAAACTCACATGCATTTCTCTGAAAGAGAAGCAGTCTGTTCCAACACTTCAATTCACTGCACGAAGGGAATGGAGTGTTGCTTCACTTTCTAAATGCTGTCCTTTCAGAGAAAATCACTTTCCTTTGAAAGTGCCTTAAGCTACTTACAAGCATTCACCAGAAACTCACATGCGTTTCTTTGAAAGAGAAGCAGTCTGTTCCAACACTTCAATTCACAGTGCGAAGTGAATGGAGTGTTGCTTCACTTTCTAAATGCTGTCCTTTCAGAGAAAATCACTTTCCTTTGAAAGTGCCTTAAACTACTTTCAAGCATTCAACAGAAACTCACATGCATTTCTCTGAAAGAGAAGCAGTCTGTTCCAACACTTCAATTCACTGTGCGAAGTGAATGGAGTGTTGCTTCACTTTCTAAATGCTGTCCTTTCAGAGAAAATCACTTTTCTTTGATAGTGCCTTAAGCTACTTTCAAGCATTCACAAGAAACACACATGCGTTTCTCTGAAATAGAAGCAGTCTGTTCCAACACTTCAATTCACTGTGCGAAGTGAATGGAGTGTTGCTTCACTTTCTAAATGCTGTCTTTTCCGAGAAAATCACTTTCCTTTGAAAGTGCCTTACGGTACTTACAAGCATTCAACAGAAACTCACATGCATTTCTCTGAAAGAGAAGCAGTCTGTTCCAACACTTCAATTCACTGTGCGAAGTGAATGAAGTGTTGCTTCACTTTCTAAATGCTGTCCTTTCAGAGAAAATCACTTTCCCTTGAAAGTGCCTTAAGCTACTTACAAACATTCACCAGAAACTCACATGCGTTTCTTTGAAAGAGAAGCAGTCTGTTCCAACACTTCAATTCACTGTGCGAAGTGAATGGAGTGTTGCTTCACTTTCTAAATGCTGTCCTTTCAAAGAAAATCACTTTCCTTTGAAAGTGCCTTAAGTTACTTGGAAGCATTAGGAAGAAACTCACATGCGTTTCTCTGAAAGAGAAGCAGTATGTTCCAACACTTCAATTCACTGCACGAAGGGAATGGAGTGTTGCTTCACTTTCTAAATTCTGTCCTTTCAGAGAAAATCACTTTCCTTTGAAAGTGCCTTAAACGACTTTCAAGCATTCACAAAAAACTCACATGCGTTTCTCTGAAATAGAAGCAGTCTGTTCCAACACTTCAATTCACTGTGCGAAGTGAATGGAGTGTTGCTTCACTTTCTAAATGCTGTCCTTTCAGAGAAAATCACTTTTCTTTGAAAGTGCCTTAAGCTATTTACAAGCATTCAACAGAAACTCACATGCATTTCTCTGAAAGAGAAGCAGTCTGTTCCAACACTTCAATTCACTGCACGAAGGGAATGGAGTGTTGCTTCACTTTCTAAATGCTGTCCTTTCAGAGAAAATCACTTTCCTTTGAAAGTGCCTTAAGCTACTTTCAAGCATTCACCAGAAACTCACATGCGTTTCTTTGAAAGAGAAGCAGTCTGTTCCAACACTTCAATCCACTGTGCGAAGTGAATGGAGTGTTGCTTCACTTTCTTAATGCTGTCCTTTCAGAGAAAATCACTTTCCTTTGAAAGTGCCTTAAGCTAATTACAAGCATTCAACAGAAACTCACATGCATTTCTCTGAAAGAGAAGCAGTCTGTTCCAACACTTCAATTCACTGCACAAAGTGAATGGAGTGTTGCTTCACTTTCTAAATGCTGTCTTTTCAGAGAAAATTACTTTCCTTTGAAACTGCCTTGAGCTACTTACAAGCATTCAACAGAAACTCACATGCATTTCTCTGAAAGAGAAGCAGTCAGTTCCAACACTTCAATTCACTGTGCGAAGTGAATGGAGTGTTGCTTCACTTTCTAAATGCTGTCATTTCATAGAAAATCACTTTCCTTTGAAAGTGCCTTAAGCTACTTATAAGCATTAGGAAGAAACTCACATGCGTTTCTTTGAAAGAGAAGCAGTCTGTTCCAACACTTCAATTCACTGTGCGAAGTGAATGGAGTGTTGCTTCACTTTCTAAATGCTGTCCTTTCAGAGAAAATCACTTTCCCTTGAAAGTGCCTTAAGCTACTTACAAGCATTCACCAGAAACTCACATGCATTTCTCTGAAAGAGAAGCAGTCTGTTCCAACACTTCAATTCACTGCACGAAGTGAATGGAGTGTTGCTTCACTTTCTAAATGCTGTCTTTTCAGAGAAAATTACTTTCCTTTGAAACTGCCTTGAGCTACTTACAAGCATTCAACAGAAACTCACATGCATTTCTCTGAAAGAGAAGCAGTCGGTTCCAACACTTCAATTCACTGTGCGAAGTGAATGGAGTGTTGCTTCACTTTCTAAATGCTGTCCTTTCAAAGAAAATCACTTTCCTTTGAAAGTGCCTTAAGCTACTTACAAGCATTCACCAGAAACTCACATACGTTTCTTTGAAAGAGAAGCAGTCTGTTCCAACACTTCAATTCACTGTGCGAAGTGAATGGAGTGTTGCTTCACTTTCTAACTGCTGTCCTTTCAAAGAAAATCACTTTCCTTTGAAAGTGCCTTAAGTTACTTGCAAGCATTAGGAAGAAACTCACATGCGTTTCTATGAAAGAGAAGCAGTCTGTTCCAACACTTCAATTCACTGTGCGAAGTGAATGGAGTGTTGCTTCACTTTCTTAATGCTGTCCTTTCAGAGAAAATCACTTTCCTTTGAAAGTGCCTTAAGCTAATTACAAGCATTCAACAGAAACTCACATGCATTTCTCTGAAAGAGAAGCAGTCTGTTCCAACACTTCATTTCACTGCACGAAGGGAATGGAGTGTTGCTTCACTTTCTAAATGCTGTCTTTTCCGAGAAAATCACTTTCCTTTGAAAGTGCCTTATGGTACTTACAAGCATTCACCAGAAACTCACATGCATTTCTCTGAAAGAGAAGCAGTCTGTTCCAACACTTCAATTCACTGTGCGAAGTGAATGGAGTGTTGATTCACTTTCTAAATGCTGTCCTTTCAAAGAAAATCACTTTCCTTTGAAAGTGCCTTAAGTTACTTGCAAGCATTAGGGAGAAACTCACATGCGTTTCTCTGAAAGAGAAGCAGTCTGTTCCAACACTTCAATTCACTGCACGAAGGGAATGGAGTGTTGCTTCACTTTCTAAATGCTGTCCTTTCAGAGAAAATCACTTTCCTTTGAAAGTGCCTTAAACTACTTTCAAGCATTCACAAAAAACTCACATTCGTTTCTCTGAAAGAGAAGCAGTCTGTTCCAACACTTCAATTCACTGTGCGAAGTGAATGGAGTGTTGCTTCACTTTCTTAATGCTGTCCTTTCAGAGAAAATCACTTTCCTTTGAAAGTGCCTTAAGCTAATTACAAGCATTCAACAGAAACTCACATGCATTTCTCTGAAAGAGAAGCAGTCTGTTCCAACACTTCAATTCACTGCACAAAGTGAAT
Source organism: Myodes glareolus (assembly GCF_982192425.1). Classification (NCBI taxonomy): domain Eukaryota; kingdom Metazoa; phylum Chordata; class Mammalia; order Rodentia; family Cricetidae; genus Myodes; species Myodes glareolus. Next base: position 281,758 of record NW_028263211.1, on the reverse strand, counting down.
GGAGTGTTGCTTCACTTTCTAAATGCTGTCTTTTCAGAGAAAATTACTTTCCTTTGAAACTGTCTTGAGCTACTTACAAGCATTCAACAGAAACTCACATGCATTTCTCTGAAAGAGAAGCAGTCAGTTCCAACACTTCAATTCACTGTGCGAAGTGAATGGAGTGTTGCTTCACTTTCTAAATGCTGTCATTTCATAGAAAATCACTTTCCTTTGAAAGTGCCTTAAGCTACTTATAAGCATTAGGAAGAAACTCACATGCGTTTCTTTGAAAGAGAAGCAGTCTGTTCCAACACTTCAATTCACTGTGCGAAGTGAATGGAGTGTTGCTTCACTTTCTAAATGCTGTCCTTTCAGAGAAAATCACTTTCCCTTGAAAGTGCCTTAAGCTACTTACAAGCATTCACCAGAAACTCACATGCATTTCTCTGAAAGAGAAGCAGTCTGTTCCAACACTTCAATTCACTGCACGAAGTGAATGGAGTGTTGCTTCACTTTCTAAATGCTGTCTTTTCAGAGAAAATTACTTTCCTTTGAAACTGCCTTGAGCTACTTACAAGCATTCAACAGAAACTCACATGCATTTCTCTGAAAGAGAAGCAGTCGGTTCCAACACTTCAATTCACTGTGCGAAGTGAATGGAGTGTTGCTTCACTTTCTAAATGCTGTCCTTTCAAAGAAAATCACTTTCCTTTGAAAGTGCCTTAAGCTACTTACAAGCATTCACCAGAAACTCACATACGTTTCTTTGAAAGAGAAGCAGTCTGTTCCAACACTTCAATTCACTGTGCGAACTGAATGGAGTGTTGCTTCACTTTCTAACTGCTGTCCTTTCAAAGAAAATCACTTTCCTTTCAAAGTGCCTTAAGTTACTTGCAAGCATTAGGAAGAAACTCACATGCGTTTCTATGAAAGAGAAGCAGTCTGTTCCAACGCTTCAATTCACTGTGCGAAGTGAATGGAGTGTTGCTTCACTTTCTTAATGCTGTCCTTTCAGAGAAAATCACTTTCCTTTGAAAGTGCCTTAAGCTAATTACAAGCATTCAACAGAAACTCACATGCATTTCTCTGAAAGAGAAGCAGTCTGTTCCAACACTTCATTTCACTGAACGAAGGGAATGGAGTGTTGCTTCACTTTCTAAATGTTTCCTTTCAGAGAAAATCACTTTCCTTTGAAAGTGCCTTAAGCTACTTACAAGCATTCACCAGAAACTCACATGCATTTCTCTGAAAGAGAAGCAGTCTGTTCCAACACTTCAATTCACTGCACGAAGTGAATGGAGTGTTGCTTCACTTTCTAAATGCTGTCTTTTCAGAGAAAATTACTTTCCTTTGAAACTGCCTTGAGCTACTTACAAGCATTCAACAGAAACTCACATGCATTTCTCTGAAAGAGAAGCAGTCTGTTCCAACACTTCAATTCACTGCACGAAGTGAATGGAGTGTTGCTTCACTTTCTAAATGCTGTCTTTTCAGAGAAAATTACTTTCCTTTGAAACTGCCTTGAGCTACTTACAAGCATTCAACAGAAACTCACATGCGTTTCACTGAAAGAGAAGCAGTCTGTTCCAACACTTCAATTCACTGTGCGAAGTGAATGGAGTGTTGCTTCACTTTCTAAATGCTGTCCTTTCAAAGAAAATCACTTTCCTTTGAAAGTGCCTTAAGCTACTTACAAGCATTCACCAGAAACTCACATACGTTTCTTTGAAAGAGAAGCAGTCTGTTCCAACACTTCAATTCACTGTGCGAACTGAATGGAGTGTTGCTTCACTTTCTAACTGCTGTCCTTTCAAAGAAAATCACTTTCCTTTGAAAGTGCCTTAAGTTACTTGCAAGCATTAGGAAGAAACTCACATGCGTTTCTATGAAAGAGAAGCAGTCTGTTCCAACACTTCAATTCACTGTGCGAAGTGAATGGAGTGTTGCTTCACTTTCTTAATGCTGTCCTTTCAGAGAAAATCACTTTCCTTTGAAAGTGCCTTAAGCTAATTACAAGCATTCAACAGAAACTCACATGCATTTCTCTGAAAGAGAAGCAGTCTGTTCCAACACTTCATTTCACTGCACGAAGGGAATGGAGTGTTGCTTCACTTTCTAAATGCTGTCTTTTCCGAGAAAATCACTTTCCTTTGAAAGTGCCTTATGGTACTTACAAGCATTCACCGGAAACTCACATGCATTTCTCTGAAAGAGAAGCAGTCTGTTCCAACACTTCAATTCACTGTGCGAAGTGAATGGAGTGTTGATTCACTTTCTAAATGCTGTCCTTTCAAAGAAAATCACTTTCCTTTGAAAGTGCCTTAAGTTACTTGCAAGCATTAGGGAGAAACTCACATGCGTTTCTCTGAAAGAGAAGCAGTCTGTTCCAACACTTCAATTCACTGCACGAAGGGAATGGAGTGTTGCTTCACTTTCTAAATGCTGTCCTTTCAGAGAAAATCACTTTCCTTTGAAAGTGCCTTAAACTACTTTCAAGCATTCACAAAAAACTCACATTCGTTTCTCTGAAAGAGAAGCAGTCTGTTCCAACACTTCAATTCACTGTGCGAAGTGAATGGAGTGTTGCTTCACTTTCTTAATGCTGTCCTTTCAGAGAAAATCACTTTCCTTTGAAAGTGCCTTAAGCTAATTACAAGCATTCAACAGAAACTCACATGCATTTCTCTGAAAGAGAAGCAGTCTGTTCCAACACTTCAATTCACTGCACAAAGTGAATGGAGTGTTGCTTCACTTTCTAAATGCTGTCTTTTCAGAGAAAATTACTTTCCTTTGAAACTGCCTTGAGCTACTTACAAGCATTCAACAGAAACTCACATGCATTTCTCTGAAAGAGAAGCAGTCAGTTCCAACACTTCAATTCACTGTGCGAAGTGAATGGAGTGTTGCTTCACTTTCTAAATGCTGTCATTTCATAGAAAATCTCTTTCCTTTGAAAGTGCCTTAAGCTACTTATAAGCATTAGGAAGAAACTCACATGCGTTTCTTTGAAAGAGAAGCAGTCTGTTCCAACACTTCAATTCACTGTGCGAAGTGAATGGAGTGTTGCTTCACTTTCTAAATGCTGTCCTTTCAGAGAAAATCACTTTCCCTTGAAAGTGCCTTAAGCTACTTACAAGCATTCTCCAGAAACTCACATGCATTTCTCTGAAAGAGAAGCAGTCTGTTCCAACACTTCAATTCACTGCACGAAGTGAATGGAGTGTTGCTTCACTTTCTAAATGCTGTCTTTTCAGAGAAAATTACTTTCCTTTGAAACTGCCTTGAGCTACTTACAAGCATTCAACAGAAACTCACATGCATTTCTCTGAAAGAGAAGCAGTCGGTTCCAACACTTCAATTCACTGTGCGAAGGGAATGGAGTGTTGCTTCACTTTCTAAATGCTGTCCTTTCAAAGAAAATCACTTTCCTTTGAAAGTGCCTTAAGCTACTTACAAGCATTCACCAGAAACTCACATACGTTTCTTTGAAAGAGAAGCAGTCTGTTCCAACACTTCAATTCACTGTGCGAAGTGAATGGAGTGTTGCTTCACTTTCTAACTGCTGTCCTTTCAAAGAAAATCACTTTCCTTTGAAAGTGCCTTAAGTTACTTGCAAGCATTAGGAAGAAACTCACATGCGTTTCTATGAAAGAGAAGCAGTCTGTTCCAACACTTCAATTCACTGTGCGAAGTGAATGGAGTGTTGCTTCACTTTCTTAATGCTGTCCTTTCAGAGAAAATCACTTTCCTTTGAAAGTGCCTTAAGCTAATTACAAGCATTCAACAGAAACTCACATGCATTTCTCTGAAAGAGAAGCAGTCTGTTCCAACACATCATTTCACTGCACGAAGGGAATGGAGTGTTGCTTCACTTTCTAAATGTTTCCTTTCAGAGAAAATCACTTTCCTTTGAAAGTGCATTAAGCTACTTACAAGCATTCACCAGAAACTCACATGCGTTTCTTTGAAAGAGAAGCAGTCTGTTCCAACACTTCAATTCACTGTGCGAAGTGAATGGAGTGTTGCTTCACTTTCTAAATGCTGTCCTTTCAGAGAAAATCACTTTCCTTTGAAAGTGCCTTAAGTCACTTGCAAGCATTAGGAAGAAACTCACATGCGTTTCTCTGAAAGAGAAGCAGTCTGTTCCAACACTTCAATTCACTGTGCGAAGTGAATGGAGTGTTGCTTCACTTTCTTAATGCTGTCCTTTCAGAGAAAATCACTTTCCTTTGAAAGTGCCTTAAGCTAATTACAAGCATTCAACAGAAACTCACATGCATTTCTCTGAAAGAGAAGCAGTCTGTTCCAACACTTCATTTCACTGCACGAAGGGAATGGAGTGTTGCTTCACTTTCTAAATGCTGTCTTTTCCGAGAATATCACTTTCCTTTGAAAGTGCCTTATGGTACTTACAAGCATTCACCAGAAACTCACATGCATTTCTCTGAAAGAGAAGCAGTCTGTTCCAACACTTCAATTCACTGTGCGAAGTGAATGGAGTGTTGATTCACTTTCTAAATGCTGTCCTTTCAAAGAAAATCACTTTCCTTTGAAAGTGCCTTAAGTTACTTGCAAGCATTAGGAAGAAACTCACATGCGTTTCTATGAAAGAGAAGCAGTCTGTTCCAACACTTCAATTCACTGTGCGAAGTGAATGGAGTGTTGCTTCACTTTCTTAATGCTGTCCTTTCAGAGAAAATCACTTTCCTTTGAAAGTGCCTTAAGCTAATTACAAGCATTCAACAGAAACTCACATGCATTTCTCTGAAAGAGAAGCAGTCTGTTCCAACACTTCATTTCACTGCACGAAGGGAATGGAGTGTTGCTTCACTTTCTAAATGCTGTCTTTTCCGAGAAAATCACTTTCCTTTGAAAGTGCCTTATGGTACTTACAAGCATTCACCAGAAACTCACATGCATTTCTCTGAAAGAGAAGCAGTCTGTTCCAACACTTCAATTCACTGTGCGAAGTGAATGGAGTGTTGATTCACTTTCTAAATGCTGTCCTTTCAAAGAAAATCACTTTCCTTTGAAAGTGCCTTAAGTTACTTGCAAGCATTAGGGACAATCTCACATGCGTTTCTCTGAAAGAGAAGCAGTCTGTTCCAACACTTCAATTCACTGCACGAAGGGAATGGAGTGTTGCTTCACTTTCTAAATGCTGTCCTTTCAGAGAAAATCACTTTCCTTTGAAAGTGCCTTAAACTACTTTCAAGCATTCACAAAAAACTCACATTCGTTTCTCTGAAAGAGAAGCAGTCTGTTCCAACACTTCAATTCACTGTGCGAAGTGAATGGAGTGTTGCTTCACTTTCTTAATGCTGTCCTTTCAGAGAAAATCACTTTCCTTTGAAAGTGCCTTAAGCTAATTACAAGCATTCAACAGAAACTCACATGCATTTCTCTGAAAGAGAAGCAGTCTGTTCCAACACTTCAATTCACTGCACAAAGTGAATGGAGTGTTGCTTCACTTTCTAAATGCTGTCTTTTCAGAGAAAATTACTTTCCTTTGAAACTGCCTTGAGCTACTTACAAGCATTCAACAGAAACTCACATGCATTTCTCTGAAAGAGAAGCAGTCAGTTCCAACACTTCAATTCACTGTGCGAAGTGAATGGAGTGTTGCTTCACTTTCTAAATGCTGTCATTTCATAGAAAATCTCTTTCCTTTGAAAGTGCCTTAAGCTACTTATAAGCATTAGGAAGAAACTCACATGCGTTTCTTTGAAAGAGAAGCAGTCTGTTCCAACACTTCAATTCACTGTGCGAAGTGAATGGAGTGTTGCTTCACTTTCTAAATGCTGTCCTTTCAGAGAAAATCACTTTCCCTTGAAAGTGCCTTAAGCTACTTACAAGCATTCACCAGAAACTCACATGCATTTCTCTGAAAGAGAAGCAGTCTGTTCCAACACTTCAATTCACTGCACGAAGTGAATGGAGTGTTGCTTCACTTTCTAAATGCTGTCTTTTCAGAGAAAATTACTTTCCTTTGAAACTGCCTTGAGCTACTTACAAGCATTCAACAGAAACTCACATGCATTTCTCTGAAAGAGAAGCAGTCGGTTCCAACACTTCAATTCACTGTGCGAAGTGAATGGAGTGTTGCTTCACTTTCTAAATGCTGTCCTTTCAAAGAAAATCACTTTCCTTTGAAAGTGCCTTAAGCTACTTACAAGCATTCACCAGAAACTCACATACGTTTCTTTGAAAGAGAAGCAGTCTGTTCCAACACTTCAATTCACTGTGCGAAGTGAATGGAGTGTTGCTTCACTTTCTAACTGCTGTCCTTTCAAAGAAAATCACTTTCCTTTGAAAGTGCCTTAAGTTACTTGCAAGCATTAGGAAGAAACTCACATGCGTTTCTATGAAAGAGAAGCAGTCTGTTCCAACACTTCAATTCACTGTGCGAAGTGAATGGAGTGTTGCTTCACTTTCTTAATGCTGTCCTTTCAGAGAAAATCACTTTCCTTTGAAAGTGCCTTAAGCTAATTACAAGCATTCAACAGAAACTCACATGCATTTCTCTGAAAGAGAAGCAGTCTGTTCCAACACTTCATTTCACTGCACGAAGGGAATGGAGTGTTGCTTCACTTTCTAAATGTTTCCTTTCAGAGAAAATCACTTTCCTTAGAAAGTGCATTAAGCTACTTACAAGCATTCACCAGAAACTCACATGCGTTTCTTTGAAAGAGAAGCAGTCTGTTCCAACACTTCAATTCACTGTGCGAAGTGAATGGAGTGTTGCTTCACTTTCTAAATGCTGTCCTTTCAGAGAAAATCACTTTCCTTTGAAAGTGCCTTAAGTCACTTGCAAGCATTAGGAAGAAACTCACATGCGTTTCTCTGAAAGAGAAGCAGTCTGTTCCAACACTTCAATTCACTGTGCGAAGTGAATGGAGTGTTGCTTCACTTTCTTAATGCTGTCCTTTCAGAGAAAATCACTTTCCTTTGAAAGTGCCTTAAGCTAATTACAAGCATTCAACAGAAACTCACATGCATTTCTCTGAAAGAGAAGCAGTCTGTTCCAACACTTCATTTCACTGCACGAAGGGAATGGAGTGTTGCTTCACTTTCTAAATGCTGTCTTTTCCGAGAAAATCACTTTCCTTTGAAAGTGCCTTATGGTACTTACAAGCATTCACCAGAAACTCACATGCATTTCTCTGAAAGAGAAGCAGTCTGTTCCAACACTTCAATTCACTGTGCGAAGTGAATGGAGTGTTGATTCACTTTCTAAATGCTGTCCTTTCAAAGAAAATCACTTTCCTTTGAAAGTGCCTTAAGTTACTTGCAAGCATTAGGGAGAAACTCACATGCGTTTCTCTGAAAGAGAAGCAGTCTGTTCCAACACTTCAATTCACTGCACGAAGGGAATGGAGTGTTGCTTCACTTTCTAAATGCTGTCCTTTCAGAGAAAATCACTTTCCTTTGAAAGTGCCTTAAACTACTTTCAAGCATTCACAAAAAACTCACATTCGTTTCTCTGAAAGAGAAGCAGTCTGTTCCAACACTTCAATTCACTGTGCGAAGTGAATGGAGTGTTGCTTCACTTTCTTAATGCTGTCCTTTCAGAGAAAATCACTTTCCTTTGAAAGTGCCTTAAGCTAATTACAAGCATTCAACAGAAACTCACATGCATTTCTCTGAAAGAGAAGCAGTCTGTTCCAACACTTCAATTCACTGCACAAAGTGAATGGAGTGTTGCTTCACTTTCTAAATGCTGTCTTTTCAGAGAAAATTACTTTCCTTTGAAACTGCCTTGAGCTACTTACAAGCATTCAACAGAAACTCACATGCATTTCTCTGAAAGAGAAGCAGTCAGTTCCAACACTTCAATTCACTGTGCGAAGTGAATGGAGTGTTGCTTCACTTTCTAAATGCTGTCATTTCATAGAAAATCTCTTTCCTTTGAAAGTGCCTTAAGCTACTTATAAGCATTAGGAAGAAACTCACATGCGTTTCTTTGAAAGAGAAGCAGTCTGTTCCAACACTTCAATTCACTGTGCGAAGTGAATGGAGTGTTGCTTCACTTTCTAAATGCTGTCCTTTCAGAGAAAATCACTTTCCCTTGAAAGTGCCTTAAGCTACTTACAAGCATTCACCAGAAACTCACATGCATTTCTCTGAAAGAGAAGCAGTCTGTTCCAACACTTCAATTCACTGCACGAAGTGAATGGAGTGTTGCTTCACTTTCTAAATGCTGTCTTTTCAGAGAAAATTACTTTCCTTTGAAACTGCCTTGAGCTACTTAAAAGCATTCAACAGAAACTCACATGCATTTCTCTGAAAGAGAAGCAGTCGGTTCCAACACGTCAATTCACTGTGCGAAGTGAATGGAGTGTTGCTTCACTTTCTAAATGCTGTCCTTTCAAAGAAAATCACTTTCCTTTGAAAGTGCCTTAAGCTACTTACAAGCATTCACCAGAAACTCACATACGTTTCTTTGAAAGAGAAGCAGTCTGTTCCAACACTTCAATTCACTGTGCGAAGTGAATGGAGTGTTGCTTCACTTTCTAACTGCTGTCCTTTCAAAGAAAATCACTTTCCTTTGAAAGTGCCTTAAGTTACTTGCAAGCATTAGGAAGAAACTCACATGCGTTTCTATGAAAGAGAAGCAGTCTGTTCCAACACTTCAATTCACTGTGCGAAGTGAATGGAGTGTTGCTTCACTTTCTTAATGCTGTCCTTTCAGAGAAAATCACTTTCCTTTGAAAGTGCCTTAAGCTAATTACAAGCATTCAACAGAAACTCACATGCATTTCTCTGAAAGAGAAGCAGTCTGTTCCAACACTTCATTTCACTGCACGAAGGGAATGGAGTGTTGCTTCACTTTCTAAATGTTTCCTTTCAGAGAAAATCACTTTCCTTTGAAAGTGCATTAAGCTACTTACAAGCATTCACCAGAAACTCACATGCGTTTCTTTGAAAGAGAAGCAGTCTGTTCCAACACTTCAATTCACTGTGCGAAGTGAATGGAGTGTTGCTTCATTTCTAAATGCTGTCCTTTCAGAGAAAATCACTTTCCTTTGAAAGTGCCTTAAGTCACTTGCAAGCATTAGGAAGAAACTCACATGCGTTTCTCTGAAAGAGAAGCAGTCTGTTCCAACACTTCAATTCACTGTGCGAAGTGAATGGAGTGTTGCTTCACTTTCTTAATGCTGTCCTTTCAGAGAAAATCACTTTCCTTTGAAAGTGCCTTAAGCTAATTACAAGCATTCAACAGAAACTCACATGCATTTCTCTGAAAGAGAAGCAGTCTGTTCCAACACTTCAATTCACTGCACGAAGTGAATGGAGTGTTGCTTCACTTTCTAAAGGCTGCCCTTTCAGAGAGAATCACTTTCCTTTGAAAGTGCCTTAAGCTACTTACTAGCATTCACCAGAGACTCACATGCGTTACTCTGAAAGAGAAGCAGTCTGTTCCAACACTTCAATTCACTTTGCGAAGTGAATGGAGTGTTGCTTCACTTTCTTAATGCTGTCCTTTCAGAGAAAATCACTTTCCTTTGAAAGTGCCTTAAGCTACTTTCAAGCATTCACAAGAAACACACATGCGTTTCTCTGAAATAGAAGCAGTCTGTTCCAACACTTCAACTCACTGTGCGTAGTGAATGGAGTGTTGCTTCACTTTCTAAATGCTGTCATTTCATAGAAAATCACTTTCCTTTGAAACTGCCTTGAGCTACTTACAAGCATTCAACAGAAACTCACATGCATTTCTCTGAAAGAGAAGCAGTCGGTTCCAACACTTCAATTCACTGTGCGAAGTGAATGGAGTGTTGCTTCACTTTCTAAATGCTGTCATTTCATAGAAAATCACTTTCCTTTGAAAGTGCCTTAAGTTACTCATAAGCATTAGGAAGAAACTCACATGCGTTTCTTTGAAAGAGAAGCAGTCTGTTCCAACACTTCAATTCACTGCACGAAGGGAATGGAGTGTTGCTTCACTTTCTAAATGCTGTCCTTTCAGAGAAAATCACTTTACTTTGAAAGTGCCTTAAGGTACTTACAAGCATTTAACAGAAACTCACATGCATTTCTCTGAAAGAGAAGCAGTCTGTTCCAACACTTCAATTCACTGTGCGAAGTGAATGGAGTGTTGCTTCACTTTCTAAATGCTGTACTTTCAGAGAAAATCACTTTCCTTTGATAGTGCCTTAAGCTACTTTCAAGCATTCACAAGAAACACACATGCGTTTCTCTGAAATAGAAGCAGTCTGTTCCAACACTTCAATTCACTGTGCGAAGTGAATGGAGTGTTGCTTCACTTTCTAAATGCTGTACTTTCAGAGAAAATCACTTTCCTTTGAAAGTGCCTTAAGGTACTTACAAGCATTCACCAGAAACTCACATACGTTTCTTTGAAAGAGAAGCAGAATGTTCCAACACTTCAATTCACTGTGCAAAGTGAATGGAGTGTTGCTTCACTTTCTAACTGCTGTCCTTTCAAAGAAAATCACTTTCCTTTGAAAGTGCCTTAAGTTACTTGCAAGCATTAGGAAGAAACTCACATGCATTTCTCTGAAATAGAAGCAGTCTGTTCCAACACTTCAATTCACTGTGCGAAGTGAATGGAGTGTTGCTTCACTTTCTTAATGCTGTCCTTTCAGAGAAAATCACGTTCCTTTGAAAGTGCCTTAAGCTAATTACAAGCATTCAACAGAAACTCACATGCATTTCTCTGAAAGAGAAGCAGTCTGTTCCAACACTTCAATTCACTGCACGAAGGGAATGGAGTGTTGCTTCACTTTCTAAATGCTGTCCTTTCAGAGAAAATCACTTTCCTTTGAAAGTGCATTAAGCTAATTACAAGCATTCAACAGAAACTCACATGAATTTCTCTGAAAGAGAAGCAGTCTGTTCCAACACTTCAATTCACTGCACGAAGGGAATGGAGTGTTGCTTCACTTTCTAAATGCTGTCCTTTCAGAGAAAATCACTTTCCTTTGAAAGTGCCTTAAGCTACTTACAAGCATTCACCAGAAACTCACATGCGTTTCTTTGAAAGAGAAGCACTCTGTTCCAACACTACAATTCACTGTGCGAAGTGAATGGAGTGTTGCTTCACTTTCTAAATGCTGTCCTTTCAGAGAAAATCACTTTCCTTTGAAAGTGCCTTAAACTACTTTCAAGCATTCAACAGAAACTCACATGCATTTCTCTGAAAGAGAAGCAGTCTGTTCCAACACTTCAATTCACTGTGCGAAGTGAATGGAGTGTTGCTTCACTTTCTAAATGCTGTCCTTTCAGAGAAAATTACTTTTCTTTGATAGTGCCTTAAGCTACTTTCAAGCATTCACAAGAAACACACATGCGTTTCTCTGAAATAGAAGCAGTCTGTTCCAACACTTCAATTCACTGTGCGAAGTGAATGGAGTGTTGCTTCACTTTCTAAATGCTGTCTTTTCCGAGAAAATCACTTTCCTTTGAAAGTGCCTTACGGTACTTACAAGCATTCAACAGAAACTCACATGCATTTCTCTGAAAGAGAAGCAGTCTGTTCCAACACTTCAATTCACTGTGCGAAGTGAATGAAGTGTTGCTTCACTTTCTAAATGCTGTCCTTTCAGAGAACATAACTTTCCCTTGAAAGTGCCTTAAGCTACTTACAAGCATTCACCAGAAACTCACATGCGTTTCTTTGAAAGAGAAGCAGTCTGTTCCAACACTTCAATTCACTGTGCGAAGTGAATGGAGTGTTGCTTCACTTTCTAAATGCTGTCCTTTCAAAGAAAATCACTTTCCTTTGAAAGTGCCTTAAGTTACTTGGAAGCATTAGGAAGAAACTCACATGCGTTTCTCTGAAAGAGAAGCAGTCTGTTCCAACACTTCAATTCACTGCACGAAGGGAATGGAGTGTTGCTTCACTTTCTAAATTCTGTCCTTTAAGAGAAAATCACTTTCCTTTGAAAGTGCCTTAAACGACTTTCAAGCATTCACAAAAAACTCACATGCGTTTCTCTGAAAGAGTAGCAGTCTGTTCCAACACTTCAATTCACTGTGCGAAGTGAATGGAGTGTTGCTTCACTTTCTAAATGCTGTCCTTTCAGAGAAAATCACTTTCCTTTGAAAGTGCCTTAAGCTAATTACAAGCATTCAACAGAAACTCACATGCATTTCTCTGAAAGAGAAGCAGTCTGTTCCAACACTTCAATCCACTGTGCGAAGTGAATGGAGTGTTGCTTCACTTTCTAAATGCTGTCTTTTCCGAGAAAATCACTTTCCTTTGAAAGTGCCTTATGGTACTTACAAGCATTCACCAGAAACTCACATGCATTTCTCTGAAAGAGAAGCAGTCTGTTCCAACACTTCAATTCACTGTGCGAAGTGAATGGAGTGTTGCTTCACTTTCTAAATGCTGTCCTTTCAAAGAAAATCACTTTCCTTTGAAAGTGCCTTAAGTTACTTGCAAGCATTAGGAAGAAACTCACATGCGTTTCTCTGAAAGAGAAGCAGTCTGTTCCAACACTTCAATTCACTGCACGAAGGGAATGGAGTGTTGCTTCACTTTCTAAATTCTGTCTTTTCCGAGAAAATCACTTTCCTTTGAAAGTGCCTTAAACTACTTTCAAGCATTCACAAAAAACTCACATGCGTTTCTCTGAAAGAGAAGCAGTCTGTTCCAACACTTCAATTCACTGTGCGAAGTGAATGGAGTGTTGCTTCACTTTCTAAATGCTGTCCTTTCAGAGAAAATCACTTTCCTTTAAAAGTGCCTTAAGCTAATTATAAGCATTCAACAGAAACTCACATGCATTTCTCTGAAAGAGAAGCAGTCTGTTCCAATACTTCAATTCACTGTGCGAAGTGAATGAAGTGTTGCTTCACTTTCTAAATGCTGTCCTTTCAGAGAAAATCACTTTCCCTTGAAAGTGCCTTAAGCTACTTACAAGCATTCACCAGAAACTCACATGCATTTCTCTGAAAGAGAAGCAGTCTGTTCCAACACTTCAATTCACTGTGCGAAGTGAATGGAGTGTTGCTTCACTTTCTAAATGCTGTCCTTTCAAAGAAAATCACTTTCCTTTGAAAGTGCCTGAAGTTACTTGCAAGCATTAGGAAGAAACTCACATGCGTTTCTCTGAAAGAGAAGCAGTCTGTTCCAACACTTCAATTCACTGCACGAAGGGAATGGAGTGTTGCTTCACTTTCTAAATGCTGTCCTTTCAGAGAAAATTACTTTTCTTTGATAGTGCCTTAAGCTACTTTCAAGCATTCACAAGAAACACACATGCGTTTCTCTGAAATAGAAGCAGTCTGTTCCAACACTTCAATTCACTGTGCGAAGTGAATGGAGTGTTGCTTCACTTTCTAAATGCTGTCTTTTCCGAGAAAATCACTTTCCTTTGAAAGTGCCTTACGGTACTTACAAGCATTCAACAGAAACTCACATGCATTTCTCTGAAAGAGAAGCAGTCTGTTCCAACACTTCAATTCACTGTGCGAAGTGAATGAAGTGTTGCTTCACTTTCTAAATGCTGTCCTTTCAGAGAAAATAACTTTCCCTTGAAAGTGCCTTAAGCTACTTACAAGCATTCACCAGAAACTCACATGCGTTTCTTTGAAAGAGAAGCAGTCTGTTCCAACACTTCACATCACTGTGCGAAGTGAATGGAGTGTTGCTTCACTTTCTAAATGCTGTCCTTTCAAAGAAAATCACTTTCCTTTGAAAGTGCCTTAAGTTACTTGGAAGCATTAGGAAGAAACTCACATGCGTTTCTCTGAAAGAGAAGCAGTCTGTTCCAACACTTCAATTCACTGCACGAAGGGAATGGAGTGTTGCTTCACTTTCTAAATTCTGTCCTTTAAGAGAAAATCACTTTCCTTTGAAAGTGCCTTAAACGACTTTCAAGCATTCACAAAAAACTCACATGCGTTTCTCTGAAAGAGAAGCAGTCTGTTCCAACACTTCAATTCACTGTGCGAAGTGAATGGAGTGTTGCTTCACTTTCTAAATGCTGTCCTTTCAGAGAAAATCACTTTCCTTTGAAAGTGCCTTAAGCTAATTACAAGCATTCAACAGAAACTCACATGCATTTCTCTGAAAGAGAAGCAGTCTGTTCCAACACTTCAATTCACTGCACGAAGGGAATGGAGTGTTGCTTCACTTTCTAAATGCTGTCCTTTCAGAGAAAATCACTTTCCTTTGAAAGTGCCTTAAGCTACTTTCAAGCATTCACCAGAAACTCACATGCGTTTCTTTGAAAGAGAAGCAGTCTGTTCCAACACTTCAATCCACTGTGCGAAGTGAATGGAGTGTTGCTTCACTTTCTAAATGCTGTCTTTTCAGAGAAAATCACTTTCCTTTGAAAGTGCCTTATGGTACTTACAAGCATTCACCAGAAACTCACATGCATTTCTCTGAAAGAGAAGCAGTCTGTTCCAACACTTCAATTCACTGTGCGAAGTGAATGGAGTGTTGCTTCACTTTCTAAATGCTGTCCTTTCAAAGAAAATCACTTTCCTTTGAAAGTGCCTTAAGTTACTTGCAAGCATTAGGAAGAAACTCACATGCGTTTCTCTGAAAGAGAAGCAGTCTGTTCCAACACTTCAATTCACTGCACGAAGGGAATGGAGTGTTGCTTCACTTTCTAAATTCTGTCCTTTCAGAGAAAATCACTTTCCTTTGAAAGTGCCTTAAACTACTTTCAAGCATTCACAAAAAACTCACATGCGTTTCTCTGAAAGAGAAGCAGTCTGTTCCAACACTTCAATTCACTGTGCGAAGTGAATGGAGTGTTGCTTCACTTTCTAAATGCTGTCCTTTCAGAGAAAATCACTTTCCTTTAAAAGTGCCTTAAGCTAATTATAAGCATTCAACAGAAACTCACATGCATTTCTCTGAAAGAGAAGCAGTCTGTTCCAATACTTCAATTCACTGTGCGAAGTGAATGAAGTGTTGCTTCACTTTCTAAATGCTGTCCTTTCAGAGAAAATCACTTTCCCTTGAAAGTGCCTTAAGCTACTTACAAGCATTCACCAGAAACTCACATGCATTTCTCTGAAAGAGAAGCAGTCTGTTCCAACACTTCAATTCACTGTGCGAAGTGAATGGAGTGTTGCTTCACTTTCTAAATGCTGTCCTTTCAAAGAAAATCACTTTCCTTTGAAAGTGCCTTAAGTTACTTGCAAGCATTAGGAAGAAACTCACATGCGTTTCTCTGAAAGAGAAGCAGTCTGTTCCAACACTTCAATTCACTGCACGAAGGGAATGGAGTGTTGCTTCACTTTCTAAATTCTGTCCTTTCAGAGAAAATCACTTTCCTTTGAAAGTGCCTTAATCTACTTTCAAGCATTCACAAAAAACTCACATGCGTTTCTCTGAAAGAGAAGCAGTCTGTTCCAACACTTCAATTCACTGTACGAAGTGAATGGAGTGTTGCTTCACTTTCGAAATGCTGTCCTTTCAGAGAAAATCACTTTCCTTTGAAAGTGCCTTAAGCTAATTACAAGCATTCAACAGAAACTCACATGCATTTCTCTGAAAGAGAAGCAGTCTGTTCCAACACTTCATTTCACTGCACGAAGGGAATGGAGTGTTGCTTCACTTTCTAAATGCTTTCCTTTCAGAGAAAATCACTTTCCTTTGAAAGTGCATTAAGCTACTTACAAGCATTCACCAGAAACTCACATGCTTTTCTCTGAAAGAGAAGCAGTCTGTTCCAACACTTCAATTCACTGTGCGAAGTGAATGGAGTGTTGCTTCACTTTCTAAATGCTGTCCTTTCAGAGAAAATCACTTTCCTTTGAAAGTGCCTTAAGTTACTTGCAAGCATTAGGAAGAAACTCACATGCGTTTCTCTGAAAGAGAAGCAGTCTGTTCCAACACTTCAATTCACTGTGCGAAGTGAATGGAGTGTTGCTTCACTTTCTTAATGCTGTCCTTTCAGAGAAAATCACGTTCCTTTGAAAGTGCCTTAAGCTAATTACAAGCATTCAACAGAAACTCACATGCATTTCTCTGAAAGAGAAGCAGTCTGTTCCAACACTTCAATTCACTGCATGAAGTGAATGGAGTGTTGCTTCACTTTCTAAATGCTGTCCTTTCAGAGAAAATTACTTTTCTTTGATAGTGCCTTAAGCTACTTTCAAGCATTCACAAGAAACACACATGCGTTTCTCTGAAATAGAAGCAGTCTGTTCCAACACTTCAATTCACTGTGCGAAGTGAATGGAGTGTTGCTTCACTTTCTAAATGCTGTCTTTTCCGAGAAAATCACTTTCCTTTGAAAGTGCCTTACGGTACTTACAAGCATTCAACAGAAACTCACATGCATTTCTCTGAAAGAGAAGCAGTCTGTTCCAACACTTCAATTCACTGTGCGAAGTGAATGAAGTGTTGCTTCACTTTCTAAATGCTGTCCTTTCAGAGAAAATCACTTTCCCTTGAAAGTGCCTTAAGCTACTTACAAGCATTCACCAGAAACTCACATGCGTTTCTTTGAAAGAGAAGCAGTCTGTTCCAACACTTCAATTCACTGTGCGAAGTGAATGGAGTGTTGCTTCACTTTCTAAATGCTGTCCTTTCAAAGAAAATCACTTTCCTTTGAAAGTGCCTTAAGTTACTTGGAAGCATTAGGAAGAAACTCACATGCGTTTCTCTGAAAGAGAAGCAGTCTGTTCCAACACTTCAATTCACTGCACGAAGGGAATGGAGTGTTGCTTCACTTTCTAAATTCTGTCTTTTCAGAGAAAATCACTTTCCTTTGAAAGTGCCTTAAACGACTTTCAAGCATTCACAAAAAACTCACATGCGTTTCTCTGAAAGAGAAGCAGTCTGTTCCAACACTTCAATTCACTGTGCGAAGTGAATGGAGTGTTGCTTCACTTTCTAAATGCTGTCCTTTCAGAGAAAATCACTTTCCTTTGAAAGTGCCTTAAGCTAATTACAAGCATTCAACAGAAACTCACATGCATTTCTCTGAAAGAGAAGCAGTCTGTTCCAACACTTCAATTCACTGCACGAAGGGAATGGAGTGTTGCTTCACTTTCTAAATGCTGTCCTTTCAGAGAAAATCACTTTCCTTTGAAAGTGCCTTAAGCTACTTTCAAGCATTCACCAGAAACTCACATGCGTTTCTTTGAAAGAGAAGCAGTCTGTTCCAACACTTCAATCCACTGTGCGAAGTGAATGGAGTGTTGCTTCACTTTCTAAATGCTGTCTTTTCCGAGAAAATCACTTTCCTTTGAAAGTGCCTTATGGTACTTACAAGCATTCACCAGAAACTCACATGCATTTCTCTGAAAGAGAAGCAGTCTGTTCCAACACTTCAATTCACTGTGCGAAGTGAATGGAGTGTTGCTTCACTTTCTAAATGCTGTCCTTTCAAAGAAAATCACTTTCCTTTGAAAGTGCCTTAAGTTACTTGCAAGCATTAGGAAGAAACTCACATGCGTTTCTCTGAAAGAGAAGCAGTCTGTTCCAACACTTCAATTCACTGCACGAAGGGAATGGAGTGTTGCTTCACTTTCTAAATTCTGTCCTTTCAGAGAAAATCACTTTCCTTTGAAAGTGCCTTAAACTACTTTCAAGCATTCACAAAAAACTCACATGGGTTTCTCTGAAAGAGAAGCAGTCTGTTCCAACACTTCAATTCACTGTGCGAAGTGAATGGAGTGTTGCTTCACTTTCTAAATGCTGTCCTTTCAGAGAAAATCACTTTCCTTTGAAAGTGCCTTAAGCTAATTATAAGCATTCAACAGAAACTCACATGCATTTCTCTGAAAGAGAAGCAGTCTGTTCCAATACTTCAATTCACTGTGCGAAGTGAATGAAGTGTTGCTTCACTTTCTAAATGCTGTCCTTTCAGAGAAAATCACTTTCCCTTGAAAGTGCCTTAAGCTACTTACAAGCATTCACCAGAAACTCACATGCATTTCTCTGAAAGAGAAGCAGTCTGTTCCAACACTTCAATTCACTGTGCGAAGTGAATGGAGTGTTGCTTCACTTTCTAAATGCTG
The DNA here is from genome assembly GCF_982192425.1 of Myodes glareolus. Classification (NCBI taxonomy): domain Eukaryota; kingdom Metazoa; phylum Chordata; class Mammalia; order Rodentia; family Cricetidae; genus Myodes; species Myodes glareolus. The sequence continues at coordinate 263,815 of NW_028263211.1, read as the reverse complement.
TCCTTTCAAAGAAAATCACTTTCCTTTGAAAGTGCCTTAAGTTACTTGCAAGCATTAGGAAGAAACTCACATGCGTTTCTCTGAAAGAGAAGCAGTCTGTTCCAACACTTCAATTCACTGCACGAAGGGAGTGGAGTGTTGCTTCACTTTCTAAATTCTGTCCTTTCAGAGAAAATCACTTTCCTTTGAAAGTGCCTTAAACTACTTTCAAGCATTCACAAAAAACTCACATGCGTTTCTCTGAAAGAGAAGCAGTCTGTTCCAACACTTCAATTCACTGTGCGAAGTGAATGGAGTGTTGCTTCACTTTCTAAATGCTGTCCTTTCAGAGAAAATCACTTTCCTTTGAAAGTGCCTTAAGCTAATTACAAGCATTCAACAGAATCTCACATGCATTTCTCTGAAAGAGAAGCAGTCTGTTCCAACACTTCATTTCTCTTCACGAAGGGAATGGAGTGTTGCTTCACTTTCTAAATGCTTTCCTTTCAGAGAAAATCACTTTCCTTTGAAAGTGCATTAAGCTACTTACAAGCATTCACCAGAAACTCACCTGCTTTTCTCTGAAAGAGAAGCAGTCTGTTCCAACACTTCAATTCACTGTGCGAAGTGAATGGAGTGTTGCTTCACTTTCTAAATGCTGTCCTTTCAGAGAAAATCACTTTCCTTTGAAAGTGCCTTAAGTTACTTGCAAGCATTAGGAAGAAACTCACATGCGTTTCTCTGAAAGAGAAGCAGTCTGTTCCAACACTTCAATTCACTGTGCGAAGTGAATGGAGTGTTGCTTCACTTTCTTAATGCTGTCCTTTCAGAGAAAATCACTTTCCTTTGAAAGTGCCTTAAGCTAATTACAAGCATTCAACAGAAACTCACATGCATTTCTCTGAAAGAGAAGCAGTCTGTTCCAACACTTCAATTCACTGCACGAAGTGAATGGAGTGTTGCTTCACTTTCTAAATGCTGTCTTTTCAGAGAAAATTACTTTCCTTTGAAACTGCCTTGAGCTACTTACAAGCATTCAACAGAAACTCACATGCATTTCTCTGAAAGAGAAGCAGTCGGTTCCAACACTTCAATTCACTGTGCGAAGTGAATGGAGTGTTGCTTCACTTTCTAAATGCTGTCATTTCATAGAAAATCACTTTCCTTTGAAAGTGCCTTAAGCTACTTATAAGCATTAGGAAGAAACTCACATGCGTTTCTTTGAAAGAGAAGCAGTCTGTTCCAACACTTCAATTCACTGTGCGAAGTGAATGGAGTGTTGCTTCACTTTCTAAATGCTGTCCTTTCAGAGAAAATCACTTTCCCTTGAAAGTGCCTTAAGCTACTTACAAGCATTCACCAGAAACTCACATGCGTTTCTCTGAAAGAGAAGCAGTCTGTTCCAACACTTCAATTCACTGCACGAAGTGAATGGAGTGTTGCTTTACTTTCTAAATGCTGTCTTTTCAGAGAAAATTACTTTCCTTTGAAACTGCCTTGAGCTACTTACAAGCATTCAACAGAAACTCACATGCATTTCTCTGAAAGAGAAGCAGTCGGTTCCAACACTTCAATTCACTGTGCGAAGTGAATGGAGTGTTGCTTCACTTTCTAAATGCTGTCATTTCATAGAAAATCACTTTCCTTTGAAAGTGCCTTAAGCTACTTATAAGCATTAGGAAGAAACTCACATGCGTTTTTTTGAAAGAGAAGCAGTCTGTTCCAACACTTCAATTCACTGTGCGAAGTGAATGGAGTGTTGATTCACTTTCTAAATGCTGTCCTTTCAGAGAAAATCACTTTCCCTTGAAAGTGCCTTAAGCTACTTACAAGCATTCACCAGAAACTCACATGCATTTCTCTGAAAGAGAAGCAGTCTGTTCCAACACTTCAATTCACTGTGCGAAGTGAATGGAGTGTTGCTTCACTTTCTAAATGCTGTCCTTTCAAAGAAAATCACTTTCCTTTGAAAGTGCCTTAAGTTACTTGCAAGCATTAGGAAGAAACTCACATGCGTTTTTCTGAAAGAGAAGCAGTCTGTTCCAACACTTCAATTCACTGCACGAAGGGAATGGAGTGTTGCTTCACTTTCTAAATTCTGTCCTTTCAGAGAAAATCACTTTCCTTTGAAAGTGCCTTAAACTACTTTCAAGCATTCACAAAAAACTCACATGCGTTTCTCTGAAAGAGAAGCAGTCTGTTCCAACACTTCAATTCACTGTGCGAAGTGAATGGAGTGTTGCTTCACTTTCTAAATGCTGTCCTTTCAGAGAAAATCACTTTCCTTTGAAAGTGCCTTAAGCTAATTACAAGCATTCAACAGAAATTCACATGCATTTCTCTGAAAGAGAAGCAGTCTGTTCCAACACTTCAATTCACTGCACGAAGGGAATGGAGTGTTGCTTCACCTTCTAAATGCTGTCCTTTCAGAGAAAATCACTTTCCTTTGAAAGTGCCTTAAACTAATTTCAAGCATTCACAGAAAACGCACATGCGTTTCTCTGAAAGAGAAGCAGTCTGTTCCAACACTTCAATTCACTGTGCAATGTCATGGAGTGTTGCCTCACTTTTGAAATGCTGTCCTTTCCGAGAAAATCACTTTCCTTTGAAAGTGCCTTAAACTACTTTCAAGCATTCACAAAAAACTCACATGTGTTTCCCTGAAAGAGAAGCAGTCTGTTCCAACACTTCAATTCTCTGTGCGAAGTGAATGGAGTGTTGCTTCACTTTCTAAATGCTGTCCTTTCAATGAAATTCACTTTCCTTTGAAAGTGCCTTAAGTTACTTGCAAGCATTAGGAAGAAACTCACATGCGTTTCTCTGAAAGAAAAGCAGTCTGTTCCAACACTTCAATTCACTGTGTGAAGTGAATGGAGTGTTGCTTCACTTTCTAAATTCTGTCCTTTCAGAGAAAATCACTTTCCTTTGAAAGTGCCTTAAGTTACTTACAAGCATTCAACAGAAACTCACATGCATTTCTCTGAAAGAGAAGCAGTCTGTTCCAACACTTCAATTCACTGCACGAAGGGAATGGAGTGTTGCTTCACTTTCTAAAAGCTGTCCTTTCAGAGAAAATCACTTTCCTTTGAAAGTGCCTTAAGCTACTTACAAGCATTCACCAGAAACTCACATACGTTTCTTTGAAAGAGAAGCAGTCTGTTCCAACAATTCAATTCACTGTGCGAAGTGAATGGAGTGTTGCTTCACTTTCTAACTGCTGTCCTTTCAAAGAAAATCACTTTCCTTTGAAAGTGCCTTAAGTTACTTGCAAGCATTAGGAAGAAACTCACATGCGTTTCTGTGAAAGAGAAGCAGTCTGTTCCAACACTTCAATTCACTGTGCGAAGTGAATGGAGTGTTGCTTCACTTTCTTAATGCTGTCCTTTCAGAGAAAATCACTTTCCTTTGAAAGTGCCTTAAGCTAATTACAAGCATTCAACAGAAACTCACATGCATTTCTCTGAAAGAGAAGCAGCCTGTTCCAACACTTCATTTCACTGCACGAAGGGAATGGAGTGTTGCTTCACTTTCTAAATGCTTTCCTTTCAGAGAAAATCACTTTCCTTTGAAAGTGCATTAAGCTACTTACAAGCATTCACCAGAAACTCACATGCGTTTCTTTGAAAGAGAAGCAGTCTGTTCCAACACTACAATTCACTGTGCGAAGTGAATGGAGTGTTGCTTCACTTTCTAAATGCTGTCCTTTCAGAGAAAATCACTTTCCTTTGAAAGTGCCTTAAGTTACTTGCAAGCATTAGGAAGAAACTCACATGCGTTTCTCTGAAAGAGAAGCAGTCTGTTCCAACACTTCAATTCACTGTGCGAAGTGAATGGAGTGTTGCTTCACTTTCTTAATGCTGTCCTTTCAGAGAAAATCACTTTCCTTTGAAAGTGCCTTAAGCTAATTACAAGCATTCAACAGAAACTCACATGCATTTCTCTGAAAGAGAAGCAGTCTGTTCCAACACTTCAATTCACTGCACGAAGTGAATGGAGTGTTGCTTCACTTTCTAAAGGCTGCCCTTTCAGAGAAAATCACTTTCCTTTGAAAGTGCCTTAAGCTACTTACTAGCATTCACCAGAGACTCACATGCGTTACTCTGAAAGAGAAGCAGTCTGTTACAACACTTCAATTCACTGTGCGAAGTGAATGGAGTGTTGCTTCACTTTCTAAATGCTGTCCTTTCAGAGAAAATCACTTTCCCTTGAAAGTGCCTTAAGCTACTTACAAGCATTCACCAGAAACTCACATGCGTGTCTCTGCAAGAGAAGCAGTCTGTTACAACACTTCAATTCACTGTGCGAAGTGAATGGAGTGTTGCTTCACTTTCTAAATGCTGTCCTTTCAAAGAAAATCACTTTCCTTTGAAAGTGCCTTAAGTAACTTGCAAGCATTAGGAAGAAACTCACATGCGTTTTTCTGAAAGAGAAGCAGTCTGTTCCAACACTTCAATTCACTGCACGAACGGAATGGAGTGTTGCTTCACTTTCTAAATTCTGTCCTTTCAGAGAAAATCACTTTCCTTTGAAAGTGCCTTAAACTACTTTCAAGCATTCACAAAAAAATCACATGCGTTTCTCTGAAAGAGAAGCAGTCTGTTCCAACACTTCAATTCACTGTGCGAAGTGAATGGAGTGTTGCTTCACTTTCTAAATGCTGTCCTTTCAGAGAAAATCACTTTCCTTTGAAAGTGCCTTAAGCTAATTACAAGCATTCAACAGAAACTCACATGCATTTCTCTGAAAGAGAAGCCGTCTGTTCCAATACTTCAATTCACTGTGCGAAGTGAATGAAGTGTTGCTTCACTTTCAAAATGCTGTCCTTTCAGAGAAAATCACTTTCCCTTGAAAGTGCCTTAAGCTACTTACAAGCATTCACCAGAAACTCACATGCATTTCTCTGAAAGAGAAGCAGTCTGTTCCAACACTTCAATTCACTGTGCGAAGTGAATGGAGTGTTGCTTCACTTTCTAAATGCTGTCCTTTCAAAGAAAATCACTTTCCTTTGAAAGTGCCTTAAGTTACTTGGAAGCATTAGGAAGAAACTCACATGCGTTTCTCTGAAAGAGAAGCAGTCTGTTCCAACACTTCAATTCACTGCACGAAGGGAATGGAGTGTTGCTTCACTTTCTAAATTCTGTCCTTTCAGAGAAAATCACTTTCCTTTGAAAGTGCCTTAAACGACTTTCAAGCATTCACAAAAAACTCACATGCGTTTCTCTGAAAGAGAAGCAGTCTGTTCCAACACTTCAATTCACTGTGCGAAGTGAATGGAGTGTTGCTTCACTTTCTAAATGCTGTCCTTTCAGAGAAAATCACTTTCCTTTGAAAGTGCCTTAAGCTAATTACAAGCATTCAACAGAAACTCACATGCATTTCTCTGAAAGAGAAGCAGTCTGTTCCAACACTTCAATTCACTGCACGAAGGGAATGGAGTGTTGCTTCACTTTCTAAATGCTGTCCTTTCAGAGAAAATCACTTTCCTTTGAAAGTGCCTTAAGCTACTTTCAAGTATTCACCAGAAAATCACATGCGTTTCTTTGAAAGAGAAGCAGTCTGTTCCAACACTTCAATCCACTGTGCGAAGTGAATGGAGTGTTGCTTCACTTTCTAAATGCTGTCTTTTCCGAGAAAATCACTTTCCTTTGAAAGTGCCTTATGGTACTTACAAGCATTCACCAGAAACTCACATGCATTTCTCTGAAAGAGAAGCAGTCTGTTCCAACACTTCAATTCACTGTGCGAAGTGAATGGAGTGTTGCTTCACTTTCTAAATGCTGTCCTTTCAAAGAAAATCACTTTCCTTTGAAAGTGCCTTAAGTTACTTGCAAGCATTAGGAAGACACTCACATGCGTTTCTCTGAAAGAGAAGCAGTCTGTTCCAACACTTCAATTCACTGCACGAAGGGAATGGAGTGTTGCTTCACTTTCTAAATTCTGTCCTTTCAGAGAAAATCACTTTCCTTTGAAAGTGCCTTAAACTACTTTCAAGCATTCACAAAAAACTCACATGCGTTTCTCTGAAAGAGAAGCAGTCTGTTCCAACACTTCAATTCACTGTGCGAAGTGAATGGAGTGTTGCTTCACTTTCTAAATGCTGTCCTTTCAGAGAAAATCACTTTCCTTTGAAAGTGCCTTAAGCTAATTATAAGCATTCAACAGAAACTCACATGCATTTCTCTGAAAGAGAAGCAGTCTGTTCCAATACTTCAATTCACTGTGCGAAGTGAATGAAGTGTTGCTTCACTTTCTAAATGCTGTCCTTTCAGAGAAAATCACTTTCCCTTGAAAGTGCCTTAAGCTACTTACAAGCATTCACCAGAAACTCACATGCATTTCTCTGAAAGAGAAGCAGTCTGTTCCAACACTTCAATTCACTGTGCGAAGTGAATGGAGTGTTGCTTCACTTTCTAAATGCTGTCCTTTCAAAGAAAATCACTTTCCTTTGAAAGTGCCTTAAGTTACTTGCAAGCATTAGGAAGAAACTCACATGCGTTTCTCTGAAAGAGAAGCAGTCTGTTCCAACACTTCAATTCACTGTGCAAAGTGAATGGAGTGTTGCTTCACTTTCTAAATGCTGTCCTTTCAGAGAAAATCACTTTCCTTTGAAAGTGCCTTAAGCTAATTACAAGCATTCAACAGAAACTCACATGCATTTCTCTGAAAGAGAAGCAGTCTGTTCCAACACTTCAATTCACTGCACGAAGTGAATGGAGTGTTGCTTCACTTTCTAAATGCTGTCTTTTCAGAGAAAATTACTTTCCTTTGAAACTGCCTTGAGCTACTTACAAGCATTCAACAGAATCTCACATGCATTTCTCTGAAAGAGAAGCAGTCGGTTCCAACACTTCAATTCACTGTGCGAAGTGAATGGAGTGTTGCTTCACTTTCTAAATGCTGTCATTTCATAGAAAATCACTTTCTTTTGAAAGTGCCTTAAGCTACTTATAAGCATTAGGATGAAACTCACATGCGTTTCTTTGAAAGAGAAGCAGTCTGTTCCAACACTTCAATTCACTGTGCGAAGTGAATGGAGTGTTGCTTCACTTTCTAAATGCTGTCCTTTCAGAGAAAATCACTTTCCCTTGAAAGTGCCTTAAGCTACTTACAAGCATTCACCAGAAACTCACATGCATTTCTCTGAAAGAGAAGCAGTCTGTTCCAACACTTCAATTCACTGCACGAAGTGAATGGAGTGTAGCTTTACTTTCTAAATGCTGTCTTTTCAGAGAAAATTACTTTCCTTTGAAACTGCCTTGAGCTACTTACAAGCATTCAACAGAAACTCACATGCATTTCTCTGAAAGAGAAGCAGTCGGTTCCAACACTTCAATTCACTGTGCGAAGTGAATGGAGTGTTGCTTCACTTTCTAAATGCTGTCCTTTCAAAGAAAATCACTTTCCTTTGAAAGTGCCTTAAGTTACTTGCAAGCATTAGGAAGAAACTCACATGCGTTTTTCTGAAAGAGAAGCAGTCTGTTCCAACACTTCAATTCACTGCACGAAGGGAATGGAGCGTTGCTTCACTTTCTAAATTCTGTCCTTTCAGAGAAAATCACTTTCCTTTGAAAGTGCCTTAAACTACTTTCAAGCATTCACAAAAAACTCACATGCGTTTCTCTGAAAGAGAAGCAGTCTGTTCCAACACTTCAATTCACTGTGCGAAGTGAATGGAGTGTTGCTTCACTTTCTAACTGCTGTCCTTTCAAAGAAAATCACTTTCCTTTGAAAGTGCCTTAAGTTACTTGCAAGCATTAGGAAGAAACTCACATGCGTTTCTATGAAAGAGAAGCAGTCTGTTCCAACACTTCAATTCACTGTGCGAAGTGAATGGAGTGTTGCTTCACTTTCTTAATGCTGTCCTTTCAGAGAAAATCACTTCCCTTTGAAAGTGCCTTAAGCTAATTACAAGCATTCAACAGAAACTCATATGCATTTCTCTGAAAGAGAAGCAGTCTGTTCCAACACTTCATTTCACTTCACGAAGGGAATGGAGTGTTGCTTCACTTTCTAAATGCTTTCCTTTCAGAGAAAATCACTTTCCTTTGAAAGTGCATTAAGCTACTTACAAGCATTCACCAGAAACTCACATGCGTTTCTTTGAAAGAGAAGCAGTCTGTTCCAACACTACAATTCACTGTGCGAAGTGAATGGAGTGTTGCTTCACTTTCTAAATGCTGTCCTTTCAGAGAAAATCACTTTCCTTTGAAAGTGCCTTAAGTTACTTGCAAGCATTAGGAAGAAACTCACATGCGTTTCTCTGAAAGAGAAGCAGTCTGTTCCAACACTTCAATTCACTGTGCGAAGTGAATGGAGTGTTGCTTCACTTTCTTAATGCTGTCCTTTCAGAGAAAATCACTTTCCTTTGAAAGTGCCTTAAGCTAATTACAAGCATTCAACAGAAACTCACATGCATTTCTCTGAAAGAGAAGCAGTCTGTTCCAACACTTCAATTCAATGCACGAAGTGAATGGAGTGTTGCTTCACTTTCTAAAGGCTGCCCTTTCAGAGAAAATCACTTTCCTTTGAAAGTGCCTTAAGCTACTTACTAGCATTCACCAAAGACTCACATGCGTTACTCTGAAAGAGAAGCAGTCTGTTCCAACACTTCAATTCACTGTGCGAAGTGAATGGAGTGTTGCTTCACTTTCTAAATGCTGTCCTTTCAGAGAAAATCACTTTCCCTTGAAAGTGCCTTAAGCTACTTACAAGCATTCACCAGAAACTCACATGCATTTCTCTGAAAGAGAAGCAGTCTGTTCCAACACTTCAATTCACTGTGCGAAGTGAATGGAGTGTTGCTTCACTTTCTAAATGCTGTCCTTTCAAAGAAAATCACTTTCCTTTGAAAGTGCCTTAAGTTACTTGCAAGCATTAGGAAGAAACTCACATGCGTTTTTCTGAAAGAGAAGCAGTCTGTTCCAACACTTCAATTCACTGCACGAAGGGAATGGAGTGTTGCTTCACTTTCTAAATTCTGTCCTTTCAGAGAAAATCACTTTCCTTTGAAAGTGCCTTAAACTACTTTCAAGCATTCACAAAAAACTCACATGCGTTTCTCTGAAAGAGAAGCAGTCTGTTCCAACACTTCAATTCACTGTGCGAAGTGAATGGAGTGTTGCTTCACTTTCTAAATGCTGTCCTTTCAGAGAAAATCACTTTCCTTTGAAAGTGCCTTAAGCTAATTACAAGCATTCAACAGAAACTCACATGCATTTCTCTGAAAGAGAAGCCGTCTGTTCCAATACTTCAATTCACTGTGCGAAGTGAATGAAGTGTTGCTTCACTTTCAAAATGCTGTCCTTTCAAAGAAAATCACTTTCCTTTGAAAGTGCCTTAAACTAAATTCAAGCATTCACAGAAAACGCACATACGTTTCTCTGAAAGAGAAGCAGTCTGTTCCAACACTTCAATTCACTGTGCAAAGTCATGGAGTGTTGCCTCACTTTTGAAATGCTGTCCTTTCCGAGAAAATCACTTTCCTTTGAAAGTGACTTAAGCTACTTTCAAGCATTCACAAAAAACTCACATGTGTTTCTCTGAAAGAGAAGCAGTCTGCTCCAACACTTCAATTCTCTGTGCGAAGTGAATGGAGTGTTGCTTCACTTTCTAAATGCTGTCCTTTCAATGAAATTCACTTTCCTTTGAAAGTGCCTTAAGTTACTTGCAAGCATTAGGAAGAAACTCACATGCGTTTCTCTGAAAGAGAAGCAGTCTGTTCCAACACTTCAATTCACTGTGTGAAGTGAATGGAGTGTTGCTTCACTTTCTAAATTCTGTCCTTTCAGAGAAAATCACTTTCCTTTGAAAGTGCCTTAAGTTACTTACAAGCATTCAACAGAAACTCACATGCATTTCTCTGAAAGAAAAGCAGTCTGTTCCAACACTTCATTTCACTGCACGAAGGGAATGGAGTGTTGCTTCACTTTCTAAATGCTTTCCTTTCAGAGAAAATCACTTTCCTTTGAAAGTGCATTAAGCTACTTACAAGCATTCAACAGAAACTCACATGCATTTCTCTGAAAGAGAAGCAGTCTGTTCCAACACTTCAATTCACTGCACGAAGGGAATGTAGTGTTGCTTCACTTTCTAAATGCTGTCCTTTCAGAGAAAATCACTTTCCTTTGAAAGTGCCTTAAGCTACTTACAAGCATTCACCAGAAACTCACATACGTTTCTTTGAAAGAGAAGCAGTCTTTTCCAACACTTCATTTCACTGCACGAAGGGAATGGAGTGTTGCTTCACTTTCTAAATGCTTTCCTTTCAGAGAAAATCACTTTCCTTTGAAAGTGCATTAAGCTACTTACAAGCATTCACCAGAAACTCACATGCGTTTCTTTGAAAGAGAAGCAGTCTATTCCAACACTTCAATTCACTGTGCGAAGTGAATGGAGTGTTGCTTCACTTTCTAAATGCTGTCCTTTCAGAGAAAATCACTTTCCTTTGAAAGTGCCTTAAGTTACTTGCAAGCATTAGGAAGAAACTCACATGTGTTTCTCTGAAAGAGAAGCAGTCTGTTCCAACACTTCAATTCACTGTGCGAAGTGAATGGAGTGTTGCTTCACATTCTTAATGCTGTACTTTCAGAGAAAATCACTTTCCTTTGATAGTGCCTTAAGCTACTTTCAAGCATTCACAAGAAACACACATGCATTTCTCTGAAATAGAAGCAGTCTGTTCCAACACTTCAATTCACTGTGCGAAGTGAATGGAGTGTTGCTTCACTTTCTAAAGGCTGCCCTTTCAGAGAAAATCACTTTCCTTTGAAAGTGCCTTAAGCTACTTACTAGCATTCACCAGAGACTCACATGCGTTACTCTGAAAGAGAAGCAGTCTGTTCCAACACTTCAATTCACTGTGCGAAGTGAATGGAGTGTTGCTTCACTTTCTTAATGCTGTCCTTTCAGAGAAAATCACTTTCCTTTGAAACTGCCTTAAGCTAATTACAAGCATTCAACAGAAACTCACATGCATTTCTCTGAAAGAGAAGCAGTCTGTTCCAACACTTCAATTCACTGCACGAAGGGAATGGAGTGTTGCTTCACTTTCTAAATGCTGTCCTTTGAGAGAAAATCACTTTCCTTTGAAAGTGCATTAAGCTACTTGCAAGCATTCACCAGAAACTCACATGCGTTTCTCTGAAAGAGAAGCAGTCTGTTCCAACACTTCAATTCACTATGCGAAGTGAATGGAGTGTTGCTTCACTTTCTTAATGCTGTCCTTTCAGAGAAAATCACTTTCCTTTGAAAGTGCCTTAAGCTACTTTCAAGCATTCACAAGAAACACACATGCGTTTCTCTGAAATAGAAGCAGTCTGTTCCAACACTTCAATTCACTGTGCGAAGTGAATGGAGTGTTGCTTCACTTTCTAAATGCTGTCTTTTCCGAGAAAATCACTTTCCTTTGAAAGTGCCTTAAGGAACTTACAAGCATTCAACAGAAACTCACATGCATTTCTCTGAAAGAGAAGCAGTCTGTTCCAACACTTCAATTCACTGTGCGAAGTGAATGGAGTGTTGCTTCACTTTCTAAATGCTGTCCTTTCAGAGAAAATCACTTTCCTTTGAAAGTGCCTTAAGCTACTTACAAGCATTCACCAGAAACTCACATACGTTTCTTTGAAAGAGAAGCAGAATGTTCCAGCACTTCAATTCACTGTGCGAAGTGAATGGAGTGTTGCTTCACTTTCTAACTGCTGTCCTTTCAAAGAAAATCACTTTCCTTTGAAAGTGCCTTAAGTTACTTGCAAGCATTAGGAAGAAACTCACATGCATTTCTCTGAAATAGAAGCAGTCTGTTCCAACACTTGAATTCACTGTGCGAAGTGAATGGAGTGTTGCTTCACTTTCTTAATGCTGTCCTTTCAGAGAAAATCACGTTCCTTTGAAAGTACCTTAAGCTAATTACAAGCATTCAACAGAAACTCACATGCATTTCTCTGAAATAGAAGCAGTCTGTTCGAACACTTCAATTCACTGCACGAAGGGAATGGAGTGTTGCTTCACTTTCTAAATGCTGTCCTTTCAGAGAAAATCACTTTCCTTTGAAAGTGCATTAAGCTAATTACAAGCATTCAACAGAAACTCACATGCATTTCTCTGAAAGAGAAGCAGTCTGTTCCAACACTTCAATTCACTGCACGAAGGGAATGGAGTGTTGCTTCACTTTCTAAATGCTGTCCTTTCAGAGAAAATCACTTTCCTTTGAAAGTGCCTTAAGCTACTTACAAGCATTCACCAGAAACTCACATGCGTTTCTTTGAAAGAGAAGCAGTCTGTTCCAACACTTCAATTCACTGTGCAACGTCATGGAGTGTTGCCTCACTTTTGAAATGCTGTCCTTTCCGAGAAAATCACTTTCCTTTGAAAGTGCCTTAAGCTACTTTCAAGCATTCACAAAAAACTCACATGTGTTTCTCTGAAAGAGAAGCAGTCTGTTCCAACACTTCAATTCTCTGTGCGAAGTGAATGGAGTGTTGCTTCACTTTCTAAATTCTGTCCTTTCAGAGAAAATCACTTTCCTTTGAAAGTGCCTTAAGTTACTTACAAGCATTCAACAGAAACTCACATGCATTTTTCTGAAAGAGAAGCAGTCTGTTCCAACACTTCAATTCACTGCACGAAGGGAATGGAGTGTTGCTTCACTTTCTAAAAGCTGTCCTTTCAGAGAAAATCACTTTCCTTTGAAAGTGCCTTAAGCTACTTACAAGCATTCACCAGAAACTCACATACGTTTCTTTGAAAGAGAAGCAGTCTGTTCCAACACTTCAATTCACTGTGCGAAGTGAACGGAGTGTTGCTTCACTTTCTAACTGCTGTCCTTTCAAAGAAAATCACTTTCCTTTGAAAGTGCCTTAAGTTACTTGCAAGCATTAGGAAGAAACTCACATGCGTTTCTATGAAAGAGAAGCAGTCTGTTCCAACACTTCAATTCACTGTGCGAAGTGAATGGAGTGTTGCTTCACTTTCTTAATGCTGTCCTTTCAGAGAAAATCACTTTCCTTTGAAAGTGCCTTAAGCTAATTACAAGCATTCAACAGAAACTCACATGCATTTCTCTGAAAGAGAAGCAGTCTGTTCCAACACTTCATTTCACTGCACGAAGGGAATGGAGTGTTGCTTCACTTTCTAAATGCTTTCCTTTCAGAGAAAATCACTTTCCTTTGAAAGTGCATTAAGCTACTTACAAGCATTCACCAGAAACTCACATGCGTTTCTTTGAAAGAGAAGCAGTCTGTTCCAACACTACAATTCACTGTGCGAAGTGAATGGAGTGTTGCTTCACTTTCTAAATGCTGTCCTTTCAGAGAAAATCACTTTCCTTTGAAAGTGCCTTAAGTTACTTGCAAGCATTAGGAAGAAACTCACATGCGTTTCTCTGAAAGAGAAGCAGTCTGTTCCAACACTTCAATTCACTGTGCGAAGTGAATGGAGTGTTGCTTCACTTTCTTAATGCTGTCCTTTCAGAGAAAATCACTTTCCTTTGAAAGTGCCTTAAGCTAATTACAAGCATTCAACAGAAACTCACATGCATTTCTCTGAAAGAGAAGCAGTCTGTTCCAACACTTCAATTCACTGCACGAAGTGAATGGAGTGTTGCTTCACTTTCTAAAGGCTGCCCTTTCAGAGAAAATCACTTTCCTTTGAAAGTGCCTTAAGCTACTTACTAGCATTCACCAAAGACTCACATGCGTTACTCTGAAAGAGAAGCAGTCTGTTCCAACACTTCAATTCACTGTGCGAAGTGAATGGAGTGTTGCTTCACTTTCTAAATGCTGTCCTTTCAGAGAAAATCACTTTCCCTTGAAAGTGCCTTAAGCTACTTACAAGCATTCACCAGAAACTCACATGCATTTCTCTGAAAGAGAAGCAGTCTGTTCCAACACTTCAATTCACTGTGCGAAGTGAATGGAGTGTTGCTTCACTTTCTAAATGCTGTCCTTTCAAAGAAAATCACTTTCCTTTGAAAGTGCCTTAAGTTACTTGCAAGCATTAGGAAGAAACTCACATGCGTTTTTCTGAAAGAGAAGCAGTCTGTTCCAACACTTCAATTCACTGCACGAAGGGAATGGAGTGTTGCTTCACTTTCTAAATTCTGTCCTTTCAGAGAAAATCACTTTCCTTTGAAAGTGCCTTAAACTACTTTCAAGCATTCACAAAAAACTCACATGCGTTTCTCTGAAAGAGAAGCAGTCTGTTCCAACACTTCAATTCACTGTGCGAAGTGAATGGAGTGTTGCTTCACTTTCTAAATGCTGTCCTTTCAGAGAAAATCACTTTCCTTTGAAAGTGCCTTAAGCTAATTACAAGCATTCAACAGAAACTCACATGCATTTCTCTGAAAGAGAAGCCGTCTGTTCCAATACTTCAATTCACTGTGCGAAGTGAATGAAGTGTTGCTTCACTTTCAAAATGCTGTCCTTTCAGAGAAAATCACTTTCCCTTGAAAGTGCCTTAAGCTACTTACAAGCATTCACCAGAAACTCACATGCATTTCTCTGAAAGAGAAGCAGTCTGTTCCAACACTTCAATTCACTGTGCGAAGTGAATGGAGTGTTGCTTCACTTTCTAAATGCTGTCCTTTCAAAGAAAATCACTTTCCTTTGAAAGTGCCTTAAGTTACTTGCAAGCATTAGGAAGAAACTCACATGCGTTTCTCTGAAAGAGAAGCAGTCTGTTCCAACACTTCAATTCACTGCACGAAGGGAATGGAGTGTTGCTTCACTTTCTAAATTCTGTCCTTTCAGAGAAAATCACTTTCCTTTGAAAGTGCCTTAAACTACTTTCAAGCATTCACAAAAATCTCACATGCGTTTCTCTGAAAGAGAAGCAGTCTGTTCCAACACTTCAATTCACTGTGCGAAGTGAATGGAGTGTTGCTTCACTTTCTAAATGCTGTCCTTTCAGAGAAAATCACTTTCCTTTGAAAGTGCCTTAAGCTAATTACAAGCATTCAACAGAAACTCACATGCATTTCTCTGAAAGAGAAGCAGTCTGTTCCAACACTTCAATTCACTGCACGAAGTGAATGGAGTGTTGCTTCACTTTCTAAATGCTGTCCTTTCAGAGAAAATCACTTTCCTTTGAAAGTGCCTTAAACTAATTTCAAGCATTCACAGAAAACGCACATGCGTTTCTCTGAAAGAGAAGCAGTCTGTTCCAACACTTCAATTCACTGTGCAAAGTCATGGAGTGTTGCCTCACTTTTGAAATGCTGTCCTTTCCGAGAAAATCACTTTCCTTTGAAAGTGCCTTAAGTTACTTGCAAGCATTAGGAAGAAACTCACATGCGTTTCTATGAAAGAGAAGCAGTCTGTTCCAACACTTCAATTCACTGTGCGAAGTGAATGGAGTGTTGCTTCACTTTCTTAATGCTGTCCTTTCAGAGAAAATCACTTTCCTTTGAAAGTGCCTTAAGCTAATTACAAGCATTCAACAGAAACTCACATGCATTTCTCTGAAAGAGAAGCAGTCTGTTCCAACACTTCATTTCACTGCACGAAGGGAATGGAGTGTTGCTTCACTTTCTAAATGCTTTCCTTTCCGAGAAAATCACTTTCCTTTGAAAGTGCATTAAGCTACTTACAAGCATTCAACAGAAACTCACATGCATTTCTCTGAAAGAGAAGCAGTCTGTTCCAACACTTCAATTCACTGCACGAAGTGAATGTAGTGTTGCTTCACTTTCTAAATGCTGTCCTTTCAGAGAAAATCACTTTCCTTTGAAAGTGCCTTAAGCTACTTACAAGCATTCACCAGAAACTCACATACGTTTCTTTGAAAGAGAAGCAGTCTGTTCCAACACTTCAATTCACTGTGCGAAGTGAATGGAGTGTTGCTTCACTTTCTAACTGCTGTCCTTTCAAAGAAAATCACTTTCCTTTGAAAGTGCCTTAAGTTACTTGCAAGCATTAGGAAGAAACTCACATGCGTTTCTATGAAAGAGAAGCAGTCTGTTCCAACACTTCAATTCACTGTGCGAAGTGAATGGAGTGTTGCTTCACTTTCTTAATGCTGTCCTTTCAGAGAAAATCACTTTCCTTTGAAAGTGCCTTAAGCTAATTACAAGCATTCAACAGAAACTCACATGCATTTCTCTGAATGAGAAGCAGTCTGTTCCAACACTTCATTTCACTGCACGAAGGGAATGGAGTGTTGCTTCACTTTCTAAATGCTTTCCTTTCAGAGAAAATCACTTTCCTTTGAAAGTGCATTAAGCTACTTACAAGCATTCACCAGAAACTCACATGCGTTTCTTTGAAAGAGAAGCAGTCTATTCCAACACTTCAATTCACTGTGCAAAGTGAATGGAGTGTTGCTTCACTTTCTAAATGCTGTCCTTTCAGAGAAAATCACTTTCCTTTGAAAGTGCCTTAAGTTACTTGCAAGCATTAGGAAGAAACTCACATGCGTTTCTCTGAAAGAGAAGCAGTCTGTTCCAACACTTCAATTCACTGTGCGAAGTGAATGGAGTGTTGCTTCACTTTCTTAATGCTGTACTTTCAGAGAAAATCACTTTCCTTTGATAGTGCCTTAAGCTACTTTCAAGCATTCACAAGAAACACACATGCATTTCTCTGAAATAGAATCAGTCTGTTCCAACACTTCAATTCACTGTGCGAAGTGAATGGAGTGTTGCTTCACTTTCTAAAGGCTGCCCTTTCAGAGAAAATCACTTTCCTTTGAAAGTGCCTTAAGCTACTTACTAGCATTCACCAGAGACTCACATGCGTTACTCTGAAAGAGAAGCAGTCTGTTCCAACACTTCAATTCACTGTGCGAAGTGAATGGAGTGTTGCTTCACTTTCTTAATGCTGTCCTTTCAGAGAAAATCACTTTCCTTTGAAAGTGCCTTAAGCTAATTACAAGCATTCAACAGAAACTCACATGCATTTCTCTGAAAGAGAAGCAGTCTGTTCCAACACTTCAATTCACTGCACGAAGGGAATGGAGTGTTGCTTCACTTTCTAAATGCTGTCCTTTGAGAGAAAATCACTTTCCTTTGAAAGTGCATTAAGCTACTTGCAAGCATTCACCAGAAACTCACATGCGTTTCTCTGAAAGAGAAGCAGTCTGTTCCAACACTTCAATTCACTATGCGAAGTGAATGGAGTGTTGCTTCACTTTCTTAATGCTGTCCTTTCAGAGAAAATCACTTTCCTTTGAAAGTGCCTTAAGCTACTTTCAAGCATTCACAAGAAACACACATGCGTTTCTCTGAAAGAGAAGCAGTCTGTTCCAACACTTCAATTCACTGTGCGAAGTGAATGGAGTGTTGCTTCACTTTCTAAATGCTGTCTTTTCCGAGAAAATCACTTTCCTTTGAAAGTGCCTTAAGGGACTTACAAGCATTCAACAGAAACTCACATGCATTTCTCTGAAAGAGAAGCAGTCTGTTCCAACACTTCAATTCACTGTGCGAAGTGAATGGAGTGTTGCTTCACTTTCTAAATGCTGTCCTTTCAGAGAAAATCACTTTCCTTTGAAAGTGCCTTAAGCTACTTACAAGCATTCACCAGAAACTCACATACGTTTCTTTGAAAGAGAAGCAGAATGTTCCAGCACTTCAATTCACTGTGCGAAGTGAATGGAGTGTTGCTTCACTTTCTAACTGCTGTCCTTTCAAAGAAAATCACTTTCCTTTGAAAGTGCCTTAAGTTACTTGCAAGCATTAGGAAGAAACTCACATGCATTTCTCTGAAATAGAAGCAGTCTGTTCCAACACTTCAATTCACTGTGCGAAGTGAATGGAGTGTTGCTTCACTTTCTTAATGCTGTCCTTTCAGAGAAAATCACGTTCCTTTGAAAGTACCTTAAGCTAATTACAAGCATTCAACAGAAACTCACATGCATTTCTCTGAAATAGAAGCAGTCTGTTCCAACACTTCAATTCACTGCACGAAGGGAATGGAGTGTTGCTTCACTTTCTAAATGCTGTCCTTTCAGAGAAAATCACTTTCCTTTGAAAGTGCATTAAGCTAATTACAAGCATTCAACAGAAACTCACATGCATTTCTCTGAAAGAGAAGCAGTCTGTTCCAACACTTCAATTCACTGCACGAAGGGAATGGAGTGTTGCTTCACTTTCTAAATGCTGTCCTTTCAGAGAAAATCACTTTTCTTTGAAAGTGCCTTAAGCTACTTATAAGCATTCACCAGAAACTCACATGCGTTTCTTTGAAAGGGAAGCAGTCTGTTCCAACACTTCAATTCACTGTGCGAAGTGAATGGAGTGTTGCTTCACTTTCTAAATGCTGTCCTTTCAGAGAAAATCACTTTCCTTTGAAAGTGCCTTAAACTACTTTCAAGCATTCAACAGAAACTCACATGCATTTCTCTGAAAGAGAAGCAGTCTGTTCCAACACTTCAATTCATTGTGCGAAGTGAATGGAGTGTTGCTTCACTTTCTAAATGCTGTCCTTTCAGAGAAAATCACTTTTCTTTGATAGTGCCTTAAGCTACTTTCAAGCATTCACAAGAAACACACATGCGTTTCTCTGAAATAGAAGCAGTCTGTTCCAACACTTCAATTCACTGTGCGAAGTGAATGGAGTGTTGCTTCACTTTCTAAATGCTGTCTTTTCCGAGAAAATCACTTTCCTTTGAAAGTGCCTTACGGTACTTACAAGCATTCAACAGAAACTCACATGCATTTCTCTGAAAGAGAAGCAGTCTGTTCCAACACTTCAATTCACTGTGCGAAGTGAATGAAGTGTTGCTTCACTTTCTAAATGCTGTCCTTTCAGAGAAAATAACTTTCCCTTGAAAGTGCCTTAAGCTACTTACAAGCATTCACCAGAAACTCACATGCGTTTCTTTGAAAGAGAAGCAGTCTGTTCCAACACTTCAATTCACTGTGCGAAGTGAATGGAGTGTTGCTTCACTTTCTAACTGCTGTCCTTTCAAAGAAAATCACTTTCCTTTGAAAGTGCCTTAAGTTACTTGGAAGCATTAGGAAGAAACTCACATGCGTTTCTCTGAAAGAGAAGCAGTCTGTTCCAACACTTCAATTCACTGCACGAAGGGAATGGAGTGTTGCTTCACTTTCTAAATTCTGTCCTTTCAGAGAAAATCACTTTCCTTTGAAAGTGCCTTAAACGACTTTCAAGCATTCACAAAAAACTCACATGCGTTTCTCTGAAAGAGAAGCAGTCTGTTCCAACACTTCAATTCACTGTGCGAAGTGAATGGAGTGTTGCTTCGCTTTCTAAATGCTGTCCTTTCAGAGAAAATCACTTTCCTTGGAAAGTGCCTTAAGCTAATTACAAGCATTCAACAGAAACTCACATGCATTTCTCTGAAAGAGAAGCAGTCTGTTCCAACACTTCAATTCACTGCACGAAGGGAATGGAGTGTTGCTTCACTTTCTAAATGCTGTCCTTTCAGAGAAAATCACTTTCCTTTGAAAGTGCCTTAAGCTACTTTCAAGCATTCACCAGAAACTCACATGCGTTTCTTTGAAATAGAAGCAGTCTGTTCCAACACTTCAATCCACTGTGCGAAGTGAATGGAGTGTTGCTTCACTTTCTAAATGCTGTCTTTTCCGAGAAAATCACTTTCCTTTGAAAGTGCCTTATGGTACTTACAAGCATTCAACAGAAACTCACATGCATTTCTCTGAAAGAGAAGCAGTCTGTTCCAACACTTCAATTCACTGTGCGAAGTGAATGGAGTGTTGCTTCACTTTCTAAATGCTGTCCTTTCAAAGAAAATCACTTTCCTTTGAAAGTGCCTTAAGTTACTTGCAAGCATTAGGAAGAAACTCACATGCGTTTCTCTGAAAGAGAAGCAGTCTGTTCCAACACTTCAATTCACTGCACGAAGGGAATGGAGTGTTGCTTCACTTTCTAAATTCTGTCCTTTCAGAGAAAATCACTTTCCTTTGAAAGTGCCTTAAACTGCTTTCAAGCATTCACAAAAAACTCACATGCGTTTCTCTGAAAGAGAAGCAGTCTGTTCCAACACTTCAATTCACTGTGCGAAGTGAATGGAGTGTTGCTTCACTTTCTAAGTGCTGTCCTTTCAGAGAAAATCACTTTCCTTTGAAAGTGCCTTAAGCTAATTACAAGCATTCAACAGAAACTCACATGCATTTCTCTGAAAGAGAAGCAGTCTGTTCCAACACTTCATTTCACTGCACGAAGGGAATGGAGTGTTGCTTCACTTTCTAAATGCTTTCCTTTCAGAGAAAATCACTTTCCTTTGAAAGTGCATTAAGCTACTTACAAGAATTCACCAGAAACTCACATGCTTTTCTCTGAAAGAGAAGCAGTCTGTTCCAACACTTCAATTCACTGTGCGAAGTGAATGGAGTGTTGCCTCACTTTCTAAATGCTGTCCTTTCAGAGAAAATCACTTTCCTTTGAAAGTGCCTTAAGTTACTTGCAAGCATTAGGAAGAAACTCACATGCGTTTCTCTGAAAGAGAAGCAGTCTGTTCCAACACTTCAATTCACTGTGCGAAGTGAATGGAGTGTTGCTTCACTTTCTTAATGCTGTCCTTTCAGAGAAAATCACTTTCCTTTGAAAGTGCCTTAAGCTAATTACAAGCATTCAACAGAAACTCACATGCATTTCTCTGAAAGAGAAGCAGTCTGTTCCAACACTTCAATTCACTGCACGAAGTGAATGGAGTGTTGCTTCACTTTCTAAATGCTGTCTTTTCAGAGAAAATTACTTTCCTTTGAAACTGCCTTGAGCTACTTACAAACATTCAACAGAAACTCACATGCATTTCTCTGAAAGAGAAGCAGTCGGTTCCAACACTTCAATTCACTGTGCGAAGTGAATGGAGTGTTGCTTCACTTTCTAAATGCTGTCCTTTCAAAGAAAATCACTTTCCTTTGAAAGTGCCTTAAGCTACTTATAAGCATTAGGAAGAAACTCACATGCGTTTCTTTGAAAGAGAAGCAGTCTGTTCCAACACTTCATTTCACTGTGCGAAGTGAATGGAGTGTTGCTTCACTTTCTAAATGCTGTCCTTTCAGAGAAAATCACTTTCCCTTGAAAGTGCCTTAAGCTACTTACAAGCATTCACCAGAAACTCACATGCATTTCTCTGAAAGAGAAGCAGTCTGTTCCAACACTTCAATTCACTGTGCGAAGTGAATGGAGTGTTGCTTCACTTTCTAAATGCTGTCCTTTCAAAGAAAATCACTTTCCTTTGAAAGTGCCTTAAGTTACTTGCAAGCATTAGGAAGAAACTCACATGCGTTTTTCTGAAAGAGAAGCAGTCTGTTCCAACACTTCAATTCACTGCACGAAGGGAATGGAGTGTTGCTTCACTTTCTAAATTCTGTCCTTTCAGAGAAAATCACTTTCCTTTGAAAGTGCCTTAAGCTACTTTCAAGCATTCACAAGAAACACACATGCGTTTCTCTGAAATAGAAGCAGTCTGTTCCAACACTTCAATTCACTGTGCGAAGTGAATGGAGTGTTGCTTCACTTTCTAAATGCTGTCTTTTCCGAGAAAATCACTTTCCTTTGAAAGTGCCTTAAGGAACTTACAAGCATTCAACAGAAACTCACATGCATTTCTCTGAAAGAGAAGCAGTCTGTTCCAACACTTCAATTCACTGTGCGAAGTGAATGGAGTGTTGCTTCACTTTCTAAATGCTGTCCTTTCAGAGAAAATCACTTTCCTTTGAAAGTGCCTTAAGCTTCTTACAAGCATTCACCAGAAACTCACATACGTTTCTTTGAAAGAGAAGCAGAATGTTCCAACACTTCAATTCACTGTGCGAAGTGAATGGAGTGTTGCTTCACTTTCTAACTGCTGTCCTTCCAAAGAAAATCACTTTCCTTTGAAAGTGCCTTAAGTTACTTGCAAGCATTAGGAAGAAACTCACATGCATTTCTCTGAAATAGAAGCAGTCTGTTCCAACACTTCAATTCACTGTGCGAAGTGAATGGAGTGTTGCTTCACTTTCTTAATGCTGTCCTTTCAGAGAAAATCACGTTCCTTTGAAAGTGCCTTAAGCTAATTACAAGCATTCAACAGAAACTCACATGCATTTCTCTGAAATAGAAGCAGTCTGTTCAAACACTTCAATTCACTGCACGAAGGGAATGGAGTGTTGCTTCACTTTCTAAATGCTGTCCTTTCAGAGAAAATCACTTTCCTTTCAAAGTGCATTAAGCTAATTACAAGCATTCAACAGAAACTCACATGCATTTCTCTGAAAGAGAAGCAGTCTGTTCCAACACTTCAATTCACTGCACGAAGGAAATGGAGTGTTGCTTCACTTTCTAAATGCTGTCCTTTCAGAGAAAATCACTTTCCTTTGAAAGTGCCTTAAGCTACTTACAAGCATTCACCAGAAACTCACATGCGTTTCTTTGAAAGAGAAGCAGGCTGTTCCAACACTTCAATTCACTGTGCGAAGTGAATGGAGTGTTGCTTCACTTTCTAAATGCTGTCCTTTCAGAGAAAATCACTTTCCTTTGAAAGTGCCTTATGGTACTTACAAGCATTCAACAGAAACCTACGTGCATTTCTCTGAAAGAGAAGCAGTCTGTTCCAACACTTCAATTCACTGTGCGAAGTGAATGGAGTGTTGCTTCACTTTCTAAATGCTGTCCTTTCAAAGAAAATCACTTTCCTTTGAAAGTGCCTTAAGTTACTTGCAAGCATTAGGAAGAAACTCACATGCGTTTCTCTGAAAGAGAAGCAGTCTGTTCCAACACTTCAATTCACTGCACGAAGGGAATGGAGTGTTGCTTCACTTTCTAAATTCTGTCCTTTCAGAGAAAATCACGTTACTTTGAAAGTGCCTTAAACTACTTTCAAGCATTCACAAAAAACTCACATGCGTTTCTCTGAAAGAGAAGCAGTCTGTTCCAACACTTCAATTCACTGTGCGAAGTGAATGGAGTGTTGCTTCACTTTCTAAATGCTGTCCTTTCAGAGAAAATCACTTTCCTTTGAAAGTGCCTTAAGCTAATTACAAGCATTCAACAGAAACTCACATGCATTTCTCTGAAAGAGAAGCAGTCTGTTCCAACACTTCAATTCACTGTGCGAAGTGAATGGAGTGTTGCTTCACTTTCTAAATGCTGTCCTTTCAGAGAAAATCACTTTCCCTTGAAAGTGCCTTAAGCTACTTACAAGCATTCACCAGAAACTCACATGCATTTCTCTGAAAGAGAAGCAGTCTGTTCCAACACTTCAATTCACTGTGCGAAGTGAATGGAGTGTTGCTTCACTTTCTAAATGCTGTCCTTTCAAAGAAAATCACTTTCCTTTGAAAGTGCCTTAAGTTACTTGCAAGCATTAGGAAGAAACTCACATGCGTTTTTCTGAAAGAGAAGCAGTCTGTTCCAACACTTCAATTCACTGCACGAAGGGAATGGAGTGTTGCTTCACTTTCTAAATTCTGTCCTTTCAGAGAAAATCACTTTCCTTTGAAAGTGCCTTAAGCTACTTTCAAGCATTCACAAGAAACACACATGCGTTTCTCTGAAATAGAAGCAGTCTGTTCCAACACTTCAATTCACTGTGCGAAGTGAATGGAGTGTTGCTTCACTTTCTAAATGCTGTCTTTTCCGAGAAAATCACTTTCCTTTGAAAGTGCCTTAAGGAACTTACAAGCATTCAACAGAAACTCACATGCATTTCTCTGAAATAGAAGCAGTCTGTTCCAACACTTCAATTCACTGCACGAAGGGAATGGAGTGTTGCTTCACTTTCTAAACTCTGTCCTTTCAGAGAAAATCACTTTCCTTTGAAAGTGCCTTAAACTACTTTCAAGCATTCACAAAAAACTCACATGCGTTTCTCTGAAAGAGAAGCAGTCTGTTCCAACACTTCAATTCACTGTGCGAAGTGAATGGAGTGTTGCTTCACTTTCTAAATGCTGTCCTTTCAGAGAAAATCACTTTCCTTTGAAAGTGCCTTAAGCTAATTACAAGCATTCAACAGAAACTCACATGCATTTCTCTGAAAGAGAAGCAGTCTGTTCCAATACTTCAATTCACTGTGCAAAGTGAATGAAGTGTTGCTTCACTTTCTAAATGCTGTCCTTTCAGAGAAAATCACTTTCCCTTGAAAGTGCCTTAATCTACTTACAAGCATTCACCAGAAACTCACATGCATTTCTCTGAAAGAGAAGCAGTCTGTTCCAACACTTCAATTCACTGTGCGAAGTGAATGGAGTGTTGCTTCACTTTCTAAATGCTGTCCTTTCAAAGAAAATCACTTTCCTTTGAAAGTGCCTTAAGTTACTTGCAAGCATTAGGAAGAAACTCACATGCGTTTCTCTGAAAGAGAAGCAGTCTGTTCCAACACTTCAATTCACTGCACGAAGGGAATGGAGTGTTGCTTCACTTTCTAAATTCTGTCCTTTCAGAGAAAATCACTTTCGTTTGAAAGTGCCTTAAACTGCTTTCAAGCATTCACAAAAAACTCACATGCGTTTCTCTGAAAGAGAAGCAGTCTGTTCCAACACTTCAATTCACTGTGCGAAGTGAATGGAGTGTTGCTTCACTTTCTAAGTGCTGTCCTTTCAGAGAAAATCACTTTCCTTTGAAAGTGCCTTAAGCTAATTACAAGCATTCAACAGAAACTCACATGCATTTCTCTGAAAGAGAAGCAGTCTGTTCCAACACTTCATTTCACTGCACGAAGGGAATGGAGTGTTGCTTCACTTTCTAAATGCTTTCCTTTCAGAGAAAATCACTTTCCTTTGAAAGTGCATTAAGCTACTTACAAGAATTCACCAGAAACTCACATGCTTTTCTCTGAAAGAGAAGCAGTCTGTTCCAACACTTCAATTCACTGTGCGAAGTGAATGGAGTGTTGCTTCACTTTCTAAATGCTGTCCTTTCAGAGAAAATCACTTTCCTTTGAAAGTGCCTTAAGTTACTTGCAAGCATTAGGAAGAAACTCACATGCGTTTCTCTGAAAGAGAAGCAGTCTGTTCCAACACTTCAATTCACTGTGCGAAGTGAATGGAGTGTTGCTTCACTTTCTTAATGCTGTCCTTTCAGAGAAAATCACTTTCCTTTGAAAGTGCCTTAAGCTAATTACAAGCATTCAACAGAAACTCACATGCATTTCTCTGAAAGAGAAGCAGTCTGTTCCAACACTTCAATTCACTGCACGAAGTGAATGGAGTGTTGCTTCACTTTCTAAATGCTGTCTTTTCAGAGAAAATTACTTTCCTTTGAAACTGCCTTGAGCTACTTACAAACATTCAACAGAAACTCACATGCATTTCTCTGAAAGAGAAGCAGTCGGTTCCAACACTTCAATTCACTGTGCGAAGTGAATGGAGTGTTGCTTCACTTTCTAAATGCTGTCATTTCATAAAAATCACTTTCCTTTGAAAGTGCCTTAAGCTACTTATAAGCATTAGGAAGAAACTCACATGCGTTTCTTTGAAAGAGAAGCAGTCTGTTCCAACACTTCATTTCACTGTGCGAAGTGAATGGAGTGTTGCTTCACTTTCTAAATGCTGTCCTTTCCGAGAAAATCACTTTCCCTTGAAAGTGCCTTAAGCTACTTACAAGCATTCACCAGAAACTCACATGCATTTCTCTGAAAGAGAAGCAGTCTGTTCCAACACTTCAATTCACTGTGCGAAGTGAATGGAGTGTTGCTTCACTTTCTAAATGCTGTCCTTTCAAAGAAAATCACTTTCCTTTGAAAGTGCCTTAAGTTACTTGCAAGCATTAGGAAGAAACTCACATGCGTTTTTCTGAAAGAGAAGCAGTCTGTTCCAACACTTCAATTCACTGCACGAAGGGAATGGAGTGTTGCTTCACTTTCTAAATTCTGTCCTTTCAGAGAAAATCACTTTCCTTTGAAAGTGCCTTAAGCTACTTTCAAGCATTCACAAGAAACACACATGCGTTTCTCTGAAATAGAAGCAGTCTGTTCCAACACTTCAATTCACTGTGCGAAGTGAATGGAGTGTTGCTTCACTTTCTAAATGCTGTCTTTTCCGAGAAAATCACTTTCCTTTGAAAGTGCCTTAAGGAACTTACAAGCATTCAACAGAAACTCACATGCATTTCTCTGAAAGAGAAGCAGTCTGTTCCAACACTTCAATTCACTGTGCGAAGTGAATGGAGTGTTGCTTCACTTTCTAAATGCTGTCCTTTCAGAGAAAATCACTTTCCTTTGAAAGTGCCTTAAGCTTCTTACAAGCATTCACCAGAAACTCACATACGTTTCTTTGAAAGAGAAGCAGAATGTTCCAACACTTCAATTCACTGTGCGAAGTGAATGGAGTGTTGCTTCACTTTCTAACTGCTGTCCTTCCAAAGAAAATCACTTTCCTTTGAAAGTGCCTTAAGTTACTTGCAAGCATTAGGAAGAAACTCACATGCATTTCTCTGAAATAGAAGCAGTCTGTTCCAACACTTCAATTCACTGTGCGAAGTGAATGGAGTGTTGCTTCACTTTCTTAATGCTGTCCTTTCAGAGAAAATCACGTTCCTTTGAAAGTGCCTTAAGCTAATTACAAGCATTCAACAGAAACTCACATGCATTTCTCTGAAATAGAAGCAGTCTGTTCAAACACTTCAATTCACTGCACGAAGGGAATGGAGTGTTGCTTCACTTTCTAAATGCTGTCCTTTCAGAGAAAATCACTTTCCTTTCAAAGTGCATTAAGCTAATTACAAGCATTCAACAGAAACTCACATGCATTTCTCTGAAAGAGAAGCAGTCTGTTCCAACACTTCAATTCACTGCACGAAGGAAATGGAGTGTTGCTTCACTTTCTAAATGCTGTCCTTTCAGAGAAAATCACTTTCCTTTGAAAGTGCCTTAAGCTACTTACAAGCATTCACCAGAAACTCACATGCGTTTCTTTGAAAGAGAAGCAGGCTGTTCCAACACTTCAATTCACTGTGCGAAGTGAATGGAGTGTTGCTTCACTTTCTAAATGCTGTCCTTTCAGAGAAAATCACTTTCCTTTGAAAGTGCCTTAAACTACTTTCAAGCATTCAACAGAAACTCACATGCATTTCTCTGAAAGAGAAGCAGGCTGTTCCAACACTTCAATTCACTGTGCGAAGTGAATGGAGTGTTGCTTCACTTTCTAAATGCTGTCCTTTCAGAGAAAATCACTTTTCTTTGATAGTGCCTTAAGCTACTTTCAAGCATTCACAAGAAACACACATGCGTTTCTCTGAAATAGAAGCAGTCTGTTCCAACACTTCAATTCACTGTGCGAAGTGAATGGAGTGTTGCTTCACTTTCTAAATGCTGTCTTTTCCGAGAAAATCACTTTACTTTGAAAGTGCCTTACGGTACTTACAAGCATTCAACAGAAACTCACATGCATTTCTCTGAAAGAGAAGCAGTCTGTTCCAACACTTCAATTCACTGTGCGAAGTGAATGAAGTGTTGCTTCACTTTCTAAATGCTGTCCTTTCAGAGAAAATAACTTTCCCTTGAAAGTGCCTTAAGCTACTTACAAGCATTCACCAGAAACTCACATGCGTTTCTTTGAAAGAGAAGCAGTCTGTTCCAACACTTCAATTCACTGTGCGAAGTGAATGGAGTGTTGCTTCACTTTCTAAATTCTGTCCTTTCAGAGAAAATCACTTTCCTTTGAAAGTGCCTTAAACGACTTTCAAGCATTCACAAAAAACTCACATGCGTTTCTCTGAAAGAGAAGCAGTCTGTTCCAACACTTCAATTCACTGTGCGAAGTGAATGGAGTGTTGCTTCGCTTTCTAAATGCTGTCCTTTCAGAGAAAATCACTTTCCTTTGAAAGTGCCTTAAGCTAATTACAAGCATTCAACAGAAACTCACATGCATTTCTCTGAAAGAGAAGCAGTCTGTTCCAACACTTCAATTCACTGCACGAAGGGAATGGAGTGTTGCTTCACTTTCTAAATGCTGTCCTTTCAGAGAAAATCACTTTCCTTTGAAAGTGCCTTAAGCTACTTACAAGCATTCACCAGAAACTCACATGCGTTTCTTTGAAAGAGAAGCAATCTGTTCCAACACTTCAATCCACTGTGCGAAGTGAATGGAGTGTTGCTTCACTTTCTAAATGCTGTCTTTTCCGAGAAAATCACTTTCCTTTGAAAGTGCCTTATGGTACTTACAAGCATTCAACAGAAACCTACGTGCATTTCTCTGAAAGAGAAGCAGTCTGTTCCAACACTTCAATTCACTGTGCGAAGTGAATGGAGTGTTGCTTCACTTTCTAAATGCTGTCCTTTCAAAGAAAATCACTTTCCTTTGAAAGTGCCTTAAGTTACTTGCAAGCATTAGGAAGAAACTCACATGCGTTTCTCTGAAAGAGAAGCAGTCTGTTCCAACACTTCAATTCACTGCACGAAGGGAATGGAGTGTTGCTTCACTTTCTAAATTCTGTCCTTTCAGAGAAAATCACTTTCCTTTGAAAGTGCCTTAAACTACTTTCAAGCATTCACAAAAAACTCACATGCGTTTCTCTGAAAGAGAAGCAGTCTGTTCCAACACTTCAATTCACTGTGCGAAGTGAATGGAGTGTTGCTTCACTTTCTAAATGCTGTCCTTTCAGAGAAAATCACTTTCCTTTGAAAGTGCCTTAAGCTAATTACAAGCATTCAACAGAAACTCACATGCATTTCTCTGAAAGAGAAGCAGTCTGTTCCAACACTTCAATTCACTGTGCGAAGTGAATGGAGTGTTGCTTCACTTTCTAAATGCTGTCCTTTCAGAGAAAATCACTTTCCCTTGAAAGTGCCTTAAGCTACTTACAAGCATTCACCCGAAACTCACATGCATTTCTCTGAAAGAGAAGCAGTCTGTTCCAACACTTCAATTCCCTGTGCGAAGTGAATGGAGTGTTGCTTCACTTTCTAAATGCTGTCCTTTCAAAGAAAATCACTTTCCTTTGAAAGTGCCTTAAGTTACTTGCAAGCATTAGGAAGAAACTCACATGCGTTTTTCTGAAAGAGAAGCAGTCTGTTCCAACACTTCAATTCACTGCACGAAGGGAATGGAGTGTTGCTTCACTTTCTAAATTCTGTCCTTTCAGAGAAAATCACTTTCCTTTGAAAGTGCCTTAAGCTACTTTCAAGCATTCACAAGAAACACACATGCGTTTCTCTGAAATAGAAGCAGTCTGTTCCAACACTTCAATTCACTGTGCGAAGTGAATGGAGTGTTGCTTCACTTTCTAAATGCTGTCTTTTCCGAGAAAATCACTTTCCTTTGAAAGTGCCTTAAGGAACTTACAAGCATTCAACAGAAACTCACATGCATTTCTCTGAAATAGAAGCAGTCTGTTCCAACACTTCAATTCACTGTGCAAAGTGAATGGAGTGTTGCTTCACTTTCTAAATGCTGTCCTTTCAGAGAAAATCACTTTCCTTTGAAAGTGCCTTAAGCTACTTACAAGCATTCAACAGAAACTCACATACGTTTCTTTGAAAGAGAAGCAGAATGTTCCAACACTTCAATTCACTAGGCGAAGTGAATGGAGTGTTGCTACACTTTCTAACTGCTGTCCTTTCAAAGAAAATCACTTTCCTTTGAAAGTGCCTTAAGTTACTTGCAAGCATTAGGAAGAAACTCACATGCATTTCTCTGAAATAGAAGCAGTCTGTTCCAACACTTCAATTCACTGTGCGAAGTGAATGGAGTGTTGCTTCACTTTCTTAATGCTGTCCTTTCAGAGAAAATCACGTTCCTTTGAAAGTGCCTTAAGCTAATTACAAGCATTCAACAGAAACTCACATGCATTTCTCTGAAATAGAAGCAGTCTGTTCCAACACTTCAATTCACTGCACGAAGGGAATGGAGTGTTGCTTCACTTTCTAAATGCTGTCCTTTCAGAGAAAATCACTTTCCTTTGAAAGTGCCTTAAGCTAATTACAAGCATTCAACAGAAACTCACATGCATTTCTCTGAAATAGAAGCAGTCTGTTCCAACACTTCAATTCACTGCACGAAGGGAATGGAGTGTTGCTTCACTTTCTAAACTCTGTCCTTTCAGAGAAAATCACTTTCCTTTGAAAGTGCCTTAAACTACTTTCAAGCATTCACAAAAAACTCACATGCGTTTCTCTGAAAGAGAAGCAGTCTGTTCCAACACTTCAATTCACTGTGCGAAGTGAATGGAGTGTTGCTTCACTTTCTAAATGCTGTCCTTTCAGAGAAAATCACTTTCCTTTGAAAGTGCCTTAAGCTAATTACAAGCATTCAACAGAAACTCACATGCATTTCTCTGAAAGAGAAGCAGTCTGTTCCAATACTTCAATTCACTGTGCAAAGTGAATGAAGTGTTGCTTCACTTTCTAAATGCTGTCCTTTCAGAGAAAATCACTTTCCCTTGAAAGTGCCTTAATCTACTTACAAGCATTCACCAGAAACTCACATGCATTTCTCTGAAAGAGAAGCAGTCTGTTCCAACACTTCAATTCACTGTGCGAAGTGAATGGAGTGTTGCTTCACTTTCTAAATGCTGTCCTTTCAAAGAAAATCACTTTCCTTTGAAAGTGCCTTAAGTTACTTGCAAGCATTAGGAAGAAACTCACATGCGTTTCTCTGAAAGAGAAGCAGTCTGTTCCAACACTTCAATTCACTGCACGAAGGGAATGGAGTGTTGCTTCACTTTCTAAATTCTGTCCTTTCAGAGAAAATCACTTTCGTTTGAAAGTGCCTTAAACTGCTTTCAAGCATTCACAAAAAACTCACATGCGTTTCTCTGAAAGAGAAGCAGTCTGTTCCAACACTTCAATTCACTGTGCGAAGTGAATGGAGTGTTGCTTCACTTTCTAAGTGCTGTCCTTTCAGAGAAAATCACTTTCCTTTGAAAGTGCCTTAAGCTAATTACAAGCATTCAACAGAAACTCACATGCATTTCTCTGAAAGAGAAGCAGTCTGTTCCAACACTTCATTTCACTGCACGAAGGGAATGGAGTGTTGCTTCACTTTCTAAATGCTTTCCTTTCAGAGAAAATCACTTTCCTTTGAAAGTGCATTAAGCTACTTACAAGAATTCACCAGAAACTCACATGCTTTTCTCTGAAAGAGAAGCAGTCTGTTCCAACACTTCAATTCACTGTGCGAAGTGAATGGAGTGTTGCTTCACTTTCTAAATGCTGTCCTTTCAGAGAAAATCACTTTCCTTTGAAAGTGCCTTAAGTTACTTGCAAGCATTAGGAAGAAACTCACATGCGTTTCTCTGAAAGAGAAGCAGTCTGTTCCAACACTTCAATTCACTGTGCGAAGTGAATGGAGTGTTGCTTCACTTTCTTAATGCTGTCCTTTCAGAGAAAATCACTTTCCTTTGAAAGTGCCTTAAGCTAATTACAAGCATTCAACAGAAACTCACATGCATTTCTCTGAAAGAGAAGCAGTCTGTTCCAACACTTCAATTCACTGCACGAAGTGAATGGAGTGTTGCTTCACTTTCTAAATGCTGTCTTTTCAGAGAAAATTACTTTCCTTTGAAACTGCCTTGAGCTACTTACAAACATTCAACAGAAACTCACATGCATTTCTCTGAAAGAGAAGCAGTCGGTTCCAACACTTCAATTCACTGTGCGAAGTGAATGGAGTGTTGCTTCACTTTCTAAATGCTGTCATTTCATAAAAATCACTTTCCTTTGAAAGTGCCTTAAGCTACTTATAAGCATTAGGAAGAAACTCACATGCGTTTCTTTGAAAGAGAAGCAGTCTGTTCCAACACTTCATTTCACTGTGCGAAGTGAATGGAGTGTTGCTTCACTTTCTAAATGCTGTCCTTTCCGAGAAAATCACTTTCCCTTGAAAGTGCCTTAAGCTACTTACAAGCATTCACCAGAAACTCACATGCATTTCTCTGAAAGAGAAGCAGTCTGTTCCAACACTTCAATTCACTGTGCGAAGTGAATGGAGTGTTGCTTCACTTTCTAAATGCTGTCCTTTCAAAGAAAATCACTTTCCTTTGAAAGTGCCTTAAGTTACTTGCAAGCATTAGGAAGAAACTCACATGCGTTTTTCTGAAAGAGAAGCAGTCTGTTCCAACACTTCAATTCACTGCACGAAGGGAATGGAGTGTTGCTTCACTTTCTAAATTCTGTCCTTTCAGAGAAAATCACTTTCCTTTGAAAGTGCCTTAAGCTACTTTCAAGCATTCACAAGAAACACACATGCGTTTCTCTGAAATAGAAGCAGTCTGTTCCAACACTTCAATTCACTGTGCGAAGTGAATGGAGTGTTGCTTCACTTTCTAAATGCTGTCTTTTCCGAGAAAATCACTTTCCTTTGAAAGTGCCTTAAGGAACTTACAAGCATTCAACAGAAACTCACATGCATTTCTCTGAAAGAGAAGCAGTCTGTTCCAACACTTCAATTCACTGTGCGAAGTGAATGGAGTGTTGCTTCACTTTCTAAATGCTGTCCTTTCAGAGAAAATCACTTTCCTTTGAAAGTGCCTTAAGCTTCTTACAAGCATTCACCAGAAACTCACATACGTTTCTTTGAAAGAGAAGCAGAATGTTCCAACACTTCAATTCACTGTGCGAAGTGAATGGAGTGTTGCTTCACTTTCTAACTGCTGTCCTTCCAAAGAAAATCACTTTCCTTTGAAAGTGCCTTAAGTTACTTGCAAGCATTAGGAAGAAACTCACATGCATTTCTCTGAAATAGAAGCAGTCTGTTCCAACACTTCAATTCACTGTGCGAAGTGAATGGAGTGTTGCTTCACTTTCTTAATGCTGTCCTTTCAGAGAAAATCACGTTCCTTTGAAAGTGCCTTAAGCTAATTACAAGCATTCAACAGAAACTCACATGCATTTCTCTGAAATAGAAGCAGTCTGTTCAAACACTTCAATTCACTGCACGAAGGGAATGGAGTGTTGCTTCACTTTCTAAATGCTGTCCTTTCAGAGAAAATCACTTTCCTTTCAAAGTGCATTAAGCTAATTACAAGCATTCAACAGAAACTCACATGCATTTCTCTGAAAGAGAAGCAGTCTGTTCCAACACTTCAATTCACTGCACGAAGGAAATGGAGTGTTGCTTCACTTTCTAAATGCTGTCCTTTCAGAGAAAATCACTTTCCTTTGAAAGTGCCTTAAGCTACTTACAAGCATTCACCAGAAACTCACATGCGTTTCTTTGAAAGAGAAGCAGGCTGTTCCAACACTTCAATTCACTGTGCGAAGTGAATGGAGTGTTGCTTCACTTTCTAAATGCTGTCCTTTCAGAGAAAATCACTTTCCTTTGAAAGTGCCTTAAACTACTTTCAAGCATTCAACAGAAACTCACATGCATTTCTCTGAAAGAGAAGCAGGCTGTTCCAACACTTCAATTCACTGTGCGAAGTGAATGGAGTGTTGCTTCACTTTCTAAATGCTGTCCTTTCAGAGAAAATCACTTTTCTTTGATAGTGCCTTAAGCTACTTTCAAGCATTCACAAGAAACACACATGCGTTTCTCTGAAATAGAAGCAGTCTGTTCCAACACTTCAATTCACTGTGCGAAGTGAATGGAGTGTTGCTTCACTTTCTAAATGCTGTCTTTTCCGAGAAAATCACTTTACTTTGAAAGTGCCTTACGGTACTTACAAGCATTCAACAGAAACTCACATG
Source organism: Myodes glareolus (assembly GCF_982192425.1). Taxonomy (NCBI): domain Eukaryota; kingdom Metazoa; phylum Chordata; class Mammalia; order Rodentia; family Cricetidae; genus Myodes; species Myodes glareolus. The sequence goes on along the minus strand of NW_028263211.1, from coordinate 230,308 downwards.
CATTTCTCTGAAAGAGAAGCAGTCTGTTCCAACACTTCAATTCACTGTGCGAAGTGAATGAAGTGTTGCTTCACTTTCTAAATGCTGTCCTTTCAGAGAAAATAACTTTCCCTTGAAAGTGCCTTAAGCTACTTACAAGCATTCACCAGAAACTCACATGCGTTTCTTTGAAAGAGAAGCAGTCTGTTCCAACACTTCAATTCACTGTGCGAAGTGAATGGAGTGTTGCTTCACTTTCTAAATTCTGTCCTTTCAGAGAAAATCACTTTCCTTTGAAAGTGCCTTAAACGACTTTCAAGCATTCACAAAAAACTCACATGCGTTTCTCTGAAAGAGAAGCAGTCTGTTCCAACACTTCAATTCACTGTGCGAAGTGAATGGAGTGTTGCTTCGCTTTCTAAATGCTGTCCTTTCAGAGAAAATCACTTTCCTTTGAAAGTGCCTTAAGCTAATTACAAGCATTCAACAGAAACTCACATGCATTTCTCTGAAAGAGAAGCAGTCTGTTCCAACACTTCAATTCACTGCACGAAGGGAATGGAGTGTTGCTTCACTTTCTAAATGCTGTCCTTTCAGAGAAAATCACTTTCCTTTGAAAGTGCCTTAAGCTACTTACAAGCATTCACCAGAAACTCACATGCGTTTCTTTGAAAGAGAAGCAATCTGTTCCAACACTTCAATCCACTGTGCGAAGTGAATGGAGTGTTGCTTCACTTTCTAAATGCTGTCTTTTCCGAGAAAATCACTTTCCTTTGAAAGTGCCTTATGGTACTTACAAGCATTCAACAGAAACCTACGTGCATTTCTCTGAAAGAGAAGAAGTCTGTTCCAACACTTCAATTCACTGTGCGAAGTGAATGGAGTGTTGCTTCACTTTCTAAATGCTGTCCTTTCAAAGAAAATCACTTTCCTTTGAAAGTGCCTTAAGTTACTTGCAAGCATTAGGAAGAAACTCACATGCGTTTCTCTGAAAGAGAAGCAGTCTGTTCCAACACTTCAATTCACTGCACGAAGGGAATGGAGTGTTGCTTCACTTTCTAAATTCTGTCCTTTCAGAGAAAATCACTTTCCTTTGAAAGTGCCTTAAACTACTTTCAAGCATTCACAAAAAACTCACATGCGTTTCTCTGAAAGAGAAGCAGTCTGTTCCAACACTTCAATTCACTGTGCGAAGTGAATGGAGTGTTGCTTCACTTTCTAAATGCTGTCCTTTCAGAGAAAATCACTTTCCTTTGAAAGTGCCTTAAGCTAATTACAAGCATTCAACAGAAACTCACATGCATTTCTCTGAAAGAGAAGCAGTCTGTTCCAACACTTCAATTCACTGTGCGAAGTGAATGGAGTGTTGCTTCACTTTCTAAATGCTGTCCTTTCAGAGAAAATCACTTTCCCTTGAAAGTGCCTTAAGCTACTTACAAGCATTCACCCGAAACTCACATGCATTTCTCTGAAAGAGAAGCAGTCTGTTCCAACACTTCAATTCCCTGTGCGAAGTGAATGGAGTGTTGCTTCACTTTCTAAATGCTGTCCTTTCAAAGAAAATCACTTTCCTTTGAAAGTGCCTTAAGTTACTTGCAAGCATTAGGAAGAAACTCACATGCGTTTTTCTGAAAGAGAAGCAGTCTGTTCCAACACTTCAATTCACTGCACGAAGGGAATGGAGTGTTGCTTCACTTTCTAAATTCTGTCCTTTCAGAGAAAATCACTTTCCTTTGAAAGTGCCTTAAGCTACTTTCAAGCATTCACAAGAAACACACATGCGTTTCTCTGAAATAGAAGCAGTCTGTTCCAACACTTCAATTCACTGTGCGAAGTGAATGGAGTGTTGCTTCACTTTCTAAATGCTGTCTTTTCCGAGAAAATCACTTTCCTTTGAAAGTGCCTTAAGGAACTTACAAGCATTCAACAGAAACTCACATGCATTTCTCTGAAATAGAAGCAGTCTGTTCCAACACTTCAATTCACTGTGCAAAGTGAATGGAGTGTTGCTTCACTTTCTAAATGCTGTCCTTTCAGAGAAAATCACTTTCCTTTGAAAGTGCCTTAAGCTACTTACAAGCATTCAACAGAAACTCACATACGTTTCTTTGAAAGAGAAGCAGAATGTTCCAACACTTCAATTCACTAGGCGAAGTGAATGGAGTGTTGCTACACTTTCTAACTGCTGTCCTTTCAAAGAAAATCACTTTCCTTTGAAAGTGCCTTAAGTTACTTGCAAGCATTAGGAAGAAACTCACATGCATTTCTCTGAAATAGAAGCAGTCTGTTCCAACACTTCAATTCACTGTGCGAAGTGAATGGAGTGTTGCTTCACTTTCTTAATGCTGTCCTTTCAGAGAAAATCACGTTCCTTTGAAAGTGCCTTAAGCTAATTACAAGCATTCAACAGAAACTCACATGCATTTCTCTGAAATAGAAGCAGTCTGTTCCAACACTTCAATTCACTGCACGAAGGGAATGGAGTGTTGCTTCACTTTCTAAATGCTGTCCTTTCAGAGAAAATCACTTTCCTTTGAAAGTGCCTTAAGCTAATTACAAGCATTCAACAGAAACTCACATGCATTTCTCTGAAATAGAAGCAGTCTGTTCCAACACTTCAATTCACTGCACGAAGGGAATGGAGTGTTGCTTCACTTTCTAAATGCTGTCTTTTCCGGGAAAATCACTTTCCTTTGAAAGTGCCTTACGGTACTTACAAGCATTCAACAGAAACTCACATGCATTTCTCTGAAAGAGAAGCAGTCTGTTCCAACACTTCAATTCACTGTGCGAAGTGAATGAAGTGTTGCTTCACTTTCTAAATGCTGTCCTTTCAGAGAAAATAACTTTCCCTTGAAAGTGCCTTAAGCTACTTACAAGCATTCACCAGAAACTCACATGCGTTTCTTTGAAAGAGAAGCAGTCTGTTCCAACACTTCAATTCACTGTGCGAAGCGAATGGAGTGTTGCTTCACTTTCTAAATTCTGTCCTTTCAGAGAAAATCACTTTCCTTTGAAAGTGCCTTAAACGACTTTCAAGCATTCACAAAAAACTCACATGCTTTTCTCTGAAAGAGAAGCAGTCTGTTCCAACACTTCAATTCACTGTGCGAAGTGAATGGAGTGTTGCTTCGCTTTCTAAATGCTGTCCTTTCAGAGAAAATCACTTTCCTTTGAAAGTGCCTTAAGCTACTTTCAAGCATTCACCAGAAACTCACATGCGTTTCTTTGAAAGAGAAGCAGTCTGTTCCAACACTTCAATCCACTGTGCGAAGTGAATGGAGTGTTGCTTCACTTTCTAAATGCTGTCCTTTCAGAGAAAATCACTTTCCTTTGAAAGTGCCTTAAGCTAATTACAAGCATTCAACAGAAACTCACATGCATTTCTCTGAAAGAGAAGCAGTCTGTTCCAACACTTCAATTCACTGTGCGAAGTGAATGGAGTGTTGCTTCACTTTCTAAATGCTGTCCTTTCAGAGAAAATCACTTTCCCTTGAAAGTGCCTTAAGCTACTTACAAGCATTCACCAGAAACTCACATGCATTTCTCTGAAAGAGAAGCAGTCTGTTCCAACACTTCAATTCACTGTGCGAAGTGAATGGAGTGTTGCTTCACTTTCTAAATGCTGTCCTTTCAAAGAAAATCACTTTCCTTTGAAAGTGCCTTAAGTTACTTGCAAGCATTAGGAAGAAACTCACATGCGTTTTTCTGAAAGAGAAGCAGTCTGTTCCAACACTTCAATTCACTGCACGAAGGGAATGGAGTGTTGCTTCACTTTCTAAATTCTGTCCTTTCAGAGAAAATCACTTTCCTTTGAAAGTGCCTTAAGCTACTTTCAAGCATTCACAAGAAACACACATGCGTTTCTCTGAAATAGAAGCAGTCTGTTCCAACACTTCAATTCACTGTGCGAAGTGAATGGAGTGTTGCTTCACTTTCTAAATGCTGTCTTTTCCGAGAAAATCACTTTCCTTTGAAAGTGCCTTAAGCAACTTGCAAGCATTCAACAGAAACTCACATGCATTTCTCTGAAATAGAAGCAGTCTGTTCCAACACTTCAATTCACTGTGCAAAGTGAATGGAGTGTTGCTTCACTTTCTAAATGCTGTCCTTTCAGAGAAAATCACTTTCCTTTGAAAGTGCCTTAAGCTACTTACAAGCATTCAACAGAAACTCACATACGTTTCTTTGAAAGAGAAGCAGAATGTTCCAACACTTCAATTCACTGTGCGAAGTGAATGGAGTGTTGCTACACTTTCTAACTGCTGTCCTTTCAAAGAAAATCACTTTCCTTTGAAAGTGCCTTAAGTTACTTGCAAGCATTAGGAAGAAACTCACATGCATTTCTCTGAAATAGAAGCAGTCTGTTCCAACACTTCAATTCACTGTGCGAAGTGAATGGAGTGTTGCTACACTTTCTTAATGCTGTCCTTTCAGAGAAAATCACGTTCCTTTGAAAGTGCCTTAAGCTAATTACAAGCATTCAACAGAAACTCACATGCATTTCTCTGAAATAGAAGCAGTCTGTTCCAACACTTCAATTCACTGCACGAAGGGAATGGAGTGTTGCTTCACTTTCTAAATGCTGTCCTTTCAGAGAAAATCACTTTCCTTTGAAAGTGCCTTAAGCTAATTACAAGCATTCAACAGAAACTCACATGCATTTCTCTGAAATAGAAGCAGTCTGTTCCAACACTTCAATTCACTGCACGAAGGGAATGGAGTGTTGCTTCACTTTCTAAATGCTGTCTTTTCCGGGAAAATCACTTTCCTTTGAAAGTGCCTTAAGGTAATTACAAGCATTCAACAGAAACTCACATGCATTTCTCTGAAAGAGAAGCAGTCTGTTCCAAAACTTCAATTCACTGTGCGAAGTGAATGAAGTGTTGCTTCACTTTCTAAATGCTGTCCTTTCAGAGAAAATAACTTTCCCTTGAAAGTGCCTTAAGCTACTTACAAGCATTCACCAGAAACTCACATGCGTTTCTTTGAAAGAGAAGCAGTCTGTTCCAACACTTCAATTCACTGTGCGAAGTGAATGGAGTGTTGCTTCACTTTCTAAATTCTGTCCTTTCAGAGAAAATCACTTTCCTTTGAAAGTGCCTTAAACGACTTTCAAGCATTCACAAAAAACTCACATGCGTTTCTCTGAAAGAGAAGCAGTCTGTTCCAACACTTCAATTCACTGTGCGAAGTGAATGGAGTGTTGCTTCGCTTTCTAAATGCTGTCCTTTCAGAGAAAATCACTTTCCTTTGAAAGTGCCTTAAGCTACTTTCAAGCATTCACCAGAAACTCACATGCGTTTCTTTGAAAGAGAAGCAGTCTGTTCCAACACTTCAATCCACTGTGCGAAGTGAATGGAGTGTTGCTTCACTTTCTAAATGCTGTCTTTTCCGAGAAAATCACTTTCCTTTGAAAGTGCCTTATGGTACTTACAAGCATTCAACAGAAACTCACGTGCATTTCTCTGAAAGAGAAGCAGTCTGTTCCAACACTTCAATTCACTGTGCGAAGTGAATGGAGTGTTGCTTCACTTTCTAAATGCTGTCCTTTCAAAGAAAATCACTTTCCTTTGAAAGTGCCTTAAGTTACTTGCAAGCATTAGGAAGAAACTCACATGCGTTTCTCTGAAAGAGAAGCAGTCTGTTCCAACACTTCAATTCACTGCACGAAGGGAATGGAGTGTTGCTTCACTTTCTAAATTCTGTCCTTTCAGAGAAAATCACTTTCCTTTGAAAGTGCCTTAAACTACCTTCAAGCATTCACAAAAAACTCACATGCGTTTCTCTGAAAGAGAAGCCGTCTGTTCCAACACTTCAATTCACTGTGCGAAGTGAATGGAGTGTTGCTTCACTTTCTAAATGCTGTCCTTTCAGAGAAAATCACTTTCCTTTGAAAGTGCCTTAAGCTAATTACAAGCATTCAACAGAAACTCACATGCATTTCTCTGAAAGAGAAGCAGTCTGTTCCAACACTTCATTTCACTGCACGAAGGGAATGGAGTGTTGCTTCACTTTCTAAATGCTTTCCTTTCAGAGAAAATCACTTTCCTTTGAAAGTGCATTAAGCTACTTACAAGCATTCACCAGAAACTCACATGCTTTTCTCTGAAAGAGAAGCAGTCTGTTCCAACACTTCAATTCACTGTGCGAAGTGAATGGAGTTTTGCTTCACTTTCTAAATGCTGTCCTTTCAGAGAAAATCACTTTCCTTTGAAAGTGCCTTAAGTTACTTGCAAGCATTAGGAAGAAACTCACATGCGTTTCTCTGAAAGAGAAGCAGTCTGTTCCAACACTTCAATTCACTGTGCGAAGTGAATGGAGTGTTGCTTCACTTTCTTAATGCTGTCCTTTCAGAGAAAATCACTTTCCTTTGAAAGTGCCTTAAGCTAATTACAAGCATTCAACAGAAACTCACATGCATTTCTCTGAAAGAGAAGCAGTCTGTTCCAACACTTCAATTCACTGCACGAAGTGAATGGAGTGTTGCTTCACTTTCTAAATGCTGTCTTTTCAGAGAAAATTACTTTCCTTTGAAACTGCCTTGAGCTACTTACAAGCATTCAACAGAAACTCACATGCATTTCTCTGAAAGAGAAGCAGTCGGTTCCAACACTTCAATTCACTGTGCGAAGTGAATGGAGTGTTGCTTCACTTTCTAAATGCTGTCATTTCATAGAAAATCACTTTCCTTTGAAAGTGCCTTAAGCTGCTTATAAGCATTAGGAAGAAACTCACATGCGTTTCTTTGAAAGAGAAGCAGTCTGTTCCAACACTTCAATTCACTGTGCGAAGTGAATGGAGTGTTGCTTCACTTTCTAAATGCTGTCCTTTCAGAGAAAATCACTTTCCCTTGAAAGTGCCTTAAGCTACTTACAAGCATTCACCAGAAATTCACATGCATTTCTCTGAAAGAGACGCAGTCTGTTCCAACACTTCAATTCACTGTGCGAAGTGAATGGAGTGTTGCTTCACTTTCTAAATGCTGTCCTTTCAGAGAAAATAACTTTCCTTTGAAAGTGCCTTAAGTTACTTGCAAGCATTAGGAAGAAACTCACATGCGTTTTTCTGAAAGAGAAGCAGTCTGTTCCAACACTTCAATTCACTGCACGAAGGGAATGGAGTGTTGCTTCACTTTCTAAATTCTGTCCTTTCAGAGAAAATCACTTTCCTTTGAAAGTGCCTTAAACTACTTTCAAGCATTCACAAAAAACTCACATGCGTTTCTCTGAAAGAGAAGCAGTCTGTTCCAACACTTCAATTCACTGTGCGAAGTGAATGGAGTGTTGCTTCACTTTCTAAATGCTGTCCTTTCAGAGAAAATCACTTTCCTTTGAAAGTGCCTTAAGCTAATTACAAGCATTCAACAGAAACTCACATGCATTTCTCTGAAAGAGAAGCAGTCTGTTCCAACACTTCATTTCACTGCACGAAGGGAATGGAGTGTTGCTTCACTTTCTAAATGCTTTCCTTTCAGAGAAAATCACTTTCCTTTGAAAGTGCATTAAGCTACTTACAAGCATTCACCAGAAACTCACATGCTTTTCTCTGAAAGAGAAGCAGTCTGTTCCAACACTTCAATTCACTGTGCGAAGTGAATGGAGTTTTGCTTCACTTTCTAAATGCTGTCCTTTCAGAGAAAATCACTTTCCTTTGAAAGTGCCTTAAGTTACTTGCAAGCATTAGGAAGAAACTCACATGCGTTTCTCTGAAAGAGAAGCAGTCTGTTCCAACACTTCAATTCACTGTGCGAAGTGAATGGAGTGTTGCTTCACTTTCTTAATGCTGTCCTTTCAGAGAAAATCACTTTCCTTTGAAAGTGCCTTAAGCTAATTACAAGCATTCAACAGAAACTCACATGCATTTCTCTGAAAGAGAAGCAGTCTGTTCCAACACTTCAATTCACTGCACGAAGTGAATGGAGTGTTGCTTCACTTTCTAAATGCTGTCTTTTCAGAGAAAATTACTTTCCTTTGAAACTGCCTTGAGCTACTTACAAGCATTCAACAGAAACTCACATGCATTTCTCTGAAAGAGAAGCAGTCGGTTCCAACACTTCAATTCACTGTGCGAAGTGAATGGAGTGTTGCTTCACTTTCTAAATGCTGTCATTTCATAGAAAATCACTTTCCTTTGAAAGTGCCTTAAGCTGCTTATAAGCATTAGGAAGAAACTCACATGCGTTTCTTTGAAAGAGAAGCAGTCTGTTCCAACACTTCAATTCACTGTGCGAAGTGAATGGAGTGTTGCTTCACTTTCTAAATGCTGTCCTTTCAGAGAAAATCACTTTCCCTTGAAAGTGCCTTAAGCTACTTACAAGCATTCACCAGAAATTCACATGCATTTCTCTGAAAGAGAAGCAGTCTGTTCCAACACTTCAATTCACTGTGCGAAGTGAATGGAGTGTTGCTTCACTTTCTAAATGCTGTCCTTTCAAAGAAAATCACTTTCCTTTGAAAGTGCCTTAAGTTACTTGCAAGCATTAGGAAGAAACTCACATGCGTTTTTCTGAAAGAGAAGCAGTCTGTTCCAACACTTCAATTCACTGCACGAAGGGAATGGAGTGTTGCTTCACTTTCTAAATTCTGTCCTTTCAGAGAAAATCACTTTCCTTTGAAAGTGCCTTAAACTACTTTCAAGCATTCACAAAAAACTCACATGCGTTTCTCTGAAAGAGAAGCAGTCTGTTCCAACACTTCAATTCACTGTGCGAAGTGAATGGAGTGTTGCTTCACTTTCTAAATGCTGTCCTTTCAGAGAAAATCACTTTCCTTTGAAATTGCCTTAAGCTAATTACAAGCATTCAACAGAAACTCACATGCATTTCTCTGAAAGAGAAGCCGTCTGTTCCAATACTTCAATTCACTGTGCGAAGTGAATGAAGTGTTGCTTCACTTTCAAAATGCTGTCCTTTCAGAGAAAATCACTTTCCCTTGAAAGTGCCTTAAGCTACTTACAAGCATTCACCAGAAACTCACATGCATTTCTCTGAAAGAGAAGCAGTCTGTTCCAACACTTCAATTCACTGTGCGAAGTGAATGGAGTGTTGCTTCACTTTCTAAATGCTGTCCTTTCAGAGAAAATCACTTTCCTTTGAAAGTGCCTTAAGCTAATTACAAGCATTCAACAGAAACTCACATGCATTTCTCTGAAAGGAAGCCGTCTGTTCCAATACTTCAATTCACTGTGCGAAGTGAATGGAGTGTTGCTTCACTTTCTAAATGCTGTCCTTTCAAAGAAAATCACTTTCCTTTGAAAGTGCCTTAAGTTACTTGCAAGCATTAGGAAGAAACTCACATGCGTTTCTCTGAAAGAGAAGCAGTCTGTTCCAACACTTCAATTCCCTGCACGAAGGGAATGGTGTGTTGCTTCACTTTCTAAATTCTGTCCTTTCAGAGAAAATCACTTTCCTTTGAAAGTGCCTTAAACTACTTTCAAGCATTCACAAAAAAATCACATGCGTTTCTCTGAAAGAGAAGCAGTCTGTTCCAACACTTCAATTCACTGTGCGAAGTGAATGGAGTCTTGCTTCACTTTCTAAATGCTGTCCTTTCAGAGAAAATCACTTTCCTTTGAAAGTGCCTTAAGCTAATTACAAGCATTCAACAGAAACTCACATGCATTTCTCTGAAAGAGAAGCAGTCTGTTCCAACACTTCAATTCACTGCACGAAGGGAATGGAGTGTTGCTTCACTTTCTAAATGCTGTCCTTTCAGAGAAAATCACTTTCCTTTGAAAGTGCCTTAAACTAATTTCAAGCATTCACAGAAAACGCACATGCGTTTCTCTGAAAGAGAAGCAGTCTGTTCCAACACTTCAATTCACTGTGCAAAGTCATGGAGTGTTGCCTCACTTTTGAAATGCTGTCCTTTCCGAGAAAATCATTTTCCTTTGAAAGTGCCTTAAGCTACTTTCAAGCATTCACAAAAAACTCACATGTGTTTCTCTGAAAGAGAAGCAGTCTGTTCCAACACTTCAATTCTCTGTGCGAAGTGAATGGAGTGTTGCTTCACTTTCTAAATGCTGTCCTTTCAATGAAATTCACTTTCCTTTGAAAGTGCCTTAAGTTACTTGCAAGCATTAGGAAGAAACTCACATGCGTTTCTCTGAAAGAGAAGCAGTCTGTTCCAACACTTCAATTCACTGTGTGAAGTGAATGGAGTGTTGCTTCACTTTCTAAATTCTGTCCTTTCAGAGAAAATCACTTTCCTTTGTAAGTGCCTTAAGTTACTTACAAGCATTCAACAGAAACTTACATGCATTTCTCTGAAAGAGAAGCAGTCTGTTCCAACACTTCATTTCACTGCACGAAGGGAATGGAGTGTTGCTTCACTTTCTAAATGCTGTTCTTTCAGAGAAAATTACTTTCCTTTGAAAGTGCCTTAAGCTACTTACAAGCATTCACCAGAAACTCACATACGCTTCTTTGAAAGAGAAGCAGTCTGTTCCAACACTTCAATTCACTGTGCGAAGTGAATGGAGTGTTGCTTCACTTTCTAACTGCTGTCCTTTCAAAGAAAATCACTTTCCTTTGAAAGTGCCTTAAGTTACTTGCAAGCATTAGGAAGAAACTCACATGCGTTTCTATGAAAGAGAAGCAGTCTGTTCCAACACTTCAATTCACTGTGCGAAGTGAATGGAGTGTTGCTTCACTTTCCTAATGCTGTCCTTTCAGAGAAAATCACTTTCCTTTGAAAGTGCCTTAAGCTAATTACAAGCATTCAACAGAAACTCACATGCATTTCTCTGAAAGAGAAGCAGTCTGTTCCAACACTTCATTTCACTGCATGAAGTGAATGGAGTGTTGCTTCACTTTCTAAAGGCTGCCCTTTCAGAGAAAATCACTTTCCTTTGAAAGTGCCTTAAGCTACTTACTAGCATTCACCAGAGACTCACATGCGTTACTCTAAAAGAGAAGCAGTCTGTTCCAACACTTCAATTCACTTTGCGAAGTGAATGGAGTGTTGCTTCACTTTCTTAATGCTGTCCTTTCAGAGAAAATCACTTTCCTTTGAAAGTGCCTTAAGCTACTTTCAAGCATTCACAAGAAACACACATGCGTTTCTCTGAAATAGAAGCAGTCTGTTCCAACACTTCAACTCACTGTGCTAAGTGAATGGAGTGTTGCTTCACTTTCTAAATGCTGTCTTTTCAGAGAAAATTACTTTCCTTTGAAACTGCCTTGAGCTACTTACAAGCATTCAACAGAAACTCACATGCATTTCTCTGAAAGAGAAGCAGTCGGTTCCAACACTTCAATTCACTGTGCGAAGTGAATGGAGTGTTGCTTCACTTTCTAAATGCTGTCATTTCATAGAAAATCACTTTCCTTTGAAAGTGCCTTAAGCTACTTATAAGCATTAGGAAGAAACTCACATGCGTTTCTTTGAAAGAGAAGCAGTCTGTTCCAACACTTCAATTCACTGTGCGGAGTGAATGGAGTGTTGCTTCACTTTCTTAATGCTGTCCTTTCAGAGAAAATCACTTTCCTTTGAAAGTGCCTTAAGCTAATTACAAGCATTCAACAGAAACTCACATGCATTTCTCTGAAAGAGAAGCAGTCTGTTCCAACACTTCATTTCACTGCATGAAGTGAATGGAGTGTTGCTTCACTTTCTAAAGGCTGCCCTTTCAGAGAAAATCACTTTCCTTTGAAAGTGCCTTAAGCTACTTACTAGCATTCACCAGAGACTCACATGCGTTACTCTAAAAGAGAAGCAGTCTGTTCCAACACTTCAATTCACTTTGCGAAGTGAATGGAGTGTTGCTTCACTTTCTTAATGCTGTCCTTTCAGAGAAAATCACTTTCCTTTGAAAGTGCCTTAAGCTACTTTCAAGCATTCACAAGAAACACACATGCGTTTCTCTGAAATAGAAGCAGTCTGTTCCAACACTTCAACTCACTGTGCTAAGTGAATGGAGTGTTGCTTCACTTTCTAAATGCTGTCTTTTCAGAGAAAATTACTTTCCTTTGAAACTGCCTTGAGCTACTTACAAGCATTCAACAGAAACTCACATGCATTTCTCTGAAAGAGAAGCAGTCGGTTCCAACACTTCAATTCACTGTGCGAAGTGAATGGAGTGTTGCTTCACTTTCTAAATGCTGTCATTTCATAGAAAATCACTTTCCTTTGAAAGTGCCTTAAGCTACTTATAAGCATTAGGAAGAAACTCACATGCGTTTCTTTGAAAGAGAAGCAGTCTGTTCCAACACTTCAATTCACTGTGCGGAGTGAATGGAGTGTTGCTTCACTTTCTTAATGCTGTCCTTTCAGAGAAAATCACTTTCCTTTGAAAGTGCCTTAAGCTAATTACAAGCATTCAACAGAAACTCACATGCATTTCTCTGAAAGAGAAGCAGTCTGTTCCAACACTTCAATTCACTGCACGAAGGGAATGGAGTGTTGCTTCACTTTCTAAATGCTGTCCTTTGAGAGAAAATCACTTTCCTTTGAAAGTGCATTAAGCTACTTGCAAGCATTCACCAGAAACTCACATGCGTTTCTCTGAAAGAGAAGCAGTCTGTTCCAACACTTCAATTCACTATGCGAAGTGAATGGAGTGTTGCTTCACTTTCTAAATGCTGTCTTTTCCGAGAAAATCACTTTCCTTTGAAAGTGCCTTAAGCTACTTGCAAGTATTCAACAGAAACTCACATGCATTTCTCTGAAAGAGAAGCAGTCTGTTCCAACACTTCAATTCACTGTGCGAAGTGAATGGAGTGTTGCTTCACTTTCTAAATGCTGTCCTTTCAGAGAAAATCACTTTCCTTTGAAAGTGCCTTAAGCTACTTACAAGCATTCACCAGAAACTCACATACGTTTCTTTGAAAGAGAAGCAGAATGTTCCAACACTTCAATTCACTGTGCGAAGTGAATGGAGTGTTGCTTCACTTTCTAACTGCTGTCCTTTCAAAGAAAATCACTTTCCTTTGAAAGTGCCTTAAGTTACTTGCAAGCATTAGGAAGAAACTCACATGCATTTCTCTGAAATAGAAGCAGTCTGTTCCAACACTTCAATTCACTGTGCGAAGTGAATGGAGTGTTGCTTCACTTTCTTAATGCTGTCCTTTCAGAGAAAATCACGTTCCTTTGAAAGTGCCTTAAGCTAATTACAAGCATTCAACAGAATCTCACATGCATTTCTCTGAAAGAGAAGCAGTCTGTTCCAACACTTCAATTCACTGCACGAAGGGAATGGAGTGTTGCTTCACTTTCTAAATGCTGTCCTTTCAGAGAAAATCACTTTCCTTTGAAAGTGCATTAAGCTAATTACAAGCATTCAACAGAAACTCACATGCATTTCTCTGAAAGAGAAGCAGTCTGTTCCAACACTTCAATTCACTGCACGAAGGGAATGGAGTGTTGCTTCACTTTCTAAATGCTGTCCTTTCAGAGAAAATCACTTTCCTTTGAAAGTGCCTTAAGCTACTTACAAGCATTCACCAGAAACTCACATGCGTTTCTTTGAAAGAGAAGCAGTCTGTTCCAACACTTCAATTCACTGTGCAAAGTGAATGGAGTGTTGCTTCACTTTCTAAATGCTGTCCTTTCAGAGAAAATCACTTTTCTTTGATAGTGCCTTAAGCTACTTTCAAGCATTCACAAGAAACACACATGCGTTTCTCTGAAATAGAAGCAGTCTGTTCCAACACTTCAATTCACTGTGCGAAGTGAATGGAGTGTTGCTTCACTTTCTAAATGCTGTCTTTTCTGAGAAAATCACTTTCCTTTGAATGTGCCTTACGGTACTTACAAGCACTCAACAGAAACTCACATGCATTTCTCTGAAAGAGAAGCAGTCTGTTCCAACACTTCAATTCACTGTGCGAAGTGAAAGAGGTGTTGCTTCACTTTCTAAATGCTGTCCTTTCAGAGAAAATAACTTTCCCTTGAAAGTGCCTTAAGCTACTTACAAGCATTCACCAGAAACTCACATGCGTTTCTTTGAAAGAGAAGCAGTCTGTTCCAACACTTCAATTCACTGTGCGAAGTGAATGGAGTGTTGCTTCACTTTCTAAATGCTGTCCTTTCAAAGAAAATCACTTTCCTTTGAAAGTGCCTTAAGTTACTTGGAAGCATTAGGAAGAAACTCACATGCGTTTCTCTGAAAGAGAAGCAGTCTGTTCCAACACTTCAATTCACTGCACGAAGGGAATGGAGTGTTGCTTCACTTTCTAAATTCTGTCCTTTCAGAGAAAATCACTTTCCTTTGAAAGTGCCTTAAACGACTTTCAAGCATTCACAAAAAACTCACATGCGTTTCTCTGAAAGAGAAGCAGTCTGTTCCAACACTTCAATTCACTGTGCGAAGTGAATGGAGTGTTGCTTCACTTTCTAAATGCTGTCCTTTCAGAGAAAATCACTTTCCTTTGAAAGTGCCTTAAGCTAATTACAAGCATTCAAAAGAAACTCACATGCATTTCTCTGAAAGAGAAGCAGTCTGTTCCAACACTTCAATTCACTGCACGAAGGGAATGGAGTGTTGCTTCACTTTCTAAATGCTGTCCTTTCAGAGAAAATCACTTTCCTTTGAAAGTGCCTTAAGCTACTTTCAAGCATTCACCAGAAACTCACATGCGTTTCTTTGAAAGAGAAGCAGTCTGTTCCAACACTTCAATCCACTGTGCGAAGTGAATGGAGTGTTGCTTCACTTTCTAAATGCTGTCTTTTCCGAGAAAAACACTTTCCTTTGAAAGTGCCTTATGGTACTTACAAGCATTCAACAGAAACTCACATGCATTTCTCTGAAAGAGAAGCAGTCTGTTCCAACACTTCAATTCACTGTGCGAAGTGAATGGAGTGTTGCTTCACTTTCTAAATGCTGTCCTTTCAGAGAAAATCACTTTCCTTTGAAAGTGCCTTAAACTAATTTCAAGCATTCACAGAAAACGCACATGCGTTTCTCTGAAAGAGAAGCACTCTGTTCCAACACTTCAATTCACTGTGCGAAGTGAATGGAGTGTTGCTTCACATTCTAAATTCTGTCCTTTCAGAGAAAATCACTTTCCTTTGAAAGTGCATTAAGCTACTTACAAGCATTCACCAGAAACTCACATGCGTTTCTTTGAAAGAGAAGCAGTCTGTTCCAACACTTCAATTCACTGTGCGAAGTGAATGGAGTGTTGCTTCACTTTCTAAATGCTGTCCTTTCAGAGAAAATCACTTTCCTTTGAAAGTGCCTTAAGTTACTTGCAAGCATTAGGAAGAAACTCACATGCGTTTCTCTGAAAGAGAAGCAGTCTGTTCCAACACTTCAATTCACTGTGCGAAGTGAATGGAGTGTTGCTTCACTTTCTAAATGCTGTCCTTTCAGAGAAAATCACTTTCCTTTGAAAGTGCCTTAAGCTACTTACAAGCATTCACCAGAAACTCACATACGTTTCTTTGAAAGAGAAGCAATCTGTTCCAACACTTCAATTCACTGTGTGAAGTGAATGAAGTGTTGCTTCACTTTCTAACTGCTGTCCTTTCAAAGAAAATCACTTTCCTTTGAAAGTGCCTTAAGTTACTTGCAAGTATTAGGAAGAAACTCACATGCGTTTCTCTGAAAGAGAAGCAGTCTGTTCCAACACTTCAATTCACTGCACGAAGGGAATGGAGTGTTGCTTCACTTTCTAAATGCTGTCCTTTCAGAGAAAATCACTTTCCTTTGAAAGTGCATTAAGCTACTTACAAGCATTCACCAGAAACTCACATGCGTTTCTTTGAAAGAGAAGCAGTCTGTTTCAATACTTCAATTCACTGTGCGAAGTGAATGGAGTGTTGCTTCACTTTCTAAAGGCTGTTTTTTCAGAGAAAATCACTTTCCTTTGAAAGTGCCTTAAGCTACTTACAAGCATTCAACAGAAACTCACATACGTTTCTTTGAAAGAGAAGCAGTCTGTTCCAACACTTCAGTTCACTGTGCGAAGTGAATGGAGTGTTGCTTCACTTTCCTAATGCTGTCCTTTCAGAGAAAATCACTTTCCTTTGAAAGTGCCTTAAGCTAATTACAAGCATTCAACAGAAACTCACATGCATTTCTCTGAAAGAGAAGCAGTCTGTTCCAACACTTCAATTCACTGCACGAAGTGAATGGAGTGTTGCTTCACTTTCTAAAGGCTGCCCTTTCAGAGAAAATCACTTCCCTTTGAAAGTGCCTTAGGCTACTTACTAGCATTCACCAGAGACTCCCATGCGTTACTCTGAAAGAGAAGCAGTCTGTTCCAACACTTCAATTCACTGTGCGAAGTGAATGGAGTGTTGCTTCACTTTCTTAATGCTGTCCTTTCAGAGAAAATCACTTTCCTTTGAAAGTGCCTTAAGCTAATTACAAGCATTCAACAGAAACTCACATGCATTTCTCTGAAAGAGAAGCAGTCTGTTCCAACACTTCATTTCACTGCATGAAGTGAATGGAGTGTTGCTTCACTTTCTAAAGGCTGCCCTTTCAGAGAAAATCACTTTCCTTTGAAAGTGCCTTAAGCTACTTACTAGCATTCACCAGAGACTCACATGCGTTACTCTAAAAGAGAAGCAGTCTGTTCCAACACTTCAATTCACTTTGCGAAGTGAATGGAGTGTTGCTTCACTTTCTTAATGCTGTCCTTTCAGAGAAAATCACTTTCCTTTGAAAGTGCCTTAAGCTACTTTCAAGCATTCACAAGAAACACACATGCGTTTCTCTGAAATAGAAGCAGTCTGTTCCAACACTTCAACTCACTGTGCTAAGTGAATGGAGTGTTGCTTCACTTTCTAAATGCTGTCTTTTCAGAGAAAATTACTTTCCTTTGAAACTGCCTTGAGCTACTTACAAGCATTCAACAGAAACTCACATGCATTTCTCTGAAAGAGAAGCAGTCGGTTCCAACACTTCAATTCACTGTGCGAAGTGAATGGAGTGTTGCTTCACTTTCTAAATGCTGTCATTTCATAGAAAGTCACTTTCCTTTGAAAGTGCCTTAAGCTACTTATAAGCATTAGGAAGAAACTCACATGCGTTTCTTTGAAAGAGAAGCAGTCTGTTCCAACTCTTCAATTCACTGTGCGAAGTGAATGGAGTGTTGCTTCACTTTCTAAATGCTGTCCTTTCAGAGAAAATCACTTTATTTGAAAGTGCCTTAAGGCACTTACAAGCATTCAACAGAAACTCACATGCATTTCTCTGAAAGATAAGCAGTCTGTTCCAACACTTCAATTCACTGTGCGAAGTGAATGTAGTGTTGCTTCACTTTCTAAATGCTGTACTTTCAGAGAAAATCACTTTCCTTTGATAGTGCCTTAAGCTACTTTCAAGCATTCACAAGAAACACACATGCGTTTCTCTGAAATAGAAGCAGTCTGTTCAAACACTTCAATTCACTGTGCGAAGTGAATGGAGTGTTGCTTCACTTTCTAAAGGCTGCCCTTTCAGAGAAAATCACTTTCCTTTGAAAGTGCCATAAGCTACTTACTAGCATTTACCAGAGACTCACATGCGTTACTCTGAAAGAGAAGCAGTCTGTTCCAACACTTCAATTCACTGTGCGAAGTGAATGGAGTGTTGCTTCACTTTCTTAATGCTGTCCTTTCAGAGAAAATCACTTTCCTTTGAAAGTGCCTTAAGCTAATTACAAGCATTCAACAGAAACTCACATGCATTTCTCTGAAAGAGAAGCAGTCTGTTCCAACACTTCAATTCACTTCACGAAGGGAATGGAGTGTTGCTTCACTTTCTAAATGCTGTCCTTTGAGAGAAAATCACTTTCCTTTGAAAGTGCATTAAGCTACTTGCAAGCATTCACCAGAAACTCACATGCGTTTCTCTGAAAGAGAAGCAGTCTGTTCCAACACTTCAATTCACTATGCGAAGTGAATGGAGTGTTGCTTCACTTTCTAAATGCTGTCTTTTCCGAGAAAATCACTTTCCTTTGAAAGTGCCTTAAGCTACTTGCAAGTATTCAACAGAAACTCACATGCATTTCTCTGAAAGAGAAGCAGTCTGTTCCAACACTTCAATTCACTGTGCGAAGTGAATGGAGTGTTGCTTCACTTTCTAAATGCTGTCCTTTCAGAGAAAATCACTTTCCTTTGAAAGTGCCTTAAGCTACTTACAAGCATTCACCAGAAACTCACATACGTTTCTTTGAAAGAGAAGCAGAATGTTCCAACACTTCAATTCACTGTGCGAAGTGAATGGAGTGTTGCTTCACTTTCTAACTGCTGTCCTTTCAAAGAAAATCACTTTCCTTTGAAAGTGCCTTAAGTTACTTGCAAGCATTAGGAAGAAACTCACATGCATTTCTCTGAAATAGAAGCAGTCTGTTCCAACACTTCAATTCACTGTGCGAAGTGAATGGAGTGTTGCTTCACTTTCTTAATGCTGTCTTTTCCGAGAAAATCACTTTCCTTTGAAAGTGCCTTAAGCTACTTGCAAGTATTCAACAGAAACTCACATGCATTTCTCTGAAAGAGAAGCAGTCTGTTCCAACACTTCAATTCACTGTGCGAAGTGAATGGAGTGTTGCTTCACTTTCTCAATGCTCTCCTTTCAGAGAAAATCACTTTTCTTTGATAGTGCCTTAAGCTACTTTCAAGCATTCACAAGAAACACACATGCGTTTCTCTGAAATAGAAGCAGTCTGTTCCAACACTTCAATTCACTGTGCGAAGTGAATGGAGTGTTGCTTCACTTTCTAAATGCTGTCTTTTCTGAGAAAATCACTTTCCTTTGAATGTGCCTTACGGTACTTACAAGCACTCAACAGAAACTCACATGCATTTCTCTGAAAGAGAAGCAGTCTGTTCCAACACTTCAATTCACTGTGCGAAGTGAAAGAGGTGTTGCTTCACTTTCTAAATGCTTTCCTTTCAGAGAAAATAACTTTCCCTTGAAAGTGCCTTAAGCTACTTACAAGCATTCACCAGAAACTCACATGCGTTTCTTTGAAAGAGAAGCAGTCTTTTCCAACACTTCAATTCACTGTGCGAAGTGAATGGAGTGTTGCTTCACTTTCTAAATGCTGTCCTTTCAAAGAAAATCACTTTCCTTTGAAAGTGCCTTAAGTTACTTGGAAGCATTAGGAAGAAACTCACATGCGTTTCTCTGAAAGAGAAGCAGTCTGTTCCAACACTTCAATTCACTGCACGAAGGGAATGGAGTGTTGCTTCACTTTCTAAATTCTGTCCTTTCAGAGAAAATCACTTTCCTTTGAAAGTGCCTTAAACGACTTTCAAGCATTCACAAAAAACACACATGCGTTTCTCTGAAAGAGAAGCAGTCTGTTCCAACACTTCAATTCACTGTGCGAAGTGAATGGAGTGTTGCTTCACTTTCTAAATGCTGTCCTTTCAGAGAAAATCACTTTCCTTTGAAAGTGCCTTAAGCTAATTACAAGCATTCAAAAGAAACTCACATGCATTTCTCTGAAAGAGAAGCAGTCTGTTCCAACACTTCAATTCACTGTGCGAAGTGAATGGAGTGTTGCTTCACTTTCTAAATGCTGTCTTTTCCGAGAAAATCACTTTCCTTTGAAAGTGCCTTAAGCTACTTTCAAGCATTCACCAGAAACTCACATGCGTTTCTTTGAAAGAGAAGCAGTCTGTTCCAACACTTCAATCCACTGTGCGAAGTGAATGGAGTGTTGCTTCACTTTCTAAATGCTGTCTTTTCCGAGAAAAACACTTTCCTTTGAAAGTGCCTTATGGTACTTACAAGCATTCAACAGAAACTCACATGCATTTCTCTGAAAGAGAAGCAGTCTGTTCCAACAGTTCAATTCACTGTGCGAAGTGAATGGAGTGTTGCTTCACTTTCTAAATGCTGTCCTTTCAGAGAAAATCACTTTCCTTTGAAAGTGCCTTAAACTAATTTCAAGCATTCACAGAAAACGCACATGCGTTTCTCTGAAAGAGAAGCACTCTGTTCCAACACTTCAATTCACTGTGCGAAGTGAATGGAGTGTTGCTTCACTTTCTAAATTCTGTCCTTTCAGAGAAAATCACTTTCCTTTGAAAGTGCATTAAGCTACTTACAAGCATTCACCAGAAACTCACATGCGTTTCTTTGAAAGAGAAGCAGTCTGTTCCAACACTTCAATTCACTGTGCGAAGTGAATGGAGTGTTGCTTCACTTTCTAAATGCTGTCCTTTCAGAGAAAATCACTTTCCTTTGAAAGTGCCTTAAGTTACTTGCAAGCATTAGGAAGAAACTCACATGCGTTTCTCTGAAAGAGAAGCAGTCTGTTCCAACACTTCAATTCACTGTGCGAAGTGAATGGAGTGTTGCTTCACTTTCTAAATGCTGTCCTTTCAGAGAAAATCACTTTCCTTTGAAAGTGCCTTAAGCTACTTACAAGCATTCACCAGAAACTCACATACGTTTCTTTGAAAGAGAAGCAGTCTGTTCCAACACTTCAATTCACTGTGCGAAGTGAATGAAGTGTTGCTTCACTTTCTAACTGCTGTCCTTTCAAAGAAAATCACTTTCCTTTGAAAGTGCCTTAAGTTACTTGCAAGCATTAGGAAGAAACTCACATGCGTTTCTCTGAAAGAGAAGCAGTCTGTTCCAACACTTCAATTCACTGCACGAAGGGAATGGAGTGTTGCTTCACTTTCTAAATGCTGTCCTTTCAGAGAAAATCACTTTCCTTTGAAAGTGCATTAAGCTACTTACAAGCATTCACCAGAAACTCACATGCGTTTCTTTGAAAGAGAAGCAGTCTGTTTCAATACTTCAATTCACTGTGCGAAGTGAATGGAGTGTTGCTTCACTTTCTAAAGGCTGTTCTTTCAGAGAAAATCACTTTCTTTTGAAAGTGCCTTAAGCTACTTACAAGCATTCACCAGAAACTCACATACGTTTCTTTGAAAGAGAAGCAGTCTGTTCCAACACTTCAGTTCACTGTGCGAAGTGAATGGAGTGTTGCTTCACTTTCCTAATGCTGTCCTTTCAGAGAAAATCACTTTCCTTTGAAAGTGCCTTAAGCTAATTACAAGCATTCAACAGAAACTCACATGCATTTCTCTGAAAGAGAAGCAGTCTGTTCCAACACTTCAATTCACTGCACGAAGTGAATGGAGTGTTGCTTCACTTTCTAAAGGCTGCCCTTTCCGAGAAAATCACTTCCCTTTGAAAGTTCCTTAGGCTACTTACTAGCATTCACCAGAGACTCCCATGCGTTACTCTGAAAGAGAAGCAGTCTGTTCCAACACTTCAATTCACTGTGCGAAGTGAATGGAGTGTTGCTTCACTTTCTTAATGCTGTCCTTTCAGAGAAAATCACTTTCCTTTGAAAGTGCCTTAAGCTACTTTCAAGCATTCACAAGAAACACACATGCGTTTCTCTGAAATAGAAGCAGTCTGTTCCAACACTTCAACTCACTGTGCGAAGTGATTGGAGTGTTGCTTCACTTTCTAAATGCTGTCCTTTCAGAGAAAATTACTTTCCTTTGAAACTGCCTTGAGCTACTTACAAGCATTCAACAGAAACTCACATGCATTTCTCTGAAAGAGAAGTAGTCGGTTCCAACTCTTCAATTCACTGTGCGAAGTGAATGGAGTGTTGCTTCACTTTCTAAATGCTGTCATTTCATAGAAAATCACTTTCCTTTGAAAGTGCCTTAAGCTACTTACAAGCATTAGGAAGAAACTCACATGCGTTTCTTTCAAAGAGAAGCAGTCTGTTCCACACTTCAATTCACTGTGCGAAGTGAATGGAGTGTTGCTTCACTTTCTAAATGCTGTCCTTTCAGAGAAAATCACTTTCCTTTGAAAGTGCCTTAAGGTACTTACAAGCATTCAACAGAAACTCACATGCATAACTCTGAAAGAGAAGCAGTCTGTTCCAACACTTCAATTCACTGTGTGAAGTGAATGGAGTGTTGCTTCACTTTCTAAATGCTGTCCTTTCAGAGAAAATCACTTTCCTTTGATAGTGCCTTAAGCTACTTTCAAGCATTCACAAGAAACACACATGCGTTTCTCTGAAATAGAAGCAGTCTGTTCCAACAGTTCAATTCACTGTGCGAAGTGAATGGAGTGTTGCTTCACTTTCTAAATGCTGTCTTTTCCGAGAAAATCACTTTCCTTTGAAAGTGACTTAAGGTACTTACAAGCTTTCAACAGAAACTCACATGCATTTCTCTGAAAGAGAAGCAGTCTGTTCCAACACTTCAATTCACTGTGCGAAGTGAATGGAGTGTTGCTTCACTTTCTAAATGCTGTCCTTTCAGAGAAAATCACTTTCCTTTGAAAGTGCCTTAAGTTACTTGCAAGCATTAGGAAGAAACTCACATGCGTTTCTCTGAAAGAGAAGCAGTCTGTTCCAACACTTCAATTCACTGTGCGAAGTGAATGGAGTGTTGCTTCACTTTCTAAATGCTGTCCTTTCAGAGAAAATCACTTTCCTTTGAAAGTGCCTTAAGCTACTTACAAGCATTCACCAGAAACTCACATACGTTTCTTTGAAAGAGAAGCAGTCTGTTCCAACACTTCAATTCACTGTGCGAAGTGAATGAAGTGTTGCTTCACTTTCTAACTGCTGTCCTTTCAAAGAAAATCACTTTCCTTTGAAAGTGCCTTAAGTTACTTGCAAGCATTAGGAAGAAACTCACATGCGTTTCTCTGAAAGAGAAGCAGTCTGTTCCAACACTTCAATTCACTGCACGAAGGGAATGGAGTGTTGCTTCACTTTCTAAATGCTGTCCTTTCAGAGAAAATCACTTTCCTTTGAAAGTGCATTAAGCTACTTACAAGCATTCACCAGAAACTCACATGCGTTTCTTTGAAAGAGAAGCAGTCTGTTTCAATACTTCAATTCACTGTGCGAAGTGAATTGAGTGTTGCTTCACTTTCTAAAGGCTGTTCTTTCAGAGAAAATCACTTTCCTTTGAAAGTGCCTTAAGCTACTTACAAGCATTCACCAGAAACTCACATACGTTTCTTTGAAAGAGAAGCAGTCTGTTCCAACACTTCAGTTCACTGTGCGAAGTGAATGGAGTGTTGCTTCACTTTCCTAATGCTGTCCTTTCAGAGAAAATCACTTTCCTTTGAAAGTGCCTTAAGCTAATTACAAGCATTCAACAGAAACTCACATGCATTACTCTGAAAGAGAAGCAGTCTGTTCCAACACTTCAATTCACTGTGCGAAGTGAATGGAGTGTTGCTTCACTTTCTTAATGCTGTCCTTTCAGAGAAAATCACTTTCCTTTGAAAGTGCCTTAAGCTACTTTCAAGCATTCACAAGAAACACACATGCGTTTCTCTGAAATAGAAGCAGTCTGTTCCAACACTTCAACTCACTGTGCGAAGTGATTGGAGTGTTGCTTCACTTTCTAAATGCTGTCCTTTCAGAGAAAATTACTTTCCTTTGAAACTGCCTTGAGCTACTTACAAGCATTCAACAGAAACTCACATGCATTTCTCTGAAAGAGAAGCAGTCGGTTCCAACTCTTCAATTCACTGTGCGAAGTGAATGGAGTGTTGCTTCACTTTCTAAATGCTGTCATTTCATAGAAAATCACTTTCCTTTGAAAGTGCCTTAAGCTACTTACAAGCATTAGGAAGAAACTCACATGCGTTTCTTTCAAAGAGAAGCAGTCTGTTCCACACTTCAATTCACTGTGCGAAGTGAATGGAGTGTTGCTTCACTTTCTAAATGCTGTCCTTTCAGAGAAAATCACTTTCCTTTGAAAGTGCCTTAAGGTACTTACAAGCATTCAACAGAAACTCACATGCATAACTCTGAAAGAGAAGCAGTCTGTTCCAACACTTCAATTCACTGTGTGAAGTGAATGGAGTGTTGCTTCACTTTCTAAATGCTGTCCTTTCAGAGAAAATCACTTTCCTTTGATAGTGCCTTAAGCTACTTTCAAGCATTCACAAGAAACACACATGCGTTTCTCTGAAATAGAAGCAGTCTGTTCCAACAGTTCAATTCACTGTGCGAAGTGAATGGAGTGTTGCTTCACTTTCTAAATGCTGTCTTTAACGAGAAAATCACTTTCCTTTGAAAGTGACTTAAGGTACTTACAAGCATTCAACAGAAACTCACATGCATTTCTCTGAAAGAGAAGCAGTCTGTTCCAACACTTCAATTCACTGTGCGAAGTGAATGGAGTGTTGCTTCACTTTCTAAATGCTGTCCTTTCAGAGAAAATCACTTTCCTTTGAAAGTGCCTTAAGCTACTTTCAAGCATTCACAAGAAACACACATGCATTTCTCTGAAATAGAAGCAGTCTGTTCCAACACTTCAATTCACTGTGCGAAGTGAATGGAGTGTTGCTTCACTTTCTAAATGCTGTCTTTTCCGAGAAAATCACTTTCCTTTGAAAGTGCCTTAAGGAACTTACAATCATTCAACAGAAACTCACATGCATTTCTCTGAAAGAGAAGCAGTCTGTTCCAACACTTCAATTCACTGTGCGAAGTGAATGGAGTGTTGCTTCACTTTCTAAATGCTGTCCTTTCAGAGAAAATCACTTTCCTTTGAAAGTGCCTAAAGCTACTTACAAGCATTCACCAGAAACTCACATACGTTTCTTTGAAAGAGAAGCAGTCTGTTCCAACACTTCAATTCACTGTGCGAAGTGAATGGAGTGTTGCTTCACTTTCTTAATGCTGTCCTTTCAGAGAAAATCACTTTCCTTTGAAAGTGCCTTAAGCTAATTACAAGCATTCAACAGAAACTCACATGCATTTCTTTGTAAGAGGAGCAGTCTGTTCCAACACTTCAATTCACTGCACGAAGGGAATGGAGTGTTGCTTCACTTTCTAAATGCTGTCCTTTCAGAGAAAATCACTTTCCTTTGAAAGTGCCTTAAGCTACTTACAAGCATTCACCAGAAACTCACATGCGTTTCTTTGAAAGAGAAGCAGTCTGTTCCAACACTTCAATTCACTGTGCGAAGTGAATGGAGTGTTGCTTCACTTTCTAAATGCTGTCCTTTCAGAGAAAATCACTTTCCTTTGAAAGTGCCTTAAACTACTTTCAAGCATTCAACAGAAACTCACATGCATTTCTCTGAAAGAGAAGCAGTCTGTTCCAACACTTCAATTCACTGTGCGAAGTGAATGGAGTGTTGCTTCACTTTCTAAATGCTGTCCTTTCAGAGAAAATCACTTTTCTTTGATAGTGCCTTAAGCTACTTTCAAGCATTCACAAGAAACACACATGCGTTTCTCTGAAATAGAAGCAGTCTGTTCAAACACTTCAATTCACTGTGCGAAGTGAATGAAGTGTTGCTTCACTTTCTAAATGCTGTCTTTTCCGAGAAAATCACTTTCCTTTGAAAGTGCCTTACGGTACTTACAAGCATTCAACAGAAACTCACATGCATTTCTCTGAAAGAGAAGCAGTCTGTTCCAACACTTCAATTCACTGTGCGAAGTGAATGAAGTGTTGCTTCACTTTCTAAATGCTGTCCTTTCAGAGAAAATAACTTTCCCTTGAAAGTGCCTTAAGCTACTTACAAGCATTCACCAGAAACTCACATGCGTTTCTTTGAAAGAGAAGCAGTCTGTTCCAACACTTCAATTCACTGTGCGAAGTGAATGGAGTGTTGCTTCACTTTCTAAATGCTGTCCTTTCAAAGAAAATCACTTTCCTTTGAAAGTGCCTTAAGTTACTTGGAAGCATTAGGAAGAAACTCACATGCGTTTCTCTGAGAGAAGCAGTCTGTTCCAACACTTCAATTCACTGCACGAAGGGAATGGAGTGTTGCTTCACTTTCTAAATTCTGTCCTTTCAGAGAAAATCACTTTCCTTTGAAAGTGCCTTAAACGACTTTCAAGCATTCACAAAAAACTCACATGCGTTTCTCTGAAATAGAAGCAGTCTGTTCCAACACTTCAGTTCACTGTGCGAAGTGAATGGAGTGTTGCTTCACTTTCCTAATGCTGTCCTTTCAGAGAAAATCACTTTCCTTTGAAAGTGCCTTAAGCTACTTACAAGCATTCACCAGAAACTCACATGCGTTTCTGTGAAAGAGAAGCAGTCTGTTCCAACACTTCA
Source organism: Myodes glareolus (assembly GCF_982192425.1). Lineage (NCBI taxonomy): Eukaryota > Metazoa > Chordata > Mammalia > Rodentia > Cricetidae > Myodes > Myodes glareolus. The sequence continues at coordinate 204,356 of NW_028263211.1, read as the reverse complement.
ATTCACTGTGCGAAGTGAATGGAGTGTTGCTTCACTTTCTAAATGCTGTCCTTTCAGAGAAAATCACTTTCCTTTGAAAGTGCCTTAAACTACTTTCAAGCATTCAACAGAAACTCACATGCATTTCTCTGAAAGAGAAGCAGTCTGTTCCAACACTTCAATTCACTGTGCGAAGTGAATGGAGTGTTGCTTCACTTTCTAAATGCTGTCCTTTCAGAGAAAATCACTTTTCTTTGATAGTGCCTTAAGCTACTTTCAAGCATTCACAAGAAACACACATGCGTTTCTCTGAAATAGAAGCAGTCTGTTCCAACACTTCAATTCAATGTGCGAAGTGAATGGAGTGTTGCTTCACTTTCTAAATGCTGTCTTTTCCGAGAAAATCACTTTCCTTTGAAAGTGCCTTACGGTACTTACAAGCATTCAACAGAAACTCACATGCATTTCTCTGAAAGAGAAGCAGTCTGTTCCAACACTTCAATTCACTGTGCGAAGTGAATGAAGTGTTGCTTCACTTTCTAAATGCTGTCCTTTCAGAGAAAATAACTTTCCCTTGAAAGTGCCTTAAGCTACTTACAAGCATTCACCAGAAACTCACATGCGTTTCTTTGAAAGAGAAGCAGTCTGTTCCAACACTTCAATTCACTGTGCGAAGTGAATGGAGTGTTGCTTCACTTTCCTAATGCTGTCCTTTCAGAGAAAATCACTTTCCTTTGAAAGTGCCTTAAGCTAATTACAAGCATTCAACAGAAACTCACATGCATTTCTCTGAAAGAGAAGCAGTCTGTTCCAACACTTCAATTCACTGCACGAAGTGAATGGAGTGTTGCTTCACTTTCTAAAGGCTGCCCTTTCAGAGAAAATCACTTCCCTTTGAAAGTGCCTTAGGCTACTTACTAGCATTCACCAGAGACTCCCATGCATTACTCTGAAAGAGAAGCAGTCTGTTCCAACACTTCAATTCACTGTGCGAAGTGAATGGAGTGTTGCTTCACTTTCTTAATGCTGTCCTTTCGGAGAAAATCACTTTCCTTTGAAAGTGCCTTAAGCTACTTTCAAGCATTCACAAGAAACACACATGCGTTTCTCTGAAATAGAAGCAGTCTGTTCCAACACTTCAACTCACTGTGCGAATTTAATGGATTGTTGCTTCACTTTCTAAATGCTGTCCTTTCAGAGAAAATTACTTTCCTTTGAAACTGCCTTGAGCTACTTACAAGCATTCAACAGAAACTCACATGCATTTCTCTGAAAGAGAAGCAGTCGGTTCCAACTCTTCAATTCACTGTGCGAAGTGAATGGAGTGTTGCTTCACTTTCTAAATGCTGTCATTTCTTAGAAAATCACTTTCCTTTGAAAGTGCCTTAAGCTACTTACAAGCATTAGGAAGAAACTCACATGCGTTTCTTTGAAAGAGAAGCAGTCTGTTCCACACTTCAATTCACTGTGCGAAGTGAATGGAGTGTTGCTTCACTTTCTAAATGCTGTCCTTTCAGAGAAAATCACTTTCCTTTGAAAGTGCCTTAAGGTACTTACAAGCATTCAACAGAAACTCACATGCATAACTCTGAAAGAGAAGCAGTCTGTTCCAACACTTCAATTCACTGTGTGAAGTGAATGGAGTGTTGCTTCACTTTCTAAATGCTGTCCTTTCAGAGAAAATCACTTTCCTTTGATAGTGCCTTAAGCTACTTTCAAGCATTCACAAGAAACACACATGCGTTTCCCTGAAATAGAAGCAGTCTGTTCCAACAGTTCAATTCACTGTGCGAAGTGAATGGAGTGTTGCTTCACTTTCTAAATGCTGTCTTTTCCGAGAAAATCACTTTCCTTTGAAAGTGACTTAAGGTACTTACAAGCATTCAACAGAAACTCACATGCATTTCTCTGAAAGAGAAGCAGTCTGTTCCAACACTTCAATTCACTGTGCGAAGTGAATGGAGTGTTGCTTCACTTTCTAAATGCTGTCCTTTCAGAGAAAATCACTTTCCTTTGAAAGTGCCTTAAGCTACTTTCAAGCATTCACAAGAAACACACATGCGTTTCTCTGAAATAGAAGCAGTCTGTTCCAACACTTCAATTCACTGTGCGAAGTGAATGGAGTGTTGCTTCACTTTCTAAATGCTGTCTTTTCCGAGAAAATCACTTTCCTTTGAAAGTGCCTTAAGGAACTTACAATCATTCAACAGAAACTCACATGCATTTCTCTGAAAGAGAAGCAGTCTGTTCCTACACTTCAATTCACTGTGCGAAGTGAATGGAGTGTTGCTTCACTTTCTAAATGCTGTCCTTTCAGAGAAAATCACTTTCATTTGAAAGTGCCTTAAGCTACTTACAAGCATTCACCAGAAACTCACATACGTTTCTTTGAAAGAGAAGCAGTCTGTTCCAACACTTCAATTCACTGTGCGAAGTGAATGGAGTGTTGCTTCACTTTCTTAATGCTGTCCTTTCAGAGAAAATCACTTTCCTTTGAAAGTGCCTTAAGCTAATTACAAGCATTCAACAGAAACTCACATGCATTTCTTTGTAAGAAAAGCAGTCTGTTCCAACACTTCAATTCACTGCACGAAGGGAATGGAGTGTTGCTTCACTTTCTAAATGCTGTCCTTTCAGAGAAAATCACTTTCCTTTGAAAGTGCATTAAGCTACTTACAAGCATTCAACAGAAACTCACATGCGTTTCTTTGAAAGAGAAGCAGTCTGTTCCAACACTTCAATTCACTGTGCGAAGTGAATGGAGTGTTGCTTCACTTTCTAAATTCTGTCCTTTCAGAGAAAATCACTTTCCTTTGAAAGTGACTTATGTTACTTGCAAGCATTAGGAAGAAACTCACTTGCGTTTCTCTGAAAGAGAAGCAGTCTCTTCCAACACTTCAATTCACTGTGCGAAGTGAATGGAGTGTTGCTTCACTTTCTAAATGCTGTCCTTTCAGAGAAAATCACTTTCCTTTGAAACTGCCTTGAGCTACTTACAAGCATTCAACAGAAACTCACATGCATTTCTCTGAAAGAGAAGCAGTCGGTTCCAACTCTTCAATTCACTGTGTGAAGTGAATGGAGTGTTGCTTCACTTTCTAAATGCTGTCATTTCTTAGAAAATCACTTTCCTTTGAAAGTGCCTTAAGTTACTTGCAAGCATTAGGAAGAAACTCACATGCGTTTCTCTGAAAGAGAAGCAGTCTGTTCCAACACTTCAATTCACTGTGCGAAGTGAATGGAGTGTTGCTTCACTTTCTTAATGCTGTTCTTTCAGAGAAAATCACTTTCCTTTGAAAATGCCTTAAGCTAATTACAAGCATTCAACAGAAACTCACATGCATTTCTCTGAAAGAGAAGCAGTCTGTTCCAACACTTCAATTCACTGTGCGAAGTGAATGGAGTGTTGCTTCACTTTCTAAATGCTGTCCTTTCAGAGAAAATCACTTTCCTTTGAAAGTGCCTTAAGCTACTTTCAAGCATTCACAAGAAACACACATGCGTTTCACTGAAATAGAAGCAGTCTGTTCCAACACTTCAATTCACTGTGCGAAGTGAATGGAGTGTTGCTTCACTTTCTAAATGCTGTCTTTTCCGAGAAAATCACTTTCCTTTGAAAGTGCCTTAAGGAACTTACAATCATTCAACAGAAACTCACATGCATTTCTCTGAAAGAGAAGCAGTCTGTTCCAACACTTCAATTCACTGTGCGAAGTGAATGGAGTGTGGCTTCACTTTCAAAATGCTGTCCTTTCAGAGAAAATCACTTTCCTTTGAAAGTGCCTAAAGCTACTTACAAGCATTCACCAGAAACTCACGTACGTTTCTTTGAAAGAGAAGCAGTCTGTTCCAACACTTCAATTCACTGTGCGAAGTGAATGGAGTGTTGCTTCACTTTCTTAATGCTGTCCTTTCAGAGAAAATCACTTTCCTTTGAAAGTGCCTTAAGCTAATTACAAGCATTTAACAGAAACTCACATGCATTTCTTTGTAAGAGGAGCAGTCTGTTCCAACACTTCAATTCACTGCACGAAGGGAATGGAGTGTTGCTTCACTTTCTAAATGCTGTCCTTTCAGAGAAAATCACTTTCCTTTGAAAGTGCCTTAAGCTACTTACAAGCATTCACCAGAAACTCACATGCGTTTCTTTTAAAGAGAAGCAGTCTGTTTCAATACTTCAATTCACTGTGCGAAGTGAATGGAGTGTTGATTCACTTTCTAAAGGCTGATCTTTCAGAGAAAATCACTTTCCTTTGAAAGTGCCTTAAGCTACTTACAAGCATTCACCAGAAACTCACATACGTTTCTTTGAAAGAGAAGCAGTCTGTTTCAACACTTCAGTTCACTGTGCGAAGTGAATGGAGTGTTGCTTCACTTTCCTAATGCTGTCCTTTCAGAGAAAATCACTTTCCTTTGAAAGTGCCTTAAGCTAATTACAAGCATTCAACAGAAACTCACATGCATTTCTCTGAAAGAGAAGCAGTCTGTTCCAACACTTCAATTCACTGCACGAAGTGAATGGAGTGTTGCTTCACTTTCTAAAGGCTGCCCTTTCAGAGAAAATCACTTCCCTTTGAAAGTGCCTTAGGCTACTTACTAGCATTCACCAGAGACTCCCATGCGTTACTCTGAAAGAGAAGCAGTCTGTTCCAACACTTCAATTCACTGTGCGAAGTGAATGGAGTGTTGCTTCACTTTCTTAATGCTGTCCTTTCAGGGAAAATCACTTTCCTTTGAAAGTGCCTTAAGCTACTTTCAAGCATTCACAAGAAACACACATGCGTTTCTCTGAAATAGAAGCAGTCTGTTCCAACACTTCAACTCACTGTGCGAAGTGAATGGAGTGTTGCTTCACTTTCTAAATGCTGTCCTTTCAGAGAAAATTACTTTCCTTTGAAACTGCCTTGAGCTACTTACAAGCATTCAACAGAAACTCACATGCATTTCTCTGAAAGAGAAGCAGTCGGTTCCAACTCTTCAATTCACTGTGCGAAGTGAATGGAGTGTTGCTTCACTTTCTAAATGCTGTCATTTCATAGAAAATCACTTTCCTTTGAAAGTGCCTTAAGCTACTTACAAGCATTAGGAAGAAACTCACATGCGTTTCTTTCAAAGAGAAGCAGTCTGTTCCACACTTCAATTCACTGTGCGAAGTGAATGGAGTGTTGCTTCACTTTCTAAATGCTGTCCTTTCAGAGAAAATCACTTTCCTTTGAAAGTGCCTTAAGGTACTTACAAGCATTCAACAGAAACTCACATGCATAACTCTGAAAGAGAAGCAGTCTGTTCCAACACTTCAATTCACTGTGTGAAGTCAATGGAGTGTTGCTTCACTTTCTAAATGCTGTCCTTTCAGAGAAAATCACTTTCCTTTGATAGTGCCTTAAGCTACTTTCAAGCATTCACAAGAAACACACATGCGTTTCTATGAAATAGAAGCAGTCTGTTCCAACAGTTCAATTCACTGTGCGAAGTGAATGGAGTGTTGCTTCACTTTCTAAATGCTGTCTTTTCCGAGAAAATCACTTTCCTTTGAAAGTGACTTAAGGTACTTACAAGCATTCAACAGAAACTCACATGCATTTCTCTGAAAGAGAAGCAGTCTGTTCCAACACTTCAATTCACTGTGCGAAGTGAATGGAGTGTTGCTTCACTTTCTAAATGCTGTCCTTTCAGAGAAAATCACTTTCCTTTGAAAGTGCCTTAAGCTACTTTCAAGCATTCACAAGAAACACACATGCGTTTCACTGATATAGAAGCAGTCTGTTCCAACACTTCAATTCACTGTGCGAAGTGAATGGAGTGTTGCTTCACTTTCTAAATGCTGTCTTTTCCGAGAAAATCACTTTCCTTTGAAAGTGCCTTAAGGAACTTACAATCATTCAACAGAAACTCACATGCATTTCTCTGAAAGAGAAGCAGTCTGTTCCAACACTTCAATTCACTGTGCGAAGTGAATGGAGTGTGGCTTCACTTTCAAAATGCTGTCCTTTCAGAGAAAATCACTTTCCTTTGAAAGTGCCTAAAGCTACTTACAAGCATTCACCAGAAACTCACGTACGTTTCTTTGAAAGAGAAGCAGTCTGTTCCAACACTTCAATTCACTGTGCGAAGTGAATGGAGTGTTGCTTCACTTTCTTAATGCTGTCCTTTCAGAGAAAATCACTTTCCTTTGAAAGTGCCTTAAGCTAATTACAAGCATTCAACAGAAACTCACATGCATTTCTTTGTAAGAGGAGCAGTCTGTTCCAACACTTCAATTCACTGCACGAAGGGAATGGAGTGTTGCTTCACTTTCTAAATGCTGTCCTTTCAGAGAAAATCACTTTCCTTTGAAAGTGCCTTAAGCTACTTACAAGCATTCACCAGAAACTCACATGCGTTTCTTTTAAAGAGAAGCAGTCTGTTTCAATACTTCAATTCACTGTGCGAAGTGAATGGAGTGTTGATTCACTTTCTAAAGGCTGTTCTTTCAGAGAAAATCACTTTCCTTTGAAAGTGCCTTAAGCTACTTACAAGCATTCACCAGAAACTCACATACGTTTCTTTGAAAGAGAAGCAGTCTGTTTCAACACTTCAGTTCACTGTGCGAAGTGAATGGAGTGTTGCTTCACTTTCCTAATGCTGTCCTTTCAGAGAAAATCACTTTCCTTTGAAAGTGCCTTAAGCTAATTACAAGCATTCAACAGAAACTCACATGCATTTCTCTGAAAGAGAAGCAGTCTGTTCCAACACTTCAATTCACTGCACGAAGTGAATGGAGTGTTGCTTCACTTTCTAAAGGCTGCCCTTTCAGAGAAAATCACTTCCCTTTGAAAGTGCCTTAGGCTACTTACTAGCATTCACCAGAGACTCCCATGCGTTACTCTGAAAGAGAAGCAGTCTGTTCCAACACTTCAATTTACTGTGCGAAGTGAATGGAGTGTTGCTTCACTTTCTTAATGCTGTCCTTTCAGGGAAAATCACTTTCCTTTGAAAGTGCCTTAAGCTACTTTCAAGCATTCACAAGAAACACACATGCGTTTCTCTGAAATAGAAGCAGTCTGTTCCAACACTTCAACTCACTGTGCGAAGTGAATGGAGTGTTGCTTCACTTTCTAAATGCTGTCCTTTCAGAGAAAATTACTTTCCTTTGAAACTGCCTTGAGCTACTTACAAGCATTCAACAGAAACTCACATGCATTTCTCTGAAAGAGAAGCAGTCGGTTCCAACTCTTCAATTCACTGTGCGAAGTGAATGGAGTGTTGCTTCACTTTCTAAATGCTGTCATTTCATAGAAAATCACTTTCCTTTGAAAGTGCCTTAAGCTACTTACAAGCATTAGGAAGAAACTCACATGCGTTTCTTTCAAAGAGAAGCAGTCTGTTCCACACTTCAATTCACTGTGCGAAGTGAATGGAGTGTTGCTTCACTTTCTAAATGCTGTCCTTTCAGAGAAAATCACTTTCCTTTGAAAGTGCCTTAAGGTACTTACAAGCATTCAACAGAAACTCACATGAATAACTCTGAAAGAGAAGCAGTCTGTTCCAACACTTCAATTCACTGTGTGAAGTGAATGGAGTGTTGCTTCACTTTCTAAATGCTGTCCTTTCAGAGAAAATCACTTTCCTTTGATAGTGCCTTAAGCTACTTTCAAGCATTCACAAGAAACACACATGCGTTTCTATGAAATAGAAGCAGTCTGTTCCAACAGTTCAATTCACTGTGCGAAGTGAATGGAGTGTTGCTTCACTTTCTAAATGCTGTCTTTTCCGAGAAAATCACTTTCCTTTGAAAGTGACTTAAGGTACTTACAAGCATTCAACAGAAACTCACATGCATTTCTCTGAAAGAGAAGCAGTCTGTTCCAACACTTCAATTCACTGTGCGAAGTGAATGGAGTGTTGCTTCACTTTCTAAATGCTGTCCTTTCAGAGAAAATCACTTTCCTTTGAAAGTGCCTTAAGCTACTTTCAAGCATTCACAAGAAACACACATGCGTTTCACTGAAATAGAAGCAGTCTGTTCCAACACTTCAATTCACTGTGCGAAGTGAATGGAGTGTTGCTTCACTTTCTAAATGCTGTCTTTTCCGAGAAAATCACTTTCCTTTGAAAGTGCCTTAAGGAACTTACAATCATTCAACAGAAACTCACATGCATTTCTCTGAAAGAGAAGCAGTCTGTTCCAACACTTCAATTCACTGTGCGAAGTGAATGGAGTGTGGCTTCACTTTCAAAATGCTGTCCTTTCAGAGAAAATCACTTTCCTTTGAAAGTGCCTAAAGCTACTTACAAGCATTCACCAGAAACTCACGTACGTTTCTTTGAAAGAGAAGCAGTCTGTTCCAACACTTCAATTCACTGTGCGAAGTGAATGGAGTGTTGCTTCACTTTCTTAATGCTGTCCTTTCAGAGAAAATCACTTTCCTTTGAAAGTGCCTTAAGCTAATTACAAGCATTCAACAGAAACTCACATGCATTTCTTTGTAAGAGGAGCAGTCTGTTCCAACAGTTCAATTCACTGCACGAAGGGAATGGAGTGTTGCTTCACTTTCTAAATGCTGTCCTTTCAGAGAAAATCACTTTCCTTTGAAAGTGCCTTAAGCTACTTACAAGCATTCACCAGAAACTCACATGCGTTTCTTTGAAAGATAAGCAGTCTGTTCCAACACTTCAATTCACTGTGCGAAGTGAATGGAGTGTTGCTTCACTTTCTAAATGCTGTCCTTTCAGAGAAAATCACTTTCCTTTGAAAGTGCCTTAAACTACTTTCAAGCATTCAACAGAAACTCACATGCATTTCTCTGAAAGAGAAGCAGTCTGTTCCAACACTTCAATTCACTGTGCGAAGTGAATGGAGTGTTGCTTCACTTTCTAAATGCTGTCTTTTCCGAGAAAATCACTTTCCTTTGAAAGTGCCTTACGGTACTTACAAGCATTCAACAGAAACTCACATGCATTTCTCTGAAAGAGAAGCAGTCTGTTCCAACACTTCAGTTAACTGTGCGAAGTGAATGGAGTGTTGCTTCACTTTCCTAATGCTGTCCTTTCAGAGAAAATCACTTTCCTTTGAAAGTGCCTTAAGCTAATTACAAGCATTCAACAGAAACACACATGCGTTTCTCTGAAATAGAAGCAGTCTGTTCCAACACTTCAACTCACTGTGCGAAGTGAATGGAGTGTTGCTTCACTTTCTAAATGCTGTCCTTTCAGAGAAAATTACTTTCCTTTGAAAGTGCCTTAAGGTACTTACAAGCATTCAACAGAAACTCACATGCATAACTCTGAAAGAGAAGCAGTCTGTTCCAACACTTCAATTCACTGTGTGAAGTGAATGGAGTGTTGCTTCACTTTCTAAATGCTGTCCTTTCAGAGAAAATCACTTTCCTTTGATAGTGCCTTAAGCTACTTTCAAGCATTCACAAGAAACACACATGCGTTTCTCTGAAATAGAAGCAGTCTGTTCCAACAGTTCAATTCACTGTGCAAAGTGAATGGAGTGTTGCTTCACTCTCTAAATGCTGTCTTTTCCGAGAAAATCACTTTCCTTTGAAAGTGACTTAAGGTACTTACAAGCATTCAACAGAAACTCACATGCATTTCTCTGAAAGAGAAGCAGTCTGTTCCAACACTTCAATTCACTGTGCGAAGTGAATGGAGTGTTGCTTCACTTTCTAAATGCTGTCTTTTCCGAGAAAATCACTTTCCTTTGAAAGTGCCTTAAGGAACTTACAATCATTCAACAGAAACTCACATGCATTTCTCTGAAAGAGAAGCAGTCTGTTCCAACACTTCAATTCACTGTGCGAAGTGAATGGAGTGTTGCTTCACTTTCTAAATGCTGTCCTTTCAGAGAAAATCATTTTCCTTTGAAAGTGCCTTAAGCTACTTACAAGCATTCACCAGAAACTCACATACGTTTCTTTGAAAGAGAAGCAGTCTGTTCCAACACTTCAATTCACTGTGCGAAGTGAATGGAGTGTTGCTTCACTTTCTTAATGCTGTCCTTTCAGAGAAAATCACTTTCCTTTGAAAGTGCCTTAAGCTAATTACAAGCATTCAACAGAAACTCACATGCATTTCTTTGTAAGAAAAGCAGTCTGTTCCAACACTTCAATTCACTGCACGAAGGGAATGGAGTGTTGCTTCACTTTCTAAATGCTGTCCTTTCAGAGAAAATCACTTTCCTTTGAAAGTGCATTAAGCTACTTACAAGCATTCACCAGAAACTCACATGCGTTTCTTTGAAAGAGAAGCAGTCTGTTCCAACACTTCAATTCACTGTGCGAAGTGAATGGAGTGTTGCTTCACTTTCTAAATGCTGTCCTTTCAGAGAAAATCACTTTCCTTTTAAAGTGCCTTAAGTTACTTGCAAGCATTAAGAAGAAACTCACATGCTTTTATCTGAAAGAGAAGCAGTCTGTTCCAACACTTCAATTCACTGTGCAAAGTGAATGGAGTGTTGCTTCACTTTCTAAAGGCTGCCCTTTCAGAGAAAATCACTTTCCTTTGAAAGTGCCTTAAGCTACTTACTAGCATTCACCAGAGACTCACATGCGTTTCTCTGAAATAGAAGCAGTCTGTTCCAACACTTCAACTCACTGTGCGAAGTGAATGGAGTGTTGCTTCACTTTCTAAATGATGTCCTTTCAGAGAAAATTACTTTCCTTTGAAACTGCCTTGAGCTACTTACAAGCATTCAACAGAAACTCACATGCATTTCTCTGAAAGAGAAGCAGTCGGTTGCAACACTTCTATTCACTGTGCGAAGTGAATGGAGTGTTGCTTCACTTTCTAAATGCTGTCTTTTCCGAGAAAATCACTTTCCTTTGAAAGTGCCTTAAGCTAATTACAAGCATTCAACAGAAACTCACATGCATTTCTCTGAAAGAGAAGCAGTCTGTTCCAACACTTCAATTCACTGTGCGAAGTGAATGGAGTGTTGCTTCACTTTCTAAATGCTGTCCTTTCAGAGAAAATCACTTTCCTTTGAAAGTGCCTTAAGCTACTTAAAAGCATTCACAAGAAACACACATGCGTTTCTCTGAAATAGAAGCAGTCTGTTCCAACACTTCAACTCACTGTGCGAAGTGAATGGAGTGTTGCTTCACTTTCTAAATGCTGTCCTTTCAGAGAAAATTACTTTCCTTTGAAACTGCCTTGAGCTACTTACAAGAATTCAACAGAAACTCACATGCATTTCTCTGAAAGAGAAGCAGTCTGTTCCAACACTTCAATTCACTGTGTGAAATGAATGGAGTGTTGCTTCACTTTCTAAATGCTGTCCTTTCAGAGAAAATCACTTTCCTTTGAAACTGCCTTAAGTTACTTGCAAGCATTAGGAAGAAACTCACATGCGTTTCTCTGAAAGAGAAGCAGTCTGTTCCAACACTTCAATTCACTGTGCGAAGTGAATGGAGTGCTGCTTCACTTTCTAAATGCTGTCCTTTCAGAGAAAATCACTTTCCTTTGAAAGTGCCTTAAGCTAATTACAAGCATTCAACAGAAACTCACATGCATTTCTCTGAAAGAGAAGCAGTCTGTTCCAACACTCAATTCACTGCACGAAGGGAATGGAGTGTTGCTTCACTTTCTAAATGCTGTCCTTTCAGAGAAAATCACTTTCCTTTGAAAGTGCCTTAAGCTACTTTCAAGCATTCACCAGAAACTCACATGTGTTTCTTTGAAAGAGAAGCAGTCTGTTCCAACACTTCAATCCACTGTGCGAAGTGAATGGAGTGTTGCTTCACTTTCTAAATGCTGTTTTTTCCGAGAAAATCACTTTCCTTTGAAAGTGCCTTAAGGTACTTACAAGCATTCAACAGAAACTCACATGCATTTCTCTGAAAGAGAAGCAGTCTGTTCCAACACTTCAATTCACTGTGCGAAGTGAATGGAATGTTGCTTCACTTTTTAAATGCTGTCCTTTCAGAGAAAATCACTTTCCTTTGAAAGTGCCTTAAACTAATTTCAAGCATTCACAGAAAACGCACATGCGTTTCTCTGAAAGAGAAGCAATCTGTTCCAAAACTTCAATTCACTGTGCGAAGTGAATGGAGTGTTGCTTCACTTTCGAAATGCTGTCCTTTCAGAGAAAATCACGTTACTTTGAAAGTGCCTTAAGCTACTTACAAGCATTCACAGGAAACTCACATGCGTTTCTCTGAAAGAGAATCAATCTGTTCCAACACTTCAATTCACTGTGCAAAGTTCATGGAGTGTTGCCTCACTTTTGAAATGCTGTCCTTTCCGAGAAAATCACTTTCCTTTGAAAGTGCCTTAAGCTACTTTCAAGCATTCACAAAAAACTCACATGTGTTTCTCTGAAAGAGAAGCAGTCTGTTCCAACACTTCAATTCTCTGTGCGAAGTGAATGGAGTGTTGCTTCACTTTCTAAATGCTGTCCTTTCAAAGAAAATCACTTTCCTTTGAAAGTGCCTTAAGTTACTTGCAAGCATTAGGAAGAAACTCACATGCGTTTCTCTGAAATAGAAGCAGTCTGTTCCAACACTTCAATTCACTGTGCGAAGTGAATGGAGTGTTAGTTCACTTTCTAAATGCTGTCCTTTCAGAGAAAATCACTTTCCTTTGAAAGTGGCTTAAGTTACTTACAAGCATTCACCAGAAACTCACATAGGTTTCTTTGAAAGAGAAGCAGTCTGTTCCAACACTTCAATTCACTGTGCGAAGTGAATGGAGTGTTGCTTCACTTTCTAACTGCTGTCCTTTTAAAGAAAATCACTTTCCTTTGAAAGTGCCTTAAGTTACTTGCAAGCATTAGGAAGAAACTCACATGCGTTTCTCTGAAATAGAAGCAGTCTGTTCCAACACTTCAATTCACTGCACGAAGTGAATGGATTGTTGCTTCACTTTCTTAATGCTGTCATTTCAGAGAAAATCACTTTCCTTTGAAAGTGCCTTAAGCTAATTACAAGCATTCAACAGAAACTCACATGCATTTCTCTGAAAGAGAAGCAGTCTGTTCCAACATTTCAATTCACTGCACGAAGGGAATGGAGTGTTGCTTCACTTTCTAAATGCTGTCCTTTCAGAGAAAATCACTTTCCTTTGAAAGTGCATTAAGCTACTTACAAGCATTCACCAGAAACTCACATGCGTTTCTTTGAAAGAGAAGCAGTCTGTTCCAACACTTCAATTCACTGTGCGAAGTGAATGGAGTGTTGCTTCACTTTCTAAATGCTGTCCTTTCAGAGAAAATCACTTTCCTTTGAAAGTGCCTTAAGTTACTTGCAAGCATTAGGAAGAAACTCACATGCGTTTCTCTGAAAGAGAAGCAGTCTGTTCCAAACTTCAATTCACTGTGCGAAGTGAATGGAGTGTTGCTTCACTTTCTAAATGCTGTCCTTTCAGAGAAAATCACATTCCTTTGAAAGTGCCTTAAGCTAATTACAAGCATTCAACAGAAACTCACATGCATTTCTCTGAAAGAGAAGCAGTCTGTTCCAACACTTCAATTCACTGCACGAAGGGAATGGAGTGTTGCTTCACTTTCTAAATGCTGTCCTTTCAGAGTAAATCACTTTCCTTTGAAAGTGCATTAAGCTACTTACACGCATTCATGAGAAACTCACATGCATTTCTTTGAAAGAGAAGCAGTCTGTTCCAACACTTCAATTCACTGTGCGAAGTGAATGGAGTGTTGCTTCACTTTCTAAATGCTGTCCTTTCAGAGAAAATCACTTTCCTTTGAAAGTGCCTTAAGTTACTTGCAAGCATTAGGAAGAAACTCACATGCGTTTCTCTGAAAGAGAAGCAGTCTGTTCCAACACTTCAATTCACTGTGCGAAGTGAATGGAGTGTTGCTTCATTTTCTAAATGCTGTCCTTTCAGAGAAAATCACTTTCCTTTGAAAGTGCCTTAAGCTAATTACAAGCATTCAACAGAAACTCACATGCATTTCTCTGAAAGAGAAGCAGTCTGTTCCAACACTCAATTCACTGCACGAAGGGAATGGAGTGTTGCTTCACTTTCTAAATGCTGTCCTTTCAAAGAAAATCACTTTCCTTTGAAAGTGCCTTAAGTTACTTGCAACCATTAGGAAGAAACTCACATGCGTTTCTCTGAAAGAGAAGCAGTCTGTTCCAACACTTCAATTCACTGTGCGAAGTGAATGGAGTGTTGCTTCACTTTCTAAATGCTGTCCTTTCAGAGAAAATCACTTTCCTTTGAAAATGCCTTAAGCTACTTACAAGTATTCAACAGAAATTCACATGCGTTTCTCTGAAAGAGAAGCAGTCTGTTCCAACACTTCAATTCACTGCACGAAGGGAATGGAGTGTTGCTTCACTTTCTAAATGCTGTCCTTTCAGAGAAAATCACTTTCCTTTGAAAGTGCATTAAGCTACTTACAAGCATTCACCAGAAACTCACATGCGTTTCTTTGAAAGAGAAGCAGTCTGTTCCAACACTTCAATTCACTGTGCGAAGTGAATGGAGTGTTGCTTCACTTTCTAAATGCTGTCCTTTCAGAGAAAATCACTTTCCTTTGAAAGTGCCTTAAGTTACTTGCAAGCATGAGGAAGAAACTCACATGCGTTTCTCTGAAAGAGAAGCAGTCTGTTCCAACACTTCAATTCACTGTGCGAAGTGAATGGAGTGTTGCTTCACTTTCTAAATGCTGTCCTTTCAGAGAAAATCACTTTCCTTTGAAAGTGCCTTAAGCTACTTTCAAGCATTCACAAGAAACACACATGCGTTTCTCTGAAATAGAAGCAGTCTGTTCCAACACTTCAATTCACTGTGCGAAGTGAATGGAGTGTTGCTTCACTTTCTAAATGCTGTCCTTTCAGAGAAAATCACTTTCCTTTGAAAGTGCCTTAAGCTACTTACAAGCATTCACCAGAAACTCACATACGTTTCTTTGAAAGAGAAGCAGTCTGTTCCAACACTTCAATTCACTGTGCGAAGTGAATGGAGTGTTGCTTCACTTTCTAACTGCTGTCCTTTCAAAGAAAATCACTTTCCTTTGAAAGTGCCTTAAGTTACTTGCAAGCATTAGGAAGAAACTCACATACATTTCTCTGAAATAGAAACAGTCTGTTTCAACACTTCAATTCAATGTGCGAAGTGAATGGAGTGTTGCTTCACTTTCTTAATGCTGTCCTTTCAGAGAAAATCACTTTCCTTTGAAAGTGCCTTAAGCTAATTACAAGCATTCAACAGAAACTCACATGCATTTCTCTGAAAGAGAAGCAGTGTGTTCCAACACTTCAATTCACTGCACGAAGGGAATGGAGTGTTGCTTCACTTTCTAAATGCTGTCCTTTCAGAGAAAATCACTTTCCTTTGAAAGTGCATTAAGCTACTTACAAGCATTCACGAGAAACTCACATGCATTTCTTTGAAAGAGAAGCAGTCTGTTCCAACACTTCAATTCACTGTGCGAAGTGAATGGAGTGTTGCTTTACTTTCTAAATTCTGTCCTTTCAGAGAAAATCACTTTCCTTTGAAAGTGCCTTAAACTAATTTCAAGCATTCACAGAAAACGCACATGCGTTTCTCTGATAGAGAAGCAATCTGTTCCAAAACTTCAATTCACTGTGCGAAGTGAATGGAGTGTTGCTTCACTTTCGAAATGCTGTCCTTTCAGAGAAAATCACGTTACTTTGAAAGTGCCTTAAGCTACTTACAAGCATTCACCAGAAACTCACATGCGTTTCTCTGAAAGAGAATCAATCTGTTCCAACACTTCAATTCACTGTGCAAAGTTCATGGAGTGTTGCCTCACTTTTGAAATGCTGTCCTTTTCGAGAAAATCACTTTCCTTTGAAAGTGCCTTAAGCTACTTTCAAGCATTCACAAAAAACTCACATGTGTTTCTCTGAAAGAGAAGCAGTCTGTTCCAACACTTCAATTCTCTGTGCGAAGTGAATGGAGTGTTGCTTCACTTTCTAAATGCTGTCCTTTCAAAGAAAATCACTTTCCTTTGAAAGTGCCTTAAGTTACTTGCAAGCATTAGGAAGAAACTCACATGCGTTTCTCTGAAAGAGAAGCAGTGTGTTCCAACACTTCAATTCACTGTGCGAAGTGAATGGAGTGTTGCTTCACTTTCTAAATGCTGTCCTTTCAGAGAAAATCACTTTCCTTTGAAAATGCCTTAAGCTACTTACAAGTATTCAACAGAAATTCACATGCGTTTCTCTGAAAGAGAAGCAGTCTGTTCCAACACTTCAATTCACTGCACGAAGGGAATGGAGTGTTGCTTCACTTTCTAAATGCTGTCCTTTCAGAGAAAATCACTTTCCTTTGAAAGTGCATTAAGCTACTCACAAGCATTCACCAGAAACTCACATGCGTTTCTTTGAAAGAGAAGCAGTCTGTTCCAACACTTCAATTCACTGTGCGAAGTGAATGGAGTGTTGCTTCACTTTCTAAATGCTGTCCTTTCAGAGAAAATCACTTTCCTTTGAAAGTGCCTTAAGTTACTTGCAAGCATGAGGAAGAAACTCACATGCGTTTCTCTGAAAGAGAAGCAGTCTGTTCCAACACTTCAATTCACTGTGCGAAGTGAATGGAGTGTTGCTTCACTTTCTAAATGCTGTCCTTTCAGAGAAAATCACTTTCCTTTGAAAGTGCCTTAAGCTACTTTCAAGCATTCACAAGAAACACACATGCGTTTCTCTGAAATAGAAGCAGTCTGTTCCAACACTTCAATTCACTGTGCGAAGTGAATGGAGTGTTGCTTCACTTTCTAAATGCTGTCCTTTCAGAGAAAATCACTTTCCTTTGAAAGTGCCTTAAGCTACTTACAAGCATTCACCAGAAACTCACATACGTTCCTTTGAAAGAGAAGCAGTCTGTTCCAACACTTCAATTCACTGTGCGAAGTGAATGGAGTGTTGCTTCACTTTCTAACTGCTGTCCTTTCAAAGAAAATCACTTTCCTTTGAAAGTGCCTTAAGTTAATTGCAAGCATTAGGAAGAAACTCACATGCATTTCTCTGAAATAGAAGCAGTCTGTTCCAACACTTCAATTCACTCTGCGAAGTGAATGGAGTGTTGCTTCACTTTCTTAATGCTGTCCTTTCAGAGAAAATCACTTTCCTTTGAAAGTGCCTTAAGAAAATTACAAGCATTCAACAGAAACTCACATGCATTTCCCTGAAAGAGAAGCAGTCTGTTCCAACACTTCAATTCACTGCACGAAGGGAATGGAGTGTTGCTTCACTTTCTAAATGCTGTCCTTTCAGAGAAAATCACTTTCCTTTGAAAGTGCATTAAGCTACTTACAAGCATTCACGAGAAACTCACATGCATTTCTTTGAAAGAGAAGCAGTCTGTTCCAACACTTCAATTCACTGTGCGAAGTGAATGGAGTGTTGCTTCACTTTCTAAATTCTGTCCTTTCAGAGAAAATCACTTTCCTTTGAAAGTGCCTTATGTTACTAGCAAGCATTAGGAAGAAACTCACATGCATTTCTCTGAAAGAGAAGCAGTCTGTTCCAACACTTCAATTCACTGCACGAAGGGAATGGATTTTTGCTTCACTTTCTAAATGCTGTCCTTTCAGAGAAAATCACTTTCCTTTGAAAGTGCATTGAGCTACTTACAAGCATTCATCAGAAACTCACATGCGTTTCTTTGAAAGAGAAGCAGTCTGTTCCAACACTTCAATTCACTGTGCGAAATGAATGGAGTGTTGCTTCACTTTCTAAATGCTGTCCTTTCAGAGAAAATCACTTTCCTTTGAAAGTGCCTTAAGTTACTTGCAAGCATTAGGAAGAAACTCACATGTGTTTCTCTGAAAGAGAAGCAGTCTGTTCCAACACTTCAATTCACTGTGCGAAGTGAATGGAGTGTTGCTTCACTTTCTAAATGCTGTCCTTTCAGAGAAAATCACTTTCCTTTGAAAGTGCCTTAAGCTAATTACAAGCATTCAACAGAAACTCACATGCATTTCTCTGAAAGAGAAGCAGTCTGTTCCAACACTCAATTCACTGCACGAAGGGAATGGAGTGTTGCTTCACTTTCTAAATGCTGTCCTTTCAGAGAAAATCACTTTCCTTTGAAAGTGCCTTAAGCTACTTTCAAGCATTCACAAAAAACTCACATGTGTTTCTTTGAAAGAGAAGCAGTCTGTTCCAACACGTCAATCCACTGTGCGAAGTGAATGGAGTGTTGCTTCACTTTCTAAATGCTGTTTTTTCCGAGAAAATCACTTTCCTTTGAAAGTGCCTTAAGGTACTTACAAGCATTCAACAGAAACTCACATGCATTTCTCTGAAAGAGAAGCAGTCTGTTCCAACACTTCAATTCACTGTGCGAAGTGAATGGAGTGTTGCTTTACTTTTTAAATGCTGTCCTTTCAGAGAAAATCACTTTCCTTTGAAAGTGCCTTAAACTAATTTCAAGCATTCACAGAAAACGCACATGCGTTTCTCTGAAAGAGAAGCAATCTGTTCCAAAACTTCAATTCACTGTGCGAAGTGAATGGAGTGTTGCTTCACTTTCTAAATGCTGTCCTTTCAGACAAAATCACGTTACTTTGAAAGTGCCTTAAGCTACTTACAAGCATTCACCAGAAACTCACATGCGTTTCTCTGAAAGAGAATCAATCTGTTCCAACACTTCATTTCACTGTGCAAAGTTCATGGAGTGTTGCCTCACTTTTGAAATGCTGTTCTTTCCGAGAAAATCACTTTCCTTTGAAAGTGCCTTAAGCTACTTTCAAGCATTCACAAAAAACTCACATGTGTTTCTCTGAAAGAGAAGCAGTCAGTTCCAACACTTCAATTCTCTGTGCGAAGTGAATGGAGTGTTGCTTCACTTTCTAAATGCTGTCCTTTCAAAGAAAATCACTTTCCTTTGAAAGTGCCTTAAGTTACTTGCAAGCATTATGAAGAAACTCACATGCGTTTCTCTGAAAGAGAAGCAGTCTGTTCCAACATTTCAATTCACTGTGCGAAGTGAATGGAGTGTTGCTTCACTTTCGAAATGCTGTCCTTTCAGAGAAAATCACTTTCCTTTGAAGGTGCCTTAAGCTACTTACAAGCATTCACCAGAAACTCACATACGTTTCTTTGAAAGAGAAGCAGTCTGTTCCAACACTTCAATTCACTGTGCGAAGTGAATGGAGTGTTGCTTCACTTTCTTAATGCTGTCCTTTCAGAGAAAATCACTTTCCTTTGAAAGTGCCTTAAGCTAATTACAAGCATTCAACAGAAACTCACATGCATTTCTCTGAAAGAGAAGCAGTCTGTTCCAACACTTCAATTCACTGCACGAAGGGAATGGAGTGTTGCTTCACTTTCTAAATGCTGTCCTTTCAGAGAAAATCACTTTCCTTTGAAAGTGCCTTAAGTTACTTGCAAGCATTAGGAAGAAACTCACGTGCGTTTCTCTGAAAGAGAAGCAGTCTGTTCCAACACTTCAATTCACTGTGCGAAGTGAATGGAGTGTTGCTTCACTTTCTAACGGCTGCCCTTTCAGAGAAAATCACTTTCCTTTGAAAGTGCCTTAAGCTACTTACTAGCATTCACCAGAGACTCACATGCGTTACTCTGAAAGAGAAGCAGTCTGTTCCAACACTTCAATTCACTGTGTGAAGTGAATGGAGTGTTGCTTCACTTTCTAAATGCTGTCCTTTCAGAGAAAATCACTTTCCTTTGATAGTGCCTTAAGCTATTATCATCATTCACCAGAAACTCACATGCGTTTCTTTGAAAGAGAAGCAGTCTGTTCCAACACTTCAATCCACTGTGCGAAGTGAATGGAGTGTTGCTTCACTTTCTAAATGCTGTCTTTCCCGAGAAAATCACTTTCATTTGAAAGTGCCTTAAGGTACTTACAAGCATTCAACAGAAACTCACATGCAATTCTCTGAAAGAGAAGCAGTCTGTTCCAACACTTCAATTCACTGTGCGAAGTGAATGGAGTGTTGCTTCACTTTCTAAATGCTGTCCTTTCAGAGAAAATCACTTTCCTTTGAAAGTGCCTTAAACTAATTTCAAGCATTCACAGAAAACGCACATGCGTTTCTCTGAAAGAGAAGCACTCTGTTCCAACACTTCAATTCACTGTGCGAAGTGAATGGAGTGTTGCTTCACTTTCTAAATGCTGTCCTTTCAGAGAAAATCACTTTCCTTTGATAGAGCCTTAAGCTACTTTCAAGCATTCACAAGAAACACACATGCGTTTCTCTGAAATAGAAGCAGTCTGTTCCAACAGTTCATTCACTGTGCGAAGTGAATGGAGTGTTGCTTCACTTTCTAAATGCTGTCTTTTCCGAGAAAATCACTTTCCTTTGAAAGTGACTTAAGGTACTTACAAGCATTCAACAGAAACTCACATGCATTTCTCTGATCGAGAATCAGTCTGTTCCAACACTTCAATTCACTGTGCGAAGTGAATGGAGTGTTGCTTCACTTTCTAAATGCTGTCCTTTCAGAGAAAATCACTTTCCTTTGAAGTGCCTTAAGCTACTTTCAAGCATTCACAAGAAACACACATGCGTTTCTCTGAAATAGAAGCAGTCTGTTCCAACACTTCAACTCACTGTGCGAAGTGAATGGAGTGTTGCTTCACTTTCTAAATGCTGTCCTTTCAGAGAAAATCACTTTCCTTTGAAAGTGCCTTAAGCTAATTACAAGCATTCACCAAAAACTCACATATGTTTCTTTGAAAGAGAAGCAGAATGTTCCAACACTTCAATTCACTGTGCGAAGTGAATGGAGTGTTGCTTCACTTTCTACCTGCTGTCCTTTCAAAGAAAATCACTTTCCTTTGAAAGTGCCTTAAGTTACTTGCAAGCATTAGGAAGAAACTCACATGCGTTTCTCTGAAAGAGAAGCGGTCTGTTCCAACACTTCAATTCACTGTGCGAAGTGAATGGAGTGTTGCTTCACTTTCTTAATGCTGTCCTTTCAGAGAAAATCATTTTCCTTTGAAAGTGCCTTAAGCTAATTACAAGCATTCAACAGAAACTCACATGCATTTCTCTGAAAGAGAAGCAGTCTGTTCCAACACTTCAATTCACTGTGCGAAGTGAATGGAGTGTTGCTTCACTTTCTAAATGCTGTCCTTTCAGAGAAAATCACTTTCCTTTGAAAGTGCATTAAGCTACTTACAAGCATTCACCAGAAACTCACATGCGTTTCTTTGAAAGAGAAGCAGTCTGTTCCAACACTTCAATTCACTGTGCGAAGTGAATGGAGTGTTGCTTCACTTTCTAAATGCTGTCCTTTCAGAGAAAATCACTTTCCTTTGAAAGTGCCTTATGTTACTTGCAAGCATTAGGAAGAAACTCACATGCGTTTCTCTGAAAGAGAAGCAGTCTGTTCCAACACTTCAATTCACTGTGCGAAGTGAATGGAGTGTTGCTTCACTTTCTTAATGCTGTCCTTTCAGAGAAAATCACTTTCCTTTGAAAGTGCCTTAAGCTAATTACAAGCATTCAACAGAAACTCACATGCATTTCTCTGAAAGAGAAGCAGTCTGTTCCAACACTTCAATTCACTGCACGAAGGGAATGGATTGTTGCTTCACTTTCTAAATGCTGTCCTTTCAGAGAAAATCACTTTCCTTTGAAAGTGCATTAAGCTACTTACAAGCATTCACCAGAAACTCACATGCGTTTCTTTGAAAGAGAAGCAGTCTGTTCCAACACTTCAATTCACTGTGCGAAGTGAATGGAGTGTTGCTTCACATTCTAAATGCTGTCCTTTCAGAGAAAATCATTTTCCTTTTAAAGTGCCTTAAGTTACTTGCAAGCATTAGGAAGAAACTCACATGCGTTTCTCTGAAAGAGAAGCAGTCTGTTCCAACACTTCAATTCACTGTGTGAAGTGAATGGAGTGTTGCTTCACTTTCTAAAGGATGCCCTTTCAGAGAAAATCACTTTCTTTGAAAGTGCCTTAAGCTACTTACTAGCATTTACCAGAGACTCACATGCGTTACTCTGAAAGAGAAGCAGTCTGTTCCAACACTTCAATTCACTGTGCGAAGTGAATGGAGTGTTGCTTCACTTTCTTAATGCTGTCCTTTCAGAGAAAATCACTTTCCTTTAATGTGCCTTAAGCTACTTTCAAGCATTCACAAGAAACACACATGCGTTTCTCTGAAATAGAAGCAGTCTGTTCCAACACTTCAACTCACTGTGCGAAGTGAATGGAGTGTTGCTTCACTTTCTAAATGCTGTCCTTTCAGAGAAAATTACTTTCCTTTGAAACTGCCTTGAGCTACTTACATGCATTCAACAGAAACTCACATGCATTTCTCTGAAAGAGAAGCAGTCTGTTCCAACACTTCAATTCACTGTGCGAAGTGAATGGAGTGTTGCTTCACTTTCTAAATGCTGTCTTTTCCGAAAAAATCACTTTCCTTTGAAAGTGTCTTAAGGTACTTACAAGTATTCAACAGAAACTCACATGCATTTCTCTGAAAGAGAAGCAGTCTGTTCCAACACTTCAATTAGCTGTGCGAAGTGAATTCAGTGTTGCTTCACTTTCTAAATGCTGTCCTTTCAGAGAAAATCACTTTCCTTTGAAAGTGCCTTAAACTAATTTCAAGCATTCACAGAAAACGCACATGCGTTTCTCTGAAAGAGAAGCAGTCTATTCCAAAACTTCAATTCACTGTGCGAAGTGAATGGAGTGTTGCTTCACTTTCTAAAGGCTGTCCTTTCAGAGAAAATCACGTTACTTTGAAAGTGCCTTAAGCTACTTACAAGCATTCACCAGAAACTCACATGCGTTTCTCTGAAATAGAAGCAGTCTGTTCCAACACTTCAATTCTCTGTGCGAAGTGAATGGAGTGTTGCTTCACTTTCTAAATGCTGTCCTTTCAAAGAAAATCACTTTCCTTTGAAAGTGCCTTAAGTTACTTGCAAGCATTAGGAAGAAACTCACATGCGTTTCTCTGAAAGAGAAGCAGTCTGTTCCAACATTTCAATTCACTGTGCGAAGTGAATGGAGTGTTGCTTCACTTTCGAAATGCTGTCCTTTCAGAGAAAATCACTTTCCTTTGAAGGTGCCTTAAGCTACTTGCAAGCATTCACCAGAAACTCACATACATTTCTTTGAAAGAGAAGCAGTCTGTTCCAACACTTCAATTCACTGTGCGAAGTGAATGGAGTGTTGCTTCACTTTCTAACTGATGTCCTTTCAAAGAAAATCACTTTCCTTTGAAAGTGCCTTAAGTTACTTGCAAGCATTAGGAAGAAACCCACATTCATTTCTCTGAAATAGAAGCAGTCTGTTCCAACACTTCAATTCACTGTGCGAAGTGAATGGAGTGTTGCTTCACTTTCTTAATGCTGTCCTTTCAGAGAAAATCACTTTCCTTTGAAAGTGCCTTAAGCTAATTGCGAGCATTCAAAAGAAACTCACATGCATTTCTCTGAAAGAGAAGCAGTCTGTTCCAACACTTCAATTCACTGCACGAAGGGAATGGAGTGTTGCTTCACTTTCTAAATGCTGTCCTTTCAGAGAAAATCACTTTCCGTTGAAAGTGCATTAAACTACTTACAAGCATTCACCAGAAACTCACATGCGTTTCTTTGAAAGAGAAGCAGTCTGTTCCAACACTTCAATTCACTGTGCGAAGTGAATGGAGTGTTGCTTCACTTTCTACATTCTGTCCTTTCAGAGAAAATCACTTTCCTTTGAAAGTGCCTTATGTTACTTGCAAGCATTAGGAAGAAACTCACATGCGTTTCTCTGAAAGAGAAGCAGTCTGTTCCAACACTTCAATTCACTGTGCGAAGTGAATGGAGTGTTGCTTCACTTTCTTAATGCTGTCCTTTCAGAGAAAATCATTTTCATTTGAAAGTGCCTTAAGGTACTTACAAGCATTGAACAGAAACTCACATGCATTTCTCTGAAAGAGAAGCAGTCTGTTCCAACACTTCAATTCACTGTGCGAAGTGAATGGAGTGTTGCTTCACTTTCTAACTGCTGTCCTTTCAAAGAAAATCACTTTCCTTTGAAAGTGCCTTAAGTTACTTGCAAGCATTAGGAAGAAACCCACATTCATTTCTCTGAAATAGAAGCAGTCTGTTCCAACACTTCAATTCACTGTGCGAAGTGAATGGAGTGTTGCTTCACTTTCTTAATGCTGTCCTTTCAGAGAAAATCACTTTCCTTTGAAAGTGCCTTAAGCTAATTGCGAGCATTCAAAAGAAACTCACATGCATTAATCTGAAAGAGAAGCAGTCTGTTCCAACACTTCAATTCACTGCACGAAGGGAATGGAGTGTTGCTTCACTTTCTAAATGCTGTCCTTTCAGAGAAAATCACTTTCCGTTGAAAGTGCATTAAACTACTTACAAGCATTCACCAGAAACTCACATGCGTTTCTTTGAAAGAGAAGCAGTCTGTTCCAACACTTCAATTCACTGTGCGAAGTGAATGGAGTGTTGCTTCACTTTCTACATTCTGTCCTTTCAGAGAAAATCACTTTCCTTTGAAAGTGCCTTATGTTACTTGCAAGCATTAGGAAGAAACTCACATGCGTTTCTCTGAAAGAGAAGCAGTCTGTTCCAACACTTCAATTCACTGTGCGAAGTGAATGGAGTGTTGCTTCACTTTCTTAATGCTGTCCTTTCAGAGAAAATCATTTTCATTTGAAAGTGCCTTAAGGTACTTACAAGCATTGAACAGAAACTCACATGCATTTCTCTGAAAGAGAAGCAGTCTGTTCCAACACTTCAATTCACTGTGCGAAGTGAATGGAGTGTTGCTTCACTTTCTAAATGCTGTCCTTTCAGAGAAAATCACTTTCCTTTGAAAGTGCCTTAAACTAATTTCAAGCATTCACAGAAAACGCACATGCGTTTCTCTGAAAGAGAAGCACTCTGTTCCAACACTTCAATTCACTGTGCGAAGTGAATGGAGTGTTGCTTCACTTTCTAAATGCTGTCCTTTCAGAGAAAATCACTTTCCTTTGATAGTGCCTTAAGCTACTTTCAAGCATTCACAAGAAACACACATGCGTTTCTCTGAAATAGAAGCAGTCTGTTCCAACAGTTCAATTCACTGTGCGAAGTGAATGGAGTGTTGCTTCACTTTCTAAATGCTGTCTTTTCCGAGAAAATCACTTTCCTTTGAAAGTGACTTAAGGTACTTACAAGCATTCAACAGAAACTCACATGCATTTCTCTGATCGAGAATCAGTCTGTTCCAACACTTCAATTCACTGTGCGAAGTGAATGGAGTGTTGCTTCACTTTCTAAATGCTGTCCTTTCAGAGAAAATCACTTTCCTTTGAAGTGCCTTAAGCTACTTTCAAGCATTCACAAGAAACACACATGCGTTTCTCTGAAATAGAAGCAGTCTGTTCCAACACTTCAACTCACTGTGCGAAGAGAATGGAGTGTTGCTTCACTTTCTAAATGCTGTCTTTTCCGAGAAAATCACTTTCCTTTGAAAGTGCCTTAAGGAACTTACAAGCATTCAACAGAAACTCACATGCATTTCTCTGAAAGAGAAGCAGTCTGTTCCAACACTTCAATTCACTGTGCGAAGTGAATGGAGTGTTGCTTCACTTTCTAAATGCTGTCCTTTCAGAGAAAATCACTTTCCTTTGAAAGTGCCTTAAGCTACTTACAAGCATTCACCAGAAACTCACATACGTTTCTTTGAAAGAGAAGCAGAATGTTCCAACACTTCAATTCACTGTGCGAAGTGAATGGAGTGTTGCCTCACTTTCTACCTGCTGTCCTTTCAAAGAAAATCACTTTCCTTTGAAAGTGCCTTAAGTTACTTGCAAGCATTAGGAAGAAACTCACATGCGTTTCTCTGAAAGAGAAGCAGTCTGTTCCAACACTTCAATTCACTGTGCGAAGTGAATGGAGTGTTGCTTCACTTTCTTAATGCTGTCCTTTCAGAGAAAATCACTTTCCTTTGAAAGTGCCTTAAGCTAATTACAAGCATTCAACAGAAACTCACATGCATTTCTCTGAAAGAGAAGCAGTCTGTTCCAACACTTCAATTCACTGCACGAAGGGAATGGAGTGTTGCTTCACTTTCTAAATGCTGTCCTTTCAGAGAAAATCACTTTCCTTTGAAAGTGCATTAAGCTACTTACAAGCATTCACCAGAAACTCACATGCGTTTCTTTGAAAGAGAAGCAGTCTGTTCCAACACTTCAATTCACTGTGCGAAGTGAATGGAGTGTTGCTTCACTTTCTAAATGCTGTCTTTTCTGAAAAAATCAATTTCCTTTGAAAGTGCCTTAAGGTACTTACAAGCATTCAACAGAAACTCACATGCATTTCTCTGAAAGAGAAGCAGTCTGTTCCAACACTTCAATTCACTGTGCGAAGTGAATGGAGTGTTGCTTCACTTTCGAAATGCTGTCCTTTCAGAGAAAATCACTTTCCTTTGAAAGTGCCTTAAGCTACTTACAAGCATTCACCAGAAATTCACATGCGTTTCTTTGAAAGAGAAGCAGTCTGTTCCAACACTTCATTTCACTGTGCGAAGTGAATGGAGTGTTGCTTCACTTTCTAAATGCTGTCCTTTCAAAGAAAATCACTTTCCTTTGAAAGTGCCTTAAGTTACTTGCAAGCATTTGGAAGAAACTCACATGTGTTTCTCTGAAAGAGAAGCAGTCTGTTCCAACACTTCAATTCACTGTGCAAAGTGAATGGAGTGTTGCTTCACTTTCTAAATGCTGTCCTTTCAGAGAAAATCACTTTCCTTTGAAAGTGCCTTAAACTACTTTCAAGCATTCACAAAAAACTCACATGCATTTCTCTGAAAGAGAAGCAGTCTGTTCCAACACTTCAATTCACTGTGCGAAGTGAATGGAGTGTTGCTTCACTTTCTAAATGCTGTCCTTTCAGAGAAAATCACTTTCCTTTGAAAGTGCCTTAAACGACTTTCAAGCATTCACAAAAAACTCACATGCGTTTCTCTGAAATAGAAGCAGTCTGTTCCAACACTTCAGTTCACTGTGCGAAGTGAATGGAGTGTTGCTTCACTTTCCTAATGCTGTCCTTTCAGAGAAAATCACTTTCCTTTGAAAGTGCCTTAAGCTAATTACAAGCATTCAACAGAAACTCACATGCATTTCTCTGAAAGAGAAGCAGTCTGTTCCAACACTTCAATTCACTGCACGAAGTGAATGGAGTGTTGCTTCACTTTCTAAAGGCTGCCCTTTCAGAGAAAATCACTTCCCTTTGAAAGTGCCTTAGGCTACTTACTAGCATTCACCAGAGACTCCCATGCATTACTCTGAAAGAGAAGCAGTCTGTTCCAACACTTCAATTCACTGTGCGAAGTGAATGGAGTGTTGCTTCACTTTCTTAATGCTGTCCTTTCAGAGAAAATCACTTTCCTTTGAAAGTGCCTTAAGCTACTTTCAAGCATTCACAAGAAACACACATGCGTTTCTCTGAAATAGAAGCAGTCTATTCCAACACTTCAACTCACTGTGCGAAGTGAATGGATTGTTGCTTCACTTTCTAAATGCTGTCCTTTCAGAGAAAATTACTTTCCTTTGAAACTGCCTTGAGCTACTTACAAGCATTCAACAGAAACTCACATGCATTTCTCTGAAAGAGAAGCAGTCGGTTCCAACTCTTCAATTCACTGTGCGAAGTGAATGGAGTGTTGCTTCACTTTCTAAATGCTGTCATTTCTTAGAAAATCACTTTCCTTTGAAAGTGCCTTAAGCTACTTACAAGCATTAGGAAGAAACTCACATGCGTTTCTTTGAAAGAGAAGCAGTCTGTTCCACACTTCAATTCACTGTGCGAAGTGAATGGAGTGTTGCTTCACTTTCTAAATGCTGTCCTTTCAGAGAAAATCACTTTCCTTTGAAAGTGCCTTAAGGTACTTACAAGCATTCAACAGAAACTCACATGCATAACTCTGAAAGAGAAGCAGTCTGTTCCAACACTTCAATTCACTGTGTGAAGTGAATGGAGTGTTGCTTCACTTTCTAAATGCTGTCCTTTCAGAGAAAATCACTTTCCTTTGATAGTGCCTTAAGCTACTTTCAAGCATTCACAAGAAACACACATGCGTTTCTCTGAAATAGAAGCAGTCTGTTCCAACAGTTCAATTCACTGTGCGAAGTGAATGGAGTGTTGCTTCACTTTCTAAATGCTGTCTTTTCCGAGAAAATCACTTTCCTTTGAAAGTGACTTAAGGTACTTACAAGCATTCAACAGAAACTCACATGCATTTCTCTGAAAGAGAAGCAGTCTGGTCCAACACTTCAATTCACTGTGCGAAGTGAATGGAGTGTTGCTTCACTTTCTAAATGCTGTCCTTTCAGAGAAAATCACTTTCCTTTGAAAGTGCCTTAAGCTACTTTCAAGCATTCACAAGAAACACACATGCGTTTCTCTGAAATAGAAGCAGTGTGTTCCAACACTTCAATTCACTGTGCGAAGTGAATGGAGTGTTGCTTCACTTTCTAAATGCTGTCTTTTCCGAGAAAATCACTTTCCTTTGAAAGTGCCTTAAGGAACTTACAATCATTCAACAGAAACTCACATGCATTTCTCTGAAAGAGAAGCAGTCTGTTCCAACACTTCAATTCACTGTGCGAAGTGAATGGAGTGTTGCTTCACTTTCTAAATGCTGTCCTTTCAGAGAAAATCACTTTCCTTTGAAAGTGCCTTAAGCTACTTACAAGCATTCACCAGAAACTCACATACGTTTCTTTGAAAGAGAAGCAGTCTGTTCCAACACTTCAATTCACTGTGCGAAGTGAATGGAGTGTTGCTTCACTTTCTTAATGCTGTCCTTTCAGAGAAAATCACTTTCCTTTGAAAGTGCCTTAAGCTAATTACAAGCATTCAACAGAAACTCACATGCATTTCTTTGTAAGAAAAGCAGTCTGTTCCAACACTTCAATTCACTGTACGAAGGGAATGGAGTGTTGCTTCACTTTCTAAATGCTGTCCTTTCAGAGAAAATCACTTTCCTTTGAAAGTGCATTAAGCTACTTACAAGCATTCAACAGAAACTCACATGCGTTTCTTTGAAAGAGAAGCAGTCTGTTCCAACACTTCAATTCACTGTGCGAAGTGAATGGAGTGTTGCTTCACTTTCTAAATTCTGTCCTTTCAGAGAAAATCACTTTCCTTTGAAAGTGCCTTATGTTACTTGCAAGCATTAGGAAGAAACTCACTTGCGTTTCTCTGAAAGAGAAGCAGTCTCTTCCAACACTTCAATTCACTGTGCGAAGTGAATGGAGTGTTGCTTCACTTTCTAAATGCTGTCCTTTCAGAGAAAATCACTTTCCTTTGAAACTGCCTTGAGCTACTTACAAGCATTCAACAGAAACTCACATGCATTTCTCTGAAAGAGAAGCAGTCGGTTCCAACTCTTCAATTCACTGTGTGAAGTGAATGGAGTGTTGCTTCACTTTCTAAATGCTGTCATTTCTTAGAAAATCACTTTCCTTTGAAAGTGCCTTAAGTTACTTGCAAGCATTAGGAAGAAACTCACATGCGTTTCTCTGAAAGAGAAGCAGTCTGTTCCAACACTTCAATTCACTGTGCGAAGTGAATGGAGTGTTGCTTCACTTTCTTAATGCTGTTCTTTCAGAGAAAATCACTTTCCTTTGAAAATGCCTTAAGCTAATTACAAGCATTCAACAGAAACTCACATGCATTTCTCTGAAAGAGAAGCAGTCTGTTCCAACACTTCAATTCACTGCACGAAGGGAATGGAGTGTTGCTTCACTTTCTAAATGCTGTCCTTTCAGAGAAAATCACTTTCCTTTGAAAGTGCATTAAGCTACTTACAAGCATTCACCAGAAACTCACATGCGTTTCTTTTAAAGAGAAGCAGTCTGTTTCAATACTTCAATTCACTGTGCGAAGTGAATGGAGTGTTGATTCACTTTCTAAAGGCTGTTCTTTCAGAGAAAATCACTTTCCTTTGAAAGTGCCTTAAGCTACTTACAAGCATTCACCAGAAACTCACATACGTTTCTTTGAAAGAGAAGCAGTCTGTTCCAACACTTCAGTTCACTGTGCGAAGTGAATGGAGTGTTGCTTCACTTTCCTAATGCTGTCCTTTCAGAGAAAATCACTTTCCTTTGAAAGTGCCTTAAGCTAATTACAAGCATTCAACAGAAACTCACATGCATTTCTCTGAAAGAGAAGCAGTCTGTTCCAACACTTCAATTCACTGCACGAAGTGAATGGGGTGTTGCTTCACTTTCTAAAGGCTGCCCTTTCAGAGAAAATCACTTCCCTTTGAAAGTGCCTTAGGCTACTTACTAGCATTCACCAGAGACTCCCATGCATTACTCTGAAAGAGAAGCAGTCTGTTCCAACACTTCAATTCACTGTGCGAAGTGAATCGAGTGTTGCTTCACTTTCTTAATGCTGTCCTTTCAGGGAAAATCACTTTCCTTTGAAAGTGCCTTAAGCTACTTTCAAGCATTCACAAGAAACACACATGCGTTTCTCTGAAATAGAAGCAGTCTGTTCCAACACTTCAACTCACTGTGCGAAGTGAATGGAGTGTTGCTTCACTTTCTAAATGCTGTCCTTTCAGAGAAAATTACTTTCCTTTGAAACTGCCTTGAGCTACTTACAAGCATTCAACAGAAACTCACATGCATTTCTCTGAAAGAGAAGCAGTCGGTTCCAACTCTTCAATTCACTGTGCGAAGTGAATGGAGTGTTGCTTCACTTTCTAAATGCTGTCATTTCATAGAAAATCACTTTCCTTTGAAAGTGCCTTAAGCTACTTACAAGCATTAGGAAGAAACTCACATGCGTTTCTTTCAAAGAGAAGCAGTCTGTTCCACACTTCAATTCACTGTGCGAAGTGAATGGAGTGTTGCTTCACTTTCTAAATGCTGTCCTTTCAGAGAAAATCACTTTCCTTTGAAAGTGCCTTAAGGTACTTACAAGCATTCAACAGAAACTCACATGCATAACTCTGAAAGAGAAGCAGTCTGTTCCAACACTTCAATTCACTGTGTGAAGTGAATGGAGTGTTGCTTCACTTTCTAAATGCTGTCCTTTCAGAGAAAATCACTTTCCTTTGATAGTGCCTTAAGCTACTTTCAAGCATTCACAAGAAACACACATGCGTTTCTATGAAATAGAAGCAGTCTGTTCCAACAGTTCAATTCACTGTGCGAAGTGAATGGAGTGTTGCTTCACTTTCTAAATGCTGTCTTTTCCGAGAAAATCACTTTCCTTTGAAAGTGACTTAAGGTACTTACAAGCATTCAACAGAAACTCACATGCATTTCTCTGAAAGAGAAGCAGTCTGTTCCAACACTTCAATTCACTGTGCGAAGTGAATGGAGTGTTGCTTCACTTTCTAAATGCTGTCCTTTCAGAGAAAATCACTTTCCTTTGAAAGTGCCTTAAGCTACTTTCAAGCATTCACAAGAAACACACATGCGTTTCACTGAAATTGAAGCAGTCTGTTCCAACACTTCAATTCACTGTGCGAAGTGAATGGAGTGTTGCTTCACTTTCTAAATGCTGTCTTTTCCGAGAAAATCACTTTCCTTTGAAAGTGCCTTAAGGAACTTACAATCATTCAACAGAAACACACATGCATTTCTCTGAAAGAGAAGCAGTCTGTTCCAACACTTCAATTCACTGTGCGAAGTGAATGGAGTGTGGCTTCACTTTCAAAATGCTGTCCTTTCAGAGAAAATCACTTTCCTTTGAAAGTGCCTAAAGCTACTTACAAGCATTCACCAGAAACTCACGTACGTTTCTTTGAAAGAGAAGCAGTCTGTTCCAACACTTCAATTGACTGTGCGAAGTGAATGGAGTGTTGCTTCACTTTCTTAATGCTGTCCTTTCAGAGAA
The DNA here is from genome assembly GCF_982192425.1 of Myodes glareolus. NCBI lineage: Eukaryota > Metazoa > Chordata > Mammalia > Rodentia > Cricetidae > Myodes > Myodes glareolus. Next base: position 172,630 of record NW_028263211.1, on the reverse strand, counting down.
AATCACTTTCCTTTGAAAGTGCCTTAAGCTAATTACAAGCATTCAACAGAAACTCACATGCATTTCTTTGTAAGAGGAGCAGTCTGTTCCAACACTTCAATTCACTGCACGAAGGGAATGGAGTGTTGCTTCACTTTCTAAATGTTGTCCTTTCAGAGAAAATCACTTTCCTTTGAAAGTGCCTTAAGCTACTTACAAGCATTCACCAGAAACTCACATGCGTTTCTTTGAAAGAGAAGCAGTCTGTTCCAACACTTCAATTCACTGTGCGAAGTGAATGGAGTGTTGCTTCACTTTCTAAATGCTGTCCTTTCAGAGAAAATCACTTTCCTTTGAAAGTGCCTTAAACTACTTTCAAGCATTCAACAGAAACTCACATGCATTTCTCTGAAAGAGAAGCAGTCTGTTCCAACACTTCAATTCACTGTGCGAAGTTAATGGAGTGTTGCTTCACTTTCTAAATGCTGTCTTTTCCGAGAAAATCACTTTCCTTTGAAAGTGCCTTACGGTACTTACAAGCATTCAACAGAAACTCACATGCATTTCTCTGAAAGAGAAGCAGTCTGTTCCAACACTTCAGTTCACTGTGCGAAGTGAATGGAGTGTTGCTTCACTTTCCTAATGCTGTCCTTTCAGAGAAAATCACTTTCCTTTGAAAGTGCCTTAAGCTAATTACAAGCATTCAACATAAACTCACATGCATTTCTCTGAAAGAGAAGCAGTCTGTTCCAACACTTCAATTCACTGCACGAAGTGAATGGAGTGTTGCTTCACTTTCTAAAGGCTGCCCTTTCAGAGAAAATCACTTCCCTTTGAAAGTGCCTTAGGCTACTTACTAGCATTCACCAGAGACTCCCATGCGTTACTCTGAAAGAGAAGCAGTCTGTTCCAACACTTCAATTCACTGTGCGAAGTGAATGGAGTGTTGCCTCACTTTCTTAATGCTGTCCTTTCAGAGAAAATCACTTTCCTTTGAAAGTGCCTTAAGCTACTTTCAAGCATTCACAAGAAACACACATGCGTTTCTCTGAAATAGAAGCAGTCTGTTCCAACACTTCAACTCACTGTGCGAAGTGAATGGAGTGTTGCTTCACTTTCTAAATGCTGTCCTTTCAGAGAAAATTACTTTCCTTTGAAAGTGCCTTAAGGTACTTACAAGCATTCAACAGAAACTCACATGCATAACTCTGAAAGAGAAGCAGTCTGTTCCAACACTTCAATTCACTGTGTGAAGTGAATGGAGTGTTGCTTCACTTTCTAAATGCTGTCCTTTCAGAGAAAATCACTTTCCTTTGATAGTGCCTTAAGCTACTTTCAAGCATTCACAAGAAACACACATGCGTTTCTCTGAAATAGAAGCAGTCTGTTCCAACAGTTCAATTCACTGTGCAAAGTGAATGGAGTGTTGCTTCACTCTCTAAATGCTGTCTTTTCCGAGAAAATCACATTCCTTTGAAAGTGACTTAAGGTACTTACAAGCATTCAACAGAAACTCACATGCATTTCTCTGAAAGAGAAGCAGTCTGTTCCAACACTTCAATTCACTGTGCGAAGTGAATGGAGTGTTGCTTCACTTTCTAAATGCTGTCTTTTCCGAGAAAATCACTTTCCTTTGAAAATGCCTTAAGGAACTTACAATCATTCAACAGAAACTCACATGCATTTCTCTGAAAGAGAAGCAGTCTGTTCCAACACTTCAATTCACTGTGCGAAGTGAATGGAGTGTTGCTTCACTTTCTAAATGCTGTCCTTTCAGAGAAAATCATTTTCCTTTGAAAGTGCCTTAAGCTACTTACAAGCATTCACCAGAAACTCACATACGTTTCTTTGAAAGAGAAGCAGTCTGTTCCAACACTTCAATTCACTGTGCGAAGTGAATGGAGTGTTGCTTCACTTTCTTAATGCTGTCCTTTCAGAGAAAATCACTTTCCTTTGAAAGTGCCTTAAGCTAATTACAAGCATTCAACAGAAACTCACATGCATTTCTTTTTAAGAAAAGCAGTCTGTTCCAACACTTCAATTCACTGCACGAAGGGAATGGAGTGTTGCTTCACTTTCTAAATGCTGTCCTTTCAGAGAAAATCACTTTCCTTTGAAAGTGCATTAAGCTACTTACAAGCATTCACCAGAAACTCACATGCGTTTCTTTGAAAGAGAAGCAGTCTGTTCCAACACTTCAATTCACTGTGCGAAGTGAATGGAGTGTTGCTTCACTTTCTAAATGCTGTCCTTTCAGAGAAAATCACTTTCCTTTTAAAGTGCCTTAAGTTACTTGCAAGCATTAAGAAGAAACTCACATGCTTTTCTCTGAAAGAGAAGCAGTCTGTTCCAACACTTCAATTCACTGTGCAAAGTGAATGGAGTGTTGCTTCACTTTCTAAAGGCTGCCCTTTCAGAGAAAATCACTTTCCTTTGAAAGTGCCTTAAGCTACTTACTAGCATTCACCAGAGACTCACATGCGTTACTCTGAAAGAGAAGCAGTCTGTTCCAACACTTCAATTCACTGTGCGAAGTGAATGGAGTGTTGCTTCACTTTCTTAATGCTGTCCTTTCAGAGAAAATCACTTTCCTTTGAAAGCGCCTTAAGCTACTTTCAAGCATTCACAAGAAACAAACATGCGTTTCTCTGAAATAGAAGCAGTCTGTTCCAACACTTCAACTCACTGTGCGAAGTGAATGGAGTGTTGCTTCACTTTCTAAATGATGTCCTTTCAGAGAAAATTACTTTCCTTTGAAACTGCCTTGAGCTACTTACAAGCATTCAACAGAAACTCACATGCATTTCTCTGAAAGAGAAGCAGTCGGTTGCAACACTTCAATTCACTGTGCGAAGTGAATGGAGTGTTGCTTCACTTTCTAAATGCTGTCTTTTCCGAGAAAATCACTTTCCTTTGAAAGTGCCTTAAGCTAATTACAAGCATTCAACAGAAACTCACATGCATTTCTCTGAAAGAGAAGCAGTCTGTTCCAACACTTCAATTCACTGTGCGAAGTGAATGGAGTGTTGCTTCACTTTCTAAATGCTGTCCTTTCAGAGAAAATCACTTTCCTTTGAAAGTGCCTTAAGCTACTTACAAGCATTCACAAGAAACACACATGCGTTTCTCTGAAATAGAAGCAGTCTGTTCCAACACTTCAACTCACTGTGCGAAGTGAATGGAGTGTTGCTTCACTTTCTAAATGCTGTCCTTTCAGAGAAAATTACTTTCCTTTGAAACTGCCTTGAGCTACTTACAAGCATTCAACAGAAACTCACATGCATTTCTCTGAAAGAGAAGCAGTCGGTTCCAACACTTCAATTCACTGTGCGAAGTGAATGGAGTGTTGCTTCACTTTCTAAATGCTGTCCTTTCAGAGAAAATCACTTTCCTTTGAAAGTGCCTTAAGCTACTTACAAGCATTCACCAGAAACTCACATAGGTTTCTTTGAAAGAGAAGCAGTCTGTTCCAACACTTCAATTCACTGTGCGAAGTGAATGGAGTGTTGCTTCACTTTCTAACTGCTGTCCTTTCAAAGAAAATCACTTTCCTTTGAAAGTGCCTTAAGTTACTTGCAAGCATTAGGAAGTAACTCACATGCGTTTCTCTGAAATAGAAGCAGTCTGTTCCAACACTTCAATTCACTGCACGAAGTGAATGGAGTATTGCTTCACTTTCTTAATGCTGTCATTTCAGAGAAAATCACTTTCCTTTGAAAGTGCCTTAAGCTAATTACAAGCATTCAACAGAAACTCACATGCATTTCTCTGAAAGAGAAGCAGTCTGTTCCAACATTTCAATTCACTGCACGAAGGGAATGGAGTGTTGGTTCACTTTCTAAATGCTGTCCTTTCAGAGAAAATCACTTTCCTTTGAAAGTGCATTAAGCTACTTACAAGCATTCACCAGAAACTCACATGCGTTTCTTTGAAAGAGAAGCAGTCTGTTCCAACACTTCAATTCACTGTGCGAAGTGAATGGAGTGTTGCTTCACTTTCTAAATGCTGTCCTTTCAGAGAAAATCACTTTCCTTTGAAAGTGCCTTAAACTACTTTCAAGCATTAGGAAGAAACTCACATGCGTTTCTCTGAAAGAGAAGCAGTCTGTTCCAACACTTCAATTCACTGTGCGAAGTGAATGGAGTGTTGCTTCACTTTCTAAATGCTGTCCTTTCAGAGAAAATCACTTTCCTTTGAAAGTGCCTTAAGCTAATTACAAGCATTCAACAGAAACTCACATGCATTTCTCTGAAAGAGAAGCAGTCTGTTCCAACACTCAATTCACTGCACGAAGTGAATGGAGTGTTGCTTCACTTTCTAAATGCTGTCCTTTCAGAGAAAATCACTTTCCTTTGAAAGTGCCTTAAGCTACTTACAAGCATTCACCAGAAACTCACATACGTTTCTTTGAAAGAGAAGCAGTCTGTTCCAACACTTCAATTCACTGTGCGAAGTGAATGGAGTGTTGCTTCACTTTCTAACTGCTGTCCTTTCAAAGAAAATCACTTTCCTTTGAAAGTGCCTTAAGTTACTTGCAAGCATTAGGAAGAAACTCACATGCGTTTCTCTGAAATGGAAGCAGTCTGATCCAACACTTCAATTCACTGTGCGAAGTGAATGGAGTGTTGCTTCACTTTCTTAATGCTATCATTTCAGAGAAAATCACTTTCCTTTGAAAGTGCCTTAAGCTAATTACAAGCATTCAACAGAAACTTACATGCATTTCTCTGAAAGAGAAGCAGTCTGTTCCAACATTTCAATTCAGTGCACGAAGGGAATGGAGTGTTGCTTCACTTTCTAAATGCTGTCCTTTCAGAGAAAATCACTTTCCTTTGAAAGTGCATTAAGCTACTTACAAGCATTCACCAGAAACTCACATGCGTTTCTTTGAAAGAGAAGCAGTCTGTTCCAACACTTCAATTCACTGTGCGAAGTGAATGGAGTGTTGCTTCACTTTCTAAATGCTGTCCTTTCAGAGAAAATCACTTTCCTTTGAAAGCGCCTTAAGTTACTTGCAAGCATGAGGAAGAAACTCACATGCGTTTCTCTGAAAGAGAAGCAGTCTGTTCCAACACTTCAATTCACTGTGCGAAGTGAATGGAGTGTTGCTTCACTTTCTAAATGCTGTCCTTTCAGAGAAAATCACTTTCCTTTGAAAGTGCCTTAAGCTACTTTCAAGCATTCACAAGAAACACACATGCGTTTCTCTGAAATAGAAGCAGTCTGTTCCAACACTTCAATTCACTGTGCGAAGTGAATGGAGTGTTGCTTCACTTTCTAACTGCTGTCCTTTCAAAGAAAATCACTTTCTTTTGAAAGTGCCTTAAGTTACTTGCAAGCATTAGGAAGAAACTCACATACGTTTCTTTGAAAGAGAAGCAGTCTGTTCCAACACTTCAATTCACTGTGCGAAGTGAACGGAGTGTTGCTTCACTTTCTAACTGCTGTCCTTTCAAAGAAAATCACTTTTCTTTGAAAGTGCCATAAGTTACTTGCAAGCATTAAGAAGAAACTCACGTGCGTTTCTCTGAAATAGAAGCAGTCTGTTCCAACACTTCAATTCACTGTGCGAAGTGAATGGAGTGTTGCTTCACTTTCTTAATGCTGTCCTTTCAGAGAAAATCACTTTCCTTTGAAAGTGCCTTAAGCTAATTACAAGCATTCAACAGAAACTCACATGCATTTCTCTGAAAGAGAAGCAGTCTGTTCCAACACTTCAATTCACTGTGCGAAGTGAATGGAGTGTTGCTTCACTTTCTTAATGCTGTCCTTTCAGAGAAAATCATTTTCCTTTGAAAGTGCCTTAAGCTAATTACAAGCATTCAACAGAAACTCACATGCATTTCTCTGAAAGAGAAGCAGTCTGTTCCAACACTTCAATTCACTGCACGAAGGGAATGGATTTTTGCTTCACTTTCTAACTGCTGTCCTTTCAGAGAAAATCACTTTCCTTTGAAAGTGCATTAAGCTACTTACAAGCATTCATCAGAAACTCACATGCGTTTCTTTGAAAGAGAAGCAGTCTGTTCCAACACTTCAATTCACTGTGTGAAATGAATGGAGTGTTGCTTCACTTTCTAAATGCTGTCCTTTCAGAGAAAATCCCTTTCCTTTGAAAGTGCCTTAAGTTACTTGCAAGCATTAGGAAGAAACTCACATGCGTTTCTCTGAAAGAGAAGCAGTCTGTTCCAACACTTCAATTCACTGTGCGAAGTGAATGGAGTGCTGCTTCACTTTCTAAATGCTGTCCTTTCAGAGAAAATCACTTTCCTTTGAAAGTGCCTTAAGCTAATTACAAGCATTCAACAGAAACTCACATGCATTTCTCTGAAAGAGAAGCAGTCTGTTCCAACACTCAATTCACTGCACGAAGGGAATGGAGTGTTGCTTCACTTTCTAAATGCTGTCCTTTCAGAGAAAATCACTTTCCTTTGAAAGTGCCTTAAGCTACTTTCAAGCATTCACCAGAAACTCACATGTGTTTCTTTGAAAGAGAAGCAGTCTGTTCCAACACTTCAATCCACTGTGCGAAGTGAATGGAGTGTTGCTTCACTTTCTAAATGCTGTTTTTTCCGAGAAAATCACTTTCCTTTGAAAGTGCCTTAAGGTACTTACAAGCATTCAACAGAAACTCACATGCATTTCTCTGAAAGAGAAGCAGTCTGTTCCAACACTTCAATTCACTGTGCGAAGTGAATGGAATGTTGCTTCACTTTTTAAATGCTGTCCTTTCAGAGAAAATCACTTTCCTTTGAAAGTGCCTTAAACTAATTTCAAGCATTCACAGAAAACGCACATGCGTTTCTCTGAAAGAGAAGCAATCTGTTCCAAAACTTCAATTCACTGTGCGAAGTGAATGGAGTGTTGCTTCACTTTCTAAATGCTGTCCTTTCAGAGAAAATCACGTTACTTTGAAAGTGCCTTAAGCTACTTACAAGCATTCACAGGAAACTCACATGCGTTTCTCTGAAAGAGAATCAATCTGTTCCAACACTTCAATTCACTGTGCAAAGTTCATGGAGTGGTGCCTCACTTTTGAAATGCTGTCCTTTCCGAGAAAATCACTTTCCTTTGAAAGTGCCTTAAGCTACTTTCAAGCATTCACAAAAAACTCACATGTGTTTCTCTGAAAGAGAAGCAGTCTGTTCCAACACTTCAATTCTCTGTGCGAAGTGAACGGAGTGTTGCTTCACTTTCTAAATGCTGTCCTTTCAGAGAAAATTACTTTCCTTTGAAACTGCCTTGAGCTACTTACAAGCATTCAACAGAAACTCACATGCATTTCTCTGAAAGAGAAGCAGTCGGTTCCAACACTTCAATTCACTGTGCGAAGTGAATGGAGTGTTGCTTCACTTTCTAAATGCTGTCCTTTCAGAGAAAATCACTTTCCTTTGAAAGTGCCTTAAGCTACTTACAAGCATTCACCAGAAACTCACATAGGTTTCTTTGAAAGAGAAGCAGTCTGTTCCAACACTTCAATTCACTGTGCGAAGTGAATGGAGTGTTGCTTCACTTTCTAACTGCTGTCCTTTCAAAGAAAATCACTTTCCTTTGAAAGTGCCTTAAGTTACTTGCAAGCATTAGGAAGTAACTCACATGCGTTTCTCTGAAATAGAAGCAGTCTGTTCCAACACTTCAATTCACTGCACGAAGTGAATGGAGTGTTGCTTCACTTTCTTAATGCTGTCATTTCAGAGAAAATCACTTTCCTTTGAAAGTGCCTTAAGCTAATTACAAGCATTCAACAGAAACTCACATGCATTTCTCTGAAAGAGAAGCAGTCTGTTCCAACATTTCAATTCACTGCACGAAGGGAATGGAGTGTTGGTTCACTTTCTAAATGCTGTCCTTTCAGAGAAAATCACTTTCCTTTGAAAGTGCATTAAGCTACTTACAAGCATTCACCAGAAACTCACATGCGTTTCTTTGAAAGAGAAGCAGTCTGTTCCAACACTTCAATTCACTGTGCGAAGTGAATGGAGTGTTGCTTCACTTTCTAAATGCTGTCCTTTCAGAGAAAATCACTTTCCTTTGAAAGTGCCTTAAACTACTTTCAAGCATTAGGAAGAAACTCACATGCGTTTCTCTGAAAGAGAAGCAGTCTGTTCCAACACTTCAATTCACTGTGCGAAGTGAATGGAGTGTTGCTTCACTTTCTAAATGCTGTCCTTTCAGAGAAAATCACTTTCCTTTGAAAGTGCCTTAAGCTAATTACAAGCATTCAACAGAAACTCACATGCATTTCTCTGAAAGAGAAGCAGTCTGTTCCAACACTCAATTCACTGCACGAAGTGAATGGAGTGTTGCTTCACTTTCTAAATGCTGTCCTTTCAGAGAAAATCACTTTCCTTTGAAAGTGCCTTAAGCTACTTACAAGCATTCACCAGAAACTCACATACGTTTCTTTGAAAGAGAAGCAGTCTGTTCCAACACTTCAATTCACTGTGCGAAGTGAATGGAGTGTTGCTTCACTTTCTAACTGCTGTCCTTTCAAAGAAAATCACTTTCCTTTGAAAGTGCCTTAAGTTACTTGCAAGCATTAGGAAGAAACTCACATGCGTTTCTCTGAAATGGAAGCAGTCTGATCCAACACTTCAATTCACTGTGCGAAGTGAATGGAGTGTTGCTTCACTTTCTTAATGCTATCATTTCAGAGAAAATCACTTTCCTTTGAAAGTGCCTTAAGCTAATTACAAGCATTCAACAGAAACTTACATGCATTTCTCTGAAAGAGAAGCAGTCTGTTCCAACATTTCAATTCAGTGCACGAAGGGAATGGAGTGTTGCTTCACTTTCTAAATGCTGTCCTTTCAGAGAAAATCACTTTCCTTTGAAAGTGCATTAAGCTACTTACAAGCATTCACCAGAAACTCACATGCGTTTCTTTGAAAGAGAAGCAGTCTGTTCCAACACTTCAATTCACTGTGCGAAGTGAATGGAGTGTTGCTTCACTTTCTAAATGCTGTCCTTTCAGAGAAAATCACTTTCCTTTGAAAGTGCCTTAAGTTACTTGCAAGCATGAGGAAGAAACTCACATGCGTTTCTCTGAAAGAGAAGCAGTCTGTTCCAACACTTCAATTCACTGTGCGAAGTGAATGGAGTGTTGCTTCACTTTCTAAATGCTGTCCTTTCAGAGAAAATCACTTTCCTTTGAAAGTGCCTTAAGCTACTTTCAAGCATTCACAAGAAACACACATGCGTTTCTCTGAAATAGAAGCAGTCTGTTCCAACACTTCAATTCACTGTGCGAAGTGAATGGAGTGTTGCTTCACTTTCTAACTGCTGTCCTTTCAAAGAAAATCACTTTCTTTTGAAAGTGCCTTAAGTTACTTGCAAGCATTAGGAAGAAACTCACATACGTTTCTTTGAAAGAGAAGCAGTCTGTTCCAACACTTCAATTCACTGTGCGAAGTGAATGGAGTGTTGCTTCACTTTCTTAATGCTGTCCTTTCAGAGAAAATCACTTTCCTTTGAAAGTGCCTTAAGCTAATTACAAGCATTCAACAGAAACTCACATGCATTTCTCTGAAAGAGAAGCAGTCTGTTCCAACACTTCAATTCACTGTGCGAAGTGAATGGAGTGTTGCTTCACTTTCTTAATGCTGTCCTTTCAGAGAAAATCATTTTCCTTTGAAAGTGCCTTAAGCTAATTACAAGCATTCAACAGAAACTCACATGCATTTCTCTGAAAGAGAAGCAGTCTGTTCCAACACTTCAATTCACTGCACGAAGGGAATGGATTTTTGCTTCACTTTCTAACTGCTGTCCTTTCAGAGAAAATCACTTTCCTTTGAAAGTGCATTAAGCTACTTACAAGCATTCATCAGAAACTCACATGCGTTTCTTTGAAAGAGAAGCAGTCTGTTCCAACACTTCAATTCACTGTGTGAAATGAATGGAGTGTTGCTTCACTTTCTAAATGCTGTCCTTTCAGAGAAAATCACTTTCCTTTGAAAGTGCCTTAAGTTACTTGCAAGCATTAGGAAGAAACTCACATGCGTTTCTCTGAAAGAGAAGCAGTCTGTTCCAACACTTCAATTCACTGTGCGAAGTGAATGGAGTGCTGCTTCACTTTCTAAATGCTGTCCTTTCAGAGAAAATCACTTTCCTTTGAAAGTGCCTTAAGCTAATTACAAGCATTCAACAGAAACTCACATGCATTTCTCTGAAAGAGAAGCAGTCTGTTCCAACACTCAATTCACTGCACGAAGGGAATGGAGTGTTGCTTCACTTTCTAAATGCTGTCCTTTCAGAGAAAATCACTTTCCTTTGAAAGTGCCTTAAGCTACTTTCAAGCATTCACCAGAAACTCACATGTGTTTCTTTGAAAGAGAAGCAGTCTGTTCCAACACTTCAATCCACTGTGCGAAGTGAATGGAGTGTTGCTTCACTTTCTAAATGCTGTTTTTTCCGAGAAAATCACTTTCCTTTGAAAGTGCCTTAAGGTACTTACAAGCATTCAACAGAAACTCACATGCATTTCTCTGAAAGAGAAGCAGTCTGTTCCAACACTTCAATTCACTGTGCGAAGTGAATGGAATGTTGCTTCACTTTTTAAATGCTGTCCTTTCAGAGAAAATCACTTTCCTTTGAAAGTGCCTTAAACTAATTTCAAGCATTCACAGAAAACGCACATGCGTTTCTCTGAAAGAGAAGCAATCTGTTCCAAAACTTCAATTCACTGTGCGAAGTGAATGGAGTGTTGCTTCACTTTCTAAATGCTGTCCTTTCAGAGAAAATCACGTTACTTTGAAAGTGCCTTAAGCTACTTACAAGCATTCACAGGAAACTCACATGCGTTTCTCTGAAAGAGAATCAATCTGTTCCAACACTTCAATTCACTGTGCAAAGTTCATGGAGTGGTGCCTCACTTTTGAAATGCTGTCCTTTCCGAGAAAATCACTTTCCTTTGAAAGTGCCTTAAGCTACTTTCAAGCATTCACAAAAAACTCACATGTGTTTCTCTGAAAGAGAAGCAGTCTGTTCCAACACTTCAATTCTCTGTGCGAAGTGAATGGAGTGTTGCTTCACTTTCTAAATGCTGTCCTTTCAAAGAAAATCACTTTCCTTTGAAAGTGCCTTAAGTTACTTGCAAGCATTAGGAAGAAACTCACATGCGTTTCTCTGAAAGAGAAGCAGTCTGTTCCACCACTTCAATTCACTGTGCGAAGTGAATGGAGTGTTAGTTCACTTTCTAAATGCTGTCCTTTCAGAGAAAATCACTTTCCTTTGAAAGTGCCTTAAGTTACTTTCAAGCATTCACCAGAAACTCACATAGGTTTCTTTGAAAGAGAAGCAGTCTGTTCCAACACTTCAATTCACTGTGCGAAGTGAATGGAGTGTTGCTTCACTTTCTAACTGCTGTCCTTTTAAAGAAAATCACTTTCCTTTGAAAGTGCCTTAAGTTACTTGCAAGCATTAGGAAGAAACTCACATGCGTTTCTCTGAAATAGAAGCAGTCTGTTCCAACACTTCAATTCACTGCACGAAGTGAATGGAGTGTTGCTTCACTTTCTTAATGCTGTCATTTCAGAGAAAATCACTTTCCTTTGAAAGTGCATTAAGCTAATTACAAGCATTCAACAGAAACTCACATGCATTTCTCTGAAAGAGAAGCAGTCTGTTCCAACATTTCAATTCACTGCACGAAGGGAATGGAGTGTTGCTTCACTTTCTAAATGCTGTCCTTTCAGAGAAAATCACTTTCCTTTGAAAGTGCATTAAGCTACTTACAAGCATTCACCAGAAACTCACATGCGTTTCTTTGAAAGAGAAGCAGTCTGTTCCAACACTTCAATTCACTGTGCGAAGTGAATGGAGTGTTGCTTCACTTTCTAAATGCTGTCCTTTCAGAGAAAATCACTTTCCTTTGAAAGTGCCTTAAGTTACTTGCAAGCATTAGGAAGAAACTCACATGCATTTCTCTGAAAGAGAAGCAGTCTGTTCCAAACTTCAATTCACTGTGCGAAGTGAATGGAGTGTTGCTTCACTTTCTAAATGCTGTCCTTTCAGAGAAAATCACTTTCCTTTGAAAGTGCCTTAAGCTAATTACAAGCATTCAACAGAAACTCACATGCATTTCTCTGAAAGAGAAGCAGTCTGTTCCCACACTTCAATTCACTGCACGAAGGGAATGGAGTGTTGCTTCACTTTCTAAATGCTGTCCTTTCAGAGAAAATCACTTTCCTTTGAAAGTGCATTAAGCTACTTACACGCATTCACGAGAAACTCACATGCATTTCTTTGAAAGAGAAGCAGTCTGTTCCAACACTTCAATTCAATGTGCGAAGTGAATGGAGTGTTGCTTCACTTTCTAAATTCTGTCCTTTCAGAGAAAATCACTTTCCTTTGAAAGTGCCTTATGTTACTTGCAAGCATTAGGAAGAAACTCACATGCATTTCTCTGAAAGAGAAGCAGTCTGTTCCAACACTTCAATTCACTGTGCGAAGTGAATGGAGTGTTGCTTCACTTTCTTAATGCTGTCCTTTCAGAGAAAATCATTTTCCTTTGAAAGTGCCTTAAGCTAATTACAAGCATTCAACAGAAACTCACATGCATTTCTCTGAAAGAGAAGCAGTCTGTTCCAACACTTCAATTCACTGCACGAAGGGAATGGATTTTTGCTTCACTTTCTAAATGCTGTCCTTTCAGAGAAAATCACTTTCCTTTGAAAGTGCATTAAGCTACTTACAAGCATTCATCAGAAACTCACATGCGTTTCTTTGAAAGAGAAGCAGTCCGTTCCAACACTTCAATTCACTGTGCGAAATGAATGGAGTGTTGCTTCACTTTCTAAATGCTGTCCTTTCAGAGAAAATCACTTTCCTTTGAAAGTGCCTTAAGTTACTTGCAAGCATTAGGAAGAAACTCACATGCGTTTCTCTGAAAGAGAAGCAGTCTGTTCCAACACTTCAATTCACTGTGCGAAGTGAATGGAGTGTTGCTTCACTTTCTAAATGCTGTCCTTTCAGAGAAAATCACTTTCCTTTGAAAGTGCCTTAAGCTACTTTCAAGCATTCACAAGAAACACACATGCGTTTCTCTGAAATAGAAGCAGTCTGTTCCAACACTTCAATTCACTGTGCGAAGTGAATGGAGTGTTGCTTCACTTTCTAAATGCTGTCCTTTCAGAGAAAATCACTTTCCTTTGAAAGTGCCTTAAGCTACTTACAAGCATTCACCAGAAACTCACATACGTTTCTTTGAAAGAGAAGCAGTCTGTTCCAACACTTCAATTCACTGTGCGAAGTGAATGGAGTGTTGCTTCACTTTCTAACTGCTGTCCTTTCAAAGAAAATCACTTTCCTTTGAAAGTGCCTTAAGTTACTTGCAAGCATTAGGAAGAAACTCACATACATTTCTCTGAAATAGAAACAGTCTGTTTCAACACTTCAATTCAATGTGCGAAGTGAATGGAGTGTTGCTTCACTTTCTTAATGCTGTCCTTTCAGAGAAAATCACTTTCCTTTGAAAGTGCCTTAAGCTAATTACAAGCATTCAACAGAAACTCACATGCATTTCTCTGAAAGAGAAGCAGTGTGTTCCAACACTTCAATTCACTGCACGAAGGGAATGGAGTGTTGCTTCACATTCTAAATGCTGTCCTTTCAGAGAAAATCACTTTCCTTTGAAAGTGCATTAAGCTACTTACAAGCATTCACGAGAAACTCACATGCATTTCTTTGAAAGAGAAGCAGTCTGTTCCAACACTTCAATTCACTGTGCGAAGTGAATGGAGTGTTGCTTCACTTTCTAAATTCTGTCCTTTCAGAGAAAATCACTTTCCTTTGAAAGTGCCTTAAACTAATTTCAAGCATTCACAGAAAACGCACATGCGTTTCTCTGATAGAGAAGCAATCTGTTCCAAATCTTCAATTCACTGTGCGAAGTGAATGGAGTGTTGCTTCACTTTCGAAATGCTGTCCTTTCAGAGAAAATCACGTTACTTTGAAAGTGCCTTAAGCTACTTACAAGCATTCACCAGAAACTCACATGCGTTTCTCTGAAAGAGAATCAATCTGTTCCAACACTTCAATTCACTGTGCAAAGTTCATGGAGTGTTGCCTCACTTTTGAAATGCTGTCCTTTTCGAGAAAATCACTTTCCTTTGAAAGTGCCTTAAGCTACTTTCAAGCATTCACAAAAAACTCACATGTGTTTCTCTGAAAGAGAAGCAGTCTATTCCAACACTTCAATTCTCTGTGCGAAGTGAATGGAGTGTTGCTTCACTTTCTAAATGCTGTCCTTTCAAAGAAAATCACTTTCCTTTGAAAGTGCCTTAAGTTACTTGCAAGCATTAGGAAGAAACTCACATGCGTTTCTCTGAAAGAGAAGCAGTGTGTTCCAACACTTCAATTCACTGTGCGAAGTGAATGGAGTGTTGCTTCACTTTCTAAATGCTGTCCTTTCAGAGAAAATCACTTTCCTTTGAAAATGCCTTAAGCTACTTACAAGTATTCAACAGAAATTCACATGCGTTTCTCTGAAAGAGAAGCAGTCTGTTCCAACACTTCAATTCACTGCACGAAGGGAATGGAGTGTTGCTTCACTTTCTAAATGCTGTCCTTTCAGAGAAAATCACTTTCCTTTGAAAGTGCATTAAGCTACTCACAAGCATTCACCAGAAACTCACATGAGTTTCTTTGAAAGAGAAGCAGTCTGTTCCAACACTTCAATTCACTGTGCGAAGTGAATGGAGTGTTGCTTCACTTTCTAAATGCTGTCCTTTCAGAGAAAATCACTTTCCTTTGAAAGTGCCTTAAGTTACTTGCAAGCATGAGGAAGAAACTCACATGCGTTTCTCTGAAAGAGAAGCAGTCTGTTCCAACACTTCAATTCACTGTGCGAAGTGAATGGAGTGTTGCTTCACTTTCTAAATGCTGTCCTTTCAGAGAAAATTACTTTCCTTTGAAAGTGCCTTAAGCTACTTTCAAGCATTCACAAGAAACACACATGCGTTTCTCTGAAATAGAAGCAGTCTGTTCCAACACTTCAATTCACTGTGCGAAGTGAATGGAGTGTTGCTTCACTTTCTAAATGCTGTCCTTTCAGAGAAAATCACTTTCCTTTGAAAGTGCCTTAAGCTACTTACAAGCATTCACCAGAAACTCACATACGTTTCTTTGAAAGAGAAGCAGTCTGTTCCAACACTTCAATTCACTGTGCGAAGTGAATGGAGTGTTGCTTCACTTTCTAACTGCTGTCCTTTCAAAGAAAATCACGTTACTTTGAAAGTGCCTTAAGTTACTTGCAAGCATTAGGAAGAAACTCACATGCATTTCTCTGAAATAGAAGAAGTCTGTTCCAACACTTCAATTCACTCTGCGAAGTGAATGGAGTGTTGCTTCACTTTCTTAATGCTGTCCTTTCAGAGAAAATCACTTTCCTTTAAAGTGCCTTAAGAAAATTACAAGCATTCAACAGAAACTCACATGCATTTCTCTGAAAGAGAAGCATTCTGTTCCAACACTTCAATTCACTGCACGAAGGGAATGGAGTGTTGCTTCACTTTCTAAATGCTGTCCTTTCAGAGAAAATCACTTTCCTTTGAAAGTGCATTAAGCTACTTACAAGCATTCACGAGAAACTCACATGCATTTCTTTGAAAGAGAAGCAGTCTGTTCCAACACTTCAATTCACTGTGCGAAGTGAATGGAGTGTTGCTTCACTTTCTAAATTCTGTCCTTTCAGAGAAAATCACTTTCCTTTGAAAGTGCCTTATGTTACTAGCAAGCATTAGGAAGAAACTCACATGCATTTCTCTGAAAGAGAAGCAGTCTGTTCCAACACTTCAATTCACTGTGCGAAGTGAATGGAGTGTTGCTTCACTTTCTTAATGCTGTCCTTTCAGAGAAAATCATTTTCCTTTGAAAGTGCCTTAAGCTAATTACAAGCATTCAACAGAAACTCACATGCATTTCTCTGATAGAGAAGCAGTCTGTTCCAACACTTCAATTCACTGCACGAAGGGAATGGATTTTTGCTTCACTTTCTAAATGCTGTCCTTTCAGAGAAAATCACTTTCCTTTGAAAGTGCCTTAAGTTACTTGCAAGCATTAGGAAGAAACTCACGTGCGTTTCTCTGAAAGAGAAGCAGTCTGTTCCAACACTTCAATTCACTGTGCGAAGTGAATGGAGTGTTGCTTTACTTTTTAAATGCTGTCCTTTCAGAGAAAATCACTTTCCTTTGAAAGTGCCTTAAACTAATTTCAAGCATTCACAGAAAACGCACATGCGTTTCTCTGAAAGAGAAGCAATCTGTTCCAAAACTTCAATTCACTGTGCGAAGTGAATGGAGTGTTGCTTCACTTTCTAAATGCTGTCCTTTCAGAGAAAATCACGTTACTTTGAAAGTGCCTTAAGCTACTTACAAGCATTCACCAGAAACTCACATGCGTTTCTCTGAAAGAAAATCAATCTGTTCCAACACTTCATTTCACTGTGCAAAGTTCATGGAGTGTTGCCTCACTTTTGAAATGCTGTTCTTTCCGAGAAAATCACTTTCCTTTGAAAGTGCCTTAAGCTACTTTCAAGCATTCACAAAAAACTCACATGTGTTTCTCTGAAAGAGAAGCAGTCTGTTCCAACACTTCAATTCTCTGTGCGAAGTGAATGGAGTGTTGCTTCACTTTCTAAATGCTGTCCTTTCAAAGAAAATCACTTTCCTTTGAAAGTGCCTTAAGTTACTTGCAAGCATTAGGAAGAAACTCACATGCGTTTCTCTGAAAGAGAAGCAGTCTGTTCCAACATTTCAATTCACTGTGCGAAGTGAATGGAGTGTTGCTTCACTTTCGAAATGCTGTCCTTTCAGAGAAAATCACTTTCCTTTGAAGGTGCCTTAAGCTACTTACAAGCATTCACCAGAAACTCACATACGTTTCTTTGAAAGAGAAGCAGTCTGTTCCAACACTTCAATTCACTGTGCGAAGTGAATGGAGTGTTGCTTCACTTTCTTAATGCTGTCCTTTCAGAGAAAATCACTTTCCTTTGAAAGTGCCTTAAGCTAATTACAAGCATTCAACAGAAACTCACATGCATTTCTCTGAAAGAGAAGCAGTCTGTTCCAACACTTCAATTCACTGCACGAAGGGAATGGAGTGTTGCTTCACTTTCTAAATGCTGTCCTTTCAGAGAAAATCACTTTCCTTTGAAAGTGCCTTAAGTTACTTGCAAGCATTAGGAAGAAACTCACGTGCGTTTCTCTGAAAGAGAAGCAGTCTGTTCCAACACTTCAATTCACTGTGCGAAGTGAATGGAGTGTTGCTTCACTTTCTAACGGCTGCCCTTTCAGAGAAAATCACTTTCCTTTGAAAGTGCCTTAAGCTACTTACTAGCATTCACCAGAGACTCACATGCGTTACTCTGAAAGAGAAGCAGTCTGTTCCAACACTTCAATTCACTGTGTGAAGTGAATGGAGTGTTGCTTCACTTTCTAAATGCTGTCCTTTCAGAGAAAATCACTTTCCTTTGATAGTGCCTTAAGCTATTATCATCATTCACCAGAAACTCACATGCGTTTCTTTGAAAGAGAAGCAGTCTGTTCCAACACTTCAATCCACTGTGCGAAGTGAATGGAGTGTTGCTTCACTTTCTAAATGCTGTCTTTTCCGAGAAAATCACTTTCATTTGAAAGTGCCTTAAGGTACTTACAAGCATTCAACAGAAACTCACATGCATTTCTCTGAAAGAGAAGCAGTCTGTTCCAACACTTCAATTCACTGTGCGAAGTGAATGGAGTGTTGCTTCACTTTCTAAATGCTGTCCTTTCAGAGAAAATCACTTTCCTTTGAAAGTGCCTTAAACTAATTTCAAGCATTCACAGAAAACGCACATGCGTTTCTCTGAAAGAGAAGCACTCTGTTCCAACACTTCAATTCACTGTGCGAAGTGAATGGAGTGTTGCTTCACTTTCTAAATGCTGTCCTTTCAGAGAAAATCACTTTCCTTTGATAGTGCCTTAAGCTACTTTCAAGCATTCATAAGAAACACACATGCGTTTCTCTGAAATAGAAGCAGTCTGTTCCAACAGTTCAATTCACTGTGCGAAGTGAATGGAGTGTTGCTTCACTTTCTAAATGCTGTCTTTTCCGAGAAAATCACTTTCCTTTGAAAGTGACTTAAGGTACTTACAAGCATTCAACAGAAACTCACATGCATTTCTCTGATCGAGAATCAGTCTGTTCCAACACTTCAATTCACTGTGCGAAGTGAATGGAGTGTTGCTTCACTTTCTAAATGCTGTCCTTTCAGAGAAAATCACTTTCCTTTGAAGTGCCTTAAGCTACTTTCAAGCATTCACAAGAAACACACATGCGTTTCTCTGAAATAGAAGCAGTCTGTTCCAACACTTCAACTCACTGTGCGAAGTGAATGGAGTGTTGCTTCACTTTCTAAATGCTGTCTTTTCCGAGAAAATTACTTTCCTTTGAAAGTGCCTTAAGGAACTTACAAGCATTCAACAGAAACTCACATGCATTTCTCTGAAAGAGAAGCAGTCTGTTCCAACACTTCAATTCTCTGTGCGAAGTGAATGGAGTGTTGCTTCACTTTCTAAATGCTGTCCTTTCAGAGAAAATCACTTTCCTTTGAAAGTGCCTTAAGCTACTTACAAGCATTCACCAAAAACTCACATATGTTTCTTTGAAAGAGAAGCAGAATGTTCCAACACTTCAATTCACTGTGCGAAGTGAATGGAGTGTTGCTTCACTTTCTACCTGCTGTCCTTTCAAAGAAAATCACTTTTCTTTGAAAGTGCCTTAAGTTACTTGCAAGCATTAGGAAGAAACTCACATGCGTTTCTCTGAAAGAGAAGCGGTCTGTTCCAACACTTCAATTCACTGTGCGAAGTGAATGGAGTGTTGCTTCACTTTCTTAATGCTGTCCTTTCAGAGAAAATCACTTTCCTTTGAAAGTGCCTTAAGCTAATTACAAGCATTCAACAGAAACTCACATGCATTTCTCTGAAAGAGAAGCAGTCTGTTCCAACACTTCAATTCACTGTGCGAAGTGAATGGAGTGTTGCTTCACTTTCTAAATGCTGTCCTTTCAGAGAAAATCACTTTCCTTTGAAAGTGCATTAAGCTACTTACAAGCATTCAGCAGAAACTCACATGCGTTTCTTTGAAAGAGAAGCAGTCTGTTCCAACACTTCAATTCACTGTGCGAAGTGAATGGAGTGTTGCTTCACTTTCTAAATGCTGTCCTTTCAGAGAAAATCACTATCCTTTGAAAGTGCCTTATGTTACTTGCAAGCATTAGGAAGAAACTCACATGCGTTTCTCTGAAAGGGAAGCAGTCTGTTCCAACACTTCAATTCACTGTGCGAAGTGAATGGAGTGTTGCTTCACGTTCTTAATGCTGTCCTTTAGAGAAAATCACTTTCCTTTGAAAGTGCCTTAAGCTAATTACAAGCATTCAACAGAAACTCACATTCATTTCTATGAAAGAGAAGCAGTCTGTTCCAACACTTCAATTCACTGCACGAAGGGAATGGATTGTTGCTTCACTTTCTAAATGCTGTCCTTTCAGAGAAAATCACTTTCCTTTGAAAGTGCATTAAGCTACTTACAAGCATTCACCAGAAACTCACATGCGTTTCTTTGAAAGAGAAGCAGTCTGTTCCAACACTTCAATTCACTGTGCGAAGTGAATGGAGTGTTGCTTCACATTCTAAATGCTGTCCTTTCAGAGAAAATCATTTTCCTTTTAAAGTGCCTTAAGTTACTTTCAAGCATTAGGAAGAAACTCACATGCGTTTCTCTGAAAGAGAAGCAGTCTGTTCCAACACTTCAATTCACTGTGTGAAGTGAATGGAGTGTTGCTTCACTTTCTAAAGGATGCCCTTTCAGAGAAAATCACTTTCTTTGAAAGTGCCTTAAGCTACTTACTAGCATTTACCAGAGACTCACATGCGTTACTCTGAAAGAGAAGCAGTCTGTTCCAACACTTCAATTCACTGTGCGAAGTGAATGGAGTGTTGCTTCACTTTCTTAATGCTGTCCTTTCAGAGAAAATCACTTTCCTTTAATGTGCCTTAAGCTACTTTCAAGCATTCACAAGAAACACACATGCGTTTCTCTGAAATAGAAGCAGTCTGTTCCAACACTTCAACTCACTGTGTGAAGTGAATGGAGTGTTGCTTCACTTTCTAAATGCTGTCCTTTCAGAGAAAATTACTTTCCTTTGAAACTGCCTTGAGCTACTTACATGCATTCAACAGAAACTCACATGCATTTCTCTGAAAGAGAAGCAGTCTGTTCCAACACTTCAATTCACTGTGCGAAGTGAATGGAGTGTTGCTTCACTTTCTAAATGCTGTCTTTTCCGAAAAAATCACTTTCCTTTGAAAGTGTCTTAAGTTACTTACAAGTATTCAACAGAAACTCACATGCATTTCTCTGAAAGAGAAGCAGTCTGTTCCAACACTTCAATTCACTGTGCGAAGTGAATTCAGTGTTGCTTCACTTTCTAAATGCTGTCCTTTCAGAGAAAATCACTTTCCTTTGAAAGTGCCTTAAACTAATTTCAAGCATTCACAGAAAACGCACATGCGTTTCTCTGAAAGAGAAGCAGTCTATTCCAAAACTTCAATTCACTGTGCGAAGTGAATGGAGTGTTGCTTCACTTTCTAAATGCTGTCCTTTCAGAGAAAATCACGTTACTTTGAAAGTGCCTTAAGCTACTTACAAGCATTCACCAGAAACTCACATGCGTTTCTCTGAAATAGAAGCAGTCTGTTCCAACACTTCAATTCTCTGTGCGAAGTGAATGGAGTGTTGCTTCACTTTCTAAATGCTGTCCTTTCAAAGAAAATCACTTTCCTTTGAAAGTGCCTTAAGTTTCTTGCAAGCATTAGGAAGAAACTCACATGCGTTTCTCTGAAAGAGAAGCAGTCTGTTCCAACATTTCAATTCACTGTGCGAAGTGAATGGAGTGTTCCTTCACTTTCGAAATGCTGTCCTTTCAGAGAAAATCACTTTCCTTTGAAGGTGCCTTAAGCTACTTGCAAGCATTCACCAGAAACTCACATACATTTCTTTGAAAGAGAAGCAGTCTGTTCCAACACTTCAATTCACTGTGCGAAGTGAATGGAGTGTTGCTTCACTTTCTAACTGCTGTCCTTTCAAAGAAAATCACTTTCCTTTGAAAGTGCCTTAAGTTACTTGCAAGCATTAGGAAGAAACCCACATTCATTTCTCTGATAGAAGCAGTCTGTTCCAACACTTCAATTCACTGTGCGAAGTGAATGGAGTGTTGCTTCACTTTCTTAATGCTGTCCTTTCAGAGAAAATCACTTTCCTTTGAAAGTGCCTTAAGCTAATTGCGAGCATTCAAAAGAAACTCACATGCATTTCTCTGAAAGAGAAGCAGTCTGTTCCAACACTTCAATTCACTGCACGAAGGGAATGGAGTGTTGCTTCACTTTCTAAATGCTGTCCTTTCAGAGAAAATCACTTTCCGTTGAAAGTGCATTAAGCTACTTACAAGCATTCACCAGAAACTCACATGCGTTTCTTTGAAAGAGAAGCAGTCTGTTCCAACACTTCAATTCACTGTGCGAAGTGAATGGAGTGTTGCTTCACTTTCTACATTCTGTCCTTTCAGAGAAAATCACTTTCCTTTGAAAGTGCCTTATGTTACTTGCAAGCATTAGGAAGAAACTCACATGCGTTTCTCTGAAAGAGAAGCAGTCTGTTCCAACACTTCAATTCACTGTGCGAAGTGAATGGAGTGTTGCTTCACTTTCTTAATGCTGTCCTTTCAGAGAAAATCATTTTCATTTGAAAGTGCCTTAAGGTACTTACAAGCATTGAACAGAAACTCACATGCATTTCTCTGAAAGAGAAGCAGTCTGTTCCAACACTTCAATTCACTGTGCGAAGTGAATGGAGTGTTGCTTCACTTTCTAAATGCTGTCCTTTCAGAGAAAATCACTTTCCTTTGAAAGTGCCTTAAACTAATTTCAAGCATTCACAGAAAACGCACATGCGTTTCTCTGAAAGAGAAGCAGTCTGTTCCAACACTTCAATTCACTGTGCGAAGTGAATGGAGTGTTGCTTCACTTTCTAAATGCTGTCTTTTCCGAGAAAATCACTTTCCTTTGAAAGTGACTTAAGGTACTTACAAGCATTCAACAGAAACTCACATGCATTTCTCTGATCGAGAATCAGTCTGTTCCAATACTTCAATTCACTGTGCGAAGTGAATGGTGTGTTGCTTCACTTTCTAAATGCTGTCCTTTCAGAGAAAATCACTTTCCTTTGAAGTGCCTTAAGCTACTTTCAAGCATTCACAAGAAACACACATGCGTTTCTCTGAAATAGAAGCAGTCTGTTCCAACACTTCAACTCACTGTGCGAAGTGAATGGAGTGTTGCTTCACTTTCTAAATGCTGTCTTTTCCGAGAAAATCACTTTCCTTTGAAAGTGCCTTAAGGAACTTACAAGCATTCAACAGAAACTCACATGCATTTCTCTGAAAGAGAAGCAGTCTGTTCCAACACTTCAATTCACTGTGCGAAGTGAATGGAGTGTTGCTTCACTTTCTAAATGCTGTCCTTTCAGAGAAAATCACTTTCCTTTGAAAGTGCCTTAAGCTACTTACAAGCATTCACCAGAAACTCACATACGTTTCTTTGAAAGAGAAGCAGAATGTTCCAACACTTCAATTCACTGTGCGAAGTGAATGGAGTGTTGCCTCACTTTCTACCTGCTGTCCTTTCAAAGAAAATCACTTTCCTTTGAAAGTGCCTTAAGTTACTTGCAAGCATTAGGAAGAAACTCACATGCGTTTCTCTGAAAGAGAAGCAGTCTGTTCCAACACTTCAATTCACTGTGCGAAGTGAATGGAGTGTTGCTTCACTTTCTTAATGCTGTCCTTTCAGAGAAAATCACTTTCCTTTGAAAGTGCCTTAAGCTAATTACAAGCATTCAACAGAAACTCACATGCATTTCTCTGAAAGAGAAGCAGTCTGTTCCAACACTTAAATTCACTGCACGAAGGGAATGGAGTGTTGCTTCACTTTCTAAATGCTGTCCTTTCAGAGAAAATCACTTTCCTTTGAAAGTGCATTAAGCTACTTACAAGCATTCACCAGAAACTCACATGCGTTTCTTTGAAAGAGAAGCAGTCTGTTCCAACACTTCAATTCACTCTGCGAAGTGAATGGAGTGTTGCTTCACTTTCTAAATGCTGTCTTTTCCGAAAAAATCAATTTCCTTTGAAAGTGCCTTAAGGTACTTACAAGCATTCAACAGAAACTCACATGCATTTCTCTGAAAGAGAAGCAGTCTGTTCCAACACTTCAATTCACTGTGCGAAGTGAATGGAGTGTTGCTTCACTTTCGAAATGCTGTCCTTTCAGAGAAAATCACTTTCCTTTGAAAGTGCCTTAAGCTACTTACAAGCATTCACCAGAAATTCACATGCGTTTCTTTGAAAGAGAAGCAGTCTGTTCAAACACTTCATTTCACTGTGCGAAGTGAATGGAGTGTTGCTTCACTTTCTAAATGCTGTCCTTTCAAAGAAAATCACTTTCCTTTGAAAGTGCCTTAAGTTACTTGCAAGCATTTGGAAGAAACTCACATGTGTTTCTCTGAAAGAGAAGCAGTCTGTTCCAACACTTCAATTCACTGTGCAAAGTGAATGGAGTGTTGCTTCACTTTCTAAATGCTGTCCTTTCAGAGAAAATCACTTTCCTTTGAAAGTGCCTTAAACTACTTTCAAGCATTCACAAAAAACTCACATGCGTTTCTCTGAAAGAGAAGCAGTCTGTTCCAACACTTCAATTCACTGTGCGAAGTGAATGGAGTGTTGCTTCACTTTCTAAATGCTGTCCTTTCAGAGAAAATCACTTTCCTTTGAAAGTGCCTTAAGCTAATTACAAGCATTCAACAGAAACTCACATGCATTTCTCTGAAAGAGAAGCAGTCTGTTCCAACACTCAATTCACTGCACGAAGGGAATGGAGTGTTGCTTCACTTTCTAAATGCTGTCCTTTCAGAGAAAACCACTTTCCCTTGAAAGTGCCTTAAGCTACTTTCAAGCATTCACCAGAAACTCACATGTGTTTCTTTGAAAGAGAAGCAGTCTGTTCCAACACTTCAATCCACTGTGCAAAGTGAATGGAGTGTTGCTTCACTTTCTAAATGCTGTTTTTTCCGAGAAAATCACTTTCCTTTGAAAGTGCCTTAAGGTACTTACAAGCATTCAACAGAAACTCACATGCATTTCTCTGAAAGAGAAGCAGTCTGTTCCAACACTTCAATTCACTGTGCGAAGTGAATGGAGTGTTGCTTCACTTTCTAAATGCTGTCCTTTCAGAGAATATAACTTTCCTTTGAAAGTGCCTTAAACTAATTTCAAACATTCACAGAAAACGCACATGCGTTTCTCTGAAAGAGAAGCAATCTGTTCCAAAACTTCAATTCACTGTGCGAAGTGAATGGAGTGTTGCTTCACTTTCTAAATGCTGTCCTTTCAGAGAAAATCACTTTCCTTTGAAAGTGACTTAAGGTACTTACAAGCATTCAACAGAAACTCACATGCATTTCTCTGATAGAGAAGCAGTCTGTTCCAACACTTCAATTCACTGTGCGAAGTGAATGGAGTGTTGCTTCACTTTCTAAATGCAGTCCTTTCAGAGAAAATCACTTTCCTTTGAAAGTGCCTTAAGCTACTTTCAAGCATTCACAAGAAACACACATGCGTTTCTCTGAAATAGAAGCCGTCTGTTCCAACACTTCAATTCACTGTGCGAAGTGAATGGAGTGTTGCTTCACTTTCTAAATGCTGTCTTTTCCGAGAAAATCACTTTCCTTTGAAAGTGCCTTCAGGAACTTACAAGCATTCAACAGAAACTCACATGCATTTCTCTGAAAGAGAAGCAGTCTGTTCCAACACTTCAATTCACTGTGCGAAGTGAATGGAGTGTTGCTTCACTTGCTAAATGCTGTCCTTTCAGAGAAAATCACTTTCCTTTGAAAGTGCCTTAAGCTACTTACAAGCATTCACCAGAAACTCACATACGTTTCTTTGAAAGAGAAGCAGAATGTTCCAACACTTCAATTCACTGTGCGAAGTGAATGGAGTGTTGCTTCACTTTCTAACTGCTGTCCTTTCAAAGAAAATCACTTTCCTTTGAAAGTGCCTTAAGTTACTTGCAAGCATTAGGAAGAAACTCACATGCGTTTCTCTGAAAGAGAAGCAGTCTGTTCCAACACTTCAATTCACTGTGCGAAGTGAATGGAGTGTTGCTTCACTTTCTTAATGCTGTCCTTTCAGAGAAAATCACTTTCCTTTGAAAGTGCCTTAAGCTAATTACAAGCATTCAACAGAAACTCACATGCA
This sequence comes from Myodes glareolus, assembly GCF_982192425.1. Taxonomy (NCBI): domain Eukaryota; kingdom Metazoa; phylum Chordata; class Mammalia; order Rodentia; family Cricetidae; genus Myodes; species Myodes glareolus. Next base: position 147,303 of record NW_028263211.1, on the reverse strand, counting down.
TTTCTCTGAAAGAGAAGCAGTCTGTTCCAACACTTCAATTCACTGCACGAAGGGAATGGAGTGTTGCTTCACTTTCTAAATGCTGTCCTTTCAGAGAAAATCACTTTCCTTTGAAAGTGCATTAAGCTTCTTACAAGCATTCAACAGAAACTCACATGCGTTTCTTTGAAAGAGAAGCAGTCTGTTCCAACACTTCAATTCACTGTGCGAAGTGAATGGAGTGTTGCTTAACTTTCTAAATTCTGTCCTTTCAGAGAAAATCACTTTCCTTTGAAAGTGCCTTATGTTACTTGCAAGCATTAGGAAGAAACTCACATGCGTTTGTCTGAAAGAGAAGCAGTCTGTTCCAACACTTCAATTCACTGTGCGAAGTGAATGGAGTGTTGCTTCACTTTCTTAATGCTGTCCTTTCAGAGAAAATCACTTTCCTTTGAAAGTGCCTTAAGCTAATTACAAGCATTCAACAGAAACTCACATGCATTTCTCTGAAAGAGAAGCAGTCTGTTCCAACACTTCAATTCACTGCACGAAGGGAATGGATTGTTGCTTCACTTTCTAAATGCTGTCCTTTCAGAGAAAATCACTTTCCTTTGAAAGTGCATTAAGCTACTTACAAGCATTCACCAGACACTCACATGCGTTTCTTTGAAAGAGAAGCAGTCTGTTCCAACACTTCAATTCACTGTGCGAAGTGAATGGAGTGTTGCTTCACATTCTAAATGCTGTCCTTTCAGAGAAAATCACTTTCCTTTTAAAGTGCCTTAAGTTACTTGCAAGCATTAGGAAGAAACTCACATGCGTTTCTCTGAAAGAGAAGCAGTCTGTTCCAACACTTCAATTCACTGTGCGAAGTGAATGGAGTGTTGCTTCACTTTCTAAAGGATGCCCTTTCAGAGAAAATCACTTTCTTTGAAAGTGCCTTAAACTACTTACTAGCATTCACCAGAGACTCACATGCGTTACTCTGAAAGAGAAGCAGTCTGTTCCAACACTTCATTTCACTGTGCGAAGTGAATGGAGTGTTGCTTCACTTTCTAAATGCTGTCATTTCCGAAAAAATCACTTTCCTTTGAAAGTGCCTTAAGGTACTTACAAGCATTCAACAGAAACTCACATGCATTTCTCTGAAAGAGAAGCAGTCATTCCAACACTTCAATTCACTGTGCGAAGTGAATGGAGTGTTGCTTCACTTTCTAAATGCTTGCCTTTCAGAGAAAACCACTTTCCTTTGAAAGTGCCTTAAGCTACTTACAAGCATTCACCAGAAAATCACATGCGTTTCTTTGAAAGAGAAGCAGTCTGTTCCAACAATTCAATCCACTGTGCGAAGTGAATGGAGTGTTGCTTCACTTTCTAAATGCTGTCTTTTCCGAGAAAATCACTTTCCTTTGAAAGTGCCTTAAGGTACTTACAAGCATTCAACAGAAACTCACATGCATTTCTCTGAAAAAGAAGCAGTCTGTTCCAACACTTCAATTCACTGTGCGAAGTGAATGGAGTGTTGCTTCACTTTCTAAATGCTGTCCTTTCAGAGAAAATCACTTTCCTTTGAAAGTGCCTTAAACTAATTTCAAGCATTCACAGAAAACGCACATGCGTTTCTCTGAAAGAGAAGCACTCTGTTCCAACACTTCAATTCACTGTGCGAAGTGAATGGAGTGTTGCTTCACTTTCTAAATGCTGTCCTTTCAGAGAAAATCACTTTCCTTTGAAAGTGCCTTAAGCTACTTTCAAGCATTCACAAGAAACACACATGCGTTTCTCTGAAATAGAAGCCGTCTGTTCCAACACTTCAATTCACTGTGCGAAGTGAATGGAGTGTTGCTTCACTTTCTAAATGCTGTCTTTTCCGAGAAAATCACTTTCCTTTGAAAGTGCCTTAAGGAACATACAAGCATTCAACAGAAACTCACATGCATTTCTCTGAAAGAGAAGCAGTCTGTTCCAACACTTCAATTCACTGTGCGAAGTGAATGGAGTGTTGCTTCACTTTCTAAATGCTGTCCTTTCAGAGAAAATCACTTTCCTTTGAAAGTGCATTAAGCTACTTACAAGCATTCACCAGAAACTCACATACGTTTCTTTGAAAGAGAAGCAGAATGTTCCAACACTTCAATTCACTGTGCGAAGTGAATGGAGTGTTGCTTCACTTTCTAACTACTGTCCTTTCAAAGAAAATCACTTTCCTTTGAAAGTGCCTTAAGTTACTTGCAAGCATTAGGATGAAACTCACATGCATTTCTCTGAAAGAGAAGCAGTCTGTTCCAACACTTCAATTCACTGTGCGAAGTGAATGGAGTGTTGCTTCACTTTCTTAATGCTTTCCTTTCAGAGAAAATCACTTTCCTTTGAAAGTGCCTTAAGCTAATTACAAGCATTCAACAGAAACTCACATGCATTTCTCTGAAAGAGAAGCAGTCTGTTCCAACACTTCAATTCACTGCACGAAGGGAATGGAGTGTTGCTTCACTTTCTAAATGCTGTCCTTTCAGAGAAAATCACTTTCCTTTGAAAGTGCATTAAGCTACTTACAAGCATTCAACAGAAACTCACATGCGTGTCTTTGAAAGAGAAGCAGTCTGTTCCAACACTTCAATTCACTGTGCGAAGTTAATGGAGTGTTGCTTCACTTTCTAAATTATGTCCTTTCAGAGAAAATCACTTTCCTTTGAAAGTGCCTTATGTTACTTGCAAGCATTAGGAAGAAACTCACATGCGTTTCTCTGAAAGAGAAGCAGTCTGTTCCAACACTTCAATTCACTGTGCGAAGTGAATGGAGTGTTGCTTCACTTTCTAAAGGATGCCCTTTCAGAGAAAATCACTTTCTTTGAAATTGCCTTAAGCTACTTACTGGCATTCACCAAAGACTCACATGAGTTACTCTGAAAGAGAAGCAGTCTGTTCCAACACGTCAATTCACTGTGTGAAGTGAATGGAGTGTTGCTTCACTTTCTTAACGCTGTCCTTTCAGAGAAAATCACTTTCCTTTAATGTGCTTTAAGCTACTTTCAAGCATTCACAAGAAACACACATACGTTTCTCTGAAATAGAAGCAGTCTGTTCCAACACTTCAACTCACTGTGCGAAGTGAATGGAGTGTTGCTTCACTTTCTAAATGCTGTCCTTTCAGAGAAAATTACTTTCCTTTGAAACTGCCTTGAGCTACTTACAAGCTTTCAACAGAAACTCACATGCGTTTCTCTGAAAGAGAAGCAGTCTGTTCAAACACTTCAATTCACTGTGCGAAGTGAATGGAGTGTTGCTTCACTTTCTAAATGCTGTCTTTTCCGAAAAAATCAATTTCCTATGAAAGTGCCTTAAGGTACTTACAAGCATTCAACAGAAACTCACATGCATTTCTCTGAAAGAGAAGCAGTCTGTTCCAACACTTCAATTCACTGTGCGAAGTGAATGGAGTCTTGCTTCATTTCTAAATGCTGTCCTTTCAGAGAAAATCACTTTCCTTTGAAAGTGCCTTAAGCTACTTACAAGCATTCACCAGAAACTCACATGCGTTTCTTTGAAAGAGAAGCAGTCTGTTCCAACACTTCAATTCACTGTGCGAAGTGAATGGAGTGTTGCTTCACTTTCTAAATGCTGTCCTTTCAAAGAAAATCACTTTCCTTTGAAAGTGCCTTAAGTTACTTGCAAGCATTAGGAAGAAACTCACATGTGTTTCTCTGAAAGAGAAGCAGTCTCTCCCAACACTTCAATTCACTGTGCAAAGTGAATGGAGTGTTGCTTCACTTTCTAAATGCTGTCCTTTCAGAGAAAATCACTTTCCTTTGAAAGTGCCTTAAACTACTTTCAAGCATTCCCAAAAAACTCACATGCGTTTCTCTGAAAGAGAAGCAGTCTGTTCCAACACTTCAATTCACTGTGCGAAGTGAATGGAGTGTTGCTTCACTTTCTAAATGCTGTCCTTTCAGAGAAAATCACTTTCCTTTGAAAGTGCCTTAAGCTAATTACAAGCATTCAACAGAAACTCATATGCATTTCTCTGAAAGAGAAGCAGTCTGTTCCAACACTCAATTCACTGCACGAAGGGAATGGAGTGTTGCTTCACTTTCTAAATGCTGGCCTTTCAGAGAAAATCACTTTCCTTTGAAAGTGCCTTAAGCTACTTTCAAGCATTCACCAGAAACTCACATGTGTTTCTTTGAAAGAGAAGCAGTCTGTTCCAACACTTCAATCCACTGTGCAAAGTGAATGGAGTGTTGCTTCACTTTCTAAATGCTGTTTTTCCGAGAAAATCACTTTCCTTTGAAAGTGCCTTAAGGTACTTACAAGCATTCAACAGAAACTCACATGCATTTCTCTGAAAGAGAAGCAGTCTGTTCCAACACTTCAATTCACTGTGCGAAGTGAATGGAGTGTTGCTTCACTTTCTAAATGCTGTCCTTTCAGAGAAAATCACTTTCCTTTGAAAGTGCCTTAAACTAATTTCAAGCATTCACAGAAAACGCACATGCGTTTCTCTGAAAGAGAAGCAATCTGTTCCAAAACTTCAATTCACTGTGCGAAGTGAATGGAGTGTTGCTTCACTTTCTAAATGCTGTCCTTTCAGAGAAAATCACGTTACTTTGAAAGTGCCTTAAGCTACTTACAAGCATTCAACAGAAACTCACATGCATTTCTCTGAAAGAGAATCAATCTGTTCCAACACTTCAATTCACTGTGCAAAGTTCATGGAGTGTTACCTCACTTTTGAAATGCTGTTCTTTCCGAGAAAATCACTTTCCTTTGAAAGTGCCTTAAGCTACTTTCAAGCATTCACAAAAAACTCACATGTGTTTCTCTGAAAGAGAAGCAGTCTGTTCCAACACTTCAATTCTCTGTGCGAAGTGAATGGAGTGTTGCTTCACTTTCTAAATGCTGTCCTTTCAAAGAAAATCACTTTCCTTTGAAAGTGCCTTAAGTTACTTGCAAGCATTAGGAAGAAACTCACATGCGTTTCTCTGAAAGAGAAGCAGTCTGTTCCAACACTTCAATTCACTGTGCGAAGTGAATGGAGTCTTGCTTCATTTCTAAATGCTGTCCTTTCAGAGAAAATCACTTTCCTTTGAAAGTGCCTTAAGCTACTTACAAGCATTCACCAGAAACTCACATGCGTTTCTTTGAAAGAGAAGCAGTCTGTTCCAACACTTCAATTCACTGTGCGAAGTGAATGGAGTGTTGCTTCACTTTCTAAATGCTGTCTTTTCGAAAAAATCAATTTCCTATGAAAGTGCCTTAAGGTACTTACAAGCATTCAACAGAAACTCACATGCATTTCTCTGAAAGAGAAGCAGTCTGTTCCAACACTTCAATTCACTGTGCGAAGTGAATGGAGTCTTGCTTCATTTCTAAATGCTGTCCTTTCAGAGAAAATCACTTTCCTTTGAAAGTGCCTTAAGCTACTTACAAGCATTCACCAGAAACTCACATGCGTTTCTTTGAAAGAGAAGCAGTCTGTTCCAACACTTCAATTCACTGTGCGAAGTGAATGGAGTGTTGCTTCACTTTCTAAATGCTGTCCTTTCAAAGAAAATCACTTTCCTTTGAAAGTGCCTTAAGTTACTTGCAAGCATTAGGAAGAAACTCACATGTGTTTCTCTGAAAGAGAAGCAGTCTGTCCCAACACTTCAATTCACTGTGCAAAGTGAATGGAGTGTTGCTTCACTTTCTAAATGCTGTCCTTTCAGAGAAAATCACTTTCCTTTGAAAGTGCCTTAAACTACTTTCAAGCATTCCCAAAAAACTCACATGCGTTTCTCTGAAAGAGAAGCAGTCTGTTCCAACACTTCAATTCACTGTGCGAAGTGAATGGAGTGTTGCTTCACTTTCTAAATGCTGTCCTTTCAGAGAAAATCACTTTCCTTTGAAAGTGCCTTAAGCTAATTACAAGCATTCAACAGAAACTCATATGCATTTCTCTGAAAGAGAAGCAGTCTGTTCCAACACTCAATTCACTGCACGAAGGGAATGGAGTGTTGCTTCACTTTCTAAATGCTGGCCTTTCAGAGAAAATCACTTTCCTTTGAAAGTGCCTTAAGCTACTTTCAAGCATTCACCAGAAACTCACATGTGTTTCTTTGAAAGAGAAGCAGTCTGTTCCAACACTTCAATCCACTGTGCAAAGTGAATGGAGTGTTGCTTCACTTTCTAAATGCTGTTTTTCCGAGAAAATCACTTTTCTTTGAAAGTGCCTTAAACTAATTTCAAGCATTCACAGAAAACGCACATGCGTTTCTCTGAAAGAGAAGCAATCTGTTCCAAAACTTCAATTCACTGTGCGAAGTGAATGGAGTGTTGCTTCACTTTCTAAATGCTGTCCTTTCAGAGAAAATCACGTTACTTTGAAAGTGCCTTAAGCTACTTACAAGCATTCAACAGAAACTCACATGCATTTCTCTGAAAGAGAATCAATCTGTTCCAACACTTCAATTCACTGTGCAAAGTTCATGGAGTGTTACCTCACTTTTGAAATGCTGTCCTTTCCGAGAAAATCACTTTCCTTTGAAAGTGCCTTAAGCTACTTTCAAGCATTCACAAAAAACTCACATGTGTTTCTCTGAAAGAGAAGCAGTCTGTTCCAACACTTCAATTCTCTGTGCGAAGTGAATGGAGTGTTGCTTCACTTTCTAAATGCTGTCCTTTCAAAGAAAATCACTTTCCTTTGAAAGTGCCTTAAGTTACTTGCAAGCATTAGGAAGAAACTCACATGCGTTTCTCTGAAAGAGAAGCAGTCTGTTCCAACACTTCAATTCACTGTGCGAAGTGAATGGAGTGTTGCTTCACTTTCTAAAGGCTGCCCTTTCAGAGAAAATCACTTTCCTTTGAAAGTGCCTTAAGCTACTTACTAGCATTCACCAGAGACTCACATGCGTTACTCTGAAAGAGAAGCAGTCTGTTCCAACACTTCAATTCACTGTGTGAAGTTAATGGAGTGTTGCTTCACTTTCTAAATTCTGTCCTTTAGGAGAAAATCACTTTCCTTTGAAAGTGCCTTAAGCTACTTACAAGCATTCACCAGAAACTCACATGCATTTCTTTGAAAGAGAAGCAGTCTGTTCCAACACTTCAATCCACTGTGCGAAGTGAATGGAGTGTTGCTTCACTTTCTTAATGCTGTCCTTTCAGAGAAAATCACTTTCCTTTGAAAGTGCCTTAAGCTAATTACAAGCATTCAACAGAAACTCACATGCATTTCTCTGAAAGAGAAGCAGTCTGTTCCAACACTTCAATTCACTGCACGAAGGGAATGGAGTGTTGCTTCACTTTCTAAATGCTGTCCTTTCAGAGAAAACCACTTTCCTTTGAAAGTGCATTAAGCTACTTACAAGCATTCACCAGAAACTCACATGCGTTTCTTTGAAAGAGAAGCAGTCTGTTCCAACACTTCAATTCACTGTGCGAAGTGAATGGAGTGTTGCTTCACTTTCTAAATTCTGTCCTTTCAGAGAAAATCACTTTCCTTTGAAATTGCCTTATGTTACTTGCAAGCATTAGGAAGAAACTCACATGCGTTTCTCTGAAAGAGAAGCAGTCTGTTCCAACACTTCAATTCACTGTGTGAAGTGAATGGAGTGTTGCTTCACTTTCTTAATGCTGTCCTTTCAGAGAAAATCATTTTCCTTTGAAAGTGCCTTAAGCTAATTACAAGCATTCAACAGAAACTCACATGCATTTCTCTGAAAGAGAAGCAGTCTGTTCCAACACTTCAATTCACTGCACGAAGGGAATGGATTTTCGCTTCACTTTCTAAATGCTGTCCTTTCAGAGAAAATCACTTTCCTTTGAAAGTGCATTAAGCTACTTACAAGCATTCACCAGAAACTCAAATGCGTTTCTTTGAAAGAGAAGCAGTCTGTTCCAACACTTCAATTCACTGTGCGAAGTGAATGGAGTGTTGCTTCACTTTCTAAATGCTGTCCTTTCAGAGAAAATCACTTTCCTTTGAAAGTGCCTTAAGTTACTTGCAAGCATTAGAAGAAAGTCACATGCGTTTCTCTGAAAGAGAAGCAGTCTGTTCCAACACTTCAGTTCACTGTGCGAAGTGAATGGAGTGTTGCTTCACTTTCTAAAGGCTGCCCTTTCAGAGAAAATCACTTTCCTTTGAAAGTGCCTTAAGCTACTTACTAGCATTCACCAGAGACTCACATGCGTTACTCTGAAAGAGAAGCAGTCTGTTCCAACTCTTCAATTCACTGTGCGAAGTGAATGGAGTGTTGCTTCACTTTCTAAATGCTGTCCTTTCAGAGAAAATCACTTTCCTTTGAAAGTGTCTTAAGGTACTTACAAGCATTCAACAGAAACTCACATGCATTTCTCTGAAAGAGAAGCAGTCTGTTCCAACACTTCAATTCACTGTGCGAAGTGAATGAAGTGTTGCTTCACTTTCTAAATGCTGTCCTTTCAGAGAAAATCACTTTCCTTTGATAGTGCCTTAAGCTACTTTCAAGCATTCACAAGAAACTCACATGCGTTTCTCTGAAATAGAAGCAGTCTGTTCCAACACTTCAATTCACTGTGCGAAGTGAATGGAGTGTTGCTTCACTTTCTAAATGCTGTCCTTTCAGAGAAAATCACTTTCCTTTGAAAGTGCCTTAAGGTACTTACAAGCATTCAACAGAAACTCACATGCATTTCTCTGAAAGAGAAGCAGTCTGTTCCAACACTTCAATTCACTGTGCGAATTGAATGGAGTGTTGCTTCACTTTCTAAATGCTGTCCTTTCAGAGAAAATCACTTTCCTTTGAAAGTGCCTTAAACTACTTTCAAGCATTCACAAAAAACTCACATGCGTTTCTCTGAAAGAGAAGCAGTCTGTTCCAACACTTCAATTCACTGTGCAAAGTGAATGGAGTGTTGCTTCACTTTCTAAATGCTCTCCTTTCAGAGAAAATCACTTTCCTTTGAAAGTGCATTAAGCTACTTACAAGCATTCACCAGAAACTCACATGCGTTTCTTTGAAAGAGAAGCAGTCTGTTCCAACACTTCAATTCACTGCACGAAGGGAATGGAGTGTTGCTTCACTTTCTAAATGCTGTCCTTTCAGAGAAAATCACTTTCCTTTGAAAGTGCCTAAAACTAATTTCAAGCATTCACAGAAAACGCACACGCGTTTCTCTGAAAGAGAAGCACTCTGTTCCAAAACTTCAATTCACTCTGCGAAGTGAATGTAGTGTTGCTTCACTTTCTAAATGCTGTCCTTTCAGAGAAAATCACGTTCCTTTGAAAGTGCCTTAAGCTACTTACAAGCATTCACCAGAAACTCACATGCGTTTCTCTGAAAGAGAATCAATCTGTTCCAACACTTCAATTCATTGTGCAAAGTTCATGGAGTGTTGCCTCACTTTTGAAATGCTGTCCTTTCCGAGAAAATCACATTCCTTTGAAAGTGCCTTAAGCTACTTTCAAGCATTCACAAAAAACTCACATGTGTTTCTCTGAAAGAGAAGCAGTCTGTTCCAACACTTCAATTCTCTGTGCGAAGTGAATGGAGTGTTGCTTCACTTTCTAAATGCTGTTCTTTCAAAGAAAATCACTTTCCTTTGAAAGTGCCTTAAGTTACTTGCAAGCATTAGGAAGAAACTCACATGCGTTTCTCTGAAAGAGAAGCAGTCTTTTCCAACACTTCAATTCACTGTGTGAAGTGAATGGAGTGTTGCTTCACTTTCTAAATTCTGTCCTTTCAGAGAATATCACTTTCCTTTGAAAGTGCCTTAAGGTACTTACAAGCATTCAACAGAAACTCACATGCATTTCTCTGAAAGGGAAGCAGTCTGTTCCAACACTTCAATTCACTGTGCGAAGTGAATGGAGTGTGGCTTCACTTTCGAAATGCTGTCCTTTCAGAGAAAATCACTTTCCTTTGAAAGCGCCTTAAGCTACTTACAAGCATTCACCAGAAACTCACATGGGTTTCTTTGAAAGAGAAGCAGTCTGTTCCTACACTTCAATCCACTGTGCGAAGTGAATGGAGTGTTGCTTCACTTTCTAAATGCTGTCCTTTCCGAGAAAATCACTTTACTTTTAAAGTGCCTTAAGGTACTTACAAGCATTCAACAGAAACTCACATGCATTTCTCTGAAAGAGAATCAATCTGTTCCAACACTTCAATTCACTGTGCGAAGTGAATGGAGTGTTGCTTCACTTTCTAAATGCTGTCCTTTCAGAGAAAATCACGTTTCTTTGAAAGTGCCTTAAGCTACTTTCAAGCATTCACAAAAAACTCACATGTGTTTCTCTGAAAGAGAAGCAGTCTGTTCCAACACTTCAATTCTCTGTGTGAAGTGAATGGAGTGTTGCTTCACTTTCTAAATGCTGTCCTTTCAAAGAAAATCACTTTCCTTTGAAAGTGCCTTAAGTTACTTGCAAGCATTAGGAAGAAACTCACATGCGTTTCTCTGAAAGAGAAGCAGTCTGTTCCAACACTTCAATTCACTGTGTGAAGTGAATGGAGTGTTGCTTCACTTTCTAAATTCTGTCCTTTCAGAGAAAATCACTTTCCTTTGAAAGTGCCTTAAGGTACTTACAAGCATTCAACAGAAACTCACATGCATTTCTCTGAAAGGGAAGCAGTCTGTTCCAACACTTCAATTCACTGTGCGAAGTGAATGGAGTGTGGCTTCACTTTCTAAATGCTGTCCTTTCAGAGAAAATCACTTTCCTTTGAAAGTGCCTTAAGGTACTTACAAGCATTCAACAGAACCTCACATGCATTTCTCTGAAAGAGAAGCAGTCTGTTCCAACACTTCAATTCACTGCACGAAGGGAATGGAGTGTTGCTTCACTTTCTAAATGCTGTCCATTCTGAGAAAATCACTTTCCTTTGAAAGCGCCTTAAGCTACTTACAAGCATTCACCAGAAACTCACATGCGTTTCTTTGAAAGAGAAGCAGTCTGTTCCAACACTTCAATTCACTGTGCGAAGTGAATGGAGTGTTGCTTCACTTTCTAAATGCTGTCCTTTCAAAGAAAATCACTTTCCTTTGAAAGTGCCTTAAGTTACTTGCAAGCATTAGGAAGAAACTCACATGCGTTTCTCTGAAAGAGAAGCAGTCTGTTCCAACACTTCAATTCTCTGTGTGAAGTGAATGGAGTGTTGCTTCACTTTCTAAATGCTGTCCTTTCAAAGAAAATCACTTTCCTTTGAAAGTGCCTTAAGTTACTTGCAAGCATTAGGAAGAAACTCACATGCGTTTCTCTGAAAGAGAAGCAGTCTGTTCCAACACTTCAATTCACTGTGTGAAGTGAATGGAGTGTTGCTTCACTTTCTAAATGCTGTCCTTTCAGAGAAAATCACGTTACTTTGAAAGTGCCTTAAGCTACTTACAAGCATTCAACAGAAACTCACATGCATTTCTCTGAAAGAGAATCAATCTGTTCCAACACTTCAATTCACTGTGCAAAGTTCATGGAGTGTTACCTCACTTTTGAAATGCTGTCCTTTCCGAGAAAATCACTTTCCTTTGAAAGTGCCTTAAGCTACTTTCAAGCATTCACAAAAAACTCACATGTGTTTCTCTGAAAGAGAAGCAGTCTGTTCCAACACTTCAATTCTCTGTGCGAAGTGAATGGAGTGTTGCTTCACTTTCTAAATGCTGTCCTTTCAAAGAAAATCACTTTCCTTTGAAAGTGCCTTAAGTTACTTGCAAGCATTAGGAAGAAACTCACATGCGTTTCTCTGAAAGAGAAGCAGTCTGTTCCAACACTTCAATTCACTGTGCGAAGTGAATGGAGTGTTGCTTCACTTTCTAAAGGCTGCCCTTTCAGAGAAAATCACTTTCCTTTGAAAGTGCCTTAAGCTACTTACTAGCATTCACCAGAGACTCACATGCGTTACTCTGAAAGAGAAGCAGTCTGTTCCAACACTTCAATTCACTGTGTGAAGTTAATGGAGTGTTGCTTCACTTTCTAAATTCTGTCCTTTAGGAGAAAATCACTTTCCTTTGAAAGTGCCTTAAGCTACTTACAAGCATTCACCAGAAACTCACATGCATTTCTTTGAAAGAGAAGCAGTCTGTTCCAACACTTCAATCCACTGTGCGAAGTGAATGGAGTGTTGCTTCACTTTCTTAATGCTGTCCTTTCAGAGAAAATCACTTTCCTTTGAAAGTGCCTTAAGCTAATTACAAGCATTCAACAGAAACTCACATGCATTTCTCTGAAAGAGAAGCAGTCTGTTCCAACACTTCAATTCACTGCACGAAGGGAATGGAGTGTTGCTTCACTTTCTAAATGCTGTCCTTTCAGAGAAAACCACTTTCCTTTGAAAGTGCATTAAGCTACTTACAAACATTCACCAGAAACTCACATGCGTTTCTTTGAAAGAGAAGCAGTCTGTTCCAACACTTCAATTCACTGTGCGAAGTGAATGGAGTGTTGCTTCACTTTCTAAATTCTGTCCTTTCAGAGAAAATCACTTTCCTTTGAAATTGCCTTATGTTACTTGCAAGCATTAGGAAGAAACTCACATGCGTTTCTCTGAAAGAGAAGCAGTCTGTTCCAACACTTCAATTCACTGTGTGAAGTGAATGGAGTGTTGCTTCACTTTCTTAATGCTGTCCTTTCAGAGAAAATCATTTTCCTTTGAAAGTGCCTTAAGCTAATTACAAGCATTCAACAGAAACTCACATGCATTTCTCTGAAAGAGAAGCAGTCTGTTCCAACACTTCAATTCACTGCACGAAGGGAATGGATTTTCGCTTCACTTTCTAAATGCTGTCCTTTCAGAGAAAATCACTTTCCTTTGAAAGTGCATTAAGCTACTTACAAGCATTCACCAGAAACTCAAATGCGTTTCTTTGAAAGAGAAGCAGTCTGTTCCAACACTTCAATTCACTGTGCGAAGTGAATGGAGTGTTGCTTCACTTTCTAAATGCTGTCCTTTCAGAGAAAATCACTTTCCTTTGAAAGTGCCTTAAGTTACTTGCAAGCATTAGAAGAAAGTCACATGCGTTTCTCTGAAAGAGAAGCAGTCTGTTCCAACACTTCAGTTCACTGTGCGAAGTGAATGGAGTGTTGCTTCACTTTCTAAAGGCTGCCCTTTCAGAGAAAATCACTTTCCTTTGAAAGTGCCTTAAGCTACTTACTAGCATTCACCAGAGACTCACATGCGTTACTCTGAAAGAGAAGCAGTCTGTTCCAACTCTTCAATTCACTGTGCGAAGTGAATGGAGTGTTGCTTCACTTTCTAAATGCTGTCCTTTCAGAGAAAATCACTTTCCTTTGAAAGTGTCTTAAGGTACTTACAAGCATTCAACAGAAACTCACATGCATTTCTCTGAAAGAGAAGCAGTCTGTTCCAACACTTCAATTCACTGTGCGAAGTGAATGAAGTGTTGCTTCACTTTCTAAATGCTGTCCTTTCAGAGAAAATCACTTTCCTTTGATAGTGCCTTAAGCTACTTTCAAGCATTCACAAGAAACTCACATGCGTTTCTCTGAAATAGAAGCAGTCTGTTCCAACACTTCAATTCACTGTGCGAAGTGAATGGAGTGTTGCTTCACTTTCTAAATTCTGTCCTTTCAGAGAAAATCACTTTCCTTTGAAAGTGCCTTAAGGTACTTACAAGCATTCAACAGAAACTCACATGCATTTCTCTGAAAGAGAAGCAGTCTGTTCCAACACTTCAATTCACTGTGCGAATTGAATGGAGTGTTGCTTCACTTTCTAAATGCTGTCCTTTCAGAGAAAATCACTTTCCTTTGAAAGTGCCTTAAACTACTTTCAAGCATTCACAAAAAACTCACATGCGTTTCTCTGAAAGAGAAGCAGTCTGTTCCAACACTTCAATTCACTGTGCAAAGTGAATGGAGTGTTGCTTCACTTTCTAAATGCTCTCCTTTCAGAGAAAATCACTTTCCTTTGAAAGTGCATTAAGCTACTTACAAGCATTCACCAGAAACTCACATGCGTTTCTTTGAAAGAGAAGCAGTCTGTTCCAACACTTCAATTCACTGCACGAAGGGAATGGAGTGTTGCTTCACTTTCTAAATGCTGTCCTTTCAGAGAAAATCACTTTCCTTTGAAAGCGCCTAAAACTAATTTCAAGCATTCACAGAAAACGCACACGCGTTTCTCTGAAAGAGAAGCACTCTGTTCCAAAACTTCAATTCACTCTGCGAAGTGAATGTAGTGTTGCTTCACTTTCTAAATGCTGTCCTTTCAGAGAAAATCACGTTCCTTTGAAAGTGCCTTAAGCTACTTACAAGCATTCACCAGAAACTCACATGCGTTTCTCTGAAAGAGAATCAATCTGTTCCAACACTTCAATTCATTGTGCAAAGTTCATGGAGTGTTGCCTCACTTTTGAAATGCTGTCCTTTCCGAGAAAATCACATTCCTTTGAAAGTGCCTTAAGCTACTTTCAAGCATTCACAAAAAACTCACATGTGTTTCTCTGAAAGAGAAGCAGTCTGTTCCAACACTTCAATTCTCTGTGCGAAGTGAATGGAGTGTTGCTTCACTTTCTAAATGCTGTTCTTTCAAAGAAAATCACTTTCCTTTGAAAGTGCCTTAAGTTACTTGCAAGCATTAGGAAGAAACTCACATGCGTTTCTCTGAAAGAGAAGCAGTCTTTTCCAACACTTCAATTCACTGTGTGAAGTGAATGGAGTGTTGCTTCACTTTCTAAATTCTGTCCTTTCAGAGAATATCACTTTCCTTTGAAAGTGCCTTAAGGTACTTACAAGCATTCAACAGAAACTCACATGCATTTCTCTGAAAGGGAAGCAGTCTGTTCCAACACTTCAATTCACTGTGCGAAGTGAATGGAGTGTGGCTTCACTTTCGAAATGCTGTCCTTTCAGAGAAAATCACTTTCCTTTGAAAGCGCCTTAAGCTACTTACAAGCATTCACCAGAAACTCACATGGGTTTCTTTGAAAGAGAAGCAGTCTGTTCCTACACTTCAATCCACTGTGCGAAGTGAATGGAGTGTTGCTTCATTTTCTAAATGCTGTCCTTTCCGAGAAAATCACTTTACTTTTAAAGTGCCTTAAGGTACTTACAAGCATTCAACAGAAACTCACATGCATTTCTCTGAAAGAGAATCAATCTGTTCCAACACTTCAATTCACTGTGCGAAGTGAATGGAGTGTTGCTTCACTTTCTAAATGCTGTCCTTTCAGAGAAAATCACGTTTCTTTGAAAGTGCCTTAAGCTACTTTCAAGCATTCACAAAAAACTCACATGTGTTTCTCTGAAAGAGAAGCAGTCTGTTCCAACACTTCAATTCTCTGTGTGAAGTGAATGGAGTGTTGCTTCACTTTCTAAATGCTGTCCTTTCAAAGAAAATCACTTTCCTTTGAAAGTGCCTTAAGTTACTTGCAAGCATTAGGAAGAAACTCACATGCGTTTCTCTGAAAGAGAAGCAGTCTGTTCCAACACTTCAATTCACTGTGTGAAGTGAATGGAGTGTTGCTTCACTTTCTAAATTCTGTCCTTTCAGAGAAAATCACTTTCCTTTGAAAGTGCCTTAAGGTACTTACAAGCATTCAACAGAAACTCACATGCATTTCTCTGAAAGGGAAGCAGTCTGTTCCAACACTTCAATTCACTGTGCGAAGTGAATGGAGTGTGGCTTCACTTTCTAAATGCTGTCCTTTCAGAGAAAATCACTTTCCTTTGAAAGTGCCTTAAGGTACTTACAAGCATTCACCAGAAACTCACATGCATTTCTCTGAAAGAGAAGCAGTCTGTTCCAACACTTCAATTCACTGCACGAAGGGAATGGAGTGTTGCTTCACTTTCTAAATGCTGTCCATTCTGAGAAAATCACTTTCCTTTGAAAGCGCCTTAAGCTACTTACAAGCATTCACCAGAAACTCACATGCGTTTCTTTGAAAGAGAAGCAGTCTGTTCCAACACTTCAATTCACTGTGCGAAGTGAATGGAGTGTTGCTTCACTTTCTAAATGCTGTCCTTTCAAAGAAAATCACTTTCCTTTGAAAGTGCCTTAAGTTACTTGCAAGCATTAGGAAGAAACTCACATGCGTTTCTCTGAAAGAGAAGCAGTCTGTTCCAACACTTCAATTCTCTGTGTGAAGTGAATGGAGTGTTGCTTCACTTTCTAAATGCTGTCCTTTCAAAGAAAATCACTTTCCTTTGAAAGTGCCTTAAGTTACTTGCAAGCATTAGGAAGAAACTCACATGCGTTTCTCTGAAAGAGAAGCAGTCTGTTCCAACACTTCAATTCACTGTGTGAAGTGAATGGAGTGTTGCTTCACTTTCTAAATTCTGTCCTTTCAGAGAAAATCACTTTCCTTTGAAAGTGCCTTAAGGTACTTACAAGCATTCAACAGAAACTCACATGCATTTCTCTGAAAGGGAAGCAGTCTGTTCCAACACTTCAATTCACTGTGCGAAGTGAATGGAGTGTGGCTTCACTTTCTAAATGCTGTCCTTTCAGAGAAAATCACTTTCCTTTGAAAGTGCCTTAAGGTACTTACAAGCATTCAACAGAACCTCACATGCATTTCTCTGAAAGAGAAGCAGTCTGTTCCAACACTTCAATTCACTGCACGAAGGGAATGGAGTGTTGCTTCACTTTCTAAATGCTGTCCATTCTGAGAAAATCACTTTCCTTTGAAAGCGCCTTAAGCTACTTACAAGCATTCACCAGAAACTCACATGCGTTTCTTTGAAAGAGAAGCAGTCTGTTCCAACACTTCAATTCACTGTGCGAAGTGAATGGAGTGTTGCTTCACTTTCTAAATGCTGTCCTTTCAAAGAAAATCACTTTCCTTTGAAAGTGCCTTAAGTTACTTGCAAGCATTAGGAAGAAACTCACATGCGTTTCTCTGAAAGAGAAGCAGTCTGTTCCAACACTTCAATTCACTGCACGAAGGGAATGGAGTGTTGCTTCACTTTCTAAATGCTGTCCTTTCAGAGAAAATCACTTTCCTTAGAAAGTGCCTTAAACTACTTTCAAGCATTCACAAAAAACTCACATGCGTTTCTCTGAAAGAGAAGCAGTCTGTTCCAACACTTCAATTCACTGTGCGAAGTGAATGGAGTGTTGCTTCACTTTCTAAATGCTGTCTTTTCGGAGAAAATCACTTTCCTTTGAAAGTGCCTTAAGCTAATTACAAGCATTCAACAGAAACTCACATGCATTTCTCTGAAAGAGAAGCAGTCTGTTCCAACACTTCAATTCACTGCACGAAGGGAATGGAGTGTTGCTTCACTTTCTTAATGCTGTCCTTTCAGAGAAAATCACTTTCCTTTGAAAGTGCCTTAAGCTACTTACAAGCATTCACCAGAAACTCACATGCGTTTCTTTGAAAGAGAAGCAGTCTGTTCCAACACTTCAATTCACTGTGCGAAGTGAATGGAGTGTTGCTTCACTTTCTAAATGCTGTCCTTTCAGAGAAAATCACTTTCCTTTGAAAGTGCCTTAAACTACTTTCAAGCATTCACAAGAAACACACATGCGTTTCTCTGAAATAGAAGCAGTCTGTTCCAACTCTTCAATTCACTGTGCGAAGTGAATGGAGTGTTGCTTCACTTTCTACCTGCTGTCCTTTCAAAGAAAATCACTTTCCTTTGAAACTGCCTTAAGTTACTTGCAAGCATTAGGAAGAAACTCACATGCGTTTCTCTGAAAGAGAAGCAGTCTGTTCCAACACTTCAATTCACTGTGCGAAGTGAATGGAGTGTTGCTTCACTTTCTTAATGCTGTCCTTTCAGAGAAAATCACTTTCCTTTGAAAGTGCCTTAAGCTAATTACAAGCATTCAACAGAAACTCACATGCATTTCTCTGAAAGAGAAGCAGTCTGTTCCAACACTTCAATTCACTGTGCGAAGTGAATGGAGTGTTGCTTCACTTTCTAAATGCTGTCCTTTCAGAGAAAATCACTTTCCTTTGAAAGTGCCTTAAGTTACTTGCAAGCATTAGGAAGAAACTCACATGCATTTCTCTGAAAGAGAAGCAGTCTGTTCCAACACTTCAATTCACTGTGCGAAGTGAATGGAGTGTTGCTTCACTTTCTAAAGGCTGCCCTTTCAGAGAAAATCACTTTCCTTTGAAAGTGCCTTAAGCTACTTACAAGCATTCACCAGAAACTCACATGCGTTTCTTTGAAAGAGAAGCAGTCTGTTCCAACACTTCAATCCACTGTGCGAAGTGAATGGAGTGTTGCTTCACTTTCTAAATGCTGTCCTTTCAGAGAAAATCACGTTCCTTTGAAAGTGCCTTAAGCTACTTACAAGCATTCACCAGAAACTCACATGCGTTTCTCTAAAAGAGAATCAATCTGTTCCAACACTTCAATTCATTGTGCAAAGTTCATGGAGTGTTGCCTCACTTTTGAAATGCTGTCCTTTCCGAGAAAATCACTTTCCTTTGAAAGTGCCTTAAGCTACTTTCAAGCATTCACAAAAAACTCACATGTGTTTCTCTGAAAGAGAAGCAGTCTGTTCCAACACTTCAATTCTCTGTGCGAAGTGAATGGAGTGTTGCTTCACTTTCTAAATGCTGTCCTTTCAAAGAAAATCACTTTCCTTTGAAAGTGCCTTAAGTTACTTGCAAGCATTAGGAAGAAACTCACATGCGTTTCTCTGAAAGAGAAGCAGTCTGTTCCAACACTTCAATTCACTGTGTGAAGTGAATGGAGTGTTGCTTCACTTTCTAAATTCTGTCCTTTCAGAGAAAATCACTTTCCTTTGAAAGTGCCTTAAGGTACTTACAAGCATTCAACAGAAACTCACATGCATTTCTCTGAAAGGGAAGCAGTCTGTTCCAACACTTCAATTCACTGTGCGAAGTGAATGGAGTGTGGCTTCACTTTCTAAATGCTGTCCTTTCAGAGAAAATCACTTTCCTTTGAAAGCGCCTTAAGCTACTTACAAGCATTCACCAGAAACTCACATGCGTTTCTTTGAAAGAGAAGCAGTCTGTTCCAACACTTCAATTCACTGTGCGAAGTGAATGGAGTGTTGCTTCACTTTCTAAATGCTGTCCTTTCAGAGAAAATCACTTTCCTTTGAAAGCGCCTTAAGCTACTTACAAGCATTCACCAGAAACTCACATGCGTTTCTTTGAAAGAGAAGCAGTCTGTTCCAACACTTCAATTCACTGTGCGAAGTGAATGGAGTGTTGCTTCACTTTCTAAATGCTGTCCTTTCAAAGAAAATCACTTTCCTTTGAAAGTGCCTTAAGTTACTTGCAAGCATTAGGAAGAAACTCACATGCGTTTCTCTGAAAGAGAAGCAGTCTGTTCCAACACTTCAATTCACTTTACAAAGGGAATTGAGTGTTGCTTCACTTTCTAAATGCTGTCCTTTCAGAGAAAATCACTTTCCTTTGAAAGTGCCTTAAACTACTTTCAAGCATTCACAAAAAACTCACATGCGTTTCTCTGAAAGAGAAGCAGTCTGTTCCAACACTTCAATTCACTGTGCGAAGTGAATGGAGTGTTGCTTCACTTTCTAAATGCTGTCTTTTCGGAGAAAATCACTTTCCTTTGAAAGTGCCTTAAGCTAATTACAAGCATTCAACAGAAACTCACATGCATTTCTCTGAAAGAGAAGCAGTCTGTTCCAACACTTCAATTCACTGCACGAAGGGAATGGAGTGTTGCTTCACTTTCTTAATGCTGTCCTTTCAGAGAAAATCACTTTCCTTTGAAAGTGCCTTAAGCTACTTACAAGCATTCACCAGAAACTCACATGCGTTTCTTTGAAAGAGAAGCAGTCTGTTCCAACACTTCAATTCACTGTGCGAAGTGAATGGAGTGTTGCTTCACTTTCTAAATGCTGTCCTTTCAGAGAAAATCACTTTCCTTTGAAAGTGCCTTAAGCTACTTTCAAGCATTCACAAGAAACACACATGCGTTTCTCTGAAATAGAAGCAGTCTGTTCCAACACTTCAATTCACTGTGCGAAGTGAATGGAGTGTTGCTTCACTTTCTAACTGCTGTCCTTTCAAAGAAAATCACTTTCCTTTGAAACTGCCTTAAGTTACTTGCAAGCATTAGGAAGAAACTCACATGCGTTTCTCTGAAAGAGAAGCAGTCTTTTCCAACACTTCAATTCACTGTGCGAAGTGAATGGAGTGTTGCTTCACTTCCTTAATGCTGTCCTTTCAGAGAAAATCACTTTCCTTTGAAAGTGCCTTAAGCTAATTACAAGCATTCAACAGAAACTCACATGCATTTCTCTGAAAGAGAAGCAGTCTGTTCCAACACTTCAATTCACTGTGCGAAGTGAATGGAGTGTTGCTTCACTTTCTAAATGCTGTCCTTTCAGAGAAAATCACTTTCCTTTGAAAGTGCCTTAAGTTACTTGCAAGCATTAGGAAGAAACTCACATGCATTTCTCTGAAAGAGAAGCAGTCTGTTCCAACACTTCAATTCACTGTGCGAAGTGAATGGAGTGTTGCTTCACTTTCTAAAGGCTGCCCTTTCAGAGAAAATCACTTTCCTTTGAAAGTGCCTTAAGCTACTTACAAGCATTCACCAGAAACTCACATGCGTTTCTTTGAAAGAGAAGCAGTCTGTTCCAACACTTCAATCCACTGTGCGAAGTGAATGGAGTGTTGCTTCACTTTCTAAATGCTGTCCTTTCAGAGAAAATCACGTTCCTTTGAAAGTGCCTTAAGCTACTTACAAGCATTCACCAGAAACTCACATGCGTTTCTCTGAAAGAGAATCAATCTGTTCCAACACTTCAATTCATTGGGCAAAGTTCATGGAGTGTTGCCTCACTTTTGAAATGCTGTCCTTTCCGAGAAAATCACTTTCCTTTGAAAGTGCCTTACGCTACTTTCAAGCATTCACAAAAAACTCACATGTGTTTCTCTGAAAGAGAAGCAGTCTGTTCCAACACTTCAATTCTCTGTGCGAAGTGAATGGAGTGTTGCTTCACTTTCTAAATGCTGTCCTTTCAAAGAAAATCTCTTTCCTTTGAAAGTGCCTTAAGTTACTTGCAAGCATTAGGAAGAAACTCACATGCGTTTCTCTGAAAGAGAAGCAGTCTGTTCCAACACTTCAATTCACTGTGTGAAGTGAATGGAGTGTTGCTTCACTTTCTAAATTCTGTCCTTTCAGAGAAAATCACTTTCCTTTGAAAGTGCCTTAAGGTACTTACAAGCATTCAACAGAAACTCACATGCATTTCTCTGAAAGGGAAGCAGTCTGTTCCAACACTTCAATTCACTGTGCGAAGTGAATGGAGTGTGGCTTCACTTTCTAAATGCTGTCCTTTCAGAGAAAATCACTTTCCTTTGAAAGCGCCTTAAGCTACTTACAAGCATTCACTAGAAACTCACATGCGTTTCTTTGAAAGAGAAGCAGTCTGTTCCAACACTTCAATTCACTGTGCGAAGTGAATGGAGTGTTGCTTCACTTTCTAAATGCTGTCCTTTCAGAGAAAATCACTTTCCTTTGAAAGCGCCTTAAGCTACTTACAAGCATTCACCAGAAACTCACATGCGTTTCTTAGAAAGAGAAGCAGTCTGTTCCAACACTTCAATTCACTGTGCGAAGTGAATGGAGTGTTGGTTCACTTTCTAAATGCTGTCTTTTCGGAGAAAATCACTTTCCTTTGAAAGTGCCTTAAGCTAATTACAAGCATTCAACAGAAACTCACATGCATTTCTCTGAAAGAGAAGCAGTCTGTTCCAACACTTCAATTCACTGCACGAAGGGAATGGAGTGTTGCTTCACTTTCTTAATGCTGTCCTTTCAGAGAAAATCACTTTCCTTTGAAAGTGCCTTAAGCTACTTACAAGCATTCACCAGAAACAAACATGCGTTTCTTTGAAAGAGAAGCAGTCTGTTCCAACACTTCAATTCACTGTGCGAAGTGAATGGAGTGTTGCTTCACTTTCAAAATGCTGTCCTTTCAGAGAAAATCACTTTCCTTTGAAAGTGCCTTAAGCTACTTTCAAGCATTCACAAGAAACACACATGCGTTTCTCTGAAATAGAAGCAGTCTGTTCCAACACTTCAATTCACTGTGCGAAGTGAATGGAGTGTTGCTTCACTTTCTTAATGCTGTCCTTTCAGAGAAAATCACTTTCCTTTGAAAGTGCCTTAAGCTAATTACAAGCATTCAACAGAAACTCACATGCATTTCTCTGAAAGAGAAGCAGTCTGTTCCAACACTTCAATTCACTGTGCGAAGTGAATGGAGTGTTGCTTCACTTTCTAAATGCTGTCCTTTCAGAGAAAATCACTTTCCTTTGAAAGTGCCTTAAGTTACTTGCAAGCATTAGGAAGAAACTCACATGCATTTCTCTGAAAGAGAAGCAGTCTGTTCCAACACTTCAATTCACTGTGCGAAGTGAATGGAGTGTTGCTTCACTTTCTAAAGGCTGCCCTTTCAGAGAAAATCACTTTCCTTTGAAAGTGCCTTAAGCTACTTACAAGCATTCACCAGAAACTCACATGCGTTTCTGTGAAAGAGAAGCAGTCTGTTCCAACACTTCAATCCACTGTGCGAAGTGAATGGAGTGTTGCTTCACTTTCTAAATGCTGTCCTTTCAGAGAAAATCACGTTCCTTTGAAAGTGCCTTAAGCTACTTACAAGCATTCACCAGAAACTCACATGCGTTTCTCTGAAAGAGAATCAATCTGTTCCAACACTTCAATTCATTGTGCAAAGTTCATGGAGTGTTGCCTCACTTTTGAAATGCTGTCCTTTCCGAGAAAATCACTTTCCTTTGAAAGTGCCTTAAGCTACTTTCAAGCATTCACAAAAAACTCACATGTGTTTCTCTGAAAGAGAAGCAGTCTGTTCCAACACTTCAATTCTCTGTGCGAAGTGAATGGAGTGTTGCTTCACTTTCTAAATGCTGTCCTTTCAAAGAAAATCACTTTCCTTTGAAAGTGCCTTAAGTTACTTGCAAGCATTAGGAAGAAACTCACATGCGTTTCTCTGAAAGAGAAGCAGTCTGTTCCAACACTTCAATTCACTGTGTGAAGTGAATGGAGTGTTGCTTCACTTTCTAAATGCTGTCCTTTCAGAGAAAATCACTTTCCTTTGAAAGCGCCTTAAGCTACTTACAAGCATTCACCAGAAACTCACATGCGTTTCTTTGAAAGAGAAGCAGTCTGTTCCAACACTTCAATTCACTGTGCGAAGTGAATGGAGTGTTGCTTCACTTTCTAAATGCTGTCCTTTCAAAGAAAATCACTTTCCTTTGAAAGTGCCTTAAGTTACTTGCAAGCATTAGGAAGAAACTCACATGCGTTTCTCTGAAAGAGAAGCAGTCTGTTCCAACACTTCAATTCACTTTACGAAGGGAATGGAGTGTTGCTTCACTTTCTAAATGCTGTCCTTTCAGAGAAAATCACTTTCCTTTGAAAGTGCCTTAAACTACTTTCAAGCATTCACAAAAAACTCACATGCGTTTCTCTGAAAGAGAAGCAGTCTGTTCCAACACTTCAATTCACTGTGCGAAGTGAATGGAGTGTTGCTTCACTTTCTAAATGCTGTCTTTTCGGAGAAAATCACTTTCCTTGAAAGTGCCTTAAGCTAATTACAAGCATTCAACAGAAACTCACATGCATTTCTTTGAAAGAGAAGCAGTCTGTTCCAACACTTCAATTCACTGTGCGAAGTGAATGGAGTGTTGCTTCACTTTCTAAATGCTGTCCTTTCAGAGAAAATCACTTTCCTTTGAAAGTGCCTTAAGCTACTTTCAAGCATTCACAAGAAACACACATGCGTTTCTCTGAAATAGAAGCAGTCTGTTCCAACTCTTCAATTCACTGTGCGAAGTGAATGGAGTGTTGCTTCACTTTCTAACTGCTGTCCTTTCAAAGAAAATCACTTTCCTTTGAAACTGCCTTAAGTTACTTGCAAGCATTAGGAAGAAACTCACATGCGTTTCTCTGAAAGAGAAGCAGTCTGTTCCAACACTTCAATTCACTGTGCGAAGTGAATGGAGTGTTGCTTCACTTCCTTAATGCTGTCCTTTCAGAGAAAATCACTTTCCTTTGAAAGTGCCTTAAGCTAATTACAAGCATTCAACAGAAACTCACATGCATTTCTCTGAAAGAGAAGCAGTCTGTTCCAACACTTCAATTCACTGTGCGAAGTGAATGGAGTGTTGCTTCACTTTCTAAATGCTGTCCTTTCAGAGAAAATCACTTTCCTTTGAAAGTGCCTTAAGTTACTTGCAAGCATTAGGAAGAAACTCACATGCATTTCTCTGAAAGAGAAGCAGTCTGTTCCAACACTTCAATTCACTGTGCGAAGTGAATGGAGTGTTGCTTCACTTTCTAAAGGCTGCCCTTTCAGAGAAAATCACTTTCCTTTGAAAGTGCCTTAAGCTACTTACAAGCATTCACCAGAAACTCACATGCGTTTCTTTGAAAGAGAAGCAGTCTGTTCCAACACTTCAATCCACTGTGCGAAGTGATTGGAGTGTTGCTTCACTTTCTAAATGCTGTCCTTTCAGAGAAAATCACGTTCCTTTGAAAGTGCCTTAAGCTACTTACAAGCATTCACCAGAAACTCACATGCGTTTCTCTGAAAGAGAATCAATCTGTTCCAACACTTCAATTCATTGTGCAAAGTTCATGGAGTGTTGCCTCACTTTTGAAATGCTGTCCTTTCCGAGAAAATCACTTTCCTTTGAAAGTGCCTTAAGCTACTTTCAAGCATTCACAAAAAACTCACATGTGTTTCTCTGAAAGAGAAGCAGTCTGTTCCAACACTTCAATTCTCTGTGCGAAGTGAATGGAGTGTTGCTTCACTTTCTAAATGCTGTCCTTTCAAAGAAAATCACTTTCCTTTGAAAGTGCCTTAAGTTACTTGCAAGCATTAGGAAGAAACTCACATGCGTTTCTCTGAAAGAGAAGCAGTCTGTTCCAACACTTCAATTCACTGTGTGAAGTGAATGGAGTGTTGCTTCACTTTCTAAATGCTGTCCTTTCAGAGAAAATCACTTTCCTTTGAAAGCGCCTTAAGCTACTTACAAGCATTCACCAGAAACTCACATGCGTTTCTTTGAAAGAGAAGCAGTCTGTTCCAACACTTCAATTCACTGTGCGAAGTGAATGGAGTGTTGCTTCACTTTCTAAATGCTGTCCTTTCAAAGAAAATCACTTTCCTTTGAAAGTGCCTTAAGTTACTTGCAAGCATTAGGAAGAAACTCACATGCGTTTCTCTGAAAGAGAAGCAGTCTGTTCCAACACTTCAATTCACTTTACGAAGGGAATGGAGTGTTGCTTCACTTTCTAAATGCTGTCCTTTCAGAGAAAATCACTTTCCTTTGAAAGTGCCTTAAACTACTTTCAAGCATTCACAAAAAACTCACATGCGTTTCTCTGAAAGAGAAGCAGTCTGTTCCAACACTTCAATTCACTGTGCGAAGTGAATGGAGTGTTGCTTCACTTTCTAAATGCTGTCTTTTCGGAGAAAATCACTTTCCTTGAAAGTGCCTTAAGCTAATTACAAGCATTCAACAGAAACTCACATGCATTTCTTTGAAAGAGAAGCAGTCTGTTCCAACACTTCAATTCACTGTGCGAAGTGAATGGAGTGTTGCTTCACTTTCTAAATGCTGTCCTTTCAGAGAAAATCACTTTCCTTTGAAAGTGCCTTAAGCTACTTTCAAGCATTCACAAGAAACACACATGCGTTTCTCTGAAATAGAAGCAGTCTGTTCCAACTCTTCAATTCACTGTGCGAAGTGAATGGAGTGTTGCTTCACTTTCTAACTGCTGTCCTTTCAAAGAAAATCACTTTCCTTTGAAACTGCCTTAAGTTACTTGCAAGCATTAGGAAGAAACTCACATGCGTTTCTCTGAAAGAGAAGCAGTCTGTTCCAACACTTCAATTCACTGTGCGAAGTGAATGGAGTGTTGCTTCACTTCCTTAATGCTGTCCTTTCAGAGAAAATCACTTTCCTTTGAAAGTGCCTTAAGCTAATTACAAGCATTCAACAGAAACTCACATGCATTTCTCTGAAAGAGAAGCAGTCTGTTCCAACACTTCAATTCACTGTGCGAAGTGAATGGAGTGTTGCTTCACTTTCTAAATGCTGTCCTTTCAGAGAAAATCACTTTCCTTTGAAAGTGCCTTAAGTTACTTGCAAGCATTAGGAAGAAACTCACATGCATTTCTCTGAAAGAGAAGCAGTCTGTTCCAACACTTCAATTCACTGTGCGAAGTGAATGGAGTGTTGCTTCACTTTCTAAAGGCTGCCCTTTCAGAGAAAATCACTTTCCTTTGAAAGTGCCTTAAGCTACTTACAAGCATTCACCAGAAACTCACATGCGTTTCTTTGAAAGAGAAGCAGTCTGTTCCAACACTTCAATCCACTGTGCGAAGTGAATGGAGTGTTGCTTCACTTTCTAAATGCTGTCCTTTCAGAGAAAATCACGTTCCTTTGAAAGTGCCTTAAGCTACTTACAAGCATTCACCAGAAACTCACATGCGTTTCTCTGAAAGAGAATCAATCTGTTCCAACACTTCAATTCATTGTGCAAAGTTCATGGAGTGTTGCCTCACTTTTGAAATGCTGTCCTTTCCGAGAAAATCACTTTCCTTTGAAAGTGCCTTAAGCTACTTTCAAGCATTCACAAAAAACTCACATGTGTTTCTCTGAAAGAGAAGCAGTCTGTTCCAACACTTCAATTCTCTGTTCGAAGTGAATGGAGTGTTGCTTCACTTTCTAAATGCTGTCCTTTCAAAGAAAATCTCTTTCCTTTGAAAGTGCCTTAAGTTACTTGCAAGCATTAGGAAGAAACTCACATGCGTTTCTCTGAAAGAGAAGCAGTCTGTTCCAACACTTCAATTCACTGTGTGAAGTGAATGGAGTGTTGCTTCACTTTCTAAATTCTGTCCTTTCAGAGAAAATCACTTTCCTTTGAAAGTGCCTTAAGGTACTTACAAGCATTCAACAGAAACTCACATGCATTTCTCTGAAAGGGAAGCAGTCTGTTCCAACACTTCAATTCACTGTGCGAAGTGAATGGAGTGTGGCTTCACTTTCTAAATGCTGTCCTTTCAGAGAAAATCACTTTCCTTTGAAAGCGCCTTAAGCTACTTACAAGCATTCACCAGAAACTCACATGCGTTTCTTTGAAAGAGAAGCAGTCTGTTCCAACACTTCAATTCACTGTGCGAAGTGAATGGAGTGTTGCTTCACTTTCTAAATGCTGTCCTTTCAGAGAAAATCACTTTCCTTTGAAAGCGCCTTAAGCTACTTACAAGCATTCACCAGAAACTCACATGCGTTTCTTAGAAAGAGAAGCAGTCTGTTCCAACACTTCAATTCACTGTGCGAAGTGAATGGAGTGTTGGTTCACTTTCTAAATGCTGTCTTTTCGGAGAAAATCACTTTCCTTTGAAAGTGCCTTAAGCTAATTACAAGCATTCAACAGAAACTCACATGCATTTCTCTGAAAGAGAAGCAGTCTGTTCCAACACTTCAATTCACTGCACGAAGGGAATGGAGTGTTGCTTCACTTTCTTAATGCTGTCCTTTCAGAGAAAATCACTTTCCTTTGAAAGTGCCTTAAGCTACTTACAAGCATTCACCAGAAACAAACATGCGTTTCTTTGAAAGAGAAGCAGTCTGTTCCAACACTTCAATTCACTGTGCGAAGTGAATGGAGTGTTGCTTCACTTTCTAAATGCTGTCCTTTCAGAGAAAATCACTTTCCTTTGAAAGTGCCTTAAGCTACTTTCAAGCATTCACAAGAAACACACATGCGTTTCTCTGAAATAGAAGCAGTCTGTTCCAACACTTCAATTCACTGTGCGAAGTGAATGGAGTGTTGCTTCACTTTCTAAATGCTGTCCTTTCAAAGAAAATCACTTTCCTTTGAAAGTGCCTTAAGTTACTTGCAAGCATTAGGAAGAAACTCACATGCGTTTCTCTGAAAGAGAAGCAGTCTGTTCCAACACTTCAATTCACTGTGCGAAGTGAATGGAGTGTTGCTTCACTTTCTTAATGCTGTCCTTTCAGAGAAAATCACTTTCCTTTGAAAGTGCCTTAAGCTAATTACAAGCATTCAACAGAAACTCACATGCATTTCTCTGAAAGAGAAGCAGTCTGTTCCAACACTTCAATTCACTGTGCGAAGTGAATGGAGTGTTGATTAACTTTCTAAATGCTGTCCTTTCAGAGAAAATCACTTTCCTTTGAAAGTGCCTTAAGTTACTTGCAAGCATTAGGAAGAAACTCACATGCGTTTCTCTGAAAGAGAAGCAGTCTGTTCCAACACTTCAATTCACTGTGCGAAGTGAATGGAGTGTTGCTTCACTTTCTAAAGGCTGCCCTTTCAGAGAAAATCACTTTCCTTTGAAAGTGCCTTAAGCTACTTACTAGCATTCACCAGAGACTCACATGCGTTACTCTGAAAGAGAAGCAGTCTGTTCCAACACTTCAATTCACTGTGTGAAGTGAATGGAGTGTTGCTTTACTTTCTAAATGCTGTCCTTTCAGAGAAAATCACTTTCCTTTGATAGTGCCTTAAGCTACTTACAAGCATACACCAGAAACTCACATGCGTTTCTTTGAAAGAGAAGCAGTCTGTTCCAACACTTCAATCCACTGTGCGAAGTGAATGGAGTGTTGCTTCACTTTCTAAATGCTGTCTTTTCCGAGAAAATAACTTTCCTTTGAAAGTGCCTTAAGGTACTTACAAGCATTCAACAGAAACTCACATGCATTTCTCTGAAAGAGAAGCAGTCTGTTCCAACACTTCAATTCACTGTGCGAAGTGAATGGAGTGTTGCTTCACTTTAAATGCTGTCCTTTCAGAGAAAATCACTTTACTTTGAAAGTGCCTTAAACTAATTTCAAGCATTCACAGAAAACGCACATGCGTTTCTCTGAAAGAGAAGCACTCTGTTCCAACACTTCAATTCACTGTGCGAAGTGAATGGAGTGTTGCTTCACTTTCTAAATGCTGTCCTTTCAGAGAAAATCACTTTCCTTTGAAAGTGTCTTAAGGTACTTACAAGCATTCAACAGAAACTCACATGCATTTCTCTGAAAGAGAAGCAGTCTGTTCCAACACTTCAATTCACTGTGCGAAGTGAATGGAGTGTTGCTTCACTTTCTAAATGCTGTCCTTTCAGAGAAAATCACTTTCCTTTGATAGTGCCTTAAGCTACTTTCAAGCATTCACAAGAAAAACACATGCGTTTCTCTGAAATAGAAGCAGTCTGTTCCAACACTTCAATTCACTGTGTGAAGTAAATGGAGTGTTGCTTCACTTTCTAAATTCTGTCCTTTCAGAGAAAATCACTTTCCTTTGAAAGTGCCTTAAGGTACTTACAAGCATTCAACAGAAACTCACATGCATTTCTCTGAAAGAGAAGCAGTCTGTTCCAACACTTCAATTCACTGTGCGAAGTGAATGGAGTGTTGCTTCACTTTCTAAATTCTGTCCTTTCAGAGAAAATCACTTTCCTTTGAAAGTGCCTTAAGGTACTTACAAGCATTCAACAGAAACTCACATGCATTTCTCTGAAAGAGAAGCAGTCTGTTCCAACACTTCAATTCACTGTGCGAAGTGAATGGAGTGTTGCTTCACTTTCTAAATGCTGTCCTTTCAGAGAAAATCACTTTCCTTTGAAAGCGCCTTAAGCTACTTACAAGCATTCACCAGAAACTCACATGCGTTTCTTTGAAAGAGAAGCAGTCTGTTCCAACACTTCAATTCACTGTGCGAAGTGAATGGAGTGTTGCTTCACTTTCTAAATGCTGTCCTTTCAAAGAAAATCACTTTCCTTTGAAAGTGCCTTAAGTTACTTGCAAGCATTAGGAAGAAACTCACATGCGTTTCTCTGAAAGAGAAGCAGTCTGTTCCAACACTTCAATTCACTGCACGAAGGGAATGGAGTGTTGCTTCACTTTCTAAATTCTGTCCTTTCAGAAAAAATCACTTTCCTTTGAAAGTGCCTTAAACTACTTTCAAGCATTCACAAAAAACTCACATGCGTTTCTCTGAAAGAGAAGCAGTCTGTTCCAACACTTCAATTCACTGTGCGAAGTGAATGGAGTGTTGCTTCACTTTCTAAATGCTGTTCTTTCAGAGAAAATCACTTTCCTTTGAAAGTGCCTTAAGCTAATTACAAGCATTCAACAGAAACTCACATGCATTTCTCTGAAAGAGAAGCAGTCTGTTCCAACACTTCAATTCACTACACGAAGGGAATGGAGTGTTGCTTCACTTTCTAAATGCTGTTCTTTCAGAGAAAATCACTTTCCTTTGATAGTGCCTTAAGCTACTTACAAGCATTCACCAGAAACTCACATGCGTTTCTTTGAAAGAGAAGCAGTCTGTTCCAACACTTCAATCCACTGTGCGAAATGAATGGAGTGTTCCTTCACTTTCTAAATGCTGTCTTTTCCGAGAAAATCACTTTCCTTTGAAAGTGCCTTAAGGTACTTACAAGCATTCAACAGAAACTCACATGCATTTCTCTGAAAGAGAAGCAGTCTGTTCCAACACTTCAATTCACTGTGCGAAGTGAATGGAGTGTTGCTTCACTTTCTAAATGCTGTCCTTTCAGAGAAAATCACTTTCCTTTGAAAGTGCCTTAAACTAATTTCAAGCATTCACAGAAAACGCACACGCGTTTCTCTGAAAGAGAAGCACTCTGTTCCAACACTTCAATTCACTGTGCGGAGTGAATTGAGTGTTGCTTCACTTTCTAAATGCTGTCCTTTCAGAGAAAATCACTTTCCTTTGAAAGTGTCTTAAGGTACTTACAAGCATTCAACAGAAACTCACATGCATTTCTCTGAAAGAGAAGCAGTCTGTTCCAACACTTCAATTCACTGTGCGAAGTGAATGGAGTGTTGCTTCACTTTCTAAATGCTGTCCTTTCAGAGAAAATCACTTTCCTTTGATAGTGCCTTAAGCTACTTTCAAGCATTCACAAGAAACACACATGTGTTTCTCTGAAATAGAAGCAGTCTGTTCCAACACTTCAATTCACTGTACGAAGTGAATGGAGTGTTGCTTCACTTTCTAAATTCTGTCCTTTCAGAGAAAATCACTTTCCTTTGAAAGTGCCTTAAGCTAATTACAAGCATTCAACAGAAACTCACATGCATTTCTCTGAAAGAGAATCAATCTGTTCCAACACTTCAATTCACTGTGCAAAGTTCATAGAGTGTTGCCTCACTTTCTAAATGCTGTCCTTTCAGAGAAAATCACTTTCCTTTGAAAGCGCCTTAAGCTACTTACAAGCATTCACCAGAAACTCACATGCGTTTCTTTGAAAGAGAAGCAGTCTGTTCCAACACTTCAATTCACTGTGCGAAGTGAATGGAGTGTTGCTTCACTTTCTAAATGCTGTCCTTTCAAAGAAAATCACTTTCCTTTGAAAGTGCCTTAAGTTACTTGCAAGCATTAGGAAGAAACTCACATGCGTTTCTCTGAAAGAGAAGCAGTCTGTTCCAACACTTCAATTCACTTTACAAAGGGAATTGAGTGTTGCTTCACTTTCTAAATGCTGTCCTTTCAGAGAAAATCACTTTCCTTTGAAAGTGCCTTAAACTACTTTCAAGCATTCACAAAAAACTCACATGCGTTTCTCTGAAAGAGAAGCAGTCTGTTCCAACACTTCAATTCACTGTGCGAAGTGAATGGAGTGTTGCTTCACTTTCTAAATGCTGTCTTTTCGGAGAAAATCACTTTCCTTTGAAAGTGCCTTAAGCTAATTACAAGCATTCAACAGAAACTCACATGCATTTCTCTGAAAGAGAAGCAGTCTGTTCCAACACTTCAATTCACTGCACGAAGGGAATGGAGTGTTGCTTCACTTTCTTAATGCTGTCCTTTCAGAGAAAATCACTTTCCTTTGAAAGTGCCTTAAGCTACTTACAAGCATTCACCAGAAACTCACATGCGTTTCTTTGAAAGAGAAGCAGTCTGTTCCAACACTTCAATTCACTGTGCGAAGTGAATGGAGTGTTGCTTCACTTTCTAAATGCTGTCCTTTCAGAGAAAATCACTTTCCTTTGAAAGTGCCTTAAGCTACTTTCAAGCATTCACAAGAAACACACATGCGTTTCTCTGAAATAGAAGCAGTCTGTTCCAACACTTCAATTCACTGTGCGAAGTGAATGGAGTGTTGCTTCACTTTCTAACTGCTGTCCTTTCAAAGAAAATCACTTTCCTTTGAATCTGCCTTAAGTTACTTGCAAGCATTAGGAAGAAACTCACATGCGTTTCTCTGAAAGAGAAGCAGTCTGTTCCAACACTTCAATTCACTGTGCGAAGTGAATGGAGTGTTGCTTCACTTCCTTAATGCTGTCCTTTCAGAGAAAATCACTTTCCTTTGAAAGTGCCTTAAGTTACTTGCAAGCATTAGGAAGAAACTCACATGCATTTCTCTGAAAGAGAAGCAGTCTGTTCCAACACTTCAATTCACTGTGCGAAGTGAATGGAGTGTTGCTTCACTTTCTAAAGGCTGCCCTTTCAGAGAAAATCACTTTCCTTTGAAAGTGCCTTAAGCTACTTACAAGCATTCACCAGAAACTCACATGCGTTTCTTTGAAAGAGAAGCAGTCTGTTCCAACACTTCAATCCACTGTGCGAAGTGAATGGAGTGTTGCTTCACTTTCTAAATGCTGTCCTTTCAGAGAAAATCACGTTCCTTTGAAAGTGCCTTAAGCTACTTACAAGCATTCACCAGAAACTCACATGCGTTTCTCTGAAAGAGAATCAATCTGTTCCAACACTTCAATTCATTGGGCAAAGTTCATGGAGTGTTGCCTCACTTTTGAAATGCTGTCCTTTCCGAGAAAATCACTTTCCTTTGAAAGTGCCTTACGCTACTTTCAAGCATTCACAAAAAACTCACATGTGTTTCTCTGAAAGAGAAGCAGTCTGTTCCAACACTTCAATTCTCTGTGCGAAGTGAATGGAGTGTTGCTTCACTTTCTAAATGCTGTCCTTTCAAAGAAAATCTCTTTCCTTTGAAAGTGCCTTAAGTTACTTGCAAGCATTAGGAAGAAACTCACATGCGTTTCTCTGAAAGAGAAGCAGTCTGTTCCAACACTTCAATTCACTGTGTGAAGTGAATGGAGTGTTGCTTCACTTTCTAAATTCTGTCCTTTCAGAGAAAATCACTTTCCTTTGAAAGTGCCTTAAGGTACTTACAAGCATTCAACAGAAACTCACATGCATTTCTCTGAAAGGGAAGCAGTCTGTTCCAACACTTCAATTCACTGTGCGAAGTGAATGGAGTGTGGCTTCACTTTCTAAATGCTGTCCTTTCAGAGAAAATCACTTTCCTTTGAAAGCGCCTTAAGCTACTTACAAGCATTCACTAGAAACTCACATGCGTTTCTTTGAAAGAGAAGCAGTCTGTTCCAACACTTCAATTCACTGTGCGAAGTGAATGGAGTGTTGCTTCACTTTCTAAATGCTGTCCTTTCAGAGAAAATCACTTTCCTTTGAAAGCGCCTTAAGCTACTTACAAGCATTCACCAGAAACTCACATGCGTTTCTTAGAAAGAGAAGCAGTCTGTTCCAACACTTCAATTCACTGTGCGAAGTGAATGGAGTGTTGGTTCACTTTCTAAATGCTGTCTTTTCGGAGAAAATCACTTTCCTTTGAAAGTGCCTTAAGCTAATTACAAGCATTCAACAGAAACTCACATGCATTTCTCTGAAAGAGAAGCAGTCTGTTCCAACACTTCAATTCACTGCACGAAGGGAATGGAGTGTTGCTTCACTTTCTTAATGCTGTCCTTTCAGAGAAAATCACTTTCCTTTGAAAGTGCCTTAAGCTACTTACAAGCATTCACCAGAAACAAACATGCGTTTCTTTGAAAGAGAAGCAGTCTGTTCCAACACTTCAATTCACTGTGCGAAGTGAATGGAGTGTTGCTTCACTTTCAAAATGCTGTCCTTTCAGAGAAAATCACTTTCCTTTGAAAGTGCCTTAAGCTACTTTCAAGCATTCACAAGAAACACACATGTGTTTCTCTGAAATAGAAGCAGTCTGTTCCAACACTTCAATTCACTGTGCGAAGTGAATGGAGTGTTGCTTCACTTTCTTAATGCTGTCCTTTCAGAGAAAATCACTTTCCTTTGAAAGTGCCTTAAGCTAATTACAAGCATTCAACAGAAACTCACATGCATTTCTCTGAAAGAGAAGCAGTCTGTTCCAACACTTCAATTCACTGTGCGAAGTGAATGGAGTGTTGCTTCACTTTCTAAATGCTGTCCTTTCAGAGAAAATCACTTTCCTTTGAAAGTGCCTTAAGTTACTTGCAAGCATTAGGAAGAAACTCACATGCATTTCTCTGAAAGAGAAGCAGTCTGTTCCAACACTTCAATTCACTGTGCGAAGTGAATGGAGTGTTGCTTCACTTTCTAAAGGCTGCCCTTTCAGAGAAAATCACTTTCCTTTGAAAGTGCCTTAAGCTACTTACAAGCATTCACCAGAAACTCACATGCGTTTCTGTGAAAGAGAAGCAGTCTGTTCCAACACTTCAATCCACTGTGCGAAGTGAATGGAGTGTTGCTTCACTTTCTAAATGCTGTCCTTTCAGAGAAAATCACGTTCCTTTGAAAGTGCCTTAAGCTACTTACAAGCATTCACCAGAAACTCACATGCGTTTCTCTGAAAGAGAATCAATCTGTTCCAACACTTCAATTCATTGTGCAAAGTTCATGGAGTGTTGCCTCACTTTTGAAATGCTGTCCTTTCCGAGAAAATCACTTTCCTTTGAAAGTGCCTTAAGCTACTTTCAAGCATTCACAAAAAACTCACATGTGTTTCTCTGAAAGAGAAGCAGTCTGTTCCAACACTTCAATTCTCTGTGCGAAGTGAATGGAGTGTTGCTTCACTTTCTAAATGCTGTCCTTTCAAAGAAAATCACTTTCCTTTGAAAGTGCCTTAAGTTACTTGCAAGCATTAGGAAGAAACTCACATGCGTTTCTCTGAAAGAGAAGCAGTCTGTTCCAACACTTCAATTCACTGTGTGAAGTGAATGGAGTGTTGCTTCACTTTCTAAATGCTGTCCTTTCAGAGAAAATCACTTTCCTTTGAAAGCGCCTTAAGCTACTTACAAGCATTCACCAGAAACTCACATGCGTTTCTTTGAAAGAGAAGCAGTCTGTTCCAACACTTCAATTCACTGTGCGAAGTGAATGGAGTGTTGCTTCACTTTCTAAATGCTGTCCTTTCAAAGAAAATCACTTTCCTTTGAAAGTGCCTTAAGTTACTTGCAAGCATTAGGAAGAAACTCACATGCGTTTCTCTGAAAGAGAAGCAGTCTGTTCCAACACTTCAATTCACTTTACGAAGGGAATGGAGTGTTGCTTCACTTTCTAAATGCTGTCCTTTCAGAGAAAATCACTTTCCTTTGAAAGTGCCTTAAACTACTTTCAAGCATTCACAAAAAACTCACATGCGTTTCTCTGAAAGAGAAGCAGTCTGTTCCAACACTTCAATTCACTGTGCGAAGTGAATGGAGTGTTGCTTCACTTTCTAAATGCTGTCTTTTCGGAGAAAATCACTTTCCTTGAAAGTGCCTTAAGCTAATTACAAGCATTCAACAGAAACTCACATGCATTTCTTTGAAAGAGAAGCAGTCTGTTCCAACACTTCAATTCACTGTGCGAAGTGAATGGAGTGTTGCTTCACTTTCTAAATGCTGTCCTTTCAGAGAAAATCACTTTCCTTTGAAAGTGCCTTAAGCTACTTTCAAGCATTCACAAGAAACACACATGCGTTTCTCTGAAATAGAAGCAGTCTGTTCCAACTCTTCAATTCACTGTGCGAAGTGAATGGAGTGTTGCTTCACTTTCTAACTGCTGTCCTTTCAAAGAAAATCACTTTCCTTTGAAACTGCCTTAAGTTACTTGCAAGCATTAGGAAGAAACTCACATGCGTTTCTCTGAAAGAGAAGCAGTCTGTTCCAACACTTCAATTCACTGTGCGAAGTGAATGGAGTGTTGCTTCACTTCCTTAATGCTGTCCTTTCAGAGAAAATCACTTTCCTTTGAAAGTGCCTTAAGCTAATTACAAGCATTCAACAGAAACTCACATGCATTTCTCTGAAAGAGAAGCAGTCTGTTCCAACACTTCAATTCACTGTGCGAAGTGAATGGAGTGTTGCTTCACTTTCTAAATGCTGTCCTTTCAGAGAAAATCACTTTCCTTTGAAAGTGCCTTAAGTTACTTGCAAGCATTAGGAAGAAACTCACATGCATTTCTCTGAAAGAGAAGCAGTCTGTTCCAACACTTCAATTCACTGTGCGAAGTGAATGGAGTGTTGCTTCACTTTCTAAAGGCTGCCCTTTCAGAGAAAATCACTTTCCTTTGAAAGTGCCTTAAGCTACTTACAAGCATTCACCAGAAACTCACATGCGTTTCTTTGAAAGAGAAGCAGTCTGTTCCAACACTTCAATCCACTGTGCGAAGTGATTGGAGTGTTGCTTCACTTTCTAAATGCTGTCCTTTCAGAGAAAATCACGTTCCTTTGAAAGTGCCTTAAGCTACTTACAAGCATTCACCAGAAACTCACATGCGTTTCTCTGAAAGAGAATCAATCTGTTCCAACACTTCAATTCATTGTGCAAAGTTCATGGAGTGTTGCCTCACTTTTGAAATGCTGTCCTTTCCGAGAAAATCACTTTCCTTTGAAAGTGCCTTAAGCTACTTTCAAGCATTCACAAAAAACTCACATGTGTTTCTCTGAAAGAGAAGCAGTCTGTTCCAACACTTCAATTCTCTGTGCGAAGTGAATGGAGTGTTGCTTCACTTTCTAAATGCTGTCCTTTCAAAGAAAATCACTTTCCTTTGAAAGTGCCTTAAGTTACTTGCAAGCATTAGGAAGAAACTCACATGCGTTTCTCTGAAAGAGAAGCAGTCTGTTCCAACACTTCAATTCACTGTGTGAAGTGAATGGAGTGTTGCTTCACTTTCTAAATGCTGTCCTTTCAGAGAAAATCACTTTCCTTTGAAAGCGCCTTAAGCTACTTACAAGCATTCACCAGAAACTCACATGCGTTTCTTTGAAAGAGAAGCAGTCTGTTCCAACACTTCAATTCACTGTGCGAAGTGAATGGAGTGTTGCTTCACTTTCTAAATGCTGTCCTTTCAAAGAAAATCACTTTCCTTTGAAAGTGCCTTAAGTTACTTGCAAGCATTAGGAAGAAACTCACATGCGTTTCTCTGAAAGAGAAGCAGTCTGTTCCAACACTTCAATTCACTTTACGAAGGGAATGGAGTGTTGCTTCACTTTCTAAATGCTGTCCTTTCAGAGAAAATCACTTTCCTTTGAAAGTGCCTTAAACTACTTTCAAGCATTCACAAAAAACTCACATGCGTTTCTCTGAAAGAGAAGCAGTCTGTTCCAACACTTCAATTCACTGTGCGAAGTGAATGGAGTGTTGCTTCACTTTCTAAATGCTGTCTTTTCGGAGAAAATCACTTTCCTTGAAAGTGCCTTAAGCTAATTACAAGCATTCAACAGAAACTCACATGCATTTCTTTGAAAGAGAAGCAGTCTGTTCCAACACTTCAATTCACTGTGCGAAGTGAATGGAGTGTTGCTTCACTTTCTAAATGCTGTCCTTTCAGAGAAAATCACTTTCCTTTGAAAGTGCCTTAAGCTACTTTCAAGCATTCACAAGAAACACACATGCGTTTCTCTGAAATAGAAGCAGTCTGTTCCAACTCTTCAATTCACTGTGCGAAGTGAATGGAGTGTTGCTTCACTTTCTAACTGCTGTCCTTTCAAAGAAAATCACTTTCCTTTGAAACTGCCTTAAGTTACTTGCAAGCATTAGGAAGAAACTCACATGCGTTTCTCTGAAAGAGAAGCAGTCTGTTCCAACACTTCAATTCACTGTGCGAAGTGAATGGAGTGTTGCTTCACTTCCTTAATGCTGTCCTTTCAGAGAAAATCACTTTCCTTTGAAAGTGCCTTAAGCTAATTACAAGCATTCAACAGAAACTCACATGCATTTCTCTGAAAGAGAAGCAGTCTGTTCCAACACTTCAATTCACTGTGCGAAGTGAATGGAGTGTTGCTTCACTTTCTAAATGCTGTCCTTTCAGAGAAAATCACTTTCCTTTGAAAGTGCCTTAAGTTACTTGCAAGCATTAGGAAGAAACTCACATGCATTTCTCTGAAAGAGAAGCAGTCTGTTCCAACACTTCAATTCACTGTGCGAAGTGAATGGAGTGTTGCTTCACTTTCTAAAGGCTGCCCTTTCAGAGAAAATCACTTTCCTTTGAAAGTGCCTTAAGCTACTTACAAGCATTCACCAGAAACTCACATGCGTTTCTTTGAAAGAGAAGCAGTCTGTTCCAACACTTCAATCCACTGTGCGAAGTGAATGGAGTGTTGCTTCACTTTCTAAATGCTGTCCTTTCAGAGAAAATCACGTTCCTTTGAAAGTGCCTTAAGCTACTTACAAGCATTCACCAGAAACTCACATGCGTTTCTCTGAAAGAGAATCAATCTGTTCCAACACTTCAATTCATTGTGCAAAGTTCATGGAGTGTTGCCTCACTTTTGAAATGCTGTCCTTTCCGAGAAAATCACTTTCCTTTGAAAGTGCCTTAAGCTACTTTCAAGCATTCACAAAAAACTCACATGTGTTTCTCTGAAAGAGAAGCAGTCTGTTCCAACACTTCAATTCTCTGTTCGAAGTGAATGGAGTGTTGCTTCACTTTCTAAATGCTGTCCTTTCAAAGAAAATCTCTTTCCTTTGAAAGTGCCTTAAGTTACTTGCAAGCATTAGGAAGAAACTCACATGCGTTTCTCTGAAAGAGAAGCAGTCTGTTCCAACACTTCAATTCACTGTGTGAAGTGAATGGAGTGTTGCTTCACTTTCTAAATTCTGTCCTTTCAGAGAAAATCACTTTCCTTTGAAAGTGCCTTAAGGTACTTACAAGCATTCAACAGAAACTCACATGCATTTCTCTGAAAGGGAAGCAGTCTGTTCCAACACTTCAATTCACTGTGCGAAGTGAATGGAGTGTGGCTTCACTTTCTAAATGCTGTCCTTTCAGAGAAAATCACTTTCCTTTGAAAGCGCCTTAAGCTACTTACAAGCATTCACCAGAAACTCACATGGGTTTCTTTGAAAGAGAAGCAGTCTGTTCCAACACTTCAATTCACTGTGCGAAGTGAATGGAGTGTTGCTTCACTTTCTAAATGCTGTCCTTTCAGAGAAAATCACTTTCCTTTGAAAGCGCCTTAAGCTACTTACAAGCATTCACCAGAAACTCACATGCGTTTCTTAGAAAGAGAAGCAGTCTGTTCCAACACTTCAATTCACTGTGCGAAGTGAATGGAGTGTTGGTTCACTTTCTAAATGCTGTCTTTTCGGAGAAAATCACTTTCCTTTGAAAGTGCCTTAAGCTAATTACAAGCATTCAACAGAAACTCACATGCATTTCTCTGAAAGAGAAGCAGTCTGTTCCAACACTTCAATTCACTGCACGAAGGGAATGGAGTGTTGCTTCACTTTCTTAATGCTGTCCTTTCAGAGAAAATCACTTTCCTTTGAAAGTGCCTTAAGCTACTTACAAGCATTCACCAGAAACAAACATGCGTTTCTTTGAAAGAGAAGCAGTCTGTTCCAACACTTCAATTCACTGTGCGAAGTGAATGGAGTGTTGCTTCACTTTCTAAATGCTGTCCTTTCAGAGAAAATCACTTTCCTTTGAAAGTGCCTTAAGCTACTTTCAAGCATTCACAAGAAACACACATGCGTTTCTCTGAAATAGAAGCAGTCTGTTCCAACACTTCAATTCACTGTGCGAAGTGAATGGAGTGTTGCTTCACTTTCTAAATGCTGTCCTTTCAAAGAAAATCACTTTCCTTTGAAACTGCCTTAAGTTACTTGCAAGCATTAGGAAGAAACTCACATGCGTTTCTCTGAAAGAGAAGCAGTCTGTTCCAACACTTCAATTCACTGTGCGAAGTGAATGGAGTGTTGCTTCACTTTCTTAATGCTGTCCTTTCAGAGAAAATCACTTTCCTTTGAAAGTGCCTTAAGCTAATTACAAGCATTCAACAGAAACTCACATGCATTTCTCTGAAAGAGAAGCAGTCTGTTCCAACACTTCAATTCACTGTGCGAAGTGAATGGAGTGTTGATTAACTTTCTAAATGCTGT
Organism: Myodes glareolus; assembly: GCF_982192425.1. NCBI lineage: Eukaryota > Metazoa > Chordata > Mammalia > Rodentia > Cricetidae > Myodes > Myodes glareolus. The sequence continues at coordinate 107,237 of NW_028263211.1, read as the reverse complement.
CCTTTCAGAGAAAATCACTTTCCTTTGAAAGTGCCTTAAGTTACTTGCAAGCATTAGGAAGAAACTCACATGCGTTTCTCTGAAAGAGAAGCAGTCTGTTCCAACACTTCAATTCACTGTGCGAAGTGAATGGAGTGTTGCTTCACTTTCTAAAGGCTGCCCTTTCAGAGAAAATCACTTTCCTTTGAAAGTGCCTTAAGCTACTTACTAGCATTCACCAGAGACTCACATGCGTTACTCTGAAAGAGAAGCAGTCTGTTCCAACACTTCAATTCACTGTGTGAAGTGAATGGAGTGTTGCTTTACTTTCTAAATGCTGTCCTTTCAGAGAAAATCACTTTCCTTTGATAGTGCCTTAAGCTACTTACAAGCATACACCAGAAACTCACATGCGTTTCTTTGAAAGAGAAGCAGTCTGTTCCAACACTTCAATCCACTGTGCGAAGTGAATGGAGTGTTGCTTCACTTTCTAAATGCTGTCTTTTCCGAGAAAATAACTTTCCTTTGAAAGTGCCTTAAGGTACTTACAAGCATTCAACAGAAACTCACATGCATTTCTCTGAAAGAGAAGCAGTCTGTTCCAACACTTCAATTCACTGTGCGAAGTGAATGGAGTGTTGCTTCACTTTAAATGCTGTCCTTTCAGAGAAAATCACTTTACTTTGAAAGTGCCTTAAACTAATTTCAAGCATTCACAGAAAACGCACATGCGTTTCTCTGAAAGAGAAGCACTCTGTTCCAACACTTCAATTCACTGTGCGAAGTGAATGGAGTGTTGCTTCACTTTCTAAATGCTGTCCTTTCAGAGAAAATCACTTTCCTTTGAAAGTGTCTTAAGGTACTTACAAGCATTCAACAGAAACTCACATGCATTTCTCTGAAAGAGAAGCAGTCTGTTCCAACACTTCAATTCACTGTGCGAAGTGAATGGAGTGTTGCTTCACTTTCTAAATGCTGTCCTTTCAGAGAAAATCACTTTCCTTTGATAGTGCCTTAAGCTACTTTCAAGCATTCACAAGAAAAACACATGCGTTTCTCTGAAATAGAAGCAGTCTGTTCCAACACTTCAATTCACTGTGTGAAGTAAATGGAGTGTTGCTTCACTTTCTAAATTCTGTCCTTTCAGAGAAAATCACTTTCCTTTGAAAGTGCCTTAAGGTACTTACAAGCATTCAACAGAAACTCACATGCATTTCTCTGAAAGAGAAGCAGTCTGTTCCAACACTTCAATTCACTGTGCGAAGTGAATGGAGTGTTGCTTCACTTTCTAAATTCTGTCCTTTCAGAGAAAATCACTTTCCTTTGAAAGTGCCTTAAGGTACTTACAAGCATTCAACAGAAACTCACATGCATTTCTCTGAAAGAGAAGCAGTCTGTTCCAACACTTCAATTCACTGTGCGAAGTGAATGGAGTGTTGCTTCACTTTCTAAATGCTGTCCTTTCAGAGAAAATCACTTTCCTTTGAAAGCGCCTTAAGCTACTTACAAGCATTCACCAGAAACTCACATGCGTTTCTTTGAAAGAGAAGCAGTCTGTTCCAACACTTCAATTCACTGTGCGAAGTGAATGGAGTGTTGCTTCACTTTCTAAATGCTGTCCTTTCAAAGAAAATCACTTTCCTTTGAAAGTGCCTTAAGTTACTTGCAAGCATTAGGAAGAAACTCACATGCGTTTCTCTGAAAGAGAAGCAGTCTGTTCCAACACTTCAATTCACTGCACGAAGGGAATGGAGTGTTGCTTCACTTTCTAAATTCTGTCCTTTCAGAAAAAATCACTTTCCTTTGAAAGTGCCTTAAACTACTTTCAAGCATTCACAAAAAACTCACATGCGTTTCTCTGAAAGAGAAGCAGTCTGTTCCAACACTTCAATTCACTGTGCGAAGTGAATGGAGTGTTGCTTCACTTTCTAAATGCTGTTCTTTCAGAGAAAATCACTTTCCTTTGAAAGTGCCTTAAGCTAATTACAAGCATTCAACAGAAACTCACATGCATTTCTCTGAAAGAGAAGCAGTCTGTTCCAACACTTCAATTCACTACACGAAGGGAATGGAGTGTTGCTTCACTTTCTAAATGCTGTTCTTTCAGAGAAAATCACTTTCCTTTGATAGTGCCTTAAGCTACTTACAAGCATTCACCAGAAACTCACATGCGTTTCTTTGAAAGAGAAGCAGTCTGTTCCAACACTTCAATCCACTGTGCGAAATGAATGGAGTGTTCCTTCACTTTCTAAATGCTGTCTTTTCCGAGAAAATCACTTTCCTTTGAAAGTGCCTTAAGGTACTTACAAGCATTCAACAGAAACTCACATGCATTTCTCTGAAAGAGAAGCAGTCTGTTCCAACACTTCAATTCACTGTGCGAAGTGAATGGAGTGTTGCTTCACTTTCTAAATGCTGTCCTTTCAGAGAAAATCACTTTCCTTTGAAAGTGCCTTAAACTAATTTCAAGCATTCACAGAAAACGCACACGCGTTTCTCTGAAAGAGAAGCACTCTGTTCCAACACTTCAATTCACTGTGCGGAGTGAATTGAGTGTTGCTTCACTTTCTAAATGCTGTCCTTTCAGAGAAAATCACTTTCCTTTGAAAGTGTCTTAAGGTACTTACAAGCATTCAACAGAAACTCACATGCATTTCTCTGAAAGAGAAGCAGTCTGTTCCAACACTTCAATTCACTGTGCGAAGTGAATGGAGTGTTGCTTCACTTTCTAAATGCTGTCCTTTCAGAGAAAATCACTTTCCTTTGATAGTGCCTTAAGCTACTTTCAAGCATTCACAAGAAACACACATGTGTTTCTCTGAAATAGAAGCAGTCTGTTCCAACACTTCAATTCACTGTACGAAGTGAATGGAGTGTTGCTTCACTTTCTAAATTCTGTCCTTTCAGAGAAAATCACTTTCCTTTGAAAGTGCCTTAAGCTAATTACAAGCATTCAACAGAAACTCACATGCATTTCTCTGAAAGAGAATCAATCTGTTCCAACACTTCAATTCACTGTGCAAAGTTCATAGAGTGTTGCCTCACTTTTGAAATGCTGTCCTTTCCAAGAAAATCACTTTCCTTTGCAAGTGCCTTAAGCTACTTTCAAGCATTCACAAAAAACTCACATGTGTTTCTCTGAAAGAGAAGCAGTCTTTTCCAACACTTCAATTCTCTGTGCGAAGTGAATGGAGTGTTGCTTCACTTTCTAAATGCTGTCCTTTCAAAGAAAATCACTTTACTTTGAAAGTGCCTTAAGCTACTTACTAGCATTCACCAGAGACTCACATGCATTACTCTGAAAGAGAAGCAGTCTGTTCCAACACTTCAATTCACTGTGTGAAGTGAATGGAGTGTTGCTTCACTTTCTAAATTCTGTCCTTTCAGAGAAAATCACTTTCCTTTGATAGTGCCTTAAGCTACTTACAAGCATTCACCAGAAACTCACATGCGTTTCTTTGAAAGAGAAGCAGTCTGTTCCAACACTTCAATCCACTGTGCGAAGTGAATGGAGTGTTGCTTCACTTTCTAAATGTTGTCCTTTCAAAGAAAATCACTTTCCTTTGAAAGTGCCTTAAGGTACTTGCAAGCATTAGGAAGAAACTCACATGCGTTTCTCTGAAAGAGAAGCAGTCTGTTCCAACAATTCATTTCACTGCACGAAGGGAATGGAGTGTTGCTTCACTTTCTAAATTCTGTCCTTTCAGAGAAAATCACTTTCCTTTGAAAGTGCCTTAAACTGCTTTCAAGCATTAACAAAAAACTCACATGCGTTTCTCTGAAAGAGAAGCAGTCTGTTCCAACACTTCAATTCACTGTGCGAAGTGAATGGAGTGTTGCTTCACTTTCTAAATGCTGTACTTTCAGAGAAAATCACTTTCCTTTGAAAGTGCCTTAAGCTAATTACAAGCATTCAACAGAAACTCACATGCATTTCTCTGAAAGAGAAGCAGTCTGTTCCAACACTTCAATTCACTACACGAAGGGAATGGAGTGTTGCTTCACTTTCTAAATGCTGTCCTTTCAGAGAAAATCAATTTCCTTTGATAGTGCCTTAAGCTACTTACAAGCATTCACCAGAAACTCACATGCGTTTCTTTGAAAGAGAAGCAGTCTGTTCCAACACTTCAATCCACTGTGCGAAGTGAATGGAGTGTTGCTTCACTTTCTAAATGCTGTCTTTTCCGAGAAAATCACTTTCCTTTGAAAGTGCCTTAAGGTACTTACAAGCATTCAACAGAAACTCACATGCATTTCTCTGAAAGAGAAGCAGTCTGTTCCAACACTTCAATTCACTGTGCGAAGTGAATAGAGTGTTGCTTCACTTTCTAAATGCTGTCCTTTCAGAGAAAATCACTTTCCTTTGATAGTGCCTTAAGCTACTTTCAAGCATTCACAAGAAACACACATGTGTTTCTCTGAAATAGAAGCAGTCTGTTCCAACACTTCAATTCACTGTGCGAAGTGAATGGAGTGTTGCTTCACTTTCTAAATTCTGTCCTTTCAGAGAAAATCACTTTCCTTTGAAAGTGCCTTAAGGTACTTGCAAGCATTAGGAAGAAACTCACATGCATTTCTCTGAAAGAGAAGCAGTCCGTTCCAACACTTCAATTCACTGTGCGAAGTTAATGGAGTGTTGCTTCACTTTCTAAATGCTGTCCTTTCAGAGAAAATCACTTTCCTTTGAAAGTGCCTTAAAATAATTTCAAGCATTCACAGAAAACGCACATGCGTTTCTCTGAAAGAGAAGCAGTCTGTTCCAACACTTCAATTCACTGTGCGAAGTGAATGGAGTGTTGCTTCACTTTCTAAATGCTGTCCTTTCAGAGAAAATCACTTTCCTTTGAAAGTGCCTTAAGCTACTTACAAGCATTCACCAGAAACTCACATGCGTTTCTCTGAAAGAGAATCAATCTGTTCCAACACTTCAATTCACTGTGCAAAGTTCATGGATTGTTGCCTCATTTTGAAATGCTGTCCTTTCCGAGAAAATCACTTTCCTTTGAAAGTGCCTTAAGCTACTTTCAAGCATTCACAAAAAACTCACATGTGGTTCTCTGAAAGAGAAGCAGTCTGTTCCAACACTTCAATTCTCTGTGCGAAGTGAATGGAGTGTTGCTTCACTTTCTAAATGCTGTCCTTTCAAAGAAAATCACTTTCCTTTGAAAGTGCCTTAAGTTACTTGCAAGCATTAGGAAGAAACTCACATGCGTTTCTCTGAAAGAGATGCAGTCTGTTCCAACACTTCAATTCACTGCACGAAGGGAATGGAGTGTTGCTTCACTTACTAAATTCTGTCCTTTCAGAGAATATCACATTCCTTTGAAAGTGCCTTAAACTACTTTCAAGCATTCACAAAAAACTCACATGCGTTTCTCTGAAAGAGAAGCAGTCTGTTCCAACATTTCAATTCACTGTGTGAAGTGAATGGAGTGTTGCTTCACTTTCTAAATGCTGTCCTTTCAGAGAAAATCACTTTCCTTTGAAAGTGCCTAAAACTAATTTCAAGCATTCACAGAAAACGCACACGCGTTTCTCTGAAAGAGAAGCACACTGTTCCAAAACTTCAATTCACTGTGCGAAGTGAATGGAGTGTTGCTTCACTTTCTAAATTCTGTCCTTTCAGAAAAAATCACGTTCCTTTGAAAGTGCCTTAAGCTACTTACAAGCATTCACCAGAAACTCACATGCGTTTCTCTGAAAGAGAATCAATCTGTTCCAACACTTCAATTCACTGTGCAATGTTCATGGAGTGTTGCCTCACTTTTGAAATGCTGTCCTTTCCAAGAAAATCACTTTCCTTTGCAAGTGCCTTAAGCTACTTTCAAGCATTCACAAAAAACTCACATGTGTTTCTCTGAAAGAGAAGCAGTCTGTTCCAACACTTCAATTCTCTGTGCGAAGTGAATGGAGTGTTGCTTCACTTTCTAAATGCTGTCCTTTCAAAGAAAATCACTTTACTTTGAAAGTGCCTTAAGCTACTTACTAGCATTCACCAGAGACTCACATGCATTACTCTGAAAGAGAAGCAGTCTGTTCCAACACTTCAATTCACTGTGTGAAGTGAATGGAGTGTTGCTTCACTTTCTAAATGCTGTCCTTTCAGAGAAAATCACTTTCCTTTGATAGTGCCTTAAGCTACTTACAAGCATTCACCAGAAACTCACATGCGTTTCTTTGAAAGAGAAGCAGTCTGTTCCAACACTTCAATCCACTGTGCGAAGTGAATGGAGTGTTGCTTCACTTTCTAAATGCTGTCCTTTCAAAGAAAATCACTTTCCTTTGAAAGTGCCTTAAGGTACTTGCAAGCATTAGGAAGAAACTCACATGCGTTTCTCTGAAAGAGAAGCATTCTGTTCCAACACTTCATTTCACTGCACGAAGGGAATGGAGTGTTGCTTCACTTTCTAAATTCTGTCCTTTCAGAGAAAATCACTTTCCTTTGAAAGTGCCTTAAACTACTTTCAAGCATTAACAAAAAACTCACATGCGTTTCTCTGAAAGAGAAGCAGTCTGTTCCAACACTTCAATTCACTGTGCGAAGTGAATGGAGTGTTGCTTCACTTTCTAAATGCTGTACTTTCAGAGAAAATCACTTTCCTTTGAAAGTGCCTTAAGCTAATTACAAGCATTCAACAGAAACTCACATGCATTTCTCTGAAAGAGAAGCAGTCTGTTCCAACACTTCAATTCACTACACGAAGGGAATGGAGTGTTGCTTCACTTTCTAAATGCTGTCCTTTCAGAGAAAATCAATTTCCTTTGATAGTGCCTTAAGCTACTTACAAGCATTTACCAGAAACTCACATGCGTTTCTTTGAAAGAGAAGCAGTCTGTTCCAACACTTCAATCCACTGTGCGAAGTGAATGGAGTGTTGCTTCACTTTCTAAATGCTGTCTTTTCCGAGAAAATCACTTTCCTTTGAAAGTGCCTTAAGGTACTTACAAGCATTCAACAGAAACTCACATGCATTTCTCTGAAAGAGAAGCAGTCTGTTCCAATACTTCAATTCACTGTGCGAAGTGAATGGAGTGTTGCTTCACTTTCTAAATGCTGTCCTTTCAGAGAAAATCACTTTCCTTTGAAAGTGCCTTAAGTTACTTGCAATCATTAAGAAGAAACTCACATGCGTTTCTCTGAAAGAGAAGCAGTCTGTTCCAACACTTCAATTCACTGTGCAAAGTTCATGGAGTGTTGCCTCACTTTTGAAATGCTGTCCTTTCCGAGAAAATCACTTTCCTTTGAAAGTGCCTTAAGCGACTTTCAAGCATTCACAAAAAACTCACATGTGTTTCTCTGAAAGAGAAGCAGTCTGTTCCAACACTTCAATTCTCTGTGCGAAGTGAATGGAGTGTTGCTTCACTTTCTAAATGCTGTCCTTTCAAAGAAAATCACTTTCCTTTGAAAGTGCCTTAAGTTACTTGCAAGCATTAGGAAGAAACTCACATGCGTTTCTCTGAAAGAGAAGAGGTCTGTTCCAACACTTCAATTCACTGCACGAAGGGAATGGAGTGTTGCTTCACTTTCTAAATTCTGTCCTTTCAGAGAAAATCACTTTCCTTTGAAAGTGCCTTAAACTACTTTCAAGCATTCACAAAAAACTCACATGCGTTTCTCTGAAAGAGAAGCAGTCTGTTCCAACACTTCAATTCACTGTGAGAAGTGAATGGAGTGTTGCTTCACTTTTTAAATGCTGTCCTTTCAGAGAAAATCACTTTCCTTTGAAAGTGCCTTAAGCTAATTACAAGCATTCAACAGAAACTCACATGCATTTCTCTGAAAGAGAAGGAGTCTGTTCCAACACTTCAATTCACTGCACGAAGGGAATGGAGTGTTGCTTCACTTTCTAAATGCTGTCCTTTCAGAGAAAATCACTTTTCTTTGAAAGTGCCTAAAGCTACTTACAAGCATTCACCAGAAACTCACATGCGTTTCTTTGAAAGAGAAGCAGTCTGTTCCAACACTTCAATCCACTGTGCGAAGTGAATGGAGTGTTGCTTCACTTTCTAAATGCTGTCCTTTCAGAGAAAATCACTTTCCTTTGAAAGTGCCTTAAGCTACTTACAAGCATTCACCAGAAACTCACATGCGTTTCTCTGAAAGAGAATCAATCTGTTCCAACACTTCAATTCACTGTGCAAAGTTCATGGATTGTTGCCTCACTTTTGAAATGCTGTCCTTTCCGAGAAAATCACTTTCCTTTGAAAGTGCCTTAAGCTACTTTCAAGCATTCACAAAAAACTCACATGTGGTTCTCTGAAAGAGAAGCAGTCTGTTCCAACACTTCAATTCACTGTGCGAAGTGAATGGAGTGTTGCTTCACTTTCTAACTGCTGTCCTTTCAAAGAAAATCACTTTCCTTTGAAAGTGCCTTAAGTTACTTGCAAGCATTAGGAAGAAACTCACATGCGTTTCTCTGAAATAGAAGCAGTCTGTTCCAAAACTTCAATTCACTGTGCGAAGTGAATGGAGTGTTGCTTCACTTTCTTAATGCTGTCCTTTCAGAGAAAATCACTTTCCTTTGAAAGTGCCTTAAGCTAATTACAAGCATTCAACAGAAACTCACATGCATTTCTCTGAAAGAGAAGCAGTCTGTTCCAACACTTCAATTCACTGCACGAAGGGAATGGAGTGTTGCTTCACTTTCTAAATGCTGTCCTTTCAGAGAAAATCACTTTCCTTTGAAAGTGCATTAAGCTACTTACAAGCATTCACCAGAAACTCACATGTGTTTCTTTGAAAGAGAAGCAGTCTGTTCCAACACTTCAATTCACTGTGCGAAGTGAATGGAGTGTTGCTTCACTTTCTAAATGCTGTCCTTTCAGAGAAAATCACTTTCCTTTGAAAGTGCCTTAAGTTACTTGCAAGCATTAGGAAGAAACTAACATGCGTTTCTCTGAAAGAGAAGCAGTCTGTTCCAACACTTCAATTCACTGTGCGAAGTGAATGGAGTGTTGCTTCACTTTCTTAATGCTGTCCTTTCAGAGAAAATCACTTTCCTTTGAAAGTGCCTTAAGCTAATTACAAGCATTCAACAGACACTCACATGCATTTCTCTGAAAGAGAAGCAGTCTGTTCCAACACTTCAATTCACTGCACGAAGTGAATGGAGTGTTGCTTCACTTTCTAAAGGCTGTCCTTTCAAAGAAAATCACTTTCCTTTGAAAGTGCCTTAAGTTACTTGCAAGCATTAGGAAGAAACTCACATGCGTTTCTCTGAAAGAGAAGCAGTCTGTTCCAACACTTCAATTCACTGTGCGAAGTGAATGGAGTGTTGCTTCACTTTCTAAATTCTGTCCTTTCGGAGAAAATCACTTTCCTTTGAAAGTGCCTTAAGGTACTTACAAGCATTCAACAGAAACTCACATGCATTTCTCTGAAAGAGAAGCAGTCTGTTCCAACACTTCAATTCACTGTGCGAAGTGAATGGAGTGTTGCTTCACTTTCTAAATGCTGTCCTTTCAGAGAAAATCACTTTCCTTTGAAAGTGCCTTAAGTTACTTACAAGCATTAACCAGAAACTCACATACGTTTCTTTGAAAGAGAAGCAGTCTGTTCCAACACTTCAATTCACTGTGCGAAGTGAATGGAGTGTTGCTTCACTTTCTAACTGCTGTCCTTTCAAAGAAAATCACTTTCCTTTGAAAGTGCCTTAAGTTACTTGCAAGCATTAGGAAGAAACTCACATGCGTTTCTCTGAAATAGAAGCAGACTGTTCCAAAACTTCAATTCACTGTGCGAAGTGAATGGAGTGTTGCTTCACTTTCTTAATGCTGTCCTTTCAGAGAAAATCACTTTCCTTTGAAAGTGCCTTAAGCTAATTACAAGCATTCAACAGAAACTCACATGCATTTCTCTGAAAGAGAAGCAGTCTGTTCCAACACTTCAATTCACTGCACGAAGGGAATGGAGTGTTGCTTCACTTTCTAAATGCTGTCCTTTCAGAGAAAATCACTTTCCTTTGAAAGTGCATTAAGCTACTTACAAGCATTCACCAGAAACTCACATGTGTTTCTTTGAAAGAGAAGCAGTCTGTTCCAACACTTCAATTCACTGTGCGAAGTGAATGGAGTGTTGCTTCACTTTCTAAATGCTGTCCTTTCAGAGAAAATCACTTTCCTTTGAAAGTGCCTTAAGTTACTTGCAAGCATTAGGAAGAAACTAACATGCGTTTCTCTGAAAGAGAAGCAGTCTGTTCCAACACTTCAATTCACTGTGCGAAGTGAATGGAGTGTTGCTTCACTTTCTTAATGCTGTCCTTTCAGAGAAAATCACTTTCCTTTGAAAGTGCCTTAAGCTAATTACAAGCATTCAACAGAAACTCACATGCATTTCTCTGAAAGAGAAGCAGTCTGTTCCAACACTTCAATTCACTGCACGAAGGGAATGGAGTGTTGCTTCACTTTCTAAAGGCTGCCCTTTCAGAGAAAATCACTTTCCTTTGAAAGTGCCTTAAGCTACTTACTAGCATTCACCAGAGACTCACATGCGTTACTCTGAAAGAGAAGCAGTCTGTTCCAACACTTCAATTCACTGTGCGAAGTGAATGGAGTGTTGCTTCACTTTCTTAATGCTGTCCTTTCAGAGAAAATCACTTTCCTTTGAAAGTGCCTTAAGCTACTTTCAAGCATTCACAAGAAACACACATGAGTTTCTCTGAAATAGAAGCAGTCTGTTCCAACCCTTCAATTCACTGTGCGAAGTGAATGGAGTGTTGCTTCACTTTCTAAATGCTGTCATTTCATAGAAAATCACTTTCCTTTGAAAGTGCCTTAAGCTACTTACAAGCATTAGGAAGAAACTCACATGCATTTCTTTGAAAGAGAAGCAGTCTGTTCCAACACTTCAATTCACTGTGCGAGGTGAATGGAGTGTTGCTTCACTTTCTAAATGCTGTCCTTTCAGAGAAAATCACTTTCCTTTGAAAGTGCCTTAAGGTACTTACAAGCATTCAACAGAAACTCACATGCATATCTCTGAAAGAGAAGCAGTCTGTTCCAACACTTCAATTCACTGTGCGAAGTGAATGTAGTGTTGCTTCACTTTCTAAATGCTGTCCTTTCAGAGAAAATCACTTTCCTTTGATAGTGCCTTAAGCTACTTTCAAGCATTCACAAGAAACACACATGCGTTTCTCTGAAATAGAAGCAGTCTGTTCCAACACTTCAATTCACTGTGTGAAGTGAATGGAGTGTTGCCTCACTTTCTAAATGCTGTCCTTTCCGAGAAAATCACTTTCCTTTGAAAGTGCCTTAAGCTACTTTCAAGCATTCACAAAAAACTCACATGTGTTTCTCTGAAAGAGAAGGAGTCTGTTCCAACACTTCAATTCTCTGTGTGAAGTGAATGGAGTGTTGCTTCACTTTCTAAATGCTGTCCTTTCAAAGAAAATCACTTTCCTTTGAAAGTGCCTTAAGTTACTTGCAAGCATTAGGAAGAAACTCACATGTGTTTCTCTGAAAGAGAAGCAGTCTGTTCCAACACTTCAATTCACTGTGCGAAGTGAATGGAGTGTTGCTTCACTTTCTAAATTCTGTCCTTTCAGAGAAAATCACTTTTCTTTGAAAGTGCCTTAAGGTACTTACAAGCATTCAACAGAAACTCACATGCATTTCTCTGAAAGAGAAGCAGTCTGTTCCAACACTTCAATTCACTGTGCGAAGTGAATGGAGTGTTGCTTCACTTTCTAAATGCTGTCCTTTCAGAGAAAATCACTTTCCTTTGAAAGTGCCTTAAGCTACTTACAAGCATTAACCAGAAACTCACATACGTTTCTTTGAAAGAGAAGCAGTCTGTTCCAACACTTCAATTCACTGTGCGAAGTAAATGGAGTGTTGCTTCACTTTCTAACTGCTGTCTTTTCAAAGAAAATCACTTTCCTTTGAAAGTGCCTTAAGTTACTTGCAAGCATTAGGAAGAAACTCACATGCGTTTCTCTGAAATAGAAGCAGTCTGTTCCAACACTTCAATTCACTGTGCGAAGTGAATGGAGTGTTGCTTCACTTTCTTAATGCTGTCCTTTCAGAGAAAATCACTTTCCTTTGAAAGTGCCTTAAGCTAATTACAAGCATTCAACAGAAACTCACATGCATTTCTCTGAAAGAGAAGCAGTCTGTTCCAACACTTCAATTCACTGCACGAAGGGAATGGAGTGTTGCTTCACTTTCTAAATGCTGTCCTTTCAGAGAAAATCACTTTCCTTTGAAAGTGCCTTAAGTTACTTGCAAGCATTAGGAAGAAACTAACATGCGTTTCTCTGAAAGAGAAGCAGTCTGTTCCAACACTTCAATTCACTGTGCGAAGTGAATGGAGTGTTGCTTCACTTTCTTAATGCTGTCCTTTCAGAGAAAATCACTTTCCTTTGAAAGTGCCTTAAGCTAATTACAAGCATTCAACAGGAACTCACATGCATTTCTCTGAAAGAGAAGCAGTCTGTTCCAACACTTCAATTCACTGTGCGAAGTGAATGGAGTGTAGCTTCACTTTCTAAATGCTGTCTAGTCCGAGAAAATCACTTTCCTTTGAAACTGCCTTAAGGAACTTGCAAGCATTCAACAGAAACTCACATGCATTTCTCTGAAAGAGAAGCAGTCTTTTCCAACACTTCAATTCACTGTGCGAAGTGAATGGAGTGTTGCTTCACTTTCTAAAGGCTGTCCTTTCAGAGAAAATCACTTTCCTTTGAAAGTGCCTTAAGTTACTTGCAAGCATAAGGAAGAAACTCACATGCGTTTCTCTGAAAGAGAAGCAGTCTGTTCCAACACTTCAATTCACTGTGCGAAGTGAATGGAGTGTTGCTTCACTTTTTAAATGCTGTCCTTTCAGAGAAAATCACTTTCCTTTGAAAGTGCCTTAGGCTAATTACAAGCATTCAACAGAAACTCACATGCATTTCTCTGAAAGAGTAGCAGTCTGTTCCAAAACTTCAATTCACTGCACGAAGGGAATGGAGTTTTGCTTCACTTTCTAAATGCTGTCCTTTCAGAGAAAATCACTTTTCTTTGAAAGTGCCTTAAGCTACTTACAAGCATTCACCAGAAACTCACATGCGTTTCTTTGAAAGAGAAGCAGTCTCTTCCAACACTTCAACCCACTGTGCGAAGTGAATGGAGTGTTGCATCACTTTCTAAATGCTGTCTTTTCCGAGAAAATCACTTTCCTTTGAAAGTGCCTTAAGGTACTTACAAGCATTCAACAGAAACTCACATGCATTTCTCTGAAAGAGAAGCAGTCTGTTCCAACACTTCAATTCACTGTGCGAAGTTAATGGAGTGTTGCTTCACTTTCTAAATGCTGTCCTTTCAGAGAAAATCACTTTCCTTTGAAAGTGCCTTAAACTAATTTCAAGCATTCACAGAAAATGCACATGCGTTTCTCTGAAAGAGAAGCAGTCTGTTCCAACACTTCAATTCACTGTGCGAAGTGAATGGAGTGTTGCTTCACTTTCTAAATGCTGTCCTTTCAGAGAAAATCACTTTCCTTTGAAAGTGCCTTAAGCTAATTACAAGCATTCACAAGAAACTCACATGCATTTCTCTGAAAGAGAATCAATCTGTTCCAACACTTCAATTCACTGTGCAAAGTTCATGGATTGTTGCCTCACTTTTGAAATGCTGTCCTTTCCGAGAAAATCACTTTCCTTTGAAAGTGTCTTAAGCTACTTTCAAGCATTCACAAAAAACTCACATGTGTTTCTCTGAAGGAGAAGAAGTCTGTTCCAACACTTCAATTCTCTGTGCGAAGTGAATGGAGTGTTGCTTCACTTTCTAAAGGCTGTCCTTTCAAAGAAAATCACTTTCCTTTGAAAGTGCCTTAAGTTACTTGCAAGCATTAGGAAGAAACTCACATGCCTTTCTCTGAAAGAGAAGCAGTCTGTTCCAACACTTCAATTCACTGTGTTAAGTGAATGGAGTGTTGCTTCACTTTCTAAATTCTGTCCTTTCAGAGAAAATCACTTTCCTTTGAAAGTGCCTTAAGCTAATTACAAGCATTCAACAGAAACTCACATGCATTTCTCTGAAAGAGAAGCAGTCTGTTCCAACACTTCAATTCACTGCACGAAGGGAATGGAGTGTTGCTTCACTTTCTAAATTCTGTCCTTTCAGAGAAAATCACTTTCCTTTGAAAGTGCCTTAAACTACTTTCAAGCATTCACAAAAAACTCACATGCACTTCTCTGAAAGAGAAGCAGTCTGTTCCAACACTTCAATTCACTGTGCGAAGTGAATGGAGTGTGGCTTCACTTTCTAAATGCTGTCATTTCAGAGAAAATCACTTTCCTTTGAAAGTGCCTTAAGCTACTTACAAGCATTAGGAAGAAACTCACATGCGTTTCTCTGAAAGAGAAGCTTTCCTTCCAACACTTCAATTCACTGTGCGAAGTGAATGGAGTGTTGCTTCACTTTCTAAATGCTGTCCTCTAAGAGAAAATCACTTTTGTTTGAAAGTGCCTTAAGCAATTTTCAAGCATTCACAAGGAACTCACATGCATTTCTCTGAAAGAGAAGCAGTCTGTTCCAACACTTCAACCCACTGTGTGAAGTGAATGGAGTGTTGCATCACTTTCTAAATGCTGTCTTTTCCGAGAAAATCACTTTCCTTTGAAAGTGCCTTAAGGTACTTACAAGCATTCAACAGAAACTCACATGCATTTCTCTGAAAGAGAAGCAGTCTGTTCCAACACTTCAATTCACTGTGCGAAGTTAATGGAGTGTTGCTTCACTTTCTAAATGCTGTCCTTTCAGAGAAAATCACTTTCCTTTGAAAGTGCCTTAAACTAATTTCAAGCATTCACAGAAAATGCACATGCGTTTCTCTGAAAGAGAAGCAGTCTGTTCCAACACTTCAATTCACTGTGCGAAGTGAATGGAGTGTTGCTTCACTTTCTAAATGCTGTCCTTTCAGAGAAAATCACTTTCCTTTGAAAGTGCCTTAAGCTAATTACAAGCATTCACAAGAAACTCACATGCATTTCTCTGAAAGGGAATCAATCTGTTCCAACACTTCAATTCACTGTGCAAAGTTCATGGATTGTTGCCTCACTTTTGAAATGCTGTCCTTTCCGAGAAAATCACTTTCCTTTGAAAGTGTCTTAAACTACTTTCAAGCATTCACAAAAAACTCACATGTGTTTCTCTGAAGGAGAAGCAGTCTGTTCCAACACTTCAATTCTCTGTGCGAAGTGAATGGAGTGTTGCTTCACTTTCTAAATGCTGTCCTTTCAAAGAAAATCACTTTCCTTTGAAAGTGCCTTAAGTTACTTGCAAGCATTAGGAAGAAACTCACATGCCTTTCTCTGAAAGAGAAGCAGTCTGTTCCAACACTTCAATTCACTGTGTTAAGTGAATGGAGTGTTGCTTCACTTTCTAAATTCTGTCCTTTCAGAGAATATCACTTTCCTTTGAAAGTGCCTTAAGCTAATTACAAGCATTCAACAGAAACTCACATGCATTTCTCTGAAAGAGAAGCAGTCTGTTCCAACACTTCAATTCACTGCACGAAGGGAATGGAGTGTTGCTTCACTTTCTAAATTCTGTCCTTTCAGAGAAAATCACTTTCCTTTGAAAGTGCCTTAAACTACTTTCAATCATTTACAAAAAACTCACATGCACTTCTCTGAAAGAGAAGCAGTCTGTTCCAACACTTCAATTCACTGTGCGAAGTGAATGGAGTGTTGCTTCACTTTCTAAATGCTGTCCTTTCAGAGAAAATCACTTTCCTTTAAAAGTGCCTTAAGCTAATTACAAGCATTCAACAGAAACTCACATGCATTTCTCTGAAAGAGAAGCAGTCTGTTCCAACACTTCAATTCACTGCACGATTTGAATGGAGTGTTGCTTTACTTTCTAAATGCTGTCCTTTCAGAGAAAATCACTTTTCTTTGAAAGTGCCTTAAGCTACTTACAAGCATTCACCAGAAACTCACATGCGTTTCTTTGAAAGAGAAGCAGTCTCTTCCAACACTTCAACCCACTGTGCGAAGTGAATGGAGTGTTGCATCACTTTCTAAATGCTGTCTTTTCCGAGAAAATCACTTTCCTTTGAAAGTGCCTTAAGGTACTTACAAGCATTCAACAGAAACTCACATGCATTTCTCTGAAAGAGAAGCATTCTGTTCCAACACTTCAATTCACTGTGCGAAGTTAATGGAGTGTTGCTTCACTTTCTAAATGCTGTCCTTTCAGAGAAAATCACTTTCCTTTGAAAGTGCCTTAAACTAATTTCAAGCATTCACAGAAAATGCACATGCGTTTCTCTGAAAGAGAAGCAGTCTGTTCCAACACTTCAATTCACTGTGCGAAGTGAATGGAGTGTTGCTTCACTTTCTAAATGCTGTCCTTTCAGAGAAAATCACTTTCCTTTGAAAGTGCCTTAAGCTAATTACAAGCATTCACAAGAAACTCACATGCATTTCTCTGAAAGAGAATCAATCTGTTCCAACACTTCAATTCACTGTGCAAAGTTCATGGATTGTTGCCTCACTTTTGAAATGCTGTCCTTTCCGAGAAAATCACTTTCCTTTGAAAGTGTCTTAAGCTACTTTCAAGCATTCACAAAAAACTCACATGTGTTTCTCTGAAGGAGAAGAAGTCTGTTCCAACACTTCAATTCTCTGTGCGAAGTGAATGGAGTGTTGCTTCACTTTCTAAAGGCTGTCCTTTCAAAGAAAATCACTTTCCTTTGAAAGTGCCTTAAGTTACTTGCAAGCATTAGGAAGAAACTCACATGCCTTTCTCTGAAAGAGAAGCAGTCTGTTCCAACACTTCAATTCACTGTGTTAAGTGAATGGAGTGTTGCTTCACTTTCTAAATTCTGTCCTTTCAGAGAAAATCACTTTCCTTTGAAAGTGCCTTAAGCTAATTACAAGCATTCAACAGAAACTCACATGCATTTCTCTGAAAGAGAAGCAGTCTGTTCCAACACTTCAATTCACTGCACGAAGGGAATGGAGTGTTGCTTCACTTTCTAAATTCTGTCCTTTCAGAGAAAATCACTTTCCTTTGAAAGTGCCTTAAACTACTTTCAAGCATTCACAAAAAACTCACATGCACTTCTCTGAAAGAGAAGCAGTCTGTTCCAACACTTCAATTCACTGTGCGAAGTGAATGGAGTGTGGCTTCACTTTCTAAATGCTGTCATTTCAGAGAAAATCACTTTCCTTTGAAAGTGCCTTAAGCTACTTACAAGCATTAGGAAGAAACTCACATGCGTTTCTCTGAAAGAGAAGCTTTCCGTTCCAACACTTCAATTCACTGTGCGAAGTGAATGGAGTGTTGCTTCACTTTCTAAATGCTGTCCTTTAAGAGAAAATCACTTTTGTTTGAAAGTGCCTTAAGCAATTTTCAAGCATTCACAAGGAACTCACATGCATTTCTCTGAAAGAGAAGCAGTCTGTTCCAACACTTCAACCCACTGTGCGAAGTGAATGGAGTGTTGCATCACTTTCTAAATGCTGTCTTTTCCGAGAAAATCACTTTCCTTTGAAAGTGCCTTAAGGTACTTACAAGCATTCAACAGAAACTCACATGCATTTCTCTGAAAGAGAAGCAGTCTGTTCCAACACTTCAATTCACTGTGCGAAGTTAATGGAGTGTTGCTTCACTTTCTAAATGCTGTCCTTTCAGAGAAAATCACTTTCCTTTGAAAGTGCCTTAAACTAATTTCAAGCATTCACAGAAAATGCACATGCGTTTCTCTGAAAGAGAAGCAGTCTGTTCCAACACTTCAATTCACTGTGCGAAGTGAATGGAGTGTTGCTTCACTTTCTAAATGCTGTCCTTTCAGAGAAAATCACTTTCCTTTGAAAGTGCCTTAAGCTAATTACAAGCATTCACAAGAAACTCACATGCATTTCTCTGAAAGAGAATCAATCTGTTCCAACACTTCAATTCACTGTGCAAAGTTCATGGATTGTTGCCTCACTTTTGAAATGCTGTCCTTTCCGAGAAAATCACTTTCCTTTGAAAGTGTCTTAAGCTACTTTCAAGCATTCACAAAAAACTCACATGTGTTTCTCTGAAGGAGAAGCAGTCTGTTCCAACACTTCAATTCTCTGTGCGAAGTGAATGGAGTGTTGCTTCACTTTCTAAATGCTGTCCTTTCAAAGAAAATCACTTTCCTTTGAAAGTGCCTTAAGTTACTTGCAAGCATTAGGAAGAAACTCACATGCCTTTCTCTGAAAGAGAAGCAGTCTGTTCCAACACTTCAATTCACTGTGTTAAGTGAATGGAGTGTTGCTTCACTTTCTAAATTCTGTCCTTTCAGAGAAAATCACTTTCCTTTGAAAGTGCCTTAAGCTAATTACAAGCATTCAACAGAAACTCACATGCATTTCTCTGAAAGAGAAGCAGTCTGTTCCAACACTTCAATTCACTGCACGAAGGGAATGGAGTGTTGCTTCACTTTCTAAATTCTGTCCTTTCAGAGAAAATCACTTTCCTTTGAAAGTGCCTTAAACTACTTTCAAGCATTTACAAAAAACTCACATGCACTTCTCTGAAAGAGAAGCAGTCTGTTCCAACACTTCAATTCACTGTGCGAAGTGAATGGAGTGTTGCTTCACTTTCTAAATGCTGTCCTTTCAGAGAAAATCACTTTCCTTTAAAAGTGCCTTAAGCTAATTACAAGCATTCAACAGAAACTCACATGCATTTCTCTGAAAGAGAAGCAGTCTGTTCCAACACTTCAATTCACTGCACGATTTGAATGGAGTGTTGCTTTACTTTCTAAATGCTGTCCTTTCAGAGAAAATCACTTTCCTTTGAAAGTGCCTTAAGCTACTTACAAGCATTCACCAGAAACTCACATGCGTTTCTTTGAAAGAGAAGCAGTCTGTTCCAACACTTCAATTCACTGTGCGAAGTGAATGGAGTGTTGCTTCACTTTCTAAATGCTGTCTTTTCCGAGAAAATCACTTTCCTTTGAAAGTGCCTTAAGGTACTTACAAGCATTAGGAAGAAACTCACATGCATTTCTCTGAAAGAGAAGCAGTCTGTTCCAACACTTCAATTCACTGTGCGAAGTGAATGGAGTGTTGCTTCACTTTCTTAATGCTGTCCTTTTAGAGAAAATCACTTTCCTTTGAAAGTGCCTTAAACTAATTTCAAGCATTCACAGAAAACGCACATGCGTTTTTCTGAAAGAGAAGCACTCTGTTCCAACACTTCAATTCACTGTGCGAAGTGAATGGAGTGTTGCTTCACTTTCTAAATGCTGTCCTCTCAGAGAAAATCACGTTCCTCTGAAAGTGCCTTAAGCTACTTACAAGCATTCACCAGAAACTCACATGCGTTTCTCTGAAAGAGAAGCAATCTGTTCCAACACTTCAATTCACTGTGCGAAGTGAATGGAGTGTTGCCTCACTTTTGAAATGCTCTCCTTTCCGAGAAAATCACTTTCCTTTGAAAGTGCCTTAAGCTACTTTCAAGCATTCACAAAAAACTCACATGTGTTTCTCTGAAAGAGAAGCAGTCTGTTCCAACACTTCAATTCTCTGTGCGAAGTGAATGGAGTGTTGCTTCACTTTCTAAATGCTGTCCTTTCAAAGAAAATCCCTTTCCTTTGAAAGTGCCTTAAGTTACTTGCAAGCATTAGGAAGAAACTCACATGCGTTTCTCTGAAAGAGAAGCAGTCTGTTCCAACACTTCAATTCACTGTGCGAAGTGAATGGAGTGTTGCTTCACTTTCTAAATTCTGTCCTTTCAGAGAAAATCACTTTCCTTTGAAAGTGCCTTAAACTACTTTCAAGCATTCACAAAAAACTCACATGCGTTTCTCTGAAAGAGAAGCAGTCTGTTCCAACACTTCAATTCAATGTGCGAAGTGAATGGAGTGTTGCTTCACTTTCTAAATGCTGTCTTTTCCGAGAAAATCACTTTCCTTTGAAAGTGCCTTAAGCTACTTACAAGCATTCACCAGAAACTCACATGCGTTTCTTTGAAAGAGAAGCAGTCTGTTCCAACACTTCAATTCACTGTGCGAAGTGAATGGAGTGTTGCTTCACTTTCTAAATGCTGTCCTTTCAAAGAAAATCACTTTCCTTTGAAAGTGCCTTAAGTTACTTGCAAGCATTAAGAAGAAACTCACATGCGTTTCTCTGAAAGAGAAGCAGTCTGTTCCAACACTTCAATTCACTGTGCGAAGTGAATGGAGTGTTGCTTCGCTTTCTTAATGCTGTCCTTTCAGAGAAAATCACTTTCCTTTGAAAGTGCCTTAAGCTAATTACAAGCATTCAACAGAAACTCACATGCATTTCTCTGAAAGAGAAGCAGTCTGTTCCAACACTTCAATTCACTGTGCGAAGTGAATGGAATGTTACTTCACTTTCTAAATGCTGTACTTTCAGAGAAAATCACTTTCCTTTGAAAGTGCCTTAAGCTACTTTCAAGCATTCAAAAGAAACACACATGCGTTTCTCTGAAATAGAAGCAGTCTGTTCCAACACTTCAATTCACTGTGCGAAGTGAATGGAGTGTTGCTTCACTTTCTAAATGCTGTCCTTTCAGAGAAAATCACTTTCTTTGAAAGTGCCTTAAGCTACTTACAAGCATTCACCAGAAACTCACATGCGTATCTTTGAAAGAGAAGCAGTCGGTTCCAACACTTCAATTCTCTGTGCGAAGTGAATGGAGTGTTGCTTCACTTTCTAAATGCTGTCCTTTCAATGAAAATCACTTTCCTTTGAAAGTGCCTTAAGTTACTTGCAAGCATTAGGAAGAAACTCACATGCGTTTCTCTGAAAGAGAAGCAGACTGTTCGAACACTTCAACTCACTGTACGAAGTGAATGGAGTGTTGCTTCACTTTCGAAATTCTGTCCTTTCAGAGAAAATCACTTTCCTTTGAAAGTGCCTTAAACTACTTTCAAGCATTCACAAAAAACTCACATGCGTTTCTCTGAAAGAGAAGCAGTCTGTTCCAACACTTCAATTCACTGTGCGAAGTGAATGGAGTGTTGCTTCACTTTCTAAATGCTGTCCTTTCAGAGAAAATCACGTTCCTTTGAAAGTGCCTTAAGCTACTTACAAGCATTCACTAGAAACTCACATGCGTTTCTCTGAAAGAGAAGCAGTCTGTTCCAACACTTCAATTCACTGTGCGAAGTGAATGGAGTGTTGCTTCACTTTCTAACTGCTGTCCTTTCAAAGAAAATCACTTTCCTTTGAAATTGCCTTAAGCTACTTTCAAGCATTCACAAAAAACTCACATGTGTTTCTCTGAAAGAGAAGCAGTCTGTTCCAACACTTCAATTCTCTGTGCGAAGTGAATGGAGTGTACTTCACTTTCTAAATGCTGTCCTTTCAAAGAAAATCACTTTCCTTTGAAAGTGCCTTAAGTTACTTGCAAGCATTAGGAAGAAACTCACATGCGTTTCTCTGAAAGAGAAGCAGTCTGTTCCAACACTTCAATTCACTGCACGAAGGGAATGGAGTGTTGCTTCACTTTCTAAATGCTGTCCTTTCAGAGAAAATCACTTTCCTTTGAAAGTGCATTAAGCTACTTACAAGCATTCACCAGAAACTCGCATGCGTTTCTTTGAAAGAGAAGCAGTCTGTTCCAACACTTCAATTCACTGTGCGAAGTGAATGGAGTGTTGCTTCACTTTCTAAATGCTGTCCTTTCAGAGAAAATCACTTTCCTTTGATAGTGCCTTAAGCTACTTTCAAGCATTCACAAGAAACACACATGCGTTTCTCTGATATAGAAGCAGTCTGTTCCAACACTTCAACTCACTGTACGAAGTGAATGGAGTGTTGCTTCACTTTCTAAATGCTGTCCTTTCAGAGAAAATTACTTTCCTTTGAAACTGCCTTGAGCTACTTACAAGCATTCAACAGAAACTCACATGCATTTCTCTGAAAGAGAAGCAGTCGGTTCCAACACTTCAATTCACTATGCGAAGTGAATGGAGTGTTGCTTCACTTTCTAAATGCTGTCATTTCAGAGAAAATATCTTTCCTTTGAAAGTGCCTTAAACTACTTACAATCATTAGGAAGAAACTCACATGCGTTTCTCTGAAAGAGAATCTTTCTGTTCCAACACTTCAATTCACTGTGCGAAGTGAATGGAGTGTTGCTTCACTTTCTAAATGCTGTCCTTTCAGAGAAAATCACTTTTGTTTGAAAGTGCCTTAAGCAACTTTCAAGCATTCACAAGAAACTCACATGCATTTCTCTGAAAGCGAAGCAGTCTGTTCCAACACTTCAATTCACTGTGCGAAGTGAATGGAGTGTTGCTTCACTTTCTAAATGCTGTCCTTTCAGAGAAAATCACTTTCCTTTGAAAGTGCCTTAAGCTACTTATAAGCATTCACCAGAAAATCACATGCATTTCTTGAAAGAGAAGCAGTCTGTTCCAACACTTCAATTCACTGTGCAAAGTGAATGGAGTGTTGCTTCACTTTCTAAATGCTGTCCTTTCAAAGAAAATCACTTTCCTTTGAAAGTGCCTTAAGTTACTTGCAAGCATTAGGAAGAAACTCACATGCGTTTCTCTGAGAGAGAAGCAGTCTGTTCCTACACTTCAATTCACTGTGCGAAGTGAATGGAGTGTTGCTTCACTTTCTTAATGCTGTCTTTTCAGAGAAAATCACTTTCCTTTGAAAGTGCCTTAAGCTAATTACAAGCATTCAACAGAAACTCACATGCATTTCTCTGAAAGAGAAGCAGTCTGTTCCAACACTTCAATTCAATGCACGAAGGGAATGGAGTGTTGCTTCACTTTCTAAATGCTGTCCTTTCAGAGAAAATCACTTTCCTTTGAAAGTGCCTTAAGGTACTTACAAGCATTCACCAGAAACTCACATGCATTTCTCTGAAAGAGAAGCAGTCTGTTCCAACACTTCAATTCACTGTGCGAAGTGAATGGAGTGTTGCTTCACTTTCTAAATGCTGTCCTTTCAGAGAAAATCACTTTCCTTTGAAAGTGCGTTATGCTACTTACAAGCATTCACCAGAAACTCACATGCGTTTCTTTGAAAGAGAACCAGTCTGTTCCAACACTTCAATTCACTGTGCGAAGTGAATGGAGTGTTGCTTCACTTTCTAAATGCTGTCCTTTCAGAGAAAATCACTTTCCTTTGAAAGTGCCTTAAATTACTTGCAAGCATTAGGAAGAAACTCACATGCGTTTCTCTGAAAGAGAAGCAGTCTGTTCCAACACTTCAATTCACTGTGCGAAGTGAATGGAGTGTTGCTTCACTCTCTAAAGGCTGCCCTTTCAGAGAAAATAACTTTCCTTTGAAAGTGCCTTAAGCTACTTTCAAGCATTCACAAGAAACACACATGCGTTTCTCTGAAATAGAAGCAGTCTGTTCCAACACTTCAACTCACTGTACGAAGTGAATGGAGTGTTGCTTCACTTTCTAAATGCTGTCCTTTCAGAGAAAATTACTTTCCTTTGAAACTGCCTTGAGCTACTTACAAGCATTCACCAGAAACTCACATGCATTTCTCTGAAAGAGAAGCAGTCGGTTCCAACACTTCACTTCACTGTGCGAAGTGAATGGAGTGTTGCTTCACTTTCTAAAGGCTGCCCTTTCAGAGAAAATCACTTTCCTTTGAAAGTGCCTTAAGCTACTTACTAGCATTCACCAGAGACTCACATGCGTTACTCTGAAAGAGAAGCAGTCTGTTCCAACACTTCAATTCACTGTGCGAAGTGAATGGAGTGTTGCTTCACTTTCTAAATGCTGTCCTTTCAGAGAAAATCACTTTCCTTTAAAAGTGCCTTAAGCTAATTACAAGCATTCAACAGAAACTCACATGCATTTCTCTGAAAGAGAAGCAGTCTGTTCCAACACTTCAATTCACTGTGCGAAGTGAATGGAGTGTTGCTTTGCTTTCTTAATGCTGTCCTTTCAGAGAAAATCACTTTCCTTTGAAAGTGCCTTAAGCTAATTACAAGCATTCAACAGAAACTCACATGCATTTCTCTGAAAGAGAAGCAGTCTGTTCCAACACTTCAATTCACTGTGCGAAGTGAATGGAATGTTACTTCACTTTCTAAATGCTGTACTTTCAGAGAAAATCACTTTCCTTTGAAAGTGCCTTAAGCTACTTTCAAGCATTAAAAAGAAACACACATGCGTTTCTCTGAAATAGAAGCAGTCTGTTCCAACACTTCAATTCACTGTGCGAAGTGAATGGAGTGTTGCTTCACTTTCTAAATGCTGTCCTTTCAGAGAAAATCACTTTCTTTGAAAGTGCCTTAAGCTACTTACAAGCATTCACCAGAAACTCACATGCGTTTCTTTGAAAGAGAAGCAGTCGGTTCCAACATTTCAATTCTCTGTGCGAAGTGAATGGAGTGTTGCTTCACTTTCTAAATGCTGTCCTTTCAAAGAAAATCACTTTCATTTGAAAGTGCCTTAAGTTACTTGCAAGCATTAGGAAGAAACTCACATGTGTTTCTCTGAAAGAGAAGCAGTCTGTTCCAACACTTCAATTCACTTCACGAAGGGAATGGAGTGTTTCTTCACTTTCGAAATTCTGTCCTTTCAGAGAAAATCACTTTCCTTTGAAAGTGCCTTAAACTACTTTCAAGCATTCACAAAAAACTCACTTGCGTTTCTCTGAATGAGAAGCAGTCTGTTCCAAAACTTCAATTCACTGTGCGAAGTGAATGGAGTGTTGCTTCACTTTCTAAATGCTGTCCTTTCAGAGAAAATCACGTTCCTTTGAAAGTGCCTTAAGCTACTTACAAGCATTCACTAGAAACTCACATGCGTTTCTCTGAAAGAGAAGCAATCTGTTCCAACACTTCAATTCACTGTGCGAAGTGAATGGAGTGTTGCTTCACTTTCTAACTGCTGTCCTTTCAAAGAAAATCACTTTCCTTTGAAAGTGCCTTAAGCTACTTTCAAGCATTCACAAAAACTCACATGTGTTTCTCTGAAAGAGAAGTAGTCTGTTCCAACACTTCAATTCTCTGTGCGAAGTGAATGGAGTGTGCTTCACTTTCTAAATGCTGTCCTTTCAAAGAAAATCACTTTCCTTTGAAAGTGCCTTAAGTTACTTGCAAGCATTAGGAAGAAACTCACATGCGTTTCTCTGAAAGAGAAGCAGTCTGTTCCAACACTTCAATTCACTGCACGAAGGGAATGGAGTGTTGCTTCACTTTCTAAATGCTGTCCTTTCAGAGAAAATCACTTTCCTTTGAAAGTGCATTAAGCTACTTACAAGCATTCACCAGAAACTCACATGCGTTTCTTTGAAAGAGAAGCAGTCTGTTCCAACACTTCAATTCACTGTGCGAAGTGAATGGAGTGTTTCTTCACTTTCTTAATGCTGTCCTTTCAGAGAAAATCACTTTCCTTTGAAAGTGCCTTAAGCTAATTACAAGCATTCAACAGAAACTCACATGCATTTCTCTGAAAGAGAAGCAGTCTGTTCCAACACTTCAATTCACTGCACGAATGGAATGGAGTGTTGCTTCACTTTCTAAATGCTGTCCCTTCAGAGAAAATCACTTTCCTTTGGAAGTGCCTTAAGGTACTTACAAGCATTCAACAGAAACTCACATGCATTTCTCTGAAAGAGAAGCAGTCTGTTCCAACACTTCAATTCACTGTGCGAAGTGAATGGAGTGTTGCTTCACTTTCTAAATGCTGTCCTTTCAGAGAAAATCACTTTCCTTTGAAAGTGCATTAAGCTACTTACAAGCATTCACCAGAAACTCACATGCGTTTCTTTGAAGGAGAACCAGTCTGTTCCAACACTTCAATTCACTGTGCGAAGTGAATGGAGTGTTGCTTCACTTTCTAAATGCTGTCCTTTCAGAGAAAATCACTTTCCTTTGAAAGTGCCTTAAATTACTTGCAAGCATTAGGAAGAAACTCACATGCGTTTCTCTGAAAGAGAAGCAGTCTCTTCCAACACTTCAATTCACTGTGCGAAGTGAATGGAGTGTTGCTTCACTTTCTAAATGCTGTCCTTTCAGAGAAAATCACTTTCCTTTGAAAGTGCCTTAAGTTACTTACAAGCATTCACCAGAAACTCACATGCGTTTCTTTGAAGGAGAACCAGTGTGTTCCAACACTTCAATTCACTGTGCGAAGTGAATGGAGTGTTGCTTCACTTTCTAACTGCTGTCCTTTCAAAGAAAATCACTTTCCTTTGAAAGTGCCTTAAGCTACTTTCTAGCATTCACAAAAAACTCACATGTGTTTCTCTGAAAGAGAAGCAGTCTGTTCCAAAACTTCAATTCTCTGTGCGAAGTGAATGGAGTGTGCTTCACTTTCTAAATGCTGTCCTTTCAAAGAAAATCACTTTCCTTTGAAAGTGCCTTAAGTTACTTGCAAGCATTAGGAAGAAACTCACATGCGTTTCTCTGAAAGAGAAGCAGTCTGTTCCAACACTTCAATTCACTGCACGAAGGGAATGGAGTGTTGCTTCACTTTCTAAATGCTGTCCTTTCAGAGAAAATCACTTTCCTTTGAAAGTGCATTAAGCTACTTACAAGCATTCACCAGAAACTCACATGCGTTTCTTTGAAAGAGAAGCAGTCTGTTCCAACACTTCAATTCACTGTGCGAAGTGAATGGAGTGTTGCTTCACTTTCTAAATGCTGTACTTTCAGAGAAAATCACTTTCCTTTGAAAGTGCCTTAAGCTACTTTCAAGCATTCACAAGAAACACACATGCGTTTCTCTGATATAGAAGCAGTCTGTTCCAACACTTCAACTCACTGTACGAAGTGAATGGAGTGTTGCTTCACTTTCTAAATGCTGTCCTTTCAGAGAAAATTACTTTCCTTTGAAATTGCCTTGAGCTACTTACAAGCATTCAACAGAAACTCACATGCATTTCTCTGAAAGAGAAGCAATCTGTTCCAACACTTCAATTCACTGTGCGAAGTGAATGGAGTGTTGCTTCACTTTCTAACTGCTGTCCTTTCAAAGAAAATCACTTTCCTTTGAAAGTGCCTTAAGCTACTTTCAAGCATTCACAAAAAACTCACATGTGTTTCTCTGAAAGAGAAGCAGTCTGTTCCAACACTTCAATTCTCTGTGCGAAGTGAATGGAGTGTTGCTTCACTTTCTAAATGCTGTCCTTTCAAAGAAAATCACTTTCCTTTGAAAGTGCCTTAAGTTACTTGCAAGCATTAGGAAGAAACTCACATGCGTTTCTCTGAAAGAGAAGCAGTCTGTTCCAACACTTCAATTCTCTGTGCGAAGTGAATGGAGTGTGCTTCACTTTCTAAATGCTGTCCTTTCAAAGAAAATCACTTTCCTTTGAAAGTGCCTTAAGTTACTTGCAAGCATTAGGAAGAAACTCACATGCGTTTCTCTGAAAGAGAAGCAGTCTGTTCCAACACTTCAATTCACTGCACGAAGGGAATGGAGTGTTGCTTCACTTTCTAAATGCTGTCCTTTCAGAGAAAATCACTTTCCTTTGAAAGTGCATTAAGCTACTTACAAGCATTCACCAGAAACTCACATGCGTTTCTTTGAAAGAGAAGCAGTCTGTTCCAACACTTCAATTCACTGTGCGAAGTGAATGGAGTGTTGCTTCACTTTCTAAATGCTGTACTTTCAGAGAAAATCACTTTCCTTTGAAAGTGCCTTAAGCTACTTTCAAGCATTCACAAGAAACACACATGCGTTTCTCTGATATAGAAGCAGTCTGTTCCAACACTTCAACTCACTGTACGAAGTGAATGGAGTGTTGCTTCACTTTCTAAATGCTGTCTTTTCAGAGAAAATTACTTTCCTTTGAATCTGCCTTGAGCTACTTACAAGCATTCAACAGAAACTCACATGCATTTCTCTGAAAGAGAAGCAGTCGGTTCCAACACTTCAATTCACTATGCGAAGTGAATGGAGTGTTGCTTCACTTTCTAAATGCTTTCATTTCAGAGAAAATCACTTTCCTTTGAAAGTGCCTTAAGCTACTTACAAGCATTAGGAAGAAACTCACATGCGTTTCTATGAAAGAGAATCTTTATGTTCCAACACTTCAATTCACTGTGCGAAGTGAATGGAGTGTTGCTTCACTTTCTAAATGCTGTCCTTTCAGAGAAAATCACTTTTGTTTGAAAGTGCCTTAAGCAACTTTCAAGCATTCACAAGAAACTCACATGCATTTCTCTGAAAGCGAAGCAGTCTGTTCCAACACTTCAATTCACTGTGCGAAGTGAATGGAGTGTTGCTTCACTTTCTAAATGCTGTCCTTTCAGAGAAAATCACTTTCCTTTGAAAGTGCATTAAGCTACTTACAAGCATTCACCAGAAACTCACATGCATTTCTTGAAAGAGAAGCAGTCTGTTCCAACACTTCAATTCACTGTGCATAGTGAATGGAGTATTGCTTCACTTTCTAAATGCTGTCCTTTCAAAGAAAATCACTTTCCTTTGAAAGTGCCTTAAGTTACTTGCAAGCATTAGGAAGAAACACACATGCGTTTCTCTGAAAGAGAAGCAATCTGTTCCAACACTTCAATTCACTGTGCGAAGTGAATGGAGTGTTGCTTCACTTTCTAACTGCTGTCCTTTCAAAGAAAATCACTTTCCTTTGAAAGTGCCTTAAGCTACTTTCAAGCATTCACAAAAAACTCACATGTGTTTCTCTGAAAGAGAAGCAGTCTGTTCCAACACTTCAATTCTCTGTGCGAAGTGAATGGAGTGTTGCTTCACTTTCTAAATGCTGTCCTTTCAAAGAAAATCACTTTCCTTTGAAAGTGCCTTAAGTTACTTGCAAGCATTAGGAAGAAACTCACATGCGTTTCTCTGAAAGAGAAGCAGTCTGTTCCAACACTTCAATTCTCTGTGCGAAGTGAATGGAGTGTGCTTCACTTTCTAAATGCTGTCCTTTCAAAGAAAATCACTTTCCTTTGAAAGTGCCTTAAGTTACTTGCAAGCATTAGGAAGAAACTCACATGCGTTTCTCTGAAAGAGAAGCAGTCTGTTCCAACACTTCAATTCACTGCACGAAGGGAATGGAGTGTTGCTTCACTTTCTAAATGCTGTCCTTTCAGAGAAAATCACTTTCCTTTGAAAGTGCATTAAGCTACTTACAAGCATTCACCAGAAACTCACATGCGTTTCTTTGAAAGAGAAGCAGTCTGTTCCAACACTTCAATTCACTGTGCGAAGTGAATGGAGTGTTGCTTCACTTTCTAAATGCTGTACTTTCAGAGAAAATCACTTTCCTTTGAAAGTGCCTTAAGCTACTTTCAAGCATTCACAAGAAACACACATGCGTTTCTCTGATATAGAAGCAGTCTGTTCCAACACTTCAACTCACTGTACGAAGTGAATGGAGTGTTGCTTCACTTTCTAAATGCTGTCTTTTCAGAGAAAATTACTTTCCTTTGAATCTGCCTTGAGCTACTTACAAGCATTCAACAGAAACTCACATGCATTTCTCTGAAAGAGAAGCAGTCGGTTCCAACACTTCAATTCACTATGCGAAGTGAATGGAGTGTTGCTTCACTTTCTAAATGCTTTCATTTCAGAGAAAATCACTTTCCTTTGAAAGTGCCTTAAGCTACTTACAAGCATTAGGAAGAAACTCACATGCGTTTCTATGAAAGAGAATCTTTATGTTCCAACACTTCAATTCACTGTGCGAAGTGAATGGAGTGTTGCTTCACTTTCTAAATGCTGTCCTTTCAGAGAAAATCACTTTTGTTTGAAAGTGCCTTAAGCAACTTTCAAGCATTCACAAGAAACTCACATGCATTTCTCTGAAAGCGAAGCAGTCTGTTCCAACACTTCAATTCACTGTGCGAAGTGAATGGAGTGTTGCTTCACTTTCTAAATGCTGTCCTTTCAGAGAAAATCACTTTCCTTTGAAAGTGCATTAAGCTACTTACAAGCATTCACCAGAAACTCACATGCATTTCTTGAAAGAGAAGCAGTCTGTTCCAACACTTCAATTCACTGTGCATAGTGAATGGAGTATTGCTTCACTTTCTAAATGCTGTCCTTTCAAAGAAAATCACTTTCCTTTGAAAGTGCCTTAAGTTACTTGCAAGCATTAGGAAGAAACACACATGCGTTTCTCTGAAAGAGAAGCAGTCTGTTCCAACACTTCAATTCACTGTGCGAAGTGAATGGAGTGTTGCTTCACTTTCTTAATGCTGTCCTTTCAGAGAAAATCACTTTCCTTTGAAAGTGCCTTAAGCTAATTACAAGCATTCAACAGAAACTCACATGCATTTCTCTGAAAGAGAAGCAGTCTGTTCCAACACTTCAATTCACTGCACGACGGGAATGGAGTGTTGCTTCACTTTCTAAATGCTGTCCTTTCAGAGAAAATCACTTTCCTTTGAAAGTGCCTTAAGGTACTTACAAGCATTCAACAGAAACTCACATGCATTTCTCTGAAAGAGAAGCAGTCTGTTCCAACACTTCAATTCACTGTGCGAAGTGAATGGAGTGTTGCTTCACTTTCTAAATGCTGTCCTTTCAGAGAAAATCACTTTCCTTTGAAAGTGCATTAAGCTACTTACAAGCATTCACCAGAAACTCACATGCGTTTCTTTGAAAGAGAACCAGTCTGTTCCAACACTTCAATTCACTGTGCGAAGTGAGTGGAGTGTTGCTTCACTTTCTAAATGCTGTCCTTTCAGAGAAAATCACTTTCCTTTGAAAGTGCCTTAAATTACTTGCAAGCATTAGGAAGAAACTCACATGCGTTTCTCTGAAAGAGAAGCAGTCTGTTCCAACACTTCAATTCACTGTGCGAAGTGAATGGAGTGTTGCTTCACTTTCTAAAGGCTGCCCTTTCAGAGAAAATCACTTTCCTTTGAAAGTGCCTTAAGCTACTTACTAGCATTCACCAGAGACTCACATGCGTTACTCTGAAAGAGAAGCAGTCTGTTCCAACACTTCAATTCACTGTGCGAAGTGAATGGAATGTTACTTCACTTTATAAATGCTGTACTTTCAGAGAAAATAACTTTCCTTTGAAAGTGCCTTAAGCTACTTTCAAGCATTCACAAGAAACACACATGCGTTTCTCTGAAATAGAAGCAGTCTGTTCCAACACTTCAACTCACTGTACGAAGTGAATGGAGTGTTGCTTCACTTTCTAAATGCTGTCCTTTCAGAGAAAATTACTTTCCTTTGAAACTGCCTTGAGGTACTTACAAGCATTCACCAGAAACTCACATGCATTTCTCTGAAAGAGAAGCAGTCGGTTCCAACACTTCAATTCACTGTGCGAAGTGAATGGAGTGTTGCTTCACTTTCTAAAGGCTGCCCTTTCAGAGAAAATCACTTTCCTTTGAAAGTGCCTTAAGCTACTTACTAGCATTCACCAGAGACTCACATGCGTTACTCTGAAAGAGAAGCAGTCTGTTCCAACACTTCAATTCACTGTGCGAAGTGAATGGAATGTTACTTCACTTTCTAAATGCTGTCCTTTCAGAGAAAATCACTTTCCTTTGAAAGTGCCTTAAGCTACTTTCAAGCATTCACAAGAAACACACATGCATTTCTCTGAAAGAGAAGCAGTCTCTTCCAACACTTCAATTCACTGTGCGAAGTGAATGGAGTGTTGCTTCACTTTCTAAATGCTGTCATTTCAGAGAAAATCACTTTCCTTTGAAAGTGCCTTAAGCTACTTACAAGCATTAGGAAGAAACTCACATGCGTTTCTCTGAAAGAGAAGCTCTCTGTTCCAACACTTTAATTCACTGTGCGAAGTGAATGGAGTGTTGCTTCACTTTCTAAATGCTGTCCTTTCAGAGAAAATCACTTTTGTTTGAAAGTGCCTTAAGCAACTTTCAAGCATTCACAAGAAACTCACATGCATTTCTCTGAAAGAGAAGCAGTCTGTTCCAACACTTCAATTCACTGTGCGAAGTGAATGGAGTGTTGCTTCACTTTCTAAATGCTGTCCTTTCAGAGAAAATCACTTTCCTTTGAAAGTGCCTTAAGCTACTTACAAGCATTCACCAGAAACTCACATGCGTTTCTTTGAAAGAGAAGCAGTCTGTTCAAACACTTCAATTCAATGTGCGAAGTGAATGGAGTGTTGCTTCACTTTCTAAATGCTGTCCTTTCACAGAAAATCACTTTCCTTTGAAAGTGCCTTAAGTTACTTGCAAGCATTAGGAAGAAACTCACATGCGTTTCTCTGAAAGAGAAGCAGTCTGTTCCAACACTTCAATTCACTGCACGAAGGGAATGGAGTGTTGCTTCACTTTCTAAATTCTATCCTTTCAGAGAAAATCACGTTCCTTTGAAAATGCCTTAAGCTACTTACAAGCATTCACCAGAAACTCACATGCATTTCTCTGAAAGAGAAGCAGTCTGTTCCAACACTTCAATTCACTGTGCAAAGTTCATGGAGTGTTGCCTCACTTTCTTAATAAGGTCCTTTCAGAGAAAATCACTTTCCTTTGAAAGTGCCTTAAGCTACTTTCAAGCATTCACAAAAAACTCACATGTGTTTCTCTGAAAGAGAAGCAGTCTGTTCCAACCCTTCAATTCTCTGTGCGAAGTGAATGGAGTGTTGCTTCACTTTCTAAATGCTGTCCTTTCAAAGAAAATCACTTTCCTTTGAAAGTGCCTTAAGTTACTTGCAAGCATTAGGAAGAAACTCACATGCGTTTCTCTGAAAGAGAAGCAGTCTGTTCCAACACTTCAATTGACTGTGCGAAGTGAATGGAGTGTTGCTTCACTTTCTAAATTCTGTCCTTTCAGAG
Source organism: Myodes glareolus (assembly GCF_982192425.1). Lineage (NCBI taxonomy): Eukaryota > Metazoa > Chordata > Mammalia > Rodentia > Cricetidae > Myodes > Myodes glareolus. Next base: position 74,602 of record NW_028263211.1, on the reverse strand, counting down.
AATATCACTTTCCTTTGAAAGTGCCTTAAACTACTTTCAAGCATTCACAAAAAACTCACATGCGTTTCTCTGAAAGAGAAGCAGTCTGTTCCAACACTTCAATTCACTGTGCGAAGTGAATGGAGTGTTGCTTCACTTTCTAAATGCTGTCCTTTCAGAGAAAATCACTTTCCTTTGAAAGTGCCTTAAGGTACTTACAAGCATTCAACAGAAACTCACATGCATTTCTCTGAAAGAGAAGTAGTCTGTTCCAACACTTCAATTCACTGTGCGAAGTGAATGGAGTGTTGCTTCACTTTCTAAATGCTGTCCTTTCAGAGAAAATCACTTTCCTTTGAAAGTGCATTAAGCTACTTACAAGCATTCACCAGAAACTCACATGCGTTTCTTTGAAAGAGAAGCAGTCTGTTCCAACACTTCAATTCACTGTGCGAAGTGAATGGAGTGTTGCTTCACTTTCTAAAGGCTGCCCTTTCAGAGAAAATCACTTTCCGTTGAAAGTGCCTTAAGCTACTTACTAGCATTCACCAGAGACTCACATGCGTTACTCTGAAAGAGAAGCAGTCTGTTCCAACACTTCAATTCACTGTGCGAAGTGAATGGAATGTTACTTCACTTTCTAAATGCTGTACTTTCAGAGAAAATCACTTTCCTTTGAAAGTGCCTTAAGCTAATTTCAAGCATTCACAAGAAACACACATGCGTTTCTCTGAAATAGAAGCAGTCTGTTCCAACACTTCAATTCACTGTGCGAAGTGAATGGAGTGTTGCTTCACTTTCTAAATGCTGTCCTTTCAGAGAAAATCACTTTCTTTGAAAGTGCCTTAAGCTACTTACAAGCATTCACCAGAAACTCACATGCATTTCTTTGAAAGAGAAGCAGTCTGTTCCAACACTTCAATTCTCTGTGCGAAGTGAATGGAGTGTTGCTTCACTTTCTAAATGCTGTCCTTTCAAAGAAAATCACTTTCCTTTGAAAGTGCCTTAAGTTACTTGCAAGCATTAAGAAGAAACTCACATGCGTTTCTCTGAAAGAGAAGCAGTCTGTTCCAACACTTCAATTCACTGCACGAAGGGACTGGAGTGTTGCTTCACTTTCTAAATGCTGTCCTTTCAGAGAAAATCACTTTCCTTTGAAAGTGCCTTAAACTACTTTCAAGCATTCACAAAAAACTCACATGCGTTTCTCTGAAAGAGAAGCAGTCTGTTCCAACACTTCAATTCACTGTGCGAAGTGAATGGAGTGTTGCTTCACTTTCTAAATGCTGTCCTTTCAGAGAAAATCACTTTCCTTTGAAAGTGCCTTAAGCTAATTACAAGCATTCAACGGAAACTCACATGCATTTCTCTGAAAGAGAAGCAGTCTGTTCCAACACTTCAATTCACTGTGCGAAGTGAATGGAGTGTTGCTTCACTTTCTAAATGCTGTCTTTTCCGAGAAAATCACTTTCCTTTGAAAGTGCTTTAAGGTACTTACAAGCATTCAACAGAAACTTACATGCATTTCTCTGAAAGAGAAGCAATCTGTTCCAACACTTCAATTCACTGTGCGAAGTGAATGGAGTGTTGCTTCACTTTCTTAATGCTGTCCTTTTAGAGAAAATCACTTTCCTTTGACAGTGCCTTAAACTAATTTCAAGCATTCACAGAAAACACACATGCGTTTTTCTGAAAGAGAAGCAGTCTGTATCAACACTTCAATTCACTGTGTGAAGTGAATGGAGTGTTGCTTCACTTTCTAAATGCTGTCCTTTCAGAGAAAATCACGTTCCTTTGAAAGTGCCTTAAGCTACTTACAAGCATTCACCAGAAACTCACATGCGTTTCTCTGAAAGAGAAGCAGTCTGTTCCAACACTTCAATTCACTGTGCGAAGTGAATGGAGTGTTGCTTCACTTTCTAACTGCTGTCCTTTCAAAGAAAATCACTTTCCTTTGAAAGTGCCTTAAGCTACTTTCAAGCATTCACAAAAAACTCACATGTGTTTCTCTGAAAGAGAAGCAGTCTGTTCCAACACTTCAATTCTCTGTGCGAAGTGAATGGAGTGTTGCTTGACTTTCTAAAGGCTGTCCTTTCAAAGAAAATCACTTTCCTTTGAAAGTGCCTTAAGTTACTTGCAAGCATTAGGAAGAAATTCACATGCGTTTCTCTGAAAGAGAAGCAGTCTGTTCCAACACTTCAATTCATTGTGCGAAGTGAATGGAGTGTTGCTTCACTTTCTAAATTCTGTCCTTTCAGAGAAAATCACTTTCCTTTGAAAGTGCCTTAAACTACTTTCAAGCATTCACAAAAAACTCACATGCGTTTCTCTGAAAGAGAAGCAGTCTGTTCCAACACTTCAATTCACGCTGCGAAGTGAATGGAGTGTTGCTTCACTTTCTAAATGCTGTCCTTTCAGAGAAAATCACTTTCCTTTGAAAGTGCCTTAAGCTACTTTCAAGCATTCACAAGAAACACACATGCATTTCTCTGAAATAGAAGCAGTCTGTTCCAACACTTCAATTCACTGTGCGAAGTGAATGGAGTGTTGCTTCACTTTCTAAATGCTGTCCTTTCAGAGAAAATCACTTTCCTTTGAAAGTGCCTTAAGCTACTTACAAGCATTCAACAGAAACTCACATGCATTTCTCTGAAAGAGAAGCAGTCTGTTCCAAAACTTCAATTCACTGTGCGAAGTGAATGGAGTGTTGCTTCACTTTCTAAATGCTGTCCTTTCAAAGAAAATCACTTTCCTTTGAAAGTGCCTTAAGTTACTTGCAAACATTAAGAAGAAACTCACATGCGTTTCTCTGAAAGAGAAGCAGTCTGTTCCAACACTTCAATTCACTGTGCGAAGTGAATGGAGTGTTGCTTCACTTTCTTAATGCTGTCCTTTCAGAGAAAATCACTTTCCTTTCAACGTGCCTTAAGCTAATTACAAGCATTCAACAGAAACTCACATGCATTTCTCTGAAAGAGAAGCAGTCTGTTCCAACACTTCAATTCACTGCACGAAGGGAATGGAGTGTTGCTTCACTTTCTAAATGCTGTCCTTTCAGAGAAAATCACTTTCCTTTGAAAGTGCATTAAGCTACTTACAAGCATTCACCAGAAACTCACATGCGTTTCTTTGAAAGAGAAGCAGTCGGTTCCAACACTTCAATTCTCTGTGCGAAGTGAATGGAGTGTTGCTTCACTTTCTAAATGCTGTCCTTTCACAGAAAATCACTTTCCTTTGAAAGTGCCTTAAGTTACTTGCAAGCATTAAGAAGAAACTCACATGCGTTTCTCTGAAAGAGAAGCAGTCTGTTCCAACATTTCAATTCACTGTACGAAGGGAATGGAGTGTTGCTTCACTTTCTAAATGCTGTCCTTTCAGAGAAAATCACTTTCCTTTGAAAGTGCCTTAAACTACTTTCAAGCATTCACAAAAAACTCACATGCGTTTCTCTGAAAGAGAAGCAGTCTGTTCCAACACTTCAATTCACTGTGCGAAGTGAATGGAGTGTTGCTTCACTTTCTAAATGCTGTCCTTTCAGAGAAAATCACTTTCCTTTGAAAGTGCCTTAAGCTAATTACAAGCATTCAACGGAAACTCACATGCATTTCTCTGAAAGAGAAGCAGTCTGTTCCAACACTTCAATTCACTGCACGATGGGAATGGAGTGTTGCTTCACTTTCTAAATGCTGTCCTTTCAGAGAAAATCACTTTCCTTTGAAAGTGCCTTAAGCTACTTACAAGCGTTCACCAGAAACTCACATGCGTTTCTTTGAAAGAGAAGCAGTCTATTCCAACACTTCAATTCACTGTGCGAAGTGAATGGAGTGTTGCTTCACTTTCTAAATGCTGTCTTTTCCGAGAAAATCACTTTCCTTTGAAAGTGCCTTAAGGTACTTACAAGCATTCAACAGAAACTCACATGCATTTCTCTGAAAGAGAAGCAGTCTGTTCCAACACTTCAATTCACTGTGCGAAGTGAATGGAGTGTTGCTTCACTTTCTTAATGCTGTCCTTTCAGAGAAAATCACTTTCCTTTGAAAGTGCCTTAAACTAATTTCAAGCATTCACAGAAAACGCATATGCGTTTTTCTGAAAGAGAAGCAGTCTGTATCAACACTTCAATTCACTGTGCGAAGTGAATGGAGTGTTGCTTCACTTTCTAAATGCTGTCCTTTCAGAGAAAATCACGTTCCTTTGAAAGTGCCTTAAGCTACTTACAAGCATTCACCAGAAACTCACATGCGTTTCTCTGAAAGAGAAGCAGTCTGTTCCAACACTTCAATTCACTGTGCGAAGTGAATGGAGTGTTGCTTCACTTTCTAACTGCTGTCCTTTCAAAGAAAATCACTTTCCTTTGAAAGTGCCTTAAGCTACTTTCAAGCATTCACAAAAAACTCACATGTGTTTCTCTGAAAGAGAAGCAGTCTGTTCCAACACTTCAATTCTCTGTGCGAAGTGAATGGAGTGTTGCTTCACTTTCTAAAGGCTGTCCTTTCAAAGAAAATCACTTTCCTTTGAAAGTGCCTTAAGTTACTTGCAAGCATTAGGAAGAAATTCACATGCGTTTCTCTGAAAGAGAAGCAGTCTGTTCCAACACTTCAATTCATTGTGCGAAGTGAATGGAGTGTTGCTTCACTTTCTAAATTCTGTCCTTTCAGAGAAAATCACTTTCCTTTGAAAGTGCCTTAAACTACTTTCAAGCATTCACAAAAAACTCACATGCGTTTCTCTGAAAGAGAAGCAGTCTGTTCCAACACTTCAATTCACTCTGCGAAGTGAGTGGAGTGTTGCTTCACTTTCTAAATGCTGTCCTTTCAGAGAAAATCACTTTCCTTTGAAAGTGCCTTAAGCTACTTTCAAGCATTCACAAGAAACACACATGCATTTCTCTGAAATAGAAGCAGTCTGTTCCAACACTTCAATTCACTGTGCGAAGTGAATGGAGTGTTGCTTCACTTTCTAAATGCTGTCCTTTCAGAGAAAATCACTTTCCTTTGAAAGTGCCTTAAGCTACTTACAAGCATTCAACAGAAACTCACATGCATTTCTCTGAAAGAGAAGCAGTCTGTTCCAAAACTTCAATTCACTGTGCGAAGTGAATGGAGTGTTGCTTCACTTTCTAAATGCTGTCCTTTCAAAGAAAATCACTTTCCTTTGAAAGTGCCTTAAGTTACTTGCAAACATTAAGAAGAAACTCACATGCGTTTCTCTGAAAGAGAAGCAGTCTGTTCCAACACTTCAATTCACTGTGCGAAGTGAATGGAGTGTTGCTTCACTTTCTTAATGCTGTCCTTTCAGAGAAAATCACTTTCCTTTGAAAGTGCCTTAAGCTAATTACAAGCATTCAACAGAAACTCACATGCATTTCTCTGAAAGAGAAGCAGTCTGTTCCAACACTTCAATTCACTGCACGAAGGGAATGGAGTGTTGCTTCACTTTCTAAATGCTGTCCTTTCAGAGAAAATCACTTTCCTTTGAAAGTGCATTAAGCTACTTACAAGCATTCACCAGAAACTCACATGCGTTTCTTTGAAAGAGAAGCAGTCGGTTCCAACACTTCAATTCTCTGTGCGAAGTGAATGGAGTGTTGCTTCACTTTCTAAATGCTGTCCTTTCACAGAAAATCACCTTCCTTTGAAAGTGCCTTAAGTTACTTGCAAGCATTAAGAAGAAACTCACATGCGTTTCTCTGAAAGAGAAGCAGTCTGTTCCTACATTTCAATTCACTGTACGAAGGGAATGGAGTGTTGCTTCACTTTCTAAATGCTGTCCTTTCAGAGAAAATCACTTTCCTTTGAAAGTGCCTTAAACTACTTTCAAGCATTCACAAAAAACTCACATGCGTTTCTCTGAAAGAGAAGCAGTCTGTTCCAACACTTCAATTCACTGTGCGAAGTGAATGGAGTGTTGCTTCACTTTCTAAATGCTGTCCTTTCAGAGAAAATCACTTTCCTTTGAAAGTGCCTTAAGCTAATTACAAGCATTCAACGGAAACTCACATGCATTTCTCTGAAAGAGAAGCAGTCTGTTCCAACACTTCAATTCACTGCACGATGGGAATGGAGTGTTGCTTCACTTTCTAAATGCTGTCCTTTCAGAGAAAATCACTTTCCTTTGAAAGTGCCTTAAGCTACTTACAAGCGTTCACCAGAAACTCACATGCGTTTCTTTGAAAGAGAAGCAGTCTGTTCCAACACTTCAATTCACTCTGCGAAGTGAATGGAGTGTTGCTTCACTTTCTAAATGCTGTCTTTTCCGAGAAAATCACTGTCCTTTGAAAGTGCCTTAAGGTACTTACAAGCATTCAACAGAAACTCACATGCATTTCTCTGAAAGAGAAGCAGTCTGTTCCAACACTTCAATTCACTGTGCGAAGTGAATGGAGTGTTGCTTCACTTTCTTAATGCTGTCCTTTCAGAGAAAATCACGTTCCTTTGAAAGTGCCTTAAGCTACTTACAAGCATTCACCAGAAACTCACATGCGTTTCTCTGAAAGAGAAGCAATCTGTTCCAACACTTCAATTCACTGTGCGAAGTGAATGGAGTGTTGCTTCACTTTCTAACTGCTGTCCTTTCAAAGAAAATCACTTTCCTTTGAAAGTGCCTTAAGCTACTTTCAAGCATTCACAAAAAACTCACCTGTGTTTCTCTGAAAGAGAAGCAGTCTGTTCCAACACTTCAATTCTCTGTGCGAAGTGAATGGAGTGTTGCTTCACTTTCTAACTGCTGTCCTTTCAAAGAAAATCACTTTCCTTTGAAAGTGCCTTAAGTTACTTTCAAGCATTAGGAAGAAACTCACATGCGTTTCTCTGAAAGAGAAGCAGTCTGTTCCAACACTTCAATTCATTGTGCGAAGTGAATGGAGTGTTGCTTTACTTTCTAAATTCTGTCCTTTCAGAGAAAATCACTTTCCTTTGAAAGTGCCTTAAACTACTTTCAAGCATTCATAAAAAACTCACATGCGTTTCTCTGAAAGAGAAGCAGTCTGTTCCAACACTAAATTCTCTGTGCGAAGTGAATGGAGTGTTGCTTCACTTTCTTAATGCTGTCCTTTCAAGAAAATCACTTTCCTTTGAAAGTGCCTTAAGCTAATTACAAGCATTCAACAGAAACTCACATGCATTTCTCTGAAAGAGAAGCAGTCTGTTCCAACACTTCAATTCACTGCACGAAGAGAATGGAGTGTTGCTTCACTTTCTAAATGCTGTCCTTTCAGAGAAAATCACTTTCCTTTGAAAGTGCATTAAGCTACTTACAAGCATTCACCAGAAACTCACATGCGTTTCTTTGAAAGAGAAGCAGTCTGTTCCAACACTTCAATTCACTGTACGAAGTGAATGGAGTGTTGCTTCACTTTCTAAATGCTGTCCTTTCAGAGAAAATCACTTTCCTTTGAAAGTGCCTTAAGTTACTTGCAAGCATTAGGAAGAAACTCACATGCGTTTCTCTGAAAGAGAAGCAGTCTGTTCCAACACTTCAATTTACTGTGCGAAGTGAATGGAGTGTTGCTTCACTTTCTTAATGCTGTCCTTTCAGAGAAAATCACTTTCCTTTGAAAGGGCCTTAAGCTAATTACAAGCATTCAACAGAAACTCACAAGCATTTCTCTGAAGAGAAGCAGTCTGTTCCAACACTTCAATTCACTGCACGAAGGGAATGGAGTGTTGCTTCACTTTCTAAATGCTGTCCTTTCAGAGAAAATCACTTTCCTTGAAAGTGCATTAAGCTACTTACAAGCATTCACCAGAAACTCACATGCGTTTCTCTGAAAGAGAAGCAGTCTGTTCCAACACTTCAATTCACTGCACGAAGTGAATGGAGTGTTGCTTCACTTTCTAAAGGCTGCCCTTTCAGAGAAAATCACTTTCCTTTGAAAGTGCCTTTAGCTACTTACTAGCATTCACCAGTGACTCACATGCGTTACTCTGAAAGAGAAGCAGTCTGTTCCAACACTTCAATTCACTGTGCGAAGTGAATGGAATGTTACTTCACTTTCTAAATGCTGTACTTTCAGAGAAAATCACTTTCCTTTGAAAGTGCCTTAAGCTACTTTCAAGCATTCACAAGAAACACACATGCGTTTCTCTGAAATAGAAGCAGTCTGTTCCAACACTTCAATTCACTGTGCGAAGTGAATGGAGTGTTGCTTCACTTTCTTAATGCTGTCCTTTCAAGAAAATCACTTTCCTTTGAAAGGGCCTTAAGCTAATTACAAGCATTCAACAGAAACTCACATGCATTTCTCTGAAAGAGAAGCAGTCGGTTCCAACACTTCAATTCACTATGCGAAGTGAATGGAGTGTTGCTTCACTTTCTAAATGCTGTCATTTCAGAGAAAATCACTTTCCTTTGAAAGTGCCTTAAGCTACTTACAAGCATTAGGAAGAAACTCACATACATTTCTCTGAAAGAGAAGCTTTCTGTTCCAACACTTCAATTCACTGTGCGAAGTGAATGGAGTGTTGCTTCACTTTCTAAATGCTGTCCTTTCAGAGAAAATCACTTTTGTTTGAAAGTGCCTTAAGCAACTTTCAAGCACTCACAAGAAACTCACATGCATTTCTCTGAAAGAGAAGCAGTCTGTTCCAACACTTCAATTCACTGTGCGAAGTGAATGGAGTGTTGCTTCACTTTCTAAATGTTGTCCTTTCAGAGAAAATCACTTTCCTTTGAAAGTGCCTTAAGCTACTTACATGCGTTCACCAGAAACTCACATGCGTTTCTTTGAAAGAGAAGCAGTCTGTTCCAACACTTCAATTCACTGTGCAAAGTGAATGGAGTGTTGCTTCACTTTCTAAATGCTGTCTTTTCCGAGAAAATCACTTTCCTTTGAAAGTGCCTTAAGGTACTTACAAGCATTCAACAGAAACTCACATGCATTTCTCTGAAAGAGAAGCAGTCTGTTCCAACACTTCAATTCACTGTGCGAAGTGAATGGAGTGTTGCTTCACTTTCTTAATGCTGTCCTTTCAGAGAAAATCACTTTCCTTTGAAAGTGCCTTAAACTAATTTCAAGCATTCACAGAAAACGCATATGCGTTTTTCTGAAAGAGAAGCAGTCTGTATCAACACTTCAATTCACTGTGCGAAGTGAATGGAGTGTTGCTTCACTTTCTAAATGCTGTCCTTTCAGAGAAAATCACGTTCCTTTGAAAGTGCCTTAAGCTACTTACAAGCATTCACCAGAAACTCACATGCGTTTCTCTGAAAGAGAAGCAATCTGTTCCAACACTTCAATTCATTGTGCGAAGTGAATGGAGTGTTGCTTCACTTTCTAACTGCTGTCCTTTCAAAGAAAATCACTTTCCTTTGAAAGTGCCTTAAGCTACTTTCAAGCATTCACAAAAAACTCACATGCGTTTCTTTGAAAGAGAAGCAGTCTGTTCCAACACTTCAATTCACTGTGCGAAGTGAATGGAGTGTTGCTTCACTTTCTAAATGCTGTCTTTTCCGAGAAAATCACTTTCCTTTGAAAGTGCTTTAAGGTACTTACAAGCATTCAACAGAAACTTACATGCATTTCTCTGAAAGAGAAGCAATCTGTTCCAACACTTCAATTCACTGTGCGAAGTGAATGGAGTGTTGCTTCACTTTCTTAATGCTGTCCTTTTAGAGAAAATCACTTTCCTTTGAAAGTGCCTTAAACTAATTTCAAGCATTCACAGAAAACACACATGCGTTTTTCTGAAAGAGAAGCAGTCTGTATCAACACTTCAATTCACTGTGCGAAGTGAATGGAGTGTTGCTTCACTTTCTAAATGCTGTCCTTTCAGAGAAAATCACGTTCCTTTGAAAGTGCCTTAAGCTACTTACAAGCATTCACCAGAAACTCACATGCGTTTCTCTGAAAGAGAAGCAGTCTGTTCCAACACTTCAATTCACTGTGCGAAGTGAATGGAGTGTTGCTTCACTTTCTAACTGCTGTCCTTTCAAAGAAAATCACTTTCCTTTGAAAGTGCCTTAAGCTACTTTCAAGCATTCACAAAAAACTCACATGTGTTTCTCTGAAAGAGAAGCAGTCTGTTCCAACACTTCAATTCTCTGTGCGAAGTGAATGGAGTGTTGCTTCACTTTCTAAAGGCTGTCCTTTCAAAGAAAATCACTTTCCTTTGAAAGTGCCTTAAGTTACTTGCAAGCATTAGGAAGAAATTCACATGCGTTTCTCTGAAAGAGAAGCAGTCTGTTCCAACACTTCAATTCATTGTGCGAAGTGAATGGAGTGTTGCTTCACTTTCTAAATTCTGTCCTTTCAGAGAAAATCACTTTCCTTTGAAAGTGCCTTAAACTACTTTCAAGCATTCACAAAAAACTCACATGCGTTTCTCTGAAAGAGAAGCAGTCTGTTCCAACACTTCAATTCACTCTGCGAAGTGAGTGGAGTGTTGCTTCACTTTCTAAATGCTGTCCTTTCAGAGAAAATCACTTTCCTTTGAAAGTGCCTTAAGCTACTTTCAAGCATTCACAAGAAACAGACATGCATTTCTCTGAAATAGAAGCAGTCTGTTCCAACACTTCAATTCATTGTGCGAAGTGAATGGAGTGTTGCTTCACTTTCTAAATGCTGTCCTTTCAGAGAAAATCACTTTCCTTTGAAAGTGCCTTAAGCTACTTACAAGCATTCAACAGAAACTCACATGCATTTCTCTGAAAGAGAAGCAGTCTGTTCCAAAACTTCAATTCACTGTGCGAAGTGAATGGAGTGTTGCTTCACTTTCTAAATGCTGTCCTTTCAAAGAAAATCACTTTCCTTTGAAAGTGCCTTAAGTTACTTGCAAACATTAAGAAGAAACTCACATGCGTTTCTCTGAAAGAGAAGCAGTCTGTTCCAACACTTCAATTCACTGTGCGAAGTGAATGGAGTGTTGCTTCACTTTCTTAATGCTGTCCTTTCAGAGAAAATCACTTTCCTTTGAAAGTGCCTTAAGCTAATTACAAGCATTCAACAGAAACTCACATGCATTTCTCTGAAAGAGAAGCAGTCTGTTCCAACACTTCAATTCACTGCACGAAGGGAATGGAGTGTTGCTTCACTTTCTAAATGCTGTCCTTTCAGAGAAAATCACTTTCCTTTGAAAGTGCATTAAGCTACTTACAAGCATTCACCAGATACTCACATGCGTTTCTTTGAAAGAGAAGCAGTCGGTTCCAACACTTCAATTCTCTGTGCGAAGTGAATGGAGTGTTGCTTCACTTTCTAAATGCTGTCCTTTCACAGAAAATCACTTTCCTTTGAAAGTGCCTTAAGTTACTTGCAAGCATTAAGAAGAAACTCACATGCGTTTCTCTGAAAGAGAAGCAGTCTGTTCCAACATTTCAATTCACTGTACGAAGGGAATGGAGTGTTGCTTCACTTTCTAAATGCTGTCCTTTCAGAGAAAATCACTTTCCTTTGAAAGTGCCTTAAACTACTTTCAAGCATTCACAAAAAACTCACATGCGTTTCTCTGAAAGAGAAGCAGTCTGTTCCAACACTTCAATTCACTGTGCGAAGTGAATGGAGTGTTGCTTCACTTTCTAAATGCTGTCCTTTCAGAGAAAATCACTTTCCTTTGAAAGTGCCTTAAGCTAATTACAAGCATTCAACGGAAACGCACATGCATTTCTCTGAAAGAGAAGCAGTCTGTTCCAACACTTCAATTCACTGCACGATGGGAATGGAGTGTTGCTTCACTTTCTAAATGCTGTCCTTTCAGAGAAAATCACTTTCCTTTGAAAGTGCCTTAAGCTACTTACAAGCGTTCACCAGAAACTCACATGCGTTTCTTTGAAAGAGAAGCAGTCTGTTCCAACACTTCAATTCACTCTGCGAAGTGAATGGAGTGTTGCTTCACTTTCTAAATGCTGTCTTTTCCGAGAAAATCACTTTCCTTTGAAAGTGCCTTAAGGTACTTACAAGCATTCAACAGAAACTCACATGCATTTCTCTGAAAGAGAAGCAGTCTGTTCCAACACTTCAATTCACTGTGCGAAGTGAATGGAGTGTTGCTTCACTTTCTTAATGCTGTCCTTTCAGAGAAAATCACGTTCCTTTGAAAGTGCCTTAAGCTACTTACAAGCATTCACCAGAAACTCACATGCGTTTCTCTGAAAGAGAAGCAATCTGTTCCAACACTTCAATTCACTGTGCGAAGTGAATGGAGTGTTGCTTCACTTTCTAACTGCTGTCCTTTCAAAGAAAATCACTTTCCTTTGAAAGTGCCTTAAGCTACTTTCAAGCATTCACAAAAAACTCACCTGTGTTTCTCTGAAAGAGAAGCAGTCTGTTCCAACACTTCAATTCTCTGTGCGAAGTGAATGGAGTGTTGCTTCACTTTCTAACTGCTGTCCTTTCAAAGAAAATCACTTTCCTTTGAAAGTGCCTTAAGTTACTTTCAAGCATTAGGAAGAAACTCACATGCGTTTCTCTGAAAGAGAAGCAGTCTGTTCCAACACTTTAATTCATTGTGCGAAGTGAATGGAGTGTTGCTTTACTTTCTAAATTCTGTCCTTTCAGAGAAAATCACTTTCCTTTGAAAGTGCCTTAAACTACTTTCAAGCATTCATAAAAAACTCACATGCATTTCTCTGAAAGAGAAGCAGTCTGTTCCAACACTAAATTCTCTGTTTGAAGTGAATGGAGTGTTGCTTCACTTTCTTAATGCTGTCCTTTCAAGAAAATCACTTTCCTTTGAAAGTGCCTTAAGCTAATTACAAGCATTCAACAGAAACTCACATGCATTTCTCTGAAAGAGAAGCAGTCTGTTCCAACACTTCAATTCACTGCACGAAGAGAATGGAGTGTTGCTTCACTTTCTAAATGCTGTCCTTTCAGAGAAAATCACTTTCCTTTGAAAGTGCATTAAGCTACTTACAAGCATTCACCAGAAACTCACATGCGTTTCTTTGAAAGAGAAGCAGTCTGTTCCAACACTTCAATTCACTGTGCGAAGTGAATGGAGTGTTGCTTCACTTTCTAAATGCTGTCCTTTCAGAGAAAATCACTTTCCTTTGAAAGTGCCTTAAGTTACTTGCAAGCATTAGGAAGAAACTCACATGCGTTTCTCTGAAAGAGAAGCAGTCTGTTCCAACACTTCAATTTACTGTGCGAAGTGAATGGAGTGTTGCTTCACTTTCTTAATGCTGTCCTTTCAGAGAAAATCACTTTCCTTTGAAAGGGCCTTAAGCTAATTACAAGCATTCAACAGAAACTCACAAGCATTTCTCTGAAGAGAAGCAGTCTGTTCCAACACTTCAATTCACTGCACGAAGGGAATGGAGTGTTGCTTCACTTTCTAAATGCTGTCCTTTCAGAGAAAATCACTTTCCTTGAAAGTGCATTAAGCTACTTACAAGCATTCACCAGAAACTCACATGCGTTTCTCTGAAAGAGAAGCAGTCTGTTCCAACACTTCAATTCACTGCACGAAGTGAATGGAGTGTTGCTTCACTTTCTAAAGGCTGCCCTTTCAGAGAAAATCACTTTCCTTTGAAAGTGCCTTTAGCTACTTACTAGCATTCACCAGAGACTCACATGCGTTACTCTGAAAGAGAAGCAGTCTGTTCCAACACTTCAATTCACTGTGCGAAGTGAATGGAATGTTACTTCACTTTCTAAATGCTGTACTTTCAGAGAAAATCACTTTCCTTTGAAAGTGCCTTAAGCTACTTTCAAGCATTCACAAGAAACACACATGCGTTTCTCTGAAATAGAAGCAGTCTGTTCCAACACTTCAATTCACTGTGCGAAGTGAATGGAGTGTTGCTTCACTTTCTTAATGCTGTCCTTTCAAGAAAATCACTTTCCTTTGAAAGGGCCTTAAGCTAATTACAAGCATTCAACAGAAACTCACATGCATTTCTCTGAAAGAGAAGCAGTCGGTTCCAACACTTCAATTCACTATGCGAAGTGAATGGAGTGTTGCTTCACTTTCTAAATGCTGTCATTTCAGAGAAAATCACTTTCCTTTGAAAGTGCCTTAAGCTACTTACAAGCATTAGGAAGAAACTCACATACATTTCTCTGAAAGAGAAGCTTTCTGTTCCAACACTTCAATTCACTGTGCGAAGTGAATGGAGTGTTGCTTCACTTTCTAAATGCTGTCCTTTCAGAGAAAATCACTTTTGTTTGAAAGTGCCTTAAGCAACTTTCAAGCACTCACAAGAAACTCACATGCATTTCTCTGAAAGAGAAGCAGTCTGTTCCAACACTTCAATTCACTGTGCGAAGTGAATGGAGTGTTGCTTCACTTTCTAAATGTTGTCCTTTCAGAGAAAATCACTTTCCTTTGAAAGTGCCTTAAGCTACTTACAAGCATTCACCAGAGACTCACATGCGTTTCTTGAAAGAGAAGCAGTCTGTTCCAACACTTCAATTCACTGTGCGAAGTGAATGGAGTGTTGCTTCACTTTCTAAATGCTGTCCTTTCAAAGAAAATCACTTTCCTTTGAAAGTGCCTTAAGTTACTTGCAAGCATTAGGAAGAAACTCACATGCGTTTCTCTGAAAGAGAAGCAGTCTCTTCCAACACTTCAATTCACTGTGCGAAGTGAATGGAGTGTTGCTTCACTTTGTTAATGCTGTCCTTTCAGAGAAAATCACTTTCCTTTGAAAGTGCCTTAAGCTAATTACAAGCATTCAACAGAAACTCACATGCATTTCTCTGAAAGAGAAGCAGTCTGTTCCAAAACTTCAATTCACTGTGCGAAGTGAATGGAGTGTTGCTTCACTTTCTAAATGCTGTCCTTTCAAAGAAAATCACTTTCCTTTGAAAGTGCCTTAAGTTACTTGTAAACATTAAGAAGAAACTCACATGCGTTTCTCTGAAAGAGAAGCAGTCTGTTCCAACACTTAAATTCACTGTGCGAAGTGAATGGAGTGTTGCTTCACTTTCTTAATGCTGTCCTTTCAGAGAAAATCACTTTCCTTTGAAAGTGCCTTAAGCTAATTACAAGCATTCAACAGAAACTCACATGCATTTCTCTGAAAGAGAAGCAGTCTGTTCCAACACTTCAATTCACTGCACGAAGGGAATGGAGTGTTGCTTCACTTTCTAAATGCTGTCCTTTCAGAGAAAATCACTTTCCTTTGAAAGTGCATTAAGCTACTTACAAGCATTCACCAGAAACTCACATGCGTTTCTTTGAAAGAGAAGCAGTCTGTTCCAACACTTCAATTCACTGTGCGAAGTGAATGGAGTGTTGCTTCACTTTCTAAATGCTGTCCTTTCAGAGAAAATCACTTTCCTTTGAAAGTGCCTTAAGTTACTTGCAAGCATTAGGAAGAAACTCACATGCGTTTCTCTGAAAGAGAAGCAGTCTATTCCAACACTTCAATTCACTGTGCGAAGTGAATGGAGTGTTGCTTCACTTTCTAAAGGCTGCCATTTCAGAGAAAATCACTTTCCTTTGAAAGTGCCTTAAGCTACTTACTAGCATTCACCAGAGACTCACATGCGTTACTCTGAAAGAGAAGCAGTCTGTTCCAACACTTCAATTCACTGTGCGAAGTGAATTGAATGTTACTTCACTTTCTAAATGCTGTACTTTCAGAGAAAATCACTTTCCTTTGAAAGTGCCTTAAGCTACTTTCAAGCATTCACAAGAAACACACATGCGTTTCTCTG
Organism: Myodes glareolus; assembly: GCF_982192425.1. NCBI lineage: Eukaryota > Metazoa > Chordata > Mammalia > Rodentia > Cricetidae > Myodes > Myodes glareolus. The sequence goes on along the minus strand of NW_028263211.1, from coordinate 59,022 downwards.
AAATAGAAGCAGTCTGTTCCAACACTTCAATTCTCTGTGCGAAGTGAATGGAGTGTTGCTTCACTTTCTAAATGCTGTCCTTTCAGAGAAAATCACTTTCTTTGAAAGTGCCTTAAGCTACTTACAAGCATTTACCAGAAACCCACATGCGTTTCTTTGAAAGAGAAGCAGTCGGTTCCAACACTTCAATTCTCTGTGCGAAGTGAATGGAGTGTTGCTTCACTTTCTAAATGCTGTCCTTTCACAGAAAATCACTTTCCTTTGAAAGTGCCTTAAGTTACTTGCAAGCATTAAGAAGAAACTCACATGCGTTTCTCTGAAAGAGAAGCAGTCTGTTCCAACACTTCAATTCACTGCACGAAGGGAATGGAGTGTTGCTTCACTTTCTAAATGCTGTCCTTTCAGAGAAAATCACTTTCCTTTGAAAGTGCCTTAAACTACTTTCAAGCATTCACAAAAAACTCACATGCGTTTCTCTGAAAGAGAAGCAGTCTGTTCCAACACTTCAATTCATTGTGCGAAGTGAATGGAGTGTTGCTTCACTTTCTAAATGCTGTCCTTTCAGAGAAAATCACTTTCCTTTGAAAGTGCCTTAAGCTAATTACAAGCATTCAACGGAAACTCACATGCATTTCTCTGAAAGAGAAGCAGTCTGTTCCAACACTTCAATTCACTGCACGATGGGAATGGAGTGTTGCTTCACTTTCTAAATGCTGTCCTTTCAGAGAAAATAACTTTCCTTTGAAAGTGCCTTAAGCTACTTACAAGCGTTCACCAGAAACTCACATGCGTTTCTTTGAAAGAGAAGCAGTCTGTTCCAACACTTCAATTCACTGTGCGAAGTGAATGGAGTGTTGCTTCACTTTCTAAATGCTGTCTTTTCCGAGAAAATCACTTTCCTTTGAAAGTTCCTTAAGGTACTTACAAGCATTCAACAGAAACTCACATGCATTTCTCTGAAAGAGAAGCAGTCTGTTCCAACACTTCAATTCACTGTGCGAAGTGAATGGAGTGTTGCTTCACTTTCTTAATGCTGTCCTTTTAGAGAAAATCACTTTCCTTTGAAAGTGCCTTAAACTAATTTCAAGCATTCACAGAAAACGCACATGCGTTTTTCTGAAAGAGAAGCAGTCTGTATCAACACTTCTATTCACTGTGCGAAGTGAATGGAGTGTTGCTTCACTTTCTAAATGCTGTCCTTTCAAAGAAAATCACTTTCCTTTGAAAGTGCCTTAAGCTACTTTCAAGCATTCACAAAAAATTCACATGTGTTTCTCTGAAAGAGAAGCAGTCTGTTCCAACACTTCAATTCTCTGTGCGAAGTGAATGGAGTGTTGCTTCACTTTCTAAAGGCTGTCCTTTCAAAGAAAATCACTTTCCTTTGAAAGGGCCTTAAGTTACTTTCAAGCATTAGGAAGAAACTCACATGTGTTTCTCTGAAAGAGAAGCAGTCGGTTCCAACACTTCAATTCACTGTGCGAAGTGAATGGAGTGTTGCTTCACTTTCTAAATGCTGTCCTTTCAGAGAAAATCACTTTCCTTTGAAAGTGCCTTAAGCTACTTACAAGCATTAGGAAGAAACTCACATGCGTTTCTCTGAAAGAGAAGCTTTCTGTTCCAACACTTCAATTCACTGTGCGAAGTGAATGGAGCGTTGCTTCACTTTCTGAATGCTGTCCTTTAAGAGAAAATCACATTTGTTTGAAAGTGCCTTAAGCAACTATCAAGCATTCACAAGAAACTCACATGCATTTCTCTGAAAGAGAAGCAGTCTGTTTCAACACTTCAATTCACTGTGCGAAGTGAATGGAGTGTTGCTTCACTTTCTAAATGCTGTCCTTTCAGAGAAAATTACTTTCCTTTGAAACTGCCTTGAGCTACTTACAAGTATTCACCAGAAACTCACATGCATTTCTCTGAAAGAGAAGCAGTCGGTTCCAACACTTCAATTCACTGTGCGAAGTGAATGGAGTGTTGCTTCACTTTCTAAATGCTGTCCTTTCAGAGAAAATCACTTTGTTAATGCTGTCCTTTCAGAGAAAATCACTTTCCTTTGAAAGTGCATTAAGCTACTTACAAGCATTCACCAGAAACTCACATGCGTTTCTCTGAAAGAGAAGCAGTCTGTTCCAACACTTTCTAAAGGCTGCCCTTTCAGAGAAAATCACTTTCCTTTGAAAGTGCCTTAAGCTACTTACTAGCATTCACAAGAAACACACATGCATTTCTCTGAAAGAGAAGCAGTCTGTTCCAACACTTTAACTCACTGCACGAAGGGAATGGAGTGTTGCTTCACTTTCTTAATGCTGTCCTTTCAGAGAAAATCACTTTCCTTTGAAAGTGCCTTAAGCTAATTACAAGCATTCAACAGAAACTCACATGCATTTCTCTGAAAGAGAAGCAGTCTGTTCCAACACTTTAACTCACTGCACGAAGGGAATGGAGTGTGGCTTCACTTTCTAAATGCTGTCCTTTCAGAGAAAATTACTTTCCTTTGAAACTGCCTTGCGCTACTTACAAGTATTCACCAGAAACTCACATGCATTTCTCTGAAAGAGAAGCAGTCGGTTCCAACACTTCAATTCACTGTGCGAAGTGAATGGAGTGTTGCTTCACTTTCTAAATGCTGTCCTTTCAGAGAAAATCACTTTCCTTTGAAAGTGCCTTAAGCTACTTACAAGCATTAGGAAGAAACTCACATGCGTTTCTCTGAAAGAGAAGCTTTCTGTTCCAACACTTCAATTCACTGTGCGAAGTGAATGGAGCGTTGCTTCACTTTCTGAATGCTGTCCTTTAAGAGAAAAACACATTTGTTTGAAAGTGCCTTAAGCAACTTTCAAGCATTCACAAGAAACTCACATGCATTTCTCTGAAAGAGAAGCAGTCTGTTCCAACACTTCAATTCACTGTGCGAAGTGAATGGAGTGTTGCTTCACTTTCTAAATGCTGTTATTTAAGAGAAAATCACTTTCCTATGAAAGTGCCTTAAGCTACTTACAAGCATTCACCAGAAACTCACATGCGTTTCTTTGAAAGAGAAGCAGTCTGTTCCAACACTTCAATTCAATGTGCGAAGTGAATGGAGTGTTGCTTCACTTTCTAAATGCTGTCCTTTCAGAGAAAATCACTTTCCTTTGAAAGTGCCTTAAGCTACTTACAAGCATTCACCAGAAACTCACATGCGTTTCTCTGAAAGAGAAGCAGTCTGTTCCAACACTTCAATTCACTGCACGAAGGGAATGGAGTGTTGCTTCACTTTCTAAATTCTGTCCTTTCAGAGAAAATCACTTTCCTTTGAAAGTGCCTTAAACTACTTTCAAGCATTCACAAAAAACTCACATGCACTTCACTGAAAGAGAAGCAGTCTGTTCCAACACTTCAATTCACTGTGCGAAGTGAATGGAGTGTTGCTTCACTTTCTAAATGCTGTCCTTTCAGAGAAAATCACTTTCCTTTAAAAGTGCCTTAAGCTAATTACAAGCATTCAACAGAAACTCACATGCATTTCTCTGAAAGAGAAGCAGTCTGTTCCAACACTTCAATTCACTGCACGATTTGAATGGAGTGTTGCTTCACTTTCTAAATGCTTTCCTTTCAGAGAAAATCACTTTCCTTTGAAAGTGCCTTAAGCTACTTACAAACATTCACCAGAAACTCACATGCGTTTCTTTGAAAGAGAAGCAGTCTGTTCCAACACTTCAATTCACTGTGCGAAGTGAATGGAGTGTTGCTTCACTTTCTAAATGCTGTCTTTTCCGAGAAAATCACTTTCCTTTGAAAGTGCCTTAAGGTACTTACAAGCATTAGGAAGAAACTCACATGCATTTCTCTGAAAGAGAAGCAGTCTGTTCCAACACTTCAATTCACTGCACGAAGGGAATGGAGTGTTGCTTCACTTTCTAAATTCTGTCCTTTCAGAGAAAATCACTTTCCTTTGAAAGTGCCTTAAACTACTTTCAAGCATTCACAAAAAACTCACATGCACTTCTCTGAAAGAGAAGCAGTCTGTTCCAACACTTCAATTCACTGTGCGAAGTGAATGGAGTGTTGCTTCACTTTCTAAATGCTGTACTTTCAGAGAAAATCACTTTCCTTTAAAAGTGCCTTAAGCCAATTACAAGCATTCAACAGAAACTCACATGCATTTCTCTGAAAGAGAAGCAGTCTGTTCCAACACTTCAATTCACTGCACGATTTAAATGGAGTTTTGCTTCACTTTCTAAATACTGTCCTTTCAGAGAAAATCACTTTCCTTTGAAAGTGCCTTAAGCTACTTACAAGCATTCACCAGAAACTCACATGCGTTTCCTTGAAAGAGAAGCAGTCTGTTCCAACACTTCAATTCACTGTGCGAAGTGAATGGAGTGTTGTTTCACTTTCTAAATGCTGTCTTTTCCGAGAAAATCACTTTCCTTTGAAAGTGCCTTAAGGATCTTACAAGCATTAGGAAGAAACTCACATGCAGTTCTCTGAAAGAGAAGCAGTCTGTTCCAACACTTCAATTCACTGTGCGAAGTGAATGGAGTGTTGCTTCACTTTCTTAATGCTGTCCTTTTAGAGAAAATCACTTTCCTTTGAAAGTGCCTTAAACTAATTTCAAGCATTCACAGAAAACGCACATGCGTTTTTCTGAAAGAGAAGCACTCTGTTCCAACACTTCAATTCACTGTGCGAAGTGAATGGAGTGTTGCTTCACTTTCTAAATGCTGTCCTTTCAGAGAAAATCACGTTCCTTTGAAAGTGCCTTAAGCTACTTACAAGCATTCACCAGAAACTCACATGCGTTTCTCTGAAAGAGAAGCAATCTGTTCCAACACTTCAATTCACTGTGCGAAGTGAAGGGAGTGTTGCCTCACTTTTGAAATGCTGTCCTTTCCGAGAAAATCACTTTCCTTTGAAAGTGCCTTAAGCTACTTTCAAGCATTCACAAAAAACTCACATGTGTTTCTCTGAAAGAGAAGCAGTCTGTTCCAACACTTCAATTCTCTGTGCGAAGTGAATGGAGTGTTGCTTCACTTTCTAAATGCTGTCCTTTCAAAGAAAATCACTTTCCTTTGAAAGTGCCTTAAGTTACTTGCAAGCATTAGGAAGAAACTCACATGCGTTTCTCTGAAAGAGAAGCAGTCTGTTCCAACACTTCAATTCACTGTGCGAAGTGAATGGAGTGTTGCTTCACTTTCTTAATGCTGTCCTTTCAGAGAAAATCACTTTCCTTTGAAAGTGCCTTAAGCTAATTACAAGCATTCAACAGAAACTCACATGCATTTTTCTGAAAGAGAAGCAGTCTGTTCCAACACGTCAATTCACTGCACGAGGGTAATGGAGTGTTGCTTAACTTTCTAAATGTTGTCCTTTCAGAGAAAATCACTTTCCTTTGGAAGTGCCTTAAGGTACTTACAAGCATTCAACAGAAACTCACATGCATTTCTCTGAAAGAGAAGCAGTCTGTTCCAACACTTCAATTCACTGTGCGAAGTGAATGGAGTGTTGCTTCACTTTCTAAATGCTGTCCTTTCAGAGAAAATCACTTTCCTTTGAAAGTGCATTAAGCTACTTACAAGCATTCACCAGAAACTCACATGCGTTTCTCTGAAAGAGAAGCAGTCTGTTCCAACACTTCAATTCACTGTGCGAAGTGAGTGGAGTGTTGCTTCACTTTCTAAAGGCTGCCCTTTCAGAGAAAATCACTTTCCTTTGAAAGTGCCTTAAGCTACTTACTAGCATTCACAAGAAACACACATGCATTTCTCTGAAAGAGAAGCAGTCTGTTCCAACACTTTAACTCACTGCACGAAGGGAATGGAGTGTTGCTTCACTTTCTTAATGCTGTCCTTTCAGAGAAAATCACTTTCCTTTGAAAGTGCCTTAAGCTAATTACAAGCATTCAACAGAAACTCACATGCATTTCTCTGAAAGAGAAGCAGTCTGTTCCAACACTTTAACTCACTGCACGAAGGGAATGGAGTGTTGCTTCACTTTCTAAATGCTGTCCTTTCAGAGAAAATTACTCTCCTTTGAAACTGCCTTGCGCTACTTACAAGTATTCACCAGAAACTCACATGCATTTCTCTGAAAGAGAAGCAGTCGGTTCCAACACTTCAATTCACTGTGCGAAGTGAATGGAGTGTTGCTTCACTTTCTAAATGCTGTCCTTTCAGAGAAAATCACTTTCCTTTGAAAGTGCCTTAAGCTACTTACAAGCATTAGGAAGAAACTCACATGCGTTTCTCTGAAAGAGAAGCTTTCTGTTCCAACACTTCAATTCACTGTGCGAAGTGAATGGAGCGTTGCTTCACTTTCTGAATGCTGTCCTTTAAGAGAAAATCACATTTGTTTGAAAGTGCCTTAAGCAACTTTCAAGCATTCACAAGAAACTCACATGCATTTCTCTGAAAGAGAAGCAGTCTGTTCCAACACTTCAATTCACTGTGCGAAGTGAATGGAGTGTTGCTTCACTTTCTAAATGCTGTTATTTAAGAGAAAATCACTTTCCTATGAAAGTGCCTTAAGCTACTTACAAGCATTCACCAGAAACTCACATGCGTTTCTTTGAAAGAGAAGCAGTCTGTTCCAACACTTCAATTCAATGTGCGAAGTGAATGGAGTGTTGCTTCACTTTCTAAATGCTGTCCTTTCAGAGAAAATCACTTTCCTTTGAAAGTGCCTTAAGCTACTTACAAGCATTCACCAGAAACTCACATGCGTTTCTCTGAAAGAGAAGCAGTCTGTTCCAACACTTCAATTCACTGCACGAAGGGAATGGAGTGTTGCTTCACTTTCTAAATGCTGTCCTTTCAGAGAAAATTACTTTCCTTTGAAACTGCCTTGCGCTACTTACAAGTATTCACCAGAAACTCACATGCATTTCTCTGAAAGAGAAGCAGTCGGTTCCAACACTTCAATTCACTGTGCGAAGTGAATGGAGTGTTGCTTCACTTTCTAAATGCTGTCCTTTCAGAGAAAATCACTTTCCTTTGAAAGTGCCTTAAGCTACTTACAAGCATTAGGAAGAAACTCACATGCGTTTCTCTGAAAGAGAAGCTTTCTGTTCCAACACTTCAATTCACTGTGCGAAGTGAATGGAGCGTTGCTTCACTTTCTGAATGCTGTCCTTTAAGAGAAAATCACATTTGTTTGAAAGTGCCTTAAGCAACTTTCAAGCATTCACAAGAAACTCACATGCATTTCTCTGAAAGAGAAGCAGTCTGTTCCAACACTTCAATTCACTGTGCGAAGTGAATGGAGTGTTGCTTCACTTTCTAAATGCTGTTATTTAAGAGAAAATCACTTTCCTATGAAAGTGCCTTAAGCTACTTACAAGCATTCACCAGAAACTCACATGCGTTTCTTTGAAAGAGAAGCAGTCTGTTCCAACACTTCAATTCAATGTGCGAAGTGAATGGAGTGTTGCTTCACTTTCTAAATGCTGTCCTTTCAGAGAAAATCACTTTCCTTTGAAAGTGCCTTAAGCTACTTACAAGCATTCACCAGAAACTCACATGCGTTTCTCTGAAAGAGAAGCAGTCTGTTCCAACACTTCAATTCACTGCACGAAGGGAATGGAGTGTTGCTTCACTTTCTAAATTCTGTCCTTTCAGAGAAAATCACTTTCCTTTGAAAGTGCCTTAAACTACTTTCAAGCATTCACAAAAAACTCACATGCACTTCACTGAAAGAGAAGCAGTCTGTTCCAACACTTCAATTCACTGTGCGAAGTGAATGGAGTGTTGCTTCACTTTCTAAATGCTGTCCTTTCAGAGAAAATCACTTTCCTTTAAAAGTGCCTTAAGCTAATTACAAGCATTCAACAGAAACTCACATGCATTTCTCTGAAAGAGAAGCAGTCTGTTCCAACACTTCAATTCACTGCACGATTTGAATGGAGTGTTGCTTCACTTTCTAAATGCTTTCCTTTCAGAGAAAATCACTTTCCTTTGAAAGTGCCTTAAGCTACTTACAAACATTCACCAGAAACTCACATGCGTTTCTTTGAAAGAGAAGCAGTCTGTTCCAACACTTCAATTCACTGTGCGAAGTGAATGGAGTGTTGCTTCACTTTCTAAATGCTGTCTTTTCCGAGAAAATCACTTTCCTTTGAAAGTGCCTTAAGGTACTTACAAGCATTAGGAAGAAACTCACATGCATTTCTCTGAAAGAGAAGCAGTCTGTTCCAACACTTCAATTCACTGCACGAAGGGAATGGAGTGTTGCTTCACTTTCTAAATTCTGTCCTTTCAGAGAAAATCACTTTCCTTTGAAAGTGCCTTAAACTACTTTCAAGCATTCACAAAAAACTCACATGCACTTCTCTGAAAGAGAAGCAGTCTGTTCCAACACTTCAATTCACTGTGCGAAGTGAATGGAGTGTTGCTTCACTTTCTAAATGCTGTACTTTCAGAGAAAATCACTTTCCTTTAAAAGTGCCTTAAGCCAATTACAAGCATTCAACAGAAACTCACATGCATTTCTCTGAAAGAGAAGCAGTCTGTTCCAACACTTCAATTCACTGCACGATTTAAATGGAGTTTTGCTTCACTTTCTAAATACTGTCCTTTCAGAGAAAATCACTTTCCTTTGAAAGTGCCTTAAGCTACTTACAAGCATTCACCAGAAACTCACATGCGTTTCCTTGAAAGAGAAGCAGTCTGTTCCAACACTTCAATTCACTGTGCGAAGTGAATGGAGTGTTGTTTCACTTTCTAAATGCTGTCTTTTCCGAGAAAATCACTTTCCTTTGAAAGTGCCTTAAGGATCTTACAAGCATTAGGAAGAAACTCACATGCAGTTCTCTGAAAGAGAAGCAGTCTGTTCCAACACTTCAATTCACTGTGCGAAGTGAATGGAGTGTTGCTTCACTTTCTTAATGCTGTCCTTTTAGAGAAAATCACTTTCCTTTGAAAGTGCCTTAAACTAATTTCAAGCATTCACAGAAAACGCACATGCGTTTTTCTGAAAGAGAAGCACTCTGTTCCAACACTTCAATTCACTGTGCGAAGTGAATGGAGTGTTGCTTCACTTTCTAAATGCTGTCCTTTCAGAGAAAATCACGTTCCTTTGAAAGTGCCTTAAGCTACTTACAAGCATTCACCAGAAACTCACATGCGTTTCTCTGAAAGAGAAGCAATCTGTTCCAACACTTCAATTCACTGTGCGAAGTGAAGGGAGTGTTGCCTCACTTTTGAAATGCTGTCCTTTCCGAGAAAATCACTTTCCTTTGAAAGTGCCTTAAGCTACTTTCAAGCATTCACAAAAAACTCACATGTGTTTCTCTGAAAGAGAAGCAGTCTGTTCCAACACTTCAATTCTCTGTGCGAAGTGAATGGAGTGTTGCTTCACTTTCTAAATGCTGTCCTTTCAAAGAAAATCACTTTCCTTTGAAAGTGCCTTAAGTTACTTGCAAGCATTAGGAAGAAACTCACATGCGTTTCTCTGAAAGAGAAGCAGTCTGTTCCAACACTTCAATTCACTGTGCGAAGTGAATGGAGTGTTGCTTCACTTTCTTAATGCTGTCCTTTCAGAGAAAATCACTTTCCTTTGAAAGTGCCTTAAGCTAATTACAAGCATTCAACAGAAACTCACATGCATTTTTCTGAAAGAGAAGCAGTCTGTTCCAACACGTCAATTCACTGCACGAGGGTAATGGAGTGTTGCTTAACTTTCTAAATGCTGTCCTTTCAGAGAAAATCACTTTCCTTTGGAAGTGCCTTAAGGTACTTACAAGCATTCAACAGAAACTCACATGCATTTCTCTGAAAGAGAAGCAGTCTGTTCCAACACTTCAATTCACTGTGCGAAGTGAATGGAGTGTTGCTTCACTTTCTAAATGCTGTCCTTTCAGAGAAAATCACTTTCCTTTGAAAGTGCATTAAGCTACTTACAAGCATTCACCAGAAACTCACATGCGTTTCTTTGAAAGAGAACCAGTCTGTTCCAACACTTCAATTCACTGTGCGAAGTGAATGGAGTGTTGCTTCACTTTCTAAATGCTGTCCTTTCAGAGAAAATCACTTTCCTTTGAAAGTGCCTTAAATTACTTGCAAGCATTAGGAAGAAACTCACATGCGTTTCTCTGAAATAGAAGCAGTCTGTTCCAACACTTCAACTCACTGTACGAAGTGAATGGAGTGTTGCTTCACTTTCTAAATGCTGTCCTTTCAGAGAAAATTACTTTCCTTTGAAACTGCCTTGAGCTACTTGCAAGCATTCACCAGAAACTCACATGCATTTCTCTGAAAGAGAAGCAGTCTGTTCCAACACTTCAATTCACTGTGCGAAGTGAATGGAGTGTTGCTTCACTTTCTAAAGGCTGCCCTTTCAGAGAAAATCACTTTCCTTTGAAAGTGCCTTAAGCTACTTACTAGCATTCACCAGGGACTCACATGCGTTTCTCTGAAAGAGAAGCAGTCTGTTCCAACACTTCAATTCACTCTGCGAAGTGAATGGAATATTACTTCACTTTCTAAATGCTGTACTTTCAGAGAAAATCACTTTCCTTTGAAAGTGCCTTAAGCTACTTTCAAGCATTCACAAGAAACACACATGCATTTCTCTGAAAGAGAAGCAGTCTCTTCCAACACTTCAATTCACTGTGCGAAGTGAATGGAGTGTTGCTTCACTTTCTAAATGCTGTACTTTCAGAGAAAATCACTTTCCTTTGAAAGTGCCTTAAGCTACTTTCAAGCATTCACAAGAAACACACATGCGTTTCTCTGAAATAGAAGCAGTCTGTTCCAACACTTCAACGCACTGTGTGAAGTTAATGGAGTGTTGCTTCACTTTCTAAATGCTGTCCTTTCAAAGAAAATCACTTTCCTTTGAAAGTGCCTTAAGTTACTTGCAAGCATTCAACAGAAACTCACATGCATTTCTCTGAAAGAGAAGCAGTCTGTTCCAACACTTCAATTCACTGTGCGAAGTGAATGGAGTGTTGCTTCACTTTCTAAATGCTGTCCTTTCAGAAAAAATCACTTTCCTTTGAAAGTGCCTTAAGCTAATTACAAGCATTCAACAGAAAATCACATACGTTTCTTTGAAAGAGAAGCAGTCTGTTCCAACACTTCAATTCACTGTGCGAAGTGAATGGAGTGTTGCTTCACTTTCTAAAGGCTGCCCTTTCAGAGAAAATCACTTTCCTTTGAAAGTGCCTTAAGCTACTTACTAGCATTCACAAGAAACACACATGCATTTCTCTGAAAGAGAAGCAGTCTGTTCCAACATTTTAACTCACTGCACGAAGGGAATGGAGTGTTGCTTCACTTTCTTAATGCTGTCCTTTCAGAGAAAATCACTTTCCTTTGAAAGTGCCTTAAGCTAATTACAAGCATTCAACAGAAACTCACATGCATTTCTCTGAAAGAGAAGCAGTCTGTTCCAACACTTCAATTCACTGTGCGAAGTGAATGGAGTGTTGCTTCACTTTCTAAATGCTGTCCTTTCAGAGAAAATCACGTTCCTTTGAAAGTGCCTTAAGCTACTTACAAGCATTCACTAGAAACTCACATGCGTTTCTCTGAAAGAGAAGCAATCTGTTCCAACACTTCAATTCACTGTGCGAAGTGAATGGAGTGTTGCTTCACTTTCTAACTGCTGTCCTTTCAAAGAAAATCATTTTCCTTTGAAAGTGCCTTAAGTTACTTGCAAGCATTAGGAAGAAACTCACATGCGTTTCTCTGAAAGAGAAGCAGTCTGTTCCAACACTTCAATTCACTGCACGAAGGGAATGGAGTGTTGCTTCACTTTCTAAATGCGGTCCTTTCAGAGAAAATCACTTTCCTTTGAAAGTGCACTAAGCTACTTACAAGCATTCACCAGAAACTCACATGCGTTTCTTTGAAAGAGAAGCAGTCTGTTCCAACACTTCAATTCACTGCACGAAGGGAATGGAGTGTTGCTTCACTTTCTAAATGCTGTCCTTTCAGAGAAAATCACTTTCCTTTGAAAGTGCATTAAGCTACTTACAAGCATTCACCAGAAACTCACATGCGTTTCTCTGATATAGAAGCAGTCTGTTCCAACACTTCAACTCACTGTACGAAGTGAATGGAGTGTTGCTTCACTTTCTAAATGCTGTCCTTTCAGAGAAAATTACTTTCCTTTGAAACTGCCTTGAGCTACTTACAAGCATTCAACAGAAACTCACATGCATTTCTCTGAAAGAGAAGCAGTCGGTTCCAACACTTCAATTCACTATGCGAAGTGAATGGAGTGTTGCTTCACTTTCTAAATGCTGTCATTTCAGAGAAAATCACTTTCCTTTGAAAGTGCCTTAAGCTACTTACAAGCATTAGGAAGAAACTCACATGCGTTTCTATGAAAGAGAATCTTTATGTTCCAACACTTCAATTCACTGTGCGAAGTGAATGGAGTGTTGCTTCACTTTCTAAATGCTGTCCTTTCAGAGAAAATCACTTTTGTTTGAAAGTGCCTTAAGCAACTTTCAAGCATTCACAAGAAACTCACATGCATTTCTCTGAAAGCGAAGCAGTCTGTTCCAACACTTCAATTCACTGTGCGAAGTGAATGGAGTGTTGCTTCACTTTCTAAATGCTGTCCTTTCAGAGAAAATCACTTTCCTTTGAAAGTGCATTAAGCTACTTACAAGCATTCACCAGAAACTCACATGCATTTCTTGAAAGAGAAGCAGTCTGTTCCAACACTTCAATTCACTGTGCAAAGTGAATGGAGTATTGCTTCACTTTCTAAATGCTGTCCTTTCAAAGAAAATCACTTTCCTTTGAAAGTTCCTTAAGTTACTTGCAAGCATTAGGAAGAACCTCACATGCGTTTCTCTGAAAGAGAAGCAGTCTGTTCCAACACTTCAATTCACTGTGCGAAGTGAATGGAGTGTTGCTTCACTTTCTTAATGCTGTCCTTTCAGAGAAAATCACTTTCCTTTGAAAGTGCCTTAAGCTAATTACAAGCATTCAACAGAAACTCACATGCATTTCTCTGAAAGAGAAGCAGTCTGTTCCAACACTTCAATTCACTGCACGAAGGGAATGGAGTGTTGCTTCACTTTCTAAATGCTGTCCTTTCAGAGAAAATCACTTTCCTTTGAAAGTGCCTTAAGGTACTTACAAGCATTCAACAGAAACTCACATGCATTTCTCTGAAAGAGAAGCAGTCTGTTCCAACACTTCAATTCACTGTGCGAAGTGAATGGAGTGTTGCTTCACTTTCTAAATGCTGTCCTTTCAGAGAAAATCACTTTCCTTTGAAAGTGCCTTAAATTACTTGCAAGCATTAGGAAGAAACTCACATGCGTTTCTCTGAAAGAGAAGCAGTCTGTTCCAACACTTCAATTCACTGTGCGAAGTGAATGGAGTGTTGCTTCACTTTCTAAAGGCTGCCCTTTCAGAGAAAATCACTTTCCTTTGAAAGTGCCTTAAGCTACTTACTAGCATTCACCAGAGACTCACATGCGTTACTCTGAAAGAGAAGCAGTCTGTTCCAACACTTCAATTCACTGTGCGAAGTGAATGGAATGTTACTTCACTTTATAAATGCTGTACTTTCAGAGAAAATAACTTTCCTTTGAAAGTGCCTTAAGCTACTTTCAAGCATTCACAAGAAACACACATGCGTTTCTCTGAAATAGAAGCAGTCTGTTCCAACACTTCAACTCACTGTACGAAGTGAATGGAGTGTTGCTTCACTTTCTAAATGCTGTCCTTTCAGAGAAAATTACTTTCCTTTGAAACTGCCTTGAGCTACTTACAAGCATTCACCAGAAACTCACATGCATTTCTCTGAAAGAGAAGCAGTCGGTTCCAACACTTCAATTCACTGTGCGAAGTGAATGGAGTGTTGCTTCACTTTCTAAAGGCTGCCCTTTCAGAGAAAATCACTTTCCTTTGAAAGTGCCTTAAGCTACTTACTAGCATTCACCAGAGACTCACATGCGTTACTCTGAAAGAGAAGCAGTCTGTTCCAACACTTCAATTCACTGTGCGAAATGAATGGAATGTTACTTCACTTTCTAAATGCTGTCCTTTCAGAGAAAATCACTTTCCTTTGAAAGTGCCTTAAGCTACTTTCAAGCATTCACAAGAAACACACATGCATTTCTCTGAAAGAGAAGCAGTCTCTTCCAACACTTCAATTCACTGTGCGAAGTGAATGGAGTGTTGCTTCACTTTCTAAATGCTGTACTTTCAGAGAAAATCACTTTCCTTTGAAAGTGCCTTAAGCTACTTTCAAGCATTCACAAGAAACACACATGCGTTTCTCTGAAATAGAAGCAGTCTGTTCCAACTCTTCAACTCACTGTGCGAAGTGAATGGAGTGTTGCTTCACTTTCTAAATGCTGTCCTTTCAAAGAAAATCACTTTCCTTTGAAAGTGCCTTAAATTACTTGCAAGCATTCAACAGAAACTCACATGCATTTCTCTGAAAGAGAAGCAGTCTGTTCCAACACTTCAATTCACTGTGCGAAGTGAATGGAGTGTTGCTTCACTTTATAAATGCTGTCCTTTCAGAGAAAATCACTTTCCTTTGAAAGTGCCTTAAGCTACTTACAAGTATTCAACAGAAACTCACATGCATTTCTCTGAAAGAGAAGCAGTCTGTTCCAACACTTCAATTCACTGCACGAAGGGAATGGAGTGTTGCTTCACTTTCTAAATGCTGTCCTTTCAGAGAAAATCACTTTCCTTTGAAAGTGCATTAAGCTACTCAGAAGCATTCACCAGAAACTCACATGCGTTTCTCTGAAAGAGAAGCAGTCTGTTCCAACACTTCAATTCACTGTGCGAAGTGAATGGAGTGTTGCTTCACTTTCAAAATGCTGTCCTTTCAGAGAAAATCACTTTCCTTTGAAAGTGCCTTAAGTTACTTGCAAGCATTAGGAAGAAACTCACATGCGTTTCTCTGAAAGAGAAGCAGTCTGTTCCAACACTTCAATTCACTGTGCGAAGTGAATGGAGTGTTGCTTCACTTTCTAAAGGCTGTCCTTTCAGAGAAAATCACTTTCCGTTGAAAGTGCCTTAAGCTACTTACTAGCATTCACCAGAGACTCACATGCGTTACTCTGAAAGAGGAGCAGTCTGTTCCAACACTTCAATTCACTGTGCGAAGTGAATGGAGTGTTGCTTCACTTTCTAAAGGCTGTCCTTTCAGAGAAAATCACGTTCCTTTGAAAGTGCCTTAAGCTACTTACAAGCATTCACCAGAAACTCACATGCATTTCTCTGAAAGAGAAGCAGTCTGTTCCAACACTTCAATTCACTGTGCAAAGTTCATGGAGTGTTGCCTCACTTTTGAAATGCTGTCCTTTCCGAGAAAATCACTTTCCTTTGAAAGTGCCTTAAGCTACTTTCAAGCATTCACAAAAAACTCACATGTGTTTCTCTGAAAGAGAAGCAGTCTGTTCCAACCCTTCAATTCTCTGTGCGAAGTGAATGGAGTGTTGCTTCACTTTCTAAAGGCTGTCCTTTCAAAGAAAATCACTTTCCTTTGAAAGTGCCTTAAGTTACTTGCAAGCATTAGGAAGAAATTCACATGCGTTTCTCTGAAAGAGAAGCAGTCTGTTCCAACACTTCAATTCATTGTGCGAAGTGAATGGAGTGTTGCTTCACTTTCTAAATTCTGTTCTTTCAGAGAAAATCACTTTCCTTTGAAAGTGCCTTAAACTACTTTCAAGCATTCACAAAAAACTCACATGCGTTTCTCTGAAAGAGAAGCAGTCTGTTCCAACACTTCAATTCACTCTGCGAAGTGAATGGAGTGTTGCTTCACTTTCTAAATGCTGTCCTTTCAGAGAAAATCACTTTCCTTTGAAAGTGCCTTAAGCTACTTTCAAGCATTCACAAGAAACACACATGCATTTCTCTGAAATAGAAGCAGTCTGTTTCAACACTTCAATTCACTGTGCGAAGTGAATGGAGTGTTGCTTCACTTTCTAAATGCTGTCCTTTCAGAGAAAATCACTTTCCTTTGAAAGTGCCTTAAGCTACTTACAAGCATTCAACAGAAACTCACATGCATTTCTCTGAAAGAGAAGCAGTCTGTTCCAAAACTTCAATTCACTGTGCGAAGTGAATGGAGTGTTGCTTCCCTTTCTAAATGCTGTCCTTTCAAAGAAAATCACTTTCCTTTGAAAGTGCCTTAAGTTACTTGCAAACATTAAAAAGAAACTCACATGCGTTTCTCTGAAAGAGAAGCAGTCTGTTCCAACACTTCAATTCACTGTGCGAAGTGAATGGAGTGTTGCTTCACTTTCTTAATGCTGTCCTTTCAGAGAAAATCACTTTCCTTTGAAAGTGCCTTAAGCTAATTACAAGCATTCAACAGAAACTCACATGCATTTCTCTGAAAGAGAAGCAGTCTGTTCCAACACTTCGATTCACTGCACGAAGGGAATGGAGTGTTGCTTCACTTTCTAAATGCTGTCCTTTCAGAGAAAATCACTTTCCTTTGAAAGTGCATTAAGCTACTTACAAGCATTCACCAGAAACTCACATGCGTTTCTTTGAAAGAGAAGCAGTCTGTTCCAACACTTCAATTCACTGTGCGAAGTGAATGGAGTGTTGCTTCACTTTGTAAATGCTGTCCTTTCAGAGAAAATCACTTTCCTTTGAAAGTGCCTTAAGTTACTTGCAGGCATTAGGAAGAAACTCACATGCGTTTCTCTGAAAGAGAAGCAGTCTATTCCAACACTTCAATTCACTGTGCGAAGTGAATGGAGTGTTGCTTCACTTTCTAAAGGCTGCCCTTTCAGAGAAAATCACTTTCCTTTGAAAGTGCCTTAAGCTACTTACTAGCATTCACCAGAGACTCACATGCGTTACTCTGAAAGAGAAGCAGTCTGTTCCAACACTTCAATTCACTGTGCGAAGTGAATTGAATGTTACTTCACTTTCTAAATGCTGTACTTTCAGAGAAAATCACTTTCCTTTGAAAGTGCCTTAAGCTACTTTCAAGCATTCACAAGAAACACACATGCGTTTCTCTGAAATAGAAGCAGTCTGTTCCAACACTTCAATTCACTGCACGAAGGGAATGGAGTGTTGCTTCACTTTCTAAATGCTGTCCTTTCAGAGAAAATCACTTTCCTTTGAAAGTGCCTTAAACTACTTTCAAGCATTCACAAAAAACTCACATGCGTTTCTCTGAAAGAGAAGCAGTCTGTTCCAACACTTCAATTCACTGTGCGAAGTGAATGGAGTGTTGCTTCACTTTCTAAATGCTGTCCTTTCAGAGAAAATCACTTTCCTTTGAAAGTGCCTTAAGCTAATTACAAGCATTCAACGGAAACTCACATGCATTTCTCTGAAAGAGAAGCAGTCTGTTCCAACACTTCAATTCACTGCACGATGGGAATGGAGTGTTGCTTCACTTTCTAAATGCTGTCCTTTCAGAGAAAATCACTTTCCTTTGAAAGTGCCTTAAGCTACTTAGAAGCGTTCACCAGAAACTCACATGTGTTTCTTTGAAAGAGAAGCAGTCTGTTCCAACACTTCAATTCACTGTGCGAAGTGAATGGAGTGTTGCTTCACTTTCTAAATGCTGTCTTTTCCGAGAAAATCACTTTCCTTTGAGAGTGCCTTAAGGTACTTACAAGCATTCAACAGAAACTCACATGCATTTCTCTGAAAGAGAAGCAGTCTGTTCCAACACTTCAATTCACTGTGCGAAGTGAATGGAGTGTTGCTTCACTTTCTTAATGCTGTCCTTTTAGAGAAAATCACTTTCCTTTGAAAGTGCCTTAAACTAATTTCAAGCATTCACAGAAAACGCACATGCGTTTTTCTGAAAGAGAAGCAGTCTGTATCAACACTTCAATTTACTGTGCGAAGTGAATGGAGTGTTGCTTCACTTTCTAAATGCTGTCCTTTCAGAGAAAATCACGTTCCTTTGAAAGTGCCTTAAGCTACTTACAAGCATTCACCAGAAACTCACAAGCGTTTCTCTGAAAGAGAAGCAGTCTGTTCCAACACTTCAGTTCACTGTGCGAAGTGAATGGAGTGTTGCTTCACTTTCTAAATTCTGTCCTTTCAGAGAAAATCACTTTCCTTTGAAAGTGCCTTAAACTACTTTCAAGCATTCACAAAAAACTCACATGCGTTTCTCTGAAAGAGAAGCAGTCTGTTCCAACACTTCAATTCACTGTGCGAAGTGAATGGAGTGTTGCTTCACTTTCTTAATGCTGTCCTTTCAGAGAAAATCACTTTCCTTTGAAAGTGCCTTAAGCTAATTACAAGCATTCAACAGAAACTCACATGCGTTTCTTTGAAAGAGAAGCAGTCTGTTCCAACACTTCAATTCACTGTGCGAAGTGAATGGAGTGTTGCTTCACTTTCTAAATGCTGTCCTTTCAGAGAAAATCACTTTCCTTTAAAAGTGCATTAAGTTACTTGCAAGCATTAGGAAGAAACTCACATGCGTTTCTCTGAAAGAGAAGCAGTCTGTTCCAACACTTCAATTCACTGTGCAAAGTGAATGGAGTGTTGCTTCACTTTCTTAATGCTGTCCTTTCAGAGAAAATCACTTTCCTTTGAAAGGGCCTTAAGCTAATTACAAGCATTCAACAGAAACTCACATGCATTTCTCTGAAGAGAAGCAGTCTGTTCCAACACTTCAATTCACTGCACGAAGGGAATGGAGTGTTGCTTCACTTTCTAAATGCTGTCCTTTCAGAGAAAATCACTTTTTTTGAAAGTGCCTTAAGCTACTTACAAGCATTCACCAGAAACTCACATGCGTTTCTCTGAAAGAGAAGCAGTCTCTTCCAACACTTCAATTCACTGCACGAAGTGAATGGAGTGTTGCTTCACTTTCTAAAGGCTGCCCTTTCAGAGAAAATCACTTTCCTTTGAAAGTGCCTTTAGCTACTTACTAGCATTCACCAGAGACTCACATGCGTTACTCTGAAAGAGAAGCAGTCTGTTCCAACACTTCAATTCACAGTGCGAAGTGAATGGAATGTTACTTCACTTTCTAAATGCTGTACTTTCAGAGAAAATCACTTTCCTTTGAAAGTGCCTTAAGCTACTTTCAAGCATTCACAAGAAACACACATGCGTTTCTCTGAAATAGAAGCAGTCTGTTCCAACACTTCAACTCACTGTACGAAGTGAATGGAGTGTTGCTTCACTTTCTAAATGCTGTCCTTTCAGAGAAAATTACTTTCCTTTGAAACTGTCTTGAGCTACTTACAAGCATTCAACAGAAACTCACATGCATTTCTCTGAAAGAGAAGCAGTCGGTTCCAACACTTCAATTCACTATGCGAAGTGAATGGAGTGTTGCTTCACTTTCTAAATGCTGTCATTTCAGAGAAAATCACTTTCCTTTGAAAGTGCCTTAAGCTACTTACAAGCATTAGGAAGAAACTCACATGCGTTTCTCTGAAAGAGAAGCTTTCTGTTCCAACACTTCAATTCACTGTGCGAAGTGAATGGAGTGTTGCTTCACTTTCTAAATGCTGTCCTTTCAGAGAAAATCACTTTTGTTTGAAAGTGCCTTAAGCAACTTTCAAGCATTTACAAGAAACTCACATGCATTTCTCTGAAAGAGAAGCAGTCTGTTCCAACACTTCAATTCACTGTGCGAAGTGAATGGAGTGTTGCTTCACTTTCTAAATGTTGTCCTTTCAGAGAAAATCACTTTCCTTTGAAAGTGCCTTAAGCTACTTACAAGCATTCACCAGAAACTCACATGCGTTTCTTGAAAGAGAAGCAGTCTGTTCCATCACTTCAATTCACTGTGCGAAGTGAATGGAGTGTTGCTTCACTTTCTAAATGCTGTCCTTTCAAAGAAAATCACTTTCCTTTGAAAGTGCCTTAAGTTACTTGCAAGCATTAGGAAGAAACTCACATGCGTTTTTCTGAAAGAGAAGCAGTCTGTTCCAACACTTCAATTCACTGTGCGAAGTGAATGGAGTGTTGATTCACTTTCTTAATGCTGTCCTTTCAGAGAAAATCACTTTCCTTTGAAAGTGCCTTAAGCTAATTACAAGCATTCAACAGAAACTCACATGCATTTCTCTGAAAGAGAAGCAGTCTGTTCCAAAACTTCAATTCACTGTGCGAAGTGAATGGAGTGTTGCTTCACTTTCTAAATGCTGTCCTTTCAAAGAAAATCACTTTCCTTTGAAAGTGCCTTAAGTTACTTGTAAACATTAAGAAGAAACTCACATGCGTTTCTCTGAAAGAGAAGCAGTCTGTTCCAACACTTAAATTCACTGTGCGAAGTGAATGGAGTGTTGCTTCACTTTCTTAATGCTGTCCTTTCAGAGAAAATCACTTTCCTTTGAAAGTGCCTTAAGCTAATTACAAGCATTCAACAGAAACTCACATGCATTTCTCTGAAAGAGAAGCAGTCTGTTCCAACACTTCAATTCACTGCACGAAGGGAATGGAGTGTTGCTTCACTTTCTAAATGCTGCCCTTTCAGAGAAAATCACTTTCCTTTGAAAGTGCATTAAGCTACTTACAAGCATTCACCAGAAACTCACATGCGTTTCTTTGAAAGAGAAGCAGTCTGTTCCAACACTTCAATTCACTGTGCGAAGTGAATGGAGTGTTGCTTCACTTTCTAAATGCTGTCCTTTCAGAGAAAATCACTTTCCTTTGAAAGTGCCTTAAGTTACTTGCAAGCATTAGGAAGAAACTCACATGCGTTTCTCTGAAAGAGAAGCAGTCTATTCCAACACTTCTATTCACTGTGCGAAGTGAATGGAGTGTTGCTTCACTTTCTAAAGGCTGCCCTTTCAGAGAAAATCACTTTCCTTTGAAAGTGCCTTAAGCTACTTACTAGCATTCACCAGAGACTCACATGCGTTACTCTGAAAGAGAAGCAGTCTGTTCCAACACTTCAATTCACTGTGCGAAGTGAATTGAATGTTACTTCAATTTCTAAATGCTGTACTTTCAGAGAAAATCACTTTCCTTTGAAAGTGCCTTAAGCTACTTTCAAGCATTCACAAGAAACACACATGCGTTTCTCTGAAATAGAAGCAGTCTGTTCCAACACTTCAATTCTCTGTGCGAAGTGAATGGAGTGTTGCTTCACTTTCTAAATGCTGTCCTTTCAGAGAAAATCACTTTCTTTGAAAGTGCCTTAAGCTACTTACAAGCATTTACCAGAAACCCACATGCGTTTCATTGAAAGAGAAGCAGTCGGTTCCAACACTTCAATTCTCTGTGCGAAGTGAATGGAGTGTTGCTTCACTTTCTAAATGCTGTCCTTTCACAGAAAATCACTTTCCTTTGAAAGTGTCTTAAGTTACTTGCAAGCATTAAGAAGAAACTCACATGCGTTTCTCTGAAAGAGAAGCAGTCTGTTCCAACACTTCAATTCACTGCACGAAGGGAATGGAGTGTTGCTTCACTTTCTAAATGCTGTCCTTTCAGAGAAAATCACTTTCCTTTGAACGTGCCTTAAACTACTTTCAAGCATTCACAAAAAACTCACATGCGTTTCTCTGAAAGAGAAGCAGTCTGTTCCAACACTTCAATTCATTGTGCGAAGTGAATGGAGTGTTGCTTCACTTTCTAAATGCTGTCCTTTCAGAGAAAATCACTTTCCTTTGAAAGTGCCTTAAGCTAATTACAAGCATTCAACGGAAACTCACATGCATTTCTCTGAAAGAGAAGCAGTCTGTTCCAACACTTCAATTCACTGCACGATGGGAATGGAGTGTTGCTTCACTTTCTAAATGCTGTCCTTTCAGAGAAAATAACTTTCCCTTGAAAGTGCCTTAAGCTACTTACAAGCGTTCACCAGAAACTCACATGCGTTTCTTTGAAAGAGAAGCAGTCTGTTCCAACACTTCAATTCACTGTGCGAAGTGAATGGAGTGTTGCTTCACTTTCTAAATGCTGTCTTTTCCGAGAAAATCACTTTCCTTTGAAAGTGCCTTAAGGTACTTACAAGCATTCAACAGAAACTCACATGCATTTCTCTGAAAGAGAAGCAGTCTGTTCCAACACTTCAATTCACTGTGCGAAGTGAATGGAGTGTTGCTTCACTTTCTTAATGCTGTCCTTTTAGAGAAAATCACTTTCCTTTGAAAGTGCCTTAAACTAATTTCAAGCATTCACAGAAAACGCACATGCGTTTTTCTGAAAGAGAAGCAGTCTGTATCAACACTTCAATTCACTGTGCGAAGTGAATGGAGTGTTGCTTCACTTTCTAAATGCTGTGCTTTCAGAGAAAATCACGTTCCTTTGAAAGTGCATTAAGCTACTTACAAGCATTCACCAGAAACTCACATGCGTTTCTCTGAAAGAGAAGCAATCTGTTCCAACACTTCAATTCACTGTGCGAAGTGAATGGAGTGTTGCTTCACTTTCTAACTGCTGTCCTTTCAAAGAAAATCACTTTCCCTTGAAAGTGCCTTAAGCTACTTTCAAGCATTCACAAAAAATTCACATGTGTTTCTCTGAAAGAGAAGCAGTCTGTTCCAACACTTCAATTCTCTGTGCGAAGTGAATGGAGTGTTGCTTCACTTTCTAAAGGCTTTCCTTTCAAAGAAAATCACTTTCCTTTGAAAGTGCCTTAAGTTACTTGCAAGCATTAAGAAGAAACTCACATGCGTTTCTCTGAAATAGAAGCAGTCTGTTCCAACACTTCAATTCACTGTGCGAAGTGAATGGAGTGTTGCTTCACTTTCTAAATGCTGTCCTTTCAGAGAAAATCACTTTCCTTTGAAAGTGCCTTAAGTTACTTGCAAGCGTTAGGAAGAAACTCACATGCGTTTCTCTGAAAGAGAAGCAGTCTGTTCCAACACTTCAATTCACTGTGCGAAGTGAATGGAGTGTTGCTTCACTTTCTTAATGCTGTCCTTTCAGAGAAAATCACTTTCCTTTGAAAGGGCCTTAAGCTAATTACAAGCATTCAACAGAAACTCACATGCATTTCTCTGAAGAGAAGCAGTCTGTTCCAACACTTTATTTCACTGCACGAAGGGAATGGAGTGTTGCTTCACTTTCTAAATGCTGTCCTTTCAGAGAAAATCACTTTCCTTTGAAAGTGCATTAAGCTACTTACAAGCATTCACCAGAAACTCACATGCGTTTCTCTGAAAGAGAAGCAGTCTGTTCCAACACTTCAATTCACTGCACGAAGTGAATGGAGTGTTGCTTCACTTTCTAAAGGCTGCCCTTTCAGAGAAAATCACTTTCCTTTGAATGTGCCTTTAGCTACTTACTAGCATTCACCAGAGACTCACATGCGTTACTCTGAAAGAGAAGCAGTCTGTTCCAACACTTCAATTCACTGTGCGAAGTGAATGGAATGTTACTTCACTTTCTAAATGCTGTACTTTCAGAGAAAATCACTTTCCTTTGAAAGTGCCTTAAGCTACTTTCAAGCATTCACAAGAAACACACATGCGTTTCTCTGAAATAGAAGCAGTCTGTTCCAACACTTCAACTCACTGTACGAAGTGAATGGAGTGTTGCTTCACTTTCTAAATGCTGTCCTTTCAGAGAAAATTACTTTCCTTTGAAACTGTCTTGAGCTACTTACAAGCATTCAACAGAAACTCACATGCATTTCTCTGAAAGAGAAGCAGTCGGTTCCAACACTTCAATTCACTATGCGAAGTGAATGGAGTGTTGCTTCACTTTCTAAATGCTGTCATTTCAGAGAAAATCACTTTCCTTTGAAAGTGCCTTAAGCTACTTACAAGCATTAGGAAGAAACTCATATGCGTTTCTCTGAAAGAGAAGCTTTCTGTTCCAACACTTCAATTCACTGTGCGAAGTGAATGGAGTGTTGCTTCACTTTCTAAATGCTGTCCTTTCAGAGAAAATCACTTTTGTTTGAAAGTGCCTTAAGCAACTTTCAAGCATTCACAAGAAACTCACATGCATTTCTCTGAAAGAGAAGCAGTCTGTTCCAACACTTCAATTCACTGTGCGAAGTGAATGGAGTGTTGCTTCACTTTCTAAATGTTGTCCTTTCAGAGAAAATCACTTTCCTTTGAAAGTGCCTTAAGCTACTTACAAGCATTCACCAGAAACTCACATGCGTTTCTTGAAAGAGAAGCAGTCTGTTCCATCACTTCAATTCACTGTGCGAAGTGAATGGAGTGTTGCTTCACTTTCTAAATGCTGTCCTTTCAAAGAAAATCACTTTCCTTTGAAAGTGCCTTAAGTTACTTGCAAGCATTAGGAAGAAACTCACATGCGTTTCTCTGAAAGAGAAGCAGTCTGTTCCAACACTTCAATTCACTGCACGAAGGGAATGGAGTGTTGCTTCACTTTCTAAATTCTGTCCTTTCAGAGAAAATCACGTTCCTTTGAAAGTGCCTTAAGCTACTTACAAGCATTCACCAGAAACTCACATGCATTTCTCTGAAAGAGAAGCAGTCTGTTCCAACACTTCAATTCACTGTGCAAAGTTCATGGAGTGTTGCCTCACTTTTGAAATGCTGTCCTTTCCGAGAAAATCACTTTCCTTTGAAAGTGCCTTAAGCTACTTTCAAGCATTCACAAAAAACTCACATGTGTTTCTCTGAAAGAGAAGCAGTCTGTTCCAACCCTTCAATTCTCTGTGCGAAGTGAATGGAGTGTTGCTTCACTTTCAAAAGGCTGTCCTTTCAAAGAAAATCACTTTCCTTTGAAAGTGCCTTAAGTTACTTGCAAGCATTAGGAAGAAATTCACATGCGTTTCTCTGAAAGAGAAGCAGTCTGTTCCAACACTTCAATTCATTGTGCGAAGTGAATGGAGTGTTGCTTCACTTTCTAAATTCTGTCCTTTCAGAGAAAATCACTTTCCTTTGAAAGTGCCTTAAACTACTTTCAAGCATTCACAAAAAACTCACATGCGTTTCTCTGAAAGAGAAGCAGTCTGTTCCAACACTTCAATTCACTCTGCGAAGTGAATGGAGTGTTGCTTCACTTTCTAAATGCTGTCCTTTCAGAGAAAATCACTTTCCTTTGAAAGTGCCTTAAGCTACTTTCAAGCATTCACAAGAAACACACATGCATTTCTCTGAAATAGAAGCAGTCTGTTTCAACACTTCAATTCACTGTGCGAAGTGAATGGAGTGTTGCTTCACTTTCTAAATGCTGTCCTTTCAGAGAAAATCACTTTCCTTTGAAAGTGCCATAAGCTACTTACAAGCATTCAACAGAAACTCACATGCATTTCTCTGAAAGAGAAGCAGTCTGTTCCAAAACTTCAATTCACTGTGCGAAGTGAATGGAGTGTTGCTTCCCTTTCTAAATGCTGTCCTTTCAAAGAAAATCACTTTCCTTTGAAAGTGCCTTAAGTTACTTGCAAACATTAAAAAGAAACTCACATGCGTTTCTCTGAAAGAGAAGCAGTCTGTTCCAACACTTCAATTCACTGTGCGAAGTGAATGGAGTGTTGCTTCACTTTCTTAATGCTGTCCTTTCAGAGAAAATCACTTTCCTTTGAAAGTGCCTTAAGCTAATTACAAGCATTCAACAGAAACTCACATGCATTTCTCTGAAAGAGAAGCAGTCTGTTCCAACACTTCGATTCACTGCACGAAGGGAATGGAGTGTTGCTTCACTTTCTAAATGCTGTCCTTTCAGAGAAAATCACTTTCCTTTGAAAGTGCATTAAGCTACTTACAAGCATTCACCAGAAACTCACATGCGTTTCTTTGAAAGAGAAGCAGTCTGTTCCAACACTTCAATTCACTGTGCGAAGTGAATGGAGTGTTGCTTCACTTTGTAAATGCTGTCCTTTCAGAGAAAATCACTTTCCTTTGAAAGTGCCTTAAGTTACTTGCAGGCATTAGGAAGAAACTCACATGCGTTTCTCTGAAAGAGAAGCAGTCTATTCCAACACTTCAATTCACTGTGCGAAGTGAATGGAGTGTTGCTTCACTTTCTAAAGGCTGCCCTTTCAGAGAAAATCACTTTCCTTTGAAAGTCCCTTAAGCTACTTACTAGCATTCACCAGAGACTCACATGCGTTACTCTGAAAGAGAAGCAGTCTGTTCGAACACTTCAATTCACTGTGCGAAGTGAATGGAGTGTTGCTTCACTTTCTAAATGCTGTCTTTTCCGAGAAAATCACTTTCCTTTGAAAGTGCCTTAAGGTACTTACAAGCATTCAACAGAAATTCACATGCATTTCTCTGAAAGAGAAGCAGTCTGTTCCAACACTTCAATTCACTGTGCGAAGTGAATGGAGTGTTGCTTCACTTTCTTAATGCTGTCCTTTTAGAGAAAATCACTTTCCTTTGAAAGTGCCTTAAACTAATTTCAAGCATTCACAGAAAACGCACATGCGTTTTTCTGAAAGAGAAGCAGTCTGTATCAACACTTCAATTCACTGTGCGAAGTGAATGGAGTGTTGCTTCACTTTCTAAATGCTGTCCTTTCAGAGAAAATCACGTTCCTTTGAAAGTGCCTTAAGCTACTTACAAGAATTCACCAGAAACTCACATGCGTTTCTCTGAAAGAGAAGCAGTCTGTTCCAACACTTCAATTCACTGTGCGAAGTGAATGGAGTGTTGCTTCACTTTCTAAATTCTGTCTTTCAGAGAAAATCACTTTCCTTTGAAAGTGCCTTAAACTACTTTCAAGCATTAACAAAAAACTCACATGCGTTTCTCTGAAAGAGAAGCAGTCTGTTCCAACACTTCAATTCACTGTGCGAAGTGAATGGAGTGTTGCTTCACTTTCTTAATGCTGTCCTTTCAGAGAAAATCACTTTCCTTTGAAAGGGCCTTAAGCTAATTACAAGCATTCAACAGAAACTCACATGCATTTCTCTGAAGAGAAGCAGTCTGTTCCAACACTTCAATTCACTGCACGAAGGGAATGGAGTGTTGCTTCACTTTCTAAATGCTGTCCTTTCAGAGAAAATCACTTTCCTTTGAAAGTGCATGAAGCTACTTACAAGCATTCACCAGAAACTCACATGCGTTTCTCTGAAAGAGAAGCAGTCTGTTCCAACACTTCAATTCACTGCACGAAGTGAATGGAGTGTTGCTTCACTTTCTAAAGGCTGCCCTTTCAGAGAAAATCACTTTCCTTTGAAAGTGCCTTTAGCTACTTACTAGCATTCACCAGAGACTCACATGCGTTACTCTGAAAGAGAAGCAGTCTGTTCCAACACTTCAATTCACAGTGCGAAGTGAATGGAATGTTACTTCACTTTCTAAATGCTGTACTTTCAGAGAAAATCACTTTCCTTTGAAAGTGCCTTAAGCTACTTTCAAGCATTCACAAGAAACACACATGCGTTTCTCTGAAATAGAAGCAGTCTGTTCCAACACTTCAACTCACTGTACGAAGTGAATGGAGTGTTGCTTCACTTTCTAAATGCTGTCCTTTCAGAGAAAATTACTTTCCTTTGAAACTGTCTTGAGCTACTTACAAGCATTCAACAGAAACTCACATGCATTTCTCTGAAAGAGAAGCAGTCGGTTCCAACACTTCAATTCACTATGCGAAGTGAATGGAGTGTTGCTTCACTTTCTAAATGCTGTCGTTTCAGAGAATATCACTGTCCTTTGAAAGTGCCTTAAGCTACTTACAAGCATTAGGAAGAAACTCACATGCGTTTCTCTGAAAGAGAAGCTTTCTGTTCCAACACTTCAATTCACTGTGCGAAGTGAATGGAGTGTTGCTTCACTTTCTAAATGCTGTCCTTTCAGAGAAAATCACTTTTGTTTGAAAGTGCCTTAAGCAACTTTCAAGCATTCACAAGAAACTCACATGCATTTCTCTGAAAGAGAAGCAGTCTGTTCCAACACTTCAATTCACTGTGCGAAGTGAATGGAGTGTTGCTTCACTTTCTAAATGTTGTCCTTTCAGAGAAAATCACTTTCCTTTGAAAGTGCCTTAAGCTACTTACAAGCATTCACCAGAAACTCACATGCGTTTCTTGAAAGAGAAGCAGTCTGTTCCATCACTTCAATTCACTGTGCGAAGTGAATGGAGTGTTGCTTCACTTTCTAAATGCTGTCCTTTCAAAGAAAATCACTTTCCTTTGAAAGTGCCTTAAGTTACTTGCAAGCATTAGGAAGAAACTCACATGCGTTTCTCTGAAAGAGAAGCAGTCTGTTCCAACACTTCAATTCACTGTGCGAAGTGAATGGAGTGTTGCTTCACTTTCTTAATGCTGTCCTTTCAGAGAAAATCACTTTCCTTTGAAAGTGCCTTAAGCTAATTACAAGCATTCAACAGAAACTCACATGCATTTCTCTGAAAGAGAAGCAGTCTGTTCCAACACTTCGATTCACTGCACGAAGGGAATGGAGTGTTGCTTCACTTTCTAAATGCTGTCCTTTCAGAGAAAATCACTTTCCTTTGAAAGTGCATTAAGCTACTTACAAGCATTCACCAGAAACTCACATGCGTTTCTTTGAAAGAGAAGCAGTCTGTTCCAACACTTCAATTCACTGTGCGAAGTGAATGGAGTGTTGCTTCACTTTGTAAATGCTGTCCTTTCAGAGAAAATCACTTTCCTTTGAAAGTGCCTTAAGTTACTTGCAGGCATTAGGAAGAAACTCACATGCGTTTCTCTGAAAGAGAAGCAGTCTATTCCAACACTTCAATTCACTGTGCGAAGTGAATGGAGTGTGGCTTCACTTTCTAAAGGCTGCCCTTTCAGAGAAAATCACTTTCCTTTGAAAGTGCCTTAAGCTACTTACTAGCATTCACCAGAGACTCACATGCGTTACTCTGAAAGAGAAGCAGTCTGTTCCAACACTTCAATTCACTGTGCGAAGTGAATGGAGTGTTGCTTCACTTTCTAAATGCTGTCTTTTCCGAGAAAATCACTTTCCTTTGAAAGTGCCTTAAGGTACTTACAAGCATTCAACAGAAACTCACATGCATTTCTCTGAAAGAGAAGCAGTCTGTTCCAACACTTCAATTCACTGTGCGAAGTGAATGGAGTGTTGCTTCACTTTCTTAATGCTGTCCTTTTAGAGAAAATCACTTTCCTTTGAAAGTGCCTTAAACTAATTTCAAGCATTCACAGAAAACGCACATGCGTTTTTCTGAAAGAGAAGCAGTCTGTATCAACACTTCAATTCACTGTGCGAAGTGAATGGAGTGTTGCTTCACTTTCTAAATGCTGTCCTTTCAGAGAAAATCACGTTCCTTTGAAAGTGCCTTAAGCTACTTACAAGCATTCACCAGAAACTCACATGCGTTTCTCTGAAAGAGAAGCAGTCTGTTCCAACACTTCAATTCACTGTGCGAAGTGAATGGAGTGTTGCTTCACTTTCTAAATTCTGTCCTTTCAGAGAAAATCACTTTCCTTTGAAAGTGCCTTAAACTACTTTCAAGCATTCACAAAAAACTCACATGCGTTTCTCTGAAAGAGAAGCAGTCTGTTCCAACACTTCAATTCACTGTGCGAAGTGAATGGAGTGTTGCTTCACTTTCTTAATGCTGTCCTTTCAGAGAAAATCACTTTCCTTTGAAAGTGCCTTAAGCTAATTACAAGCATTCAACAGAAACTCACATGCGTTTCTTTGAAAGAGAAGCAGTCTGTTCCAACACTTCAATTCACTGTGCGAAGTGAATGGAGTGTTGCTTCACTTTCTAAATGCTGTCCTTTCAGAGAAAATCACTTTCCTTTAAAAGTGCATTAAGTTACTTGCAAGCATTAGGAAGAAACTCACATGCGTTTCTCTGAAAGAGAAGCAGTCTGTTCCAACACTTCAATTCACTGTGCGAAGTGAATGGAGTGTTGCTTCACTTTCTTAATGCTGTCCTTTCAGAGAAAATCACTTTCCTTTGAAAGGGCCTTAAGCTAATTACAAGCATTCAACAGAAACTCACATGCATTTCTCTGAAGAGAAGCAGTCTGTTCCAACACTTCAATTCACAGTGCGAAGTGAATGGAATGTTACTTCACTTTCTAAATGCTGTGCTTTCAGAGAAAATCACTTTCCTTTGAAAGTGCCTTAAGCTGCTTTCAAGCATTCACAAGAAACACACATGCGTTTCTCTGAAATAGAAGCAGTCTGTTCCAACACTTCAACTCACTGTACGAAGTGAATGGAGTGTTGCTTCACTTTCTAAATGCTGTCCTTTCAGAGAAAATTACTTTCCTTTGAAACTGTTGAGCTACTTACAAGCATTCAACAGAAACTCACATGCATTTCTCTGAAAGAGAAGCAGTCGGTTCCAACACTTCAATTCACTATGCGAAGTGAATGGAGTGTTGCTTCACTTTCTAAATGCTGTCATTTCAGAGAAAATCACTTTCCTTTGAAAGTGCCTTAAGCTACTTACAAGCATTAGGAAGAAACTCACATGCGTTTCTCTGAAAGAGAAGCAGTCTGTTCCAACACTTCAATTCACTGTGCGAAGTGAATGGAGTGTTGCTTCACTTTCTAAATGTTGTCCTTTCAGAGAAAATCACTTTCCTTTGAAAGTGCCTTAAGCTATTTACAAGCATTCACCAGAAACTCACATGCGTTTCTTGAAAGAGAAGCAGTCTGTTCCATCACTTCAATTCACTGTGCGAAGTGAATGGAGTGTTGCTTCACTTTCTAAATGCTGTCCTTTCAAAGAAAATCACTTTCCTTT
The DNA here is from genome assembly GCF_982192425.1 of Myodes glareolus. NCBI lineage: Eukaryota > Metazoa > Chordata > Mammalia > Rodentia > Cricetidae > Myodes > Myodes glareolus. The sequence goes on along the minus strand of NW_028263211.1, from coordinate 28,540 downwards.
GAAAGTGCCTTAAGTTACTTGCAAGCATTAGGAAGAAACTCACATGCGTTTTTCTGAAAGAGAAGCAGTCTGTTCCAACACTTCAATTCACTGTGCGAAGTGAATGGAGTGTTGCTTCACTTTCTTAATGCTGTCCTTTCAGAGAAAATCACTTTCCTTTGAAAGTGCCTTAAGCTAATTACAAGCATTCAACAGAAACTCACATGCATTTCTCTGAAAGAGAAGCAGTCTGTTCCAAAACTTCAATTCACTGTGCGAAGTGAATGGAGTGTTGCTTCACTTTCTAAATGCTGTCCTTTCAAAGAAAATCACTTTCCTTTGAAAGTGCCTTAAGTTACTTGTAAACATTAAGAAGAAACTCACATGCGTTCCTCTGAAAGAGAAGCAGTCTGTTCCAACACTTAAATTCACTGTGCGAAGTGAATGGAGTGTTGCTTCACTTTCTTAATGCTGTCCTTTCAGAGAAAATCACTTTCCTTTGAAAGTGCCTTAAGCTAATTACAAGCATTCAACAGAAACTCACATGCATTTCTCTGAAAGAGAAGCAGTCTGTTCCAACACTTCAATTCACTGCACGAAGGGAATGGAGTGTTGCTTCACTTTCTAAATGCTGTCCTTTCAGAGAAAATCACTTTCCTTTGAAAGTGCATTAAGCAACTTACAAGCATTCACCAGAAACTCACATGCGTTTCTTTGAAAGAGAAGCAGTCTGTTCCAACACTTCAATTCACTGTGCGAAGTGAATGGAGTGTTGCTTCACTTTCTAAATGCTGTCCTTTCAGAGAAAATCACTTTCCTTTGAAAGTGCCTTAAGTTACTTGCAAGCATTAGGAAGAAACTCACATGCGTTTCTCTGAAAGAGAAGCAGTCTATTCCAACACTTCTATTCACTGTGCGAAGTGAATGGAGTGTTGCTTCACTTTCTAAAGGCTGCCCTTTCAGAGAAAATCACTTTCCTTTGAAAGTGCCTTAAGCTACTTACTAGCATTCACCAGAGACTCACATGCGTTACTCTGAAAGAGAAGCAGTCTGTTCCAACACTTCAATTCACTGTGCGAAGTGAATTGAATGTTACTTCACTTTCTAAATGCTGTAATTTCAGAGAAAATCACTTTCCTTTGAAAGTGCCTTAAGCTACTTTCAAGCATTCACAAGAAACACACATGCATTTCTCTGAAAGAGAAGCAGTCTGTTCCAACACTTCAATTCACTGCACGATGGGAATGGAGTGTTGCTTCACTTTCTAAATGCTGTCCTTTCAGAGAAAATAACTTTCCTTTGAAAGTGCCTTAAGCTACTTACAAGCGTTCACCAGAAACTCACATGCGTTTCTTTGAAAGAGAAGCAGTCTGTTCCAACACTTCAATTCACTGTGCGAAGTGAATGGAGTGTTGCTTCACTTTCTAAATGCTGTCTTTTCCGAGAAAATCACTTTCCTTTGAAAGTGCCTTAAGGTACTTGCAAGCATTAGGAAGAAACTCACATGCGTTTCTCTGAAAGAGAAGCAGTCTGTTCCAACACTTCAATTCACTGTGCGAAGTGAATGGAGTGTTGCTTCACTTTCTTAATGCTGTCCTTTCAGAGAAAATCACTTTCCTTTGAAAGTGCCTTAAGCTAATTACAAGCATTCAACAGAAACTCACATGCATTTCTCTGAAAGAGAAGCAGTCTGTTCCAAAACTTCAATTCACTGTGCGAAGTGAATGGAGTGTTGCTTCACTTTCTAAATGCTGTCCTTTCAAAGAAAATCACTTTCCTTTGAAAGTGCCTTAAGTTACTTGTAAACATTAAGAAGAAACTCACATGCGTTTCTCTGAAAGAGAAGCAGTCTGTTCCAACACTTAAATTCACTGTGCGAAGTGAATGGAGTGTTGCTTCACTTTCTTAATGCTGTCCTTTCAGAGAAAATCACTTTCCTTTGAAAGTGCCTTAAGCTAATTACAAGCATTCAACAGAAACTCACATGCATTTCTCTGAAAGAGAAGCAGTCTGTTCCAACACTTCAATTCACTGCACGAAGGGAATGGAGTGTTGCTTCACTTTCTAAATGCTGTCCTTTCAGAGAAAATCACTTTCCTTTGAAAGTGCATTAAGCTACTTACAAGCATTCACCAGAAACTCACATGCGTTTCTTTGAAAGAGAAGCAGTCTGTTCCAACACTTCAATTCACTGTGCGAAGTGAATGGAGTGTTGCTTCACTTTCAAAATGCTGTCCTTTCAGAGAAAATCACTTTCCTTGGAAAGTGCCTTAAGTTACTTGCAAGCATTAGGAAGAAACTCACATGCGTTTCTCTGAAAGAGAAGCAGTCTATTCCAACACTTCTATTCACTGTGCGAAGTGAATGGAGTGTTGCTTCACTTTCTAAAGGCTGCCCTTTCAGAGAAAATCACTTTCCTTTGAAAGTGCCTTAAGCTACTTACTAGCATTCACCAGAGACTCACATGCGTTACTCTGAAAGAGAAGCAGTCTGTTCCAACACTTCAATTCATTGTGCGAAGTGAATGGAGTGTTGCTTCACTTTCTAAATGCTGTCCTTTCAGAGAAAATCACTTTCCTTTGAAAGTGCCTTAAGCTAATTACAAGCATTCAACGGAAACTCACATGCATTTCTCTGAAAGAGAAGCAGTCTGTTCCAACACTTCAATTCACTGCTGATGGGAATGGAGTGTTGCTTCACTTTCTAAATGCTGTCCTTTAAGAGAAAATAACTTTCCTTTGAAAGTGCCTTAAGCTACTTACAAGCGTTCACCAGAAACTCACATGCGTTTCTTTGAAAGAGAAGCAGTCTGTTCCAACACTTCAATTCACTGTGCGAAGTGAATGGAGTGTTGCTTCACTTTCTAAATGCTGTCTTTTCCGAGAAAATCACTTTCCTTTGAAAGTGCCTTAAGGTACTTACAAGCATTCAACAGAAACTCACATGCATTTCTCTGAAAGAGAAGCAGTTTGTTCCAACACTTCAATTCACTGTGCGAAGTGAATGGAGTGTTGCTTCACTTTCTTAATGCTGTCCTTTTAGAGAAAATCACTTTCCTTTGAAAGTGCCTTAAACTAATTTCAAGCATTCACAGAAAACGCACATGCGTTTTTCTGAAAGAGAAGCAGTCTGTATCAACACTTCAATTCACTGTGCGAAGTGAATGGAGTGTTGCTTCACTTTCTAAATGCTGTCCTTTCAGAAAAAATCACGTTCCTTTGAAAGTGCCTTAAGCTACTTACAAGCATTCACCAGAAACTCACATGCGTTTCTCTGAAAGAGAAGCAATCTGTTCCAACACTTCAATTCACTGTGCGAAGTGAATGGAGTGTTGCTTCACTTTCTAACTGCTGTCCTTTCAAAGAAAATCACTTTCCTTTGAAAGTGCCTTAAGCTACTTTCAAGCATTCACAAAAAATTCACATGTGTTTCTCTGAAAGAGAAGCAGTCTGTTCCAACACTTCAATTCTCTGTGCGAAGTGAATGGAGTGTTGCTTCACTTTCTAAAGGCTGTCCTTTCAAAGAAAATCACTTTCCTTTGAAAGTGCCTTAAGTTACTTTCAAGCATTAGGAAGAAACTCACATGCGTTTCTCTGAAAGAGAAGCAGTCTGTTCCAACACTTCAATTCATTGTGCGAAGTGAATGGAGTGTTGCTTCACTTTCTAAATTCTGTCCTTTCAGAGAAAATCACTTTCCTTTGAAAGGGCCTTAAACTACTTTCAAGCATTCACAAAAAACTCACATGCGTTTCTCTGAAAGAGAAGCAGTCTGTTCCAACACTTCAATTCACTGTGCGAAGTGAATGGAGTGTTGCTTCACTTTCTTAATGCTGTCCTTTCAGAGAAAATCACTTTCCTTTGAAAGTGCCTTAAGCTAATTACAAGCATTCAACAGAAACTCACATGCATTTCTCTGAAAGAGAAGCAGTCTGTTCCAACACTTCAATTCACTGCACGAAGGGAATGGAGTGTTGCTTCACTTTCTAAATGCTGTCCTTTCAGAGAAAATCACTTTCCTTTGAAAGTGCATTAAGCTACTTACAAGCATTCACCAGAAACTCACATACGTTTCTTTGAAAGAGAAGCAGTCTGTTCCAACACTTCAATTCACTGTGCGAAGTGAATGGAGTGTTGCTTCACTTTCTAAATGCTGTCCTTTCAGAGAAAATCACTTTCCTTTAAAGTGCCTTAAGTTACTTGCAAGCGTTAGGAAGAAACTCACATGCGTTTCTCTGAAAGAGAAGCAGTTTGTTCCAACACTTCAATTCACTGTGCGAAGTGAATGGAGTGTTGCTTCACTTTCTTAATGCTGTCCTTTCAGAGAAAATCACTTTCCTTTGAAAGGGCCTTAAGCTAATTACAAGCATTCAACAGAAACTCACATGCATTTCTCTGAAGAGAAGCAGTCTGTTCCAACACTTCAATTCACTGCACGAAGGGAATGGAGTGTTGCTTCACTTTCTAAATGCTGTCCTTTCAGAGAAAATCACTTTCCTTTGAAAGTGCATTAAGCTACTTACAAGCATTCACCAGAAACTCACATGCGTTTCTCTGAAAGAGAAGCAGTCTGTTCCAACACTTCAATTCACTGCACGAAGTGAATGGAGTGTTTCTTCACTTTCTAAAGGCTGCCCTTTCAGAGAAAATCACTTTCCTTTGAAAGTGCCTTTAGCTACTTACTAGCATTCACCAGAGACTCACATGCGTTACTCTGAAAGAGAAGCAGTCTGTTCCAACACTTCAATTCACTGTGCGAAGTGAATGGAATGTTACTTCACTTTCTAAATGCTGTACTTTCAGAGAAAATCACTTTCCTTTGAAAGTGCCTTAAGCTACTTTCAAGCATTCACAAGAAACACACATGCGTTTCTCTGAAATAGAAGCAGTCTGTTCCAACACTTCAACTCACTGTACGAAGTGAATGGAGTGTTGCTTCACTTTCTAAATGCTCTCCTTTCAGAGAAAATTACTTTCCTTTGAAACTGTCTTGAGCTACTTACAAGCATTCAACAGAAACTCACATGCATTTCTCTGAAAGAGAAGCAGTCGGTTCCAACACTTCAATTCACTATGCGAAGTGAATGGAGTGTTGCTTCACTTTCTAAATGCTGTCATTTCAGAGAAAATCACTTTCCTTTGAAAGTGCCTTAAGCTACTTACAAGCAATAGGAAGAAACTCACATGCGTTTCTCTGAAAGAGAAGCTTTCTGTTCCAACACTTCAATTCACTGTGCGAAGTGAATGGAGTGTTGCTTCACTTTCTAAATGCTGTCCTTTCAGAGAAAATCACTTTTGTTTGAAAGTGCCTTAAGCTAATTAAAAGCATTCAACAGAAACTCACATGCATTTCTCTGAAAGAGAAGCAGTCTGTTCCAACACTTCAATTCACTGTGCGAAGTGAATGGAGTGTTGCTTCCCTTTCGAAATGTTGTCCTTTCAGAGAAAATCACTTTCCTTTGAAAGTGCCTTAAGCTACTTACAAGCATTCACCAGAAACTCACATGCGTTTCTTGAAAGAGAAGCAGTCTGTTCCAACACTTCAATTCACTGTGCGAAGTGAATGGAGTGTTGCTTCACTTTCTAAATGCTGTCCTTTCAAAGAAAATCACTTTCCTTTGAAAGTGCCTTAAGTTACTTGCAAGCATTAGGAAGAAACTCACATGCGTTTCTCTGAAAGAGAAGCAGTCTGTTCCAACACTTCAATTCACTGTGCGAAGTGAATGGAGTGTTGCTTAACTTTCTTAATGCTGTCCTTTCAGAGAAAATCACTTTCCTTTGAAAGTGCCTTAAGCTAATTACAAGCATTCAACAGAAACTCACATGCATTTCTCTGAAAGAGAAGCAGTCTGTTCCAACACTTCAATTCTCTGTGCGAAGTGAATGGAGTGTTGCTTCACTTTCTAAATGCTGTCCTTTCAGAGAAAATCACTTTCCTTTGAAAGTGCCTTAAGCTACTTACAAGCATTCACCAGAAACTCACATGCGTTTCTCTGAAAGAGAAGCAGTCTGTTCCAACACTTCAATACACTGTGCGAAGTGAATGGAGTGTTGCTTCACTTTCTAAATTCTGTCCTTCCAGAGATAATCACTTTCCTTTGAAAGTGCCTTAAACTACTTTCAAGCATTCACAAAAAACTCACATGCGTTTCTCTGAAAGAGAAGCAGTCTGTTCCAACACTTCAATTCACTGTGCGAAGTGAATGGAGTGTTGCTTCACTTTCTAAATGCTGTCCTTTCAGAGAAAATCACTTTCCTTTGAAAGTGCCTTAAGCTACTTTCAAGCATTCACAAGAAACACACATGCATTTCTCTGAAATAGACGCAGTCTGTTCCAACACTTCAATTCAATGTGCGAAGTGAATGGAGTGTTGCTTCACTTTCTAAATGCTGTCTTTTCCAAGAAAATCACTTTCCTTTGAAAGTGCCTTAAGCTACTTACAAGCATTCAACAGAAACTCACATGCATTTCTCTGAAAGAGAAGCAGTCTGTTCCAACACTTCAATTCACTGTGCGAAGTGAATGGAGTGTTGCTTCACTTTCTAAATGCTGTCCTTTCAAAGAAAATCACTTTCCTTTGAAAGTGCCTTAAGTTACTTGCAAGCATTAAGAAGAAACTCACATGTGTTTCTCTGAAAGAGAAGCAGTCTGTTCCAACACTTCAATTCACTGTGCGAAGTGAATGGAGTGTTGTTTCACTTTCTTAATGCTGTCCTTTCAGAGAAAATCACTTTCCTTTGAAAGTGCCTTAAGCTAATTAAAAGCATTCAACAGAAACTCACATGCATTTCTCTGAAAGAGAAGCAGTCTGTTCCAACACTTCAATTCACTGCACGAAGGGAATGGAGTGTTGCTTCACTTTCTAAATGCTGTCCTTTCAGAGAAAATCACTTTCCTTTGAAAGTGCATTAAGCTACTTACAAGCATTCACCAGAAACTCACATGCGTTTCTTTGAAAGAGAAGCAGTCTGTTCCAACACTTCAATTCACTGTGCGAAGAGAATGGAGTGTTGCTTCACTTTCTAAATGCTGTCCTTTCAGAGAAAATCACTTTCCTTTGAAAGTGCCTTAAGTTACTTGCAAGCATTAGGAAGAAACTCACATGTGTTTCTCTCAAAGAGAAGCAGTTTATTCCAACACTTCAATTCACTGTGCGAAGTGAATGGAGTGTTGCTTCACTTTCTAAAGGCTGCCCTTTCAGAGAAAATCACTTTCCTTTGAAAGTGCCTTAAGCTACTTACTAGCATTCACCAGAGACTCACATGCGTTACTCTGAAAGAGAAGCACTCTGTTCCAACACTTCAATTCACTGTGCGAAGTGAATGGAATGTTACTTCACTTTCTAAATGCTGTACTTTCAGAGAAAATAACTTTCCTTTGAAAGTGCCTAAGCTACTTTCAAGCATTCACAAGAAACACACATGCGTTTCTCTGAAATAGAAGCAGTCTGTTCCAACACTTCAATTCACTGTGCGAAGTGAATGGAGTGTTGCTTCACTTTCTAAATGCTCTCCTTTCAGAGAAAATCACTTTCTTTGAAAGTGCCTTAAGCTACTTACAAGCATTCACCAGAAACTCACATGCGTTTCTTTGAAAGAGAAGCAGTCGGTTCCAACACTTCAATTCTCTGTGCGAAGTGAATGGAGTGTTGCTTCACTTTCTAAATGCTGTCCTTTCAAAGAAAATCACTTTCCTCTGAAAGTGCCTTAAATTACTTGCAAGCATTAAGAAGAAACTCACATGCGTTTCTCTGAAAGAGAAGCAGTCTGTTCCAACACTTCAATTCACTGCGCGAAGGGAATGGAGTGTTGCTTCACTTTCTAAATGCTGTCCTTTCAGAGAAAATCACTTTCCTTTGAAAGTGCCTTAAACTACTTTAAAGCATTCACAAAAAACTCACATGCGTTTCTCTGAAAGAGAAGCAGTCTGTTCCAACACTTCAATTCACTGTGCGAAGTGAATGGAGTGTTACTTCACTTTCTAAATGCTGTCCTTTCAGAGAAAATCACTTTCCTTTGAAAGTGCCTTAAGCTAATTACAAGCATTCAACTGAAACTCACATGCATTTCTTTGAAAGAGAAGCAGTCTGTTCCAACACTTCAATTCACTGTGCGAAGTGAATGGAGTGTTGCTTCACTTTCTAAATGCTGTCCTTTCAGAGAAAATCACTTTCCTTTGAAAGTGCCTTAAGGTACTTACAAGCATTCAACAGAAACTCACATGCATTTCTCTGAAAGAGAAGCAGTCTGTTCCAACACGTCAATTCACTGTGCGAAGTGAATGGAGTGTTGCTTCACTTTCTAAATGCTGTCCTTTCAGAAAAAATCACTTTCCTTTGAAAGTGCCTTAAGCTACTTTCAAGCATTCACAAGAAACACACATGCGTTTCTCTGAAATAGAAGCAGTCTGTTCCAATATTTCAATTCACTGTGCGAGTGAATGGAGTGTTGCTTCACTTTCTAAATGCTGTCCTTTCAGAGAAAATCACTTTCCTTTGAAAGTGCCTTAAGCTACTTACAAGCGTTCACCAGAAACTCACATGCGTTTCTTTGAAAGAGAAGCAGTCTGTTTCAACACTTCAATTCACTGTGCGAAGTGAATGGAGTGTTGCTTCACTTTCTAAATGCTGTCTTTTCCGAGAAAATCACTTTCCTTTGAAAGTGCCTTAAGGTACTTACATGCATTCAACAGAAACTCACATGCATTTCTCTGAAAGAGAAGCAGTCTGTTCCAACACTTCAATTCACTGTGCGAAGTGAATGGAGTGTTGCTTCACTTTCTTAATGCTGTCCTTTTAGAGAAAATCACTTTCCTTTGAAAGTGCCTTAAACTAATTTCAAGCATTCACAGAAAACGCACATGCGTTTTTCTGAAAGAGAAGCAGTCTGTTCCAACACTTCAATTCACTGTGCGAAGAGAATGGAATGTTGCTTCACTTTCTAAATGCTGTCCTTTCAGAGAAAATCACGTTCCTTTGAAAGTGCCTTAAGCTACTTACAAGCATTCACCAGAAACTCACATGCGTTTCTTTGAAAGAGAAGCAGTCTGTTCCAACACTTCAATTCACTGTGCGAAGTGAATGGAGTGTTGCTTCACTTTCTAAATGCTGTCCTTTCAGAGAAAATCACTTTCGTTTGAAAGTGCCTTTAGTTACTTGCAAGCATTAGGAAGAAACTCACATGCGTTTCTCTGAAAGAGAAGCAGTCTGTTCCAACACTTCAATTCACTGTGCGAAGTGAATGGAGTGTTGCTTCACTTTCTTAAGGCTGTCCTTTCAGAGAAAATCACTTTCCTTTGAAAGTGCCTTAAGCTAATTACAAGCATTCAACAGAAACTCACATGCATTTCTCTGAAAGAGAAGCAGTCTGTTCCAACACTTCAATTCACTGCACGAAGGGAATGGAGTGTTGCTTCACTTTCTAAATGCTGTCCTTTCAGAGAAAATCACTTTCCTTTGAAAGTGCATTAAGCTACTTACAAGCATTCACGAGAAACTCACATGCGTTTCTTTGAAAGAGAAGCAGTCTGTTCCAACACTTCAATTCACTGTGCGAAGTGAATGGAGTGTTGCTTCACTTTCTAAATGCTGTCCTTTCAGAGAAAATCACTTTCCTTTGAAAGTGCCTTAAGCTAATTACAAGCATTCAACTGAAACTCACATGCATTTCTCTGAAAGAGAAGCAGTCTGTTCCAACACTTCAATTCACTGCACGATGGGAATGGAGTGTTGCTTCACTTTCTAAATGCTGTCCTTTCAGAGAAAATCACTTTCCTTTGAAAGTGCCTTAAGCTACTTACAAGCGTTCACCAGAAACTCACATGCGTTTCTTTTAAAGAGAAGCAGTCTGTTTCAACACTTCAATTCACTGTGCGAAGTGAATGGAGTGTTGCTTCACTTTCTAAATGCTGTCTTTTCCGAGAAAATCACTTTCCTTTGAAAGTGCCTTAAGTTACTTACATGCATTCAACAGAAACTCACATGCATTTCTCTGAAAGAGAAGCAGTCTGTTCCAACACTTCAATTCTCTGTGCGAAGTGAATGGAGTGTTGCTTCACTTTCTAAATGCTGTCCTTTCAGAGAAAATCACTTTCCTTTGAAAGTGCCTTAAACTACTTTCAAGCATTCACAAAAAACTCACATGCGTTTCTCTGAAAGAGAAGCAGTCTGTTCCAACACTTCAATTCACTGTGCGAAGTGAATGGAGTGTTGCTTCACTTTCTAAATGCTGTCCTTTCAGAGAAAATCACTTTCCTTTGAAAGTGCCTTAAGGTGCTTACAAGCATTCAACAGAAACTCACATGCATTTCTCTGAAAGAGAAGCAGTCTGTTCCAACACTTCAATTCACTGTGCGAAGTGAATGGAGTGTTGCTTCACTTTCTAAATGCTGTCCTTTCAGAGAAAATCACTTTCCTTTGAAAGTGCCTTAAGCTACTTTCAAGCATTCACAAGAAACACACATGCATTTCTCTGAAATAGACGCAGTCTGTTCCAACACTTCAATTCAATGTGCGAAGTGAATTGAGTGTTGCTTCACTTTCTAAATGCTGTCTTTTCCAAGAAAATCACTTTCCTTTGAAAGTGCCTTAAGCTACTTACAAGCATTCAACAGAAAATCACATGCATTTCTCTGAAAGAGAAGCAGTCTGTTCCAACACTTCAATTCACTGTGCGAAGTGAATGGAGTGTTGCTTCACTTTCTAAATGCTGTCCTTTCAAAGAAAATCACTTTCCTTTGAAAGTGCCTTAAGTTACTTGCAAGCATTAAGAAGAAACTCACATGTGTTTCTCTGAAAGAGAAGCAGTCTGTTCCAACACTTCAATTCACTGTGCGAAGTGAATGGAGTGTTGTTTCACTTTCTTAATGCTGTCCTTTCAGAGAAAATCACTTTCCTTTGAAAGTGCCTTAAGCTAATTAAAAGCATTCAACAGAAACTCACATGCATTTCTCTGAAAGAGAAGCAGTCTGTTCCAACACTTCAATTCACTGCACGAAGGGAATGGAGTGTTGCTTCACTTTCTAAATGCTGTCCTTTCAGAGAAAATCACTTTCCTTTGAAAGTGCATTAAGCTACTTACAAGCATTCACCAGAAACTCACATGCGTTTCTTTGAAAGAGAAGCAGTCTGTTCCAACACTTCAATTCACTGTGCGAAGAGAATGGAGTGTTGCTTCACTTTCTAAATGCTGTCCTTTCAGAGAAAATCACTTTCCTTTGAAAGTGCCTTAAGTTACTTGCAAGCATTAGGAAGAAACTCAAATGTGTTTCTCTCAAAGAGAAGCAGTTTATTCCAACACTTCAATTCACTGTGCGAAGTGAATGGAGTGTTGCTTCACTTTCTAAAGGCTGCCCTTTCAGAGAAAATCACTTTCCTTTGAAAGTGCCTTAAGCTACTTACTAGCATTCACCAGAGACTCACATGCGTTACTCTGAAAGAGAAGCACTCTGTTCCAACACTTCAATTCACTGTGCGAAGTGAATGGAATGTTACTTCACTTTCTAAATGCTGTACTTTCAGAGAAAATAACTTTCCTTTGAAAGTGCCTAAGCTACTTTCAAGCATTCACAAGAAACACACATGCGTTTCTCTGAAATAGAAGCAGTCTGTTCCAACACTTCAATTCACTGTGCGAAGTGAATGGAGTGTTGCTTCACTTTCTAAATGCTGTCCTTTCAGAGAAAATCACTTTCTTTGAAAGTGCCTTAAGCTACTTACAAGCATTCACCAGAAACTCACATGCGTTTCTTTGAAAGAGAAGCAGTCGGTTCCAACACTTCAATTCTCTGTGCGAAGTGAATGGAGTGTTGCTTCACTTTCTAAATGCTGTCCTTTCAAAGAAAATCACTTTCCTCTGAAAGTGCCTTAAATTACTTGCAAGCATTAAGAAGAAACTCACATGCGTTTCTCTGAAAGAGAAGCAGTCTGTTCCAACACTTCAATTCACTGCGCGAAGGGAATGGAGTGTTGCTTCACTTTCTAAATGCTGTCCTTTCAGAGAAAATCACTTTCCTTTGAAAGTGCCTTAAACTACTTTAAAGCATTCACAAAAAACTCACATGCGTTTCTCTGAAAGAGAAGCAGTCTGTTCCAACACTTCAATTCACTGTGCGAAGTGAATGGAGTGTTACTTCACTTTCTAAATGCTGTCCTTTCAGAGAAAATCACTTTCCTTTGAAAGTGCCTTAAGCTAATTACAAGCATTCAACTGAAACTCACATGCATTTCTTTGAAAGAGAAGCAGTCTGTTCCAACACTTCAATTCACTGTGCGAAGTGAATGGAGTGTTGCTTCACTTTCTAAATGCTGTCCTTTCAGAGAAAATCACTTTCCTTTGAAAGTGCCTTAAGGTACTTACAAGCATTCAACAGAAACTCACATGCATTTCTCTGAAAGAGAAGCAGTCTGTTCCAACACTTCAATTCACTGTGCGAAGTGAATGGAGTGTTGCTTCACTTTCTAAATGCTGTCCTTTCAGAAAAAATCACTTTCCTTTGAAAGTGCCTTAAGCTACTTTCAAGCATTCACAAGAAACACACATGCGTTTCTCTGAAATAGAAGCAGTCTGTTCCAACATTTCAATTCACTGTGCGAGTGAATGGAGTGTTGCTTCACTTTCTAAATGCTGTCCTTTCAGAGAAAATCACTTTCCTTTGAAAGTGCCTTAAGCTACTTACAAGCGTTCACCAGAAACTCACATGCGTTTCTTTGAAAGAGAAGCAGTCTGTTTCAACACTTCAATTCACTGTGCGAAGTGAATGGAGTGTTGCTTCACTTTCTAAATGCTGTCTTTTCCGAGAAAATCACTTTCCTTTGAAAGTGCCTTAAGGTACTTACATGCATTCAACAGAAACTCACATGCATTTCTCTGAAAGAGAAGCAGTCTGTTCCAACACTTCAATTCACTGTGCGAAGTGAATGGAGTGTTGCTTCACTTTCTTAATGCTGTCCTTTTAGAGAAAATCACTTTCCTTTGAAAGTGCCTTAAACTAATTTCAAGCATTCACAGAAAACGCACATGCGTTTTTCTGAAAGAGAAGCAGTCTGTTCCAACACTTCAATTCACTGTGCGAAGAGAATGGAATGTTGCTTCACTTTCTAAATGCTGTCCTTTCAGAGAAAATCACGTTCCTTTGAAAGTGCCTTAAGCTACTTACAAGCATTCACCAGAAACTCACATGCGTTTCTTTGAAAGAGAAGCAGTCTGTTCCAACACTTCAATTCACTGTGCGAAGTGAATGGAGTGTTGCTTCACTTTCTAAATGCTGTCCTTTCAGAGAAAATCACTTTCCTTTGAAAGTGCCTTTAGTTACTTGCAAGCATTAGGAAGAAACTCACATGCGTTTCTCTGAAAGAGAAGCAGTCTGTTCCAACACTTCAATTCACTGTGCGAAGTGAATGGAGTGTTGCTTCACTTTCTTAAGGCTGTCCTTTCAGAGAAAATCACTTTCCTTTGAAAGTGCCTTAAGCTAATTACAAGCATTCAACAGAAACTCACATGCATTTCTCTGAAAGAGAAGCAGTCTGTTCCAACACTTCAATTCACTGCACGAAGGGAATGGAGTGTTGCTTCACTTTCTAAATGCTGTCCTTTCAGAGAAAATCACTTTCCTTTGAAAGTGCATTAAGCTACTTACAAGCATTCACGAGAAACTCACATGCGTTTCTTTGAAAGAGAAGCAGTCTGTTCCAACACTTCAATTCACTGTGCGAAGTGAATGGAGTGTTGCTTCACTTTCTAAATGCTGTCCTTTCAGAGAAAATCACTTTCCTTTGAAAGTGCCTTAAGCTAATTACAAGCATTCAACTGAAACTCACATGCATTTCTCTGAAAGAGAAGCAGTCTGTTCCAACACTTCAATTCACTGCACGATGGGAATGGAGTGTTGCTTCACTTTCTAAATGCTGTCCTTTCAGAGAAAATCACTTTCCTTTGAAAGTGCCTTAAGCTACTTACAAGCGTTCACCAGAAACTCACATGCGTTTCTTTGAAAGAGAAGCAGTCTGTTTCAACACTTCAATTTACTGTGCGAAGTGAATGGAGTGTTGCTTCACTTTCTAAATGCTGTCTTTTCCGAGAAAATCACTTTCCTTTGAAAGTGCCTTAAGTTACTTACATGCATTCAACAGAAACTCACATGCATTTCTCTGAAAGAGAAGCAGTCTGTTCCAACACTTCAATTCACTGTGCGAAGTGAATGGAGTGTTGCTTCACTTTCTTAATGCTGTCCTTTTAGAGAAAATCACTTTCCTTTGAAAGTGCCTTAAACTAATTTCAAGCATTCACAGAAAACGCACATGCGTTTTTCTGAAAGAGAAGCAGTCTGTTCCAACACTTCAATTCACTGTGCGAAGTGAATGGAATGTTGCTTCACTTTCTAAATGCTGTCCTTTCAGAGAAAATCACGTTCCTTTGAAAGTGCCTTAAGCTACTTACAAGCATTCACCAGAAACTCACATGCGTTTCTTTGAAAGAGAAGCAGTCTGTTCCAACACTTCAATTCACTGTGCGAAGTGAATGGAGTGTTGCTTCACTTTCTAAATGCTGTCCTTTCAGAGAAAATCACTTTCCTTTGAAAGTGCCTTTAGTTACTTGCAAGCATTAGGAAGAAACTCACATGCATTTCTCTGATAGAGAAGCAGTCTGTTCCACACTTCAATTCACTGTGCGAAGTGAATGGAGTGTTGCTTCACTTTCTTAAGGCTGTCCTTTCAGAGAAAATCACTTTCCTTTGAAAGTGCCTTAAGCTAATTACAAGCATTCAACAGAAACTCACATGCATTTCTCTGAAAGAGAAGCAGTCTGTTCCAACACTTCAATTCACTGCACGAAGGGAATGGAGTGTTGCTTCACTTTCTAAATGCTGTCCTTTCAGAGAAAATCACTTTCCTTTGAAAGTGCATTAAGCTACTTACAAGCATTCACGAGAAACTCACATGCGTTTCTTTGAAAGAGAAGCAGTCTGTTCCAACACTTCAATTCACTGTGCGACGTGAATGGAGTGTTGCTTCACTTTCTAAATGCTGTCCTTTCAGAGAAAATCACTTTCCTTTGAAAGTGCCTTAAGCTAATTACAAGCATTCAACTGAAACTCACATGCATTTCTCTGAAAGAGAAGCAGTCTGTTCCAACACTTCAATTCACTGCACGATGGGAATGGAGTGTTGCTTCACTTTCTAAATGCTGTCCTTTCAGAGAAAATCACTTTCCTTTGAAAGTGCCTTAAGCTACTTACAAGCGTTCACCAGAAACTCACATGCGTTTCTTTGAAAGAGAAGCAGTCTGTTTCAACATTTCAATTCACTGTGCGAAGTGAATGGAGTGTTGCTTCACTTTCTAAATGCTGTCTTTTCCGAGAAAATCACTTTCCTTTGAAAGTGCCTTAAGGTACTTACATGCATTCAACAGAAACTCACATGCATTTCTCTGAAAGAGAAGCAGTCTGTTCCAACACTTCAATTCACTGTGCGAAGTGAATGGAGTGTTGCTTCACTTTCTAAATGCTGTCCTTTCAGAGAAAATCACTTTCCTTTGAAAGTGCCTTAAGCTAATTACAAGCATTCAACTGAAACTCACATGCATTTCTCTGAAAGAGAAGCAGTCTGTTCCAACACTTCAATTCACTGCACGATGGGAATGGAGTGTTGCTTCACTTTCTAAATGCTGTCCTTTTAGAGAAAATCACTTTCCTTTGAAAGTGCCTTAAACTAATTTCAAGCATTCACAGAAAACGCACATGTGTTTTTCTGAAAGAGAAGCAGTCTGTTCTAACACTTCAATTCACTGTGCGAAGTGAATGGAGTGTTGCTTCACTTTCTAACTGCTGTCCTTTCAAAGAAAATCACTTTCCTTTGAAAGTGCCTTAAGCTACTTTCAAGCATTCACAAAAAACTCACATGTGTTTCTCTGAAAGAGAAGCAGTCTGTTCCAACACTTCAATTCTCTGTGCGAAGTGAATGGAGTGTTGCTTCACTTTCTAAATGCTGTCCTTTCAAAGAAAATCACTTTCCTTTGAAAGTGCCTTAAGTTACTTGCAAGCATTAGGAAGAAACTCACATGCGTTTCTCTGAAAGAGAAGCAGTCTTTTCCAACACTTCAATTCACTGTGCGAAGTGAATGGAGTGTTGCTTCACTTTCTAAATGCTGTCCTTTCAGAGAAAATCACTTTCCTTTGAAAGTGCCTTAAACTACTTTCAAGCATTCACAAAAAACTCACATGCGTTTCTCTGAAAGAGAAGCAGTCTGTTCCAACACTTCAATTCACTGTGCGAAGTGAATGGAGTGTTGCTTCACTTTCTAAATGCTGTCCTTTCAGAGAAAATCACTTTCCTTTGAAAGTGCCTTAAGGTACTTACAAGCATTCAACAGAAACTCACATGCATTTCTCTGAAAGAGAAGCAGTCTGTTCCAACACTTCAATTCACTGTGCGAAGTGAATGGAGTGTTGCTTCACTTTCTAAATTCTGTCCTTTCAGAGAAAATCACTTTCCTTTGAAAGTGCCTTAAGCTACTTTCAAGCATTCACAAGAAACACACATGCGTTTCTCTGAAATAGAAGCAGTCTGTTCCAACATTTCAATTCACTGTGCGAAGTGAATGGAGTGTTGCTTCACTTTCTAAATGCTGTCTTTTCCGAGAAAATCACTTTCCTTTGAAAGTGCCTTAAGCTACTTACAAGCATTCACCAGAAACTCACATGCGTTTCTTTGAAAGAGAAGCAGTCTGTTCCAACACTTCAATTCACTGTGCGAAGTGAATGGAGTGTTGCTTCACTTTCTAAATGCTGTCCTTTCAGAGAAAATCACTTTCCTTTGAAAGTGCCTTTAGTTACTTGCAAGCATTAGGAAGAAACTCACATGCGTTTCTCTGAAAGAGAAGCAGTCTGTTCCAACATTTCAATTCACTGTGCGAAGTGAATGGAGTGTTGCTTCACTTTCTTAAGGCTGTCCTTTCAGAGAAAATCACTTTCCTTTGAAAGTGCCTTAAGCTAATTACAAGCATTCAACAGAAACTCACATGCATTTCTCTGAAAGAGAAGCAGTCTGTTCCAACACTTCGATTCACTGCACGAAGGGAATGGAGTGTTGCTTCACTTTCTAAATGCTGTCCTTTCAGAGAAAATCACTTTCCTTTGAAAGTGCATTAAGCTACTTACAAGCATTCACGAGAAACTCACATGCGTTTCTTTGAAAGAGAAGCAGTCTGTTCCAACACTTCAATTCACTGTGCGAAGTGAATGGAGTGTTGCTTCACTTTCTAAATGCTGTCCTTTCAGAGAAAATCACTTTCCTTTGAAAGTGCCTTCAGTTACTTGCAAGCATTAGGAAGAAACTCACATGCGTTTCTCTGAAAGAGAAGCAGTCTGTTCCAACACTTCAATTCACTGTGCGAAGTGAATGGAATGTTGCTTCACTTTCTTAATGCTGTCCTTTCAGAGAAAATCACTTTCCTTTGAAAGTGCCTTAAGCTAATTACAAGCCTTCAACAGAAACTCACATGCATTACTCTGAAAGAGAAGCAGGCTGTTCCAACACTTCAATTCACTGCACGAAGGGAATGGAGTGTTGCTTCACTTTCTAAATGCTGTCCTTTCAGAGAAAATCACTTTCCTTTGAAAGTGCATTAAGCTACTTACAAGCATTCACGAGAAACTCACATGCGTTTCTTTGAAAGAGAAGCAGTCTGTTCCAACACTTCAATTCACTGTGCGAAGTGAATGGAGTGTTGCTTCACTTTCTAAATGCTGTCCTTTCAGAGAAAATCACTTTCCTTTGAAAGTGCCTTAAGCTACTTACAAGCATTCAACAGAAACTCACATGCATTTCTCTGAAAGAGAAGCAGTCTGTTCCAACACTTCAATTCACTGTGCGAAGTGAATGGAGTGTTGCTTCACTTTCTAAATGCTGTCCTTTCAGAAAAAATCACTTTCCTTTGAAAGTGCCTTAAGCTACTTTCAAGCATTCACAAGAAACACACATGCGTTTCTCTGAAATAGAAGCAGTCTGTTCCAACATTTCAATTCACTGTGCGAGTGAATGGAGTGTTGCTTCACTTTCTAAATGCTGTCCTTTCAGAGAAAATCACTTTCCTTTGAAAGTGCCTTAAGCTACTTACAAGCGTTCACCAGAAACTCACATGCGTTTCTTTGAAAGAGAAGCAGTCTGTTTCAACACTTCAATTCACTGTGCGAAGTGAATGGAGTGTTGCTTCACTTTCTAAATGCTGTCTTTTCCGAGAAAATCACTTTCCTTTGAAAGTGCCTTAAGGTACTTACATGCATTCAACAGAAACTCACATGCATTTCTCTGAAAGAGAAGCAGTCTGTTCCAACACTTCAATTCACTGTGCGAAGTGAATGGAGTGTTGCTTCACTTTCTTAATGCTGTCCTTTTAGAGAAAATCACTTTCCTTTGAAAGTGCCTTAAACTAATTTCAAGCATTCACAGAAAACGCACATGCGTTTTTCTGAAAGAGAAGCAGTCTGTTCCAACACTTCAATTCACTGTGCGAAGAGAATGGAATGTTGCTTCACTTTCTAAATGCTGTCCTTTCAGAGAAAATCACGTTCCTTTGAAAGTGCCCTAAGCTACTTACAAGCATTCACCAGAAACTCACATGCGTTTCTTTGAAAGAGAAGCAGTCTGTTCCAACACTTCAATTCACTGTGCGAAGTGAATGGAGTGTTGCTTCACTTTCTAAATGCTGTCCTTTCAGAGAAAATCACTTTCGTTTGAAAGTGCCTTTAGTTACTTGCAAGCATTAGGAAGAAACTCACATGCGTTTCTCTGAAAGAGAAGCAGTCTGTTCCAACACTTCAATTCACTGTGCGAAGTGAATGGAGTGTTGCTTCACTTTCTTAAGGCTGTCCTTTCAGAGAAAATCACTTTCCTTTGAAAGTGCCTTAAGCTAATTACAAGCATTCAACAGAAACTCACATGCATTTCTCTGAAAGAGAAGCAGTCTGTTCCAACACTTCAATTCACTGCACGAAGGGAATGGAGTGTTGCTTCACTTTCTAAATGCTGTCCTTTCAGAGAAAATCACTTTCCTTTGAAAGTGCATTAAGCTACTTACAAGCATTCACGAGAAACTCACATGCGTTTCTTTGAAAGAGAAGCAGTCTGTTCCAACACTTCAATTCACTGTGCGAAGTGAATGGAGTGTTGCTTCACTTTCTAAATGCTGTCCTTTCAGAGAAAATCACTTTCCTTTGAAAGTGCCTTAAGCTAATTACAAGCATTCAACTGAAACTCACATGCATTTCTCTGAAAGAGAAGCAGTCTGTTCCAACACTTCAATTCACTGCACGATGGGAATGGAGTGTTGCTTCACTTTCTAAATGCTGTCCTTTCAGAGAAAATCACTTTCCTTTGAAAGTGCCTTAAGCTACTTACAAGCGTTCACCAGAAACTCACATGCGTTTCTTTGAAAGAGAAGCAGTCTGTTTCAACACTTCAATTTACTGTGCGAAGTGAATGGAGTGTTGCTTCACTTTCTAAATGCTGTCTTTTCCGAGAAAATCACTTTCCTTTGAAAGTGCCTTAAGTTACTTACATGCATTCAACAGAAACTCACATGCATTTCTCTGAAAGAGAAGCAGTCTGTTCCAACACTTCAATTCACTGTGCGAAGTGAATGGAGTGTTGCTTCACTTTCTTAATGCTGTCCTTTTAGAGAAAATCACTTTCCTTTGAAAGTGCCTTAAACTAATTTCAAGCATTCACAGAAAACGCACATGCGTTTTTCTGAAAGAGAAGCAGTCTGTTCCAACACTTCAATTCACTGTGCGAAGTGAATGGAATGTTGCTTCACTTTCTAAATGCTGTCCTTTCAGAGAAAATCACGTTCCTTTGAAAGTGCCTTAAGCTACTTACAAGCATTCACCAGAAACTCACATGCGTTTCTTTGAAAGAGAAGCAGTCTGTTCCAACACTTCAATTCACTGTGCGAAGTGAATGGAGTGTTGCTTCACTTTCTAAATGCTGTCCTTTCAGAGAAAATCACTTTCCTTTGAAAGTGCCTTTAGTTACTTGCAAGCATTAGGAAGAAACTCACATGCATTTCTCTGATAGAGAAGCAGTCTGTTCCACACTTCAATTCACTGTGCGAAGTGAATGGAGTGTTGCTTCACTTTCTTAAGGCTGTCCTTTCAGAGAAAATCACTTTCCTTTGAAAGTGCCTTAAGCTAATTACAAGCATTCAACAGAAACTCACATGCATTTCTCTGAAAGAGAAGCAGTCTGTTCCAACACTTCAATTCACTGCACGAAGGGAATGGAGTGTTGCTTCACTTTCTAAATGCTGTCCTTTCAGAGAAAATCACTTTCCTTTGAAAGTGCATTAAGCTACTTACAAGCATTCACGAGAAACTCACATGCGTTTCTTTGAAAGAGAAGCAGTCTGTTCCAACACTTCAATTCACTGTGCGACGTGAATGGAGTGTTGCTTCACTTTCTAAATGCTGTCCTTTCAGAGAAAATCACTTTCCTTTGAAAGTGCCTTAAGCTAATTACAAGCATTCAACTGAAACTCACATGCATTTCTCTGAAAGAGAAGCAGTCTGTTCCAACACTTCAATTCACTGCACGATGGGAATGGAGTGTTGCTTCACTTTCTAAATGCTGTCCTTTCAGAGAAAATCACTTTCCTTTGAAAGTGCCTTAAGCTACTTACAAGCGTTCACCAGAAACTCACATGCGTTTCTTTGAAAGAGAAGCAGTCTGTTTCAACACTTCAATTCACTGTGCGAAGTGAATGGAGTGTTGCTTCACTTTCTAAATGCTGTCTTTTCCGAGAAAATCACTTTCCTTTGAAAGTGCCTTAAGGTACTTACATGCATTCAACAGAAACTCACATGCATTTCTCTGAAAGAGAAGCAGTCTGTTCCAACACTTCAATTCACTGTGCGAAGTGAATGGAGTGTTGCTTCACTTTCTAAATGCTGTCCTTTCAGAGAAAATCACTTTCCTTTGAAAGTGCCTTAAGCTAATTACAAGCATTCAACTGAAACTCACATGCATTTCTCTGAAAGAGAAGCAGTCTGTTCCAACACTTCAATTCACTGCACGATGGGAATGGAGTGTTGCTTCACTTTCTAAATGCTGTCCTTTTAGAGAAAATCACTTTCCTTTGAAAGTGCCTTAAACTAATTTCAAGCATTCACAGAAAACGCACATGTGTTTTTCTGAAAGAGAAGCAGTCTGTTCTAACACTTCAATTCACTGTGCGAAGTGAATGGAGTGTTGCTTCACTTTCTAACTGCTGTCCTTTCAAAGAAAATCACTTTCCTTTGAAAGTGCCTTAAGCTACTTTCAAGCATTCACAAAAAACTCACATGTGTTTCTCTGAAAGAGAAGCAGTCTGTTCCAACACTTCAATTCTCTGTGCGAAGTGAATGGAGTGTTGCTTCACTTTCTAAATGCTGTCCTTTCAAAGAAAATCACTTTCCTTTGAAAGTGCCTTAAGTTACTTGCAAGCATTAGGAAGAAACTCACATGCGTTTCTCTGAAAGAGAAGCAGTCTTTTCCAACACTTCAATTCACTGTGCGAAGTGAATGGAGTGTTGCTTCACTTTCTAAATGCTGTCCTTTCAGAGAAAATCACTTTCCTTTGAAAGTGCCTTAAACTACTTTCAAGCATTCACAAAAAACTCACATGCGTTTCTCTGAAAGAGAAGCAGTCTGTTCCAACACTTCAATTCACTGTGCGAAGTGAATGGAGTGTTGCTTCACTTTCTAAATGCTGTCCTTTCAGAGAAAATCACTTTCCTTTGAAAGTGCCTTAAGGTACTTACAAGCATTCAACAGAAACTCACATGCATTTCTCTGAAAGAGAAGCAGTCTGTTCCAACACTTCAATTCACTGTGCGAAGTGAATGGAGTGTTGCTTCACTTTCTAAATTCTGTCCTTTCAGAGAAAATCACTTTCCTTTGAAAGTGCCTTAAGCTACTTTCAAGCATTCACAAGAAACACACATGCGTTTCTCTGAAATAGAAGCAGTCTGTTCCAACATTTCAATTCACTGTGCGAAGTGAATGGAGTGTTGCTTCACTTTCTAAATGCTGTCTTTTCCGAGAAAATCACTTTCCTTTGAAAGTGCCTTAAGCTACTTACAAGCATTCACCAGAAACTCACATGCGTTTCTTTGAAAGAGAAGCAGTCTGTTCCAACACTTCAATTCACTGTGCGAAGTGAATGGAGTGTTGCTTCACTTTCTAAATGCTGTCCTTTCAGAGAAAATCACTTTCCTTTGAAAGTGCCTTTAGTTACTTGCAAGCATTAGGAAGAAACTCACATGCGTTTCTCTGAAAGAGAAGCAGTCTGTTCCAACACTTCAATTCACTGTGCGAAGTGAATGGAGTGTTGCTTCACTTTCTTAAGGCTGTCCTTTCAGAGAAAATCACTTTCCTTTGAAAGTGCCTTAAGCTAATTACAAGCCTTCAACAGAAACTCACATGCATTTCTCTGAAAGAGAAGCAGTCTGTTCCAACACTTCGATTCACTGCACGAAGGGAATGGAGTGTTGCTTCACTTTCTAAATGCTGTCCTTTCAGAGAAAATCACTTTCCTTTGAAAGTGCATTAAGCTACTTACAAGCATTCACGAGAAACTCACATGCGTTTCTTTGAAAGAGAAGCAGTCTGTTCCAACACTTCAATTCACTGTGCGAAGTGAATGGAGTGTTGCTTCACTTTCTAAATGCTGTCCTTTCAGAGAAAATCACTTTCCTTTGAAAGTGCCTTCAGTTACTTGCAAGCATTAGGAAGAAACTCACATGCGTTTCTCTGAAAGAGAAGCAGTCTGTTCCAACACTTCAATTCACTGTGCGAAGTGAATGGAATGTTGCTTCACTTTCTTAATGCTGTCCTTTCAGAGAAAATCACTTTCCTTTGAAAGTGCCTTAAGCTAATTACAAGCCTTCAACAGAAACTCACATGCATTACTCTGAAAGAGAAGCAGGCTGTTCCAACACTTCAATTCACTGCACGAAGGGAATGGAGTGTTGCTTCACTTTCTAAATGCTGTCCTTTCAGAGAAAATCACTTTCCTTTGAAAGTGCATTAAGCTACTTACAAGCATTCACGAGAAACTCACATGCGTTTCTTTGAAAGAGAAGCAGTCTGTTCCAACACTTCAATTCACTGTGCGAAGTGAATGGAGTGTTGCTTCACTTTCTAAATGCTGTCCTTTCAGAGAAAATCACTTTCCTTTGAAAGTGCCTTAAATTACTTGCAAGCATTAGGAAGAAACTCACATGCGTTTCTTTGAAAGAGAAGCAGTCTGTTCCAACAATTCAATTCACTGTGCGAAGTGAATGGAGTGTTGCTTCACTTTCTAAAGGCTGGCCTTTCAGAGAAAATCACTTTCCTTTGAAAGTGCCTTAAATTACTTTCTAGCATTCACCAGAGACTCACATGCGTTACTCTGAAAGAGAAGCAGTCTGTTCCAACACTTCAATTCACTGTGCGAAGTGAATGGAATGTTACTTCACTTTCTAAATGCTGTAGTTTCAGAGAAAATCACTTTCCTTTGAAAGTGCCTTAAGCTACTTTCAAGCATTCACA